>NC_073237.2:39202500-40452500 GCF_029281585.2 Gorilla gorilla gorilla
GTGAAACCCTGTCTCTACTAAAAATACAAAAATTAGTTGGGCATGGTGCCGTGCACCTGTATTCCCAGCTACTCAGGAGGCTGAGGCAGGAGAATTGCTTGAACCTGGGAGGCAGAGGTTGCAGTGAGCCAAGATTGTGCCACTGCACTCCAGGCTGGTGACAGAGTGAGACTGCCAAAAAAAGAAAAAGAAGAAAGAAAAGAAAAGTAATGGCAATACTTTCTATTCTTCAACTAGTCAAGGTGCCATCTACAGTATGCAACTGTTCTTGTGTATTTGCAGGCTGTGTTGTAGAGGAATAAGATTTCTTCTCTGTAGTGACCCAAGGGCTTTCTGATGACTTATCTTTCTTCTTTGAGCCTTTTCTTGCATAGCGTTGTGCCAGCCTTCACCGAAGCTATGTCCAACTTTCCTAGTAATGCCATCACAAGGATATCAGAATTCTCCTTCTGTTTCACTGTTTTTATCATATAACAGTTCTCTGGATCACAAAAATGCACTTTCACAGTTTGCTTGGGAGAGTTAATAAATCCAGCTCTAGAATTATGAACAATTGTTTCTCCATGTATATTTGCATCTTTTTTTTCTTTGTCACTTTTACTGTGGAAGAATAGACTCTTAGGGAAAAGGCAAAAACCACAACTTTCAACCGTGTGACTGATTTTCAGTGTCCATTCAGTACTACGCTATAACTTATAGAAACATTCTGGACTAGTCTGTTTTTTCTTAGTATTACATTTATGATGTTTTGATATCAACAGTAGAGACCTGGTGTCATCACAAAGAATGATTACGTGGCCTTTCACACGCAGTCACTTTAAATCTTCATGACGAATAGAATACAAAAAAGACAACCTTTGTGAATGTGGAAGAAAGGCCACTTACAATGTGACAGGTAGGTAGCTCGTGGAAACAGACTGACAGAGTCAGATGCACTCACCAAGTGTAAACTGCCAACAAACTGTCAACTGCCAAAATGAATCAGGCTCTCACACTAAGGAGGCCACAATCTTAAATGTTTAAACATTCAGAAACTTCACTAAGACATCTAGTTGCGCTATGTTTCCATGAATGTCCTTGCCACAAATTTAGTGCTGTCTAAGAGTAAGAAAAATAAAGACATATTCTTTATGTTACATGAATATTTTGTCAATATGCTTCTGATATCAAGAGAGATTCATTGGAAGATTGTCATGTGCTATATAACTATATCCACATTCATTTTATTCATAATTTTCTGTATTTTCCAACATTTTTATTTTTTAAGTTGTATGCATCTTTTGTTTCCAATACTATTAGCATAATACATGTACTACATACACCTAAATGCAGTTATCAGTTTGGGTTATTTATGAACCTGATAATTAAAGATATGGATTTGACTCTTAGAATATTTTTCCTTCTTTTCCTCCCTCTTGGCCACAGTCATACCTCTGTTACTTAGTAGTAATAATAATGCCTTAGGTTCTCCAAATACTTGAAATTTCTTTCCTACTATATCTTCCTATTCATCTTCTTATATTTTCTTTCTCTCTTTTATTCCTGTACATGTATTGAGGGCATCTATGTGTCAGTTGTGGAATGAGAAAGTTTAGGAAACACTTATTTGTGGCCTGACCAAATGGTCTACATCTTCTTCCTCTATTGAAAATCAGCTAATTTGACTAATTAGTAAAAATAGCCTCATAGTTTTATTTTTAAAAATAAGAAACATCAGTTGTGGTCTCTTGTCAAACGTCTGGTGAAAAAAAATGATGCTCATAAGCTTAACACGGTTCTTTTGTGATGGCGGAAATTAATATAAATAATATATACTCTTGTACCTGTCACTTAAATGTTGTGGCACTCACTGATTCCCATTTCCACTGGTGCTACAGGGATATTCTATTACGTAAAGCACTGGAAAAGGTTAGGTCTTTTTCTCTGCCACACATTTGGGCCGCACATTTGGGTTATTCATGGAGCAATTTTATTTCTCGTTAGTGCTTTCTTTTGTCATAAAGAATATGTTGCACTATTGTTTAGTACTTGAACTTGCTATAATACTTTGAATTCCACCAGCCTTATAACTACTTAGAGGAATTATATTAAAGAAGTTATGAAATAACAAAATGTTAAAATTCTAAGTACAGACTTATTTTAACCAAGCACATCCCAAAATTTTAACATATTGTTGTGCTTCTTTTCATTATTTTTGGTGGTGGACTTCTTAATTTATAGATAATTTTCATAATTGAATCCTTCCCTTTGGTTCTCACCAGAGGTCTGTGAATCTTGTCTTTATTCCCTTTAATCAGCATGACTATAGTGATGTACCTCCAACTAGAATAATGTCTTTCTTTCAGTATTATTCAAAACAACTAGACACTCACACTTTATTTCTCCAGAGTTATGTAACTTGTAATTATAACCTTGTAAGCTTATGTTTCATTGTCCCTCCCTAGACTATAGGCTTTTTGAAGATAGAAACAATATCTATTTATTCTCTAATATAGGTAAATTCTGTGAGTGCTACTTAGAGGTGCTCAATAAATATTCGATTATTGCATGAATAGATGGTTGGATGAATATTTTTTAGCTTATACTTGGCTTAACTGCATTGTCTATTGGCATCTACAGAACTTTAGGCTATTGAGAAAGGCTTGGGTCAATCAATCCTGCATCTTCAATCAGCCTGCTAACAAACTGTAAAATGAGGCCAGTTGCTGTGGCTCACATGTGTAATTCTAGCACTTTGGGAGGCCGAGGCAGGCAGATCACTTGAAGTCGGTAGCTCAAGAACAGCCAGGTCAACATGGTGAAACCCCGTCTATATTAAAATTACAAAAAATTAACTGGGTATGGTGGCACACACCTATAATTCCAGTTAATTGTGAAGATGATTCAGGAGAATTGCTTGAACCCAGGAGGCAGAGGTTGCAGTGTGCCGAGACTGTGCCACTGCACTCTAGCCTGAGTGACAGAGCAAGACTCCGTCACTCCAAAAAAAAAAAAAAAAAAGAAGAAAATTGAAAATTGTAAAATAAGTGCAAAATGAGTGATTGGTGTTATTCCTGGCACAAAATAAGGGCTCAATAAGTATTTTTCCTATTAAATACACAGCTGAGAAGTGCTCTGTAATGTAAAGAAAAAAATCAGAAAAAATTAAGAGATAGCTAGTGATATAAGCAAAAGAGTAAAAATGCCATTACCCTTTAAGAAAAATAGTAAAAAAATTTTTACCACTTAAGATTTGCATTAGATGAGTTTTGTTGTTTTTAGGAAAGAAAATATCATATTACTCTAGAGAGAACCGGCCATCTCTGTGAGGTCTGTAGATTCTAGGACAGAGGGAAATGGTGATGAACACACAGTCCCACTTAATTAAATTAGATAATCACTATCAGTGATCCTATATAGTATCAGGTTTACTAAATAATTTCCAGGATATACAGAAGTCCAGTTGACAAGCACCTCAGTAGATTAAGTTAGGTCATCTACCTTCTTTTCTTACCCCAGCGGTGGCACATTCATCTTCTTGATTCCTTTTGTGTTTGTTTTCCGGAGCAACCAGCTGTCCAAATCAGTGCTTGTCAAAGCAGATAGGAGAGAGGTACAAATACACATTTAACTCAATTTTTCAGAGATAACTAGCAGAGTTAGATACACAACAACCAACCAAACAAAAGATCTCTCTGCAATATGTGTTCACTTCTACCCTCAACATTAGGTTTCCAACTAAGAAGAAACTATCAGATGCTGAGAGGAGACATGGGCAAAGGATTTGTCATATTTTACAGCAAAGTGTCCCAAGAGATGACATACATCAATGACATTGGGTGCTCCAGCTTATTTCCTCACACTCCTTGCCGTCCAAGCAAAAGACATATTGAACAGATGCTAAACAGTCAAAACCCAGCTTTTCAACTAATTTTGATAGAAACATCCATAGCTAGACAGAGAACAGAGCAAAAATGAATATACACAGAATTCTAAAGTAAAGAGAAAAAAAATTGCCTTCTGAAAAAATGAGAATGAGAGCTCTAAATGCAAACTACTGATGATTACTACACTGTAGTATTTCTCAAAAACTTGAGAGAATACTTTAGATATGAACCTCTCTGCACATGCAAAATAAGAGATCATCACTACAGAAGTAAGAAATGAAAGAATAGATGTGTCAATATGTAGCAATGAAAGGAAAAGCAGGTGTCACTTCAAAGACTGTAAAACAATGTCAATATTGGAGAATCTATTAATGGAGTATATCAAACTTAAAGGCCAAAGAGAATAACACATGATTGTAGGTTTGATGTTGACATGGCATTTGATTAATTCAAACATCTATGCCTTACTACTCACTTAATAGCATGCAATTAAATATATTTTACTATCTAACAAAGGAATAAATAGAAGGTAGAATATAATATTATAACAAGTAGACTAATTGTATATTTCGAAACTTTAAGAATTTTAGTGAGAAAACTGTAAGAAAATGTAAAAAATATTTTGGGGACTCATTGAAAATAATATAAAATTCAATATTTTTTCTAGAGACAGATGATAGTAAGTTTATTGCTATGATTTTAAAAGACCAGATAAATTTTACAGAAAACAAAATAGTAAAATACCTAGGAGAAATGTAGAAGAAATATTTATGACATATATAAAGAGAATATTAAATACTGCTGAGTTACATACATGAAAAATTCATAAAAAGTGAAAGACATAAGTTTTTCTCAGATCAGACAACTCAATAGTATAAATATATTTGTTCTTCTAAATCCATCAGCTTAATGCAACTTAAAGGAAAAAATTCAAATTTTTTTGGACCTTAAGAAAATAATTTTAAACTTTATTTAGAAAAACCCACAAGTGGACATAGCCAATAAAATTATAAAATAAACGATAAATGGGGAAGTAGTTGCATAAATACTAGTGTATGTTATACATTCAGAGTAATTATATATATAATTATATAATATATGTAATTACATATATATGTTAATGTATATATATAAATTACATATTAATTGCATATAAATATATATAATTATATATAATATATGTAATTACATATATATGTATATATACATATATAAATAACATATATATAACATATATATGTTATTTACTGGTATAAGAAAAGCAAACCATATATATAAGTTAAAAGTAATGAAAATCCAGACTTTGAGCAACTAGTTGAACTGAAGTAAAAAAATTAGTCAGATAGTTAACTTTGTCCTTACACACATACATGTAATGTAAAAAGTGAGATACATGTATATCAACTAGTTAAATGTAAAACATGAATGATGAATTAGAATAAAATATGGCTAAATATATTTTTGAGTTTAGAATTGAAATCTTTCAAAATAATAGCATAAAATCAGTAATCCTTAAGGAAATATGAATAAAGTTGTATATAAACAAATTAAAACTTATTTAAGGCTTACAAGTGGAGGAATAAAAAGCCAAAAAAGAAAATTTTTGCTGTATATGTTAACAACAAATCGTTAACATTCATAGCATACCAAGAGTCTATCTTAAAAAGTTTAAGAATGGGTAACATTTGCTAAGTGTTTGCTATCTAATTTAGTTATAATATTAATGTGTTAAAAATCATTTTTTCATTTTATACATGAAGATACTTAAGTTTTGGTTAATTAAAAAACATTACTAAAGTTATACAGTAAGTAATAAATTGAGAATATACTAACAGAGAAAATACAATAACTCAGCAGAAAAATATTATAAAACACACTAACAAAGAAATCCATGTAGATATTAAACATTTAAAAACTTAGTCAAAACTAGAAATAAAGCAATATGAAATAAAATGATAGTCTTTTTTTCCTTCTTTAAAAGAGTGGACAGATGAGAAACATAAAATGCCAATTTGCTTTTAGCCCATAGAAGCAGTCAGTCTAATTTATTGCTAGATAATTGAATTGAACACTCTAATTTATTATTAGATAATAATATCTTATTTTTGAGATAACTATAATAGTGAAAATATGGATGCAGTCTTAATATCCATCAAAAAGGAATTAGATAAAATTTTATTGTGTATTTATACAACAGAGTTTTATGAAGCTTTTCAAAGGAACATTATGAATCCACATAAACTGACATATAAAGGTTCTAACACCTGTTAACTGAGGAAGGGGCCAAACTGAAGAATTCATAGTACAATCCCTTTCTGGGAAACATAATTATTACATCATTCTGTATTCCACAAAGCATTTATTCTATATCCCCCTGCTCCAATTTAATGAATTGGGATATATTTAAAACTTATTTTTGAAGGGATTTGCTATGGTTCAGCAGATCAGTGGTGAATTATTTCTAATTACTTTAACACACACAGATTTAGCTATCTTATATTTTATAGCATATATGGTTATATTTTAACTTAGATTTGAAAACTTTTTTCCACTTAAAAGTGCTTGAAAAAGTTCCACTATGTTCATTGCGAACATTGCCATGAAACTGTTTCCCTAAAATACACCAGACAATGAAATTTAAGTCAATATACATTACCATACATGTATCTTTATAAAGGTTATAGAATTTCCAACAATGAGAAACGTTGGGATGAGTGTCATTGATACTATTTGTCAAAAGTTTCTGTCTGACTTCTAGCTATGATGAAATGATGGATAATGGACTAGCCTTCTACTTATAAGTGACCATAATCCTGGGCAAAATATATGAGGCAAAAAAGTTTCCTGACATTGGGCAAGAGACATTAGAATACTACTGTTTCTCAGAGGAAGGAAACTTTGAGTGATCTCCATAATTGCCCTTATTATCTGGTTGGGCACAATTTTTCAATGATGGCACCGAAAGTTGAAATCTGAGGAGAGCAGAGCATTTGTGCTGAGCTGAGGAGGAAGAATTCAGAATTTGAAGCACCAGAAGGGGTTGGACACAGCAGCAAAGATGTGAGGTGCATGGAGAGGTGCCAGAGGTGGAGAGGTGCCAGAGGTGTGAAGGTGCCGGAGGTGTGAAGGTGCTAGAGGTGTCAGAGGTGCCAGAGGTGTGACGCTCCCCTAAAATTCCCTGGATTATGGATGGGCTGCAAGCATGCAGAATGAGTTTACACAAAGCGTTCCAAAAACCAACTGCTACAGAGTTGAAAATGGAACACAGACATAAGATGCCAAGCAGTAGTGGGGGCATTGGAGGATTAGCACAGTTAACATGAAGAGACTTACTTGGCTTCTCATTAATGCCTCAGGCATTTATCTGAGACAGAAAAACTGAGCTTTAGGAATGAAGATTATATTGTAGAATAAAGTTTATTCTGGGCCAGGCGCGGTGGCTCACGCCTGTAATCCCAGCACTTTGGGACGCCGAGGCAGGCGGATCGCGAGGTCAGGAGACGGAGACCATCCTGGCTAACGTGGTAAAACCCCGTCTCTACTAAAAATACAAAAAATTAGCCGAGTGTGGTGGCGGGCGCCTGTAGTCCCAGCTACTCAGGAGGCTGAGGCAGGAGAATGGCGTGAACCCGGGAGGCGGAGCTTGCAGTGAGCCAAGATCGTGCGGCTGCACTCCAGCCTGGGGGACAGAGTGCCAGACTCTGTCAAAAAAAACAAAACAAACAAACAAAAAAACTAAGTTTATTCTGGACTAGCCTTCAGAAGCCTAAAAATCAAACCCTGTTAAGTACCAAAGAGGAACCAGGGATTGGATATTTTGTACTTACAGGTTAGAAGGTCTTGAAAATTCTTTGAGTTTTCCAGAGATCCTTAACAAAGCAAAAGTGGAAAGTAAACAATCAGTAAAACAGTAACTGGTTAAAACAAAAGTCTTCACAGGAAGGTAAGAAAACCAATGGTCTCTATAATACATTAATTATAGAGTTAGGGCACAATCAACAAACAGAAAAATAAATGTGACCTATAATATTTTCAAAAGTCAATTGTCATTTATTCAAAATGGCAAATTATTGCATTTAAAGGGTAAATATGTTAAAGTAATTATTATAAATATTTTCTAGTAACTAAAAAAATAGGTTCAAGAAATTCAAGGGAATATAGTAGTAAATTTTTCGTGAATTTGAGTTAGGCAATGGTTTCTTAGATACCACACAAATAGCACAAGTAACAAAAAGAAAGCAGATAAATTGGATTTCCTAAAAATTAATGATACTTGTGCTGGAAACAACACCATTAAGTAAGTGAAAATAACCACATAATGGGATAAATATTTGCAAATCATGTATCTGACAAGGTACTTATATTCACAAAATATAAATCATTCTTACAATTCAATAAAAAGATAGGCCGGGCGCGGTGGCTCACGACTGTAATCCCAGCACTTTGGAAGGCCGAAGTGGGCGGATCACGAGGTCAGGAGATCGAGACCATCCTGGCTAACACGGTGAAACCCCGTCTCTAATAAAAATACAAAAAATTAGCCAGGCATGGTGGCTGTAGTCCCAGCTACTCGGGAGGCTGAGGCAGGAGAATGGCGTGAATCTGGGACGCGGAGCTTGTAGTGAGCCGAGATCGCGCCACTGCACTCCAGCCTGAGCGACACAGGGAGACTCCGTCTCAAAATAAATAAATAAACAAACAAACTGATTAAAACATAAACAAAAGATATGAATATATATTCCTTTATAGAAGATATACAGAAGACCAATAAGCTCATTAATGGGCGTCAACAACCTTAGCCATTAGAAAAATGCAAATCAGGCCTGGCTGGGTGGCTCACGCCTGTAATCCCAGCACTTTGGAAGGCTGAGGCGGGTGGAATATGAGGTCAGGAGATGGAGACAATCCTGACTAACATGGTGAAACACGTCTCTACTAAAAATACAAAAAATTAGCTGGGCTTGGTGGCACGCACCAGTGGTTCCAGCTACTCAGGAGGCTGAGGTAGGAGAATTACTTGAACCCAGGTGGCGGAGGTTGCAGTGAGCCAAGATCATGCCACTGTACTCCAGCCTGGGCAACAGAGCGAGACTCCGTCTCAAAATAAAGAAATAAATAAATAAATTAATTAATTAAAAAAAGTAAAAATGCCAATCAAATTTACAAATTTACAATACTATACCACTTCACACCGACTAGACTTGATCTTGGCCAAAAGGTCGAGAAGTGATACAAACCCACTAGGATGAGTATTATCAGAGACAGACAATAAATGAGTGTTTGCAAGAATGTGGAGAAATTAGAAACCTCATAATTTACAGGTGGGAGTGTGAAATGAAGCAGCCACTTTAAAAAACAGGCAGTTCCTAAAAAGTTAAATACAGAGTTACCATATGACCCAGTGAGGTAGGGAGAATAATGTGTCCTCCTCCAAACATACACATGTTCTAATCTCCATAATCTGTAAGTGTTATCTTGCATGGCAAACGGGACTCTGCAGTTATGATTTAGTTAAGGAATTTAAGATGAGGTGATTATCTGAGTGGGCACAATGTAGTCATAAGGGTTCTTACAAATGAATTAAGGAAGCAAAAGTGTCAGAGAGGGATTTAAGCATGTTACTCAACTGGTTTTGAAGATGGAAAAAGAGAAAGAACACAAGCTTAGAAATACAGGTGGTCTCCAAAACCTAGAAAAAGCAAGGATAATGGATTCTTTGCTAGAACATCCAGAGCACCCAGTACAGCTCTGCTAACATCTTACATTTGTTCTAGTGATACCCATTTTGAATTTATGACCAAACTGTAATAAAGTAAATTTGCATTGATTTAAGCAAGTAAATTTGTCATGGTTACAGCAGCAATAGGGAAACATTACACCCAGCAATTCCACTCCTAAGTGTATATGCAAGAGAAAAGAACAAAAATATATCTATGCAAAAACTTGTACAAAAATGTTTATAGTAGTATTATTTGCAAACAGTGGAAACAATCCAAATGTCCCTTAACTGATGAATAGCTAAATAAAATATGAAATGTGAGTATAATAGAATAGTATTTGTCAATAAAAAAAGTGTTAATATTAGCTATAGTGAATGAGGGTTGAAAATGTTATGCAAAGTGAAAGAAGGCAGTCATGTAAGACCAAATATTACATAATCACATTTATGTTAAATGTACAGAATAGGCAAATTCATAGACAAGAAAATAGATTAGTGGTTGCCTGTGAAGTAGTGTTAAAAAATGGAGAGTAATTGACAATAAATACTGGGTTTCTTTTATGGAGATGTAAATGCTCTAAACTTAGATTGTGACAATGATTTCTCAATGCTGTGAATGTAAAATGGTTAAACTTAAAAATATTAAAAAATTAAAGTAAGTACAGTCTTAATGAAGTAATCACTTGGTGAAGTTTAGCAGATAAAATAACAAAATAAAAATTCTAAAAGAAAATGAAATTAAAAATTCACTGTATGGCTTTAACGGTATATTTGAGTAGGCGGAAGATTCGGTGAACTTGAAAATGTATTACAAAAGTATTTCCTGGAATACTATTCAGCAATAAAAAAAGAGTGAAATCATGTATTTTATATATGTATACTTTTTTTATTATATTTTAAGTTCTAGGGTACATGTGCACAACGTGCAGGTTTGTTACATATGTATACATGTGCCATGTTGGTGTGCTGCACCTAATAACTCGTCATTTATGTTAGGTATGTCTCCTAATGCTATCCCTCCCCACTCCCCCCACCCCACGACAGGCCCCAGTGTGTGATGTTCCCCTTCCTGCGTCCAAATGTTCTCATTGTTCAATTCCCACCTATGAGTCAGAACATGCGGTGTTTGGTTTTCTGTCCTTGTGATAGTTTGCTGAGAATGATGGTTTCCAGCTTCATCCATGTCCCTACAAAGGACATGAACTCATCCTTTTTTATGGCTGCATAGTATTCCATGGTGTATATGTGCCACATTTTCTTAATACAGTCTATCATTGTCGGAAAGGATGTGGAGAAATAGGAACAATTTTACACTGTTGGTGGGACTGTAAACTAGTTCAACCATTGTGGAAGACAGTGTGGTGATTCCTCACAGATCTAGAACTAGAAATACCATTTGACCCAGCCACCCCATTACTGGGTATATACCCAAAGGAATATAAATCATGCTGCCATAAAGACACATGCACACGTATGTTTATTGTGGCACTACTCAGAATAGAAATCATGTATTTTGGAGTGACATAAATGAAGCTCGAGGCCAATATCTTTAGTGAGACAAGTCTGTTACAGAAAGACAAATGCTGCAAGTTCTCACCTATAAGTGGGAGCTAAATAATGTCTACACATGGACACAGAGTGTGGAATGATAGACATTGAAGACTCAGAAGGTTGAGAAGGTAGAAGTAGGGTAGATGATAAGAAATTACTTAACATGTACAATGCACATTATTTAGGTGATGGATATACTAACAGCCCTGACTTCACTACTAAGCAATCTATGCATATAAAAATTACTCTCTTACCCTATACATTTATACATTTATACACATAAAAAAGATTTTAAAAATCAATGAAAATCAACAAGCATTCCTGTGACTGACCTCAAAAAAGTATTCATTTTTAAAAACCGATGAAAGAGAAAAAGGTATGAAGACACTCAGATACATATAAGAGAATTTTAAGTAATTTGACATATATCTAACAGGAATCCCAGAAGGAGATGAGATTAAGGATGCAGCAGGAAAGTATTTGTTAAAATAGAGATTGAAATGTGCTTAAATTTTCTGAAATCCATCGAGTTTCATATGCATAATGCTCAGCAAACATCAAGAAGGATCAACAAAAAAAAACTAGAAATATGATGGCAAAATTATTGAATACCAAACATACAGAAAAATACTTGAAAGCAGCTAGATAAAAGACAAGATATATACCTGAAACATAGAAAGAATAACTATTATTCTTTTTTACCAAAAAAATTGGAAGAGCAGCTTTTAAGAACTGTTTATTTAAATAAAACAAAACAAAAAACCCTTGTCATTCCTAGCATTCTACATCATTATTCCATCATTAAATACATCCTTACATACAAACATAAAATAAAAATATGCATATTAGTTTTCTAGGGCTGCCATAACAAATTGCCACAAACTCGGTGGCTTAAACATTAGAAATTTATTGTTTTACAGTTCTGGACAAAAGAAGTCTGAGATTAACATGCCTGAAGGATGGCTTCTTACTGAAAGTTATGGCAGAAAATTTGCTCCATACCTCTTGCTTATGTCTGGTGGTTTGCTGGAAATCTCTAGCATTACTTTGTTTGTAGAAGAATCACTCCAATTTCTGCTTTCATCTTTACATGGTGTTTTCCTTGTGTGAGTATCTATATGTCTTCTCATGGTTTATTGTGACAACACCAGTCATATATTGAATTAGAAGCCCACCCTATACCAGTATGACCTCATCTTAACTAATTACATCGGAAAATATCCTCTTTCCAAATAAGTTCACATTCTGAGGTACCGGGAATTACGACTTCAACATATGAATTTTTGGGGACACCATTCCATAACAACACATGAAGAGAAACAAAAGCTGAGTGAATTTGCCACCAGCAGAACTGAACTACAATTCCCTTTGAAAACCGGCACAAGACAATGATGCCCTCTCTGATCACTCTTATTCAACATAGTATTGGAAGTTCTGGCCAGGGAAATCAGGCAAGAGAAAGACATAAAGTGTATTCAAAGAGGAAAAGAGGAAGTCATTTTGTCTGTGTTTGCAGATGACATAACTGTGTGTTTAGAAAACCCTATCATCTCAGCCCCAAATATCCTTAAGCTGATAAGCAACTTCAGCAAAGTCTCAGGACACAAAATCAATGTGCATAAATCACAAGCATTCCTATACACCAATAACAGACAAACAGAGAGCCAAATCATGAGTGATCTGCCATTCACAGTTGCTACTAAGAGAATAAAATAACTAGGAATACAACTTACAAGGGATGTGAAGGAACTCTTCAAGGAGAACTACAAACCACTGCTCAAGGAAATAAAAGAGGACACAAACAAATGAAAAAACATTCCATACTCATGGATAAGAAGAATCAATATCATGAAAATGGCCATACTGCCCAAAGTAATTTATAGATTCAATGCTATCCCCACCAAGCTACCATTGACTTTTTTCACAGAATTAGAAAAAACTACTTTAAATTTCATATGGAGCCAAAAAAGAGTCCACATAGCCAAAACAACCCTAAGCAAAAAGATCAAAGCTGGAGGCATCAAGCTACCTGACTTTAAACTATACTTCAAGGCTACAGTAACCAAAACAGCATGGTGCTGGTAACAAAACAGATATATAGATCAATGGAACAGAACAGAGGCCTCAGAAATAACACCACACATCTACAACTATCTGATCTTTAACAAACTTGACACAAACAAGCAATGGGGAAACGATTCTCTATTTAATAAACAGTATTGAAAAACTGGCTATCCATATGCAGAAAACTGAAACTGGACCCCTTCCTTATACCTTATACAAAAGTTAACTCAGGATGGATTAAAGACTTAAGCATAAGACCTGAAACCATAAAAACCCTAGAAGAAAACCTAGGCAATACCATTCAGGACATAGGCATAGGGAAAGACTTCATGACTAAAACACCAAAAGCAATGGCAACAAAAGCCAAAATTGACAAATGGGATCTAATTACACTAAAGAGCTTCTACACAGCAAAAGAAACTACCATCAGAGTGAACAGGCATCCTACAGAATGGGAAAAAATTTTTGGAATCTATCCATCTGACAAAGGGCTAATATCCAGAATCTACAAAAAAAAATTCAACAAATGTACAAGAAGAAAACAAAAAACTGCATGAAAAAGTGGGCGAAAGATATGAACAGACACTTCTCAACAGAAGACATTTAGTGGCCAACAAACACGTGAAAAAGGCTCATTATCATCGTTCATTAGAGAAATGCAAATCAAAACCACAATGAGATACCATCTCACGCCAGTTAGATTGGCGATCATTAAAAAGTCAGGAAACAGCAGATGCTGGAGAGGATGCGGAGAAATAGGAACACTTTTACACTGTGGTGGGAGTGTAAATTAGTTCAACCATTGTGGAAGACAGTGTGGCGATTCCTCAAAGATCTTGAACCAGAAATACTATTTGACCCACCAATCCCATTACTGGGTATATACCAAAGGATTATAAATCATTCTACTATAAAGACACGTGCTCACGTATGTTTATTGCAGCACTATTCACAATAGCAAAGACTTGGAACCAACCCAAATGCCCATCAATGATAGACTGGATAAAGAAAATGTGGCACATATACAACATGGAAGAATATGTGGCCATAAAAAAGGATGAGTTCATGTCCTTTGCAGGGACATGGAAGAAGCTGGAAATCGTCATTCTCAGCAAATTAACACAGGAACAGAAAACCAAACACCACATGTTCTCATAAGTGGGAGTTGAACAATGATAACAGTTGGACACACGGAGGGGAATATCACATACTGGGGCCTGTCAGAGGGTGGGGAGCTAGGGGAGGGATAGCATTAGGAGAAATATTTAATGTAGATGACTGGTTGATGGGTGCAGCAAACCACCATGGCACTTTTATACCTATGTAACAAGCCTGCACGTTCTGCACATGTGTCCCAGAACATAAATATTATTTAAAAAAAATAATTTAAAACTAAAAAAAAGAAATGTTAAAGGGTGTTCTTTTGACTAAAGTAAAACAGTAGCATATGGAAATGAAAGGAAAGAAAGAAAAACATCAGAAAAGTTTTTTAAAAATGTAGATACATCTATAATAATATTTTTCTTATAATTTTTAGAAACACAAATGACTGTTTAAAGAAAAATAAAGTGACATAAAAATGCACATGTGAAATATGTGACAATAAAGGAATGGTGTGGTAAATGGAAGTTTATGATTGTCAAGTTATTCTATTTGTGAAATGTGAAGTGGACTATATGAAGGGGTAACTTTTAAATGTGAGATGTTGTATCCATCTCAGTTCTTTTAACTGTTAGGCTCTTAAAACCTTTCTCTTTTTTTTTTTTTTTTTTTTTTAGAACTTTATTATTATACCTCTAAATGATCTGTATAGGCTTTAGGATTAGATTGTTACAATCAAATCCTTTGTCTACCACTGATAAATTGTCTGGTTTCAGACAAGTTTATTAAGTCTTTTTCATTATTCTTTTCTGTGAAGTGGGGAAAAAAGTAGCTCGTTCATATAAGGTGATGATGAGGTTGAAATGAGAAATTTCCATTATATAATTTTCTCTTTGTAATAAATGTTTCATAAATAATTGTCCAGTCTTGTTACCTAATATTAGCACAGGCATTCATGTTTATGTTTGAGATTATGTAAGTATTGTCTTCCTATTTGTGAGGAAAATAAAAACAGACATTTTTGATCAGTTACTATATTTTAGAGAATTTAAGTGCTTTAAATAGATTATTTTATTTACCATCAAAAACTTTAGAATCAGAATTGTATTTAAATATAGTATGTATTAGATATAGTGTTTTGTTTAGATCAGGATATTGAAATATTAAAATGTTTCCTTACCCATTTAGTAAATAGAATAGGATTAAAATCTGAATCTCCTTGACTATAAAAAATCATTATACATTTTACTCACAAGAACAAATCATTGTATTTTCTATTCAAAAACAAACTGTAGAAATATACAATTATTATATATTGAACCACAGAAAAATGAGTCAACTTGAACCCAACATCTGCCTAAATAATTTTGCATCTCCTGAGCAATACCTGTTTAATATTTTTTCTAAACATCTCAGATTCTGAAATTTTTATGACAGTTTGATATAAAAATTTTCTTTCTATTGGCCTCACAAATCATAACCCTGAAAAACCCAATATTTAAACTTATAAACATGATCTAATATAAACTCTCTTTTACTAAAATATAGCCAAAATCCAAATCATAACAACAGTCATATCAAGTTTGATATTCATGTTTTGAGTTACAACATCTATCTACTGTGTTCATGGCTCCTCTTCAGAAGAAAGATACATAACTTGGAGCCAAATACTGAAGTCAAATATTTTTGGAATGTTCAGAAGATACAAAGCAAAAAGACTACATGAATTCCAAGTGCGGTATCATATCCCTTAAGCCAAAACTCCTGTGGAACAGACCTGGCAGGACAGTGGAGGGAAGGCAGCTCAGGCCTTTGTTGTATGCGCATAAACTCTCCTTTCTTTCTTCAAGGAACAATGCCATCAAACTCCATAGTGTTCGCATTTCCTGAGGACTTGTAGGAAGCAATAAACTTTCAATAAAATTTGAGTTTAATAAAGTCATATGAGATTTGCCCATAACCTGGTCATTCCAGAAATCCACTTTCCCCAAACATTGGACACATCAAGTTGGTTTTAGTCAATAATCCTCTGAAAGCGAATGAAAACATCTAAGACCAGATTTAAGGATTTATTCAGCATAAAAATGACACTAATTGATAGCTGCAGGAGGCAGACAAATTCCTAAGCAGATAGGGGTGTCCCCAGTGATATGCGACCTTCAAGCCAAAGACAGCTTGAAGCCTGAAAACCCGGCTGCCAGTTCCAGGTAGAATCCACCACCCAGAGTGAGAACTTCCTTGATGTCTTTCAGCCGATCAAATGGTGCTTTTTCCAGGCCTGCCCATGAACCAACCAGCAGACAATTCTCCCACCCATGGACCAATCAACACACACTTTCCACATTCTTAGCCCATGAAAGCCCCATCTCAGCCACATGTCGGGACTACCCAGTTGCAGGTAGGAAATACTGACTTTTGGTCTCCTCTCTGCTGAGAGCTGTTCTGTCACTAAATGAAACTCTTCCCTTCCAGTTGTCCACCGTAAGCTCATTCTTCCTGGATGTGGGACAAGAACTTGGGACTTGATGAACAGTGGATGTGAAAAGGGCTGTAACACATTACTGGCTAGCTGGCCGAATTACGGGTGGTGACAAACTCCCCTTTGTCCGACTGCAGAAGTGAAGAGCTGCTACCCATCTGGGGGCCCAGACTTTAGATTCTCCTAGCAAGAACAGTAACACTGTAGCCTTCCTGCCCTCTGCCAGTGTCGAGCGACCATCCTATATGACAGAAAGCGGTGCTGGCGCCAGCCCGGCCCAGGACCTGCAGGCTGGAGAGAGGTGGCAGGACTGATCAAGCTGAAACACATCCCCTACCCTGTTCCCCGAGCTGCAGGCAGCAGTAGTGAGAGAGCTGTAGCATACTCCCTCCACCCTTTGGGACTCTACATTTACTGGCCTTTCCGAGTTTTTGGGCGCCACTGCATTCCCCTCATCCAGATGCCAGAGCCTGCAGCAGAAGCCACCTGTGGTACAACTGGTCCAGCCGCAGCCTTGCATGAAGTAGGCGCCTATGCCAATGCCAGGAGCTGCCCACCCCTCCACAGCAGTCAGTGCACCTGGCTGTGTGCAGTGGCCAGACCCTGCGCTTGCTCGCTCACAGACCCCTCGCCACTCTGCACCTGGCTCACCCTCAGTGGGCATGGGATCTGGGCCAGTAGCATGAGATGAGCACAGCTGGTGGGCCTAGTTGTTGTAATGAGCCCAGAGGGTGCAAGCGAAACTCAAGCAGAGGAGCCACTAGCCACAGAGGTTTCCAGCTGGCGAAGCAACACCTGAAGGATACTGTGACATAATGAAATCCTAAAACCTGTTATTTTAATAACTTAAAAGTTTGTATTTCTTGTCAGATAAATGAAGGATGAAGTTCACTTTCAGTACAGTAGCATTACTCCTTCCAGCCTACCTCTTTACCTAGTAATCTAAATGCAATTTCAGGTTTCCTCACAGTTTTGAAAAAATAGAAATTAGGAAGCATCACGTAAAGATAACTTTAAACAAGATATAGAATGTATTTTTAAAGGTAACTTATTTTTAATAAGGTGGCCATTATTTGTAATAAAATCATTATCACTCTTCTTAGGAATGATAATGATGCATCAATGTGTTTTGGATCTTGCAGTTTACAAAGAAGGCTTATACCGTTTCGTCATCTTATCTTCCTAAGCCTTAAACATATCTATATTTTTCCCTTTCAATATGCAACAAAAACAAAAAGGCTGATTAGAACGGGGTCAGAGAAAATGATTTATGGCCATATAAGAGTATATACCTATTGAACCTTGTTGTCACTGGCTTTCCATATCTATCACCTTTAAATTCTAAGAAACAATGTGGTTAAAGTGAAAGATTGTAGATGGAATAGAAATCAAGTAAATATCAATGGTTTATCAGTTTTAATCAATTACTTTCCAATCACTTTTGGAAATTAAAATTGAGACTGTGTGTCTTGCACCATTTTTGGCACCCTGTGCTCATGGTCAGTCCAGCACAGCCAATTGTGTGCCATTTACATGGTATTACTTATTTCAGAGCTTTTATCATCACATTTTCATATTTTATGGACATATCTTTCTAACTGTGGATCAGAGATAAACATGCAGCTGCTGTGCACAGCTAGTTGGCTGCATTGCCTCAGCAAATCATAAGCCTTCAAATTAGGCATTCTGGAACATAAGCAGAAATAACAGAGGGAATTTGTTTTTCAAATATAAATTTTCAAACAGCCTTTTTTTTTTTTACAGAGTCTCATTCTGTCACCCAGGCTGGAGTTCAGTGGCATGATCTTGGTTCACTGCAACCTCTGCCTCCCAGATTCAAGCAATCCTCCTGCCTCAGCCTCCTGAGTATCTGGGATTACAGGCATGTGCCACCATACCTGGCAAATTTTTGTGTTTTTAGTAGAGACAAGGTTTTGCTCTGTTACTTAGGCTGGTCTCAAACTCCTGGCCTCAAGTGATCTGCCCGTCTTGGCCTCTCAAAGCACTGTAATTACAGGCCTGAGCCAGTGTGCCTAGCTCCAGACAGCCTCTTTTAATGGCCACATTTTGTTCTTTGATTCCAGGAAGGTGAAAAGGAAGTTGGTCACTCTTTGGATAGCAAAGGAACTTTTAAAATTTATTTCTAAATTGACATTTTTGAAATTATGGGAATAAACCGGTTCTTGGGAGAAGAAAAACATCAAATGTCTCCACCTCATTCTTGTTAAGGGTTTACCTCAATTCATCACCCTATTCCCAAGACCTTGTCCTATATTCTTTCCCTGTAATACCCATTGTCACCATCAGGACTTATAAAGAACTCTCATGCTGTCCAGAGTCTGTCAGACAGACTCTCTGCATGTCAGGATCATTCATTTACCAAGTCAACATTTATTGGAGACTTTCTTTATGTCAGTTAGTACTAAATGCTGGGGTTAAAAGATCCAGTGGAATAGTTCCTTGCTTTCAAGAAGCCCGCCATCTGATAAACAAAATTTTATTCTGTGGTTAATGTGAGAAAGGCAAGAAATTATGGTGCTACTTTTTTTAAATTCAGAAGAAAAACTTAAACAAAATATAAATTTTTAAAATATATTTGTATATATAGATCAAATTTCCAAACATATGATTGAAACATATATTTTATGTATATATATGTATATACATAAAATATATATATATATAGAGAGAGAGAGAGAGTAAAGATATGGGGTTTGCTTGGTTTTGCAAGTAACATAGGCATGGAGAAGCTGCGTTAAATGTCAGTGATGAATCTATTGGTAATAAAAGTGTAGTGTGGCCTCACATGGACCTATGAGAAAAAGTAAGTTACAAAGGAAGGTACTTTTTTGTAGCTCTCAAGGTAACATGGTCTTTTATCTTTGTTTCTGTCTGTGATATTCTTAATTATGTATGCTTACTACTAGTTTTTCTGCTTCACTATATACTTGGTAGAAATTATTTGTCTTAGATCAGGAAATATATTATTTTCCATTTTCAGCAAAAACAAACAAACATTTCTATTCTTAAACCCCATTCAGAAGTTTCTAACACAGATAAGATGGTTAGCTTTAGGGGCCACATTTTCCCTATTCTTGATGATGATAGAAATGGGGTATGGTTTGAAGGCAGAGTTGTGGGGTACAGACTTGCCTACAGGTGTGGACTGAGTACAAACTACTCAGTACCATGAGGATAGATCTTGGTAGAGAAAATCTAGCATGAATCACAGGAAAGATTGGCCTTGTTTCTATGCTAATCCTTTCTAAGAGCACAGCAGAGAACTCTAACAATATTATATATCTGTAATACTTTCTTCCTTTCGTGAGAGAAATTCTTAGGCTAAGAAGTGGTGACAAAGATACGAACAGATCAGTACAGTGCCATGGAATAAGTGCTATAAAAGAGGTAGATAACAAGGACAACCATTAGAGTGAGAAACCACATCACACAGCAAGGGTGCACACACTTCTGAGGCTGTGTTCTTTTTGTTTTATTTTTGCTTTATTAATATCTTATTGTGAGTGATTTAACATAGAAAGTATCCTTATTTTCCAGTGTTTTTAGAACCCTTACTGGATTACAGAAAAAAATCACAAAGAATATCTGTACAGCTTGATGAGGTTTGGGAATGAGTAAGTATAAACTAAACAAACCAGCACCTTGGAATCCTTTCTCATGTCTCCTCCTTGTCATTACTCCCCAGTCACTGCCTAAAGGGAACCACTTTCTGTCTTTTATCTTCAGCGATTAGTGATGCCTCTTTTTAAACTTCATATAAATGAATTCATGCAGTACACCCTTTTTTATGTTTGACTTTGTTTTGCTTAACATTATAATTGTGAGAATCACCCATGTTGTTTTGTGTAGCAGTAGTTTGTGAATTTTTATTACCATATGGAATTTTATTGAACGAATATGCCACAATACATTTATCCATTACACTGTTGAGGGCTATTTGGATTGTTTTTAGTTTGGAGCTAGTATGATAAGTGCAGCTATTAGTATTCTTGTACAAGTTTCTTTTAATAAATGCATGCAGGATTTTTAGCTAATTTTTGTCATTCTGATGGGCATTTAGTTGTAAGCGGTGGTTGTTTTAATTTGTGTTTCCTGATGACTAAGGATGTTGAGCACATGTTGACAGGTTTATGGATTATTTGGTTGTCCGTTTTGATGAGGTAAAAACTTAGGTTTTCTTTTTTTCCTAACTGAATTGTTTTTTTCTCCTTCTGCCTTTAAATGGACTTCATTAAATTGATAAAAATTCTGTTTGCCAAACAACACAATTGAGACATTGTAAAGAAAAACACTTTACTTATAAAAATACAGAATTTATTTTGCCAAAATTTGATTCTTACTGAAATCTTTAGAAATGTGTCTGTTACATGAATTAAAAATGGCTGTATTAATAAACATGAAACTTCACAATGTGCTAATAATGTTCTATAAAGGAAGATTTGACTCAAAGACTTTTGACTTCCTTTTAATTTGCATAAAAGACCCATATTAGCAAAAGCAACCCACACATTAGTAGTTATATATTTTACGTTGGATCTCAGTGGTCAAAATCTATAAAAAAAATTCTCTGTCTTCCCCTTATCGCTTATCTTCTTGGTAACTCACAGGAGAAGCTTTTCTCTTATCTCAGAATCAGAAGAATCTATGCTGGGCAACCGACTTGGTTTTCTCCTATGGCCACTGTGGCTTTGTGGGAGACTGTTGACATTTCCCTACCTTTCTCTCCCAACAAGTGGTTATTCCATATTCATAAATTAGAAAGGACTCTATGTGTACATTTCTCCACTCTAATCTTATCGGTGCTTTTGTTTTGCCATTTCTCTGAGATACTTATTTTTATATAAAATATATAATCAATATATAAGTACAAAATAAATATAACAAATAACATATTTGTGTCTAAATATATATGGTATACATATCCTAAATAAAATATATATAATAAACTTAATATATAAATAGGTGTGTGTGTGTGCATGTATAATATACACATACACATACAGGACAAATAAGTTTATGTTTCTGCTCTGCCTTAAATGCATTTATATTGTAAGGATAAAATACATATTAATCTTATAGTTAATGGCCTTATGTAATGTTTTTACTCGTATGTCTTGTGGCATAATATTATTTTTCTCCCATCTTTGGTCATATGCTTTCTTAACTTTAGTTTCATGCTACACAGTACAGATTAGCACTGGGATTGAAGCTGCCTAAAGTATTCTGTGCAGCATCTTATTTGTTTGCAAAGTTCTTGAACTATGAATAAGGATAAAATTTCAAAGCCAAAGTATGGAAAAAAAGACTGGAGAAAAGCATTTTTATGCTAATGGCCATAGCAATGATTATAAAGCAGAGTGCATACAGAATGCACCATGGAGATGCTAAATAATATTTATGGAGCATATGGGCCTTGCAAAGCAGAAGTAAAAATGTTCTTTTCTTCAAATTCTGTTTTCCAAATTACTTTGGACATTAAGGAAAGTGTTGAAGTTTCATTTTAACTGTGGACCAAAAACCCTGACCAAAAAGAGTGCTGGGATTTGTGTGCTGTCATTTTATTCACCACAATGTTAAATAGAACTGTGACATGCTAGACTGATTCTGGATAAATTGTCTTTTACTGCCTTGATATAAGGATGCTCTGAAGGAAAAATTGTGAGACAAGGAATAACTTTCAGAAAAGTCTGAATAAAGAAGTTTCTCTAATTCTTAATAGAGTCAGTATAATTCCAAGGGCTAAACAAATGCTGCTTTTATGCAAATTTATTGCTTCAAATGTTATTGTAATAATGTGGAACATCAATTGATATTTTGAGGATCTGGAAACTTTTTTTAATTTGAAAAATGTATGCTATATCCTTGGTCATCCCTTATGCCTCAAAATTGTAAACATTCATGGGTTCCCTGGTAAGTCTCTAGTAGTCTGCATTTTATTTTCTCCAATAATCATAACCAAGGACTTGGTAAGTGTCAGGTGCTATGCAAAGCTTTTTACCTCTATTATTGAAAGACACTTTTTATTTTCTTAGTTGTATGTTGAGAAATTTGAGATTCAGGAAGACTGAGGAGCTTGTCAAAAGTCACAATTAGCAGTAAAGCTGGGATTCAGTTATGCCTGACCAAAAGTGTTCTGTCCTTTTTAATATACTACTACCTTATAAAAAAAAAAAAACACAGATCAGTCTCACCAAAACTACCAAATGCTATAGCAGAGATGTTCTCAAATTCGAATTCTGTTCATAGGAGAAACTTATCAAGGTAATTTTAAAATGATTAAAATCATTACATAAATATTTTGAGGATTTCTGAAGACGCCCTTCATGTTTCAAACTGAATATATTGTGGAACTGGAAGGTTACTTCCCTTGGTTGAAAGTTTAAAATCCTGATGAGTTTGAATGACTTTTGTGGAGAAAGATAGATCCTCTGGCCTAAACAAATCAGCCTATCTATAAACTGGCTTTTATATTAATATGGGAGTTTGAATACTTGGAAAATAAAACATTGACACTAGGCAGAATTTATATGTTTCCACAATGTAACTTCCAAACTTGCAGGAGAAAACTCCCATCCTCTCATTCCACCTGAAGCTGAGGCAGAATTATATTTCCCGCAGGAAAAAATAATAATAATAACATGTAGCGGTAAATGAAATATATCCTGGGTCTATAAGCTGCACCCTCTGGCTGATTGAGTAAATAAAAGTGTGAAAATGTCATGTAGAAAAGAACATTTTTGCCAAGCTATTCTTTTTATCCATGACGATGTTTTATTTAGTTTCATTGAATTAATTATTTTAGAATTCACTCCTACTCTCTGCAAAATTTAAGTCCATTATTTCTGCCAGCATAAAATATTGGGGTAAAATCTGTTTGAAGTCAATATTTTCTTGATAATATATGTAAAAATAACTAAGGAGTCAATATTTCTTTTACTAACAATTTAATATGCTCATATGAAACATATTTTCTCACAGCTTATTTTTTGCCCTACATATTGAAAATTTCATAAGATAAATATGTTTTCCCTAACATAGTTCCTCTCTGTGTTGATATCAGGTGAATGCAAACATAATTTACTTGGGAAAAGATATCTGGATTGGTTTTTTCCAAAGATGTTCTCATTTTTTAATTTGTTTTTTTAAAATGGATGTGGGGGTACAAGTGTTATTGTGTCATATGGATATATTGCATAGTAGAGAAGTGCGAGCTTTTAGTGTACCCATCACCCAAATAGTGTACACTGTACCCGATAAGTAGTATTTTATGCCTTACCCCCTCCACTCTCCTACCTCTGGAGCTTCCAGTGTTTGTTATGTATACCCATTGTTTAGCTTTCAGGTATAAATATTATACCTAGTAACATTTTATACCAAACTCGTATCCTTTCTATAAATGTGTTTCTAGTAAAGTAAAATACAAACCCAAGAAGTTCATCATTGTAGTAAAAGTTTCATATTGAACCAAAATAATGCATACATGTAGTTGAAGCAGATATTTTTGTAGAAATAAAACAAAAGAACACATCTTTACCAAGTTTAAATAAGAAGATAAATGAGTCATTTTTTTTTTGATACTGAAATATTCACCCTTTGTACGCAATGGCAACAGAGAACTTAATCCCAGGTAGGACAAACGAGGGGAGAAGAAAGACTTCATTTAGCCCCAGGAGCTACCTCTTTTACTTTTTAAGACTGGAACTATGCAGGAGGACAAGAACAAATCTAAACAGGATGCAGGCAGCAATTACTATAGCAATATTTTTCAACATTTTCTATTTTTTCATCTCCCTTACACCTATGTGCATATCTAACTTTATGAACTTTTCTTCTTTTGGTACTATTTCTATAGTGCATTCAACAGAGTAGACTCATGTTTTAAAATTTATTTCTGGAAACTTAAAATACAAGAGCAACTCAACAGTGATAGAGTAAACAACTAAACTAAAATGGTGATATCTAATAGTGATAACTGTTTATAGGAAATTACAGTTATAGCATCTGAACATTTATATGTTCATTTTATATTCACAATTACACCATAGATGAAGTCAAGGGTGTAATAGAGTTAAGGGAAAAGAAGGGCAATTAAGACCTACTTAATATTTGTTGTAAACGAGGACTTGTACCTGGTAATTTAGACACATTTTAAATTTAATCCTGATTAAATCCATTGAATTTGATATAATTTTCTTCACTTTGGAGAGGAGTAAACCAAGGTTCTAAGAATAAGCTACTAAACTCCACAAAGTCATTCAGGAAGATACCATTTTTTCCCATCCTAAAAGGCAAGACATTTTAATTTCTTATAATTTATATTTGGAGGACATCATTTCTGGGAATTGCCATTAGATTACACAATTCCCAGACTATCTACCTTACAAAAACATATAAAGAGATAAATCTTAAGCATGTTTAAGCACTGTGCCAAACTAATTAGTGGGGGAGGGTTTAGTACAGATCTAATAGTGGAAACACAGAAAGATCCAGACAAAAAAAGTATTCTGTTGTCATATTTTGGCAATATCATTTAGAAGAATATAAAATATTTTTAATTGCAACTTCTGAAATAAAGTTTTGGGAGTCCTCAACTAGTCTTTCAATTATTCAATAGATAGAGATCAAGTACATGTCTTTAACACCTTAAACCAACAAGACAAATGTTTATCCTTTGCTGCCATAATTATATGGTCTCAAACCTCAATTTTTTTTAACATAAATCAATAACATATTGGTTACGATCATTATCAAATAAACTATTATGTACTACTCATAATTGTAAGTGCTATATTTTTATGTGTCTGGCAGCATAGTAGGTTTTGCTTACATCAGTCTCACCACAAAAGTGAGTAAAATATTGTGCTAAGATGTTTACAATGGGTAGGAGTCAATTTGTTTTTAAGAAAATAATTTATTTAATATTTTCTTCTCAACTGGTTTCATTCCTGTATCTGAAAGTAGGCAGATTAAACCTATATGTGTCTATAAAAGTAACAGTAATATCCAATTGTATGGTAAACACCAACACTGTGTGTGGATAATTGTAATCAAATGACGTAGAATTCAGGCTTTAACATCAGCCTACTTGAGTTTGAATTCCTGTTTCAATAATTTCTGATTAGGTTTACTAACCTCTCTCTGTCCACGTGTCCTCCTCTTTAAACTTGAGCTATTAATTACACCAGCCTCACCAAATGTTATGAAACGTTATCAGAAGTAATACTGTGATATAAATTAAATTAGAATGTTTATTGGCTTACAATAAACATTCAATAAATATTGACTACTATTAATTTTAGTATTATTATTACTTAATCACTTTTTTTTTTTTTTTTGAGACACAGTCTCGCTCTGTGGCCCAGGCTGGAGTGCAGTGGCGCAATCTCAGCTCACTGCAAATTCTGCCTGCTGGGTTCAAGTGATTCTCCTGTCTCAGCCTCCTGAGTAGCTGGGACTACAGGCGGGCACCACTACCCCAGCTAATTTCATAATTTTAGTAGAGACAGGGGTTTCACAATGTTGGCCAGGCTGGTCTTGAACTCTTGACCTCAGGTGATCCACCTGCCTGGGCCTCCCAAAGTGCTTGGATTACAGGCATGAGCCACTGCTCCTGGCCCATATTTTTAAATAAAATGTACTGATATTCTGAGACACACAGAAGCCCAGAAACCCATGTAGCTGTATTCTAACATCCTAATTCAACATTTGGACCTTACCAGCCCACCCCTGAGCTTTCCTTAAATACTTCCACTAACATGATCCTCAGCATCTCCAAAATTGGTCCAATATATTTTCAGTGTTTAAGTTTTGTATTTTTTTTTTTTTTTCCTAGACAGAGTCTTGCTCTGTCACCTAGGCTGGAGTGTAGTGGCACCATCTCGGCTCACTGCAAACTTTATCTCCCGGGTTTAAGGGATTCTCCTGCTTCAGCCTCCTGAGTAACTGGGATTGCAGGCACATGCCACCATGCCTGGCTAATTTTTGTGTTTTTAGTAGAGACAGGGTTTTGCCATGTTGGCCAGGTGGCCTTTAACTCCTGACCTCAGGTGATCCACCCACCTCAGCCTTCCAAAGTGCTGGGATTACAGGTGTGAGCCACCACACCCAGTGAACGTTTAGGTTCTAAGAGGCTTGTCACTCATCTTCAGCCCCAAACTGCTTCTTGTAATATGGCTGAGTTTTGCCCCTTGAGAGTACATGGAATATATGTAATTCCACTTATGAAAGAAAATATTTCAGCTAGTTGAAAGCAGACGGCAAGTTAATCGCTAGATTTCATTACTTTAAGCTGAACATCTTTTGTTCTTTTGTTTTCCTACCAATTGACAAGTTTATTTTGACTCCCTTAATTGCTCTTCTTCATTATACTGGAAGATTTTGTATCATTATATTAAAAGAGTGAGCAAAGTATAGAGTGGCTCTCAACCCTCTCTGCACATTAGAATATTTGAAGAGCTTTAACAATACCAATGGAAGGGTTCCATATCCAGAGATTCCGATTTAATTAATTGGTTTGGGATGCAGCCAGGTTGAAAAAACACCTTGATGTAGAAGAAAAAACATGGAATTTATAGTTAGAAACATCTCTTGCTTATGTGATTTTGAGCAATTACTCTAAGTTTCATATTCCTTTGTTCATTTAATCAGGAAGTATTATTAAATGTTTACCAGGGGTCAGACCTTTTGCTTAGCAGAGGCAATACACAGAAATAAGACATACTTGCTTCTTTCTAGTGTCAAGATAGTAATGATCAAATAATGACAAGAATGGAAGTGTATTATACATTTAGATGAGTGCTAGAAAAAGGATCATGGTTCTTTGAAATTCAACAAAAACAAATCTGGCATAGTTTATATTATAGAGGGGAAAGCATTTGTCTTAAGCCCAGAAACCAAATGGAATTTTGACAACAACAACAAAAAAGCTTTTACGATTGATTGAATCACAGATTTTTACAAGAGGTAAAAGACCCTTTCTTATCCTCTTCATAGAAAATAACTACTTTTTACTACTTTAAAGATTTGAAATGTGTGGCAGTGAAAGGTCTTAGGGACAAAGATTTGAAATAAAAGCACTTGAGGTGAAGAGTGATGGAGTTGGCAGCTTTCTTCCTCTCCCCAAGGAAACTTCCAAATGCAGACCCCAGAGCAGGAAACATGCCAGGCATGGAGGTAGAGCAGCACCTGGGACATCACCTTATTTGCTGGCCCAGGGGACAATGAGATGGAGGAAATACTTCTTGTGGGAAAAAAAAAGTTCTCCAGGCTAAGGATATTTTTCATGAAATCCAATAGTATGGGACGTTGATTAGTGGCTACTTTGGCCTAACTTTGGGAGAATAAGATTTTTAAAGTCATAAAGAGTCCAAACAAATGTCTCACCAACTTCAAAGTGTATAAATATCTGTATCCATCTTGTTAAGAAGATTGTAATTTAGTAGTTCAAGGGTGGGGCTGGAGATTGTGCACTTCTAACACATTATCAGGTGATGCCAGTGTTGCTCCTCAGCGGACCATAGTTGGAATAGCAAGGATCTAGTCACTGAATACTCAATCTCATTTTGGCCATCACAAAGTATGTGTTTGATACAATTATTCTAAGTGTCAACTACAAGAATAAGCTAGTTTCTGCCTGAATTTAATTTGAATGCCTTTCTTGCAAATCTTTGAAGTATTAACATGTGAATCTGAATTCCCTCAGCTAGAAATGCCTGCACATTCCTCCTATATGCTCTTTTCACCTTAATCATTTCATTTATTGGTTCAACGGCAATACAATATTCTAGGGATACCAACTGCTTTCAGATTTCTTGACACTTTTTCTGCCCACCATCTTGCTGCATGTCTTGATCATTGACTGAATATACTTACCATACCAGTGATCACCAGTTATTCAATGCACTCTGAAAACTGCATTGATTAAAGTGTCTAAACAATCAAATTACTTAGCCAAAAATCAATATGACATTTTTAATATTCCACAGAAGGCTGCTTACTCCTCACCTCTGGAGGGAAAGGCAATTAAAGGAACTATATTTCTGTCTCTGAAATTTGTGCCATATGCAGAGCAATGCATACATTAGAATAATATTTTTAATCTGAGTGCTCATATAGTCGCTATTCTTTCTTAGAAGTACAGTAGCTTACTCTAATTGCAGAAGTAGTCCTTTTCGGCTAGAAGTGCTCTTTACTTTAATTGGCGTGGATGCAATTACATAATATTAGGACCAGAACTACTACAGAAAGTTTGTAGCTGGATCCATAGTTTGTAATTCTGATATGAAGGCAATAGAAAAAAAGAATTTCTATGACCCCACCAGTGTATTAATAACAGAACACGTGTAACCATCAATTCCTAGACATATTCTTCTGGTGACTAGAAATCCTGGTACCAGGGTTCTGGTTATAGGTTTGTACAAAACCGTAGGACTTTGGGGGTCTTGTTTTCTTCTCACCTGCGATTTAAACTACAATTTCTCTAGCACATAATTTAGGTTAATATACCCTGAATCCAAGAAAAATCAATATTAAAATACGCATATAGCATTTTTTGCTAACTCAATTTTACTTTTGAACACAAATCATACATCCCAAATAAATAATATTCATGAGTAACAAAATGCTAACATGGGTTACTAGGATGAATAAATTGTTATTTGCATGTCACTGAATTAGTTTTCAATTTCATAATCAGTGGTTCAATTGAAAATGACACTCAATTTTAATATTAACATAAATAATATCAGTGCTTACCAGAGACAATGAGTAGTAAATTTCACATGATAAGCTAAAAATAGAATGAAGTATTTCAATTCAGATTAATAAGGTGCAGAAGCTCTATTTCTATATACCTTAAATAATTAAAACATATTCTATAAAAATTGTGAGCTATACGATAGCTATAATAATCCTTATGATACAACAGCTCTAGGTTTCTCTTGCCTTTATAGTGCACTGTTGTTAGCTCTACATTTATACAGAATTGTATATGTGTGTGTGTTTGTGTGTGTGTGTGTGTATGTGTTTGAAGCATAGTTTAAGAAGGCACCTACTTTTGTTGGTTGCAAATTCTATTTTGTATTAAATAAAAACAATGAAAAATTTTCCAAGATATCAATAATGTATTTTACCCCAAATAAAACATTTAGGCAACACAGACACAGAGAATATATTTTTCCCTGGATTTTTGTGTGTGTGTGTGTGTGTGTGTGTGAGGTGTAGAAGCTTAAGAAAATGAGTACCATCGAGTATAAGTCCCCAGGCCTGTAAACTGCACAAACGAGAAGAATAGATATTTCTTTTCTTCCCTTGGATTGCTTCTTCAGCCTACACTAGGGAAGAATTGGTCTTCTTGGAGCCATAAAACAGTATGGTGCCTAGTTATCATCCCAGAAGGGAGTCAGGGACTGTTAACCAAGGAGCATGTCTGAACAATTTTTAACATCCCCAAGTTTGTAATTCCTTATATATCTGTCTGTTTCCCCATAAAAAAAATCCTGAGTGTTTGGTTCCATGGCCATCAAGGGAGGGACGAGAAACACTGTCTCTATATACAGCTAAACATGAAGAATAACTCACAAGGGATATGAGGGCGGTGAGAACAGCGAAGTGAAGAGGAAAGGCAGCTGGAATTTTAGGGCTTGCAGGAAAAGAGCTGACTGTGTGGCTTCATAAAATTTACACACCATATTTTATTCAAAACTGAGTAACTGAAATTAATTCAGAGTTGTTTCAGGAAGAAGAGGCTTTGAGTCTGGGATTACTGCTTACCTGTCCAGATTCACTAGAGAATTTCCACACACCACTTAACCTTGCATCAACAGAGCATTCTTAAAAAGCAGCTATGTCCTATCTAATCAATCTGGCATTAACAGTTCAACTTGATCAGTTGTAGAATGGTGATAAAAGTGTTCTACTAGGAAAGGGGTGAAGGAAATCCCACCACTGTCTGATGGCATCATCTGTTAGATAAAAGCCCCAGTTTGAAAACAAACCTAGTAGTCTGCCTTTGCACATCTACAAAGTAGAGACAATTTACAAAACCTTACAACTTGCAGAGATGAAAGGTATGTCAATGCTCAGAATACTTTGTTGTTATCATTGCTTTATTGTTGTTTCTGTGTTGTTGTGACACTAAGAATTATGATCATCAAGGGAGCTGACCTAATCAGGAGGAGAGACCTCAGCTTGCTAGAGTGAAGTAGATACCAGCTGTCAAAGCCTGAGTGGTGGAGAAACGCACATCGTTTATATGGAGGCTGCCTGCTGTTTGATAATTGTACCGTTCTTTCCAGTTTAGTCACCATTCTGCTCTCATTCCCTAGTTAGCCCCCATTTTCAAAACACAATCAAAGGACGTTATTTATCAAAACACTTGAAGATTCTGGATGAAGGCTGTGTGGTGTGTTTTGCATACTGATTCAAAAGAGATTGCCATGTTAATCAACAAAGGATTTTCAATAAGTATGATCCCCATGGGATTCCAAGTGAAAAAGAAGTCATACTCCATAGACTGTATTTTCTTCCCAGTTTTTTCCGTTTTGACAATTAGATTGCTGTCTTTAGTCTTTTTGTGTGTGCAGGTCTGTTTGTGCCTGTAAATTGGCTCAGTTTCTTACCTTCTTATTCTTACTTATACCACAGTTGGCAAAGTGGTTATAAAATAATAGAATTATTATTAAGAGCAAGTAACAAAGGATGAAAAAATTGCCTAAAACACTGTCACACAGTAGAAACCACAGCTAATCTTTATAACTTTGTACTTTTTGTTTAGATTTTTTACTATAATTTTTCATGCATATTTTGAAGGTAAGTAACATGACATATGCATGATTTTGTTTTTGTATTATTTCAGTTTAGCATAAGCTAAACATTTATTAGACAAAATAACATAAATCTAAGTTATAAAGAAACTGATAATTATGATTATATTAAAATATAAATGCTATATATATCACACCAATAAAAATGAACACACATTATTGTCTAAGATATTTAAAACACATGTAAACAACAAATGATTACTATATAGAAGAGTCTACAAAATCGAGAGCAAGACAACACAATGGAAAAACAAGCAAATGACATTCAGATAAGAGTAAATTTGAATAGTCAGTAAAGATAATTCAAAATGCTAAAATTAGACTAGAATAAAAATATTTAAAAGCACACAATGAAAATCATTCCACACAATAATATTTACAAAAATATTAAACTCTGAAAATGCCATGTATTGGGTTTTGGTGAAGATGTGGTCTGAAGTCTTAAATATAGCTGTTAGAAGTGCAAATTATACTACCACATTAAAAAATAATTTGTTAATATATAGGAAAGTAAAATAAGTATATATTCTAAGACTCAGCATTTCATTCCTATTGTATATACACTATAGGAAATTTGAGGCATGAGAAGAGACAAAATATCACATGTACCCCATAAATATTTATTATGTATCAACAAATACAAATTTAAAAAATTATATAGAATATTTATAATAGCAGTGTCTTCATAGCAACAAATTAAAATTAACGTAAATGTTTGTTAACATGAAAAACAATAATTAAATTATAACATTGAGAGAAAAAGTGAATTACCAAAGAATACATGCAGTATGGTGAGATTTAAAGATTTAAAATATGCCCATTGATATATGAACTGCTTAAATCTATCTTTCTACCTATAGCTATACATCTGTATATATAGATACATATCTACACACATATATGTCATTAATATGTGTTTATATATAGACATACATATCAACTATCATTCTTATGAATATATATGTTAATATCTATAGTATATATAGATACATAAATCTATATCTGTAGTATATATAGATATATAATTATATATGGTATATATAGATATATGGATGTATAAATATATAGTATATATACATATATAAATCTATATATAGATATATAAACCTATATATATAGATTTATAAATCTATATATAGATATATAAATATAGAATTCTATAGAATGCCTGAAGCTCCTCCACACCAGCCCCTCCCATTCATTGCTCACTGAAATCTATAGATATCTGAGACGTGTTCTGTGAGGAGGTGTCAGAAGCAGAAGCATTGAGAGAGATGGAAATTTTATTCTCTTCCTTTGGGCATACATTGAAAAAGAGCAGATGAGGGAAACATTCCTTTCTATTTTGTGAAGACTAGGGGACAGTGAGAAAAATAAACTCAGGGTCAGAGGTTGCAAGAATATTTCTCCTTGTCTTTTGTTTCAACTGCATATACTAAAAATCATCCAATTATACCACCACTGTTGTGACACACAATTTACTTAAATGTTTACTAAGTTGCTTATTATAATTTCTTTATTTGGCTTTCATGTGTGTATTGCCAGTCAGATATCTTTACTTTCATATAAATGTGATGCTGTATGAGTCTTTTGCTGCAATGTATAATGTCAATTGAGTGTTCAGGAAAATTAAAGCATTTTTGAGATTTGCATAAGAAGGGAATGCATGTGCTTGCATACAAATGCTCTTTTTTTTTCTTTTAGGAAACATTTTCTAAATAGCAAAAATGTGTTTTGCTGATTTATTCTAGAAATTAGAATTAATTCTTTACAACCACTGGCATGATCTTTCATTTATACCATTATTAAAGATTTTTAATGCTGAAAATGATTTCATTTTTTTCCAATTAAAGAAGGGAGTTAAATAAAAAAGCTACATCTCATATTTAACATTTATGACTATTCAAGCAAATGAATTATTAGCAATATTTTAATTGCATGCATAGTATATACAAAAAAAGTTTCTAGACATTACTTAAATGCTTTCCATCTTTTTTGTGGTTCTGCCAAAATGACCATTGTCTGGTTGAAGATCTTAATGTTGAATATGGAACTACAGTATTTAAGCGAGCATATATGCTAGATTTAGGGACAGGCTTGAAATTTGTATCATCAGACTCTGATAGTACCAAAAATCACTGAAAGAAGCTAGTAGTTTTCAAGGAGGTCCTTTCCTAAGAGATTGTTTGGCTGCTTTCCTAATAAGACCAAAGTGATTTCTAGAACTCACGACATAGGGCAGGACCAAAACTTTTTTACGCTTGCATGCATCCTGTTAGTTTGCTATTGGCCCCTGATACACTCCAATGAAGGATTTTGCATGCCTGGGTCACAATGCTGTGATGGATATGAAACATTTGTCATGACCACTGCAATAAGAGTTGAGACATTTATGATACATATTTGTTATGTCTCAATAAAGCATCCACTGACTCATCAAAGAGATTTTTTTAGGTGATAATCCTTTTCACAACATGAAGGCACAGGCTTACCCACTAGAATCTAGTCAGAGGATAAAAAGTCCGAATCTATCAGTGCCTGGAGGAATTAGCAGCTTACTCAAATATTCATTCTGCTTATCAGCTGTAACCCTAAGTAGTGAATATGGATAATAAGCACTGTCATAATTGTGATACTTCTGTTAGGGTTTTTCTTTGCTATTTTTTAAAGAATCTATCAAGCAAAGTATGACTTCCCTTTGGGAAGTGCAGGTCCTTAAATGCCAGTTCAACTATTCTGCTTTGTAAGAGTAGGCATACATCCTGATTAATGATTGACATTGATTTAGGAATTTGTGATTTTGGTTAGTAAGTGTCAGCTTACCAACGTGGACCACCTCAGAAGTTTCAATGGATACTGGGCATAAATCTATTTCTGTGATACTTTCATTAGGGTCATATATTAAATCTTAGTGTTCTTTTTCCTCCTTTTACCTTCTCCTAACTACAGCAGATTAATTATTTTTTCAAGACAACAGATTACTTCATCAAGGTAATCAACATAATCACACACAAAATAAGCAGGGCTGAATGCTTCCTATTGATCAAATTCAGTTAATAAGCTGTAAGTGATTATACAAATTTAAATGGATCAGAAAACTTTCGATGTGTTATGATACCAAATAAACAAAATGAATAGACTGTGATATATCAAAATAAATTATTTCTGTAAAAGTATCTGTCACCATTTTATATAACAGAGGACTCCTACCTGTCTTTAACTCATTATATATTTCTCATGAGTGTTTGGTCATGCATGTGTTTATCTGAACTTTTGTTCTTTTGTTTGGAATATTGATATTCACAAGTATCAATTTTTACCCTTAGAGACTTATAATAATTCTGTTAAGGACTCTTCTTTGTCTGCCCTAACCCCCTGGAGGCATTTGAGAAGCAAAATTCTGTGACTAGAAGCTGCTATGCTTTAATTTGCACCAACACATTGTATCAAAGATCATGAAAGCAATGTTTTCATTCAATTAAACTTGCTAGAAGCTAATGAAAACTGCCCGGAGAATTTCTCTCTGTAAATTAAAGATACACAACAAAGATTGTCACCCGACATGTTTTCAATTGACTTTGTATGGCATTAATAATTTTGGTTAGCAATAGCTGTGAGGAGTTTGCGTCTGTGAAGGTCAAACCACAGAGGACATAGAGATTAGGCAGAATTTGGCTAAGTTGCTACCAAAGTTTTAGTGTTTAATCCAATAATCTTCAAACTCATTAGGTCTGCAATTGAGTTGCAGATCTCTGGAGCTCATGCTTTATTAAGAGATGGCTGAAACTTCCCTTTTCCAGTTGGGTGGAAGCCCTGAGAAGACTCCATATTCTTCCCCAGGAGGATGTTAGCACATCTGCCAGTAGCATAAGCCAAGAAGTACATCTGAGTGTGAAAGAATGTATTATTAAAAATATTAGTTTTGGACTGATGATCTTGGACATTTTAATCTGCCTGTATGCTAACTTCAACCGTCTCTCATTTACAAGAACTATTTAGGAAAAATATTGAATCCACCTGGCTGAGGCTCCTTTTGTACACAAATGCCAAAGGTTTTCCAGTATCTGACATTTTCCATTTATCCCATTGTTCCCCATCAATGAGCACATCTTTCAGCACTGGTACATATATTGGGACAGACAGCCACTAGAAAGAGGTGGGTTTTTTTTTTTTGTTTTTTTTTTTTTTTTTTTTTTTTGCTTCACATATTTTGGCCTTCAGAGGATTAAGACTAACAAAGAGGTTCAAAGAAATACATGCTTCTTATATCTTGGCTTCAGAGGGTTAAGACAGGCAGAGAGGTCCAGCAAATACTAAATTGGGAGGACAGAGTCCCTGAAGCAGCCAGGCTTAGAGCCATGGAGCCCAAGCCCGAGGCAGGTCAGATGCCAGGATTTCAAAGGTCATGTAAAGATCAGCCAAGAACAAATTCCAATTGAAGCCAGTTCAGGTGTCAGCAGATTTTTCACGGAGAGAACTGGGAATGCTTTGTTCCAGTACTTGTCTGTGTCAGACTTATTCACACGAAAGGCCAAAAAATACACTATCGCTCATGTACTAGAAGAAATATAAAAGCATTTTTTAAAGCCTTATTTTATAATAGTGGGGAAAAAGATAAGACTCTATATAATTTCCCAAAAAGAAAAAAACTGAAAGATTTACCTTGAAGATAAAAATAACCTATAATAAAATAGTTATACACTGTTCCATCTACATAGTATCTTATCTATGAACATGTGTTCTGGCTGATGATGTTAATATAATTTCAGAATTTTTTCTAATTTGGGAATTTGGATTATTTAAATCAATATTCATTTTAAAGAAATTCTACTTCAATGAAGAAAACTTTATAGCCTATAGAATTTTCTGTAATTGTTTTAATCTACATTTCCCAAACCTCCATATCCTAGATACATGGATATCTTAAACTGTAAAAGCTACCAGTGGGCCTAAATAATGGCATACACAAAGTGTAGAGAGAAAAATACACTAAAATAAGAAAGAATAAAAAGACAAACAACAAAACAAAACAGTGAAGTAAACTGGGATGAGAATAGTATAGAGAAAACCCAATTAGTGTGTGACCTTGTGCAAAGATAGCATAAACTATCTCAGTTTCTCCAGTTATTTCAAGGAAAACTTCCATAGTTTTAAATGGTTTAGATTTGTTTGTCAATATTGCTGTTTTCATAGGAAGGAACTGGGGGGGAAAAAAAAGGTCTGCTTGTTTACCCCTAATTTTATTTTCCTAAAATTTCCTATTTCAAACATTGGCCACTGGCATAATGTCATTACAATGAATAGTACAGGGCTAATATTGTCTGTGTTTCAATGGATGTTAACATACATGGGAATTTCTTAGACGTGATTAAGCTTGCCCTTTAGTGAAACAGGTTACATATCATGTATCTTGGAATCTTTAAATTTTCTTTATATTCAGTGATCTCAGACCTTATTTAGTACAGCTCTGTTGCAACACTTCGATAATATTTTTTATTAGTGAAGACCAATAGCAACTTAATTATATAATTAAAAATATGACAAGTACAAATAATAAATAATGGCAAAAAAATGAACTCATTTGCCAAAGGCGTAAACAGACAGAGACGTGTGCCTTAGGACAAGAAAACAAAAGGCATTAATGAATATTCCATACAAAACAAATTATAATTTGCACAAGGTATGCAGAGAACTCTCATTCTTTATCTCCTGACAGCAGAATGGAGCAGAAAGAGTTCTGCTAGGCTGGAGTTCTGCCACTGCCTGGCTTAACCCTGGTCTTGTTGCATCCGTTCCCAATAAACAGTTTCTTTATCACGATCATGGGGATTGTGAATCTAATTCATATTTTTGGGCTGTCCTCTGTGGAAAGAGGTAAATGCCAGGAGGCTCTTATCAAACGTTGAAAATATATATATATTTTTAAAAATTTAGTCTCTACAAGACATTCATGATTAACCTGATATTTTATGTAAAATCTTGAATTTAACGTATATGAGCCTTTTTTTAATAGGCAGATTGCTTTCATTTGATTTCAAAGTAGTTAATACCCTCAAAATATCAAGAGCCATCACCCTACAGAAGATAAAAAGAAGTGTGTGAGAGGAAAGTGGAATTTGCATTTAGAATAATTCTGTTGTAGGCATTTTATGTGTATCACTCCTACTAACCACGACAATAATTATATAAAGTAGATATTTATTATCGTGCTACAAGTGATAAAATGGAAGCTTCTGGGACAGTTTAATACATAGCAAAATGTCCCACGCCTAGGAAGCTGCGGATACAGTTTCAGTCCAAGTCAAAGCCAAATTACATTGTTTTTCTAGGAGCATGATATACTGAAAAGCCAAAAACAATTCCCAAACATTTGTAGTAATGACAACAGGGAACATCCTTTTCGGCAACCTTAGTTAAAGATCTTTAAACAAACGTTAAATTTCCAACAGCAGGTCTTTGGGATCTGGCCTTTATTATTCAAACACAATTAACTCTTAAGTCCTAATTACCAGAACAAAGCCAGCTGGAGGAGAGAAGAGATTTAACTTATTCAAAATCAATAAATATGTAGGAGTAAGCAATTCACTCCTGGTTCATCTCTTTCTCTTTCTCCCTCTCTCTCTCTCTCTCTCTGTCTCTCTCTCTCTTTCTCTTTCTTCTTTCTCCTTCTCTCTCATGTTTTTTTGCAAAGTTACATAAATGAATATGTAAGAGGTTTACCATAGAAGCATTTGTGCAAACAGCAACAATAGTAAGATAAGTGGTCATATTTTCAATATTGAAAGCAGTTAAACAAACTAGATAGAAACACAACAACACGGAGAGATTTTAAAAGCATAACACTGAGTAACTTATGTAAAACAAAAGTGTGTATGTAAATTAAGCTATACATCCTCAAAGCCTCACTATATACTTACAAGAATGCATCCTAATTCAAGGACTCATATCCACATACCTCAGCCATTGTCTGTAAGGATATAGAAAGGAGTGAAAGATGTGGATAAAGGAAAATAAATGAATAAAACATGAAAGAGGCCTCACACAGACCCATACTGTTGGGATCCTATATGTTAAAAGAAAAAACATCAGCCAAATTAAATTTAAAGGAGTTTAGTTAAACAATGAATGATTCACAAATTGGGCAGCCCCCAGAATCACAGTCTCTGTGAATCTGCTGAATCAGACAACCACGTGGTAGAAGAAAATTTATGGACAGTAAAAGGAAAATGATGTACAGAAAAAGGAAGTGAGGTACAAAAACAACTGGATTGGTGCCGACTCAGCATTTGCGGTATATGAACAGGCTTCAAACAGTTGGCTACATTTGATTGTCCAAAACTCAGTGATTGACACAGGTGTGGGCTATGGTCGGTTTACCCCTCCACTTGTTATAGTTCACGATGTACAGAAAAATCCTTTAGGCCAAACTTAAATATGAAGGAGGCAGCTTTAGGCTAAACTTGATTTAATAATTCCCAGCTTTTGGTCATTTTCTCAATTTTGAGAGATTGACCAAAACTTTAGTTATTGATGTCAGTATCACTATTGGTCTTGAAGCCCACTGGGAAACAGTCGACCAGTGGGTTTTGCAAAGGTAGGAATGAGGACTGAGTAGGGGGTACCTCCTTATGCGGGAACGTCCTACTTGCAGGAGAAAAACGAAACCTGGTTTGTTCTAGGATTTATGTGTTTCCTGAAAATCTTAGTCTGATGACATCATATTTAGCAAAAGTGACTCCATTTTTGTTTGGTTTGGTCTGTTGGGGCCTAATGCATGAGCTCAGTCCAAAATGATGGCCTCCATAATTTTGTTTAAAAATTCTGCCTTTTAAATTTAAGTGAAAGTGTGTGAACAAAACTTTGGGCCTTAGCTCCACTCTCAGTTACCATCATTTTGGGTTTCCATCTTAGCATATCATTCATAGTTTATGGAGTCCCCATGGTTGCACATTTTTCTCAGCTCTCGTCATTCCAGTAGAAGAGAGACCATTTGACATTCTTGAGAAGGCTGCATTCAAACATTTAAAACATTTGAGAGAAGACAGCACACCAGGGAAATGATTATTATGTCTATTGGGAGCATAATACCAAGAGTTTGGAGTATGCTCCTTACCCAGGGTCCCTGATATGGTTTGGCTGTGTCCCGAAGAAATCTCATCTTGAATTGTACCTCCATAATTCCCATGTGTTGTGGGAGGGACCTGGTGGGAGATAATTGTATCATGGGGGCAGTTTCCTCTATACTATTCTCATAGTGGTGAATAAATCTCACTGGATCTGATGGTTTTATAAGGGGTTTCCCTTTTCTCTTGGCTCTCATTCTGTCTTTCCTGTTGTCATGTAAGATGTGCCTTTCACCTTCCACCATGATTGTGAGACCTCCTTAGCTATGAAGAACTGTGAGTCGTTAAACCTCTTTTTCTTTATAAATGGCCCAGTCTTGGGCATGTCATTATCAGCAGTGTGAAAATGGACTAATGCAGTAAATTGGTACAGAGAATAGGGTGCTGCTGAAAAGATACCAAAAATGTAGAAGGGACTTTGGTACTGGGTAACAGACAGAGGTTGAAACAGTTTGGGCGCCTAAGAAGAAGACAGAAAAATATGGGAACATTTGGAACTTTCTAGAGATTTGGACCAAAATGCTGATAATGATATGGACAATGAAATCCAGGTTGGGATGGTCTCAGATGGAGATGAGGAACTTGTTTGGGAACTGGAATAAAGGTGACTCTTGCTATGTTTTAGCAAAGAGACTGGCAGCACTTTGCCCCTGCCCTAGGGATTTGTGGAACTTTGAACTTGAGGGAGATGATTTAGGGTATCTGGTGGAAAAAATTTCTAAGCAGCAAAGCATTCAAGCAGCGACTTGGGTGCTGTTAAAGACATTCAGTTTTAAAAGGAAAACAGAGCATTAGAAGTTTACAAAATTTGCAACCTGACAATGCAATAGAAAAGAAAAACCCATTTTCTGAAGAAAAATTGAAGCTGGCTACAGAAATTTACATAAGTAATGAGGAGCTAAATGTTAATCACCAAGACAATGGGGAAAATGTCTTCAGGACATGTCAGAGACCTCCGCAGCAGCCCCTCCAGTCACAGGCCTGGAGGCCTAAGAGGAAAATATAGTTTTGTGTGCCAGGCCCAGGCTCCATCTGCTGTATGCAGCCTGGGGACTTGGTGCCCTGTGTCCCAGCTGCTCTAGCCATGGCTAAGAGGGGCCAAGGTACAGTTCAGGCCATGGCTTCAGAGGATGCAAGCCCAAAGCCTTGACAGCTTCCATGTGATACTGAGCACACAGGTGCACAGAAGTCAAGAATTGAGGTTTGGGGACCTTTGCCTAGATTTCAGAGGATATATGGAAATGCCTAGATGTCCAGAAAGAAGTTTGTTGCAGGAGTAGGTCTCTGAGGCAGATACTCTTTTAGCGCAGTGCAGAAGGGAAATATGGGGTTGAAGCCCCCACATGGAGTCCCCACTTGGGCACTGCCTAGCAGAGCTATGAGAAGTGGGCCACCATCTTCCAGGCCCCAGAAAGGCAGATCGACTGAAAGCTTGTACCAGGTGCCTGGAAAAGCCACAGACACTCAATACCAGCCTGTGAAAGCAGTGGTGGGAGAGGCTGTGCCCTGCAAAGCCATAGAGGCAGAGCTGCCCAAGGCAATGGGAACCTACCCCTTGCATTAGTGAGACCTGGATGTGACACATGGAGTCAAAGGAGATAATTTTGGAGCTTTAAGATTTGACTGCCCTGCTGGATTTTAAACTTGTATGGGGCCTTTAGCCTCTTTGTTGTGGCCAGTTTCTCCCATTTGGAATGAGTGTATTTACCCAGTGCCTGTACCCCATTGTATCTAGGAAGTAACTAACTTGCTTTTGATTTTACAGGCTTATAGGCAAAAGGGACTTGCCTTGTCTTAGATGGGACTTTGGACTGTGGACTTCCAAGTTAATGCTGAAATGAGTTAAGACTTTGGGGGATTGTTGGAAGGCATAACTGGATTTAAATGTGAGGACATGAGATTTTAGAGGGGTCAGGGGTGGTGTGATATGGTTTGGCTGTGTCCCCACCCAAATCTCAATTTTAATTGTAGCTCCCATAATTCCCACATGTTGTGGGAGGAACCCAGTGGGAGATAACTGAATCATGGGGGCAGTTCCCCCCCCCCATACAGTAATCGTAGTAGTCAATAAGTTTCATGAGATATGATGGTTTGATAAGGGGTTTTCCCTTTTGCTTGGCTCTCATTCTGTCTTGTCTGCTACCATGTAAGATGTGTCTTTCGCTGTATGCCACCTTAACTTGAGATCCTAAAACTATTCTCCAATGTTTCCTATAAGTTGTAAAATCACCATTTCTGTATTTAAGTTCTTGATTCATCTGGCCATGATTTCTGTTCATGGTGGGTTATAGAGATCTATTGTATTATTTTTTTCTCTAAGTGAAAAAATTATTCTTCCTATTGTTTTTCTTTGATTCCTTTTTAATTCATGTTTCTTTGTTTCTTTTCATATTTAGTGTTTCTATTTTTCTGTCTTGTGTTGTGCTAATTGAATGTTTCTTTCATTTTTTTCCTCCTTTGGAATTTATGATTTGTTTTTCTACTCTTTCCTGTTGTGACTCTAAAATATGTAAAATATTCATTTACCCAACAGTCTAAAATTGATCATTAGCTTTATTCTCCTATATTTTGAATGCCTTAGTGCCAGGTATCCATTTCAGTGATTCACAATCTTATTTTATCATCAATGATTTTAGTTATATTTAGTTTATACCAAAAATTATACATTATTTCCACTACCTTTCAGATGGTCTTTTGTCTTCATAACTCTTGCATTTCTGATCATTCTTCTGTAAATATTTTTCTTCTTGATGAAGTAAATCCCTGTAATCTTCATCTATCGATTGATGTCTTCGCACTAGATTCTTTCTTCTTTAATGTTTCTTATTTTGTCTCACTCTTGAATATGATGTTGCTAAATATAGAATTCTGGTTGACCATTCTTTGCTGTTAGGTCTTTCAAGATGAAATTTAACTGTCTTGTGGCTTGTTATAATTACAAATAAGTTTTTAGTTTAATTGACATTTCTTTGTACACAATGGGCACTTGGCTGGCTGCTTTTAATGTATTATTTTTAACATTTTCTAGTTTCAATCTCATGAATACATATTCTACAAATATTTATGGGATTTCTGACCTTGTAGAATGATTTCCTAATACATATTGGAATTTTTCAGCCATTATCTTCTCAATATTTTCTTTATTCTTCCTCTCATCACCTCTGGAATTCCTGGCTTCTTCATTTTACCCTCATGTTTTTGGATGTTGCAGTATCTCCAACTTTTTATCTCTCTAAAGCATCTTCTACGTATTTTTTTCAGATATATCTTCCATATTAGTTTGCTCTTGAATTACATATGCTTTGTTATCTAATACATGTTGTGTTTCAAAGTTTAATGTATATATATATTATTTTTCAGAATTTCTGTCTTATATTTTTAAATATTTCTGCTTTTTAAATAAATTGTTCATGCTCTATTATGTTTTAAAATGCTGCTTTAATTTGTTTAAATATCTTAAATATAACTTTTCATAAACTGTTTCTGTTCCTTATATTCCAACACTTGTGAATTCAGAAGTTCTAATTTTTAAGTTTTATTTTCCTTTTGACTCATGGTGGCTCATTTTTCTTATGATTTTAGTAAGTTTTGAATGTCAACAATATTTTTTAAACTTCCTCTGTGGAGATCATTTGAGAACTGAGTTTAAAGTAAACTCCTTCTTAGTGGGTTTGTGGTTCCTTTGCCGTACTCCTGGAAATACTAGCAATCTGAGACCAGCTTTTTACTCACCTTTACTCTCCTTTGTGCAACATTCTAATTAGAATTCTCATGACAAGCCTTGACTAAGAGGACTATGTATCTACACAGTCTCCCTTCATAGATTTCACAAGGTCTAGGTGTATGTGAGTGTGCTAAATTTAAAAAAATTGAAAATAAAATTTAAAAACTGATTTCATAAGGGTGTGTGTGTGTGTGTCTGTGTATTCTTTGACAGATAGTGCTGTCTCTTGGGGGTCCTCGGTCCTGGCCTCATGAGTCTAGTGTTTTCACATAGATCATTATGATGCAGTTAAAGATTCTGTTTTGTCCCTGTTTTCTAGAAGCAGCTTTAATTACACCCAAGTTCTAATCTACTAAAGCTACCAAAAACCTTTAGGGCAAACACAAGATACAATACTTATTTTCTTTCTTGCCACCTAAAACTTCCTTAGTAGTCAACATATCAGCCATATATTACAAGAATGTTTTTACTATTTTTTATCCAGCATTTTAGGTAGTCCTCTCAAATGGATGAAAATGGAATTATAGCTTCAGTGAATATCATTCTATAACTATTTATTGTAAAAATGGCTACCTAGCACTACTTATTAATATGGTTTATACTTTAAGATTCATTAAGGAAGCATCTTTTTTTCAGATTGAATTGATATGGGAAACTGTATTTTTTCTAAATAGATTCAATATTTATAACATATTTTACCAAGGGATTGTAAAATAGTCAGTACTCTGGGGTTATCTGCTAAATGAAGGGTTTGCCTCTGATAAAGGCAATTTATGTTTAATGTGAGCATTTACATTGCATCAGCATTTTAGAATATAACATTAAATGACCAACTGCCTATTACTAATGAACACAAATTGGGTCATTTATTTTAGTCCTGAAAATAAATTATGACATTTTATATTCTTAAATATTTTTTGAGGTGGGAAAAATCTTTTGTAAACTCTTGTTAAAAGATTACTGCTTTTAATTTTTCTTGTATTATTGATGTACTTTATATATAAAACAGTCACAAAATATAATTATTTTGATTGGCATATTAGGCAAAATATGTGATCAAACCCACTCAAATCTTAATACTAGAATCTGAGCACATTCAAGATGACATTGTCATTAACCAACAATTAATAGTAGTAACTACCATGTATTAAGTGTTAAAATATGCGATTGTGCTAGACTCTTTATAGACACTTAATAATCACAACATCTTTTGCAATAGAAACATTTCTATTTTACATATGGGAAAACTTATGGTCAGCAAATTAAGCAGCTTAGCCCGTCATGCAATACTTACAAATTATATAATTACAAGGCAAAAACAATTTGCTGAAAGAATTGATTGATAAGTACACTAAAATATATTAAAAGATAAATCTTTGTTTATATGTTAATTTGTTCCTTTCATAATTGGTAGTTAAATATTTCTTATTTATTTCATCTCAATTTTTAGGCTAAAATTATTTCTTTTTTATTGACAGAAATGTAGTGTAACGTCATGGTTTCACATATTAGTTTTATACTAAGATTGCCTGAGATTAAACCGTGGCAACATCACTTACCGCTTTGTGACTTGAGGTAAATTATAACACCTTTCTGTGCCTCAGGTTTATAATATATAAAATGGAAATAAATAATTATGTCGTGCTGAAGATGTAAAAAGTTAATGCATGTAAAACACTGCTGACAATACACACCAAATAGTGCTCACTAAGTGTTTATATATGGGTGTTATAATATCATCTGTCTCCAGCAGTAATTTCTATACTATAACTTTTAATGTTGTCTAAACTGGAAATCCTTATTTTGTCTGTTAGCCTGGATATTAATGTATAGCTTTTATGACACTGCTTTATGTGACTAGAGGGATATTTTCCTATTTCTGTTATTTTTGTTCTTTTTCTCATAGTGTCTGAATAACTGAAAATGACAGATGTGTGGGTTCTAGGTGAGTAAAGTAATTGTATATTGTAATTTTTGTCTTTAAAAAATACCATTTTATGGCCAGGCGCGGTGGCTCACACCTGTAATCCCAGCACTTTGGGAGGCCGAGGCAGGTGGATCACGAGGTCAGGAGATTGAGACCATCCTGGCTTACATGGTGAAACCCCGTCTCTACTAAAAATACAAAAAATTAGCCAGGAGTGGTGGCGGGCACCTGTAGTCCCAGCTACTCAGGAGGCTGAGGCAGGAGAATGGCGTGAACCCGGGAGGCGGAGCTTGCAGTGAGAGGAGATCGCGCTACTGTACTCCAGCCTGGGCGACAGAGCGAGACTCAAAAAAAAAATAAAAAACAAAAAAAAAAAACATTTTATTTCCGTAAAGTGAAGAATTTACAAAACTGTAATGAAGGCTGGTTTGCCAACATTTTTTTGCTGCATAACTCCATGCCTTTAGGAGCCGTAGAAAGTAGAACTTTCCCACTTAGACCGTGAAAAGAGAGGACGACAACTCGATCAGTCTGTTTTCACACTCTGATAATTGAAGTCAGTGACTCAACGTATTGGTTGTGTAATTCAAAAGATGTCAACATTCACAGATTTAGTGACTTTATTTGTTTCATACAGAAGGACAAACTTTCTCACTCTTGCAAAAAACTCCAGTGAGCTTCCTTTCTAGAGCTATTACAGTAACACACTTGAATGACAGCAACTGAGAATCCATATATAGTCATATACGTTATAACATTTCAGTCAATGACAGACTGAATATATAATGACTGTGTTTCTATAAGATTGAAATACCATATTTTTTACCGTATCTTTTCTATGTTTAGACAAATACCATTATTTACAATTGCCTATAGTATTCAGTATAGTAACATGCTGTACAGTTTTGTAGCCTAGAAGCAATGGGTTATATCACACAGCCTACATGTGTAGTAGCTTATACCATCTAGGTTTGTGTAAGTATGCTCTATGATGTTTGCACAATGATGAAATCACCTAAGGACACATTGCTTAGGACATATTCTCATCATTAAGTGACACATGACTGTAAGTCTATGTACCTTTAAATAACTTGCTCTTTCAATATATATAAATTTGTATTTTCAAAGAACTCTTAAGACAAAGTGTACTAACCTCTCTTTGATTATAGTGTAAAATATCAGTGTTATTCTGGGAAAAAATACCCAAAAAATAAATTGCATTTCCCTATTTCAAAAATATTCATGAGAAATTAACACTGACTTGTTCAATTTTGATTAAGACTTAGGAAAAATGAGTTTATTTTTCTTTTTCTTGTCTGATGCCATGCACTACTTTAAATTAAATGGATATTAGAAGAAATGGAATCCAATCCCCTTTATTTTACAGATGGAGAAGTTGAAGCTCAGAGATACCCACATTTATGCGGCTCAATACAACAGCTACATGAACGGTTCCACTCACTTCATTGCACTCCCAATATGTCCTTTATGAAGTCATTTTCAATTGTTTTATCCTTTTTCCTCTTATGCTTTTTTAAATCTTATTACATGAAGGGCTAATGATTTAGTTAATCCTGTGGACAATATAACTAAAGATTGTCTAGTATGGATTTGGTGATATTGAATAAATTAGAAAAAGCAAAAACCACTTTTATGTAATAATTCTACTTACTTTTCAAGTCCTTATGGTGGAATATTATGAGTTCAAGTCCTCATGGTGGAATATTATCAGGTAGGCACACTGAGTAAAACATAATGTGAAATTTATGGTGAGATTTTTTTTTTGTCCTCAGTTTTACAATTACAAAATGATTTGTAGAGAAGGATAGAGATTAGGGAATCACAGGAGGCAAAGTGAGTGGTCCTATGTATGTCTCTCTTCTTTGTTTTCAAGAACTAAATGTAGGGGTACATAGCTTATTTCCCATGGCTGTGTCTATGATCTTCAGTGAGATAATGCATAACAAGTGCTTAGAATGATGCCTGAGACATAGTAAGCACTTGATAAATGTTATTAATTCACAGATTTATTTTGGTTATTGATGGTGTTAGAAAACTTAATTGAATAATTTGAACATTCCTAAAACTTGTTTCCTTTTGGATTCCATTGGCCTTGGATTTTTGCTTATTCATAAGAAGGGGTGAAATTGTATATCTCAAAGCACATAAAGTATAACCCCTTTAGGATAAACCTATTTAGAGAGGGAAGTCCTACTAGCAGGCTCTTCCCCTCTAAATTAGGAGACTGCGAATCCTCAGTGTGTAGAAAAAAATTAAACCAAGTACTACTAGTAATAGAAAAGCAACCAGTGCATACTGAATTATAGAATATTTGTATACAGCAAACTTAATTCCAGCAAATACTTACTGAAAAGTGGTGGTATTTTGTATTCTAATCCTTGCAATGTCTGTGCTTATTTTTAGGAAATTAAATTACTTCATAATATTTCTGAATTACATTTAAAATCATCCATGGAGCTGTGAACAATTCTTATGTGAGATTCTAGCATGTTAATCTTGCAAACTCATCCAGAGCACCTAAAGATCCATGCTGGGAGAAGAGATAAGAATGTTAATTTCATTTATTTTTCTATCTGTTACCACTTAGAGGGAAAGTGAATTGTTGTCTAAAAAAGTTAATGTTTGTACCTTATTTTTATGGCTGATACTATTTTCAGGACTGAATTGTTCTAACAAGCAAAAGCTAAACATTAATTCTATCCAAAGGGGTAACTACTCTCAGAGGCACCCGCAATATAAATTTTTTCAGGTAAGGAGCTGAGGAAATACAGTGCCTTAGAGAAATTTGTCTATTTTAAAATCAGTCTTCTAATACCATTTATTCAACAAATACTTATCAGACACCTACCATGTACCAGGAATGGTGGATATAACAATGCATGAAAATCTTCCCCTCTTCAAGGATTTCACTGTACATATGATGCAATATTTGACCTGAAATAATGTTAACTCTGAAAGAGTGAAATTTAAAGCAAAATATAAGAATTGGCATAAGAAAAGTACAGAAAGAGATGTTCTCAAACATCAGGGAAAGGAAAAGCAGTTTTATTGGGCGAGGTAAGGAAATTCTTATTATAGAGAGGACATTTGATATGAACACTGAACAAAAGTAATATTTTCACAGGTAGAGGTGACAGGTCTGAGGTAGAGAATTTCAGATGTTTGAGGAAGGCATGAGCAAAGCATAAGGCATACACTTAGAAATAATCCTGGAAACAAAGTAGTAGTCGGAGAACTTGAAAGAGGTAAAATATTGAGAGTTAGGGGGGTTGAGGTAAACAGAGCCCTACTGAAGTACAAAATGGCAAATGTAACTAGTTTTCTCCCTTAATATTGAATTAAGCTGAAATTGATAGACTCATATTGTCATACTACTTTCAATTTTTTATGAATTAAGAAATACAAATATGAGGACAGTAATATGTTAGCCCTAGGTTCACCTTTAAGAATTAGTATACTTTAGATTTTAAATAGCTTTAAGTTACTGAATTTAAAGTGGATTATGGAATATAGACACAGTATCTTACTTAGCATGCCCAGTGATCACTTTTTCCAAGGCAAGTTACTTCAGTAACTCAATTGAACTTTCAAGAGTGTTAGTTTTTTTTGTTATTGTTCAAATTACCATTCCGGCATCTCTACCATGTTGGTTTTTCTCCACCTATGGGACTCCTGACTATAAGTTGTACTGTTATCTCCAGAAATCTAACTTTATAACAAAATTACTCAAAGTAAACAAGATGGTAAGAATAGCATCTTGTCTTCATATACCTTTTAAAAAGAGAGAAACTTACCTTAAAGCCACAAAGAAGGTTTTCCACTACATCTCCTTTGAATTTTTCTGTGATGCCATGAATTTTGAGGCATGAAAGATAGAGGGGAAAGCTAGTCCATTATCTTACACACAATTATTGACTAGAAGTGATTTTTTTTTTACTTTCTAGTGAAAATGGATATTATACAGTCTTCTACTTCAACAAAAACTTTCCCACATATTCTTGTAAAAATATTTTTAAAATATCTATACACAGAAGAAAGTAGACTGTAAAGATGAACAGATTAAGAATGAGGGGAAGTACCTGGATCCAGAAATTGTACCAGGGGCCAACTGGACTGATGAGATAAAACAGTTTCAGGAGTATAGTAAAAGGGGATATTACAGTAAGTTATAAATGCTGAGCCCAGGCTAAAAAGTGGGAAGGCAGGTATAGCCTTTCATGAAGTCTTAAATTTGACATTGAACAAAATATGAGAATTCTTTTTGGTTGAGGGAGAAGTCTTAGGAATATTTCATATTGCCACATAAGTTTCCCATACCTAAAACTATTATTGAAAGCACAAAAAATCCCTACATCAAATTTTAATCAAAATCTATTTTCCATTTTAAATACCAATGAAATGAGATAATACTGTTGATGGGTCATCTGGGAAAGAAACCTTCATTGTACAGCTTGATTGAAACTGAGGTGTGTCAGCTCTAAAGCTGCTATGAATGGCTTGAAAAGAAGAAAGAGAAGAAAAATAAATTGGGAAAAAGGTGAGGCGGAGCTATAGAGTGATGAAAATAAATACTGTGGCCATAAACATTCAATTTAACTGCTTCTTAAACTAACTTTGCACTTAATATTACAGTCACATCAACCAATAATTGCCTCTTTAAGCTACTTTTGGTCTGAATTTTATGCCATTTTCCAGTTAGGACCAAATTCCTAACTGATATATCAACCAATCTTATTGATGCCAAAAGTTCAACATTAACATTTAATTCTTATGGAGAATTACTGAACTCTTTCTGCTCTTCTTTTTCTGAAGTAGTAACTTTTATGTAAAGTCACCAACATAGCAACTTCAATGGGATTATAGATCACTATTCATGAGAACTGGAGGATCTGCTGCATCATAAAAACAGTGGGGGCCTGAGGTGAATGATACTGCTGTATCATTTGTTGTACTGTTATAGGAAGAAAAGTTAGAGAAATAAAATTACTTTTATTTTTTTGGTGGGTTAGGGATAAGGAAGACTTTTAGTTTTCTGAAGAAATATTTTAGGTTTTATTTATTTCCCTTCAAAGTGTGCTCAAACTTATTTAAACAAATGATATTTAAGTTATATAAGTTGATGGAAACATTCGAATTAACAAATATGATTTGTTCTCTGAAAAATTATTATCTAAATATTCACTTTAGAAAATATCGTCACCATCTGAACACCTTATCTTGACATTTAATTCACTCATTGCAGCAGTAAATGCAGAAATCTGCTAATTCATCTTCTTTATGATTTTCCTTCTAATGTACTCTACTTCAGCCAGACTTACAGCCCATGGTTTCCTGGACAGACAATAGATATTTCCACCATTATAACTTTAATCTAATGGAGTATGCCTAGTTCTTCATTTTACAATCCCCATATTTTCCAAATATTGCCAATTTTTTAAGAACAAGGTAAAATTTTATTTCTATTGCAAACTTTTCCTTCATTATTTAGAAATAATTTCCTAGTTTTCTGAACATCTAAATATTTTCACTTATACATTTTTTTGCATTAGTCCCAATATATTTGTACTTTTTAATGGTTTTATTTGCATATACTTTACCCTTTGGATTGACAAGTTAAGTTTCTATGCACTTTTAATCTTTAAATATGATTCAGCATCCAGAAGAGTGGCATTTATATAATGAAAGAAAAAATATGTGTATAATGTGACTAACATATTTATTGAGATAATCAATAAATTTTCTTACTTTGTTAGATAGTTGACATTACTATGGCTGAGGTAAGGTATTTAGTGTCCAAATCTTCATTATTTATACAAGCACAGACAATACTAGGAGAGCCTCCTGGGTTAATTTTACATTAAAAACTCTTGGAAGATTATTATTACTATGCAATTTACCCTTGGACAACATGGAAGTTAGGGGAGTGATACTTGTGCAGTCAAAAATCCATATATAACTTTTGACTCCCCCAAAACTTAAGAACTAAAAGCAACTGTTGACAGGAAGCCTTACTAATAAAATAAAGTCAACTTAAATATCTTTTTTTGTGTATATATATATATATTACATTCTGCATTCTTCTAACAAAATAAGCTTAAAAAGTTATTAAAAATAAGAAACAGAAAATGTATTTACTGTTCATCAAGTAGAAGTGGATCATCACAAAGGTCTTCATCTTTCTTGTCTTCATGTTGAGTTGGCTGAGGATGACGAGGAGGAAGAGTTGGTTTTGCTGTCTCAGGTGTGGCAGAGGCAGAAGAGGTGAAGGACATATTAATAGAAGGGAAAGCAGGAGTTACATACTCAGTGTAACTTTGGTTGAAAAAAACCTGTGTTTAAGTGTACCCGCACAGTTAAAACCAGTATTGTTCAAGGGTCGACCATATAATAATATTTTATAAAACCTGTGATAAAGACTATAAAATTTTATACTCTATGAAAATTGATTTTATGTAAATATAATTTAGTGTTTCTAATTCAGGTTTAGCCATTTTTATTAAGAATTTACTATGCATAACCTCTATACATTCTGTTAATTCAATTAGTCCATGTTCAACCGTGAAGTACAGAAATGAACAAATGGTTTCTACCTTGAGGATCTTCTATTATAGTTTTAACAAAATTTAAATTTCACTCTTTGAAAAAAGAATAACGTAAGAGTTATATAGATGTATCTAAAATATACAATTAAAGTAGACATCTGGCCTAGCTAATTTAGACTTTAAAATTTACTTTTGGCTAAAATTATTCAGATAACATTTTGATTCTTTAATTCATTTAATCTGTATGGTCATAGCCTAAATGATTTGCCCTAAGCATACTTAACTAGGCATTAAATTGAAGTTTAATAGGATCATTATGGAGGTTAGATACTTTAATGATTTATTAAAAGACATTTATGAGTGTATACAGCAATATATCCATTATATACTTGCAAATACTCAAAAATACTTTATATTAATAATATACTATTTAATCAATATAATTAAATTTCATAAATATCTAGTTATAGTGACACGGTCTAACATTAAATGATCATTGCTAAAACACATGTTGGGGGACTGAGCTGGGTAGCAGCTAAATACCAACATACTTATTGATTACTTGCTCATCATGAATGTTATTGGAACTTCAATTAAAAATTATATGAACTTTAATTCTATTAAAAATATTATGTAAATTTGATTAAACTATTTTTTGTGTTATCTTCTTACATTTATATCATCTATTATATATGGTTTACACGGATTTCTTACTGGATTTTGAATTATTCTGCTATATCATCGTATATAAGTTAGGACATATCTTCAGGGATAAACTGTTTTGAAAATGATACCACAAATAAATGAAGAACACTGATAAATGTGTGAATAGATATATGAGATATAAGATACCAATACCAGAAAGATCTCTGGAAAATTTCCAAATATTCAGAAACTAAATTAAACACATGAAATAATGAGTGTCTCAAGGAAGGAATCAAAAAGGAAATTGGGGAGCATATTGAACTAAATGAAAATACAAATGCAACATATAATTTATGAGATGTAGCTTCAGTTTTAAATAAGAAGTTTATTAATATTTGAGAAACATTTTTAAAATATATCAGTAAGTGGATATTTTAAAAAAGAAAATCTCATATTTCATCTTACAACACTATAGAAAGAACAAATTAAATTTAAACAGATAAATTATAATAATAAAAATGAGATCAGGAATCAATGAAACAGAAAACACAAAATAGAGAAAACAGATTAAATTGAAACCTAGTTGGGGGGCTGTTCCAAGATGGCTGAATAGGAACAGCTCCAGTCTACAGCTCCCAGCATGAGCAACACAGAAGATGGATGATTTCTGCATTTCCAACTGAGGTACTGGGTTCATCTCACTGGGGCTTGTTGGACAGTGGGTGCAGGACAGTGGGTGCAGTGCAACAAGCGTGAGCTGAAGCAGGGCGAGGCATTGCCTCACCTGCTCACCTGGGAAGCACAACGGGTTAGAGAATTCCCTTTCCTAGCCAAGGGAAGCCGTGACAGACGGCACCTGGAAAATCGGGTCACTCCCACCCTAATACTGCGCTTTTCCAACAGTCTTAGCAAATGACACACCAGGAGATTATATCCTGCGCATGGCTTGGAGGGTCCTATGCCCACAGAGCCTTGCACATTGCTAGCACAGCAGTCTGAGATCAAACTGTAAGGCGGTAGCGAGGCTGGGGGAGGGGTGCCAGCCATTGAGAAGATCAATAAAATTGATAAATCTGTAGTCAAACTGATCAAAAAATAGAAAGTTCATAAATTACCAAAATTAGAAATAAGAGAGATGATTTAATTACACAATCTAGAAGTACTAAAGAGGTAATAAGGGGATCTTATGGTGACTGAAAGCTGATCTGTGGTTCCCTGAAAATCAGTGTATGGAGTGGGAAGGTTAATCAGAGAGCCCAATGAAGCCTGTGAAACTTTGGAGTTGATGATTGTGTTTATTATCTTGTGTGTCATGATTTTTCAGTTTTATTCATATGTTAAAATGTATTTGATGGTATATTTTAAATATGCATGGTTATCTTGTGTCAATTCTACTTTAATAAATCTGTTTAAAACATTAAGAGATGACAATGTGAGATCATAAAGAAATTTGAATGGTATTTGGGATGAAGTTGCATTCAGAAAGGAAAAGTTGTATAAAATAAGGATATAGAGACAAAAAATAAGGAGTGAAAGAACAATGTGGGGCTATAGGTAACAAATGTAGTGATCATGGTAGATTTTTTTGTGTTGGTGAAAATAAATGGGTAATTTTTCTAAAAAAATAACTTTTAAAGGGTCATAATTATGTCTGGAAAATCCAGGAATAGTTTATATTTCTTTATTGATCATAGCTTGTGAAAATAGAACTATTATAGCACACACTTGAATACTCTTCATTTGACTTATGTAACCTGCAGGATAAAGGACTTGAAACAGTATGCCAGTTATCAATTCAAATTTTTCCTTCAATTAATGCCCTGCCATAATGGACAGAATCCCTTTAAAGCGTCCTCGTTTATGGTGAGCACCATGTGATACTTCTCAGTAGAGAGGGCTAGAGGGAACTTGGGGGAGAAAGAGGCTCTCTTGCTGTTTCCTGCTGCTGCCCAGTGGGTTACCAGTGGTGCGGAACTGAGAACATCAATGTTGCAGACAAGGTCCTGCCTGGCAATAAGCTTCCAGCGGCCCGGTTCATGGAAGTAAGGCTAAAAGACTTCCCACCTTCACCTGCATCGCGATTCCTTCTGCAGGCCCTGTGCAGCAGTTTTATAGAGTTCTCAGCAAGCTGCCTCTCCCTCTGCACACTGACACTGCTTATTTGCCCACTGACTGCAGACCAGTTCTGAATTAGGCAGACCAGTTCTGGATTAGGCAAACCAGTAAACTCCTCTGCTATCAGTCGGCTGAACTAAATCTCCAACAAAATGTGGACTCTTTCCAAGTTTGTCCTTCCTTCAGTACTCTCTCTCATTCTTCGAGCACCATACAGAGTTTCCTTATACTTATAGTCACTCCTTTAGCAGAGTTGCATAATCTTCATATCTCACTTTCCCTGTTTAATCTGCTGCGTGATATTTACATATTGATTGGATTCAGATGGATTTAAATGTATACATACTAAAACCCCTGCAAAGAGTACCACGAAAGATACTTAACTAAATTCCAATAAATAAATGTTTTGCTTTTTTTTCTATCGAGAGATTAAATAACCCTCCTCTTTCTATCAGGTACTCCAGAAAAATCTTAGCCAATAGAAAAATACAGAGGTTATGCCAGAGAGAATTCAGACAATGTGATAATTCCATTGATTAAGGGACCTATTATGAATATTTTTAAAAACTGCTTATTTCCAATTGTTCATTCCTAGTACACATAAATATTCTTTTGTGTGTATGTGTGTATTTACTTTGTATTCGGTGCTCTTGATAAACTCACTAGTTCTATAATTTTTTTTGTAGATTTCCTGGGATTGTGTAATATGCTACATAATCATTTCATCTGATTTCAGGGAGTATTGTTTTTTTTTCTTTCCAGTCTGCATGACTTTCTTTTTTCTCCCCTTGTTGCACTAGCTAAAATTTCTAGTACAATGATGAATAGAGTAGTGAAAGCAGATATTTTTACTTTGATACCAAACTTAGAAAACATTCATTCTTTTACCATTAAGTATGGCACAAGCTGCAGGTTTTTGTGTATGTCCTGTATCAAGTTGAAGACTTCTTTTCTATTCTTTCATGAGAGATTTTCATCATGATAAATGTTGAGTTTTGCCAAATGCTTCCTCTATGCCTTAGTCACATGTCACAGTTTTACTTAAAAGAAAAAAAAATTGTGGCCAGGAGCAGTGGCTCACGCCTGTGATCCCAGCACTTTGGGAGGCTGAGACGGGCAGATCACCTGAGGTCAGGAGTTAGAGACTAGCCTGGCCAACATGGTGAAACACCGTCTCTACTAAAAATATAACAAATTAGCTGGGCCTAGTGGTGCACGCCTGTAGTCCCAGCTACTCGGGAGGCTGAGGCAGGAGAACCGCTTGAACCGGGGAGGTGGAGGTTGCAGTGAGCCGAGATAGCGCCACTGCACTCCAGCCTGGGTGACAGAGTAAGACTCAGTCTCAAAAAAAAAAAAGTGGTAAATTTCGTGAATTACCTGGATTAATACTTGGATGTAAAGGCAAATTTTATTCCCACGATAAATTTCACATTCAAAGTGTATTATATAGTTTTAGTATAGTGTTAGATTTCTTTGCTAGATTTTTATTCAGTTTTTTTTTTTTTAATCTATGTTAGTGAAAAATGTTGGTCCATAGTTGTCTTCTTCCTTTATAGTATTTTTCTGGTTGTAATATCAGGATAATACTGCCTTCACAGAATAAATTAGGATTTTCCTTCTCTTCAAGTTTCTAGTCAAATTTTGTAGAATTGCCATTTTGTGTTTTTTAAATGTTTAGTAGAATTAACCAGTGAAGTCATTAGCATCTGGAGGTTTGCTTTTGTTGAAAGAGTTTGACTTACAAATTCAATTTCATATATATATATATATGTATATATATGTTATCTTTTTTTATTGTGCTATGAGTTTGTCTCTCAAAAACTTGTACATTTTAACTAAGTCTTCAGAAATATTGGCATAAAGTTGTATATAACATTTATTACATTACACTTTTATTTCCAGTAGAATATGTAGTGATGTAATCTCTTTTATTCATGATTTTGGAAATTTGTTTTTTTCCCATCTCCTATTTCACTGATTTCATGTTTTCATTCAGAACTTTTTAAATTTATTTGCATTTAATTCTCACTTTTCTTTACAGTGTGTTAAGATGAAAATTGTGGCCATTGACTTTAGATCTTTTTTTCCCTCTGGTATAGCCTTTTTGTCATAAATTTCCTTTGTAAATGTTACAAATGTGCTATTTTAACAGCTCCACACGAATTCCAATATGTTGCAGTTTCATTTTGCTTCAGCTCAAAATTACAACTAATTTTCACTTTTATTCCTTCATATGTCTTGGGATTTTCCAGAGGTTTTTTTTTTATTGATTTCTCTTTTAGTTTAATTGATTGAAAAGTCCAGAGAATGTATCTTGTATGCCTTGAATCCTTTAAAACAATTTAGATTTGTCTTCTGTTCCAGAATATCATCTATCTTGGCAAATGTCTCATGTTTCCTTAAAAAGAATGGTGTTCTGCTGTTGATGGTGTGTAATCTATAAATATCAAATTGGTAAATTTTGTTTGTAAAATTGGTCAGATCATCTGTATTACTAATGATCTTCTATCTACCTGTTCTTTCTATTATTGAGAAAAGGGTGTTAAGATCTTTGCTTGTAATTGTAGATTTGCTTTTTCTCCTTTCAGTTCAATCAGTTTTCACTTTGGGTATTTCGAAGCTCTGTGATTATTTGTATAAATCTTTAGGACTATTGAAATTTGAAGAGTGATTGATCTCTTACTCTTCAAAATAACCTGTTTATCTCTGGTAATATTTTTTTCTTTGTAATCTATTTTGTCTGATGTTAATATGTTACACCAGCCCTTTTATGCTTGGTGTTAGCATGTCATATCTTTTTTCAAACATATTATTTTATTTCTGTGTTCATAATTAAAGTGCATCTTTATAGGCAGCATATAAGTAGACCTTGGTGTTTTAATCAATATCATGGTCTCTCACATTTAAATGAAGCATTTAGAGTACTTACATTTAATGTGATTATTGGCATCTTTATCTTCAAAATTATTACTCTAATTATCCCTTATACATAATGCAATTTTATGAAATTAAATCATGTATTGTGGACTTTTCTCAAACATGTAGTCTACCATAATTAATCCATGTGCCCATCACCCAGTTTAAATAGTGATCAATATTCAGCCTGTTTCACTTACACTCCCACATACTTGTTGCAGGGTAACTTAATGCAAATCCTGGACATAATTTCACCTATAAATGCCTCAGACATTCTTATTTATTCTTGTGACTTACGGTTGCTGCCATGTCATTATTTCCCAAATCTGTTTCAATAAATCTGGTTTTCGTGATCATCCGATAACTTATAAAAATTATTTTATAAATTGTCTCAACCACTCAGAATTGGACATAGTTAATTCTTAATTTTTCTTTTATTTTTGTAGCACCAAATATGACTTTTGATATTTAAAAAGCTTACACAAATTGACTAAAAAACATTAGAATGTTAGGCAAGAAATGAATAAAGCACAAGAATACACAGTTAATACAAGAAATAAAAAAGACTATCAAGCACACATATAAAACCGTATGATTCAAATTTAGTAACATATTACATGTTATAAACTCAAATTTGCACTTAATGAACAAAAATATTACACTTTACTGCTGTTCATACTCTTTCACTGCTTTACCTTTTTTATTGTGGTAAAAAACATATAACATAAAATGTACCATCTTATTTCTAAATGTACAATTGAGTAGTGTTAAGCACGTTCACATGGTTGTGCAACCAATCTTCAGAACTTCTCATCTTGCAAAACTGAAACTCTACATATTAAGTGATAGCTCCCTTTTTCTCCTTCCTCCCAGCCCCTGGCAACTACCATTATGCTTTCTATTTCTATGAGTTTGATTACACAAGATACCTCATATCAATTGAATCCTACAGTAAATGTCCTTTAGTTGTGACTTATTTCATTTAGCATAATGTCCACAAAGTTTATTCATATTGTAGTATGAGTCCAAATTTTCTCCCTTTATAAAGTCAATTAATACTTTATTTTATGTATATACCACGTTTTGTTTATCCATTCATCCATTGACAGATAAATAAATAAACAAAAACTTGGGTTGCTTCTATCAAATCTTTAAATTGTAAACACAAATAAAAAATTCAAATAGTCACATAAAATAACAATATTGAACCATTTTATAGATTCTCTTTTCATTTGTTTTCTTTGTTGGGCAGAAGCTTTTTGGTTTGATGTAGTCACACTTTTTTTTTTTTTTTTTCCTGGCTCTTGCTGTCACATTCATGAAATCATTGCCAGGACCAATATCTTGAGGCTTTCCCCTATGTTTTATTTTATTTACCATTTCATGTGTTATATTTAAGTATTTAATCCATTTTATGTTGATTTCTGTATGGTGTAAGATAAGGTTTTAGTTTCATTCTTTTGCATGTGGATAGCCAGTTTTCCAAATACACTTATTGGAAAGACTACTCAATCCCCATTCTTGGCACTTTTGTCAAAGATCAGATGACAGTATGTGCATAGATTTATTTCTGTGATTTACATTCTGTTCAATTAGTCTATATGTCTATCTTTACGCTAATACTTCACTATTTTAACTAATATAATTTTATAATATATTTAAGGTCAAAAAGTGTGATGCTATAGTTCTTTGTTCTTTTTTCAAGATTATTTTGGCTATTTGGTAAGCTTTGTTGTCCATAACAATTTTAGAGATTCTCTCTGTTTCTGTAAAAAATAATGCTATTGGAATTTAAGGATTGCATTGAATCTGTAGTTCACTTCAGGTAGTGTGGACACTTTAAGAATATTGTCTTTTTTTTTCTTTTTTTTTTTCAAGACATAGTTTTGATCTGTCATGCAGGCAAGAGTGCAGTGCACAATCTTGGCTTGGCTCACTGCAACATCCCCTTCCCAGGCTCCAGTGATTCTCTGGCCTCAGCCTCCCCAGCAGCTGGCACTATAGGCACACGCCACCATACCAGACTAATTTTTGCATTTCTTGTAGAGACGGGTTTTCACCATGTTGCCCAGGCTAGTCTCAAACTCCAGGGCTCAAGTGATCTGCCTGCCTTACCCTTCGCAAAATACTCACATCACAGGCATAAGCCACTGCACCAGTCCAAAAATATTGCCTTTTAATCCAAGATCATGGACTGTCTTTCCATTTGTTTGTATCTTCTCTATTTTCATTAATTTTTTTAGTTTTCAATGTATAAGATTTTCCCTTCCTTACTTAAGTTTATGCCTAAGTATTTAATTTTTTATGCTGTTATAAATGGAATAATTTTTCTAATTTCCTTTTCAAATGGTTTGTTATTATTGTGTAGTAAACCAACTGATTTTTGTTAATTTTATGCAAATTTACTTAATTTCTTTATTAGTTCTAGCAAGGTTTTTTTTTTTTGTTGCTTGTTTGTGGCATCATTACGGTTTTCTTTATATAAAATCATGTCATCTGCAAACAGAAACAACTTAATTTCTTCTTCTTTCAAACTTGGATAACTTTTATTATTTTTTTTCTGGTGTGATTTCTCTGGCTAGGACTTCCAATACTATGTTGAATAGAAGTTTCAAGAATAGACATCTTTTCTTTGTTCTTGACCTCACTGGAAAAGCTTTCAGTTTTTCACTGTTGAGTATAATATCAGCTGTAGGCTTTTCATATATGGCCTTTATTATATTATGGTAATTTTTCAATATTCCTATTTTGTTGAAATTTTTCATTATGAAAGGCATAAAAGGGTGTTAGAGTTTATTAAGTGCTTTTCTTATTTTCTTTTCCTTGTGGAAGGATTTTTATTTATTTAACAGTTACAGGACTGTTCACACTTTCTATTTCTTCTTTGTTATACAAGCAAACTGAATATATTTTATTTGCTTTTTTTCAACTTTTATTACTGGTTCATGGGGTACATGTTCAGGTTTGTTACAAAGGTATATTGCATGATGCTGAGGTTTGAAGTGTGAATGAATCCATCTTCCAGGAATGTTCAGTATTTGGTTTTCTGTTTCTGTGTCTGTTCACATAGGGTAAGCACCTCCAGCTGCATCCATGTTGCTGCAAATGACGTTATTTCATTCATTTTTATGGCGGTGTTGTATTCCACACATTCTTTATCCAATCCAGTGTTGATGGGCACTAGTGACTATTGTGACTAGTGCTGTGTTGAGCATGTAGATATACGTGTCTTTTTGATGGAATGACATATTTTCCTTTGGGTATATATCCAGTAATGGAATTGCTGGATCAAGTGGTAGTTCAACTCTTAGTTCCTTGAGAAATCTTCAAACTGCTCTCCACAGTGGCTGGACTCATATATATTCTCACCAGTAATATATAAGCATCCCCTTTTCTCCACAGCCTCACCAGCATCTGTTGTTTTTAGACTTTTTAACAAAGGCCATTCTGACTGGTGTGAAATTGTATCTCATTATAGTTTTGGCTTGCATTTTTCTGATAATGAATTATATTGAACATTTTTTCATATGTTTGTTGGCTGTTTTTATACCTTCTTTTGAGAAGTATCTATGCTCTTCACTCACTTTTTAATGGAATTATTTGTGTTTGGCTTGTTGATTTAAGTTCCTTATGGATTTTAGAGATTAGGACTATTTACATGCTTTCTCTGCATCTACTTGAGATGATTATGTGATTTTTTATCCTTTATTATGTTAACATAGTAAATTATATGAATTGATTTTTGTATATTGAACTAGTGCTGAGGCCCCCAGATAAATCTTACTTGCTCATGGTATATGATCCTTTTAAGGGCTGTTGAATTCAGTTTGCTAGTACTTTGTTGAGGAGTTTTGCATCTGTATTTATCAGGGATGTTCACCTGTATTTTTATTTTCTTGTGGTATCTTTCTCTTGCTCTGGTATCAGGGTAATGCTGGCTTCATAAAATGAGTTTGGTCGTGTTTCCTCCCCTTCAGTGATGTCGTAAGAGTTTGAGAAGAACTGGTTTCTACCATTGTTAAATGGTAGAATTCACCTGTAAAGCCATCTAGTCCTGAACTTTTCTTTGTCAGAAGTTTTTTGATTATTGATCCAATCTTCTTACTCAATATTAATTTGTTTATACTTTGTACTTTTTAGTGATTCAGTCACCATAGGTGTATACTTTTGGCTATGTCTTGTGAGTTATCCAATTTGTTGGCATATAATTATTTATACCAGTATCTTTTGATCCTTTTTATATCTGTGGCATTCAGTTGTAATGTCTCCTTCTTCATTTTTAATTTTTAAAGTTTTATGTTGTCTCTTTTCCTTCTTAGTCTAGCTAAGGGTTGATCTATTTTGTCTTTTCAATAAGCCAACTCTTATTCTGTTGTTTTTCTAGTTTCTCTTTCATTTATTACTTTATCCTTTTGAAACTTTTACTTAGTTTTTCTTTTTCTTGAGTTCTTTGAGGTCTAAAGTTAGGTTGTTTATTTGAGATCTTTCTTCTTTTTTAATTTAGGTGTTTATCACTATACACATCTGTGTACTTCTTTTGGTGTAATCCATGAGTTTTTCTGTGTTGTGTTTTAATTTTTAGTTTTCATAAGATATTTTCTTATTTCTTTTTTGACCCATTAGTTGTTCAGAAGTGTTTTATTAAATATCTACATTTTTTTTTGGTTTTCTAATTTTCCTTATGTTATTAATTTCTAGTTTCTTACATTTGTAGTCAGGAAAGATACTTGATATGCTTTTATTCTTCTTAATTTTGTTAGAACTCATTTTAAGCCCAAAATATGCTCTATCATGGAGAATGTTCCATGTGCACTTGAGAAGAATGTTAATCCTGAAGCCATAAGATGGGATGTTCTGGATATGTCTGTTAGGTTTATTTTATCTACAGTGTTTTTCAAAACTGTTGTTGCCTTATTAATGTTCTGTTTGGGGGTCCTATTTGTTGTTGAAAGTGGGTCATTGAAGTTTCCTACTATTATTGAATTGCTGTCCCTTTGTCCCTTTATTTATATGTTAATATTTGCTGTATTAGTTACATCTTCCTGAAAATTTCTCCTTTTATCTTAATATAGTATCCTTTTTTGTCTCTGGGAATCAATTGTAACTGAAATACCATTCTAAGTATAGTTACCTCTGCTCTCTTTGTTATACTATTTTCAATAAATATCTTTTTCCATCCCTACAATTCCACTCTATGTGTCCTTAAACCTTAAATATAAAGTGAGTCTCTTTTGGTAGTATCTAGTTGGGTGTTTTTTATTTTTTTCTTAATCAACTTAGTGACTATGTATTTTAAGTGAGGATTTTAATCCACTTAATTATTGGGAGATAAGGACTTCTTATTGACATTTTGTTGATTGTTTACTGTCTTTCTTATAGTTCTTTCTTTTCTTTTTTCTCCTCTTATTGTCTTTTGTGTTTTCTTGATTTTTTTAGTGATTTTTTTCACTCCTTTCTCTTTTGTGTTTCTTCCATATATATTAATTTTTATGGTTGCCATGAGGCTTACATAAAATATCTTATACATATAATAGGCCAATTTAAATTGGTAATATATTTCCTTCATTCACATCTATACTTTTACTCCCCAACCTGTGCTTTATGTTATAGATAACACAGTTTATATTGTTTAAGATTATGGATTCAATAACATATTTATACTTATATTTATTCTTAATACTTTTGACTTTTAATTTTATATGAAAATTATGAATGACTTCCATATTATCATTATAGCAAAACAGTATACTATATTGTCTTTATACTTAGCTTTATAAAGTGAGTCATATTTTCATATGCTTTTGTGTTGTTGTCTATATTTCTTTTATTTCATCTTCAAGAACTTCCTTTGCATTTTTGTGAGGAGTGTGTGCTGGTAACAAGTTCCTTCAGCTTTTGTCTGGAAATGACTTTATTTCTCCTTCCTTTTTAATAGACATTTCTGTTGGGTATACAATCACTGGTTAGCCATTATTTTTTATTTCCCTCTCCCTTCTGCTGTGAAAGATTTCTACTGAGAAATCTGCTGACAGTTTGAGAGGGGATTTATTTTACACGATGGTTTAGCTTTTCTTTGCTGCTTTCAAAATTATTTGTTTGTCTCCAAATTTTGCCAATTTGATAATAATATGTCTTGGTGTAGACTTCTTTGAGTTTTTCCCATTTGGAGTCTTCTGGGCTTCAAAAATCTGGATGTCCAAATTTTCTTTCCAGATATAGGAAATACATGATTTTTACCTATTTTAAAATATGCTTTCTTTCTCTCTCTGTTTTCTCTTCAGAGTCCCCCATAATATTTGTGTTGGTTAACTTTATGATATCCCTTATGTTCCTTATTTTTCCTTCATTTTTTATTATTCTTTTTCATTTCTCTGACTGGATAATCCCTGTGACCTGTCTTTAAATTCACTGATTCATTTTACTAGTTGGTTAAGTCTCCTGCTGAAGCTTTCTATTGCATTGTTCTATTCAATTATTATATTCTTCAGCTTCAGAATTCTTTTTGGTTCCTTTCTGTGGTTGCTATTTTTTGGTTAATATTCTGATTTTGCTCATGTATCATTTTTCTCATTTTGTTTATACATCTATCCTCTTGTATATCATTAAACTTCTTTGAGATTATTATTTTGAATTCTGTGAAGGCAATTCACTGTTCTCCAGTTATTTGTAGTCTGTTACTGAAGGTTTGTTTTGTTCCTTTTACAGTGTCATGTTTTCCTGATTCTTCATGTTCCTTGTAGCTTTGCATTGTTTTGTAAATCTGTGTATTTACAGGAACAATGACCTCTTCTGGTCTTTATGACTGGCTTCAGCAGTTATGCACATCCATAAAACAGATTTCAGACTTCAAGAATTTCTAGCTGAGTTTTTCCCTTCACTCAACACAGCTAGAGATTCTTGAAGTCTCTCAAATCTGTTTTATGAATGTGCATGTTTCTGTACTCTCCCTCTCTTTTGGGAGAAATCTCAGAATCATGAGCCTTCTTCCAGGTCTGCAAAACTGAGCTGGGTGCTAAAAGTTGTCCGCTCCTTTTCCCTAGGATAGTATACTAAAATGCTGAGATGCTGGCACAAGTTTCACTTTTTTCCCTCCTTCCTGAAAACTAAAAAATCAGAATAGTGCATCTTTTCCCAATCCCGTTGATCCACACCAGGTACTGAGAGTCACTCTCTCTTTTCTCCTAGGATTGTGAACTGAGAGGCCAGAACATCAGGTGAAACTCTTCTTCTCTCCTTCCTTTTCTCCTGAGGGAGAAGTGCCAGAATTGTGTGCCTTCTCTGAATTCCACAGAGCCTAGCCAGTTACTGAGAGTCACAACCACTGTTGAGATCCTGGATGACTGCTGAGATCCATAGTCTGCTAAATATCATGCCATCTGCAGTGATCCTCATTATCTACTGAGATTCTCACCGGCTGCCATAATCCAGGTGAGTGGCAGCTATCTGCACCAACTCTTGAGCTCTGACAGCTGTTAGGTCTGTACCAGCTACTGAGAGCTATGGTGCTAACTGGGAGCTGCACAATGTGCTGGAGGCCTCACAGCTGCAGCACTCTGCACTGGCTGCTATGATCTATGCTGACAGCTTCAATCTGAGCTGTGTGCTTGGAATCCATGGCTACTTGGGGCTACATTGACTGCTGAGAGCTATCTGCTCCTCCTCTCTGTTCTTAGTTGTCTCTAAGTGTTCCAACTATGCTGTATCCCTCAGTACTTTGGGTGAGGTGAGACAGGAGCAGGTATCTCAGGAAGTGCTCTGAAAGGTGGTGGACGTTGGGAACATCCATCTCCTTTTTTTTCCCTTGTGGTAGAAATAATAGGCTAAGAGGATCTCTCTCTTGGTTCTGAGGTGTGCCAACTTCAGGGAGGGGAAGATGAAAAAAAATATCATAGTGAAGCCATTCTTCATACCCAATTAAATGAGGCCATTATTAGTCCTGTGCTCTTCTAGGGTGCTGCAGGTTCTTTGCTAGATTCTGGGGTCCTTGCAAAGACCATATATGATGCTTAAATTGGTGTTTTTCTAGGGGGATGAAATATAGAACCTCCTATTCCACCACCCTGCTAATATAACTCCTACACTTACCTATCATTGTCTGTGTGTGTGTGTGTGTGTGTGATTTTACTTCATCTCCTTTGTTGGTTTATTATTTATAACTCTTTATTTTGTTATTTAGTGGTTTCTGTAGGATTTATATCATTGAATTCATCATAATCTACCAATAAGTGATTTTATTCTGCTCCGTGTATATTATAAGAAATTTGCAATACTATGCCTTTATTTCTGCCCCTTCAACCTTTGTGCTATAGTTGTCATACATTTTACCCTAACATATATTATAGCACTCATGCTGAATTTTTATTGTTTTATTTTTCCCTTGTTCCTATAATAAATTGCCACAAATTGGTGACATAAAATAACATAAATTTATTATTTTTTTTTAAGTCAGCCGTCTGACACAGGTCTCAGTGGGCTAAGCAATTTACATCATGTTTGAATTACAGAATAAACAGATTACTCTGGACAAGAAAATAGGTGATTTAGTTGTGCTTAAGCCTCTTACATCTATTTATCGATTAAAATTTGTTTTCATTTAGTTGTATATTAGTTTTAAATGTAAAAAAATTTATATGCTACAAATGAATGTATGCATGTACATTTAATATATAGAAGTAAGAATTATTTAAGGTAGATATTTCATTATTTGTCATCTGAAATCTGCTTTGGATTAAGTCAAGATATTAATATATTTCAAAATTGATTAGAAATATTTTCTGTTAAAAGAGTTATTCAAAATGAAAATGCATTGTTTTGTGGTAACATATAGGTTTAAATGTAATAACATACTAATCTAAAAATGGAAACTAAATTTTGATTTTTCTTAGGATAATCTTTTGTCTTTCTATGTACCTGTAGGTAAGAAATTTTGAATTTGTTGCAATTGAATTAAATTGCAAAAAATGTATTAGTTATTTTATCTTAATTGAATATATAGTAAATATTATCTATCAATTCATATGTGGAAGCACTCTATGTAATATGGTTCACTTGAAAGTTTCTATTACTTATCTCAATGTTGATAGCTGCTTTTAAACTAAAGAAGTTCTCATTCACTCTAGTCCCTGAAATGGTGTGATATAGCAATTAAACTTTGCAAAGAACATATATTTTTAGTAATATATAATTCAGCTATGCACTCTCCATTACATAGTATTCAAAAGTGGCACTGAAATATATTAAATATAAACCATGAACTATATATTCTGGACTAGGAATTTGTATGTCCAATATTTGCTGCCTCTACACCATCCTCTATTTGTTAGAACTCACTGAAAATAATGAGAACCTTTAGAATAATAAGAAGAGGAGGTAAAGGAGGCAGAGAATGAGGAAGAGAAGGAAAAAGACATAAGGCTTGTGAATCATGCCATTTCTCGTCTTTGAACATATCACTAGCCATTGCTGTTGGACACTGGCTGATCACTTTAGACATGAATGCATTTACTTCCTCCCCATAAGTATAGTCTATGTGGTGTCATTTGTATTCACCTCGGGCAGACAAAGAGCCTCTGGTCATTTCATCAAAGGACTATTTATGAGGCTGTAAAAAAGATGAGTTTCTCCGAATAGTCTCCAAATTAAACTTTTTAAAGTTTAATGTTGGCACACAAGAATAATTACAGTTATAAACCATTAAACATTTAGAAGAAATTTATAGAATTGGAGGGAGAAAATTTACAGCTGTGGCCTAATACAATAAATTTCCTCTGTAAAAGCAGAACCACAGAAACATTTCTATTCAGGACTCCAGAAAAAGAAAATGCTTTATTAACATTACCCAAACATGCAGGGACTATATTCGGACATTATTTATATAGAAAGATGAATATGTTTGTAAGACACAGTTAATTAACCTTAGAAGCACAAGTCAATATTTTTTTGTTTTTAACATGAGTAAATAGAGTGCACTAAATGTATTTTTTAAATTAGGCAAAATATACTCTCTTATCCTAGAGCACAGTCCAGTGCCTTGGAATACTTTTATTTCTTCTAGGATTATGATACATCACTTATTATACTCCTGTGTGGATTGACGGTAGTAGGGCGATATCTCTATGAATTTCTATTATGATGTTTAAGACAAACAAACAAATACCCAGCCCTCCAATTACAGTTCAGTTTCTGAGTAAACTTCTTCATCTGAAATGTAAATACTCCTTCATAGTACAGCATATACGCTAGGTTTTGATTGTTTACTATAAAAGGAACTGTATTTTCATCACCCATTATTGTGATGAAATATCTGTTTGGTGACAGATTGCTCTCAGGCAACTGCTCAGTCTTTGCAAGAGAGTATCTGGTCACCAAACAGATTGACTATACAGTTAACTAATCACCTACTGCTTAGAACCTAGTTCTACCTCATGCAACTTTAGCCAACAACAACCATGGCTTTATGCTTTATGTTTGTTCAAGTCTTCCTTTGTCACCTTAAGTAGCATACGAAATTGTTTTTCCTATAGATCTTGCACATTTCCTCTGGATTCTTAAGTCTTTCAATTTTTTGCTTATATAAATAGATCTGTTTCATTAATTTTATTTATTCACTGGTTGTTGTTGCCCAGCTCCTTATTGAATTATCATACTACTTGTAATTTTAATTATCTTGGATTCTCAAGGTAAATACTAAAATCATCTACAAATAAGGATAATTTTACTTCCTCCATTTAAGTTTTACTCTCATTTATTTTCATAGCCTTAGAATATTTGTAAATGTTTTTGGTGATAAAGGAGGTCTTTATCTTGTTCTTTGCCTTTTCTAGAGAAAGTTTCATTGTTTTCTCATGAAATATGATGCTAACTTTTATGTGAGTTAAAAAAATAGGTAAATAAATCAATGAAGTAAATTATTTTTATAAAATAATTTTTGAGGTAGTGTTTTAATGAGACTTTTAGAATGTGTCTTACCACTGAGTTTTTACAATCCAAGGAGATAATCATATACCTTTTTTGCTCTATTTCTGTGACAAATTATATTTACTGAGAGAGTAATAATAAGGAATCTTTATATCTTTAGAATAAACCCCACTTGATTATGTTATATTATTGGTCATCAAGCAAAAAGATAAAGGCAAGAAAAAATCTTAACAGGGACATCAGAGACATCAAACTACAGTGAAAATGAATTTCACAGAAATAGTTCAATTGAGTCACTAAACAAACAAATGACCAACCAAAGAACTACAACATTAATTCTCTGTATGTGTATGTGTGGATGTTATTCAGTCTTTATAGTTTCATCATTATATTATCTTTTCTTTTAAATGGTAAAATGGCTTTTCTTTTATCTTTGCTTTTTCAGCTTTTTTGAAGTATAATTAAAAAATAAAATTTGTATCTATTTAAAGTGTACATCTTGATGCTTTGATATATACGTACAGTGTGAAATGATTAGCACAATGAAGCTTATTAACATGTCCATCACCTCACAGCAACATATTATTTTAAAATACAGTTTTGAAGATAGACTTTAGAGTTTATCAATCTAAAAAAGATAGAAAAAAGTAAATTAAACGATATGAACAGAGCCTTAGAAAAATGTGAGGCATCATTAAGAACCCCAACATATGCATAATAGGAGTACAAAAAGTAAAGAATATAGAAAAGGAGGCAGAACAAATATTTGAAAATGTAATAGCTAAACACATTTCAAAGATGATGAACAATATGAATCTATCTTTCCAAGACACACATTAAACTCCAAGTAGGACAAACACAAAGAAATCCACACTCAGACAAGTCTTCATCACATATTGAAAGCCAAAGACAAGAAGAAGATCATGAAGGCAGTTAAACAAAATAAAACAAAAAAATTCATCACATATGAGGGAAACCTAATACTATTAATTGACTTTTCAACAGAAACAATGGAGGAAGAAAGCAGTGGGTGACATAATCAAAGTTCTAAATTTTTAAAAAATTAATATTTCAAATCCTTCGCCCACTTTTTGATAGGGTTGTTTGTTTTTTTCTTGTAAATTTGTTTGAGTTCTTTATAGATTCTGGATATTAGCCCTTTGTCAGATGAGTAGCTTGCAATAATTTTCTCCCATTCTGTAGGTTGCCTGTTCACTCTGATGGTAGTTTCTTTTGCTGTGCAGAAGCTCTTTAGTTTAATTAGATCCCATTTGTCAATTTTGGCTTTTGTTGCCATTGCTTTTTTAGGCGAAGGATATAAACAGACACTTCTCAAAAGAAGACATTTATGCAGCCAACAGACACACGAAAAAATGCTCATCATCACTGGCCATCAGAGAAATACAAATCAAAACCACAATGCGATACCATCTCACACCAGTTAGATTGGTGATCACTAAAAAGTCAGGAAACAACAGGTGCTGGAGAGGATGTGGAGAAATAGGAACACTTTTACACTGTTGGTGGGACTGTAAACTAGTTCAACGATTGTGGAAGACAGTGTGGCGATTCCTCGAGGATCTAGAACTAGAAATACCATTTGACCCAGCAATCCCATTACTGGGTATATACCCAAAGGATTATAAATCATGCTGCTATAAAGACCCATGCACACGTATGTTTGTTGCGGCACTATTCACAATGGCAAAGACTTGGAACCAACCCAAATGTCCAAGAGTGATAGACTGGATTAAGAAAATGTGGCACATATACACCATGGAACACTATGCAGCCATAAAACATAATGAGTTCATGTCCTTTTTAGGGATATGGATGAAGCTGGAAACCATCATTTTCAGCAAACTATCGCAAGAACGAAAAACCAAACACCGCATGTTCTCACTTACTGGTGAGAATTGAACAATGAGAACACTTGGACACAGGAAGGGGAACACCACACACCGGGGCCTGTTGTAGGGTGGGGAGAGGGGGGAGGGAAAGCATTAGGAGATATGCCCAATGTAAATGACAAGTTAATGGGTGCAGCACACCAACATGGCACATGTATACATATGTAACAAACCTGCATATTGTGCACATGTAACCTAGAACTTAAAGTATAATAAAAAAATAAAAAAGAAATATCACTTTGTATACTACAAATATATACAATTATGTGTCACTAAAAATAAAAGGAAAAATGGCAAAAAAATTAATATTTCAAAAATAAAGATGAAATAAAATTTGTTGCTATCAGATCTGTTACACACAAAAAATAAGTTCTTCAAATTTCAAAGCAACTGAAAGCAGACATTAATTTAAAGCCAAATTTAAAAAACCAGAGTGGTGCTAAAGGGAATTATGTAGAAAATTGTAAACAACAATATATTTATATATTTTGTCTTTCTTTTACTAAATTAATTTAAAAATTTGAATAAAGTAGTATGTATGCAACTATACAACTGGGCTTGTAGCATGTATGTGTGTGTATCAGAGAGAGAGAGACAGAGGAGAGACAGAGAGAGGAGAAACAGAGATTATATAATGGCAACCTAAAGGAGTCAGGTGGGAATAAAACTATGTTCATGTAAAAGAGTGGAAGCCAATGGCAGCACCAATGTACAGGAAGAATTTAAAAGAATAAAAACTAGTGTGATGAAAATATTGTTGATGAGATTTTGGTCATGGTTAGTTGCCCAGATCTGTAAATCTGCTAAAAAATAGTTGAAATATACACTTTTAATGGGTTCCTTGAGGAAATGTTATTTGAAATATCTTATTAGGAGATAAAATTCTGGTGGAGAGAACACCATGCATAAGATATGAAATATTACACTTAAAATCTAGGGATATTCAGACATAATATGTGGAGTTCGTGATCAGAAAAATAGATAAGCAAGAATAATCCAATAGAAGATTCTGTATTGCATGCTAAACACTGGGATTTTTTGTCTAATTAAATCTTGACTTGAAAAACAGTATCATATAATAGTTGATTGGGCATAAATATGCATTCACTAGTGTATTCTACAAATATTTTCAATATTGGCTAAAAGCACTTGCTTAATGTTGGACTTTGTAAGTTTGCTTAGCTTGTCCGAAAGGATAAAAAGAATACTAACACTAAGGTTAAACCTGTGACATAATAAAATGTTTGAGGCTGAATTGTCTACTGCAAATGTCTAGAAATTAATTATCAGAGTAGCCCTCAATATAAAATTGGTGAGCCATAATATATAGCTTAAGAGATAAGACATGAAACAGTAGCATTGAAAAAGAAATCGTATCTATTTACCCTATACTCTGAAAATACTTAGTCTTCCAGTAAGGGGAAAATATAGCTTGGTCAAAGTAAAATAGAAAACAAAGGGGAGGATGAAAACAGAAAGTATGTTTCTATTTGAAATCATATTCAGAATAATATTTAGTAACAACATCACTTTACATGGAACTAGGATTTTTAGGAAGATCCTTGTTGATTTAGTTCTTAAGAAGTAGCGTATTAGTGGACACTTTAAAAAATCATTTATTTTTATGATTCTGTTTGTATATTAGACAGTTTTCAAAAATAGAAGAAAGATGGTAAAGTATTAGGATGGTGAGAAGCAAAGAAAAAAAACCCAAACGTCTTTAGCATACGAGGTTGGTGTTGTTCCTTATTTCACTGTCTTCCTGCCCAGGATTTGTTGACTGGTGTAATCAAGTGAAGGAGCTGTGGTGATGGATGTCAGATGATTATAATTTCTGTGTTGTTGTTCCAGCCATCACAAGTCTGAAATATTTTCAGAATTGCTGCAGCTGCAACTGATGCCATTTCTGAGCAATGATCATAACAATTTGCAAATATACATGGATTAACGTGGTGCTGATGTGAGCCTTGGAAACCAGTATACCGTGCAGCTGTTCATTTATGTTGTATAAATGTCCAGTCTTATGGGAACAGTGCCTTTATATCAGAATGAAGCTATCCAGTGGCTTTCAGAATTGCACAGGTATAAATTACAAATTAACCTCATACCTGGAAAGTATATCCTTATTTAATTTTTCCCTCAATTATATTTTATATAAATTTCTTCCTCTCTTAATATAAAAATTGATGCTTAGGAGAACAAAATGATACACACTGAATTTAAGTATATCAAAAAATGATATACATTTTTTGAAAACAGGTCTATTTTTAATTATTTAAAATTAATTTGTTCTTTAACAATTAAAGTATTTCACCATAAAAAGGAGACTTCAAAGCACAGCACTATGAGGTAATTAGGAGGGTTGTTATTAGTGTTTCCTATTTTATGTGTGTGTGATATTTTAAATGTTATCAATTGAGAAAACGTGAAAATCGAAGTACATATACTTTTGCTAATAATGTCTTGTTATTTAGTCTGAAGACTCTAAAAATGTTTAATAAATATTGCAAAATGCTTTTCTCTTTGAAGCTCATCAACATCAAAATAACATGAGAAGTAAGCTTTGCGTGTTAGCAATCTAGAAACTCAGTTGCCCCATCTGTGGTGTGCATAAAAATCAGTGAGGCTCTTATTGAAGACCTTTTCTGCATCTGATAATCATGTGTTTTTTTTCATTGGTTCTGTTTATGTGATGGATTATGTTTATTGATTTGCGTATGTTGAACCAGTCTTGTATCCCAGGGATGAAGCCAACTTGATCGTGGTGGATAAGCTTTTTGATGTGCTGCTGGATTCAGTTTGCGAGTATTTTATTGAGGATTTTCACATCGATGTTCATCAGGGATATTGGCCTGAAATTCTCTTTTTTTGTTGTGTCTCTGCCAGGTTTTGGTATCAGGATGATGTTAGCCTCATAAAATAAGTTAGGGAGGAGCCCCTCTTTTTCTATTGTTTGGAATAGTTTCAGAAGGAATGAACCTCTTTGTACCTCTGGTAGAATTTGGCTGTGAATCCATCTGGTCCTGGGCTTTTTTATTGGTTGGTAGGCTATTAATTACTGCCTCAATCTCAGAACATGTTATTGGTCTATTCAGGGATTTGACTTCTTCCTGGTTTAGACTTATGAGGGTGTATGTGTCCAGGAATGTATCCATTTTTTCTAGATTTTCTAGTTTATTTGCATAAAGGTGTTTATAGTATTCTCTGATGGTAGTTTGTATTTCTGTGGGATCAGTGATGATATCCCCTTTATCATTTTTATTGCACCTATTTGATTTTTCCCTCTTTTCTTCTTTATTAGTCTGGCTAGTGGTCTATCTATTTTGTTAATCTTTTCAAAAACCAGCTCCTGGATTTGTTGATTTCTTGAAGGGTTTTTTTGTGTCTCTGTCTCCTTCAGTTCTGTTCTGATCTTAGTTATTTCTTGTCTTCTGCTAGCTTTTGAATTTGTTTGCTCTTGCTTCTCTAGTACTTTTAATTGTGATGTTAGGGTGTCGATTTTATATCTTTCCTGCTTTCTCCCATGTGCATTTAATGCTATAAATTTCCCTCTAAACACTGCTTTAGCTGTGTACCAGAGATTCTGGTACATTGTGTCTTTTTCTCATTGGTTTCAAAAAAGTTATTTATTTCTGCCTTAATTTCGTTATTTACGCAGTAGTTATTCAGGAACAGATTGTTCAGTTTCCATGTAGTTGTGTGGTTTTGAGTGAGTTTATTAATCCTGAGTTCTAGTTTGATTATAATGTGGTCTGAGAGACTGTTTGCTATGATTTCCATTCTTTTACATTTGCCGAGGAGTCTTTTACTTCCAATTATGTGGTCATTTTTAGAATAAGTGCAATGTGTTACTGAGAAGAATGTATATTCTATTGATTTGGGGTGGAGAGTTCTGTAGAGGCCTGTTAGGTCTGCTTGGTCTAGAGCTGAGTTCAAGTTCTGAAGATCCTTGTTAATTTTCTGTCTCACTGATCTAATATTGACAGTGGGTTGTTAAAGTCTCCCACTATTATTGTGTGGGAGTCTAAGTCCTTTTCTAGGTCTCTAAGAACTTGCTTTATTAATCTGGGTGCGCCTGTATTTGGTGCATGTATATTTAGGATAGTTCACTCTTCTTGTTGCATTGATCCCTTTACCATTATGTGATGTCCTTCTTTGTCTTTTTTGATCTTTGTTGGTTTAAAGTCTATTTTGTCTGAAATTAAGACATAGAGACACAAAAAACCCTTAAAATCAGTGAATCCAGGAGCTTTTAAAAAAAATTAACAAAATAGAAAGACTACTAGCTAGACTAATAAGAAAAGAGAGAAGACTCAAATAGACACGAAAGAAAAATGATAAAGGGGATATCACCACTGATCCCACAGAACTACAAACTACCATCAGAGAATACTGTAAACACCTCTGTGAAATAACTAGAAAATCTAGAAAAATGGATGAACTCCTGGACACATATACCCTCCCAAGAATAAACCATGAAGAAGTCGAATCCCTGAATAGATCAATAATAAGTACTGAAATTGAGGCAGTAATTAAGCCTAACAACCAAAAAAAGCCCAGGACTAGAAAAATTCACAGCCAAATTCTACCAGAGGTACAAAGAGGAGCTGGTACCATTCCTTCTGAAACAATTCCAAACAGTTGAAAAGGAGGGACTCTTCCCTAAGTCATTTATGAGGCCAGAATCATCCTGATACCAAAACCTGGCAGAGACACGAAAACAACAAAAAAACCTGAGGCCAAAATCCCTGATGAACATTGATGTGAAAATCCTAATTAAATACTGGCAAACCGAATCCAGCAGCACATCAAAAAGCTTATCCACCACATCAAGTTGGCTTCATCCCTGGGAGGCAAGGCTGGTTCAACATATGCAAGTCAAAAAACATAATTCATCACATAAGCAGAACTAATGACAAAAAGCACATGATTATATCAATAGATGACGAATAGACCTTCGATAAAATTCAACGCCCCTCATGCTAAAAACTCCCAATTAAAGAGGTATTGACGGAATGTAATTCAAACTAGTACAAGATATTTATGACAAACCCACAGCCAATATAATACTGAATGGGCAAAAGCCAGAAGCATTTCCTTTGAAAACTGCCATAAGACAAGGATGCCCTCTCTCACCACTCCTATTCAACATAGTATTGGAAGTTGTGACCAGGGCAATCAGGCAAGAGAAAGAAATACAGCATATTCAAAAGGGAAGAGAGGAAGTCAAGTTGTCTCTGTTTGCATTTGAAATGATTGTATATTTAGAAAACCCAATCGTCTCAGCCCAAAAATTCCATAAGCTGATAAGCAACTTTAGAAAAGTCTCAGGATACAAAATCAATGTGCAAAAATCACAAGTATTCTTATAAACCAATAACAGACAGACAGCCAAATCATGAGTGAACTCCTATTCACAAATGCTAAAAAGAGAATAAAATACCTAGGAATACAACTTACAAGGGATGTGAACGAACTTTTCAAGGAGAACTACAAACCACTGCTCAAGGAAATAAGAGAGGACACAAACAAATGGAAAAACATTCCATGCTCATGGATAGGAAGAATCAACATTGTGAAATAGGCCATACTGCCTAAACTAATTTATAGATTCAATGCTATTCCATCAAGCTACCATTGACTTTCTTCACATAATTAGAAAAAGCTACTTTAAATTTCATATGGAACCAAAAAAGGGCCTGCATAGCCAAGACAATCCTAAGCAAAAAGAACAAAGTTGGAGGCATCATGCTACTTGACTTCAAGCTATACTACAAGTGTACAATAACCAAAACATCATGGTACTGGTACCAAAACGGATACACAGACCAATGGAACAGAACAGAGGCCTCAGAAACAACACCACACATCTACAACCATCTGATCTTTGACAAACCTGAGAAAAACAAGAAATGGGAAAAGGATTCCCTTTTTAATAAAATGTGTTAGGAAAACTGACTAGCTATATGCAGAAAACTGAAACTGGACCTCTTCCTTACACCTTATACAAAAATTAACTTAAGATGGATTAAAGACTTTTAAACATAAGACATAAAACCATAAAAACCCTAGAAGAAAAGCTAGGCATTACTATTCAGGACATAGGTATGGGCAAGGACTTCATGACTAAAACACCAAAAACAATGGCGACAAAAGCCAAAATTGACAGATGGGATCTAATTAAACTAAAGAGCTTCTGCACAGCGAAATCTCATCAGAGTGAACAGGGATCCTACAGAATGGGAGGAAATTTTTGCAATCTATCCATCTGACAAAAGGTTAATACCCAGAATCTATAAGGAACTTAAACAAATTTACAAGAAAAAAACAAACAACCCCATCAAAAAGTGGGTGAAGGATATAACAAGCACTTCTTAAAAGAAGACATTTATGTGGCAAACAAATATATGAAAAAAAAGCTAATCATCACTGGTCATTAGAGAAATGCAAATCAAAACCTCAATAAGATATCATCTCACCAGCCAGTTAGAATGGCGATCATTAAAAAGGAAACAACAGATGGTGGAGAGGATGTGGGGAAATAGGAACACTTTTATACTGTTGGTGGGAGTGTACATTAGTTCAACCATTATGGAAGACAGTGTGGTGATTCCTCAAGGATCTAGAACCAGAAATACCATTTGACCCAGCAATCCCATTACTGGGTATATACCCAAGGGATTATAAGTCATTCTACTATAAAGAAACATGCACACTTATGTTTATTGCAGCACTATTCACAATTGCAAAGACTTGGAACCAACCCAAATGCCCCTCAATTATAGAATGAATAAAGAAAATGTGGCACATATACACCAGGGAATACTATGCAGCCATAAAAAAGGATGAGTTCATATCTTTACTGGGACGTGGGTGAAGCTGGAAACCATCATTCTCAGCAAACTAACACAGGAACAGAAAACCAAACACCATGTGTTCTCATTCATAAGTGGCAGTTGAACAATGAGAACACACGGACACAGGGAGGGGAACATCACACACAGGGGCCAATCGGGGAATGGGGGCTAGTGAAGGGATAGCGTCAGGAGAAATACCTAATGTAGGTGACAGGTTGATTGGTGCAGCAAACCACCATGGCACATGTATACCTATGTAACAAACCTGCACATTCTGCACATGTAGCCCAGAATTTAAAGTATATTAAAAAAAAATAAGTGAGGCTCTTTTTAAAAAGTCCTGGGGCTCATTTCATTGTTCACAGATCTGGGGTAGGCAAGAGAAATCTATTTCAACAAGTTTCTTGGGAATTATCTGTCTTTCACCAATAAGTCACAGAACAAAAGCCACTGCACTAGTAGAGGATTCAAATATTAATTAAATTAAATGATATTTAGCACTTACTGTATGTACAATGTAATTCTTGGAGCTGTTAAAGATAAAGTGGGCCAGAAGCTACGGGGTTAATATGAAGAGGGTATTGATGTACTCTGGAAAAACTTAAAAATATACAAACAAGTAAATAATGCAACAGAGGTAATCAACTAAATAATATTTACTGAAGTACGTTAATATTGAGGGAAATCAGTGAGAGCCACAGTTGCCTGATAATGTGTCATAAAGAAGATAAAATGTAAGACTATTTTTTTTTAAATGAGAACAATTTGAATACTCAGAATAAGTAGGGAAAGTCATCTTTTTCAATGCTGTGGATTTGTAATTTATGAAGGTATTATGAAATTAGAATACTACATGTATATTGACAAGAATTGAGAAAGTGAATCAAATAAGTAGTGTGGCATCAAATTATGAAGGAATTTGAAACCCATGCCGAGTAGCAGATTCTACTATGTTATGCTGAAATGTTGTTTCTTAAATGGTCATAATAGTCAGATTATTTCTGTGACCCAACAGTTTCTCTGATAAAATTTGAGTTAATATATAAATAAAACATTTTCTTATAAAATCAAGAATGGAAATATGGAAGAAGTGATTGCTACTGATTTAACAATATGTTCTAATCTTAATACACTATGTAGAAGAGAATAATCAATATTTTAATTTATTAAAATAACCTAGTATTAGAAAAGGCACAAAAGCTTTTTAATCCAGTTACCTTAATTTCCAGCATACAAGTTTGAGGACAGTTATCATAATCCCCATTCCTAGTCTCTTTTTTCTTACATTATGATGCAATATGTTGAAAAGACTAATATTATGTATTATTATCTCTAGGGTGTTGAGTTATGATTACTGTATTTACTTCTGGGCTCTTTATTCTGTTTCATTGAAATATTTGTTTAATCTTCCATTATTATACCACTGTCTTTATTATTGTAGTTTTATATTAGTCTTGTAGTATTAGTCATATTAGTCTTCTGACTTTGTTCTTCTCCTTAAATATTATCTTGGCTGTCTGTGTTTTTTGCCTTTCTCTATAATCTTGAGAATAAGTTTGTTGATATGCACAAAATAACAACTTGTAGAAATCTTGATTGGGGCTATGTTGATTCTATAGGTCAAGTTGAGACAAATTTTCACCTTTACAATATTGAGATTTCAAATTCATTTACGTGAAATATCTCTTCATCTGTTTATGTATTTTTTAATGTGTTCTTGATCTTAGCAGGAAAGCATGCATTCCTCACTATTAAACATTATATTAGCTGTAAATATTTTCATAGCTATTCTTTATTAATCTGAGGAAGTTAAATTCTAATCCTAGTTTGCTGAAAGTGTTTATGATTAATGGATGATGAATTTTGCCAACTTTTTTTTGTGTCTGTTAATATGATCATATGACTTTTTTTCCTTAGCCTGTTAACATAATGGATTTCATGGTTTTCAAATGCTAGACCAGCCTTGCATAAGTGTAATAAACTCCACATGATATAGATTTCTTCTAATACATTATTGGCAATTTGCTAATGTTTGGTTGAGGATTTTTGAATCTATATTCATAAGAGTTATTGGTCTGTAGTAGTGTTTTCTTTTATTTTTCTGATTTGATATTAAGGTAATGCTGGCCTTACAGAAAGATTTAGCAAGTATTTGCTCTGATTCTATTTTCTAGGACAGATTGTAGAAAAGTAATTGGTTAATTTAATCTTTAAATGTTTGCTAGAACTCACCAGTGAACTAATCTGGGTTCTTTTTTCCTTTTTTTTGTCTAATTGTATTAGCTATGCTTTCCAGTATGATGTTGAATAGGAGTAGTGAGAGTGGACATCCTTGCTGTGTTCCTAATCTTAGATATTCTTTATTAACCTGAGGAAGTTAAATTCTACACTTATAAATACTAAATGTAATTATATATGTGTTTTTATAAACCTAAGTAAATTTTCTTGAATTGAAAAATGTTCAAATATTTAAAAACTCTGTTATACATCTGGTCTATACACTTAATGAAATTATGAAATCCTATAAAATTTGTACATTTGTGTAAATTCACAACCTCATTCTAAAGTGTACATGCCAATCAAAAGTCCGGAATGGTCAAGGAAAACTTGTGGAAGAAACACAAAGCTGGAGAAATTACAGAATTAAGTATCAAAGTCCATGTCATGATTTAGAGGTAGTGTTATTTGTTGTGAGAACAGACAATAACCAATGGAACATATATAAGCAGTCTTTTGATTAATGTCTTCAGCCCAACAAGATGAAAATTACATTTTCAATAAATGGTTTTAGTTAAATTGGATACCCTCACTTTTATAAGGGAATAATGTCCCTTGATTAGTATCACATACAAAAATCAATTATAGATGTATCATGGATTTAAAAAAGAACAGAAAAACAATGACGCTTTTACATGAAAACTTACCTATTCACAATCAGTGAACTTTTCTTAAACAGAATACTATGTGGATTGGTGTTTGATATGTTAACCTCTATTTAGACCTGGTATTAATTAAAATGTACCATTAAGTTGGTGAAATTCAACCCAAACAGTGTGAGAAGACGTCTGCAATGCCTGTATCAAGCAATACTTGTATCCAGATCACATAAAATGAATCCCCACAAATAAAAAGACAGAAAGGCCAATGAAAAAGGGATAAAGGCTTGTACAGGATCTTCTCAAATGAGGATTTTTTAATATCTATATGCATGTTAATAGACATTCAAATGCTTATTTATCAGATTAAAAAATTAAATATAAATTAAATGCCACTACACAGCCAAAAGAATGGGGTTAGTAAAAATGACACAATAGCAAGATTTATTGAGAATGTAGATCAATGAAAATCCTCATGCACATCTGTTGGGAGTTGAAATTGGTAAAAAAAGAACTTTAGGAAATGGTGCTGCAATATCTGCTAACATGAAACACACATCCATTGACCCAGTCCTACCTCTTTACTCCAGAAATGCTTGCATATGAACATGGATAAGAATATTTTTAGATGCCTTATTTATTATAACAAAACACTGGAAACAATAAAAACATCTTCAAACCATAGAAAGAATAAACTAATATATTTATCAAGCCTTGAAAAACTACATAACATACAAAAATGATAAAACTTCAAGTATAATTTGAATGAAGCTAGAGATGAGTACATATGAATCTACATAAAGATTTTTAAAAAAGGGAATACAAAATTTTAATGTTGCAAAATGCATAACTGGTAAAACTATACTAAAAAAAAACAAAACTAGAAAGCACTTATTTACTATGGCTACTAAAACAGTGGTTGTATCCAGTGAGGAGGAAAGTAATTTTAATTGCAAAAAGTGATGCAAGACCTCCCAAAATGCTAGCAGTGTTATTTCTTGACCTAGAGGGTATTATGCAGGCATTCTTTCAGAAAAATTTGTAGAATGGTGTACACCTTTTGAGTTATATATATATATATATATTAAACTATTTTATGAGATGTTATATATATTTTTATGAGATGTTATATATTATATATATAACACATAATGTATAATATATAATATATATTATATATAAAATATATATAATGTATAATATATAATATAATATATAATATATATTATATATAACATCTCATAAAAAAGTTTAAAATTAAAAATATACGTGTGATTCATTAAGATATGTTTTGGATTAAAAGAGCATTCTTATTATTACAGGAAGATTCACAGATGATGAGAGAATAACACATTGTGTCATAATATGTAAATTATGTCAATTTTAGTTCAGAAAATTTTATTTCTAAGTTAAATCATTTAAAGAGATATTAGCTAGGAAAACAGTTGAGTTTATAAGAACCACAAAATCTAAATGTCAGTTATAATAAATAAAATATTTATATAGTAGTTAAAATTGAATTCAAAGACAGATTTCCAAAAGTGGATACCTCAGATACAGGGATAGTACTCTCTGTTTTATTATTATTTGCTTATTATTTTGTCATTGATTTAGAATTTAAAATATATTTCTATACATTGGCTATATCACAGTTTCTCTGAATATTATTTATTTAAACATAGCTTAACTTTAAAAACTATTTTCTTGTTGAAAAGAAGTTTGTATTTTAATGTGATATCAGCCTGTTCAAATGTTTATAATATCTGAGAGCCTTCTGACAGCCAAATATTGAAGAATCCTTTTTTTTTTTTTTTTGGCGAGGATGTGTTATTATTTAAGTAAACAAGAATGAGGACTTTTTTTAATAACACTTGATGTTTAATTTCTTATAATCTCACAGATTTACCTAAAAGGAACACACTCAACTTAGTTTCATAAATTAATCAGAAAAACAATGACATTTTTAGTACTAATTTTCATACATTTAGTATCTTATAACTAAAACTCTCAGAACTAAGGTGGTCCAAGGAACACTGCCTCAAGTACTTTTTTTAGTTTCAAAGTAATTCTAACAGAGCATTTCTGTGTTCTAGTTTGTTGATAACTTAGTATGATATGATTTGAAAGTTCCAGGCTTAAATTCTGTTTGACAAACTTGTATAGATTTCTTTTCTGCAGGTTTTCTCAGAGTCTTTCATAAATGAATGCATACCTATGCATTCAAAGAAAAGATTTTCAAATATATATAACTAGTATCCTTTCAAGTAAGTTCTTATGGACCAAGATGTGCACACTATGCATTGGTAAAATCGAACTTATTTCAGGAGAAATCAATCATTTCTCTTATTATAAGACAATGTCATAAATTAAGGGTATTTTACCTATCACTTTTGGTGGTTTTCCTGATCTACTTTCTTTAATTTTTTTCTAATGTAATTTATTTTTTACAAAGGTTTTGGCTTTTTTGTTAGTATACTTCTTAAACATTTTATATCATTTTGGTAACTGGGAATTATGAATGAAAAAACTGAATGGTGAGTATTTAGAATTAATATGGATGGACTGTGTATTTTACACTAGTTAAGACATCTATCACCTTCAATGTACTTGCTAGGACCAGATGATTAAGACTAAAACAGATAAGCTAGAATTTACATAGATATATCTTAGACAGTCAGCTATATGTTTCAAAGCAGGTATTCTAAGTCATAGATCCACGTCAGAGACATAGAACAACTATAGAAGAGCCATATTTCGTGTTTTGCTGTAGACATAAATTGTCTCATAGGTTTAATTATTTTTTTTAATTTTAAGATTATAACATTGGGTACTACAAAGAGAGAGAGGGTTTGTAAGATTGTTTAGCTCTTGAGAACATGTTTATTTGGCTTTATAAACTAGTGTATGTCCATTATGCATCAATTTACAGGATAATATTGAAATTTATTGTGAGATATTCTGTGTAATCAATTTAAAATTATAGGACACTAATATAATTAGATTTTTAACACATAAAAATCATAGAGATTTTTACACACTTAATCAGAATTTTAAAAGCCAGTGATAACAAGTTAATAATTGTGACAACTAATAGAGTATCTAAATAAATGTCACTATTTTTATTAATTGATATTTAATTTGCTGTAGTCTGCCTCAGTAAATGTTAATTAAATGCCAGAAAATTCCTTATAATCTTAACATATTAATAATCTTATAATTATGCCTTTATTGCTTACATAATTATAAGTTAATTACAGAGCTACTAGATTTACTGTACCTTTTATAGAGAGCTCAAGAATATCCATTTTTCTCCACAGTTCAATAAATTTGATTGCCTGGTAATCATTGTCGGTCATAGAACAGCAAAAGCTGTTTTAACAAATATACATTTCCACACAAAAGAGTAAACATTACATATCAAAATAGAAAAATAAAATAATTGAAATATGCCATTATTCTTTTATTAATTTATTATCACTTACCTTAGAAAATATGTGACAATTTAGGAGAACATAGACAAATTGTTTCTCTTTCACAGACATTTGTAAAATGATGTGTATTAAGAGTGTTTTGCTTTTTTCAAAGTGCTTTTATATGTAAAGTCTAATTTTATATTTACGATGACCTTAGAAAATGCAATTATCCTCATTTTACTAATGAGGAAATTGGTTTAGAGATGATGTAACTTTCCCAGTAGGATCCAATTTTGCTTTTCCTTACACACATACTGATCTTTTGTCTTAATGTCTTGTATTTTCACCCCACATCCTCCCAATTTACCTACCAAGGCTATGTAAATTGTCACTAACCTTTGTCTATATTTCTGGTAGATAATATTATACAATGAAAAAATGTAGATATGTTAATTTATTCTTCAACAAACACATTTTTTATTCAATTTTTCACCCATTGTGGTCCAGCATGTTGATGAATAAGCTGTGCCTTATTCACCTTTGTATTCACCTTTGTATGCCTTATTCATCATGTAATTTGTCACAAAACATGTAGTATTATACAAAAAAAAATAGAATTCAGTAAGTTTTCTGGTTAAAAAATGTACATACATTTTTAATAGATATCCAAAATTCTATCTATTGATCAATGATCAATAGATAGCCTATATATCTATTAAAAAATAAAATAAGAAAAATTACCAGTCTCACTTATCAAATTATAAACTACATATGCTAGAGTGGTATTTAACATTAAAAGCTTATTTAATAAAATAAAAAATATTACAAAGGAAGATAAAATATAATTAATGGAGGAGAAACACCATGTGTCTGTTTAGGTACTTAAATATCAAATTTTATGCAATTTCAAGGAAAGCTCGTTGGATGTTAATTGTGAAAATTATAAGGATGCTAAATTGTATTTGGAAGAATAAATTTGAGACTAGGTAATAAAAATTATGATTCGATTCATGCCGGTATGGCATGTAAAATAGCCAAATAATACCATTTCTTTGGATTGATTCATAAATCCTTAGTGTTTGATAAATGTTAAAAGGAGTTATGTGAATGAAAATTTATGTTTTCTGAGAAATGTAGATCTTAAATGCAGTCTTTTTTTAAATTCAAAGCACTGTGGATGGGGATGGGTATGGAGGTGGAGGGCAAGACCTATTTACTATGTTCTATCTAGAATTTTCCACAGCTAATAAGGGTTGTGTTACTGTTTTTATGAAAAACGTTATACTATCCTGAAGAATCTTGCCTAATAGTTTGGACAGGATGAAAAAAATACGTAACAAAATAGTGTTAAAAAGTGGTCTGAGTAGATGGATAGTCAATGAAGTTAATATTTCTTTAAAAATACAATGACCTTAAGAATGCCATAATTCTAATGACCTTCTTTCATTTCATATATTTATTTTCATTTAGATTCTATTTCAGTTTTGTTAATGAACTTCCAAAATTATTCACTGACACTTTTTATTATTTTATTGTTTATTTAAATGACTGGTTTCTGGAACTCTTTTTCTATATTATCTCCCTACTCTCTGGAATTATTCTGCCCCCAAACTCCGAGGCATCTCAACCTCCCCACATTACTATCTACATCTCAGTTCACCATGCCAGCTCTGCTGTATAAGTTCCCTCCCTGGGTCTACTGCCCAGAAGTAATCGGCTCCAGCCTGAAAGCCTGGGCTTCTGAAGTATTCATTTTGTTTGTTTCCCTTCCACAAATATCATAGTCTTGTTTTGCTTGTCTAATGTCCGAAAACAGTTGTTTTACGTATTTTATCTGATTTTTCAAATGTTCACAATAGGTAATTAAGTTAAGGTCTTGTTACACCATTGTAGCCTGAGGAGCACTTTCTTTATAATTATTTATATTAAATCTTGCCAGAAAGATGGCACTTTAAAATTTTATATAGCTGGTGTATGTAGACTTACTTAATCCACATGACTTGCAGCAATGTCAGCAGTTCCTAAGAATAAATATATTTTGAAGACAGCAATGCAAAACATTTAATTTATTAAAGCATATGTGTATTTTACATTTATTATGACTTTAAGTAATTTGATGTATTTTGATTCATAAAACATAGTATGGAGTATGGAGGTTTGAATAAGTAAAAACAAAAATAAAAACAAATGTTAAAATTAACATAATAAATTATAGGAAAAAGGCATCAAACTAAAGCTTTCTGAGAATAAGAATGTATTGTATAAAATAAAATATAATACTTTCAAGATGAAATTTATTAACCCAAACAAATGATCATGTCCAAGAATTCACCCCAAATGGAAATATCCTATGAGCTTTAACTTCTATATGATTTGGTATTTATTTACTATTAAGTGGTTTTAAAAATAAGAATATTTGTTGGTAGCCTAATATTGAGTTGCATTTTTTTCTTACCCATGCATCTGCCATAGATATTACAGTTTAGTTTTTCTTGACTGGTATTTTCAATGAGACGTTTTTTTCTTGAAGGGCCAAGATATTTAAGTCATTTAAGATAAGAAGTTCAATTTCTTCTTTTTATAAGAATTGTCTCATATTTAAAATATAAGTACTTATTTATTTTTAGAAGTCAATTAGAACAATAATGCCTTCAAATTTAAGAGTTTTTGTAATCTGAGTTATCAGTTTTTCCTGGATGTAAACAAAGACATAGCAATCTTTTCAGAAACATTTCACTCTCATGACAAAATAATTGTAGCAAATTCACAGGAAAGTAATGAGCTTTGGACTTGCCTTTTTCTGAAGAGCATAGCCAATATTTCTGAACTTGACTATCAAAGAGTGTTCTTAGTCTTGGAAATTCTTCCTATTTGATTTGTGCCATTTTCTGTAGTGCCTGAATTTGTCATATCTGAGTAAAGCTAGAAGCTCAGGTTCAATATTTAACTGAGTGTAATTGGTCCACTAAGCTTTTTCTCATTTCTGGACATGACATCTTTTTGCATTTCTGTAGGGAGTCTCAACTTCTTGAGATAGAAATATTCAAATTGATGCACTCATCCTTTCAGATTTCTTTTGTAGTCATTCAGAAGTTATGGAGTACAAACTCAAGTCACCTAATATTTCCATACAAGTATTATTACACAAGCCAAACAACCTTTGTACTCTATAATTTAATCAATACTTGATTAACTTTTTACCTCTGTCTATACATTTCCTTTCCCTTGATGGTAGATCTGTCTGTTTTAATTAAACACAAGCATGATGTATATTGGCAAATACCTACAATCCATGCATATCCAAAGGGCCTATGTGAAGGGCTACACTTAAAAACACATCATTACAAAATCTAATTATGTTTTGTCTGGTACAATAATGAGACTTCCTTCACTTACAGATATAGAGAAAACTAACGTCAGGTAACGTCAGGTAACATCAACCACAAGTTAAAAGGAAATACCGACACAGGTACATATGAGAAAAACTACTGCAATAACAGACACAGATAAGACAATTGGATTATTCCTTTTACAGCCAAATGAAAATAGTATTAGTCATTAGAACTGTTGGCTTGATGACCTGGTTATGAGGAGGAAGTACTCAGTTGCTGAAAATTTTGCAGAATATGGTAAACATGCCAAGTTTTTTTTGTTGTTTTCATTTTTTTTTTTTAGTCAAAGACAGTTACCATCACTCAACTCTTTTTTTTTTTTTTTTTTTTTGAGATGGAATTTTGCTCTTGTCACCCAGGCTGGAGTGCAATGAATGACGCAATCTCGGATCACCGCAACTTCCGCCTCCCGGGTTCAAGCAATTCTCCTGCCTCAGCCTCCCGAGTAGCTAGGATTACAGGCGCCCACCACCACTCCTGGCTAATTTTTGTATTTTTAGTAGAGATGGGATTTCACCATATTGGTCAGGCTGGTCTTAAACTCCCGACCTCAGGTGATATGCCCACCTTGGCCTCCCAAAGTGCTGGGATTACAGGCATGAGCCACCACGCCCGGCCTCAGCTCTTTTACTACTTAAGATGACCAGGAGGCTGTTAAAACACAATTAATACAGATTGGTCATGAAATACAGATAAATGAGAAACACAATCTGCAAAAGCAGTGATCCTTAATACTGAAGCCAAAGAAAATAGGCCTAAGTGTAGGGAGTCTTTGTGGCACAGTTCTCAGGCAACTAAGCATATTCAACCGAAATGTGTGATCCCTGTAGACCACATGGAGTTACCTCCATAATAATAATAATAATTAAAAAGAAATTTGTGATTGCTGATTTTTTTTTTCTTTTTCTTTGAATGAAGCATATTGATTGAATAGTAGTCAAGCTTTTAGAATAACCAATTGGCTGAAATTTTATGGTAAAGTTTTATTATGACAGTCAATCATTTTCATTGAATTATGTTTTGTGCATTTTGATTAAAATTTTAATTATGATAAAACAATTAACCAAAGCAAATAATAACCCAAAACACACATACATACATAAATACACAAAAATAAAGAAAAACAGAAAAACCCAAGCTCCTGGCTTGTCGTCTGATGTCAACACAAAACTTAAATCTTCTGGTCATGTGTATAATCTGCTCCACGGAAGACTAGCAACTAGGTTAAAGTCAATTAAAGACTAAGTGTTAGTTTTACCTTTGTATTTCATAATGGCTTTGGGTAACCCATTTTGTTTTTGGATGTCTGAGTAAAACAGGCCTTTGATTAAGTTTTATTATAGTTTTCTATTTGTTGGTTTTAACACTGCAGATCTTATATATTTGACATACATGGCCATGGAAGCTCAGGCTTAAAATATGATTTTTTTTCAGGAGAAATACCACTCACATCCTTGGTCCATGTACAGACAAGTATTAGTGTGTTCTAATTGTATTAGTAGGATGCCTTTTTAACTCTGTTTCAAATTACTGCTGGGAGTGTATTACTCTAGGAACTCTAGTTTTATAAATCTGTCATGTTCCATCTTCTTAAGTCCAAGTCTGGTCTACATTCCCCAGATGGACATGAGTGTGAACAAATTTAGCTTACTAGGATTGAAACAACATCTGGTACAAGGGATTTCCTTTTATTTATCTTATGTCAATGCAGAAAATGGAGGATTTATATTAGGTTAATGACATTTCATTTGTCAAATTTAAGTATATGATTCAGAAGATGCTAGATTTAGGTAGGAATGGTTTGGGATCGTGTGTTATAAATCTTTGTATTTACATTTGAATAGACATGAGAAATTTCTAGGCTTCAACATAAGTAATAAAGTACTTCTTAGATGCTTTAAAATAGATAATGAACTGTTAATTGGAAGCTATCAGCAAGTTGACCACTTTTCTAACTGCGAACTTTTATAGTAATTTCACAGGTTCTGCTCTAGCAACGTTTAATCCCTTTAGTATTGTAAAATAGGAGAATGATTAAATGTTCAGGTTTCAAGGGACTTCTGTGTATACAAAGTAAACCATGCAAGTTTAGTTATAAATAAGTAAGTGTTGATCTAGCTATCAATAAGGATGTTAAAGGAGGCATCAAATCCATAAAGCAGTGAAATTGCCAATAGATAGGAAAGTGATTTTTCTAGATTAAGCAGGGATTGATCATTAGATCAATAATGAACTAGGCTTCTGTTACTTTCCAGCTATTTCTAATATTTAGAAATTAATATTTATACCTTAGTCAACTGAGGTATTCACAATTTCTGAACTCCTTTTGATTAAAATCTCAACCTACTAATGCTACAAAGATGTTCTTTTTTTTATTTTTTTGTTTTTCCAAGGGCCTGTTAGTGTGATTCTCGTTCTAGGTAAACACATAATTATTTTAAAAAACATTGTGACTATTTGCAAAACTAGAATCATAAAAATATCCATGTTTCCTGCAATTGGATTGAGCTGGTGGGTGGGCCTTAGAAGTGGTAGTTATTCATTCACTGTGACCATTTAAAATTACACATTGTATTAAATACTTGTCATAACAATAGGTTTATTCATGTCTAATAATTTATTATGAATATATAACAGATGAATGTTTTCTACTATGATAAAAATCCTTTATATTATCTATATCAATTATTCATTCAGATTTGGATATGATAGGTAATCACTAGGGAGAGCATTATTTGTTTAGCTTAATCTCATAAACCACAAACAACTTTCTGTTATTCTAGACGTGCCTCATTAGAGAAATTTTTAAAAAAATCTCTCTTACAATATATCCAAATCCTGTGACCTGTACCAGATAAACAACTGCTTTGATGCATAATGCAAATTGAAAACTAACACAAAAACTGACCTTTTCAAAATGGTTTGATAACCAACTAACTTGAAGTTGGTCTAAAAATCAATTGGTGTTCATTGTGTGCAAGCAATGACTTCATCTCCTAAATATTTAAGCATTCTTTTTAGGAGTTCGTCCAGGACACACAACTTTTTTCATATTTTGAGAATTTAGCCTGCATTTTGTCACAGAAGTGTATTCTTAAAAATGTGTCACATATACACCATGGGATACTATGAAGCCATAAAAAAGAATGAGTTCATGTCCTTTGCAGGGACATGAATGAAGCTGGAAGCTGTCATTCTCAGCAAACTAACAGAGGAAAGGAAAACCAAACACTGTATGTTCTCACTCATAAGCAGGAGTTGAACAATGGTAAAGTATGGACACAGGGAGGGGAACATCACACACCGGGGTTGGTCAGGGGTTTGGGAGGAAGGGGAGGGAAAGTATTAGGACAAATACCTAATGCAGGTGGGGATTAAAACCTAGATGACAGGTTGATAGGTACAGCAAACCACCATGACACATATATACCTATTTAACAAGCCTGCACGTTCTACACATGTATCCCAGAATTTGAAGTACAATTAAAAAAAATAAATTACTAACAAGGACATATTAATTATTGTCAATATCTTGTCTGAAATTAAATTCTTACTTTAGGTACTATGTGTTTTAACCTAATGCAAGAATACACCTAATGCAAGAATAAGTTTATCCTAATGCAAGAATAAGTTGCTGTTATTTTCATTCAGTAATGGTTTTATATTGGGGAGAGGTCCAGAGTCCTTTTATATCTTGGAGATCTTTCTTAAATAACTGTATGTCAAGATGTCTCAGGATTATTGTATATTTTCTGCCCCACAATGAGAATCAATTGTTGTTCCATGAAGCTCTGTTTTCTTCTAATAGGAAATGACATATCAGGTCCATTATTGGTGTTATGGAAGCCAAATGCTTCTGCACTGGTCATTGTTTCTAGGACATTTTTAATGAATGAAACTAGGCATATATACTAGCTAGGAAATCTCTCTCTCTCTCTCTGTATATATATATATTTAATGGTAAAATACCTCATGTTTTCATGCTGCTATTTCTATTCCATATGTGGCAGCATCACGAGGATTTTACTTAATCTCTCCCATATTACAACTGAATCGTCTTAATTCCACACTGAGAATTCTGGTTTTCATTAAAAATAGGTGATGATAGGATTAATATAACTGATAATTACATATTTTCAGTACCTTCTTTACATAAAACAGTTATAGATTAACAATATTAATACTTCTATTTATCACCAATTATTATTATTGAACATGCTTTAAAATGCTGATATATGCTAACCTTGTTATCTTCTCATTTGGTAATAGTTGCAATATATCTGAATTATCAGATCAGATAGCCATTACATACTATTTTCTCCCCTTTTTAATTCTCACTGAATTTTGGTCCTATAGAAACAATTAGTGCTCACACCACCTCTTATGCCTAAATCTCTCTGGTTGTCTTGCTTTCCTGAAGCCTGCTCTGATTAAAATCTTTAGGAAGAACTCCTGGGAACTACATTCCCTGAGTTTTTGCCACTTGATAACAGTTTGACTCTATCCTTCACATTTGAAGCGCAAATTTCCTAAATCTAAAATCCATGGTTCACATGTTCTTTCCTTGAATATCTTAGTTATATTACTCTATCTTCACATGAAAATTGCTGTTGAAAGTCTGATAAGATTCTAGTTTCATTTTCCTTCCAAGTCATATGTTTAATTTTTTATCTTCCTTGAAGTGCAATAGTGTCACTAGGATAGATTTTTACCATTATAGTCAATATTCTCAGATGCACAGCGCATCCATTAATGTGAAATTTAAACTTTTGAAAAGAAAATTTACCTTGAAAGGAACATATTAATAATTATTTTCTCTGATACTTTCCTTAGGTTCTTCAGGAACTGTAGTGTGTATATGTTCAATCCTCTTTATCAATCCTCAATACTGATTACTTTCTCTCTAATATGTTTCATCCCATCCTTTGTTATTGTATATTTTTAAAATGTTCTTTTGTTCATCTGTTTCTCTTAAGAAATTTTTGTTGTGCGTATTAAACCATGTGTTTCTCCTAGTTTAGTCTTCATTAAAATAAATATTCCTTTCATATTAATTCCTCTATTTGAATTGTCGTCTATTTCTGAGTTTTTATAATTCTGTTTATGTTGTTCTTTCAAATTTTTGTGTATAATAATGTCTTCCAATTTGTTTTGAAATAATATATTATGAATTGCTTCCTTTAGTATTATTATTATTTTCTTTTTAGTATGCTTAAAATGTTCATCAGGATGTTATAAGGCTCCTTATTCTTAATTGTTTTTAAAATAATTATCTATGGAATTTAACTTCAATACTTGCCCCTTGTTTATTCTTATTTTAATTTGTTTTTACAAACATAAAGAAAAAACTTTGACTCATAGCATTTATAGCTTTCCAGAACTTCAACTTCTGTCATTTTAGGGTAGCGTTAAAAACTACGGTAGGTTGCTCTGTCAGATTTCCTGCTTCTGTTTCCCTCCTCCAATTTTAGACTTTTTTATGTTTTTTTTTTCTACTTTAAGTTCTGGTGTACCTGTGCAGAAAGCGCAGGTTTGTTACATAGGTATACACGTGCCGTGGTGGTTTGCTGCACCCATCAACCCGTCACCTACATTAGGTATTTCTCCTAATGCTATCCCTCTCCTAGCCGCCCACCCCACGACAGGCCCCAGTGTGTGATGTTCCTCTCCCTGTGTCCATGTGTTCTTATTGTTCAGCTCCCACTTACGAGGGAGAACATGTGGTGTTTGGTTTTCTGTTCTTGTGATAGTTTGCTGAGAATGACTTTTATGTGGAACTTGACTTGCCTGCCTCTCTAAGGTCTCTCTCTTGCTTAAATTTGGCACCAACCCCTAAAGTTGATCTTCAGTGAGAAGGGAGTCCTCAGAAGTTCAGTGGGGCTAGATTGCTTCAGATCTTTTAGGCCTTATTGCTGGCCAAGATAGTTAAATTCTTTGCAGCATAAAATAATTGTGTTGTTTGGGTAAGACTGAATCAGAACGATGTTGGCCATGCTGGTAGTTTATTATTATTCTTTGACCAATTTTGTAGGTTAAGAATAAAACATTTCTATATAAAAATGTACTTACAGGAAAAAGTTTGAGGTGTTTTGTTTTTTTGTTTTTTTTCCTCTTGAATTAAAAGTAGAATGTGAAAGCCCAGATTTGTTTTATTTCACTATACATTGTTCTTTACTTCAGCTTTCACTTTTTTAGGGAAATTTTCTCGAAAGTAAACAAGAAATAAAACAAATGTTACAGAAGATTACAAGCAAAGATCACAATGTTGATTTAGACATTTGATCCTATTCAAGGAGGTCAGAAGTAGATGAATTGGTACTGTTGCCTAATACTGGAATAGAAAGAAAAAAACAATATTCAGAGATCATCAGATCATCTTTCATAATTATACACTAAGAAGTCTAAATTCCTAGAGAGCATGAAGTTAATTTCTTATCAGTGGTTAGAATGTTTTTGAAATATATTCTTGTAGTTGTGACATTTGGAGTAAAAATAAACAATTCAGCAGTGGTGAATGAAAGGACAGTACATCCATATAGCATTTCTGCTGGAAAAAAACATAATTTATATAAATATTATTATTGTAAATAAGCTTGTCAATTATAAAACTGATACTGTATTTCTCATATAGACATATAGCATATACATGTTATATTTCTCATATATATACACAAGATTCCTAATGTATATATTATCCCCTAATGAACACTTTTTTGTAACTTTATTTTTCAAGTTACAAATAAAGACACTATTTTTGAAACCACTGTATTGATGTGTTATGTTTTATCTGAATATTTCATGCCATTTGATTATGCAGCATGTACATATTGCAAAATGTCAAAATGTGTATCAAAATGCAAATGCTTGGAGCAAAGTCTGAATAACATGGAAGTGAGATTATAACTGCAATGCTTTAGGACAAATTTTCAATTAAGTAACCATTTGTTTACAAACCAGGGGAGCAAATTTTCATGTTTTATTCAAAATTGTTATCTCCTTAAGGAAATTCTTAAAGATTATGGAATTTTGCTCTTACTTCATACTGTCCTTTCCTATGGATTTGTCAGTCTTAGTGATAAAAATTCAGTGGTTGAAGTTTTTATTAGTAACCATAACCATCAGAAATATTCTGGAAGATTGTTCACTTAGCGGGCACTAATTCTACAATAAATTAGAAAGAATAAATGTTATTCAGGAAATAGAATGTTCACTTATATAAAGATAAACAATTATTTCAGGATTCCAAATGTCATTCAAAGACATACATGCTGTACTTTTTACTTTCTCTCACAAATAAATATATGCATTTAAGTACTTTTACTCACACACATGAATATATAAATGTATTACTAATTATACATAAAATGTAAGTAATATGAAATAGATACTAATTTAATAACTGTGTTATATAATTCAAATACATACAATTCACCTATTTGAAGTGTATAACTCTATGGGTTTTAGTATATTCACAGGGCTCTGCATTATCACCATCATCAATTTTAGAATATTTTCATCACTCCAGAAGGAAACCCCAAACACAATAGCAGTAACCCTCCATTTCTCCTTAACTCCTCCCTCTCTCACCTCCCCACTTCCCCCCAAGTGCTAGGCAACCAGTAATATTCTTTCTATTTGCCTGTTCTGTAGATTTAATATAAATAAAATAATGTGATGGGGATATTTGTGACTGGATTATCACACATAGAAAATGTTTTCAAATATTATTATTATTATTATTTTTTCTGAGACAGAGTCTCACTCTGTCGCCCAGGCTGGAGTGCAGTGGTGCGATTTCAGCTCACTGCAAGCTACGCCTCCCGGGTTCACGCCATTCTCCTGCCTCAGCCTCCCGAGTAGCTGGGACTACAGGCGCCCGCCACCATGCACGGCTAATTTTTTTTTTTTTTTTTTTTTGTATTTTTAGTGGAGACGGGGTTTCACCATGTTAGCCGCGATGGTCTCGATCTCCTGACCTCGTGATCCGCCTGTCTCCGCCTCCCAAAGTGCTAGGATTTACAGGCGTGAGCCACCGCGCCCGGCCTATTATTCATTTTATAGCATCTATCAGTATTTCATGTGATTCCATTATTTTATTTTAAATAGTAGTCTATTTAATGAATATACCTTGCTTTGTTTATCCATTTAACAATTTACGGACATTTTGGTTGTTTCTACTTTCTAGTTGTAAAGAATATTCGTGTATATATTGTTGTGTGGACATATATTTTCACTTATTTTGGATATATATCTATGAGTAGAATTGCTGGGTCTTATGACAACCCTATGTTTTACCTTTTGAGGGTCTTCCAGAATATTTCCCAAAGGGAGAAACCACTTAACAGTGTCAACAGCCATGCTTGAGGGTTCTGATTTCTCCACATTCTTATCAACAGTCATGTCTTTTTTATTATATTCATCTGCATAAGTGTAAATCAATGTCTTGTGTCTGCCAAAAATGTTGAAGATAAAAATTTGTTTATCTTTTTTGAATACTGCTTGTACATTTTTTTGTTGGGTTATTTGCCTTTTTATTACTACGTTGTAAGAGTTCTTTACATATTCCAGATACAAGCCTTTTATCACATATGTAACATGGATACTTTCTCCCTCTTCCTGGGTTGTCTTTGTTCTTTATGGTATTATTGGAAGTAAAAAAGTTTTTACTTTGATCAAGTTTAATTTATACAGTTTTTCTTTCTGGTGCTTGTGGTTTTGGTGTCAAGAAACCATTTTCTTTCACAAGTTTAGAAACTTTAACTCATATTTAGAGACATTACATTTTGAGTTAATTTTTGATATGGTATAGAGATTATATTTAATTTTTTTGCAAACAGCTATCCACTTGCTCCAGCATCATTTGTTAAAAAACAACAACTATCTTTTATCATTGAATTATTTTAACATCCTTGTTGAAAATCTATTGGCCATAATTATCAGGATTTATTTCTGGACTCTCAATTACATTCCATAGATTTTTATGTCTCTCCTTATGATAGTACCACACTTTCTTAATTGCAGTATCAAGACAAAGATATTGCAATAAATTTTGAAATTGGGAAGCCTGAGTCTTCCAACTTTGTTATTTTTCAAGATTGCTTTGTCTATTCTGAGCACTTGAATTTCCCTATGACTTTTAGTATCAGCTTGGAAATTCTTCAAATAAACCATATAGAATTTAGATAAGAATTGGATATGGCATTTAATTTGTATATCAATTTACAGAATAGTGCCATCTGAGTGATACTAAGTCTTCCAATTCATGAATATGGGATATATTTCCATTTCCTTAGCTCTTCTTTTACTGTTTACAATGTTTTGTAATTTTGCAATGTAAGTTTTATGCTTCTTTAAGTTTCTATTTTAAAATTTATTATTTTACTTTTACAACTGGTATTGTTTTTCTTACTGTTTTTCTGGGTTATTGATTGCTAGCATACAGAGAAAATCATTTGGTTTAAAAATATATTTATTTGTATCCTGCAACTTATTGGAACTTGCTCATTAGTCCTCATAGTATAATTTAGTGGATTCTTAAAGGTTTTCTTATATAGATAATGCATCTACAAATACGATAGTTTTATTTCTTTTTTTATCATCTAAATGCCTTTTAATTTATTGCTAAATTGCCCTGACTAGAACTTCCAGTAAAATGTTAAAAAGAAATTGTGAAAAGCAACATATTTGTCATGTTCCTGATCTAAGGGACAAACAATTCACACTTCCCCCATGTATTTTGATGTTAGCTGAATTTTTTTGTAGATGCCTTTTTTCAAATTGAGGAAGTTCTTTTCTAAGTTTGTTGAATATTTTTGTAATGAAGGATCAGTATATTTTGTTAAATGGCACTTCTATATCTATTGAGATGATCAGATGGCTTTTATTCTTTATTGTATAATATATAGTGTATTATGTTAATTGATCTTCAGATGTAAAACAAACTTGCATTCCTATGCACCATGAAGAAATCTCAATTGTTCAAATCTCAATTCTTCATGGTGCATAATTCTTTTTTATATGTTGCTTAATTTAGTTTTTTTATACTTCATTGAGGATTTTTGTATCTATACTCATTTGAATAATTGGGCAGTAGTTTCCTTCTTATGACTTTGTTGGCTTTAAAATTGAATTATACGAGCCTCATAAAATGAATTGAGTAATATTTCCTCGTCTTCTACGTTTTGAATAATTTGTGAAAAAATGGTATTAAATATCCTTTAAATATTTGGTAGAGCTCACCAGTGAAGTCATTTATTCCTGAACTTTTCTTTTGAGAAATTTTTGACTACTAAATCCACCTTTTTACTTGTTATAATTTTATTCTAATTTTCTAATTCTTCTTGAGTCAGTTTTATTACTCTGTGATTTTCTAGGGTTTGTCAGTTTCATCAAAGTTAACTAATTTATTTTGCAACTTTAATTGCATTCCATAAGTTTAATGTGAATTTTCTGTTTAATTACAAAAACATATTTTCTAATTTATTTTGGAATCTCTTGTTTAACCTATTGGCTATTTAGGAATATGTTGTTTCTTTTTTGCATATTAATTACTCAAATTTCCTATTGGTGTATATTTTTAATTTAATTCCATTGTTGTCAGAGAACATTGTTTATATAATTTTAATACTTTTAAATGTATTGATTCTTGGCTTATGGGCTAGCATATTATCTTTCACAGGGAATATTCTATGTGCACTTGCGAAAAATGTTTATTCTACTGTTGCTGAGTGGAGTGTGCTATAGATGTCTGTTAGTTCTATTTATTTTATAATGTTGTCCAAACCATCTATTTCTTTTTTCATCTTCTGCTTAGTAATTTTATACATTATTAAAAGTAGCATATTGAAGTGTGCAACTATTATTGTTGAGTTATTTATTTCTCTTCAATTTTTAAAGTTTGTGTTGTATGTAATTTAAGGCTCTGTTGTTAGGTGCACATGTGTTTAAAATTGTAATATCTTCCAGATGGGTTAACTCTTTTATCCTTACAAAATATTCAATTTTAACTGTAGTGATTATTTTGTTGTTTTAAAATCTGTGTGTCTGATGTTAAATTTGAGATATGGACCCTCTCCCAAGAAATTTCTGTTGCCTTATTTTTTCCTATACTGTCCTGTGTGTTTATGTCTCTTGCAATTCTCTGTGGAAAAGTAGACATTTAGACAATATAGTGTAATAACTCTAAATACTGATTCCCACCCCACCTCAGGGCTTTTCTTATTTTCCCACTTATTTACATAGTGATTTGGCAGGTTTATTTTTGTAAAATCTATTTGTTCCCTCAGTGTGAAGCTTGATATTTTGCTTTATAGAGGCACAGCCCTAGGCATACGCCATTACCTTTGGATGACAATGGTTTTATCAAAGTTCTCTTCGTCTTTTCCCTTAATCTCTCTATTAAGCTGTCTTCCTATGCTGATGTCATATACAGCTGTTAGACTCGCTAATGACAGCTGACTAATCTCTAATTTTCAATGATGCTTTGGAGCACACATTACTTCACCATTTGATCTAGTAAAATTTAGACCTACTATAATTTAAACGTTTGCCCTCTCCAAAACTCAAGTTGAAATTTGATTGCCATTGTAACAGTATTAAGGGGTGGAGCCTTTAAGAGGTTATAAGGCCATGAGAATTATCTCATATATGAGACGAATACTGTTATAAAAGGGTGAGTTTGGCTTCCTTTTGCCTTTTGGCCTTTTTGCTTTCTGCCATGTGAGAATCCAAATTTTCCTGTCTAAAGTACACAGAATGCAAGATGCCATCTTGCACTATTTTGAGTAGTTTTAGATTAATCAGTCTTTTACTTGTTATAGTTTTATTCTGATTTTCTATTTCTTCTTTAGTCAGTTTTGTCAGAGAAAGAAGAAAATCACCCATTGGCACCTTGACTTTAAACTTAAAGCCTTTAGAACTGTGAGCCAAAAAATTTCTGTTTATAAACTACCTAGTCTCAGGTATTGTATTATGGCATTGCTAAATAGATTCAGACAGGCCCCTTTGCAGGGATAGTTTTTGAGGCAATTCTGTAAGATTTGTTTTGACATCAGGAGGGCCTTTCTTATCTATGGATTTTGCTGAATAAATGTGACTTTTTTTTTTTACTTAAACCCTTAAGACAATTTCAACAGGTATTATGTGATTTTTTAAAGTAATTTTCACCAGTTTCATTTGTTTTGCTGGGAAGTTACTCTATGAAGTTTGTCACACTGAAAATTTGAAAGTGGAGATTGGATATTAATTTTTATGAGTGCCTTCTCAATTTTTGGCTCTTTGGAAGGTATAAACAAGTTCAGCATCAAGTCTATTTGCTTTGTGGGTTCTTTTTGTACGTTGTTATGAACTCATATAGAAATATTCACACACATTAATGCCTAAAGTTTCCAGATATCTAAGTATCTAACAAAGTTTTCGACTCCATGGTGTTAACTTTCCCCAGAATGCCCCATTGTCAAACTCTATTTACTTCATCTCTCTTGTCTTCACTTATGATCTTCCCCCAACCAACAACACATACTATTTTAAGTCCATACACGGGATAAAAATTGTAAGGATTGAGGTAGAAAAACATTAACAAAGAGGTAATGAGGCACTATGCCCTCTGATTTTTTTCCCAGGCCATTGATTTGCTCTTCAAAAGTATGATATTGTAATGAAAATACTACATATAAACACCCAGCAACAGATTATACGACTGTTAGAACAATGTCAAATAGAGATAACCAATGAGAAATTTCAACAAGTTTGACACTGTGAGAATCAACTTAAGGAGTGTTAAGTATAGGTACAAAAGGAGAAAGCCACAGTTTAAGTTAGATACAGGTAATGAGATATTCAAAATGCCTTGGAGGATACCAGAAAGTCTACATAATATATATATGAAACAGCAGAAAGAGATATATTGGTCCCAAGATCAGAGAATATTGGTCCAAAAAATGGGGTTGATTAAAATCCTGGATATGCAAAAATTACTTGCCAACCTCGCCTCTTATTTTTCTAGGCTACTAAATGTTCTAGGTCTCCCAAACAATTCATTCCATCTTTAGAGAAAAACAATTGGATTGTTTTCTGGGATAGAAACACCTAGTTTTACAATAAAAAACTATAATATCTTTATTTTTCACTTACTCAATATTGTTTTATATTATTTTAAGTAGAAATGTTCCTTTCACCCTAGTAGGTAAACTTAGGCATTTGAGTCAAATTCTAGCCACAACCTGCCGATGATCCTCTCAAATTGTTTAGAGCTTGTCTGTCTTGGTATCTGTGTGCTTTAAGTGGAGATAACAGTAGCATATGATTATGGATAAATCTTATAATAAACATAAAGCATAACCATTATTAATTTTATTATTCTCACTATAATTAATTTTTAAAATTGGGTTGCTATTTATTTACATATTTTGATGTGTTTTCATAATAGAGTGTTACAAATCAGGAGACCCTTTTTTATACATGTGTCTTTAAATTTATTATATACATTTTAGTTGTATAACATGATGTTTTTATATAGATATACATATTAAAATAATTACTTCGGTCTAATATCTCCTCACATATTTACCTTTTCTCTGTCTCTCTTTCTCTCTCTCTCTATCTCCCCTCCACTCTGTGTGTATGTGTGTTTGTGTGTGTGTGTGTGTGTGTGTGTTTGGTAATAGCACCTGAAATATATTTCTCTTGACAAATTTTCAGTATACAATACAATATTATAAACTATAGTCATCACACTTTACATTAGGTTTTTAGACTTACTCATCCGACATAACTCCAAACTTGTACCCTTTGACCATCATCCCTTATCTGCTCCTCTGAACCTCTCATCCACAGTAACCACCTTTTGACTTTTTCTGAGTTAGACTTTTAAAAATTCCACACATAAGTGAGATCATGCAATACGTTTCTTTCTGTGTCTGGCATGTTCACTTAGCATAACATCCTGCAGGCTCATCTATGTTGTCACAGGTGGCTGAATAGTGTGAGTATATATCTCACAATTTATTTAGCCATTCATCCATTGATGGATACTTAGGTTGTTTTCGTATCTTGGCCTTTGTAAATAATGCTGCACCAAAGAAGACAGAAATAACATGTCTAAGTGTTACTGATTTTGTTCCCATTTGGTATATACCCAGAAGTGAGATTGCTGGATTGTATGATAGTGCTATGTATTTTTATTTTTTTGTGAAACCTCCATACTGTTTTCCATAATGGGTACATCAATTTAAATTCCCACTGAAAGTGTATCAGGGTTCCCTTTTCACCACACCTTTGCCAACACTTATCTTTTGTCTCTTTGAGAATAGCAATGCTGATAGGCATGAGAAGATAGCTCATTGCATTATGATTTGTATTCCCCTGATGACTAATAATGTTGAATAGCTTTTCATATACGTGTTGGCCATTTGTCTGTCTTCTTTGGAAAATGTCTATTCGGTTCATTTGCTCACTTCATAATCTAATCATTTATTTTTAATTTTTATTTTTTTGGCATTGAGTTGTGTAAGATCCTTGTAAGTTTTGGAGATTAACTCGTTATCAGATGTGTGGTTTGCAAATATTTTATCCCAATCCATACATAACTTTTTCACTTTGTGGATTGTCTCTTCTGTTGTATAGAAGCTTTTACAAAATGTTTATTTTCGCTTTTGTTGCCTGAGCTTTTGGTGTTGTAATCAAAACAACGACAATAACAAAAACTGCTGTTGTCAATGTCAAGGGGCTTTTTCCCTGTGCTTTCTTTTAGAAATGTTACGGTTTTAGGACTTAGTTTAAGTCTTTAATAAATTTTTAGTTGACTCTTATGAATGGTGTACAATGATGTTCTAATTTCATTTTTATGTATGAGAATATTCAGTTTTCCAACATCAGTCATTGAAGAGATATCCTTTCTTAATTATGTATTCTTGATGTCCTTGTCAGAAATTAGTTGACCCTATTTGCTTGAGTTTTGTTTTCTGGTCTCTCTAGTCTGTTCCATTGTCCTACTTGTCTATTTTTATGCCAGTACTATAGTATTTTGATTACTATATTTTGTAATATAATTTGAAGCCAGGAAGTATGGTCCTTCCAACTTCATTCTTCTTTCTCAAGGTTGCTTTGGCTATTCAGGGTCTTTTGTGGTTCCATGTGAATTTGAGAATTGTTTTTTGAAAAATGCTATTGGAATTTTGTTAGACATTTTGTTGAATTTGTATATCTGCATATCAGTTTGGATAGTACAGATATTTTTCTTCCTTTTATTTTTAGTTGACATTTAATAATTGTACATATTTATCAGATACAAAGTGATATTTTGGCACATGTATAGAATATGTAACGATCAAATCAGGGTAACAGGCATACACATCATCTCAAACATTTATTTTTTGTGTGTATTGGGAACATTCAAAATCCTCTCTTCTGTTGAAAAATATGTAGTTTATTATTATTAACTGTAGTCACTCTGTAGTGTGATAGAACACTGGAACTTATTCATCCTATCTTGCTGTAAATTTGTATTTATTAACCACCATTTCTATCCTTCCCTCTTCCCTCCCCTTCTCAGTCTCTAATAACTACAATTCTATTTTTAACTTCTATGAGCTCATCTTTTTTTTACCTTTCATACATTAGCGAAAACATGCAGTATTTATCTTTCTGTGCCTGGCTTACTTCACTTAATATAATGTCCTCCAGGCTCATCCATATTACCACAGATGACAGGATTTCATAGTTTTTATGGCTGAATAGTATTCCGTTGTGTCTATATACCACATTTTCTTTATCCATTCATAGGTTGGTGAACATTTAGGTTGGTTCTACATCTTGGGTATTTTGAAAGGTGCTCTAATAAATATGAAGGTGGCTGGGTGTGTTGGCTCATGCCTGTAATCCCAGCATTTTGGGAGGCTGAGATGGGTGGATCACCTGAGGTCAGGAGTTCGAGACCAGCCTGGTCAATATGGTGAAACCCCATCTGCACTAAAAATTAAAAAAATTAGCCAGGGGTGGTGGCACGCACCTGTAATCCCAGCTGCTCAGAAGGCTGAGGCAGGAGAATTGTTTGAACCTGGGAGGCAGAGGTTGAAGTGAGCCGAGATCGCATCATTGCACTCCAGCCTGGGCAACAAGAGTGACTCTCTATCTCAAAAATAAGTAAATAAATAAATAAACATGAAGGTGTAGCTATTTCTTTGATATAGTACTTCCTTTCCTCTGGATAAATACCAAGTAGTGGGATAGCTACTTGCTGGGATCATATGAAAGTTTTATTTTTAGTTTTTTTGAGAAATGTCCATACTGTTTGCAGTAATGCCTTTAATAATTTGCATTTCCACCAACAGTGTATAAGAGTTCTTTTTGTCTGCATCCTCACCAAATTTTGTTATTTCCTGTCTTTTTGATAACAGCCATTTTAAGTGGGGTGATAAAATATCTCATTGTAGTTTTGATTGCATTTCCTTGATGATTAGCAATGTTTAGCATTTTTTCATATACTTGTTGACCATTTGTATGCCTTCAGTAGAGAAATGTTTGTTTAATTTTTTGCCTCGTTTTAAATGGATTATTATTATTACTGTTTAGTTGTTTGAGTTGCTTGTAAATACTGGGTAATAGTTCCTGTTAGATGAATAGATTGTGAATATTTTCTTTCATTCTACCAGGTAATCTGTTTACCCTGTGGATTGTTTCCTTTGTTTTACAGAAGCTTTTTAGTTTGATATAGTTTGTTTTCCTATTTTTGCTTTTGTTGCTATTGTTCAAAGTCTTATCCATAAAATCTTTTCCTAGACCAATATCCTGAAGCATTTTACCTATGTTTTCTTCTGAAGCATTTTACCTTGTTTTCTTCTAATAGTTTTATAGTTTTGGGCCTGACTTCCAAGTCTTTAATCCATTTTAAGTTGATTTTTGTATATGGTGAGAGTTGGGGATCTAGATATTTTTTTCTGCATGTAAGTATCCAGTTTTCCTTGCTTCATTTATGGAAGGAGGGTGTCTTTTCCAGATGTATGATTTTAGTGCTCTTGTCAGAAATCAGTTGGCTGTAAATATATGGATTTATTTATTACATTCCATTGACATAACTTTCGTTTTTATACGAATACCATGCTGTTTGGGTTACATAGCTTTGCCATATATTTTGAAGCCAGGTAGTGTGATGCATCCAACTTTGTTCTTTTGGTCATTATTGCTCTGGCTATTCAAGATATTTTGTGGTTTCACATGAAATTTAGGATTAGTTTTTTTTTAAATTTCTGTGAAGAATATCATTGGTATTTTGTTAGGGATTGTGTTAAATCTACAGATTTCTCTAGATACCTTGGTCATTTTAAAAATATTAATTTTTCCAATGCATGAGCATAAAATGCCTTTCCATTTTTTTGTCCTCTTTTATTTATTTGATCAATGTTTTATAGTTTGCATTGTAAACTGTAAAATATATTTTTTACCTTTTTGGTTAAATTTATTACTAGACTTTTAAATTTTTTGTAGCTATTTTAAATAGGATGACTTTCTTAATTTATTTTTCATTAGTTTTCTATTGATGTACAGAAATGTTACCTATTTGTGTATATTCATTTTGTATTCTATAACTTTACTGAATTTTTAAAACAGACCTAAGAGTGTTTTGGTGGTAACTTTAAGTTTTCTTATATAAAAATTATGTCACCTAGAGAGAAGTACAATTAAACTTCCTCTTTTCCAACTTTGATGCCCTTTATTTCTTTCTCTTGCTTAATTGTTGTGCTATATTTACAGTACTATGTTGAATAAAAGTGAAAGTTGGAATCTTTTCTGTGTTCAATGTGATGTTAGTTGTGGGTTTGTCTTACTGCCTTTATTTTGTTGAGGTATGTTTCTTCCACATAAATTTGTTGAGATTTTTCATCATGAAGGTATGTTCAATTTTATCAAGTGCTTTATCTGTGTCAACACAATGATTATGGTTTTGTATTCTTCAATCTGTCGACATGATTCATTACATTTATTAATTTGCATATGCCAAGCCATTCTTACATCCCTGGGATAAATCTCATTTGATCATAGGGTACGATTTTATTTTTTTGATGTGCATTTGGATTTGGTTTGGTACTATTTTCTTAAAAATGTATCTGTCTTTGTACATCAGTTATATTTACCTGTAGTTTCTTTTTTGTTCTCATGTTCTTGATTGGTTTTGGTATTAGAATTATGCTGGATTTATAGAATGAGTTAGAAAAAATTTCTTCCTCTCCAAATTTTTGGAATAATTTGGGAAAATGATGTTAGTACTTAAGTGTTTTGTAGAATTTAGCAGTGAAGACATTGATCCTGGAATTTACTTTGTTGGAAGACTTTTTATTACTGATTTAATTTTGTTAAATGTTATTGTTCTGTTTACATTTTCTGTTTCCTCCTGGTTCAAACTTGGTAGGTTATATGTGTCTAGGACTTAACCATTTTCTAAGTTTTCCAATTTGTTAGTGTATATTTGTTGATGATAATCTCAAATGATCCTTTGTATTTCTATGGTATTGTTTGTAAATATCTTCTTTTTTGTTTGTGATTTTATTTACTTGAGTTTTCTCTCTTTTTTTGGTTAGTGTAGCTAATGGTTTGTCAATTTTTTTATCTTTTCAGAAAAGTCAACTTTTCATTTTATTGATCTTTTGTATTTCTTGGTGGAGGGAGTCTTACCTGTGTTTTCTTGTACCTCACTGAATTTCTTTAAGGCCATTATTTTAATTTTCTTTTTAGGTATTCCATAGATTTTCTTTTCTTTGGAGTCAGTTGCTGGAAAATTGTGTTTCTTTGCAAGTGTTATATTTCTTTGCTTTTTCATGTTTTTTTGTGTCCTTACATTGATATATGTGCATCTGGTATAACAGTCACTCCTTCCAATTTTACGGAGTAGTTTTCATGGAAAAAGATTTTTCCTTAGACGCGTCTATCATGTTGGTAGGGTGACAGTCTTTGCCTTTGGTTGTGGGTGTGTACAGTAGTTTATTTACAGAAAGGGAAGTAATGAGATAGCACTAAAATGAATAAGTAGGCATAAATAGAAACTTTTAGACGTATAGACAAGTCCTCCTCAATATATGATGGGGTGATATCCCAACAAACCCAATGTAAATGGAAAATATTTTAAGTTGATAATGCCCTTAATACATCTACTTCCAAACATTATAGCTTAGCCCAGTCTACCTTAAACAGTCTCAGAACACATTCATTAGCCTATAGTTGAGCAAAATCAACTAACATAAAACTTATTTTATATTAAATTGTTGAATATGTCATTACTGACTACTGTACTGAAAGTGGAAAATATAATAGTTGTATGAGTAATTTAAGTACAGTTTCTACTGAATGTATATTGTTCTCACAACATCATAAAGTCAAAAAATCATAAGTCATGCCATCTTAAGTTTGCGACTGTCTATTAAATTTGCAAACAGTAATCAGAAAAAAATTTATATTATTTATTAATAATTTGTGTTTCTGTTTACACAAATAGAATGTTTTTAAGCCAAAAAATTATGTGTTTCTATATTAAATGACAGTAACAGGCATATTTTCCCATGTTATAAAACACTGAGGAAAATCAAAAATAACTGAACGAATTGCTGTAGAAAATACTTGTTCCTGGAAGGCAGGATCATGAGCCAATTAAAATAGTGTACATATCAAGGCTAGCAGCTTGTTTATTGAGAATTCTTCATAATTGTTGACTCTCTACACACACCTATCCTAAGCCATTATGTCAAATATTCTAACCACACTCAACCAGTACTCTATCTTGCAATATCCATCTTAAAACAATTAAGACCAGTCTTAAAGCTCTGTAAATATTTCCCTCTAATGCTCCCATTGTAAAAAACTGCTGAGACTCTTTTATGGTGGGCTGTCCTTGAGTGACTAGGTCTAATAAATTTAACTTTTGGTCAATGGATTTTTTGGGTGGTCTCATGAAGAGTAAAAACTTCATATCTTTTCCAAATACAACTGTGCACATTTGTGAAACTCAAGCTGATTAAAAAATACAGAAGAAAACTAATTCATTTGATAATTTGGCTTTAAAAATGTTATTTAATTTTCAAACACTTTTAAGATTTTTAAAACTATCCATTTTCAAAATTGTTATTCACTTATGTAATTTAAAGTTAGGTATTATAACTCTTTAATAATGAAAAAGAAAATTTTACTTTAGCAAAAGTAGAGTTTTATTAGCCATACAACCATATAAATTTATAACTGCAACATGGAATTTGCAATAAAATTTTAGCTACCTTTTAAAGATTTTTCTCATGACTACATGGGGAATCTGCTGAAGTTTAACACCCTACCTTCAACGTATCTATGCCTACATATTTCTACCTGATAATTAGGGTTGTAAAAATATTTTTAATATACATTTCAAAGTGACAGTTGATAAATGTTTTCAAATATCACATAGACATTTAAATTACCATCTTCTGCTTTCATAAAATTCTTAATTTTCTATTTCAACATTCATAAATGTTATGCTACGATTTTTTCTCCTTCCAAGTTCTGTAGTTCTCCTCCCAAATAGTGTAACAATATTATATGATCTGAAATTTTGGTGCAGATTAATAATATATAACTGAAGAATTTAGTTTTTAAAAAACAGAACATTCAAGAATGCATTGTTAATGACTGATTAGAAGCAGACATCACAATAAAGATACGGAAGAGAGACATTTTTACGTGTGGTTTCAATAATACTAAGTTTATAAAAACATTGAAATTAAACTAATTATTGGCAGATAGAGATTCTTCATTAATTTTCTATTCTCTATAAAGCATGATTTGATCATTATATGTCATTGTGTGTATTATAATATAAATCTTATACAAATTTCTTAGCAGAATCTTTATTTAGTACTATGTATTTTATTAAAAATTCTAAACTATATGAGGTCCACACTAAAGAGATTTCTCTAAGTTTTACATAAATTGGAGCAAACAAGTTACTAGAACACAAAAAATAAACACTGTGATTTTCAAAGGTATTTTTCAAAATCAAAAGGTCTGCAACTTTGTTGTTATTTTCCTGCTATTAAAAAAATCATTAAACCAACAAGTGAATAAGAGTTATTCTTTATTCTCTTTCTGGGATAACAATAAACTCCAACCTATACAAAGGGGTAATTTTTTAATTGTTACTTTATTCTTATTCTTCTTGGAAAGTGAGGTTAGTTTCTTTACATATCAGTGTTGTCCCTGGTTTCATAAGCTTCTACCAAAAAGAGCATATCATAAGTTCTGAGGTGTCATATTAAGTGATTATTATAGCCGCATATATGTGGAAATGCTATTTCAAGGTTATTTTATTTCCTATTTGCCACACTTCATACCACAGAGTAGTACCTAAAAGTTAAATGCATTTTCTTGAAATGAGCCACATGATAAAACAGTGCATAAGAAAATGGCAATAGGGTGCAGTGCAAGTTTGCTGTGAAAATGAGCAAACCAGATGTCAGCAATGCTTGAGCTCAGTTGTGGATGTGTTAATTTTCCCCCAGATCTGCTCAGGAAGCTGGCAGGCAGAATCCCTTGCCTCACAGATTAGGGAAATAGCTCAGAGAAGGCTCAGAGGCAGAAAATGCAATTGACAGGGGAAATTCACTGAAGCTTATTTTTTAAAAGAAAGTGAGATTGGGATTGTTTTTAGTAGGTTTTTTGTTTGTTTGTTAAAAAGCAGACTTTACTAATAATAACTTTGAGATATAAAATGTAGTGAAACAGAATAGAATAGGGTTTATTGAACTCCAGGATATCTGAGTGAGCTGATCAATCTTTACTCTCTATTAGATAGATCAAAAAGAAGAATGAGACGTTAAGTGACTGTGAGTCTATGGCAAAACAAATATTTTACTGTATATGTTCAGTTTTTATATACAGTGTATTTTCTTCTAAATTAAAAGTGAAGTATTTCAATGAATATTCAACATTCATTATTAAAATAGTTTGTTAAGAATGAAAAACAGCTATGGCTAGACCATCATCATTATATCTCCATATAATGAATATTTTGCTCTTGCATGAATTTGCTTTGCAATTCATGGAATGAAAACTGAAGTAAAAATTAGTTTTTTTTTTAAATGTAGTTTTACTGCAAATATTTATTGAGAAATATACCAAGTCTACTAATTGTTCACCAATATTTATTTTTCTTATTTTCTGTAATAATATAACTGTAAAATTTTAGCCATATCTGCTCAGAATACTCTATTTTGCAAACTCCTTGACAGTTCAGTTTGGTTGTATGACTAATTAATATTCAATATGATATACTGGAAGTAATGTGTGCAAATTTTGCAAAGTGTCCTTACATGGGGATGTGGGGGTGGCCTTCTTTTCTTTTCGTCTTTATGCGGGCTAGAATACAGATAGGGTGTCTGGAGGTCTGGAATTGAAGCTGACACATGAAAGTTAAGGCTTGAAATGAAGAAACCCACAATCCTGATAGTGGGAGCACGATGCCAGTCCTGGAAAACCTATAGGGAACTTTTACAAGAGAATGTAACAAACTTCTGTTTTGTTTAAGCCATTGTCACTTTGGATTTTATAATTGTTAGCCAAACCTCATTCTAACTCATTCAAGTCCCTGCCACGTGACTGTGACTGTTGTAGGCAGTTAAAAAAAAATCCTTCCTCTCATGGAATTTATATTCTGGTTTAGGCTAACTAAAAAGGGTTAAAGGATGGAAGACGAAGGATGGAGGATTTCTTTTTCTTTTATATAATGGGGCCATCAATGTTCTCTAATAAGGAGATATTTGACTAGAAACCTGAAGGACATGTAGAAATAAATCATTCAGAAACCTGGGGAACAAAAATTAAAAATCCTGAGCAGGAGCTTACTTCCTTTGGAAGGTTGGAGGGTCAGAGAGCAGACCAGTGTGCCAGGAGCAGAATGAGTGTTGGAGAGAATGGTGGAGAATGCAAGGCCTAGGAGGGCATTAAAAGATGGGCTTTGTCTTTGACTGTAATGAAAAAGCTATTGGAAAGGATCTTGTAAAGAGAAGTAACATGATGAGGTGCATTTACAAGGGTGGGTCTGATAACTCTGTTAACCTGATCAAAAGGAAGTTACAGGCTTGCCAAATGTTGAAAGGCATTTTAAAAATACATGATCTTGTAAAACTTGCTCAAGACCAGAAAATGTGATGAAATTTTCTGAATATAATCCATGATTTATAGATATGAATTGTTACAATCCATATGCAGAGATTTTACACTCAACAATATGTGTGCCATTTACATCTAATCTTCACAGCAACCCTAAGAGATATTTTGAATCCTCATTTTACATATGAGAACCAAATGAATCAAAGTTTTTCCAATCACATATGTAGTAATTAGTAGAGCTAGTTTTAAGACAGAAAATCTGTGTCCAGTCCCACCTGTCTTTTTGGGTACTCTCCTAACAATTATGCAATAATGCCTTCCAATTAGATTATACTGAAGCAAATTTATATTATACTGCAGCAAGATTGCAACAATCACCCGTGGAGTGACTTTTCAATCAAGGAAAGAAATTGTATCATGCAATAAATAGAACATATAAGAAAATCCCATGTTAATCACAAGTCTACACTAATATATTTTGTGTGACCAGAATAGATACAGGTATAAATTGCTATTTAATTTTATTTAAACTGGTGATAAGTAAATGGGGTAGTCCAAAAAGGGTTAAATTTTCTAAATAAAAGGTAATTAATAAAAGCTCTTTTGAGTTTTATTTATTTCTAACTGGTAGAGAATTAATTTGTCATGCTCCAGAGGATGCCAAGCTCCAATTAACACCCTATGGGTGGTTAACACATTTGTAATGGATTGGCTGTACAGTATGCTAGAACCAAGAGGCTCAGGCCCCTGTACAAGCAAATAATGGGTCCACAGTTTCTGGGCCTTAAGTTAAGCTAGGAGTAGATATAGAGAACCTAGCTAGCTCATTAGTTATTTACTGAAAGCTGAAACACCACTTTGACCATTCTTTTATTTGTTAGATGCTCCAAAAAGTACATTGGTTTTTAGATGACCTCTAGGATGCTGCCCTGGTGATAGGTGGTAGGTAATACTTTTTTTTTTTTTCTGAAAACTTAAGGGACCTCAATTTCATAAGGAGCAGAGTTAATGATATCAATGCTTACACAAAATAGTATTGCTAATTTCATCCAACTACTCATCAATTTACTAAATAAACAACCCAATTACAACCAGCTATTTTTCATGAGGCAGTCATAGTTTTTTTTTTTTTTATTATACTCTAAGTTTTAGGGTACATGTGCACAACATGCAGGTTTGTTACGTATGTATACATGTGCCATGCTGGTGTGCTGCACCCATTAACTCGTCATTTACATTAGGTATATCTCCTAATGCTATCCCTCCCCACTCTCCTCACCCCACAACAGGCCCCGGTGTGTGGTGTTCCCCTTCCTGTGTCCATGTGTTCTCATTGTTCGATTCCCACCTATGAGTGAGAACATGTGGTGTTTGGTTTTTTGTCCTTGTGATAGTTTGCTGAGAATGATGGTTTCCAGTTTCATCCATGTCCCTACAAAGGACATGAACTCATCCTTTTTTATGGCTGCATAGTATTCCATGGTGCATATGTGCCACATTTTCTTAATCCAGCCTATCATGTTGGACATTTGGGTTGGTTCCAAGTCTTTGCTATTGTGAATAGTGCCGCAGTAAACATACGTGTGCATGTGTCTTTATAGCAGCATGATTTATAATCCTTTGGGTATATACCCAGTAATGGGATGGCTGGGTCAAATGGTATTTCTAGTTCTAGATCCCTGAGGAATCGCCACACCAACTTCCACAATGGTTGAACTAGTTTACAGTCCCACCAACAGTGTAAAGAGGCAGTCGTAGTTTTTAAATCATGTTTTGATTTAGCCTCTTTTTTAACCAGTATATATTCATATACTGATCAAAGAAACATTTTAACTGTTTCTCAAAAATAATTTAAAAATACATTCCAGTGTTGATTATTTTAATAATAATTTTGACTTATTCTGTGGAAAGATAGTTTTTCAGCTGTCAACCAGTGCCTTATTCATGCAGTAGAAATCTTTTATTATTGCACAGGTATTTCAGTAAATTTTAAGGTCCCGTATCCTCCACATTTAATATCACAATGCTTGTAACCTAGAGTAAATTTTCTTAAAATGATGGAGAAATAACTGTAAGTGTAGTAAAGTGAGGAATTAATAAGATAAAGTAAAATGGTGAAAAAGAAAGGGGAAATGCAGTGATGTAATTGAAACATTAATAAAATGAAGTAGAACTCTGCCAAGTCTAAGAGTTACCAGTCATTTCATGACACAGTTCCCCTTTAATGTTAATTTCATTCCAGTTGATTTTCTTCAGGAATATGGGGATAGGAGTGGCAAACTAGTACAGCGCATTCATTTATAGAGGTCGTATTTCATTTAATATATGAACATAAATGCGAACATATTTTAGAGAATTTGGAATTTTAGTGAATGTGCCAAAAGGTACCATTAAAAATTGAGAATAAATTCATATCTTAAAATATTGAGTTTTATTTTATTCATTACCTGATTCCACCAGTGTCTTAGATAGTCATACCTACTGACCAGCAGTTTTTTATTTTCTGTATCTCATGCTTCTTCCCATAAGTGCCTATTCTGGCCCTATATTTACAATATAGCCTTTGAGTTATTGCCTTTCTCCTTGGATCCATTTTTTGAAAGGAATACCTGAAGGGAAACAATAAGAATAGAATCCCCTCTTCCTTGTCTGCTGAAGTACACAGTTCTATTTTAGGAGCTTAGAAAAGACATTTATTGTTCCAGCTACCATGGTTCATTGTTTATGAAGAATATTGGTAAGTGGCACGGCAGAAAGAGAAAAGACTAAGAAAGAAAGCAGATGGAGAAACTAAAAGTAGGCAAGGGTTTTTCTCCATTCAGACCATTAAATGATGCTGCCTTACTTGTGATGTCAATGAAGCAAGTGGTCACCTTTGTTGTTCTTTTATCTTTGTGTCTTTTAAAAAGGTAAGGATACATATGGAAGTTTTTCTTCTTAAAAGCACATATTACAGAAAGCAGTATCATGCTAACAGCAAGGCCTTAAACCTTTTATTGAATAATGAAAGAAGGATAATATCAATATGTTTTTTATTTGGCCAAGAAATTTCTCCATAACAGTCTTTGGGTGCCCAGAGTTATAATGGGTTTATGACTACTAATGGCTTTTTAATCTCATCGTCTGTAATGCTAGAGTTTTAAATCTATTTACTTCAATTTCCTGACATGCATCAGAGACAAAGAGGTTATTTACTGGCTTTGTGGGCTTTGTCTTACATTTTTTATTACATTAGATGCTGACTTTTGCATCAGCAACTTGACTAGATCATGTTGGAGAAAGGGAAAAGAAAAAGAATAAAGTCATCAATTATACAGTTTCAGAACCACCACCTCAAATGATATAAAGGTTTATGTTAGACTCACAGTGTATACGTGGTTTTGTATTCCAAGCAAATCAAATTTTGCTGAAAGTTTTTTTTTGTTTTTTGTTTTTTTTTTTTTTTTGAGACAGAGTCTCACTCTGTGACCCAGGCCGGAGTGCAGTAGTGCAATCTTGGCTCACTACAAACTCCACCTCCCAGGTTCAAGAGATTCTCCTGCCTCAGCCTCCCGAGTAGCTGGGACTACAGGTGCCCAAAAACACGGCTGCTAATTTTTTTATTTTTAGTAGAGATTGGGTTTCACCATGTTGGCCAAGCTGACCTCAGACAATCCGCCCACCTCTGCCTCCCAAAGTGCTGGGATTACAGGCGTCAGCCACCACGCCTGGCCAGCCTGTTAATTTTGAATAGGCCAGACAGAAACATGGTTCTTGTCTATGATACTTACATTAGACTATATTTACATTATCATCTGCTTTTCATAGTCCTTCATGGGGGATCTGGTTTTTTGTTTGTTTGTTTGTTGGATTAGTTGATGTCCTATATCTATAGCTAATATATTTTTATTTTCTCCTAGTAGAGTAATGATAAGGCGAATCACTTGGGTCAACTTGAACAATTCACCTAGTTTCTCTTGTTCTGACTTTCCTCGGATGTTGAAAGGTAAAAATAAGTGTTTTTCTGGCCAGGCAGTGGCTCACACCTGTAATCCCAGCACTTTGGGAGGCAGAGGCAGGCGGATCACGAGGTCAGGAGATTGAGACTATCTTGGCTAACGCAGTGGAACACCATCTCTACTAAAAAATACAAAAAATTAGCCGGGCATGGTGGCACGCGCTTGTAGTCCCAGCTACTCAGGAGGCTGAGGCAGGAGAATCGCTTAAACCCTGGAGGCGGAGGTTGCAGTGAGCTGAGATCGCCACTGCACTCCAGCCTGGGCGACAGAGCGAGACTCCACTTAAAAAAAAAAAAAAAGTGTTTTTCTTCTCTGAAAACTTTTTACAAGTAAAATATGTACCTCTTTATTAATTTCCACATTTTAGGTAGAACCAAAGCGTGGTCTACACTGGGGAAAAGACAAAGAAGGGAAATTAAAGCAAATAAAATAATTATAAATGCCAAATAATAGAATATTAATTTTCTATTCACTTAACTTTATTCACCACTATCTTCTCTTTCAAAATACCATAAAAAAAATTCTTGAACATGTATAATTTATCTATAAAACATATTTTAAAAAGTCTACTTTTCATAGAGATGAACAAAACTAATGTAAACTCAACTGAGAGTTTTTTAAAAATTTTTAAATATTCAAATATTACTAAATTATTGTGACACAGCTAACAAATTTATCCTTCTCTTTCACTACACTGTGTTTATGCTTCTCTTATGGTGCTTAATATGTTGTTGCCTTTTTTTTTTTTTTTTTTTTAAGATGGAGTTTCACTGTTGTTGCTCAGGCAGGAGTGCAATGGTGTGATCTCAGCTCACTGCAAACTTCTGGGTTCAAGAGATTCTCCTGCCCCAGCCTCCCAATTAGCTGGGATTACAGGCATGTGCCACTACGCCCGGCTAATTTCTTGTATTTATTAGAGATGGGGTTTCACCATGTTAGTTAGGCCAGTCTCGAACTCCTGACCTCAGGTGATCCACCGGCCTTGGTCTCCCAATGTGCTGGAATTACAGGCGTGTGTCACCATGCCAGGCCGTTATTGCTTTTTTAAAAAAATTATTATATAATATAATCAAATCCTGTGACTTATTTTTTCAAGTCCAGCACTAAACAATAGTGCTTGGTATAAATTCGTGTCTCAGTTATTTTAATTAAACTGAGTCACTAAGCCATGAACTCAGTGCTATTTCAGATCATAAATGATCAAATATAAAATGATATATTTTGTATTTAAATGAGACAGTAAATGTATTTGCACAAGCTTTCTTACATCAAGTACTGAAAACAAGTGACATTTCTTATTATTCTTTCATTAAACAAAAATGTATTTTTTTAACTTTTATTTTAAGTTCAGGGGTACAGTTGCAGGTTTGTTACATAGGTAGACTTGTGTCATGTGGGTTTGTTGTTTTATCACTCAGGTATTAAGCCTAGTATCCATTACTTATTTTTCCAGATCCTCTCCCTCCTCCCATCCTCCCCGCTCTGAAAGACCCCAGTGTATGTTCTTTCCTTCTATGTGTCCCGGTGTTCTCATCATTTAGCTCCCACTTATAAGTGAGAATATGCAGTATTTGGTTTTCTAAACAGAAATTTAATTATAATATCTAGCTCTATCAGTACCTTTGATAACTGAGATTCTTACTCCATTTTATTTAGAAGAAAAAAATATTGTGATGGTTAATACTGAGTTTCAACTTTATTGGATTGTAGGATACAAAATATTGATCTTGTGAGTTGTGTCTGTGAGGGTGTTGCCAAAGGAGATTAACATTTGAGTCAGTGGGCATGGAAAGGCAAATCCACCCTTAATCTGGATGGGCGCAATCTAATCAGCTGACAGCATGCCTAAAATATAAGCAGGCAGAAAAATGTGAAAAGAGAGACGGGCCTAGACTCCCAGCCTATATCGTTTTCCTGTGCTGGATACTTCTTGCCCTTGAACGTTGGACTCCAAGTTCTTCAGTTTTGGAACTCAGACTTGCTCTCCTTGCTCCTCAGCCTGCAGATGGTCTATTGTGGGACCTTGTGATTGTGTGAATTTATGGTTAATAAACTATTAGTTCTGTCCCTCTAGAGAACCCTGACTAATACATATTTTGGTACCAGGAGTGGTTCTAGAGGAACAGAATATTAAGGATGGAGTTCTTTCATTGGTTTTGGGGTTTCTGCGGTTGGCTGCTTAATATGATTAGACCCCAAAATGCTAAGACTCTACTTCTAATAGTATGGAGGACACTGATAGTCTTTGGTGTGAACTGTGTAGAGAGTTATGCAAAATAAATGCATTTGACACTCCTGATTCATTGCTCATGAGAGACAAGGAGTTTAGTAACTCTATACGTAATACCTTTGACCATATGTAGAGAACCAAGGAACATAATGAAGCTGGTTGGTTGCTCCTAAGTTCAGTAGATGTAGTGATGAAAGAAAATGATTAACTCAGGGAGTCTGTCTCCCAGCTTCAGAAGCAGATACTGAGCCTCAAATCTGCTAAGTATGCCTGAGTGAGAGTCTTATCTCCTGTTGAGAAAGAGCTGAAATTGTGGAAAAACAGACACAAGCTCTTATCACGCAAATGGCTGATGTGCAGTGGAAAGGTGCCTGCCTCACAAGATGTCTGTTGTTAAAGTGAGGGCATTGATTGGAAAAGAGTGGGACCCTGAACCTTGGAATGGGGACGTGTGGGAGTACCCTGATGAAGATGGGGACATCGAGTTTGTAAACTCTGATGAACCTTTTTTGCCAGAAGAAATAGATTCCCCATTCCCAGTAGTGGCAACAACCCCTACCTGACCCATGCTGCCATCAGCCTTTTCACATTTGTCTGAGGAGATAAACCCTACACTACCTGAGGCAACACTGATGGCCTCCCCTGAGGCAGTTGCCAGGCAAGATAATGTTGATTCTTCTCAGGAGCCACTCCCAACACCCCTGTTTGCTTCTAGACCCGTGACTAGACTAAAGTCCCAGCAGGCCCCTAGAGGTGAGGTTGAGAGTGTGACCTATGAGGAGGTCCACTACACTCAAAAATAATTGCTTGAGTTTTCTAATTTATATAAACAGAAATCTGGAGAACGGGCATGGGAATGGATATTAAGGGTGTGGGATAATGGTGGAAGTAATGTAGAGTTGGAGCAGGCCGAATTTAGGAAAATGGCTTGAGCCCAGGAAGTCGAGGCTGCAGTTAGCCACGATCATACCATTGCACTCTAGCCTGGTCAACAAAGTGAGACTCTGTCAAAAAAGAAAAAAAAAAAAAAAGAAAAAGAAATGAAAAACAAAAACAAAAATTGAAATTTGAAATTTATAGATTTATAGTTATTAGTGCCTGACATACAAAAAAAGTGTTTACAAAACAACTAAATTTTTTAAATGTTATTTGTATTAATTCTTGGCATATTCTAAATGGTTTTGATGAGAAATTTAAAAAATTAAGGGAATACGGGGCTATTATAAAAACAAACCAACAGATAAAATAACAAAGTATCAAAAAAAATTTTAATTGAAGGGCTGGCTGTCCTATCTGTTGAAGATCACGACAGTTTCAGTGGTGTTGGCTCAGGGTGTCCAAGACTCTCTTTTACCAGCTCACCCTCACCGAATCCTGTTTTTAGAGGCCTTACATTTTTGTGCAAGTTGTAGACTCAGATTCAACTGAACGTATTCAAAGTTGAGTCATAAGTCGAAAGGAACTATGTGTAGATACCAAAAATTTTTAAAAGAAAAAAGAAAAGAAAAAATACTAAACTAGCAAGCGGATAATAAATATGCAACAGATTAAGAATTTCAAAGCAATCATAACAGACTTAAGACAGATGTCTTGCTATTTCCTCAAAGAAAGTAAAGCAAAAAAAAAAAAAAAATGCCTGGAAAAAAACAAAAAGGGAGATACAGTGATTTAAAAAAAGAAAGGATAAGACCACAGAACAAGTTGTAAAATTGGAAGAATTCGTGAAATAAATAGGAGTTACACAGTAAGTGTATTATAGAAGTGCAATAAAAGCAATAGAAAAAATGCAGAAAATAGAGTTGGTAATAGGAAGGAAAATCTTTAGAAAAATCACCCTAAACAGAAAAAGGTAAAAGTGGTGGAAGAGAATATGATAGTTAGATAATACACAGGATATTGGATGCATAGTTAATACTCCTTAAAAAGAGAAAAAAACTCAAAGATGTTAATAGAAGACACCTAAATTGAAGGAAAGGCCTGAATCTTTTAAAATATGTATTGTTATGACACACTGTCTAAATATTTTATTGTATTTGAAGACTTATCCATTTTTAATCTTTCTTTATATCTTTTGTTTTGGCATAAATTGGATGACTGTGTGCAAGTATATTTATCTCAATTTTTAAGGTCCTTTCTGGGTTTAGTTGTTCAAATGCTTATTTGGATAAGCATAAATTATAAATAAGAATCTATTTCTAGCTTTTCCAAATTTTAGACGCTATGTAAGCAACTAATTGGGAATGAGAAAGAAATTAGGACAAAATATACACTAAAACTGCCTCTGTAATGCAGAGATTCATAAAGATTAAAAATAAAATGATGAACAAAAGAACAAAAGTACATAAGCAAAGTGAACAAAAATGGGATTGAGGAGTTAGTTTGTTATGAACCAGTCCCCCTGCAAATGATAGTTAGGAACTCTGGAAAAAAAAATCAAAAATATTTTAAAATTAAAAAAAAGCAGGACATTTGAAGAAAAGAATCAAAATTTATGGAAAGTTGGAAGTTATCTATCCTAGTGGCTTCTCCATTATTCAAACTTTCACCCTGAAGAGCACAATAGTTTCAATAGTGGTGGCTCAGTGTGTTTAAAACTCCTATAATACACCATGCTGTCTTTCTAAAACAAGTGCAAAAAGCTCTGGATCACCAGAGATGCCAAAAGGTAAGTGGAGAACTCCAGAAAATACTGTGAAAATGGCCATACTGACCAAAGTAATTTATAGATTCAATGCTATATCCATCAAGCTACCATGGACTTTCTTCACAGAATTAGAAAAAACTACTTCAAATTTCATATGGAACCAAAAAGAGCTGGTATAGCCAAGACAACCCTAAGAAAAAAGAGCAAAGTGGGAGGCATCAAGCTACCTGACTTCAAACAATACTACAAGGCAACAGTAACCAAAACAACATGGTACTGGTACCAAGACAGACACATAGACCAAAGGAATAGATCAGAGGCCTCATAAATAACGCCAAACATCTACAACCATCTGATCTTTGAAAAACCTGACAAAAACAAGAAATGAGGAAAGGATTCCATAGTTAATACCTAGTGTTTGGAAAACTGGCTAGCCATATGCAGAAAACAGAAACTGGACCCCTTCTTTACACCTCGTACAAAAATTTACTCAAGATGAATTAAAGATTTAAACATAAGGCATAAAAACCATAAAAACCCTAGAAGAAAACCTAGGCAATACCATTCAGGCATAATCATGGGCAAAGACTTCATGACTGAAACACCAAAAGCAAGGGCAACAAAAGCCATAATTGACAAACAGGATCTAATTAAACTAAAGAGCTTCTGCACAGCAAAAGAAGCTATCAGCAAAGTGAACAGGCAACCGACAAAACTGAATCGATTAAACTGAATCGACCAGAGACGATTAAAGAGTGAATGAACTTGAAGATAATTTAACAGAACTTACCCAATAGAAAGGTGACGCATAAAAATTCACAAAATGAATGGAGCCTAGGGAAGCTATGGCATGCTATTAAAATGTCTGACATATGGATTATTAAAGTTCTATCAGATAAGAGAACAACAATTAAAAAACAAATAAGCAAACAATTGCCCCAAACTTTTCAAATTTGATGAAATATGTAAATGTACAGTTTTCAGAAGCAAAAGAACTACAAACATGATACATTGAAATAGAACAATGCCTAGGAACATCATATTAAAATTAGTTAAAATTAAAGACAAATAATAAATTTGAAGTAGCCAATGAAACATGTCATACTGCATACAGGGCAACATAATGTGAATAGCAATGGGCTTCTCTTCTGAAACCATAAAGGCTAGAAGAAAGGGGAGCAATACTATTTAAATGCAGACAGAAACAATATTTCAGAATTTAAAATAACTCTTACAATTCAATTAACAGAAAAAACCCCACTGATTTAAAATTGTTCAGAAATTTTGGATAACCAAAGTGGTATGCTTATGGCAATAAACAGAAAAATCGGCTCAACATTATTACTTTTTGGGAAAATACGTGGAAAACACAATGGGATACCAGTGCTCACCCATTAAAGTAGCTCAAATTAAAGAGTGACCTTTAACAAGTTCCAGCCTGAAAGTGGAGAAACTGATACTTTGATTTACTACTTCTTAACCCCTTTATTAAAAGACTGTAAGATTTGATAAGTAGGTCAGAAATCCGTCTGTGGAAAATAACCTAAAATGGCATCAAAATACATAGACAAACCAGTAGAAAACATGATGGAAAAATTAATATGAATATGATAATATTGGGAAATTTTAACTTATCTCTTAGTGGATGAAAGAAGGAAGAAAATAGAATATTTGAGCATTTTATTTATAAAAGTGATCATATGTATCTATATCTATATCTATATATCTATATATCTATATCTCTCTATATATATATCCTGGACAGTATACTCTGGAGCAGAAAATACTTTTCTCTTTTCAATTAGCCATGAACCTCTTTTAAAAATATATTAAGCTATAAAATAAACTAACATTAATTTCAAACAAGCAGAACACGTTTTCAGGAAACAATGCAAAATTACTGTAAATGTGTGTGTGTGGGTGTATTCATTTATTTATCTTTAAAAATGTACATTTTAAAGTGTTATTTTGTGTAGGCCCTAGCCCAATGAAGTGTGGACTACTTATTAAAATTGCTTTAAATTACAAGGCTTAGTTCTAAATAATACTGTCTAAAATAAGAGAAAAATAAGTATATTCTACAAGCACTCATTCTGTTAATCCAGCCCTTCCATTTTCATATATTTCCCACATGTGATTCTTCACTGTGATTAACATAAATTCTCATGCCTCTCTTCCTCATTGCATTCCACTTCTGCCTAGGCCCTGGAGATTCAGTAAATAGCTCCTCTGGTCTTTGTAAGGCAGCAACTTATTAGAAGAGGGATAGTTAGTAATTAACATAGAAACATGATTATTAAGAAATTATAAGTAAGTACTACATTTGCTGGTTGTGTATTAATAATAAGTTACTTACATCCTCATTGCTATAACTTTGGAATATTCTTATAGATCTCATTTACATTAGAGAGAAATGGAATTTGGGGGAAGGTGACAATAATTTGTGTTTTATTCATTTTTTTCAACTTTTATTTTGGATTCTGAGGGTACATGTGCAGATTTGTTAAATGGGTATAATGTGTCATGCTAACATTTGGGGTAATAATGATCCCATCACCCAGGTAGTGAGCATAGCAGCCAATAGATAAATTTTCAGCCCATGCCGCCCTTTCTTCCTCCTCCCTCTAGTAGTCCCCAGTTGATAATTTTTCTTTCATAATTTTTGACTTATTTTTTCATGATGACTGATTTTCCAGTGGAGATAAAAATAGTTTTCATTTTTAGCACTCTTATGTTAGTCTTCCATACTTATTTTGAGCACACTGTCAGAAATACTCAGTTTAGATTTGAGAGAGTTCAGCTTAGATTTGAGATTCATTCACATTGTAGCTTTGGGAGCTTGATAAAATAGCAGTTACCTTGAGTTTTATGTTTCTCATCTGTGGAATTAAAATCTTAGTACATACATTGGGGTACATAGTAGAAGCTAAGTAAATAGTAGTCATTACTATGATTAACCACCATATGTCTAATATTCATAGGCAAAAATAATCACTTCCAGTCCCAGTCCATTTGACCAATTTAAAATCAATAATTTTAATGCATGCAATAGCAATGGAAATGGTCTGTATTCTATCATTTGCATGCCTGCTGTTTTCCACCCTGCTAATAATAACCCTCATGGCTCAAAATGTTTGAACTTTAATGACTATTAAAATATAAGTTATTTAGTCTTCTTGATTTTTGTCACAGTGTGTATGATTTTATTTCCAACATCTTAGTACAATAATATATTGGGGCAAATTACCTAAACAAAAGAGATAGCAATTTTAAAGTGTCACAATAGAACTAATCCGAAAACTTTATATGAACCCTGGAACCTTGGTTTAGAGGCAAAGCCTTGGATTAGAGCCAGCCCTTAACGAAGCTGTCCCTAAAGAACAGTTGACATTGTTTTAAATGAATTTCATCAGTTTCTTCTTAAAATTCAGTTAAAATTATAACAACAAAAGAAGTGTGCTCTTTTCACGAAGATAAGAAGCAGAAAAGTTTCTGATGAAAACGATCACCTGTTCATTTGTACATTGTTTTTACTGATTCTCATTTAACATGAAATATTTTTGTCTCTATTAAATATTCAGTAATAACAATCTGTTAATAATCAGCAGGATAGGGAAACTTAGAAACTCTGGGTGAATTGTTACAAAGGTGCATTGCTGTGGCTCTCTGCTTTGAAATACCTCGGAGGTAGTATATTTTTAAGCATTGCTATTTTTTTAACCAACCCTATAGTTAGATATTAAGTACAATTCTCTAGATGGATATTACACATTTTCAGGGATTCCTGCACAATGCTTTTGATATAAATTCTTTAACTTCACACAACCATTTTTTGGAGGCCGATTCGGCATATCACTAGATAGAAATGCCAAGGCTTAACTGATATGGCCTTGTAGTTCTCTGGCTGAGTGACAAGCTAACTTTCAGGCACTTTTGTGAGTTGTTCAATAAATTCTCCATCGAATGTTGAGGACAAATATGTTAAAATCCTCTCGAAAATGATTTACCATATCCAGTTCACTTTGCCATAATTTGGAGTATCTGAATCAAAGACACTTGTATGGTTTGTAAAATAACACAGGGCTTAAAAATAAAATTTAAAACAGTAAAATAAAGCATTTTCTTAGAAAAGAGTGAACAGAATAGTGACAAAATTAACAACGGAGTAGTGCAGTGAAGTATCTATATTCTTGAAATCTATTTGGATATTTTTGAGCATTTACCATGCATTAGACACTCTTCTATGTTCTTGCAGATACAATGGAAAACAAGAAATGAAAACTCTGCTGTCAAGAAATTTTCACTCAAATTAATTAGTATGGGACTGGAATTAACATTTCATTTTGTACATAATTTTACAACAGTCCATTTTTAGTTCAGTGTTGTATTTAAAGAAATGGGAGTCAAATATTTACACTAATGGAGCTATCAACTGAAACAGTTATTTCTAAGGCTTTTCTACCATTAAGTCTTGAAAAATCCATATAATCCTTTTATCTCCTTACAGAAAAAAAAATGCATATTGTTGGTTCTGCCTTTATACACTGTATTGAAGTATTGTGGGGAACTTAAGAGTGGGATTATTTTTCAGCTTATTGAGGACAAATAACAAGCCACCATTTAGCATTTGGAAGCCAAAAAAAGAAAGATGATTGAGGTCAGAACAGATTAACACAAACACTGAACAGTTTCCAGCTGAAGGGGCGTATAGTGAAACACAGGCTAGTTTTATCAATAACATTTTTCTACTTCATTAGCTTTATTTAGCCAGGAGGCTGCAAAGAGGGACCACAGACCTCTTCACCATTACTTTGCTTCTGTCAAGCTGTGAGGAAAATGGCAGTAAAACCTCATTGAGCCCTAAAGGGCAACCATGAATAGATCTACTTCCTTTCCCTGCCTTTACTTCCAGAACTCTCTGATGATGTTTAATGCACATTAATTAAAGCATGCACTTTAATTAATAGAAATATTCACTTGCTCTCCTATTACATCTCTGGGAATCACGCAAATTGCCTCTCGGAATCAAGTAGAAGAAAATTAGGGTTTGTGTCTAATCAGAGGCAACTAGATCAGGTTATTTTTAATATAAAGAATATCTAGTTTATATCACCTGGACCCTCAATGAATCCATAGATTCAGAGAATTTTTGATGCCTTAGACACAAAAATACTAACACAAACTTTACTTCATCTTCTTAGAACGATGTAGTAGAGGGAGGAATCATACGTGTCCAGCATAATTCTTTAACACTTTTTCACTACATAGGAATAGCCTGAGTTTCCCATGGTAACTTCAAAAACAAAAAGAGTAGACACTTAATCCTTAGTTGCATCAACTTCTTTTTTATACTTCCTGGTTGAGTCTGTCTTAATAGGTAGACTTATTTCTCGGTCTCTGGTGTACTTGCTTTACTTTTGTTAATTTCTGCCAAATCTGCATTGTTAAAAAAAAAAGTCATCATCATTGTCATCACTTTCATATTTAATTTTTCTTCTATCCTTACTACCCATTTCAAATAAGACATTACTTCCAAGGTTAACTCTAAAAATTAAAGAAATCTTCATGGGGTTGTCTGAGATTAGATCTTTACATAGAATCTGAAATGGGTTCCTTAAGATATCATAGCATTGACCCACCTGCTCTAAAAACACTTCAGTGAAGGTAAGTGAGAATAAGAAATCCCAATTGTCCAACTGCAATGCTGAGCACTGATATTAATAATTCATTGATAGTTGCCTAGTACTTCATCAGCCATTACACTTTTAAAAGAGTAATCACATCATTTTTCTTTTGCAGCCCTTCAGAAATGCTAAAATTCTCTGCTCAGTTCTTTTCCTAGAATGGTAATAGGCTAGAAAGTTCCCATGGTTGAAAGCTTCCTTTTATTTTATGTAGTAGTGACAGCACTTTGGGAGAAGAAGGACATGTTTATGGTTTCAGTATCTTTTCAAACAATCTTGCCTGGCTTCCCCTGCTCCATAACTACGTAAAATCCTGAAAGGGCACTCAGTGAAATCAACTTGCAGTTTCAAATATTTGGGCTGTTTTCAAGTCGATTTTGTTTTACAAAGAACTTAAATATGGAATTTGTCATTTGAAAAATTTAAGTTCTTCCATGACAAATAGCCCAAGAGTAGTCCCAGAATTTCTTGAGTGCTGAGAGAATGAGGCAGCCAGGTGTGCAGAGAACCTCAATGCAATGCAACTTTATTTTTTTAATTTGTATTCAACAAACTTTTATTAAGCATCTATTAAACACCAGGCATAATGAAACAATAAGTTAAATGAAATACTGAAGCCCATAATCCAGTGAAAATTATTACAAATATGCAAATAGCTGTAATACATTATAATTGCCACTGTACGGTTGGATTAAATGGGTATTAGTAAAAAAAACTTTAATTTGCATGAAGGTTGGGGAAGCCTCCACAATGTGAGTTTTTTTGTGTATGTGTTTTAGTTTTTTAATGAATTATTAATTTTTTAAACTTCTATTTTAGTTTCAGGGGTATGTGTGCATTTTTTGTTTGTTGGTTTTTTTTTTTCTTTTTCTTTTTCTTTTTTTTTTTTGGAGCCGGAGTCTTGCTCTGTCGCGCAGGCTGGAGTGCAGTGGCGTGATCTTGGCTCACTGCAAGCTCAGCTCTGCCTCCCAGGTTCACGCCATTCTCCTGCCTCAGCCTCCTGAGTAGGTGGGACTACAGGTGCCCGCCACCACGCCCAGCTAATTTTTTTGTATTTTTAGTAGAGACGGGGTTTCACCATGTTGGCCAGGATGGTCTCAATCTCTTGACCTCGTGATCCACCCGCCGTGGCCTCCCAAAGTGCTGGGATTACAGGCGTGAGCCACCACACCTGGCGCATGTGCACTTTTTTATATAGGTAAATTGTGTGTCACAGGGGTTTAGCACACGGATTATTTTGTCACTCAGTAATAAGCATAGTACCTAATAGATAGTTTTTCTATCCTCTTCCTCCTCCCATCCTTCACCCTCAAGTAGGCTCCAGTGTCCTTTGTGTCCATGTGTAGTCAACATTTAGCTCCCACTTATAAGTGAGAACATGTGGTATTTGGTTTTCTGCATTAGTTCACCTAGAATTACAGCATCCAGTTTCACTCATGTTGCTGAAAAGGACATGATCTTGTTTTTTTCTATGGCAATGTATTCTTGAGGGTTAGGACACTGTTATTCTAAAGCATTCTGTAAGTAACCAAGCATCAAAAGCTACTAGACCAGCTATCTGCTTAATACAAAACAATGTGCATTACAGCATTTCACAAACAGCAGATCAGGCTTCAAATTTACCTTCCCACTTAAACAAGTTATTTTAAGAACCTTGTCAAAGGATCTAGTTTAATAATGTTCAGACAACATCAAGGTATTAGCAATGGCTGGCAGACTGAGAAAAAATTAGGAGGAGGTGGAAGATAGAGGTTAGGAGGCCAAGAGGGCAAGAGTAAAGTGGCAAGGTGGGAGGACCAACCCAATGTGGAAATATTTCAAAGAAAGTGCATCCAAATAAAGTGAGTATATAAAAACTATAAGTAAACATTTCAGGTGATTCTTGAAATGTTTATTTTTGCCCACCCATTCAGTTATGATTTTAAGAAGCATTTACATATCACTTGCATCTGTAGATGTTGTACTGAATACTTACGGAAAAGCACAACAAAGAAATGTAATCACCCTCCCTCCAAGGCTCCTATAATAATGTGGAAGAGACAAATTCTCTCTCTCTCTTTATCTCTCTCTCTCTGTCATCAGTCTATTTAGAAAAGGCTCGAAACTGAAATTTGCACAGACTGAGGAAGAATTGGTAGATTGCGAGGGAGGGTGCACTTAATTGAGGAGATGAGGTATTTATAGAGATTTTGAAGTAGTGTCTTAATACAGAGGATGTGTGGTGAGAAGGACAATCCAATCAGAGAAAATAACCATAGTCACAAAATATAGCCATGTGGCAGGCAAAATGTATTCTGCAAATGGTATAAGGTAATAGTAATACAGTATGCATAGGAACTTGGTAGAAAAGAAAGGTTAAAAGGCAACATGAGATCAGATTGTGGCTATGTTTGTTACATTAAATACTTTTTTTTACTATCTTAGTAATAACATGATATCAAAGATTTTTGATATAATGAGTGTATACAAAAAATTGACTATGTTGTGTATAATATCTTAGAAGAGGAGAGATTACAGTAAAAATTTAAAAAGTTAATTGGCAACTACAATAACAGAAGAGAGAACCAATACAAAAGAAATGGAAAGGAAGTAACAGATCAGAGCACTGTCCCCTCAGATTTGCCAAATGTAAAACACTTGCTTGAAATGCTTTATTATATATACATTATTTTGTGAACCTATCATGAGATCTAGAGATTTTATGTAGTGGAACTGACATGGAGCTTGGGAATTTGTTTTCAGAAATACCTCAGGTAATTTTTATCCCCAGGAACACTTGGAAAAAAAGCTAAGGTAGAGTATGTGTAATCAGGGTTGCTTATGAGGAAACTCATAGATAAAGGGACTGTGCTAAGGAGTTGCCAGGGCATGCTAAGTAGGCTTAATTATTTGGATGCAGATAAAAAGAGATGCTTGTATTAATAGCATATTGCACAATCAAAGTATAAAGAAGTCAAATCCAATAGTTGGATGCTGAGTGGATTGATTTCGTTGCCTGTAAACTTGGACAAATAAAGTAGTAAAGAGAGCAAAGGAGCAAGTAGACAATGGGTCTGGAGATAGAACTTAAAAATTGTAAAATCGCATAATATGGTTTTTCTAATGGCATTATTTCTTCTAATACAAAGATTATGTACAGTACTACCTTAATTTTTTAACCATGTATAGCCTAGACAAAGGAGTATGTTTCTGTCAAACAAAGACATTGAAGAATAATCACTTTTAATAATAATTTTAAACAAATCACTGTCAGATATGCTAATAGCTTCCGCTTCTGCATATACAATGCCTTTCTCATGTTAGGGTTCCAAATACAGAAGACAAGGTAAATATTTCAAAAATTTCCTATGAAAAAAGTTAATGAAAGCCCCAGATTGAATATTTATATGTCAAGATACCTCTCTTTTCTTGACAGAAAACTTTAACATTAAAAATAAATAAATTTTAGTTTGATGCAGATATTTGCTTTCCTTCCTTGTCTAAATGGCCCCTTTCCTCTGAATTAGCAAGATGCACAGGAAATAGGATCTTATCCAATTTTTTAACTATCTTCTGGTGGTAGGAGGGAGGCAGTTATTTTATCTCATGCTATTCCTTTACCCTTGTATTTGAAGATTCAGTCTGGCCACTTACTTGATAAAATACCAACATTTTTTGATTAAAGCTAAAAATTACTTTAAAATTTAACATTACTACGTATTGTAGCTATCCTTGACCAGGGAAGAGATGATTGCACATGCATATGAAGTCTTCTTTTTAAACCATATCCACTTTAAAATTTTTATTCTTCTTTATCCTTGGGTTTAAACCATAATTTTGACTTGCTATGTGGGGGTTTTTTTTGTTTGTTTGTTTGTTTGTTTTTTTTTTGAGACAGAGTCTGTCTCTGTTGCCCAGGCTGGAGTGCAGTGGCGTGATCTCGGCTCACTGCAAGCTCCGCCTCCTGGGTTCACGCCATTCTCCTGCCTCAGCATCCCAAGTAGCTGGGACTACAGGCACCCGCCACCATGCCCTGCTAATTTTTTTTTTTTTTTGTATTTTTAGTAGAGACGGGGTTTCACCGTGTTAACCAGGATGGCATCGATCTCCTGACCTTGTGATCTGCCCGCCTCGCCTCCCAAAGTGCTGGGATTACAGGCGTGAGCCACCGCGCCTGGACTTTTTTTGTATTTTTACATTTATTTATAAATGTATTAATTGGAAATAAATAGAAGTGGGTTTATTAATTTTTTACTGAGGTGGTGGTAGCTTTGTAACAAAAAGCTCAATGTCCAAATGTTTTGTCATCTTTAGAGGAGTCCCGTGGACCTATACGTCACAGCAATGTACCGGTGAAGGAAAGGCAAGTGATTCAGCCACTGGATACTTTCACCCTCCCAACACTCAATGGCCAAATGCCCTGCACTTCCAAAATATGTCACATGGGTACCTCAGGCAGCTGCTGAGGCAGGCACAGTCTTTCTTTGCAAGTCAAGTTCATCCAGTGTTCAGGCATCCAAATAAGGGCTTATAGACATTGTCTCCACAAATGAAGTAACACCCTTGTTCTTTAATAATCTGGTATTTAGTAATGCGTGATTAAATGATATAAAATTCATTCTCAAATATGACACAAGTTCGACCTTTGTCTCACCATCAGTTGGTCTAATCCTATCACTATGCTTATGGAACTTACATAAATAAACCATATTATGAAAATATTGTTACCTCAGCAAAAGTATTTGTTTCTGATTTTTGAGGAGTTAGTAAGAATTGAGTATCATTAACATGTTTTATTTAATTTTGGAAGAGTATAATTTATTAAATCAGGAGTTAGAGATAAATAAAAGTAATGGTTTACTCATATGTCTATCAGAAAAGAGAACATTAAACAATGCCAACAATTTCAACAAAGAAAACACACTAGAATTTCCTTCATGAGTTTATTCAGTCCTGAATGACCAATGTTGTTCCTCTAGATCTCAGGTTGGCAGTTTACTTTCATTAATTATGTTTGTTTCTGATCTAAAAAGAGTTCTGATAATCCTCAGTCTCCTGGTATTGTCTGAAAGTTTTCTAAGCAGTGCAATGCCAGTACAGATCCCAATACTCTAGTCTTTGAAGCATCACCTTTTAGGAGTACCATGTACAGAACTTGCCCTGAGAATCTGTGACGGATTTTTACTGGAGGTCAGTTTTCACTTCATAACTTATAAAGAACTTTCAGACAAACATGAGAGGAAAGCATAAACTATTTTAATGGTAAAATTGAAAGGCTGTGATTATTATGGTAACTGATAACATCAGAATGGAAGACAGTAAAATTATTTACTGGGATACAATAAAAAGGCTTTTATAAAGACTTGATCAATTTTTCCCTTGAGGATATAAAATGTGTTAAAGAGTAAAACATTGATAAATCTCTAGTGCTGTTCTCTAAAGTGTACAACCTTTAAAATATATCTACATTAATAACAGTTTGCCTGAAATATAAATAGATGTCACTTACTGTATCTATTGTTTTATTTCCAGATTGCCTGTAAGTTTGAATGTGAGAAATACTGGAAGAAAATCTTTCCCAATGACTGAAAGTAATCACATCTTCACTGCTTCTCATAATGCTCTATAGGCTATGATAGGATTCATTACAAGGAATCACATCCATCCTTAGCCTTTACTATAGAATGTAATTCTTCTAGTTCTTCAGGAGTGCATACAAACAATATCTAAATAAGCTCAAATGAATTTAGTTTATTGTGTATTAATTGGAACTCTTTTTTCTCACAATATTTCATTAGGATGAGCAAGAGAGGTTAAATCATGCTTATATTTCTCTACTATACCTTGTATTCTTTATAGTAGACATATCTTTGGATTGTCTACCTGGGACCTCAATCCCTTAGGACCTCCCTCTTTCCATCCCATTCACATAACCATCACGAAGAATGACATATTTTTGCATGTACCTACCCTTGGTTGTGTTTTATTAGGCTAGACATTGGCACTTGGCTTCAGCCAGGCCAGTAATTCTCTTCCCTAGAATTTTTGAACGTGTATCAGTGTTGGGAACAGACTTTTCTAGTGGCAGATTATGTAGTGTGTAAAATTTGCTATTATGATCATCTATCCTGCCATGTGAATAAAGCCTATAAGCAATAAGATAAAACGCAATCTAGGTGGACAGAGAGACTAAAATGAAGCACTTACAGAAGCATAGGGTTCAAAATTTTTATATCAGTGTTTGCTGAGGTAATGCAGGTGTTCTAGACCTGGGCACACAGCTAGTAAGTAGAAGAAGCAGTTCTAAAACACAGACGTTCTCAGTCCTTTTTCCACTATTCCACTCACAAAAATTCCAGGAGAGCAGAGATGTTCATCTTGTCTGATTATTACTCTATCTTCAGTGAGTGGAATATTATAAGCATCCAATAAATATTTTTAAAATAAATATCTATGGAACACCCTACTTGGATTATTAACCACACTTAAGTTTTCTCATCCAGACAAAGGGTTGGGAGTAGCAATAAAAGCTGGCATAGCCACATGTGGGTTTTCTTTGCATAAAAATACAAAATCTTCATGCTTAATATACTGTACTTTTTATTAGTGAGTATATGGTGGCATTACTGGAAGCAAAATACATGTATAATTATTCCTTATGTAAAACGATTCATATATACTTTTTAAAACGCATTTTCATGTAATGGCAATATCTAAGAATAATGACACTTAAACACTTGCTCTGACATTTAATGGGCAATGGAGAGATACGGTCTTCTTACTACAGGTACACATGCACATTCGAAGATGTACTTTGCAAGAACTTACATTTTTATTCATTTATTGGTCTTTCTTATTATTACCACTTTCTATTTTAATATGTATTAATTGTATGAAAGGTGGTGACTCAATTGATGGTCTTTTCAGGAAATATAATAAAAGGGGTAACTTAAAAACCTGCATCATTTGTGCATTCTATTGATATAAAAACATAATTGCTATATCTTAATACAATTTCTGCAAAATGTATAATATGCATCATGCCCTAACAACATATTTTGAAAATGTAGATTTAAAAATGTCACAAAAAATAGCCAACACATTTAAAATTTTTTTTTTAAAAAGATAGCCAACACATTTTAGAACCTGAAAAAAAGGCAGCTTTTCCTGTTTTGTTGCACTTATTGAAAGAAAAACTGATGTGAATGGCCTTATTAATTCCAGGAGAAGAAAACAGAGGAAGATGAGTCAAGTAAGAAACTGGATCTGTCCACTGAAGGAAGAGGATGTGAATAACATGAAAAACTTATGGGAGCTGAAAGGAACCTTGCCCAGCCAGTAGATGACAATCTAAAATGTGTGGCAGCATTATGGGAAGGTCCCCCAAAGGAATGGATAGTCCAAGAGAAAGTAAAATAAAACAGAAAGAAAGGCATTCACCAAGTTCATTAGCAAGAAAACTTGGTTCTATCCTAGTGATCACAACTCAGAGCAGGACTTAAGTTCCTCAGTTCCAACAAACAAGAAAGAGGTCACTCCTCAGAACCGGGGATGCGATACCAAAATTACAATCCAATAAGCAAAACTGGGGCATACAGTGATTATTAGAAATAAGGCAGAATCCCACTTAGGAGATCTAGGATACAAGGTTGGAGCAAGAACACAAGAAAGGGAATTTGATGCTGACATGCAAAGAGGTAGTCTAGAGCTCTTCAAACATTTCTACTTCTGGCCTGGATGGTCCTACACAGGTATCAAATGGTGACAGATATGAGGGATAGGAAGAATGCAGGCCAGGGATTCAGAATCGGTATATTATAAATTTTTCTTAAATAGAACAAGCAGGGACAGGTTGGGAGGACAATCGAGGCAAAAATGAGGCAATTTAATGTACTTTTTTATCATTGAGCAGATTAATTTTAATTTCGACCTTGCTTCTCATTAACTGTATTTGGCCTTCCCTAAAATAGGAATACTTCTGGAGTGTAGGAAGAATAGTAATCAAGGCAGTGTTTGTGGATCGGATTGAGTGAACCGTTAAGCGGCAAGCTCATAGAAGTAGAAGATGGAAGAAACATCACGCCACTCTAAACAGCCTGGTTTGTATTTTCCTGAAATATTGGAATCTTTGGAAAATTTGAAACAGAGCAATTATACCCAACTGACTTGCACTTCTAGAGGATAATGTGGGCTACTGTGTTGAAAATAAGATAGGAGATAATGATAGGAGATGGGTGAGCAGTTAGTGGTCATTGTACTTTATGGTGACTGGAATTGAGATGCTTACAGTAGAACTGGGAGAAGAAATTGTATTCTAGATTCTAGACTCAGATATACAAATACTTTGGCCTTTGAAAATAAGGAAACTAAAGCTCATTTCAAGGACATAGCTATGAAAAGAATTCTTGATTCCACATCAATTATTATTCTTACTGATTCTTCTGATAAAAAGTGGTATAGTTGCATACTACAGCAGATTAAATTGGCTATTAACATATGATTTATTAGAAGTATGAAATTCTAAATTTTTTAGTAGAGAAGTTTCACTGTATGATTTGTTAATTTTGCAAAATGTGTGCAATAGTTTGACTAATATGTACATTATCCTGCCAGTACACTGTCATAGTTAAGTATTAAAGCAATCAACAATGTAAAAATAAATCTAATTTATTTGGGGTCATATTATTTGTTCATTTATATAATATAATACACTGCACTGAATAGAAAGTCACTGTGATACAGCAGATGAAAACTATGTCGAGAACTTTTTTTTTATTATTATACTCTAAGTTCTAGGGTACATGTGCACAACGTGCAGGTTACATATATATATATACATGTGCCATTTTGGTGTGCTGCACCCATTAACTCGTCATTTACATTGTGTATATCTCCTAATGCTATCCCTCCCCCCCTCCCCCCACCCCACAACAGGTGTGGTGTGTGATGTTCCCCTTCCTGTGTCCAAGTGTTCTCATTGTTCAATTCCCACCTATGAGTGAGAAAATGCGGTGTTTGGTTTTTTGTCCTTGTGATAGTTTGCTGAGAATGATGGTTTCCAGCTTCATCCATGTCCCTACAAAGGACATGAACTCGTAATGTTTTATGGCTGCATAGTATTCAATGGTGTATATGTGCCACATTTTCTTAATCCAGTCTATCGTTGTTGGACAGACATTTTGCTTGGTTCCAAGTCTTTGCTATTGTGAATAGTGCTGCAATGAACATACATGTGCATGTGTCTTTATAGCAGGATGATTTATAGTCCTTTGGGTATATACCCAGTAATGGGATGGCTAGGTCAAATGGTATTTCTAGTTCTAGATCCTTGAGAAATCGCCACACTGTCTTCCACAATGGTTGAACTAGTTTATAGTCCCACCAACAGTGTAAAAGTTTTCCTATTTCTCCACATCCTCTCCAGCACCTGTTGTTTCCTGACTTTTTAATGATCGCCATTCTAACTGGTGTGAGATGGTATCTCACTGTGGTTATGATTTGCATTTCTCTGACGGCCAGTGATGATGAGCATTTTTTCATGTGTCTGTTGGCCGCATAAATGTCTTCTTTTGAGAAGTGTCTATTCATATCCTTCGCCCACTTGTTGATGGGGTTGTTTGTTTTTTTCTTGTATATTTGTTTGAGTTCTTTGCAGATTCTGGATATTAGCCCTTTGTCAGATGAGTAGATTGCAAAAATTTTCTCCCATTCTGTAGGTTGCCTGTTCACTCTGATGGTAGTTTCTTTTGCTGTGCAGAAGCTCTTTAGTTTAATTAGATCCCATTTGTCAATTTTGGCTTTTGTTGCCATTGTTTTTGGTGTTTCAGACTTGAAGTCCTTGCCCATGCCTATGTCCTGAATGGTAATGCCTAGGTTTTCTTCTAGGGTTTTTATGGTTTTAGGTCTAACATTTAAGTCTTTAATCCATCTTGAATTAATTTTTGTATAAGGTAAACGGAAGGGATCCAGTTTCAACCTTCTACATATGGCTAGCCAGTTTTCCCAGCACCATTTGTTAAATAGGGAATCCTTTCCCCATTTCTTGTTTTTGTCAGGTTTGTCAAAGATCAGATAGTTGTAGATGTGTGGCATTATTTCTGAGGGCTCTGTTCTGTTCCATTGGTCTATATCTCTGTTTTGGTACCAGTACCATGCTGTTTTGGTTACTGTAGCCTTGTAGTATAGTTTGAAGTCAGGTAGCGTGATGCCTCCAGCTTTGTTCTTTTGGATTAGGATTGACTTGGCAATGCAGGCTCTTTTTTGCTTCCATATGAACTTTAAAGTAGTTTTTTCCAATTCTGTGAAGAAAGTCATTGGTAGTTTGATGGGGATGGCATTGAATCTATAAATTACCTTGGGCAGTATGGCCATTTTCATGATATTCATTCTTCCTATCCATGAGCATGGAATGTTCTTCCATTTGTTTGTATCCTCTTTTATTTTGTTGAGCAGTGGTTTGTAGTTCTACTTGAAGAGGTCCTTCAAATCCCTGGCAAGTTGGATTCCTAGGTATTTTATTCTCTTTGAAGCAATTGTGAATGGGAGTTCACTCATGATATGGCCCTCTGTTTGTCTGTTATTGGTGTATAAGAATGCTTGTGATTTTTGCACATTAATTTTGTATGCTGAGACTTTGCTGAAGTTGCTTATCAGCTTGAGGAGATTTTGGGCTGAGACAATGGGGTTCTCTAGATATACAATCATGTCATCTGCAAACAGGGACAATTTGACTTCCTCTTTTCCTATTTGAATACCCTTTATTTCCTTCTCCTGCCTGATTGCCCTGGCCAGAACTTCCAACACTATGTTGAATAGGAGTGGTGAATAAAACTGTCTTGTGCCAGTTTTCAAAGGGAATGCTTCCAGTTTTTGCCCATTCAATATGATATTGGCTGTGGGTTTGTAATAAATGGCTCTTATTATTTTGAGATATGTCCCATCAATACCTAATTTATTGAGGGTTTTTAGCATGAAGTGTTATTGAATTTTGTCAAAGGCCTTTTCTGCATCTATTGAGATAATCATGAGGTTTTTGTCGTTGGTTCTGTTTATATGCTGGATTATGTTTATTGATTTGTATATGTTGACCCAGCCTTGCATCCCAGGGATGAAGCCCAGTTGATCATGATGTATAAGCTTTTTGATGTGTTGCTGGATTTGGTTTGCCATTATTTTTTTTGAGGATTTTTGCATTGATGTTCATCAGGGATATTGGTCTAAAATTCTCTTTTTGTGTGTGTGTCTCTGCCAGGCTTTGGTATCAGGATGATGCTGGCCTCATAAAATGAGTTAGAGAGGATTCCCTCTTGTTCTATTGATTGGAATAGTTTCAGAAGGAATGGTACCAGCTCCTCCTTGTACCTCTGGTAGAATTCGGCTGAGAATCCATCTGGTCCTGGACTTTTTTTTTGTTGGTAAGCTATTAATTATTGCCTAAATTTCAGAGCCTGTTATTGGTCTGTTCGGAGATTCAACTTCTTCCTGGTTTACTCTTGGGAGGGTGTATGTGTCGAGGAATTTATCAGTTTCTTCTAGATTTTCTAGTTTATTTGTGTAGAGGTATTTATCATATTCTCTGATGGTAGTTTGTATTTCTGTGGGATTGGTGGTGATATCCCCTTTATCATTTTTTATTGCGTCTATTTGATTCTTCTCTCTTTTCTTCTTTATCAGTCTTGCTAGCAGTCTATCAATTTTGTTGATCTTTTCAAAAAACCAGCTCCTGGATTCATTGATTTTTTGAAGGGTTTTTTGTGTCTCCATCTCCTTCAGTTCTGCTCTGATCTTAGTTATTTCTTGCCTTCTGCTAGCTTTTGAATGTGTTTACTCTTGCTTCTCTAGTTCTTTTAATTGTGATGTTAGGGTGTCAGTAAATTTTAGATCTTTCCTGCTTTCTCTTGTGGGCATTTAGTGCTATAAATTTCCCTCTACACGCTGCTTTGAATGTGTCCCAGAGATTCTGGTATGTTGTGTCTTTGTTCTCGTTGGTTTCAAAGAACATCTTTATTTCTGCCTTCATTTCATTATGTACCCAGTAGTCATTCAGGAGCAGGTTGTTCAGTTTCTATGTAGTTGTGTGGTTTTGAGTGAGTTTCTTAATCCTGAGTTCTAGTTTGATTGCACTGTGGTCTGAGAGAGTTCGTTATAATTTCTGTTCTTTTACATTTGCTGAGGAGTGCTTTACTTCCAACTATGTGGTCAGTTTTGGAATAAGTGTGGTGTGGTGCTGAGAAGAATGTCTATTCTGTTGATTTGGGGTGGAAAGTTCTGTAGATGTCTATTAGGTCCACTTGGTGCAGAGCTGAGTTCAAGTCCTGGATTTCCTTGTTAACTTCCTGTCTCATTGATCTAATGTTGACAGTGGGGTGTTAAAGTCTCCCATTATTATTGTGTGGGAGTCTAATTCTCTTCGTAGGTCTCTAAGGACTTGCTTTATGAATCTGGGTGCTCCTGTATTGGGTGCATATATATTTAGGATAGTTAGCTCTTCTTGTTGAATTGATCCTTTTACCATTATGTAATGGTCTTCTTTGTCTCTTTTGATCTTTGTTGGTTTAAAGTCTGTTTTATCTGAGACTAGGATTGCAACCCCTGCCTTTTTTTGTTTTCCATTTGCTTGGTAGATCTTCCTCCATCCCTTTATTTTGAGCTTGTGTGTGTCTCTGCACGTGAAATGGGTTTCCTGAATATAGTCCGCTGATGGGTCTTGACTCTTTATCCAATTTGCCAGTCTGTGTCTTTTAATTGGAGCATTTAGCCCATTTACATTTAAGGTTAATATTGTTATGTGTGAATTTGATCCTGTCATTATGATGTTAGCTCGTTATTTTGCCCGTTAGTTGATGTAGTTTCTTCCTAGCCTTGATGGTCTTTACAATTTGTCATGTTTTTGCAGTGGCTGGTACTGGTTGTTCCTTTCCATGTTTAGTGCTTCCTTCAGGAGCTCTTGTAGGGCAGGTCTGGTGGTGACAAAATCTCTCAGCATTTGCTTGTCTGTAAAGAAGTTTATTTCTCCTTCACTTATGAAGGTTAGTTTGGCTGGATATGAAATTCTGGGTTGAAAATTCTTTTCTTTAAGAATGTTGAATATTGGCCCCCACTCTCTTCTGGCTTGTAGAGTTTCTGCTGAGAGATCCGCTGTTAGTCTGATGGGCTTCCCTTTGTGGGTAACCCGACCTTTCTCTCTGGCTGCCCTTAACATTTTTTCCTTCATTTCAACTTTGGTGAATCTGACAATTATGTGTCTTGGAGTTGCTCTTCTCGAGGAGTATCTTTGTGGCATTCTCTGTATTTCCTGAATTTGAATGTTGGCCTGCCTTGCTAGATTGGGGAAGTTCTCCTGGATAATAACCTGCAGAGTGTTTTCCAACTTGGTTCCATTCTCCCCGTCACTTTCAGGTACACCGATCAGATGTAGATTTGTTCTTTTCACAGAGTCCCATATTTCTTGGAAGCTTTGTTTGTTTCTTTCTATTCTTTTTTCTCTGAACTTCTCTTCTTGCTTCATTTCATTCATTTGACCTTCCATCACTGATACCCTTTCTTCCAGTTGATCGAATCAGCTACTGAGGCTTGTGCATTTGTCACGTAGTTCTTGTGCCATGGTTTTCAGCTCCATCAGGTCCTTTAAGGACTTCTCTGCATGGGTTATTCTAGTTAGCCATTCATCTAATCTTTTTTCAAGGTTTTTAACTTCTTTGCCATGGGTTTGAACTTCCTCCTTTAGCTCGGAGTAGTTTGATCATCTGAAGCCTTCTTCTCTCAACTAGTCAAATTCATTCTCCGTCACGCTTTGTTCCATTGCTGGTGAGAAGCTGTGTTCCTTTGGAGGAGGTGAGGCACTCTGATTTTTAGAATTTTCAGTTTTTCTGCTCTGTTTATTCCCCATCTTTGTGGTTTTATCTACCTTTGGTCTTTGATGATGGTGACGTTCAGATGGGGCTTTGGTTTCAATGTCCTTTCTGTTTGTTAGTTTTCCTTCTAACAGTCAGGACCCTCAGCTGCAGGTCTGTTGGAGTTTGCTGGAGGTCCACTCCAGGCCCTGTTTGCCTGGGTATCAGCAGCAGAGGCTGCAGAACAGCGAATATTGGTGAACAGCAAATGTTGCTGCCTGATCGTTCCTCTGGAAGTTTTGTCTCAGAGGGGTACCTGGCCGTGTGAGGTGTCAGTCTGCCCCTACTGGGGTGGTGCCTCCCAGTTAGGCCACTCGGGGGTCAGGGACCCACTTGAGGAAGCAGTCTCCCACTTGAGGAAGCAGTCTGTCTGTTCTCAGATCTCCAGTTCTGCGCTGGGAGAACCACTACTGTCTTCGAAGCTGTCAGACAGGGACATTTAAGTCTGCAGCGGTTTCTGCAGTCTTTTGTTTGGCTATGCCCTGCCCCCAGAGGTGGAGTGTACAGAGACAGGCAGGCCTCCTTGAGCTGTCGTGGCCACCACCCAGTTCGAGCTTCCTGGCTAGCCACTTTGTTTACCAACTCAAGCCTTAGCAATGGCAGGCACCCCTCCCCCAGCCTCGCCGCCTCCTTGAAGTTCAATCTCAGACTGCTGTGCTAGCAATGAGTGAGGCTCTGTGGGCATAGGACCCTCCAAGCCATGTGCGGGATATAATCTCCTGGTGTGCCTTTTGCTAAGACAGTTGGAAAAGCACAGTATTAGGGTGGGAGTGACCCGATTTTCCAGATGCCATCTGTCACCACTTTCCTTGGCTAGGAAAAGGGAATTCCCTGATCCCTTGCACTTCCCAGGTGAGGCGATGCCTCGCCCTGCTTTGGCTCATGCTTGGTGCGCTGCACCCACTGTCGTGCACCCACTGTTCGACAATCCCCAGTGAGATGAATCTGGTACCTCAGATGGAAATGCAGAAATCATCCGTCTTCTGCGTTGCTCACGCTGGGAGCTGTAGACTGGAACTGTTCGTATTTGGCCATCTTTTATGTCCAGAATTTTTAACATTAAAAAACGCTAATTCTTCAGACAGAATAGTTACAAGTTAGTCATGTACAATTTTGCAAGAAAATTATTTTTAGTTGTTTTCATTATAAATACTGTGTTATGCATAATAATGTCCCCACCCCCCCGTATGTTCATGTCCTAATCCCCAAACCTGTGAATATGTAAGGTCACTTGATTAAAAAGAATAAAGTGGGTAGATGGAATAAAGCTTACCTTAAAGGAATTAGCTGAACTTGGTACAAGATAGTATTCTGTAATATCCAGATGGGTCCAATCTAATCACAATAGTCCTTATAGGAAGAAGGCAGGTGAGTCAACATCAGAGAGGTTGTGATGGCAGAGCAAGACAGTGGTGATGTGAAGACTCAGCTTGCCATTCCTGGCTTTCAAGAGGGGAGAGCCAAAAGTTTGAAGGGCCCTAGGAGCTAGAAAGTATAGAAACAATTATCCCCTAGAGCCTCCATACATGAATGCTTTCTTCCAGCACCTTGCTTTGAGACAAATGAAACCAGTTTCAGACTTCTGAATTCTAGAACTGTATGATAATAAATTCATGTTGTCTTAAGCCACTAGGTTTATGGTAATTTGTTATAGCAGCCATAAAAACTACTTAAAATATAAATTTAGTGTTTATCAGATTGATCTATACTTACTTACAGTTCTAACTATTTTAGCTAATACTTCTGCAAGATTTTATTCTTGGAAACTGGCTTGAGTAAAAGAAACCTGACATACCTTCTAGCAATGGGAGATTACAAAATATCCTATTAGACATTGTCTCAGCTCTGATTATTAAAAATACCCCCTCCTCCTAACACAAAAATATACCAATCTGAAAATGTGTAGTTATATTCTGTCTTTATATAATAAATTTCAGGTTTAAATTTTATAATCTATGTGGTCACTGAAACCACCATGTAAAAATTTAATCTAAAATTGTCTTTATTTGAAAATGTCATGAGGCACCTCACAGAAACAAATGCAAATTCTTTCCCTAAAAGTATTTTTACCTGATACCCCTCAGAATGTCCATGGATTTAGACAAGATTACTAATGTAAGCACAAAAATTAATAAATAGATGTGGAAAGACACCATCATGAAAAGTTAGCGGAAATAGCAAATAGAATTAAATTCCAACAACTTCAAATATGGAATTTACAACTACAGAATATAAAATGAGTATATATAAATGTAGATATAATTTAAGGACTAAAAATTCAAAGATCAAAAGATTATAAAAGTGCTCTACGACATTTTTAAAAAACAAAATAGAAGTTCAGAAAATGAACTCACAGTTATATAAAAATTCAATACACAGGTCTAATAGCATATTGAACAAAACTGAAGAGATGAAAAACAGCAAAATCAAGAAAAAAAACTTTAGAAAGATCAAAGAGAAAAAGCAGATTATCTGTCATTGAACCACAGTTATTTTGACAGTAAATTGCTCATGAACATTAAGAGAAACCTGAATATGGTAAGGTTCTTTCTTTAAAGTTCTGAGAAATAATAACTATAAGTTTTGGACTATGTATTAAAGTAAATGATCATTTGGGAATGAAGTAAAATTAAAGATATTTTCACCAACAGATGTGTAATTTATAAGAAAACAAAATGATCAATGATAAATAAATTTAATATATTAGATAATCTAGGATTGAGAAGTAAATAGAGTATATGCAAAATACCTTAAATTTGTATTTGTAATATTTTCCTAAACTAGTTATTGTATATCAGTCATTACTTTGTAATACTCTACAGCTTTTTTAACTGACTTTATTATAATTAAAACATTATATAGAAATACTGTAATAGCAAATGCACAGTGTTATAAAGGACAATTTGGGAATACTCTCTTAGAATTCAAAGAAAAAATGAAGAAAATGTAACAAGTTCAATTAAATGGTACAGTTTCAGTTGATAATCAGCATTTGGAATTTTGAAAATAAATAAATAGAAAACAAGCAAAGGCACAAGAGAATAATAAACTGAGCTGAAAACCATAGTCCCATTAAGAAATTCACATGCAGAGTTAATCTTCCATTGCTCAAGATCAAATGAATGCAAAGAAGACAGCAGATGGACGTAATGTGTGTATATATGTATATGTATGTGTATATATACACACATATATACACATATATAGTATATATACACATATATACACACATGTATATGTGTGTATATACGTATATACACACACAAATATACACACATATACACACATATATACACACACATATATATACATGTATATATATACATATATATATGTATATATGTTCCGGTTACTATCCAACAAGAAAAGTCTGTTGCCTATTTAACAACAGTAACAACAACAACAAAATCAAAGAATCCTTTTTTCTTTTATTATTAATTTTTAATATAATGAACACTTGTGATACAATAGTACCATACATATCCGAATACCTGTATTAAAAAATTATAGGTTGTTTTGGGAGATATTTAAATACTCATCTCTTAAACATTAATAAAACTAGTAAACAGAAATATAAAAAAAGATTGGTGAATATAATTGGTGTGGTTGAAGTAACTGACATATTAGTATCAATTACATCAAGAGTATAAACTACACCTTATATTCAAGGTTTTGTAAAACATGAACGTAACTCTTTATTAGCCATCCATCTCTCTCTTCCTATCATCATTTTATATTCACAATTACATAAAGTATAGATAAATCAGTATATCTTTATATATTATACAAATACATATAATATATATTTACTTATTTATTTATGACCATTGTATTGCCCACAAACTAAGGGAAATACTCAAGGACAAAAATCAAGCTAAAACAAAAATTCAAGGAGGTGGAGTTGAAGTTTATGACTAGCTGAAAATATATTTTATTCTCTGGTCTTTAGCTTTTTTTTCTTGGTCTTGCAGGACCCATTGAAACAGACACAAAATTAGGACCCACTCTGATAGAGTTACCCTACACAAAGCTAACTCCCTAATTTTGTTCAGCATGAACTAGGAATAAAACAATCCTCTATAATATAATAAGCAGCATGGAAACTTGTAGGTTTTAACATTGGGTAGAAGAAAGGAAAAAAACACTATCAAGACAAAATTTTCACTACAAGTAGGCTCTCATGCAGAACTGTGTTCCACAGTAAATCTAAAGCTGAAAATTACTCCTCAGTGCCCAGTAGAAGTAAATGCTCGTCTATTGTAGAACATACTCAACAAAGCTCTAAAAATTTTTAACAGAAAAAAATCCCAAGAAAAAATGAACTAACCATCAAAAATTACAAGACAGCTCAGAAGACAAAGTACCACGTGTATGAGCCAGTAGAAATAATAATAGTCTTCCAAAGACTTCAGGGAAAGACGCCAGGATAATAAAAGTAGGAGCACTTTTTAATCTATGGTAGAGTTTGCTTTCAGTATGGGAATAGTGGAAAATTAGTGAGGGTCCCATTTATAAGTCTAAATGCTGTCTATATTTTAACTTTTGATTACATAAGAATACATTAAATTAAATGTTTTGATCCTTCTTAAATGTGTTTTATGCAGTGCATTGAAAGGTCCTAAAGATGACACAGCAGAATTTGAGAATGATCTCCCATGTGTAGTTCTCATTCCTTTGGCAGTTCAGTAGGTCTAGCCCCTGAACGACTTAATGTTGCCACTTTAGGACTTTCTATCTCCATTTCAAGGTTAAGGATTTGAGCTGTTACTGTCTTGTTAGAAAAGGAGATTTAAGGAATCCAGGAATATAACTCCGGAGTTATTACATTTAATTACAAGATAAAGTATTACATGGGTTTATCCTAGTTCCCATTTCCTTGTTAGTGAACTTGCTATTAATAGATTATTTTACAACATGACAAACAATAAAAGGATACAATTTTGATTAGTATGGCACCTTCCTAGGTAGCATTTGCATTTCCCCTTCCAAGGGCTGCTACCTGTACACACACACTGAAAAGGAAGAATGCGTGGGTGTAGTAGACACTGCTGGTGCTCTACACAGATACCCTCTAATGGAGCAGTGTACCCTCAAGTTCTGAGAGTGTTAGCTGCTAATGGCTCACAGTTTTCCCCTTCTGAGAACGACCCAGGACCCAGAGGAGCTTCTTTGCCAAGAAATGCCTAGGAATTTATGTTCTCTCACAAGAAGCAGCAACAGCTAATGGCTGATTGAGTTGGAAGTACAAACGGCTGACCTTTGTCTTAAGGGGTGACAACTTTGTGGTGGTATTTATTTCCCAGAGTTCTCTACAGCCTTCAGTTGAACTCAAACTTCTGCTTGGCTTCATTCCTTTTCCCACTTCCTTCACCCTCTTACAGGTTTCATCTGGCATCACTCAACCACTAAATCCTTTGCATAAGAACCAATATCTATGGTTCTTTATGTAGGAAAGTCATGCTAAGAAAAAAATATGTGGAATGTTATAGATTTTTTGTTATGGTAAGTCATACACAGTCAAACATTTGGGAACTCCTCCTGTAGAACCCAGAAAATAAGGTATTGTTTGCTCCTCCTTCTTATGACAGTCCATTGTGATAAGTGAATGTAGTTTATGGCACGAATGTATGTATGTGCATTTATAAAATCTGCATGTACATATTTTTACATGTATGTATTAATGTACCAAATGTATTCATTTTGTGTGAAACTTGAAATATTTTGAGATCTCTAGGTAATGTTACTTACTTTCAGCCAAAATACAATTTGAAATGTTTATAGGGCAAAATGTAGTAAAAGTTGTGTGTGTGCATGTGCACATGTGTGCATGTGTGTGTGTTGTCTTCAGGTAAAGGTGAGTTATTTAGAGAAAAGGGTATCCAGGGTTGTTTCAGGATGTTGGTATTGGTTAGCCCATTATGTGATGAACTCACCTATTAGAAAAGACATTATTGTGATAAAAACAAAAAACACAGATTTATTTTATAAGGTTGCAGTTATACCAGAGTGAACATTTTTTAAAAGGAAAGATTTTTAAGTAGAAAAATCCCTCAGTTATAATTAACCACAGCATAAAAGACTTTAAAAAGACTTTTTTAAAAAAAAAACAAACCCTATTTTGTTCCCTCGTTCTTCTTTCTGAAGTGCTTGCACATTGTTTATACTGCTTTTATAACTTTGCAAATGATACCACTAGTTTCTTTTAACCATTACATCTGATTTTAATGCTCAAGAAGAAACTTTCTTGAATGAATTCCCCCAGAGCTTCTATCAAAGAGTCACATGGTTTCAGGCCTCATCCTTAGCACTGGCTTGGGCTCTAGGAAGAGAGACAGTAGAGTGGAGAAATAAAGATGTCTTGGGCCAAATAATTGCATTTACTAAGCTAATGGGACTTATATTCTAGCTAGTTAGCCTTTTATGCATACATTCATATACCTCCAATAAGCATTCCTTGAACATTTAATATGTGTAGAGAATGATATGAGAATCTCAGTATATTAGAACAGGTGAGGCACTTTTTATGTGCTAAAACAATTTCAAGTATAGAATTGGAAGCCATGAATGCAATAATATATCACTAAGCGTCATTTGCTAAGAGTCACAGAAGCAGTGTAAGCAAGGCCCAAGCACGCAAGAAGGAGGAACAAGGCAAAAAAAAAAAAAAAAAAAAAGATTTTTTTTTTAAAAGGGAGATTCTTAATTGTCCATGCCCCAGTTCATCATAAATGAGAAAATCTCTTAAAAAATAGAGATGACACCATAAAATCATACACCGAGATAGACACACACACACACATCAAAATATTAATTCACATATTTTCATAACCACAAATGTGGAAAGGTAAATCCCGAGGGGAGGAAAAGCCAACTTCGTTCAGTTAAAAAGAAATAAAAAGAAAGATGTAGCTTAGCGATTTTTACAGGCCATCAAATTTCTATATCTTGTAATACTTTGAAGCAGCCATGTCAAATGTAGAACAAATGCTATCAGAATTCTCTTCAATTCCATTTCAAAGCTTTCAAAATGAATTTTTGACTAGATTTGAAAGCATTTAATAATGTTCATCTAACGTGCTACTCTTCTGCCCTGGGACTAAGGGTCTAGGATTCAGAAACAAAAGATTCTCAGTTGGCAAAAGCCTAATTTTTCCCTTCTAGCACATGCCCAATATATTCTTTGGATACCTGGTTTAGTATTTTTTTCCTTGAAAGTCTTAGGAATTTTTTCAATTGTAGGAAACACAGACTATATATATAGAAAGAGTATTTGCAAATGAGATGTTAATCTCAAAATATTTATATAAATAAAATAGAGCATAGAATTCTCCAAGTGACTATTATTGGGGTTTCTATATTTCATAAGTGATTTTTGCCTACCTGATCTATCAGTTATTAAAATATGTATGTAACATCTCTAAATAGGACGTTAGATTAGTCTCTTTTTTCTCTGCAGCCCTATCAAGTTTTAATTTATTTTGTGGCAATATTGTTAGATTTCTACAAATTTAAAACTTATATCTTCCTAGTGGATTGAAATGTTTATAATCACAAATTGACCCTCTTTTCCTCAACAAAGTTTTATGTCTTCAAATATATTTTATGTTAAAATTAGCATAGCAATGCCAGCTCCCCTTTGCCTAATATCTCTCTGGTCTGTACTTTTAATTTTTTATTAATTTTATTTATTCTAATAATTTCAATTTTTTTTTTTTTTTACTTTAAACCTTTCTGCAGCCTCATGTTTACATGTTGTGTCTCTTGTGTACAGCCCCTTTTAATTGTTTTATTCAACCCTTTGCCTTTTCCTTCTGGAAGGGTTCTGTTTGCTTCTGCCATGAAACTGGGGGCTTTACTCATGGCTTGTTTAAATTCTGAGTTTGAGGTGTTTGTTTGGAACTACACAGGTAATATGAATTTTCTCTGCTAATCATTCTGAAGGCCAGATTAGGGTAACAGATTCTTAGGGATAACTTAACCTTTATATTGAGCATCAAGATTTCGGACTGAACATTTTTCTTGCATTTCCTGGAAAATTTAGGTATCTTTTAACTTTACTCTCTCTCTGAGATCTCATTTTTATGTGGAGTCTCATTTTTATGTAGATGTTTGGGAGACGTTAAAAATAAAGAGATATATATCTCATTGGTTTTTTTCAAAATCACGAGTCCATATTGTGCTGTTAGAATTAAAATTTTTTGTTTTCAAACACTTATTAAGTACTTAATAGATTACTATGCAATGCAAGATAAATGTGCCAAACCCTCAACAGGCTTTCTATCTAGCTTATTGACTCAGTCATTTCACTACAAATGCAAGTGATGTAAGTGATTCACAGCCTTGTCATTCATTCATGGCGTCCTCCTGCTACTTGCCTGTTTGTTTATAGAGCACAGTGAAGGGAATGAAATAATGGAAAGGACAATGCTGTCTTCTTGATGACCGATAAAATCAAGACCTTCCATCAATTCTTGGCACATGTATTCTAATCATATATCTGAAGGATCCAGCTATTCTGCTCACTTCCCTCATGTTCTGCACTCTTCTTACTGAGTTCAGTATTGGTTTTCTGCTTTTACCGACTCCATAGCATCTCTCATCAAAATTTATTTCCATAATAGCATATCTCAGGTTTCAAATTGTGTTCAGATTAGTCATCCTTGAATATACAAACATCCTTGAATATACAAAATTTAAAGTGAGTTCACTTTAAATTCAACATTTCTGAATCTTTATTTGTGATTTTCCCTCTAAATTCATCTGACTCATGATCACATGGTGCTCTGAAGATAGAAAGATTTCCTGCTGGAGTATGTTAAGTGTACGTTTTTACAAGGCACTGTATGCAGTAGACATTCACAAAATGGGGGAGACGAGGAAAACTGTCAATACTAAACCTCTTCAATGCTCTCAATTCTGTTTTCTTTATAATTTTCCACTATCCTTTTAATCTTGGAGTATAAAATGATATTAATTTAATCTTGAATTTTAACAGAGTTAATGTTATAAAATCCCCCTGCCCCCTCCTCACCAAATGTCAGAAAATACTCTGACATAATCCAATTACCTGGTTATTCATGTAGTCTATTCCTAAAACTTCCCTTAATAAGGAAGTCATCTAATTAGGAGACAATCACTCTCATTGCTACCTACCTCTGTTACCATTTTAAAATTAAACAAAATTTAGGCTATATCTTCTTTCTCTCTCTCAATCTTAATTCTAGCCTGATACCCTGAAATTTCACTATGACTAGTGACATTTTATTCAAATTCTTCACAACTACCAATTAAGGTTAGAATATAATTTTCATGAAACCACCCACTTACTCTACAAACAAGATGATGGGGTCTTCATGCATATTTGGTTACATTTCAGCTCTCATCCATTCAGGATTATTATGTCAATTCATCCCAATTTATGATGATAGAATGTTCTCATCAGCCATTCTCAAACCAGTCTGCATTCTTTTGATTACTTAGGAGTCATTTCGCAATATCCAACCTTGGACACAACCACATAGAAGTTAAATTAGGATCTCAGCAAGGAGACTGGGATGGGCACTTTAGAAATTCCTTAGGTGATTCTGCAATGCAGTCATGTTTGAAAACTCACAATTAAGTTCTTATAAAGCCTTTAAGTTCTATCGTAATTTCTCAAGTTTTTACTACTTTATAAGGCTACTTCTTATATTCCAGTCGACACAAATTTCCCCCTAAGGATAAAACTTAATATGTAATAATTTTATCAGAAAGAATCTTCCTTATTGGAAAATAATAAAGTAAAGTACTTCAACAGCCTGCTGTGCCTTTACAAGACACAATTTTCTTTGTGCTCCCATTTTCCTCTCTCATCTTTTATCAAGTAGTGAAAGCTCTATTTTCTGATCTCTAGTTCCAATATAATAAAAATTATTAATTATCAATTGTTTCCCTCTTAATTAGCATTTTATTAAATCAATGTGTTTATGCCCTGAAATCTTTCATTATCCATTATGGATTGACTCTCTCTCTCTCCCTTCTCTCGTTGTCTCTCTTTCAATACATATTATTTTTTGGTTCAACCCATGAGTAGCTATACATAAGGTGGATAATACTAGGAGGTAGAAAGAATTTTTTTAAACCATTGGGATTCTTTTCATATGGAAATAGCTTTTAGTTGTCCTGTTAATGTTTTTCACTGTCTCTACTTTTATAGAGTTAATATCACACTTCATGTATTTTGCAACCTGCTTTGTTCACCTAGCAATGTTATATGAACAGTTTTCCATGCAAAGTATTGTAAATATACATTTTATTCTTCTATGGCATTCCATTTTATATTTTATTCATTCCCTCAGAGTTGTTTTTAAACTGTTTATTATGAATAACCTCATAATAAACATTTATATATAAAGATTTTACTATAATTCTGAATATTTTTTCATTAGGTTTTTTTTTCTTTTCTGCCTTCCAAATGAATTTCAAGCAGGAGCATATTATCAGACTTGCAATATCAGTGCCTAATGCTACCTAGGTAGAAATAATTCTGGGAATTTCTGCCTATATACTATTTAAATTGACTCTAGTGTATGCTGCCTTGTATTTATCTTTTTGGATGCCTACTCCCATTTAAATTTAATTTTTTGTATATATACAAATTTATTTCTGAAAAAAATTATGCAGCTTCTTTGAGAACAGCATATTTTCTTACTTTATTTTACAGACCTGAAAGTATAAAACAGATGTTTAATGAATTAAAATAAAGGGAAAACAAATATTTTCTTGATTTATCACTTTTCTTATGTTTTTAAAATTGTGACCATGTTTAACAGACAAAAAATTAGTACACATAGCATGTCCCTTGTGAATATGCTTGTGGGCATATGGGATATGATTATTGAAACTAGAGATTTAGACTGTCACACAAAATTAGGGATGCTTATTTTATGTCAGCAACATCTCTCTCATCATTATATCTTCACTTACAAACGAGCATAGTAAAATAGCTAAATATAATATATTCACTCTTATCTTCACATTTGAACATCCCACATAAAAAGAAGAGCTTCTGCTTTACTGACCAAAATACTATTTCTCATAGTAATATAACTCAAGCCTATACCCGAGTCAAAGATGCAATGCAGGATATTAAAGCCATGTTTTTCCAAAGTTTGTATAAAATTAATTTACCTGGAAATGTGAAACCTCAGAGAAAATAGCATAAACTGAAACTTAAATCATAAACAAACAAAAAATGTGCAAAAGGAGAATATATTTTCATTTCTGATTTGTAAATAACTCACATGTTAATAATGCCTGTATTGCTGCCTTCCCCTGGATTATTTCCAGTGAAGATTGTCTGGTTTAAATTACATAGCCTAATGATAGTATAACTACACTTTTTTTATTTGTTTGGAAAGTATAAGAGAATGTAACTACTTTGGAAATGTATGCTGGCAATTCTAACAGTAATAGATTCCTATAGCTCAGATGAGTTTTTTCCTCATAATTTGAGATTTTTTACATTTTTTATGTGTCGACATAACCTCAATCCTAGTAAATATTTCATTTTAATATTTATCTCAAATATTGATCCTAAGCACCAACGGAACTGCCCCTAATTATCTCACCAATTATTAAGATAATCCAATCAGTTGATTTATGTGAATCTGTTTTCAGTTGTTACATCAGGCCAGATATATGTTCAGTATAATATTTTTTTCTTAAAAACAGGCTATAACTTAGAATAAGCAATCCAAAACAAGTGTTTAAAAATATTTACAATATACCCTATTTACTAGTCTATTTATTAGATAATCTGGTCCTAAATTCTAGCCTGTCCATAAATATGATAATTTTAACATTTGCCATCTATTTCCTTCCCAGAAGTAATACTCTCAGCAGGCTCACCACTTCTGACATTTTCTTTCGTTTTACAGAGATAAGTGGCATCCTGGAAGCACCTTGTCTACTCCCCATTGCATTAGCATTCATAATATTAATTGCCAAAAATTACCAGCTGCAAGAAGTTTTATCTAACAAAGCTGCTCTATGGCTTTCTCAAGACAATTTAGTAGCATTTATGTCCCAAGCAAACACTTAGGTATGTAAATAGGAAGAAGCCCACCGTATAATTAATATTTAAAAGGTAAAATGTCAGACTCAGCTAAGCAATTTTAAACATTCCTCATCCCCTCCCCCTTTGCTTTAACCACATGTTCTTCCTAGAGATGAGCTCTGGGATTTTACTGAGAAAGCTACAATTGATCTCAGCTAAGTGTTTTGCTATAAAGTGCCAACAATTACCCAGGCATGCAGTGCTGAATTCAGGTTTGGGAGTGAATATATTTAACTCTGAAACTTCTCTTGCTCATTTGAATACTGAAATAATGTATTTAACCAAAGAAAGTAAATTACTTGAATTAAGTTAGTACAACATGATATAAATCAGGGTCATGCAACTCAGAAGCTTTTGACAGGAAGAAACTCTTCACAATGTTATATATATTGATTAATCACCTGCCAATAAAAAGCCATATATTGCATTCATCTCAAAAGTACAACGAATTCAAATTACTTCTATTAACCAAGAGGTCTTCTTTATTCAGTTGCGTTCGTGATTTGTGAGAGACATATCAATTTCTGTCACTCTTAAGGGAACTCACTGGAGTTAAAGAATCTCTTCCTTTAAATTAAGAAGATAATTTATAACAAGAAATAAAACATGTAGATATCTGAAATATTTGCTAATTATAAAAGTGGGGGCATTGTGATTTATTTGGAATTCTAATTCTAAATCAAAGTCCCAAGTTCCTTTTTGAAATACTATCTAGCTCTCTTACCAAGTTAGGAAATTAAACAAAAGGGGACAGTGTTATTATGTAAATGGAAACAGCAACTTGGAACCAGAAAAAAATACAGAAAGAATAATTTGCTAAAATCAACTCCTTCAAAAAAAAATACAACAAAAGTGTCTGTATTTTGGCAAATGGCAAAGAACTACACAGTGTGAGCAGGACTGAGCTATGACTAACAATAAAGCATTAATCCCATATCCTAGGACTAGAATGTGAGATAACAGAGCATTCGAATGGGAGCACATCATAATTCCAAGACATACAAATAAATAATTGCAAATGATTTGCAAAAGTGAAGATGTGTGAGATATCTTGGCCATTTCCAAAATATATTTCTTTAAATCTCTGCTTACACATAAACCTGTGCTATTTTATTCCATAATAAGATATTTTTGCTGTGTTGTTGTTTTAACACATTTCTTTACTTCAAAGTTAGTTTCTCAGTTTTCTTAAACATCATTCTCTTATTGTAGCAGGAAAATTATTCCAATGCAGCAGAAAGGCTTTCTCGTATGTTACAATATAGTCACAGGCTTATCTGACATTGTCAGAAAAGTAGCTGTAGCATATAAGGAATTTTTCCAGAAATGTGAACTATGACTTAGTTTCTTCTCACCACCACATATTAACTATAAAACAATGTCTTGATTATGTGTAAATGTCTCCAAGATAATTTATACACACTATTAAACAGAATATTAAACCTAACGGCACTTTCAATTTTTAACTTTGATAATTTGCAAAATGTATTATTGGTCCACAGTATATTACTACTGAATATATTACATATTGATTTCTAAATGGACTCGATGCTTGCTTTAAAAAAAAAAAACAACAGAATTCTTGTATCTTCTACCTTATTTTCCTCTGAAGAATTATCAGTAATTTTTTCTTGTAACAAGCATTGAATGTCTTTAGCAGTCTCTAACTCAATTCAAATTTCTTGATTGTAAATTAAGAGTTAAAAACACAAATTGTTAGACGTATTTGTCAATTAAAGAGGATGTGAGGGCGATCTGGCTGTGACATCTGTCACCCCATTGATCGCCAGGGTTGATTCGGCTTATCTGGCTGGCTAGGCAGCTGTCTGCTTCCTCCTTCACCATTCCAGGTGTGTCCCTCCGGAAGCTGTGTTCTGGGTAAGGGGATGACCATCCCCCATAGAGAAGGACCAGTATTTCGTCAAGGGTATATCAATAGCTGTACTCCCCTGCTAGAACCTCCAAACAAGTTCTCAAGAGTAAATAACCCCTAACTGCTGGTCTGAGGGGATTATGGATTTAAATGTGCACATGTGTGTATGTATAATATATATACATAAAATGTGTGTGTGTGTACTTGTGTTGCCTTCTCAAGCACCTTTAAAATTAGTTAGTTGAAGCAAATTTCTGAAGTTCTAGTTAGCTGAGTTTGCTTCTTTATTAAATAAGGTGTGATTGGATTTACTATTTCTTTTAGATGTAGCCTTTTAAGAATTCTTAGATAGGCCGGGAGCAGTGGCTCACGCCTGTAATCCCAGCACTTTGGGAGGCTGAGGTGGGCAGATCACAATGTCAAGAGATCGAGACCATCCTGGCCAACATGGTGAAACCCCGTCTCTACTAAAAATACAAAAATTAGCTGGGCCTGGTGGCGCGTGTCTGTAGTCCCAGCTACTCAGGAGGCTAAGGCAGGAGAATCGCTTGAACCCGGGAGGCGGAGGTTGCAGTGAGCCAAGATGGTGCCACTGCCCTCCAGCCTGGGCGACAGAGCAAGACTCCATTTCAAAAAAAAAAAAAAAAAAAAAAAAGGATTCTTAGATAATCAATAATAAATGAATGAAATGAATGGTGGTGGTTTCATTACAATCTTCAGTCATGGCTAAGTCATCTATTTGGTCACCAATAGCCCAAATGAGGCATAAATAACCATATAGAACCACCTTAAGTATAGTAAATCCAGAGAAATTAAGATTATGCTTAAAAAAGTAAATGATCAAGAATAAGAAAACAAGCAACCTAATTAAGAATTTGGGGGAAAAGACTTGAACAGACAATTAACTAAAGAAAGTAATGGATGACAAAAAGTCATCAACATGATTAGATACAATGAAAGGCTATTTAAAACCACACAGAATATTATTTGACCAAAGTATGTCATCGTCATCAAGTGATGCATCGAGATACAAATCAAGGTCATGCAAATTAGCTGCAGTTGGCAGGAAGGAAACTCTTCCTAATTTGATAATTATTCATTCATTACCTGCCACCCCCAGATAATATATGTTTTACTCATTTCAAATTTAAATTTTTACTATTGCTATTAACTAAAATATTTTATTCATAAAAATTAAAATGACAATATCAAGTGCTGTGGACCATGTGGAGCAATTGTAACACACACATATTACACTGGGAATGAAAAAAGCTATAGCCTCTTTGGAAAATAGTATAGCAGTTTCTTATAAAGTTAATTCTTCACTTATCATATTACCAAACGACCCTACTCCTTTGTCCAAGAGAAATAAAAACCTTTATGCCACTGTTTATAGTATTACTCATAATTGCCAAAAATTGGAAACAATCCAAATGTCCTTCAGCTAGTGAATAGATAAACTGTGAAACATGCATATAATGGAATACTACTCAACACTCAAAACGTAAGAAATAAAGATCTATAGATATATATCACCCAGATGACAAACAAAAGTTATCAACATGATTAGATATTAGGAAAGGCTATTTAAAACCACATAGCATATCATATATATATATTATATATATAAGATATATATATATTACATATATATATCAACACAGATAAATTGCTAATGCATTCTTCTGAATGAAAAAAGTCAGAGCCATAAGCTATACATTTCTATAATTCATTTTTATAATCTATAAAATGCAAACCCTAGGAATGGGGCTAAATCAGTAGTTCTCGGGATTTAGAGAGGTGAGAGGAGTTGACCATGAACAGACAACAGAAAGGAATTTGATGAGGGTGATGATGGAACTGTTCTGAATCTTGATTTTCATAGTGAATGTATGACTGTATGTATTTTTCAACATGAAGAAAACTGTATACAACAAAGCGTAAATTTTATAGCTTGTAAATTTTTAAAAATTAAAAATGAGGAGATGAGAAACACCTATGTATCCAAAATAACAGCTATATAAAATGGTATCAGAATATTTTAATAGATATTAGGCCTATTAAAATAAAATTTGTTCTTCGAGTTTTATTAAAAAAATAGAAAAGAAGTGATACAAGGAGGGAGGCAAGGTTGTGAGGGAAGTTAAGAAAACAATAATTTTTCAAGGTCAAATATGTAATATTGAAACACACACATATTTTTGTGTATACACATGTTTTCACGTGTAAACAGGAAAACAGAGAACCAAGTGTAGATACAGATAACATACAGGTTTTCTTCCATTTGCCAACCTCAATAGTATGCCAGTGTCCAGGCTAAGGCAGCATGTTGAGTAGAATTACTACAATGATTGATTGCTGGTGCAAAGGAGAAGAACAGCATACATATTTGCTATTTCTGTCTAAGGAGATTAGAGGGGTAGGTGAAATAAATTAATCTGTCAGGGCAGCACAAGATAATAGAATTAGAAGATTTGATCCAATAGCAGAATCTTCCTTCTCCTAATATAAATTTGGAGACATAACTTCTCTCTAGTGAACCTGAATTCCACTCTAGTGGAATTAACAATTAAAAGAGAGGAATGTTTGTAAAAATCTATTAAATACTACAGAAATAATATTCCAGAGAACGCAATTTGGAAACTCTGCTGTCAAGTCATAAGTGTTCAAGATGATACTCTCACCGACACTACTAGAGCAGAAACCAACAAAGAATAAATATCAAGAAAACTGCTCTACATAGGTAACAGGAAGGAACAACATTTGTTGAAATATTAACTTTTAACATTTCATGTGTTTCCAAATATATCTATAAATAAAAAGCATCACTATTTACAATGACAGTGAATTATTTTTATAATACTAGTAAATGATTTTAAATTTTGCTCATAAGAATAAGAAGTTAGAATAGATGAGACCTTTTTGAAAAAAGCAATGTTCAGTAGGCAAACTGGAAAAGTTAAGGAATCGAGAAAACATAATGAAAATACAGGGAAAAGACTTGTGTATGTAAGTCTATAAATAGCTGTCTATAAAACTGTCTATTCCCTGTCTATAAATAACTGCTGTCCCCCAATCATGCCATTTCTGCCTATTTCCTAACAGTGCATTTTGCACATACCATTTCCTGTGCACCATGCTCTCTTCTCATTTATAGCATTTTAGGCATCACGTATAAATAGTACATCACCACATTTGTCAGAGTTTTAATGGTGTTTGCTCATCATTCCACCCACAAAGCTACTGCAGAAACTATTATGTAATAGGTCTCTATTAAATATTTAATAAACTAATCAGTAAGCAAATTATATTTAAATCATTGATTCTATCATATTCCTACCAGAAAGTATTGCAAGAGATGAGGTTTCATCGTTTATAAATGTTCTGGAGATCATGATAGTTTTGGAGCAGATCAGAAGGATTAGAAAGCAGATTTGGCAATAGGCCAAACATACTAAAGCAAGTACACGCCTTTTAGGATAGCCTCATCTTGAGCTTAAACATTTTCTTCTTCATAGGAATCATACATAATCCTCTGTTACACAAGGTATTGAAATGTATTTACTCTCTACTTGTGAAACATGACTTTGCATTATGCATCACATTCGGATAGTTTCTCATTTAAATAATAAATAGCAGGCTTTGGATCGTCCCTATGAATGGCTGCTGTATCTAAAAGGAAAGCACTTGTCAAGGGTTTGGTGTTATCCTCTTTGTGTTTTTCAGGATTTGACATTCCATGCACCAAATCTATGTGCACTCTGCATTAGTCTACTCACCAACATTTTCACAAACTCCTGTGGGCGGACCTTTTTCTTTATCTCTGCATGCCATTTCCAAAATAATTAGTTTATCAATGGATTCAATGTTGGTATCAAACCTTTACTTCCCTAAAATTTTATTTATTGTATATGTGTCCCTCAGGATGAATTCAAATCAACTAATAATCAGGATCTACCCCACCAATCCTTTATAAAAAGCTTTCCTAAAAATCTTCCTGGAAGAGATCCTCTTACCCTCTCCCAAAGAGAGAGTTCAGTAGTTCTCTATGTGCTGTCCTAGAGCTTTTAGAAAAAAACTAAAGGCTGCACATGTGTCCCAGAACTTAAAGTATAATAATAGTTATAATAATAGAAAAAAACTAAAGGCAAATCTATTATTCCTTCTACTTTTTAATGTTTCCTATATTTTTACATTTAGTGTAACTGTATCACAATATAAAAATTAAATAAAAATTAGTGAAAACAAACCTACCACTTCATCACTCTTACAAATCAGCTATTTCAGTCGACTTATAATACTTGTTCGCATTTGAACATATTTTATGGTATTCAGTGAAAAATTAAAGTGTTGTATTTCTTGATTTATTAAATCCTAAGAATATTTCTGTGTTAAGATTTGTCTCATAGTGTTATATTTTACCCCATATTTATCAGTTTTCCTTAGAGAGAATCCCATTTCAACAAAGGCAGTTTTGATGTGATGTTTGTGCTTTAATTACTTTAGAACCTGTTTCCAGAGGTGATGATCTTAGGAAACTAATAGAATGTATTCTTAATCAATATTGACTTTTAAAACTTTGCATTTGTGTATTGAAATGAAGATTTTTAAGCACTAATATCGTAGGTCATTGATTATAATATGAAAATTTTATCACGTTATTATTTCTGGAATTGTCGTGCACCTTCGAATTGGTGACATCTATAATTGCTGTTTTCTGCTGTTTATTATGATGTAGTTGCCATTGTCTGTACAAGAACAAATGAAACAGCAATACCATTGGCATTACAGAGTTCATTTCTGTGGCTAGGAAGAACATCTTGGATACAATAATGAAGTATATGTTTAACCTTTAGAAACTAAAGAGGTAAATGTTGGAGCAAATGGGAGTTTTGAATTACATGTGGTTACCTTTTCTCTTCAAGAAAAATAAAAGATTATACCAATAGATGCAGAAGAAAATTAACACAATCCATCACTAATTTATAATAAAAACTATCAGAAAACTAAATAGAGATGGGAAATTTTTCAATCTAATAAGAGACAAATATGAAAATCCTACTGCTAAAACCACGCCTAATGGTGAGAAATGAGATGCTTTCCATCTAGTAAGATTAGGAACAAGGCAATGATAGTCTCTCTCATTACTCCCATTTAACATTGTAGGGGAATTCGTTTTTTAGTCAACAAGACGAGAAAAGGAAATAAACAGGTGTACAGACTGGATACAAAGAAATAAAATTGTCTTTGTTCACAAATTATGTGATTTTTCTATGTAAAAAACCCCAAAGAATAAATGACCAAAAATACCTCTTAGAAGTCTTAAGTAATTCTGCCAAGGTTGCAGGGTAGAGTTAATATACAAAATTCCCTTGATTTTTTCAAATATAAAAGCAACAAACAATTGGAATTTGAAGTTAGAAATCTAAAACTATTTACATTAGCACAACAAATGAAATACTTAGTATAAATTGAACAAAATATGTACAAGGTCATATAAGAAGATCTCTGATGAGAGATACATTTTCATGGATAGAAAACTCAATATTGTCAAGATATCAATTCAGTTTTCTTTCATCTTGATCTATAGATTCAATCGTAACAAAAATCCCAGCAAGTTATTTTGTGGATATCAACAAACTAATACTAAAATGCATATGAAAAGGTAAAAGACCAAGAATAACCAACACAATATTGAAGGAAAATAATAAAGTTTGAAGACTGACATCACCTAAGTTTAAGACTTACTGTAAAATTGCAATTAAAACAGTGTGGCATTGCCAAAAGAACAAACAGATCAATGGAATAGGATAGAGAGCCCAGAAATAGTCCCAGAAATGACATAAATATAGCCAACTAATCTTTGACAAAGGAGCAAAGACAATAAATGAGGCAAAGTGGACTTTTTGACAAATGGCATTGTAACAACTGCACATCCACATGTAAAAAATGAACCTAGACACAGACATTACATCCTTCCTCAAGTTAACTCAAAATAAGTTATAGTCCTAAATGTAAAACATAAAACTATTAAACCATTAAAAGCTAATATAGGAGAAAACCTAGATGACCTAGAGTATAGCAATGGCATTTTACATGCAACACCAGAAGCATAATCCATAAAATTATTGATAAACTGACTTCATTATATTAAATAATTCTGCTCTGTGAAAGATATAATCAGGGTAATAAGACAAGTCACAGACTGGTAGAAAATATTTCCAGAAGATACATCTGATAAAGAACAGTTACTCAACATACAAAGAGCTCTTTAAACTCAACAATAAGAAAACAACCCAAGTTAAAAATAAGCAAAAGGACTGAACAGACATGTTGCCAAATGGCAATTTAGCACATGGCAAATAAAAAATTTAAAATATTCAACACCATATGTTACCAGGGGAGTGCAATTAATATCTTTCATTAATTAAAACAAGATACTACTACACACCTATTGGAATGGCTAAAATATAAAACACTGACAACACCAAATGCTGGCAAGAATATGGAGCAATAAAAACTCTCATTCATTTCTGATGGAAATGCAAAGCAGTATAGCCACTTTGAAAGGCAGTTTGACAGTTTCTTAGAAAGTTAAACATATACTTATCATAGGATTCTGCAATCATTTTCCTTGGTATTTACCCACTTTAGTTGAAAGTTTTGTATACAACAATACCTGCACCTGGATGTTGAGAGCAGATTTATTCATTATTGCCAAGAGTTGCATGTAACCAAGATGTGCTTCAATAAGTTAATGGATAAACACACTGTGATATATTCATAACATGGAATCTCATATATTGACTAAAAAGAAATGTGATATTAATGTATGAAAAGACACAGAGAAACCTTAAATGCATATTGCTATGTGAAAAAAAGCCTATCTGAAAATGCTACATTCTTTATAATTCCAAATATTTGACATTCTGGAAAAGTCACAACTATAGTGACTGTAACAAAGATCACTGGTTGACAAGGGTTTGGGTGAGGAGAGGAAGGGATGAGTTGGTACAGCATAGGGAATTTTTAAGGCAGTGGAACTATTCTGTATGGCACTGTAAGGTTGAATTCTTGTCAATATATATATGTCAAAACCCATAGAAAGTACATTATGAAGAGTGAACTCTGATGTAAATTTGGACTTTAGATAATAATAATTGAGTAATATCAATAATATCAATGTTGATCTATCAAATGTACATATTTGTATTAATAAAAGGAGAAAATATGAGTAGAGGAGTGAGAGTTTATGGCAACTTTCTATACTTTCTGCTTAATTTAGCTGTAAATCTAAACTGCTTTAAAACTGTAGTCTAATTTTTTTTAAAGACAGTGTTGCAAAATGGACAGAAAAACAGAGAAACAAACAAACAAACAAAAAACAAGTATAGTTGTGGTGTAGCAAGCCCAGGGGAGGTATGGTGCAAGACGATGTTTAGTAGTTGGGATTACAGTCGTGTATGTTTAACAACGGGGCTACATTCTAAGAAACGCATCCTTGGGCAATTTTCTTGTTGTGTGATCATCATACAGTGTACATACAGAAACCTAGATGTTACAGCCTACTATACATCTAGGCTATATGGTATACCTTATTGCTCCTAGGCAACAAACTTGTACAACACGCTGCCCCACTGAATATTGTAGACAATTGTAACACAATGGTATTTGTGTATTTAAACATAGAAAAGTACAGTAAAATATGGTATAATTTTTTAAAGGTACACCTGTATAGGTCCCTTAAAAATTAAAGGATCTTGCAGGATTAGATGCTTTTCTGGGTGAGTCAATGACTGAGTGATGAGGGAATGTAAAGGCATAGGACATTACCGTACATGGCTAGTATAATTTACAAACACTGTGTGCAATTAGGCTGCACTTAATTTATTTAAAAAGCTCTTCTTAGATAACAAATTAACTTTAGCTTACCGTAACTTCTTTTAACTTTATAAACTTTTTGTTTTATAAACATTTTTAAAGTTTTAGAAGTTTTTGAATTTTTATATATTTTTTTTTACTTTTTAAACTTTTTTATTAAAAACTAAGACACAAACACAAACATTAGCCTAGACCTACACAGGATCAGCATAATCAATATCACTTTCTTTCACCTCCACATCTTATTCCACTGGAAGGTCTTCAGTGGCAATAACATGCATGGAGCTGTAACCTCCTATAATAATGGAAGGAATACTTTCTCAAGGATGTGGCTGAAACTGTTTTACATTTAACTTATATGTAACATTAAGCTGTTTTACATTAACTTAAATGTAAACATGAGGTGTTTTACACAAAAACTTCCTTTTATATAAGTAGAAGAAGTACACTCTGCAATAATAATAAAAAGTATAGTGTAGTAAATACATTAAGCAGTAACATAGTTTAATATCATTTCAAGTATTCTGTATTGTACATAATTGTATGTGCTATACTTTCATATGACTGGTAGCAGAATAAGATTGTTTACACCAGCATCATCGCAAACACGTGAGTAATGCATTGCACTATGACATTGTGCCATCTAGGTCATCATTATGCAATATAAATTTTTCAGCTTCATTATTATAATCTTATAGGACTACCATCATATATGTGGCCACCATTGACCAAAACATTGTTATGCAGCCCATAAGTATATATCTAATAAGCCTATGTACATGTCCAAAGAGTTTGTATTTTATCAAAATGTCAAGGGAAGTCATTAAAATACAAGTGATGACATGATGGAATCACCCTAAGACAGACAGTGCTTTGGAGGATAAATTAGGTGGGAAGAGATTGATGGCAAGGGTGACGATGGGCAAATACAGCATTAATGTAGCATAAAAAAGTTAAAACTAAGGCAAGGTAGAAAAGGTAGAGGAATTTTTATAGAAATTCAATGAAATGTAAGCTCTCTAAGCCATCTCATCTCTATCAATAAAATGAGAGTTCTATGTATTTCTTAAGGAGTAAGGAAGAACACCATGAACTGCTTTTAAGAACAAACGTATAATCTCTGAAAAAAAAAAAAGAAATTGCAAGTTTGATCCCAGCCTACAGGGACAAAGACTTGACAATGCACCCTGGATTCTAGATAGAGATGCCTTAGTCTTTGGGCCTGTTCAGGGGCATAGAGAATAATAATAACGCAGAACATCAAAAAGAGAAAAAATAAAATCCTGTTACAATTACAGCAATAAATCAATAAAGCTACCACAAATGTGCAAGTGGGTAGTATTTAAGGGAGTACTTTTGCATAACTATCATTTGAAGGTTGACTTCAGCAGAAAAAGTTTTTGAAAAACCAAATCATGGCAAACTGAGAAGACATGAGTTCTTGGCCTAAGGACTTCATGTTTTAGAGCCCTCAAATTGAGCCTTTATGTTAAAATCTGTTAACAGAGGGAGAAATCACTGTCAATTTTCATTTAAGATAAGTGGTCAAATTTATGTTATTTTTATCCATAGCAATAATTTTTATTTTTAAGCCATCTTGCACTCAATGTTTATATTAGGTTGACTGTCCTTGACAATTTAAATAATACTGTAGAGAAGTTTCCAGTTTTAGATTGATCATTTTTGAATTCTTTACACATTTTGCAGGAGACTGCAGCAACCCTAATAGTCAGTGTTTTTCAATAAACTAGGAAGGCATCCAGGGAATTGGATTTTAGAATAATTGGAGCCCAAAGACCTCCAGTAAGGAACAGAAGGGTGCATCTCAATGAACCTCATTTCCAGACAGAGACCTTGTAAGTCATATGAAGACATGTCATCTCAAACAATAAAGAAACTGGGAGAAATGGAGAGAAGCTGGTGGGTGTAAGGGGAGATGAAGGCGGACATCGTATATGTCAAGGGTGAAAGAGTTAAAGTTTGGCAGAGGGCAGTCACTCACACCTGTAATCCCAGTGCTTTGGGAGGCTGAGGTGGGAGGATTGGGAGCCCAGGAGTTAAAAAGCAACCTGGGCAATACAGCAAGACCTTGTCTTTACCAAATATATATATATTATATATTTATAAAATATATATATATATGGGTGTTGTGTTTTATGCCTGTAATTTTAGCTACTTGGGAGGGTGAGGCAGGAGGATTGCTTGAGCCTAGGAGTTTAAGGCTTCAGTGAGCTATGATCTTGCCAATGCACTCCAGCCCCAACAACAAAGGGAGACACTGTCTCTTAACGAACAAACAAACAACAAAACAAAAATAGTTAAGGTTTACTTAGATAATCCTCATAAGAACTTGATGAAGGCATTATTTTGTTATTCCTGTTATATTTTGCTGAAGGGATAATTAAGGCATAGAGTTAAGGATTCTATCCAAAGACAAACAGATAGTAAAAGATAAAGCTGAGATAAAAACAATTTAAAAAACCAGTTAATTTATTAATTCCTCAGATATTAGCCCAAACTGAATAAACAGTACACCTTTTTACTTTCAGAATATCAAAGGAAATGCCCATCGTTGCTGCATGTATGATGACAGCTATCGAAAGTTATTTCTCTGGTTGTGTCACTGAACAGTCGCTGCCTAGAGGAAATGGAGTAACCTCTACTGGAGGTCATTCTGATGAAGGGTTTTGGAAATCAGAACTTTAGCCAAACTACTGAAGTGAGGATTGCAGATAGAAATGAACGTGTTCTGGTAGTTTGGTTTCACTCTTTGAAGTAAGTTGATAACACATTTCTTTGACAGGAAACCTACATGTTCATAAAGTATGAAAGCAGGATTTCTTTTCAATTCAACTGCTTTCAGAGGCAATGGAGATTTTGCAATTGAACTAAAATATGCTGTGAAAGTCAGTCTAATGATTCAATTTGTACAGCTTTTGATAATAGATTTTCAGGTCAAATGAAGACAGAATGAAGGAAGCAGTACACAGAAAAACTGTCTCAATTTAAGTTTAATATGACAGTGAACAGATGGAAAAACTGAATTATCATTAAAAACATAGAAAATATGGGGAACAAAATATATGGATGCAATACATCTGTATATGTGCGTGTATAATATAGGCAGAAAGAACTTATGGCCTTTGTTCAGACTATGATTTTCAAATTACAACCACATTGGTTTAGGAAAAATTAAAATTAACTCTTGAGTATCCATGAATTCAAATAAAATTATATAATAAAAGCTATAACACCAATTAATACAAATATGTATTTAAAATTAAAAATTGTCTGACATTAATCTACATATTTTACATACGTTATCACACTGAAGCAACAGCAAAATCCTATGAGGTCAATGCTTACCAAGTTACTTTTCTTACTAGAGAAAATGTGTGACATAATGAATAAGAGTGAACTCCTGAAATTCAAATCCCCATTCCTCTGCTAATTAGTTATATAAACTTGGGCAAGTCACCATTTCTTTATTTACAAATGGACTCCCATTGTAGTCATACTTAGCACATCAGCTTGCTGAAATGTTTAAATGAAAAGTCATAGGAGCTCTTTAGGCTCTAGGGTCTGGTCCAAGTAAATGCCTGATGAAAATGAGCTTTTTACTCAATGTCATCATTAATAGAGGCAGAAGTGACAAAAAAGAAACTTGTGTAATATCACAGCATTGGAAAGTAACAAAGCTGAGATACTGATGTCTAGAGAAACACCATATGATCTCTGAAGTGTCACATACAAACATTAAAATGTGTTTTTATCCCGTTCTGATTATCATTCAAAAATCTTCTCAACATCAGTAACTACTTTAATAAATGAACAGTCAATCTAGTAGATTAATATTAAGCAGTTTTTAAAATAAACATTAAGGATCAAATCAAGCCAATTTACCCCTTCCTCAAAATACTTTTCTCTTTTACGTAGTCTGTAAAACACACATAAAAAAACAAACCTGTTTTGACGTCTGAAAACAATGATGAAATCATGTGGTTTATACAAAATTGATCTCCAAATTACTGTCCAAACTCCTTCCTTTTCTTTAAAACTGAACTTCAGGGAGGAGCCAAGATGGCCAAATAGGAACAGCTCTGGTCTACAGCTCCCAGCATGAGCGACGCAGAAGAGGGGTGATTTCTGCATTTCCATCTGAGGTACCAGGTTCATCTCACTAGGGAGTGCCAGACAGTGGGCGCAGGTCAGTGGGTGTGTGCACTGTGCAAGAGCCAAAGCAGGGCAAGGCATTGCCTCACTTGGGAAGCGCAAGGGGTCAGGGAGTTCCCTTTCCTAGTCAAAGAAAGGGGTGACGGATGGCACCTGGAAACTCAGGTCACTCCCACCTGAATACTGCACTTTTCAGACGGGCTTAAAAAACGGCGCACCAGGAGATTATATCCCGCACATGGCTCAGGGGGTCCTACGCCCACGGAGTCTCGCTGACTGCTAGCACAGCAGTCTGAGATCAAACTGCAAGGCAGCAGCGAGGCTGGGGGAGGGGTGCCCGCCATTGCCGAGGCTTGATTAGGTAAACAAAGCAGTAATGGAACAAAGCATAATGGAATGCATAGGGAAAGGCACAAGCCCAAGAATAACTGACAATCCCTTTTTTTTTTAAAAAAAAGGAGAGAGAACAAAGTGAGAAGAATCACTATACTTAACAATAAAGCTTTTTATCTAACTATAGTAATCAAAACTATCTGCCATTGGCAAGGAAAAGACACAAAAATAAACAGAACTGAATAGAGAACCCAAAAATAACTGCACACAAGTACAGTTAACTGATTCTTGACAGAGTGCAAAGCAATTTAATGAAAGAAGGATAGTCTTTTCAGAAAATGGTGCTGGAACAACTGGATAGCCATAGGCAAAAAAAAAAAAAAAAAAAAAAATTGAACCTCAGTGTAAACCTCATACCTTCTATATTAATTAACTCAAAATGGATCATAAATTTCTATATAAATCATAAGACACTAAGATATAGAAGTAAGCTTAAGGACCTAGGGCTCAGTCAAGAGTTCTTACACATTGCACCAAATCATGGACTATAAAATAATTTTTAAAAATAATGAATTCAGCTTTATCAAAATTAATAACTTTGCTCTGTTAAATGACCTGTAAATAAAGGGTTAAAAAACAACCTACAGAATAGGAAGAAATACTTGCAAATCACATATCTGACAAAGGACTTGCATTTAGAGAATATAAAGAACTCTCAAAACTCAACAGTAAATATATAATATATATTTTTTATATAATATACACATTTTATTTATCTATCTATATGGCAAAATACATATAGAGACATTTTATTGAGTAGATATAAAGACGAGAAGCATATAAAAAATGTTCAAATCGCTAGCCACCAGAAAAATGCAAATTAAGATTATGATGTAATATCTCCACATAACTAGCAGAACATCTAAAAAGGAAATAGAAAAAAATATTAAAGTCTGTCAAAGATGTGGAGAAATGGAGTCTGGTACACTGCCAGTAGGAATGTAAAGTGGTGCAGTCACTCTGGAAATACAAAGAATGTAGGCATTCTTTGTAGGCATTCTACCTAACAAAGTAGATGAAATACCTAGGAATACAAGTAACTATGGAGGTGAAAGATCTCTACAATGAGAACTACAAAACACTACTCAAGAAAATCAGAGATGACACAAACAAATGGAAAACATTCCATAATCATGGATAGGAAAAATCAGCATTGTTAAAATGGCCATACTGCCCAAAGCAATTTACAGATTCAATGCTATGCCTATAAAACTACCATTGACATTCTTAACAGAACTACAAAAAACTATTTTAAAATTCATATAGAACAGAAAGGGAGCCCAAATAGCCAAGGCAATCTTAAGCAAAAAGAACAAAGCTAGAGTTATCAAGCTACCCAACTTCAAACTATGCTACAGGGCTACAGTAACCAAACAGCATGGTTCTGGTAATAAATAAATAAATAAATAAATAAATAAATAAATAAATAAAAAAAATTAAAAATAATAATCAGGGACATGGACCAATGAAACACAATAGAGAACCCGGAAATAAGATCACACAACTACAACTATCTGAACTTTGACAAACCTGAAAAAAAAAAAAAAACAAGCAATGGGGAAAGGATCTTCTATTCAATAAATGGTGCTGGGGTAGCTGGCTAGCCATATGCAGGAGATTAAAAATGGACCCGTTCCTTACACCATGTAGAAAAATTAACTCAAGATAGAGTGAGACTTAAATGTAAAACCAAAAACTATTAAAACCCTGAAAGACAACATAGGCTAGGCAATACCATTCTGGACATAGGTGTGGGCAAAGATTTCATGATGAAGATGCCAAAAGCAACTGCAACAAAAGCAAAAATTGACAAATGGGATCTGATCAAACTAAAGAGATTCTGCACAGCAAAATAAATGATCAACAGAGTACACAGACAACTTACACAATGGGAGAAAATTTCTGCATTATACAAGTTCTAATATCCAGAATCTATAAGGAACTTAAACAAATTTGCAAGAAAAATTAACCCCATTAAAAAAAAGTGGGCCAAGGACATGAACAGACACTTTTCAAAAGAAGACATACATGCAGCCAACAATCACATATATAAAAAACAAACCTCAACATCACTGATTATTAGAGAAATTCAAATCTTAACCACAATGAGATACCATCTCACACTGGTCAGAATGGCTATTATTAAAAGTCAAAAAATTACAGATGCCCGTTAAGTTGCAGAGGAAAAGGGATGCTAATACACTGTTGGTGGGAGTATAAATTAGTTCAATATCCGTTGTGGAAGACAGTGTAGCAATTCCTCAAAGAACTAAAGACAGAAATATCATTCAACAGCAATCCCATTACTGGGTATATACCCAAAGGAATATAAAGCAATCATTCTATTATAAAGATACATGCACATGTATGTTCATTGTAGCACTAGTCACAATAGCAAAGACATCGAATCAACCTAAATGCCCATCAATGACAGACTGGATAAAGAAAATATGGTCTATATACACCACGGAGTACTATGCAGCTATACAAAAGAATGATACTATGTCCTTTGCGGGGACATGGATGGAGCTGGAGGTCATTATCCTTAGCAAACTAATGCAGGAGCATGAAACCAAATATCGCAGGTTCTCACTTATAAGTGGGAGCTAACCGATGAGATCCCATGGACACGTAGAAGAGATGGACACATAGAGGAGAACAACACAAACTGGGGCCTATCAGAGGGTGAGAGGAGGGAGAAGATCAGGAAAAATAATTAATTGGTGCTAGGCTTAATACCTGGGTGATGAAAGAACCTGGACAACAAACCCACATGACACAAATTTACCTATGTAACAAATCTGCTTATGCACCCCTGAAGTTAAAATGAAAGGTTTTGTAAAAGAAAAATTACTAGACATATACCTGCTATAGGACCCAGTAATCAGTCACACTCCCTAGCACTTACAGAAATAAAAACATATTTTCAAAATAAACTTCTACATGATGGTTCACAGTTTTATTTCTAATGATCAAAAATACTGGAAACAGTCAAATTGCCCTAGAATTGGTGATGGTTAAACAAATTGCGACATTCATAGCCAGATACATATCTCAGCAATAAAAAGGAACAAATTATTGATAGATGCAACAAAGTCGATGGATTTATGTTGAGTGAGGAAAAACACAATCGGAGTCATCTCACATACCATAAGATTCTGTCTATATGGCATTCTCAATATGGCACAACTATACACATAGAGAACAAATTAGTGGTTTCCTGGAGTTAAGATGGTAGGGGAAAGGAAGTGTGTGTGACTATGAAGGTGCAGCATGAGGGAGATTTGGTGTAAAAAAAGTTCTTGTATCTTGATTTTATTGGTGGTTCCATGAATTTACACATGTGATAAAATAACAGAATATTCACACGCAGTGTACCATTGCCGATTTCCAGCTGTTGTTTTGTATTATTGTTGTGTAATAAGTGACCCATGGAGGAAACTGGGTGAAGTAGGGGAAAGGTACTGGGGACTTCTCTGTACTGTCTTTGCAACTTTCTATGAATTTATAATTATTTCAAAATAAATAGTTTAAAAATTAAATGAAAATCAGGAAGAATGTGATTTCAGGGCAGAAAAGCCTTTTTAAAGAGAAACAAATAGCACAAACTATAAAGGGAAAGATTGTGCAATAATTCTAAACTAAAACAATTTCGGTTAATGAAAATATAAGAAAGTAAAAAGCCAATCTATAGATTGAGAAGATACGGTTTTAAAAATAATCCTATATATGGCTCCCAGGCAAAATGGCTGAATAGTAACAGCTCCATTCTGTGGCTCCCAGTGAGACCAACACAGAAGGCTTGTTATTTCTGCATTTCCAACTGAGGTACCTGGTTGATCTCACTGGGACTGGTTAGACAGTGGGTGCAGCCCAGGAGGGCGAGCTGAAGCAGGGTGGGCTGTCGCCTCCCCTGGGAAGCACAAGGGGTGGGGGAACTTCCTCTCCTAGCCAAGGGAACCTTGAGGGACTCTGCCGCGAGAGACGGTGCTATCCGGCCCAGCTACTGTGCTTTTCCCATGGTCTTCGCAACCCACAGACCAGGAGATTTCCCCTCGTCCCTACACCACAAGGGCCCTAGGTTTCAAGCACAAAATTGGGCAGGTGTTTGGGCAGACAACAAGCAAGCTGCAGGAGTTTTTTGCTTGTTTGTTTGTTTTTTTGGCACCCCAGTGATGCCTGGAATGTCAGTGAGATGGAACCGTTCACTCCCCTGGAAAGGGGGCTGAAGCCAGGGAGCCAAGTGGTCTTATTCAGCGGATCCCACCCCCAAGGAGCCCAGCAAGCTAAGATCCACTGGCTTGAAATTCTTGCTGCCAGCACAGCAGTCTGAAGTTGACCTGGGACACTCAAGCTTGGTGGAGGGAGGGGTGTCCACCATTACGAGGCTTGAGTAGGCGGTTTTCCCCTCACAGCGTATGCAAAGCCACCTGGAAGTTCTGACTGGGTAGAGCCCACCTCAGTGCCACAGAGCCACTGTAGCCAGACTGCCTCTCTAGATTCCTCCTCTCTGGGCAAGCAATCTCTGAAAGAAAGGCAGCAGCCCCAGTCAGAGGCTTATAGATAAAACTCTCATCTCCCTGTGACAGAGCACCTGGGGGAAAGGGTGGCTGTGGGTGCAGCTTCAACAGATTTAAAGGTTTCTGCCTGCTGGCTCTGAACAGAGCAGCAGATCTCTGAGCACAGCGCTCAAGCTCTGATAAGGGACAGACTGCTTTCTTAAGTGGGTCGCTGACCCCCATGCCTCCTGATGGGAAGACACCTCCCAACAGGGGTTGACAGACACCTCATACTGGAGATCTCCGGCTGGCTTCTGGCAGGTGCCCCTCTGTGATGAGTTTCCAAAGCAAGGAGCAGGCAGCAATCTTTGCTGTTCTGCAGCCTCTGCTGGTGATACCCAGGCCAACAGGGTCTAGAGTAAAGAAAATTTCAGGCCAATATCCCTGATGAACATCAATGCAAAAATCCTCAATGAAATACTGGCAAACTGAATCCAGCAGCACATTAAAAAGCTTACCCACCACAATCAAGTCGGCTTCATCCCTGGGATGCAAGGCTGTTTCAACATACATAAATCAATAAACATAATCCATCACATAAACAGAACCAATGACAAAAACCACATGATTTTCTCAACAGATGCAGAAAAGGCCTTCGATAAAATTCAACACCCCTTCATGCTAAAAACACTCAATAAACTAGGTATTGATGGAACATATAATAAAAGTTATTTATGACAAACCCACAGCTAATATCATACTGAATGGGCAAAAGCTGGAAGCATTCCCTTTGAAAACCGGCATAAGAAAAGGATGCCAACTCTCACCACTCCTATTTAACATAGTATTGGAAGTCCTGGCCAAGGCAATCAGGCAAGAGAAAAAAATACAGTGTATTTAGGAAGCGAGGAAGTCAAATTATCTCTGTTTGCAGATGACATGATTGTATATATAGAAAACCCCATTGTTTCAGCCCCAAAACTCTTTAAGGTGATAAGCAACTTCAGCAAAGTCTCAGGATACAAAATTAATGTGCAAAAATCACAAGCATTCCTATACACCAATAATAGACAAACAGAGAGCCAAATCATGAGTGAACTTCCATTCACAATTGCTACAAAGGGAATAAAATACCCAGGAATACAACTTAAAGGGATGTGAAGAACTTCTTCAAGGAGAAATACAAACCACTGCTCAAGGAAATAAGAGAGGACACAAACAAATGGAAAAACATCCCATGCTCATGAATGGGAAGAATAATTATCATGAAAATGGCAATACTGTCCAAAGTAATTTATAAGTTCAATGCAATCCCCGTCAAGCTACCATTGGCTTTTTTCACAGAATTAGAAAAAAAACTACTGTAAATTTCATATGGAACCAAAAAAGAGCCCATATAGCCAAGACAATCCTAAGCAAAAGGAACAAAGCTGGAGGCATCATGCTACATGACTTCAAACTATACTACAAGGCTACAGTAACCAAAACAGCATGATAGTGGTACCAAAACAGGTATATAGGCCAATGGATCAGAACAGAGGCCTCAGAAATAACACCACACGTCTACAACCATCTGATCTTTGACAAACCTGACAAAAACAATTAATGGGGAAAGGATTCCCTAGTTAATAAATGGTGCTGGGAAAACTGGCTAGACATACGCAGAAAACTGAAACTGGACCCATTCCTTATACCTTATACAAAAATTAACTCTAGGTGGATTAAAAATTTAAGCATAAGACCTAAAACCATAAAAACTCTAGAAGAAAACCTAGGCAATACCATTCAGGACATAGGCATGGGCAAAGACTTCATGACTAAAACACCAAAAGCAATGGCAACAAAAGCCAGAAGTGACAAATGGGATCTAATTAAACTAAAGAGCTTCTGCATGGCAGAAGAAATCATCATCAGAGTGAACAGGCAACCTACAGAATGGGAGAAAATTTCTGCAGTCTATCCATCTGACAAAGGGCTAATATCCAGAATCTATAAGGTACTTCAACAAATTTACAAGAAAAAAACCAAACAACCCCATCAAAAAGTGGGTGAAGGATATGAACAGACACTTTTTAAAAGAAGACATTTATGTGGCTAAGAAACATATGAAAAAAAGTTCGTCATCACTGGTCATTAGAGAACTGCAAATTAAAGCCACAATGAGATACCATCTCATGCTAGATAGAATGGTAATCATTAAAAAGTGAGGAAACAACAGATGGTGGAGAGGATGTGGAGAAATAGGAATGCTTTTACACTGTTGTTGTTGGGAGTTTAAATTAGTTCAGCCATTGTGCAAGACAGTGTGGTGATTCCTCAAGGATATAGAACTAGAGGTACCATTTGACCCATCAATCCCATTACTGGGTATATACCCAAAAGATTATAAGTCATTCTACTATAAAGACACATGCACATGTATGTTTATTGCAGCACTATTTACAATAGCAAAGACTTGGAACCAACCCAAATGCCCATCAATGATAGACCAGGTAAAGAAAATGTGGCACATATACACCATGGAATACCATGCAGCCATAAAAAAGAATGAGTGCATGTCCTTTGCAGGGACATGGATGAAGCTGGAAACATCATTCTCAGCAAACAAACACAGGAAGAGAAAACCAAACCCTGCATGTTCTCACTCATAAGTGGGAGTTGAACAATGAGAACATATGGGCACGGCGAGGTGAACATCACACACCGGGTCCTGTCGGGGGATGGGGGGCAAGCGGAGGGATAGATAGCATTGGGAGAAATACTTAATGTAGATGACAGATTGATGGATGCAGCAAACCAACATGTCACGTGTATACCTATGTAACAAACCTGCACGTTCTGCACATGTATCCCAGAACTTAAAGTATAATAACAAAAACTTAGGCATATATATATATACATACATACATATATATATATATATATACATACATACATACATATATATATATGGCTAAAAGAAAAAATGGGTAAACAAAAGGAAAAATAGATCTAATGTATTAAGAACTTAACAAAAAGGGGAAACAGAATGGTTGATAAATAAATAAAAAGTTTTTTCATCTTATTAGTAATCAAAGAAATGACAATGAAAATATCAGATAAAATTCTATTTTTTTTTTGTCTCTGATCAGCAGTTTCTTTCTAGCAGTGAGGCTAGTTTGGTTTTCTCTTTTCTCTTCATGGGTGCTTTAATTACATTTGCTTGAATGCTCATGGAATTCTCTGCCTTCAACATCTAGCCTCTTGTCAGTCTCTGTCTCAATGTTTCTCTTTGACTTTTATGAAATATGGTAGCCCCTTCCATGATATAAATTCTTGTAATTTATAAGATATGTTTTGCAAGACTTCCTTTGTGATAATATTTTATATTTTTACATTTTTATCTGATACTTTTATTTAGTTCTCATTTGGGGGGATATAAATACAAATATTTTTTATAAACTTTACATATGTTATGTTGTGATAATTTTCTTTCTCTCTTCTGCTTTTGTTTATCTTCTTTCACTTATTCCTATCTTTCATGTAGCTTATTGTCTATTCAACTGTGTCTGTTCTCCTCTGTACTGTTTCCAACGTTTTCTAAAATTCTTAGACAGTATTACCTTCAACTCCTTTCTATGGGCCCTTCCAGAGATGTTTTATCTCTTTCTGTATTTTCCCAGAGTTGTGGCATTTCAACTTGGAGTCAATTTATTTTGGCTGATTTTTTAAATTCTTTGAGTTTTTGTAATGTTTGGAAATGAATTTTATTTGCTCAATAGTGTCTCTTTTTTCTATCACATGTCCATTTATAGCTTTTAAAAACTAATTCATTTCTTTTTTGTATATGTGTATCTTTTTATAGATTTCATACTCCTTTCTACTTTGAAAATGCTTATGTTGGGAAAGGTCATGCTAATGTTCTTTTCAGAAGACATTCTTTCTGACTCAGAAAATGTATGAAAATATGTTTTTGTTTGGGTTTTTTTCTATGAATGTCCTTGTACTAGGGTATGTGCTTGTTTTCATTTTTGTGTCAGAGTTATTTTAGCTTTTATCTTTCCACAGCCAATAGAGATTCCCAGCTTTAGGGATGCTAGCTGTGTAGAGTGAATCTCCACCCCACTGTTTGATTTCTCGTTCAGTTGAAGCACAACCACTACTCTATGGTATCACAGTGCATCCCAGAATCTCTTATTATAAGACTAATGCAACTTTCTCTGCATGCTCAAACAAGAAAATTACAGTTTCCTTTACAGAATGAGTGTCTCTTTTATAGAATAAAATCTCCTATATTTGCTACAAATCAAGTTCAAGCATCTTTAAGTATCTCAATTTAACATTTTGGGCATTTACTAAATGCAGGCATTTAGGGTATTCCTTCATATACTGTTGTTCCAATATTTTACCTCAAAATAGCATGTGCTTTCCTTTTAATATAATTATTCATGATTTCTGAAATAAGAATAAAAACACTGTCTTTTTCTGCTATTTTAAAGCTTTGTGTATCATCTATCATTATAATAATAGGAATATTTTTTCCTGTGTATTCAGATGATTTTCAATAGGCAAAAGGTTTTAAAATTTTAAATCAAAAATTGCTCATTTGTTTTACTGTAGTTTATACAAAGTTTCCGTAGAACAGTATAATTTGTAGTATCACATTTCCTGTGTATTTTAAACAACGACAAAATATGTTTTTATTTTTTAAAAATTAACAAAATGGTGCTTGCTGTTGTTTCTCTGTGTCCCTACCCAAATCTCATCTTGAATTGTAACTCCCACAATTCCCATGTGTCATGGGAGAAACCTGGTGGAGGGTGATTGAATTATGGGGGTGGGTCTTTCTTGTGCTTTTCTTGTGATAGTGGATGAGTCCCACAAGATCTGATGGTTTTAAACATGAAAGTATCCCTGCATGAAAGTACCTGTGTTCTTTATTAAACCTCTCTCTTTGCATGCTGCCATCCATGTAAGACATGACTTGCTCCTCTTTGCCTTCCACCATGATTGTGAGGCATCCCCAGACATGTGAAACTGTAAGTTCCTTAATCCTCTTTCTTTTGTAAATTGTCCAGTTTCAGGTATGTCTTTGTTAGCAGCATGAAAACGAACTAATACAATGCTCTACAGGACAAACGGCAAAGGTGGTAAAATGGCTGTGATAGGACCTGTTAATCTCTGTCTTATAAAACTACCATACAACAAAGATTGAAAACAAAATATAACTTAATGTCTTCTTACATTATCTGGGAAGGGTAATAAATTATATAAAAGTAGAAATCTCAGCAGTTTTGCAATTTTTCCTGATCAGGGAGAGTGTGTCAATAGAGTTTTGTCACCAGCAGGGACTACACTGTTTGGGAAGATGGATGTAATCAGTATCATGCACTGTAATCAATCCAACAGTCAATACAGATTAAATATTGACAGAAAGTCCTCTACTACTGCTAAACTGAACAATCCCTAGGAGGTCCAGGAAAAATTATCATTATACAGTAAAATTTGTGTCATAATTCTGATACACTGGTGTTACTTATTATACCTTATGAGGCTCTGAAGATAGGTTTTCAAGTGGAACATTTTGGTTTTAAAAAAGCCTAAGGTGAATGGGTGAAAACTTATATTGGATTTAGTAGCAGCATTAAACAGAGCTCCTTAATAAGCTGATTCATAGACTATTAACATATCTTACATCAAGAAACATTACAGTAGATTGTGTATATCTAGAAAACAGAATCTTTCTTGGCTTTTGACTTAGGATTCTTGTGAATAGTTTGGATCATCCACATTTTAATTTATTTTTAAAAAGAGAGGGAAAGGAAGAATGAGAGAGAGAGAGATCTAGCTCTTGAGGACTTAGGACAGTGTTTGAGATTTTGTAATAGTCATTGGATTTTCATGATTATAAAAACGTTTAGATTGAGTTTTACTTCATCAGAACAAATGGACATGTGATTGTGGCTCTTTCAGTAAATATATATATATACATATATATTCAGTAAATATATGTAACTTTTCAGAATACACATACACACACATATATATACATATATATATGGTTATATATATGTATATATATATATAAAACCATAGCCAAAAAATATATTTGGGGAATAGATAAATACCCTAATTCAATCCCCTTCACACTATCTTTAATCAGAATTTCACTTTACCTCTGTAGACATACAAATTAAATTAAATTTTAAAACCCTGTACAAATTAAAACCAGATTTAATATTAAGTCCCTTGTTCTCTGAAATTTAGACAAAATGGAGAAACTAATAGTAGCATTTAATCAGTTAGTAAATATGCATTATCCATTACTGCAAGCTAATTAATTCCATGACAGAGTCAGATCCTTGATGATTTTGTTCATTACTATTTTCTTGGAATTTCAGAATCATACCTGAGACTTAAAAGATGATAAATATTATTGGCTCAATGAATAATAGTAACAGACTTTAAAAATAATATGAAAGCATTAATTTAATTAATAAATATAGAAATCATTTAAAAAACAAAAAAGCGAGTCATTATTCTTAGTGTTATGGTAAATCTAGAACTTCTTTGTTCTGAGTATATGTTGGAAATTATAATATGAGTAAATATATAAGACCTGTAACACACAGTTTTAGCGTCTACAGGAATGTGTACCCATAATGGACATGCTTGATAATTTTTACATGTTAAACCAGCAAATGCTTATCCCACACAATCATATGTCTTTTGTATGTTGCCTTATTCTAAAGAGCTTAAAATTCAGGATGTGTGGTTTCCAGGTTGGTGCTCTATAAGCGTACCACTTATATTCTCTGTGGAAGTTTCTGGCACCTGAAGAAGAATGTCAGTGGCTTCCCACATGGAATTGGAGCCACAGAAATTTCTCAGGCAGATTTATGGTGAAGGTGTGCCCTCTAGGTTCTTCCTTTTTTCTTCATATGGAGGAAAACAAATGCTTCTCTTCTTTGGATAAGTTCAAGCTGAGGGTGCAGAGGCTGCTACATCAGCAGTTCATATACAGCTAGGGAATGCCATTTTGTGTAAATCTAGTCTGCTTTCCTGTGCTCCTTATCAGGAAAGGCTGTGCCTACCTATATACAGTGGAGAGAGGACTTCAACTGCATGTACAGTTTTGTTAAACAATACAGAAAAAAAAATGCAAATACAATGAGTCTATAGCACAAAACATCCAACAAATTTACATATCCATAAAGTGTACCGGTGCCTATATTACTGAGCTGATTAATTGCTTACTAAAACTGAGGAAAGAAGGGTTACACATTTATATGAGTTTTATTATTATTTTTTTTTTCTGAAGGGAGAAAGGGGAGAAAGCCCATCTCTCTCCTCACCTAATTTGTCTACAGTTATTCCTAATTTCTCTAGAGGAATTTTCAGAGAATCTTTAAATTCCCAGACCCCTTTATCAAGCTCAATCTATTATTTGTTATTGAAGGAAATATGCATTTTATTTCCTGCTCAAAAAAGACATTTTCATACTTTTTTTTTCTCCAAAAGGAGATATCACTAGTCTGTTCCCTAGAGAATAAGATGTTTTACCCTCATAGTATGCAGTGAATGGATTTTATCTAATAATAACATCAGCTGGGTTTTATTGCTCGCAAAAACGACAGGTCCCCCTGGAATTAAGTTGACCTGAGAATTCAGAAATGGCAGAGCTTTAGGGTCCTTTATTTCACTGGATTGAGTTTTAGATGTCACCCTTTCTACCAGGCATAATATATTTGAATTTTTATTTGTGACTCCTTTCCAAACAGACAATATATTCAGTGTCTCATCAGTTATCACATACATCTGCTGCTCATGTTCCATTTCTCCCTGTGGTGACTAGTAAACATGATTTCAGCATAGAGAGATTTCTGTAAATAGAGTTATTCCTATTTTGTGTCTCAACTTATTCTTACCAATCTCTCCCACTCCAGACTTCCTTATTATTTTTTCATTGTTAATACTAGATGCCATAAAATATTAAGTTAGAACTTTTTAAATGATACTTATTGGAAAATGTTCTCATATATAAAAGCTCTATGAATCTAAAATTTGAATATTTAAATAGGATATTTTATCAAATTCAACATCAAACCGACAACATGCTCTGTAACAACAATTTGCCAAATGGAGAAATGTCAAACTCTGAATGAGCATTATCCTTCATGCTGAGAGGTGAAATTAATGAATTAATTAAAAACCCATAAAAAGAAAATGAAGAGTGTCAGAAGGCACCAACAAGATGGAAAACAAAATATTTTTGGCACGGTAATGTGATTGCCCCCCCAAAAAAATACCTTTCGCCATTCTCAAGAAGGAGAATGAAGCTTCATTCACAGAGCTGAAAAATTTTACATGTAGTTAGCTTATTTTCTTTAATATTCAACAGCCAATCATGTCACAATGGAATATTGTCCCCATGCTTTGTCAAGATAAAAAAGCTAACCAGGCACCACATATAATACATTTCTTAAAAAATGGATAATTTGGGCATATTTTCTACGATGCATCCAATGACTTTGTTACATAACAGTTTAGTGACACCAGCAGATGAGGAAGCACAAGATACCTAGGATAGCAAATGTCATTGTAAGAAGTATTTCATTTTTTTGAACTAGAAAATTCTCATAAAAAGCACATTTGTTGGTTTATAGGATTTCCCCATTTGTTATGCTTAGATATTGTTTTCTCATCTTTTTCAATGTTAGTGCCTATTAGAAAAATAAGAAATGGGGCCGGGCGCCATGGCTTATGCCTGTAATCCCAGCGCTTTGGGAGGCCGAGGTGGGCGGATCACAAGGTCAGGAGATCGAGACCATCCTGACTAACACGGTGAAACCCCGTCTCTACTAAAAATACAAAAAAATTAGCCAGGCGTGGTGGTGGGTGCCTGTAGGCCCAGCTACTCAGGAGGCTGAGGCAGGAGAATGGCATGAAACCGGGAGGCAGAGCTTACAGTGAGCAGAGATCGCACCACTGCACTCCAGCCTGGGCAACAGAGTGAGACTCTATCTCAACAAAAAAAAAAAAAAAAAAAAAAAAAAAAAAAAAAAAAGGAGAGAAAAATAAGAAATGAATATAAGGAATAACTAAATTTATGTGTTGCGATTCTTTAGAGACAGAAGATAGCACTATTAAGAAAACTTTCAACTGAACAATCCCCCCCAAAATGTAATACTTTTGAATATTTGATTTGTTCAAAATTCAGACTTACTCTGTCATGAACATGATATATAATGAGAAGAAACCTCTTTTATAATAAAGGACTCTTGTTTGTCTATGGCGTCTGATACGGTTTGGCTGTATCCCCATCCAGACCTCATCTTGAATTGCAGCTCCCATAATTCCCACATGTTGTGGGAGGGACTCGGTGGGAGATAATTAAATCATGGGGGCGGTTTCCCCAATACTATTCTCATGGTAGTGAATAAGCCTCACGACATCTGATGGTTTTATAAGGGGAAACCCCTTTCACTTGGCTCTCATTTTCTTCTGTCTGCTGCCATGTAAGATGTGCCTTTTGCCTTCCACCTTGATTGTGAGGCCTCCCCAGCCACGTGGAACTGTGAGTCCATTAAACCTCTTTTTCTTTATAAATTACCCAGTCTTGGGTATGTCTTTATCAGCAGCATAAAAATGGACAAATACTGTGTCCTCATGTAAATCTGAAAGAAGAATAGTAGTTCCCTGGCCTTTCAAACTGAAAACAAAGGAGAAAAAGTAATAGAAATCCTTTTATCGCAATTACACTCTTACATGCATTTGCCTTTTGCCAATCTTCTCTAGTTTACACCCTATTGAGACCAGTTACTGCTTTCCACTGATAGGTCACACAAACCACATCTATACCATGGAACACTTTTGTTTCCCTTATTTTAGGTTTAAATATTATTTTTGAGTCCATACTTGCAGCTTAATAAGTACAAAAAAAGAGGGAATTATTAGATGCTGCAGGTGGCCAACATTTTAGGAGGGAATGTTGAAACACTAATGCCCACTAATTGCAATTATGACTATTAGACAAAGAAGTAGCAGTTGTTACCAAGGATATAAATCTCCATTCTATTCCACTGTGGAATAGGAAATTATTGTTCTTTTCTATAGCAGTGATGTGACTCAATCTGGGAAATAATACACAGTATACTAGATTTGAACTTTCTGTTATGATAAATGAAACAACCTCTTCTGCATCTACTGCCTTGGCAGATTTACTCATCTTTAAAAAAAACCTAATGAAAAATTATTCTTATTTATTTTTACACATAAATGCACACATACAGACACACACACATGCTTAGTTGACAGGTATGAGGATAGAGCACCAAAATGTTCTTTGTTGTTTTGTTGAAGCATGGGTGTACTGAGGTATTTGAGCAAGGCCTAACTCAGCATCTGTTGCAAAATGAAGAACTCCAGCCATGTCTTGAGAAACAAGGCATATTGAAGCTCTGAGCAGACAGTAAATAAGAATGCTGAGGACTCCAGTACTTCTGAACTAATGAACCAGCAAAAAATCAGCAGAATAAATGTGTGAAAGTCACTGTATACATATCTTGAGGGACTGAGAATGTTTAAAGCATCATACAGGGAAAAACATTCCAGAAAATCGACATGGTTGGTGATTGATGTACCCATACAGATCCCCTTTCAGTAATGAAGGACTTATTCTTCCCTGGTAGCTGACAAGACTGTTCTCCTTGTCAAGGATTCTGCATCCAATGACTGACCATTGCAGGCATGTAAATAACTAATCATGTGACCCCCAACATAAGACAGGTAGATCTTTTTTTATAGGGTCAACTGATGCTTCCCATGAAAGAAGTTGCTGCTCAACCCACTGCCTGGTCTAGTCTCCTTCTCATCCTATTTATTCACCCACCTCTTCCCCTCCCCTTCATTCTCCTCTCTTTCCTTCATCTGCAATTGATTTTAAGAGACCTCATAATAAATTTCCTGCATGCTGATCTGCTTATTGGGAAGCCCAGCCTCATACTTCCAGGTAACTGGGGCCTCTATTGATTGATAGTCAAAAAGATGATGCTTCCAGGGCAAGGATTGCTTGCCCTTTTCATATTTTCCTACTACTTGGGGTGACCCTAATTCTGTGACTGTATGTTAAAGACCAAAGGAAGGTGAAGAAAAGGACAGACATAAATTCTCATAATTGATCCAGGACAGAGATGCTTGGACTCCCCAAATTTTCTCACATATTTTCAGCTGAGAATTATAACGGTTCTTTTTTTTCATAGTTAAAAGGATAAGAATTATTCCAGCAATATGTGTCAGTAACTCCTGCTTTCTCAGCCAACTGACAAAAAAATGTACTCTGTAATAAGTTACAACACTTACACAGCAGTCTTACGTGAACAGATCTGTAAACCTGGGTAATATATGAGGTAAAGGGAGTAAATGTCATTTATTGGGTACCTACTGTAAGCATGAAACAGTCCTAGGCACCTTACAAATGCCAGCACTGTTCTAACGAGAATACTGTGCAGTTGACATTCTATAATCTTTCTCCAAGTAAAGAAACTATTTACATGTTTGCTCAAGGTCAGGAAATTGGAAAATGCATTTAAATAACCATCCAATACCTACATCCATGTTCTTCACCTATGTTATACTTCCAAAGACTAAAAGAAAATGGGAAGGTTTTTAAATCATATTACATTTTGAGAATGTATATTTTATAAATTAAAGAGTTTTGTTGAAACAAATCATAGTGTCTATCCCGGGCTAGACTGTGGAAAAAATAAATTACTCTTACCCATGTAATACATTCATGGATTTGCTAAGGAATATTCTGACTTTATTCACTTGCACTCTCCCCACTGATATTAAGGCTTATTTAGTAAAAGATTTATTGTAGTCAAATCAACCCTGAAAATACATAAAATTTTATGTGCAAAAGTTATTTCTTGCAAAAAGTACTTATGCATAACAAAGGTCATGTCTTGAAATGCAGTCTGGACATCTGTATTATTATGAGCCAGAAAGTCCTTTGCCCTGATATTCCAAAATGTGAATTGCTTGCTCTTCAAATTACATTTTTACTCATCTCATAGTGCAGTGTTGTAATCTACTGACATTACCAAGTTTCTTGATTACAATTTTTCACTGAAGTTGTGTTTTGTGTAATCAACTTATTTTAATAACTGCCATACATGGAAAAGCATTAAACATTTGATAACTATATTTTTTATTTCAATTTTGTTTAAGATTATATCAAAAAACTAACATTATAATGAAAAGGAACTAAGAGCAGCTTTTCAGTTCACCTTATAATTTATCTAAAATCTCTAAATAACAAGTGTAATAATTAAGCCAAATTAAAGGAATGGAGTAATATTGTTTGCATACTTTTAACTAATCACATCAGCTGATTAGGTCAGCTTGTAATTCCTTGGACAGTGAATCAAGGTGCCAACTTGACCGCTGCCATGTGTCAAAGAGATCGTCTATAGAACCTAACTGGTCACTCAGACACAGCGAAAGCAAGACATCATGCTTATTATTAGTAATGTGTAATTGATTATGGAGTGGGAAGAAGGGGACAATCTTAGAACTATGATGAGCTTTTGCTTTTCTTAGGGTCTGGAGCTCAGCCAAAGAAGAAACAAATAGGATGACTCATGAGCATTAGATTTTGTCCTTTGCTCCCACCATCCTTCTAGAGTCAAAAGTTATGAGTGATTAAAGTGGAAACTTACTTCTTTCTGGCTAATGGACAATGGACAATAATTGTCTCAGGAAGATGTATTAGAATTATCTCTATGAACCTCTACTTGTATCATTATAATAAGACAATTAAACTTACACTGGACTGTATAATAGACCTAGAAGTCTATGAATAACTGTAATTGAATACAGTTCATTTTAATCTCAAGTAATTTAAAGCAGGGTTTGTTATTCTGCAGTAAAATTTAGGAGCTTGTTGTTTTCATCTAGCCTATTTATTATTTGAAACAAATCATAGATCAGTATTCTAAAAAGTATGATTTATTACACAGACATATAAATTTGAATCAACCAACCTATGCACATCTATCAAGCAAGTATTAAGTACAAGACAATACCTAGCTGGGAATATATAAATATATATATATATATATACATACATATGTGTATATGCATACACATATGTATGTATATTTTATGACACTGTTTTTATAGATCTTAGAGTTGAGAAAAATATAACATAAAAAGTTAATGTTACAGAATTTTATGAGTGCAAAAACAATACCAACTCTACTAACAACAACAAAAAGAAAAACCCACACTTAGCAATGAAAAAGTTTCCAATATACATTTATTTTTGTTTATTCACAATAGCATTCCTTTTTTGATAAAAGCCTAAGCAAAACAAAGTCTATGTTGCTCTATAATGTGCTGACAAGAACAAAAATGTTTTAATCATATATATCATTTATTGGTATATTCTACCAATGAACTCTTTGAACATGGAAACTTTGAGCCAGTTTATATTTTATTAATCTTATTATTAAATTTTCTAATTAGGTGTCCAGTTATGATATGTTTTCAATGAGAGATAAGTAACACAATATCTAAAATGGTACACTTGGCATGTATGAATTACAGAATATGCTTCGAAGTTCATATAAAGTAAATAATTTTTCCGAATTTGAAGCTAAATTTAGAACATCTCACTTTACAATAAAAGTCCAGAGAGACTGTAAGTCTTGTCCATGGTAGTTTAGCTGGTTGACAACAAAAGTTGTGCTACTGGTCAAGGTCTCTTTACTCAGAAGCCAGCATCCTTTTTGTCTTGCCATCTTTAAATAGAGCTTTACACAGCAAGAGAGTATTTATACACTTCACATTATTACATTTTTACTCAATCTATTATTACATTTGACCATCATAACACTCCCCTGAAGTACTCTGTGGTGTTGTGTTAGGGAAAGAGTTTGATATTAATGAGAGAATGCTGCAGGTATTTTTCTAGGCACTTAATTGTTCAGAAAATTTGCTTGACAAATATACAGCATACAGGTATTTGAGTGTGGTTTCTTTCCCTTAGCATTATGCATTTGTATTGATCCATGTTTTTGTATGTATCAGTAGTTTGTTCTGTTTTATTGTCAAGTGATTTTTCCAGTGTTTGTTAAGAATCTAATAAATACATGCATTACACTTATGTAAAAATGATTAATAACAAGAATGGCTCAATGCGGCTTTATCAAAAGCACAAAGTAATTAATTAAAATCTCTTTTAAATCAAAAAAAAGAAAAAGAATCTACCACACTTTGTTTATTCATTCACCAGTTTGCAGTTTGGGCCAATTATACATATAACAACTACACATATCCACATATTTGTGTTTGTGAACATAAATTTTTATTTCTTCTAGTTAAAGATCTAGTTGTGCAAATGCTGGATTATGTAGTAAATGCATGTTTGTTTTAGAAGAAATTTACAAACTATTTTTTTCCACTATTTTATATCCTGGTGAGCAGTGTTTAAGAATTCTGATTGTTTTACATACTCGTTAGCACATAGTATTCTCATTTTTTTCTTCACTTGTACCATTCTAATTTTTGTTGTAATATCTCATTGTGCTTTTTGTGTTGTTATAAGGAATAATAATATTGAGGATTTTTTATGTGTTTTCTTGCCATCCGTATTTTTTTTTAGTGAACTGCCCCTTCACATCTTTTGCCCATTTTAAATTATTTTTATTCTTATTTTTGAGGATTCTTTATATTTCCTGGATACAAATCTGTTATCATATCCATGTTCAGCAATTACGTTCTCTGAGTGGATGAGTTTTTCATTTTCTTAATAATGTCTTTAAAAGAACAGAAATTATATCTTTTAAAATATGTCTGTCTTGATAAGGAATTGGATTTGTTGTTCTTCCATTGAATTAAGGAGGGAGGGAATGTAACAGGCCTGGTTTGTCTCTTAAGAACCAACAATAGGAAGAGGTGGAGCCAAGATGGCCGAATAGGAACAGCTCCAGTCTACAGCTCCCAGCATAAGTGATGCAGAAGATGAATGATTTCTGCATTTCCAACTGAGGTACCAGGTGCATCTCACTGGGGACTGTCAGACAGTGGGTGCAGAACAGTGGGTGCAGTGCACCCAGCCTGAGCTGAAGCACGGTGAGGCATTGCCTCACCCGGGAAGCACAAGGGGTCGGAGAATTCCCTTTCCTAGCCAAGGAAAGGGGTGATGGACGGCACCTGGATAATTGGGTCACTCCAACCCTAATATTGCGCTTTTCCAACAGTCTTAGCAAACGGCTAAGACACCAGGAGATTATATCCCGTGTCTGGCTCGGAGGATCCTACGCCCACAGAGCCTCACTCATTGCTAGCACAGCAGTCTGAGATCAAACTGCAAGGCAGCAGCCAGGCTGGGAGACAGGCGCCCGCCATTGCCGGGATGTGAGTAGGTAAACAAAGTGGCTGGGAAGCTTGAACTGGGTGGAGCCCACCACAGCTGAAGGAGGCCTGCCTGCCTCTGCAGACTCCACCTCTAGGGGAAGGGCATAGCCAAACAAAAGGCAGCAGAAACCTCTGCAGACTTAAATGTCCCTGTCTGACAGCTTTGAAGAGAGTAGTGGTTCTCCCAGCATGCAGCTTGAGATACGAGAATGGACAGACTGCCTCCTCAAGTAGCCTAACTGGGAGGCACCCCTCAGTAGGTGCAGACTGACACCTCACATGGCCGGGTACTCCTCTGAGACAAAGCTTCCAGAGGAAGGATCAGGCAGCAACATTTGCTGTTCACCAATATCTGCTGTTCTGCAGCCTCCACTGCTGATATCCAGGCAAACAGGGTAGGAGAGGACCTCCGGAAAACTCCAACAGACCTGCAGCTGAGGGTCCTGACTGTTAGAAGGAAAACTAACAAACAGAAGGGACATTGACACCAAAACCCCGTCTGTACGTCACCATCATCAAAGACCAAATGTAGATAAAAACCACAAAGATGGGGAAAAAACAGAGCAGAAACACTGAAAAATCTCAAAATCAGAGTGCCTCTCCTCCTCCAAAGGAACACAGCTCCTCACCAGCAACTGAACAAAGCTGGAGGGAGACTGACTTCGACGAGGTGAGAGAAGAAGGCTTCAGATGATCGAAATACTCTGAGCTAAAGGAGGAAGTTCCAACCCATGGCAAAGAAGTTAAAAACCTTGAAAAAAGATTAGACAAATGGCTAGCTAGAATAACCAATGCAGAGAAGTCCTTAAAGGCCTGATGGAGCTAAAAGCCATGGCATGAGAACTACGTGATGAATGCACAAACCTCAGTAGCTGATTCGATCAACGGGAAGAAAGGGTATCAGTGATGGAAGATCAAATAAATGAAATGAAGCGAGAAGAGAAGATTAGAGAAGGAAGAATAACAAGAAACAAACAAAGCCTCCAAGAAATGGGGGACTATGTGAAAGGACCAAATCTACATCTGATTGGTGTACCTGAAAGTGACGGGGAGAATGGGACCAAGTTGAAAAACACTCTGCAGGATATTATCAAGGAGAACTTCCCCAATCTAGCAAGGCAGGCCAACATTCAAATTCAGGAAATACAGAGAACGCAACAAGGATACTCCTCAAGAAGAGCAACTCCTTGTTGCTCAGACTCACCAAAATTGAAATGATGGAAAAAATGTTAAGGACAGCCAGAGAGAAAGGTCGGGTTACCCACAAAGGGAAGCCCATCAGACTAACAGCTGATCTCTCGGCAGAAACCACACAAGCCAGAAGAGAGTGGGGGCCAATATTCAACATTCTTAAAGAAAAGAATTTTCAACCCAGAATTTCATATCCAGCCAAACTAAGCTTCATAAGTGAAGGAGAAATAAAATCCTTTACAGACAAGCAAATGCTGAGAGATTTTGTCACCACCAGGCCTGCCCTAAAAGAGCTCCTGAAGGAAGCACTAAACATGGAAAGGAACCAGTACCAGCCACTGCAAAAACATGCCGGATTGTAAAGACCATCAAGGCTAGGAAGAAACTGCATCAACTAACAAGCAAAATAACTAGGTAACATCATAATGACAGGATCAAATTCACACATAACAATATTATCCTTCAATGTAGATGGGCTAAATGCTCCAATTAAAAGACACAGACTGGCAAATTGGATAAAGAGTCAAGACCCATCAGTGTGCTGTATTCAGGAAACCCATCTCATGCACACAGACACACATAGGCTCAAAATAAAGGGATGGAGGAAGATCTACCAAGCAAATGGAAAACAAAAAAAGGCAGGGGTTGCAATCCTAGTCTCTGATAAAACAGACTTTAAACCAACAAAGTTCAAAAGAGACAAGGCCATTACATAATGGTAAAGGGGTCAATTCAACAAGAAGAGCTGACTATCATAAATATATATGCACCCAATGCAGGAGCACCCAGATTCATAAAGCAAGTCCTTAGAGACCTACAAAGAGAATTAGACTCCCACAAAATAATAATGGGAGACTTTAACACCCCACTGTCAACATTAGACAGATCAATGAGACAGAAAGTTAATAAGGATATCCAGGAATTGAACTCAGCTCTGCACCAAGCGGACCTAACAGACATCTACAGAACTCTCCACCCCAAATCAACAGAATATACATTCTTTTCAGAACCACACCACACCTATTCCAAAATTGACCACATAGTTGGAAGTAAAGCCCTCCTCAGCAAATGTAAAAGAACAGATATTATAACAAACTATCTCTCAGACCACTGTGCAATCAAACTAGAACTCAGGATTAAGAAACTCATTCAAAACTGATCAACTACATGGAAACTGAACAACCTGCTCCTGAATGACTACTGGGTACATAATGAAATGAAGGCAGAAATAAAGATGTTCTTTGAAACCAACGAGACCAAAGACACAACATACCAGAATCTCTGGGTCACATTCAAAGCAGTGTGTAGAGGGAAATTTATAGCACGAAATGCCCACAAGAGAAAGCAGAAAAGATCTAAAACTGACACCCTAACATCACAGTGAAAAGAACTAGAGAAGCAAGAGCAAACACATTCAAAAGCTAGCAGAAGGCAAGAAATAACTAAGATTAGAGCAGAACTGAAGGACGTAGAGACACAAAAAACCCTTCAAAAATCAATGAATCCAGGAGCTGGTTTTTTGAAAAGATCAACAAAATTGATAGACTGCTAGCAAGACTAATAAAGAAGAAAAGAGAGAAGAATCAAGTAGATGCAATAAAAAATGATAAAGGGTATATCACCACCGATCCCACAGAAATACAAACTACCATCAGAGAATACTATAAACCCCTCTATGCGAATAAACTAGAAAATCTGGAAGAAATGGATAAATTCCTTGACACATACACTCTCCCAAGACTAAACCAGGAAGAAGTTGAATCTCTGAATAGACCAATAACAGGCTCTGAAATTAAGGCAATAATTAATAGCTTACCAACCAAAAAAAGTCCAGGACCCGACGGATTCACAGCCGAATTCTACCAGAGGTACAAGGAGGAGCTGGTACCATTCCATCTGAAACTATTTCAATCAATGGAAAAAGAAGGAATCCTCCCTAACTCATTTTATGAGGCCAGCATCATCCTGATACCAAAGTCTGGCAGAGACACAATAAAAAAAAGAGTATTTTAGACCAATAACCCTGATGAACATTGATGCAAAAATCCTCAATAAAATACTGGCAAAGCAAATCCAGTGGCACATCTAAAAGCTTATCCTCCATGATCAAGTGGGTTTCATCCCTCGGATGCAAGGCTGCTTCAACATATGCAAATCAATAAATGTAATCCAGCATATAAACAGAACAAATGACAAAAACCACACGATTATCTCAATTGATGCAGAAAAGGCCTTTGATAAAATTCAACAGCGCTTCATGCTAAAAACTCTCATTAAATTAGGTATTGATGGGATGTATCTCAAAATAATAAGAGCTATTTATGACAAACCCACAGCCAATATCATACTGAATAGGCAAAAAACTGGAAGCATTCCCTTTGAAAACTGGCACAAGACAGTGATGCCCTCTCTCACCACTCCTATTCAACATAGTGTTGGAAGTTCTGGCCAGGGCAATCAGGCAGCAGAAAGAAATAAAGGGTATTCAATAGGAAAAGAGGAAGTCAAATTGTCCCTGTTTGCAGATGATGTGATTGTATATCTAGAAAACCCCATCGTCTCAGCCCAAAATCTCCTTAAGCTGATAAGCAACTTCAGCAAAGTCTCAGGATACAAAATCAATGTGCAAAAATCACAAGCATTCTTTTACACCAAAAACAGACAAACAGAGAGCCAAATCATGAGTGAACTCCCATTCACAATTGCTTCAAAGAGAATAAAATTCCTAGGAATCCAACTTACAAGGGATGTGAAGGATGTCTTCAAGGAGAAATAAAACCACTGCTCAATGAAATAAAAGAGGATACAAACAAACGGAAGAACATTCCATGCTCATGGGTAGGAAGAATCAATATCCTCAAAATGGCCATACCGCCCAAGGTAATTTATAGATTCAATGCCATCCCCATCAAGCTACCAATGACGTTTTTCACAGAATAAGAAAAAACTACTTTAAAGTTCATGTGGAACCAAAATAGAGCCCACATCGCCAAGTCAATCCTAAGCCAAAAGAACAAAGCTGGAGGCATCACGCTACCTGACTTCAAACTATACTACAAGGCTACAGTAACCAAAACAGCATGGTACTGGTACCAAAACAGAGATATAGACCAATGGAAGAGAACAGAGCCCTCAAAAATAAGGCCACATATCTACAACTATCTGATCTTTGACAAACCTGAGAAAAACAAGCAATGGGGAAAGGATTCCCTATTTAATAAATGGTGCTGGGAAAACTGGCTAGCCATATGTAGAAAGCTGAAACTGGAACCTTTCCTTACACCTTATACAAAAATTAATTCAAGATGGATTAAAGACTTAAACGTTAGACCTAAAACCATAAAAACCCTAGAAGAAAACCTAGGCAATACCATTCAGGACATAGGCATGGGCAAGGACTTCATGTCTAAAACACCAAAAGCAATGGCAACAAAAGCCAAAATTGACAAATGGGATCTAATTAAACTAAAGAGCTTCTGCACAGCCAAAGAAACTACCATCAGAGTGAACAGGCAACCTACAGAATGGGAGAAAATTTCTGCAATCTACTCATCTGACAAAGGGCTAATATCCAGAATCTACAATGAACTCAAACAAATTTACAAGAAAAAAAACAACCCCATCAACAAGTGGGCAAAGGATATGAACAGACACTTCTCAAAAGAAGACATTTATGCAGCCAAAAGACACATGAAAAAATGCTCATCATCACTGGCCATCAGAGAAATGCAAGTCAAAACCACAATGAGATACCCTCTCACACCAGTTAGAATGGTGATCATTAAAAAGTCAGGGAACAACAGGCGCTGGAGAGGATGTGGAGAAATAGGAACACTTTTACACTGTTGGTGGGACTGTAAACTAGTTCAACCATTGTGGAATTCAGTGTGGTGATTCCTCAGGGATCTAGAACTAGAAATACCATTTGACCCAGCCATCCCATTACTGGGTATATACACAAAGGATTATAAATCATACTGCTATAATGACACATGCACATGTATGTTTATTGCGACACTATTCACAATAGCAAAGACTTGGAACCAACCCAAATGTCCAACAACGATAGACTGGATTAAGAAAATGTGGCACATATACACCATGGAATACTATGCAGCCACAAAAAATGATGAGTTCATGTCGTTTGTAGGGACATGGATGAAGCTGGAAACCATCATTCTCAGCAAACTATAGCAAGGACAAAAAACCAAACACTGCATGTTCTCACTCATAGGTGGGAATCGAACAATAAGAACACGTGGACACAGGAAGGGGACCATCCCACACTGGGGCCTTTTGTGGGGTGTGGGGAGCAGAGAGGGATAGCATTAGGAGATATACCTAATGTTAAATGACGAGTTAATGGGTGCAGCACACCAACATGGCACATGTATACATATGTAACAAACCTGCACGTTGTGCACATGTTCCCTTGAACTTAAAGTATAGTAAAAAACAAAAAATAAATAAATAAATAAAATCAGAAATGAAAAAAAAAAAGAACCAGTAATATTTTCCACCCAGAATGGAAAAAAGTTTTAACTTGTGCTATTTATGATACATGTGTTGTGGTTTAGGATATTGGGAAGTTTGAGGCTGGGTCCTGTCTCGGGAGAAAATAATTCTGTTTGATTACCACATTCAGTTAAAAAATTGGAAGGGAACAATACCACCAAGTTGATGGCATTGTCTTAATGCTTAAGTTTATTTCTTCATCACCAAAAGATCTATTGGATTATCATTAATTTATCTGATTTGTACATTCTATTTAGCATAGTGATTCAGTGTTCCAATTATAATTGTTTTGTGCATATAAAATTAAGCCAAATATATAATGATTACATTATATCTTTAAAAGTATTCACTTTTCCTCCAAAGCTACTCTGATTTGACCAATAATGTTCTATTTATAAATGTATTTTATTATATGTGTGTATATAGACATACATATATATACACATAGATATATATACAGATATATGTGTGTATATAGACATAGATATATACACATAGATATATACACAGATATATAAGCAGTTCATTTTTATAACTCTTTGAAGTGCATATTAGTCAGCTGCTTTCACAATAATTCCAGGTAACAAATCATCCCCAAATGTAATGAGTTATTACAATAAGCCTGGCTTTTCATGCATGTGAGTTTTCAGGTCATTAAGCGAGGCCAACTCAGCTGGTCTGGTCTGCTTTAGGTCGGTGAGGCTAGACTCCTGACTGGAGTTTGGGATCAGGTTTGCTGTACGTGCCCCTCATGATTCTAGGATTGATACTTTTCGTAGCATATTCTTCCAGTAATTACAGAGTACAATAGAGCAAACAGAAGCATGCAATGATATTTTAGGTTGTGGCCTGGAACTGGCACCTTATCTTTCATGCCCGAATTACACTGGCCAAAGAAAGTGATGCAGTCTAGTTCAATATTAACTTGAAGGGAATATGCTGCTTTCACTATTATGAAGGAAGATAATAATTCACATAGCTCAGGCACAGAGTTTAATTCTAACATGTGGGGAGACTAAAGAATTGAGAAAAATGGTTGAGGAAATTGAGATATAAAAAGGCTAAATAACTCACATGCAAAGTCTTACTCATGGCTGTGTCTGCCCATACCAACTCCTTCTTAACCAAAGGAAAGGATCATTAAGGTGATAGTTTATGCATTTTTAAAGTTCTGGGTGCATAGTATGTATATAATTAATATATAATACAATGTAATATATATATAAAATTACACACACAAATTTAAATATATATATATAATGTGTGTGTGTGTGTGTGCAGTCAGCTGTTTGGGGAAATAGTGGTGGCAGTGCTAGTAAATGATAGTAATGAAGAAATGAAAGATGTAGCTGGTGAACTGTATGGTCTTGAATAAGATGTCTGGACCTTCTCTTTCTTAACTCAGCAACATCTTACATATTGGAAGGAAATGAAACCAATACTTACAGAAATGTTCTCAAGACTTTGGAGAGTAAATTTTAGAATAAAATCTTAGGGATAAATATGTTCCAGAATTTCAAAACAGGAAAAATTTAGTTAGATTTTTTAAAATAAATATATTTGTTGTCCTGAATAGATGTAGCCTAAATTAAACCTCAGGATAGCACATTTTGTATATAGTGAGCATTTGGCAAATTATTTTCTCCCATTCTATAAACTTTTGGAAAAAATAAATGCTGAGTGTGTAATTAATGAGTTTTATACAGGCTTGTAAAATCTGCTGCACTGCCCTGCTCAGGGACTGGTTTATGGAACAAGGCTCTTTTGAGGCCTACCTATTATTCTGTTTCTCCATTTCACATTTCTCCTTCATCTTTCTACACTTTGGGGTTTTTATCTTACTCTATGCTCTCACTTTTCATTTCTTGTCCCCTGTTTTTTGTTTATGTATACTATTTATGGGTTTCTTTCTCTGACCTACTACATTATTAGCTATTCAAGGACACAACATATATTTTAGTGTCTTATTCATTTCTATTTCCTCAGACCTGGTAAGTTTAAAGGAACTCCTGGAAGTAAGCAAGTTATCTGAAAACCACAGTGTAATAATAGTGCTCCTTTACCTAATTTTTAATAATGTTCAGATGCATATTCCCCTACTTTAAAGATGTTTTCTTATAGTATAGTGAGGGGGAACCCCACAAATTAGTGACACTGTCAGTGGCCCAAAGCATCTTGAAGAAACCAAGAATCTGTCGAAACACCTGGGTTGTTTCACCCAACTCTAAACTGTTTCTAAACAGTTTAGATTCTTAATTTTCAAAAAACTAACTCTTAGCCAAAGTGTTTTTATAATTTATAATTCTTTGCAAATTAAAACTGAGGAAAACATATTCCAGTTAAAAAAAACAAACACAAACTTCCAGCCCAGACAAGACGGCATAAGCTTATCTCTACCTGTTCCTTTCCACTAACGATGATGATATAGTTTGGATCTGTGTTCCCACTCAAATCACATGTTGAAATGTAATCTGCAATGTTGGAGGAGCAGCCTGCGGGTAGGTGATTGGATCATGAGGGCTGTTTCTGATGGTTTAGCACCATCACCCTAGTGCTGTCTTGTGATAGAGTTCTCACGTGATCTGGTTGTTTAAAAGTGTGTGGCACCTCCGTACTCTCTCTCAGTCCTGCTCCTGCTTTGCCTGCCATCATGAGTAAAAGTTCCCTGAGGTCTCCCCAGAAGCAGATGCTGCCATGCTTCCTGTACAGCCTGTGGAAGTGTGAACAAATTAAACCTCTTTTCCTGTAAATTACCCTGTCTCAGGTATTTGTTTATAGCAATGCAAGAATGGACTAACATAGATGACCATAAATTCTGTAAATGTTCAAGTGGCCCACAGAGGCGAGTTCTGAAGATGGAATAAAGGAAGCTGAGGATTGAGGTTAGGGATGAAGAACTGAAGGCACAGCATAATAACAGGGCACCTTACTATCCTCTTCCTTAACAGAAGGTGTTAATCCAGACCGTAAACCTCCTGACCCCCAAATTAACAACAGAAGTGGGAGCAGGTAGACACACTCTTCAATCTAACAGTGGCCCTGCCCATAAAATGCCAGCCTGCAAAACAGGCAAGAGGGCATCATGGGAACTCCTGCTGAAGATAAGCACCCAGGGAAAATCTAAACCTCTGCCATGGAGCCTGAGGCTTCACACCTACCCTAAGACACTACGTGACAGGGAGCACAGGTGACAGGGATCTCCCCACATCAAGCGAGCATCAGGGAAAGAGCTCTCCATTCCCCACAGGAAGGAGAATCTGCCACAAGTTATCAAAACAGGAGGACCTCTTCCTCCCAACGGGACACCCCTTCCCAACAAAACGCAGCTTTCAGCCAGTGACTAGTGGAAGTTGGTGAAGCTCTCTGTATTAATTTGTCCTCACACTGCAATAAAGAACTAGCTGAGACTGGTTTATTTATGGAGAAAATTGGTTTAATTGACTCACAGTTCCACAGGCTCTAAAGAGACAAGGTTGGGGAGGCCTCAGGAAACATACAATCATAGTGGAAAGCTAAAGGGAAACAGGCACAATCTTCACAGGGAAGAGCAGGAGAGAGAGAGAGAGAGAGCAAAAGGGGAAGTGCTAAACACTTAACCAGATCTCGTGAGAACTCACTCACTATCATGAGAACAACAAAAGGAAAATCCACCCCCATGATCCAATCACTTTCCACCAGGTCCTTCCCCCAACATTGGGGATTGTAATACAACATAAAATTTGGGTGGGGACACAGAGCCAAACCATATCACTGTCTCACTCCTTGGAAGAAAAATTTGGAGGCACGTGTTTTCCACTGGCTCACAGAATTCCTCAGAAGGCATAAGCATCAGTTTCCCACAGGTAACATGCTTGATCATACACTCCTTATTAGCTGTCTTCCTTCTCCTTTCTTACCTCCCCACAACCTTACTGATATTTCCTAAAAAAGCTTTCTACCTCTTAATCAGATCATTATTTTAGAAATTTATTGAATAACTTTGTCTACACATTACCAATTTCTTCAAGGGGCCCTTCTTATAGCTTAGATGTTTCCTTTAAAATATTCCCTCTTTTCCCAATGTACATCCTATAGTAGTTTTTGTTGTCGTTGTTGTTGTTGTTGTTGTTGTCTTTAATGAGAGTCTGGTGATGGTAAACAATGCCATTGTTTGGGCAGGATTTTTGGGTTGCATTAAATTTTAAAGTTTGTATTGTTAACATCATTTTTACATGACCAATCATAATTATACACATTTTGAAGGGTACATGTGGTGCTTTGATATATGTATACAATGCAGAATGACTAAATCAAACTAATTAACATATCTGTCACCTCACTTATCACTTTTTACAGTGAGACATTTGAAATTTAGTCTTTATTTTGAAATATAGAATATATTCTTATTGACTACAGTCACCCTTCTGTGCAATAGGTCTCAAAGTTTATTTATTCCTCCTATCTATCTGAAACCTTGTACCCTTTGACTTTCTATTCCATCTCTACATACCTGCCCACCTCACCCCTCAAGCCTCTGGCAACCATCTTTCTAATCTATATTTCTATGAGTTCAACTTTTTTAGAAACCAGTTCCAACAGATGTGAGGTGATATCTAACTGTGGTTTTAATTTGCATTTCCCTAATGATTAGTGATGTTAAGCATTTTTTAACATCACTAACAAGGGATCTGTTAGTCCTTTTTATGCATTCTTTTGAGAAGTGTGTTTAAGTCCTTTGCCCATTTTAAATTGGGTTATTTGTTTTCTTCCTGTTGAGCTCTTTGAGTTCCTTATATATCTTGGATATTAACCACTATCAAATCTACAGTTTGCAAATATATTTCACATTTTATAAGTCACGTCTTCACTTTGTTAAGGATTTCTTTTGCTGTGTAGAAACTTTATAGTTTGATGCAGTTCCATTTGTCTATTTTTGCTTTTGTTGCCCATGCTTTTGGTATCATATCCAAAACATCATTACTCAGAACAATGTTGCGGAGATTTATCCTCTGTTATATTCTAGTAGTTTTACAATTTTAGGTCTTATGCTTAAGTCTTTGTTCCATTTTGAGTGGATTTTTATGTTGTAAGATAATCTAATTTCATCCTTCTGTATGTGGATAGCCAGTACCCTAACACCATCATTGATAAGACCACCCTTTCCCCATTGTGTGTCCTTGACAAAAATACAAATGTCACTTATATCACTGTCAAAAACATAAGTGTATTGGTTTATTTCTGAAATTTCTATTATGTTCAATTGGTTGATGTATCTGCTTTTATGTCAATACCATGCTGTTTTTATTCAAATACTTTATATTTCGAAACCAAAAAGTGTGATACCTCCAGCTTTTTATTTCTCAAATTTGTTCAGGCTAGTTGGGGTTATTTGTGGTTTCATACACATTTAAGAATTCTTTTATTCTGCTCCTGTGAAAAATATCATTGGCATTTCAATAGGTATTGCATTGAATCTACAGATTGCTTTTGGTAGTATGGACATTTTAACAATTTATTTTTTCTGTGTTTTATACATTTTAGTATACAGGTCTTTTACCACCTGGGTGAAATTTACACTTAAATATTTTACTCTTTTTGATATTATTGTAAATAGGATTGTTTTCTTAATTTCCATTGTTGATAATTTGTTATTAGCGTATTGAAACTGCTGATTTTTGCACTTTGATTTTGTGAACCACAACTTTTCTGAATTTGTTTATCAGTTCTAACAGTTTTAAGGTGGATCGTTCAGGGTTTTCTATATATAAGATTATGTTATCAAGAAACAGATAATTTTATTTTTTCCCTGTTAGGATTCCTTTTTTTATTGCCCTTACCTAACAGCACTGGCTTTGTACTGTCCCGGATCTTAGAAGAAAAACTTTTCTATTTTTATGTTTGAGTATGATGTTAGCTCTGGGATTGTGATTTATGCCCTTTATCGTTTTGAAGTACATTCCCTCTATATCTAATCTGTTGAGAGTTTTTATCCTAAAACAGTGTTGAATTTTGTCAAATATTTCTTCTGCTTCTATTGAGATAATTGTGTTTTGTTTATTCTTTATTTCTTTATTTTGTCAATGTGGTATATTACATTTCTTGCATATATTGAATCGTCCTTTCATCTGGGGGTAAATCTTCGTTTATCACGGTGAATGATTCCTTTATGTGTTTTTCAATTTGGTTTGCTGGTATATTGTTGAGGATTTCTGAATCTATGATCATCAGGGATATTGACCAGTAATTTTCTTTTCTTGAAGTGCTCATGTCTGGTTTTGGCATCAGAGTAATACTGGCCTTGGCACAATGAGTTTACAAGTATTTCCTTTTGGAAGAGTTTGAGAAGGATTGTTATTAGTTCTTTAAATGTTGGTAGACTTCAGCTTTGAAGCCACCAGGTCCTGCGCTTTTGATAGGGGACATGTTATTATTGATTCAGTATTCTTATTTATTATTGATCTGTTCACATTTTCTATTTCTTCATCATTGTTTTGGTAGGTTGTATGTGTCTAAAAATCAATCCATTTTTTCTGGAATATCCAAAGTGCATTGCAGTTTCTTCAGATTCTTTGTATTTTTTGCTTTAAAAAAGTTCTTAAATTTTACCTCTTTCTCATTTCCCTGGATGTATATTCCTAGTTTTATAAATACCCTTTGCCCCTTGTTATTATAATTATTTAGAAGTCTGTTTCTTGCCAATTAATATTCCTGTGTTTAACAATCATTCTTTTCTGTCTGAGATCTTTCCTCTAACATCTTTTCATTGCTTTTGAGTCCTGCCTTTCATGATGATGTAACCAAGTTTTACATTTTTATCCTGTTTGGGACTCACTGTATTTCTGTGGTCTGAGGACCACAGAATTCACAAATTCTGGAAAATGCTCAGTTATTATTCTTTGTCTATTGCTGTACTCTTTTCTTCTAGAATTGTTATTAGACAACTTATAGGTCTTCCTAATTTATCCTCAGCATTTCTTAACCTCCTCTTCAGTTCTGTGTAATCTTCAGTTTGGCCCACACACTAAGTTTTTAAATTAAATGTTTTGGTTTGATCTTAAAAAGTTATTTTACCAATAGAGGACTGCTATTAAACAGTTACACTTGAAGAATTAATACATTTACACTATTCTTAAAATATCACAATTTTAAAAAATTATTTACAAAATATGCTTCCATGCCTGCAGAATGTCAGACACAACACAATGGCCAATAGAATCAATAGCTTATCATTTTGCTATACAATTAACTAGATTTTGTTAATTTAGGACATATTGGAAAAGAGAAGAAACAGTCAAATGTAATCCCAAATATGATTTTGTGTTTTTATAATTTCGTTGAGCTATAGTTACAGCACATTGAATTTCATTTTTTGAAAGTACAAGTTGGTACTGCTTTGACATATATGTGCTTTTGTGAAACTGATACCACAGTCAAAATACAAGTATTTCCATCAGCCTCCAAAAGTTTCCTTTATGCCACATCCTAAACCATCCCTTTTCAACTCCTGACTCCAAGAAACAGGAGTTTCTTGGTGTTAGTTTCTTGATTTAAACAGTTATGTTGAGTTGTAGTTCGCAAACCCATAAATTTAATATATCCACTAGTTATAAAGCGTATATTTCAAGGATTATTTGGAAAAATTTTGTTAAGTTTATGGAGCTGTGCAATAATTACCATAACCTGTATTTAAGAACATATCTGCTACTCTAAAAACATATTCTCATACCTAATTGTTGTCACTCTCAGCCTCAGAAAATTGCCGATTTGCATTATTCCTATATAGATCTCCCTTTTCTAAAAAAGGGACATTATTTCATTTCAATATAAATGAAATAATACTCTACATTGTACGTACTCTACATTGTACATATTCTACATTATATATATACATATATAAGCATAGAGAGAGTGTGTGTTCAATATTTTTTCTTTTTATTGCTTATTAGTATTTAACTATATAATTATATCATGTTTAGCTTATACTTTCACCAGCTGATGACTATTTCAACACTTCCCTTTTAGGGGCTATTATAATAACACTGATATGAACATTTTGCACAGTCTTTGTGTATACATATGTTTTCATATATCCTAGGTTGTTACCTATCCCGTTGAATTTCTCAGTTGTACAGTAAATGTATGTTTAACATTTTAATAAAGTACTAAACTATTCTCCCAAGTACTTGATTTATTTTGTATTTTCCTCAACAATATATGAGAGTGCCAGTTTCTCCAAATACTCAATGATACTTACTAAATTTATTTAATGGTTATGATAGCTTTTTTGTAAATTCCTTGGAATCATCTATATGAATGGTCAGGTTATATGCAAATAAAAACAATTTGTTCATTATTTTTCTCTATATTATTTATTTAGTCTTATCAAAATGGCTAGAATGTCCAGAGTATGATTAAGTAGGAATGGTGAAAGCAGCCATCCTTAATTTCCTGATTTCAAGGGTGAAGTATTGAAGTATTCAGTATTTTATCATTAAATACAACATTAGATGTAAGTTTTTTATAAATGACTTTTATTAGGTTTAGGACTTTATTTTTTCTATTTGCTTCACACTGTGAATAATACACTGCTAACTGCCTAGATTTTGTTGTCTTTCTTTTAAAAAAATTAGTTGTTTTGAAGACTGTTAATTGTAGAGCAGCTTGAACTCTTTGAAGTTTGTTTTTAAGCATTGTTAGGGTCTGTCTTGAGTTTATAGGGTTAGTTTAGTTCTACTAAAAGTCATAACCTTCTCAGATCCTATACTGAATGTTCAGCATACAACAAAGTCTACTGTAGCTAATTAGGATTGAATATTTTCTAACATTTTATATTTTTGAGCCATTTTATTTCATAACATTCTCAATTCTTTGCTTTGCCTTGCTGTTTTATATGTGTGCTATTTCGCAACAGACTCAAATGGACACCTATGCAGATTTCTAAAGTTTTTATTTTGCAGGACTTCCTCCTCTACATAATCTTCCCTACAAATTCCAGTGTCTCATACTTGATGAACCGTGAAGTCAGTATTCTCAACTCAGCACAACTACTATGTTCTGCTTGTTTTTTCCCCTCTGTGTGGCAGGCTTCTGAAAGTACTTCCAGGCAAAAAGCTAGGATAATAATAGGAATAATCTCTTTCACTTCCATTCCTCACCTGTTGTCCAATATCTGCATATAGCTGTTTCACATAATTTTTAAAAATATTGTAGTTGTTTTCACTGGGAGGACAAAGCCTTCACTAATTAAGTCATGATGAATGACAGCAAAAGTCCCTTTTGTCTTTTTTATAAAATGTAAAATTTTGCTAAATGATTCCTCTCCCACTTTCTTTAATTAAGTAGTTTTATTTTTCTACTACAATTTTTAAAAGCTCATGACAGAAGTTGGCCATTATCATTGTATAGACTGCCATCTTGAACGAAAAATCTTAATGTAATATTGTGCTAGAGTAATTATAAAAATATCTTTTGAGAAAAAGGCTACTATTTATGTTAATTGCAAAAGAAGTTGGTTAACAAGAAGTATCTGGGAAATTTCTGGATAGTATCTGGAATTATGAAGTGCATTCTCCCCCATAGCTCCTGGTGTAGTCATTTTCAATAGCAGATAACAATATAGACCTAGATACTAACATCCTAGGCATATGATAAACATGACCCCATCCCATATGTGTGTAAAATAAACATTTGTATTTCAAATATTAGTCATATCATTGACCAATATTTTACAAATTCATTAGATTCATAGGATGCAAAGAAAATTCAAAGAAGTGGTTGGCCTTCTTAAGCTCAACTTTTGCCTATAAATCCCAGACAAAAAATAGACCTGACTTGGTTTGCTCTGTTTCTATCATTAAGCCACAGAAAGATTTTATCAATCCATTTGTCAGTTTCTGAATATCACTGCTTATAAGTCACAGGAGAGTTCTATAAATGGAAGTATTCTAACATATTTAAGAGATTAATCCTTCAGAATAGAATGTTTTGACAGGACTCTGATCTCCCGCAGGCAAAGCTCCAGAGACATTTTCTTTCAAAGTGGCAAACCATTATCTTGTCTCAGTATTCTAGTACTAATGCCAATTTTTTTGTCATTTCAAATCATTGAAAAGTAAATATGGCAAAGAAAGGAGCACTCTGGGCTGGCCAACTAGATGACTGTAATCACTAAGGGCAAGGTCAGGGAAAAGGAAGAGATTCTGTGCTTTTGTTTCAAAGACTCTTAATTCCTGCAAAAAATTATGGGATTTCCTAAAAACAGACTACTCTACTCCCTCACAAAAGTGAAATTACTTTTTTTCCAGACAGGAGGTTATCAGGTTCTGGATTCCATCACAATGTGTCTAATGTTATTGAGATATATTATAGATATTTATGAAACATGGGGGCTTATGAGTCTGATCCATGTAACATTATTTCACCCACTGTTTAGGTGAGTATTCACATGGATAGAAATGTGCAAATCGCATTGAAGAAACATATTCAATTTTCTCGTTCAGAGGCATGGTTTGTTTCTGGGTTTTTCTGTACTGGAAATCTTCCAAAATGACAAATTGTATTAAATTCCACTGAGAAAAGTGAATATGTGAATATCTGGGAAACTTTCTTGAGGGTTCCCTTCCTACACTCCCTGCACCAATTCTCTATTGGTTTAGGTATGATGTTCTGATACTTACAGTGCCAAAGATTAGCGATAGTACTTGCATACACAAATACATTCTTGTACTTGATTTTAAGTTCTTTGGATACGGGGCCTACACCTTCACCGTTGTTTTATTCTAAATGCTTAGCAGACTGTTTTGCACATAGCTAAAAATACAAATATTAGTTAGATTATTTCATCCCTAAAAAAGGTCATAACTTCTATCTGGTGAACAAGTTCTCAGTGAATATTTCTAGCGTATATTACACTAGGTACCATATGAAGATTTAAAAGGCAACTAACAAGGTATTTTAAAGAGCCTCTAGAAAAGTGTGATGACACCATTAAGACTTGTTCAACAAAAATTGTCGGAAAGTCTTGGTAGAGACAGAGAAAAAGTTACTATTGCCATGAGCTAATCAAGAATAGCAAATCTCCTCTTTCTTGGATAGTACATTTTTATTAGTATTATTATATATCATTTTGCTATTCATATATTTAGGTAATAAGATTAAATACACAAGACATAATAAAACAATCACTATGCTATAAAATAGAACTTCATCATCCTCATTTTAATATCTGCTAAGATTAGTTTTCTTAACCTTTGTTGATTCTTTTTGCAAAAACCAAACGTCAGACTTTGTTATTACTGAAAGATGATGAATATAATACAAAAGTGAAAAAAATAATTTTTTAAAAGGTGAATAACATCTAATTTACATCTAATTTGCTTGAAATTATTATTTTATTGATTTTGTGAACAATACTGAAGTCCTAGAAGACTTGAAAGTCTCCAATAAATTATTTATATAACAAAAAGTGACAAATCAAACCATCCAAGTGAAATTTGACGTTGGGGGTTGAGAATCAAATGAAAAAACTGAGTCAAGTATTTTCAGGAAAATAGCTTCTTAATATACAATTCTTTTCTATATTAATATTGATAATGATAACCAATAGTCCTCAAGTTCTAATCATGTACCAGGAATTATGATAAGTTCTTCACATGCTTTAATGCATTGGAGAGTGACAGCCTTATGAAATAAATTTCATTATTCTTCCTGTTACATAAATGAACAAACTTATGCTCAGAAAGATTTACGTTTTTGCCTATCTTCACACACTTAATAAATGACAGAGCTTACACATTAACTCAGTCTGTTTGAGTTTAATACCCACGACCTTAACCCTGATACAATCTTGCCTCATCTAAATTTCTTTTTGGAAAAAAAAGAGATCACTTTGAACTTGAAATCAAAACAAAAATACATTAGTAAACTACACATTGTATAATACATGCATTCAACTTTCATGGTGCGTTTATGCACAGATAAAATGATTCTTAAAGTTAGAAATCCCTAGGCTTGCAACAGATCAGTGCTTTCAACTAATATAAGCTTTTCATTTTATAAACTGGGGAAGTAAAAATTAATTATTATAAGTAATTCAAGGAAGTCAACTAGAAACTAGGTGTTTGATTGTCAAGTTAACCAAGTCTAGTTTTCGTAAGTGAGCCCTACCGTTTTCCTGCAAATGTCCAGATAGAGGCTGCCTCACATTGCAAAACTACTTGGGTCTTGCAGAAAAACTAACAATTAATAATTTAATAGGTAAGGCATGGTGGCTCATACCTGTAATCCCAGCACTTTGGGAGGCCAAGGCAGGCAGGTCAAGAGGTCAGGAGTTTGAGACCAGTCTGGCCAACACAGTGAAACCCCGTCTCCACTAAAAATACAAAAATTAACTAGGTGTGGTGGTGTGCACTTGTAATCTCAGCTACTGGGGAGGCTGAGGCAGGAGAATCACATGAGCCAGGGAGGCAGAGGTTGCAGTGAGCCGGGATCGCGCCATTACACTCCAGCACAGGTGGCAGTGTGAGACTCCATCTCAATAATAATAATAATAATAATAAATTTATTGAGCATGGCCAATATCAGTAAATATGAGTGTGCTGAATAAAAGTTTTTCATTCATTCATCCACCTATTCATTGCAACACATCTATTACTAATGGTTCATTATTTGCTAAATCTTCCAGTATGCTTTAGGGAAAAGGATGATGCCTGGCATCATAAAAAATTCTCAGTGAATATTAAATGATTGTAAAATGAATCAAAGAAAGGATTTCTGCCTTTAAGAATATCCAAGCAAATCTGTAAACTTATAACAGGAACACAATAAATTATATGTGAATAAATGAAAATAAAAATGTTATTGAATTAGAGAAAAATAAAACTTGAATGTGAACACGTTAGAATCAACAAAAGAGGGGAGGTTAGTAAAAAGAGTATTAACACCAAAGTAGATATTGCTAGTAAAGGATTGTCATGCATTCAATAAAAATAGTATAGCATGCACATTTTTTTTTTTTTTTGCAAAAGCTACAAGGCATAAAACACTCGAGAAAAATAATCCCAATCTCTTTAGATGGCAGGATAACAATATAGACACAAAATGAAATAATGTGAAGTGATTTGTAATAAATGTTACATTCAAAGGAATGATAAATGTTTGGACTCACATGACTTAGAAAGGCTTCACTAAACAAAATTAAGCAGTAGCTTCATAGAAAGAGTTATCTTATGAATGAGTTTAGGAGATGGCTAAATCATAAGAAAGAGAAATGCATGACAAAGGCAAAGAGGGATGACATATCAAGACTTATTGAATAAAAAGTTGAGGATCTGGCAAGATGGCTGAATAGGAACAGCTCAGGTCAGCAGCTCCCAGCGAGACCAATGTAGAAGGCAAGTGATTTCTGAATTTCCAACTGAGATACCCAGTTCATCTCACTGGGACTGCTTAGGCAGTGGGTGCAGCCCACGGAGGGTGAGCAGAAGCAGGGTGGGGCATCACATCACCCAAGAAGGAGCCTGGGGACCTCCCTTCCCTAGCCAAAGGAAGCCATGAGGGACTGTGCTACCCAGCCTGGATACTACACTTTTCCCACGGGTTTTGCAATCCACAGATCAGAAGATTTCCTCATGTGCCTACACCAGCAGGGTCCTGGATTTCAAAGCACGAAACTGGGAGGCTGTTTTGGGCAGACACCAAGCTAGCTGCGTGAGTTTTTTTCATACCCCAGTGGCGCCAGGAACCCTAGCAAGACAGATCCATTCACTCCCCTGGAAAGTGGACTAAAGTAAGAGAGCCAAGTGGTCTCACTCTGCGGGTCCCATGCCCACGGAGCCCAACAAGCTAAGAACCACTGGCTTGAAATTTTCACTGCCAGCACAGCAGTCTGAAGTCAACACGAGACTATCAGGCTTGATGAGGGGAGGGGCATCCACTATTACTGAGGCTTTAGTAAGTGGTTTTCCCCTGACAGTGCTACGGAGGCCGGGAGGTTTGGACTAGGTGCAATTTACCACAGCGTGGCAAAGTAGCTGTGGCCAGACTGCCTCTCTAGATTCCTCCTCACTGAGCAGGGCATCTCTGAAAGAAAGGCATCAGCCCCAGACAGAGGCTTATAGATAAAATTCCCACCTCCCTGGGACAGAGCACCTGGGGGAAGGGGCATCTGTGGGCACCGTTTCAGTGGGCATAAAGTTTCCTGCCTGCAGGCTCTGAAGAGAGCAGTTGATTCTGACAAGGAGGATTCTCCTGGCACAGCATTCGAGCTCTACTAAGAAACAGACTGTCTCCTCAAGTGAGTCCCCGACGCCCATGCCTTCTGACTGGGAGAGACCTCCCAACAAGGGTCAACAGACACCTCATACAGGAGAGCTCTGGCTGGCATCAGGCAGGTGCCCCTCTGCGACGAAGCTTCCAGAGGAAAGAAGAAGAAGCAATCTTTGCTATTCTGTAGCCTGTGCTACAACCAATGGCTGTGGGGTGGTCATAAATAGCTTTTAATATTTTGAGATATATTCCATCAATACCTAGTTTATTGAGAGCTTTTAGCATGAAGGGGTGTTGAATTTTATCGAAGGCCTTTTCTGCATCTATTGAGATAATCAGGTGTTTTTTTTTTTCATTGGTTCTGTTTATGTGATGGATTACATTTAGTGATTTTTGTATGTTGAACCAGGCTTGCATCCCAGGGATGAAGCCAACTTGATCGTGGCTTCTTGAGGAAAGAGCAGGCGGCAGTCTTTGCTATTCTGCAGTCTCCACTGGTGATACACAGTCAGACAAGTTCTGGAGTGGATTCCCAGTGAACTGCAGCAGACCTGCAGAAGAGAGCCCTGACTGTTTGAAGAAAAACTAGCAAACAGAAAGCAACAACAGCAACATCAACAGAAAGGACCCCCACACAAAAACCCCATCCAAAGGTCATCAGACTCAAAGATCAAAGATAGGTAAATCCACAAAGATGAGGAAACACCAATGAAAAAGACTAAAAATTCCAAAAACCAGAATGCTTCTTCTCCACCAAATGATCACAACTCCTCTCCAGCAAGGGTACAAAACTGGACAGAGAATGAGATTGATGAAATGACAGAAGTAGGCTTCAAAGGTGGGTAATAACAAACTCCTCTGTGCTAAAGGAGCATGTTCTAATGCAATGCATGGAAGCTAAGAACCTTGATAAAAGGTTACAGGAAGTGCTAACTAGAATAACCAGTTTACAGAGGAAAATAAATGACTTGATGGAGCTGAAAAACACAGCACAAGAACTTCTGAAGCATACACAAGTATCAATAGCTGAATTGATCAAGTGGAAGAAGGGATATCAGAGATTGAAGATCAACTTATGGAAATAAGGTGTAAAGACAAGATTAGAAAAAAAAAGAATGAAAATGAATGAATGAGGCCTCCAAGAAATATGGCACTATGTGAAAAGACCAAACCTATGATTGCCTGGTGTATCTGAAATTGATGAGGAGAATGCAACCAAGTTGGAATACACATTTCAGGATATTATCCAGGAGAACTTCCCCAACCTAGCAAGACAGGCCAACATAGAAATTCAGGAAATACAGAGAACACCACTAAGATAATCTTTGAGAAGAGCAACCCTAAGACACATAATCATCTGATTCTCCAAAGTTGAAATGAGGGAAGCAATGTTAAGGGCAGCCAGAGAGAAAGCTCAGGTTACCCACAAGGGGAAGCCCATCAAACTAACAGCGGATCTCTCTGCAGAAACCCTATAAGTCAAAGAGAGTTGGGACCAATATTCAACATTCTTAAAAGAATTTTCAACCCAAATTTCATACCAGTCAAACTAAGCTTCATAAGCGAAGGAGAAATAAAATCCTTTCAAGACAAGCAAATGCTGAGGGATTTTTGTCACCACGAGGCTCCTGAAGGAAGAGCTCCTGAAGGAAGCACTAAATATGGAAAGGAACCACCAGTACCAGCCACTACAAAAACACACCAAAATATATAAGACCAATGACACTATGAAGAAACTGCTTCAGCTAACGTGGAAAATAAGCAGCTAGCATAATGAGGACAAGATCAAATTCAAATTCACACATAACAATATTAACCTTAAATATAAATGGCCTAAATACCCCAATTAATAGACACAGACTGGCAAACTGGATAGAATCAAGACACATCAGTGTGCTGTATTCAGGAGACACATCTCATATGCAAAGACACACATAGGCTAAAAATAAAGGGATGGAGGAATATTTACCAAACAAATTGAAAGCAAAAAAAAAAAAAAATAAGAAAAAGCAGGCATTGCGAAACTAGTCTGATGAAACAAACTTTAAACCAACAAAGATCAAAAAAGATAACGAAGGGCATTACATAATGGTAAAGGGATTAATGCAACCAGAAGACTTAACAATCCTAAATAAATATATATGCACCCAATACAGGAGAACCCAGATTCATAAAACTAGTTCTTAGAGACCTACAAAGAGACTTAGACTCCCACACAATATTAGTGGGAGACTTTAGCACCCCCCTGTCAATATTAGACAGATCAAGACAGAAAATTAACAAGGATATTCAGAACTTGAACTCAGCTCTGAACCAAGCAGACCTAATAGACATCTATAGAACTCTCCACCCCAAATCAACAGAATATACATTCTTCTCAGCACCATATAACACTTATTATAAAATCGACCACAAAATTGGAAGTAAAACACTCCTCAGCAAATGCAAAAGAACAGAAGTCATAAGAAACAGTCTCTGAGACCACAGTGCAATCAAATTAGAACTCAGGATTAAGAAACTAACTTAAAACTGCACAATTACATAGAAACTGAACAACCTGGGGGAGGAGCCAAGATGGCCGAATAGGAACAGCTCCAGTCTACAGCTCCCAGCATGAGTGACGAAGAAGACGGGTGATTTCTGCATTTCCATCTGAGGTACCGGGTTCATCTCACTAGGGAGTGCCAGACAGTGGGTGCAGGTCAGTGGGTGCAGGCACCTTGCGTGAGCCGAAGCAGGGTGAGGCATTGCCTCACCTGGGAAGCACAAGGGGTCAGGGAGTTCCCTTTCTGAGTCAAACAAAGGGGTGACGGACAGCACCTGGAAAATCGGGTCACTCCCACCTGAATACTGCGCTTTTCCAATGGGCTTAAAAAACAGTGCACCAGGAGATTATATCCCGCACCTGGCTCGGAGGGTCCTATGCCCACGGAGTCTGGCTGAATGCTAGCACATAGCACAGCAGTCTGAGATCAAACTGCAAGGCGGCAGTGAGGCTGGGGGAGGGGCGCCCGCCATTGCCCAGGCTTGATTAGGTAAACAAAGCAGCCAGGAAGCTCGAACTGGGTGGAGCCCACCACAGCTCAAGGAGGCCTGCCTGCCTCTGTAGGTTCCACCACTGGGGGCAGGGCACAGACAAACAAAAAGATAGCAGTAACCTCTGCAGACTTAAATGTCCCTGTCTGACAGCTTTGAAGAGAGCAGTGGTTCTCCCAGCACGCAGCTGGAGATCTGAGAATGGGCAGACTGCCTCCTCAAGTGGGTCCCTGACCCCTGACCCCCGCGCAGCCTAACTGGGAGGCACCCCCCAGCAGGGGCACACTGACACCTCACACGGCAGGGTACTCCAACAGACCTGCAGCTGAGGGTCCTCTCTGTTAGAAGGAAAGCTAACAAACAGAAAGGACATCCACACAAAAAACCCATCTGTACATCACCATCATCAAAGAACAAAAGTAGATAAAACCACAAAGATGGGGAAAAAACAGAACAGAAAAACTGGAAACTCTAAAAAGCAGAGCGCCTCTCCTCCTCCAAAGGAACGCAGTTCCTCACCAGCAACGGAACAAAGCTGGATGGAGAATGACTTTGACGAGCTGAGAGAAGAAGGCTTCAGACGATTAAATTACTCTGAGCTACGGGAGGACATTCAAACAAAAGGCAAAGAAGTTGAAAACTTTGAAAAAAATTTAGAAGAATGTATAACTAGAATAACCAATACAGAGAAGTGCTTAAAGGAGCTGATGGAGCTGAAAACCAAGGCTCAAGAACTACGTGAAGAATGCAGAAGCCTCAGGAGCCGATGCAATCAACTGAAAGAAAGGGTATCAGCGATGGAAGATGAAATGAATGAAATGAAGCAAGAAGGGAAGTCTAGAGAAAAAAGAATAAAAAGAAATGAGCAAAGCCTCCAAGAAATATGGGACTATGTGAAAAGACCAAATCTACGTCTGATTGGTGTACCTGAAAGTGATGGGGAGAATGGAACCAAGTTGGAAAACACTCTGCAGGATATTATCCAGGAGAATTTCCCCAATCTAGCAAGGCAGGCCAACGTTCAGATTCAGGAAATACAGAGAACGCCACAAAGATACTCCTCGAGAAGAGCAACTCCAAGACACATAATTGTCAGATTCACCAAAGTTGAAATGAAGGAAAAAATGTTAAGGGCAGCCAGAGAGAAAGGTCGGGTTACCCTCAAAGGGAAGCCCATCAGACTAACAGCGGATCTCTCGGCAGAAACCACACAAGCCAGAAGAGAGTGGGGGCCAATATTCAACATTCTTAAAGAAAAGAATTTTCAACCCAGAATTTCATATCCAGCCAAACTAAGCTTCATAAGTGAAGGAGAAATAAAATACTTTACAGACAAGCAAATGCTGAGAGATTTTGTCACCACCAGGCCTGCCCTAAAAGAGCTCCTGAAGGAAGCACTAAACATGGAAAGGAACAACCGGTACCAGCTGCTGCAAAATCATGCCAAAATGTAAAGACCATCGAGACTAGGAAGAAACTGCATCAACTAACAAGCAAAATAACCAGCTGACATCATAATGACAGGAACAAATTCACACATAACAATATTAACTTTAAATGTAAATGGACTAAATGCTCCAATTAAGAGACACAGACTGGCAAATTGGATAAAGAGTCAAGACCCATCAGTGTGCTGTATTCACGAAACCCATCTCACGTGCAGAGACACACATAGGCTCAAAATAAAAGGATGGAGGAAGATCTGCCAAGCAAATGGAAAACAAAAAAAGGCAGGGGTTGCAATCCTAGTCTCTGATAAAACAGACTTTAAACCAACAAAGATCAAAAGAGACAAAGAAGGCCATTACATAATGGTAAAGGGATCAACTCAACAAGAAGAGCTAACTATCCTAAATATATATGCACCCAATACAGGAGCACCAAGATTCATAAAGCAAGTCCTGAGTGACCTACAAAGAGACTTAGACTCCCACACATTAATAATGGGAGACTTTAACACCCCACTGTCAACATTAGACAGATCAACGAGACAGAAAGTCAACAAGGATACCCAGGAATTGAACTCAGCTCTGCACCAAGCGGACCTAATAGACATCTACAGAACTCTCCACCCCAAATCAACAGAATATACATTTTTTTCAGCACCACACCACACCTATTCCAAAATTGACCACATACTGGGAAGTAAAGCTCTCCTCAGCAAATGTAAAAGAACAGAAATTATAACAAACTATCTCTCAGACCACAGTGCAATCAAACTAGAACTCAGGATTAAGAATCTCACTCAAAACCGCTCAACTACATGGAAAGTGAACAACCTGCTCCTGAATGACTACTGGGTACATAACGAAATGAAGGCAGAAATAAAGATGTTCTTTGAAACCAACGAGAACAAAGACACAACATACCAGAATCTCTGGGACGCATTCAAAGCAGTGTGTAGAGGGAAATTTATAGCACGAAATGCCCACAAGAGAAAGCAGGAAAGATCCAAAATTGACACCCTAACATCACAATTAAAAGAACTAGAAAAGCAAGAGCAAAGACATTCAAAAGCTAGCAGAAGGCAAGAAATAACTAAAATCAGAGCAGAACTGAAGGAAATAGAGACACAAAAAACCCTTCAAAAAATTAATGAATCCAGGAGCTGGTTTTTTGAAAGGATCAACAAAATCGATAGACCACTAGCAAGAGTAATAAAGAAAAAAAGAGAGAAGAATCAGACGCAATAAAAAATGATAAAGGGGATATCACCACCGATCCCACAGAAATACAAACTACCATCAGGGAATACTACAAACACCTCTTCACGAATAAACTAGAAAATCTAGAAGAAATGGATAAATTCCTGGACACATACACTCTCCCAAGACTAAACCAGGAAGAAGCTGAATCTCTCAATAGACCAATAACAGGAGCTGAAATTGTGGCAATAATCAATAGCTTACCAATCAAAAAGAGTCAAGGACCAGATGGATTCACAGCCGAATTCTACCAGAGGTACAAGGAGGAACTGGTACCATTCCTTCTGAAACTATTCCAATCAATAAAAAAAGAGGGAATCCTCCCTAACTCATTTGATGAGGCCAGCATCATTCTGATACCAAAGCCAGGCAGAGACACAACCAAAAAAGAGAATTTTAGACCAATATCCTTGATGAACATTGATGCAAAAATCCTCAATAAAATACTGGCAAAACGAATCCAGCAGCACATCAAAAAGCTTATCCAGCATGATCAAGTGGGCTTCATCCCTGGGGTGCAAGGCTGGTTCAATATATGCAAATCAATAAATGTAATCCAGCATATAAACAGAGCCAAAGACAAAAACCACATGATTATCTCAATAGATGCAGAAAAAGCCTTTGACAAAATTCAACAACCCTTCATACTAAAAACTCTCAATAAATTAGGTATTGATGGGATGCATCTCAAAATAATAAGAGCTATTTATGACAAACCCACAGCCAATATCATACTGAATGGGCAAAAACTGGAAGCATTCCCTTTGAAAACTGGCACAAGACAGGGATGCCCTCTCTCACCACTCCTATTCAACATAGTGTTGGAAGTTCTGGCCAGGGCAATTAGGCAGGAGAAGGAAATAAAGGGTATTCAATTAGGAAAAGAGGAAGTCAAATTATCCCTGTTTGCAGACGACATGATTGTATATCTAGAAAACCCCATTGTCTCAGCCCAAAATCTCCTTAAGCTGATAAGCAACTTCAGCAAAGTCTCAGGATACAAAATCAATGTACAAAAATCACAAGCATTCTTATACACCAACCACAGACAAACAGAGAGCCAAATCATGAGTGAACTCCCATTCACAATTGCTTCAAAGAGAATAAAATACCTAGGAATCCAACTTACAAGGGATGTGAAGGACCTCTTCAAGGAGAACTACAAACCACTGCTCAAGGAACTAAAAGAGGATACAAACAAATGGAAGAACATTCCATGCTCATGGGTAGGAAGAATCAATATTGTGAAAATGGCCATACTGCCCAAGGTAATTTACAGATTCAATGCCATCCCCATCAAGCTACCAATGACTTTCTTCACAGAATTGGAAAAAACTACTTTGAAGTTCATATGGAACCAAAAAAGAGCCTGCATCGCCAAGTCAATCCTAAGCCAAAAGAACAAAGCTGGAGGAATCACACTACCTGACTTCAAACTATACTACAAGGCTACAGTAACCAAAACAGCATGGTACTGGTACCAAAACAGAGAAATAGACCAATGGAACAGAACAGAGCCCTCAGAAATAACGCCGCATATCTACAACTATCTGATCTTTGACAAACCTGAGAAAAACAAGCAATGGGGAAAGGATTCCCTATTTAATAAATGGTGCTGGGAAAACTGGCTAGCCATATGTAGAAAGCTGAAACTGGATCCCTTCCTTACACCTTATACAAAAATCAATTCAAGATGGATTAAAGACTTAAACGTCAGACCTAAAACCATAAAAACCCTAGAAGAAAACCTAGGCATTACCATTCAGGACATAGGCATGGGCAAGGACTTCATGTCTAAAACACCGAAAGCAATGGCAACCAAAGCCAAAATTGACAAATGGGATCTAATTAAACTAAAGAGCTTCTGCACAGCAAAAGAAACTACCATCAGAGTGAACAGGCAACCTACAACATGGGAGAAAATTTTCGCAACCTACTCATCTGACAAAGGGCTAATATCCAGAATCTACAATGAACTCAAACAAATTTACAAGAAAAAAACAAACAACCCCATCAAAAAGTGGGCGAAGGACATGAACAGACACTTCTCAAAAGAAGACATTTATGCAGCCAAAAAACACATGAAAAAATGCTCACCATCACTGGCCATCAGAGAAATGCAAATCAAAACCACAATGAGATACCATCTCACACCAGTTAGAATGGCAATCATTAAAAAGTCAGGAAACAACAGGTGCTGGAGAGGATGTGGAGAAATAGGAACAGTTTTACACTGTTGGTGGGACTGTAAACTAGTTCAACCATTGTGGAAGTCAGTGTGGCGACTCCTCAGGGATCTAGAACTGGAAATACCATTTGACCCAGCCATCCCATTACTGGGTATATACCCAAATGACTATAAATCATGCTGCTATAAAGACACATGCACACGTATGTTTCTTGTGGCATTATTCACAATAGCAAAGACTTGGAACCAACCCAAATGTCCAACAATGATAGACTGGAATAAGAAAATGTGGCACATATACACCATGGAATACTATGCAGCCATAAAAAATGATGAGTTCATGTCCTTTGTAGGGACATGGATGAAATTGGAAATCATCATTCTCAATAAACTATCTCAAGAACAAAAAACCAAACACCGCATATTCTCACTCATAGGTGGGAACTGAACAATGAGATCACATGGACATAGGAAGGGGAATATCACACTCTGAGGACTGTTGTGGGGTGGTGGGAGGGGGGAGGGATAGCATCGGGAGATATATCTAATGCTAGATGACGAGTTAGTGGGTGCAGCGCACCAGCATGGCACATGTATACATATGTAACTAACCTGCACATTGTGCACATGTACCCTAAAACTTAAAGTATAATAAAAAAAAAAAAGAAAGAAACTGAACAACCTGCTGCTGAATGACGACTGGGTAAATAACGAAATTAAGGCAGAAATAAAGAAGCTCTTTGAAACCAACGAGAACGAAGACACAATGTACTAGAATCTCTGGGGCACAGCTAAAACAGTGTTAAGAGGGAAATTTACAGCACTAATTACCCACATCAAAAAGCTGGAAAGATCTACAATCAACACCTGAACATCACAATTAAAAGAACTAGAGAAGCAAGAGCAAACAAATTCAAAATCTAGCAGAAGTAATGACTAAGATGAGAGCAGAAATGAAGGAGAAAGACACGAAAATCCCTTCAAAAAATCAATGAATCCAGGAGCTGGTTTTTCAAAAAGATTAACAAAATAGATAGACCGCTAGCCAGACTAGTAAAGAAGAAAAGAGAGAAGAATCAATTTGACACAATAAAAAATGATAAAGGGGAGAGCACCACTGATGCCACAAAAATACAAACTCCATCAGAGAATACTGTAAACACCTTTACGAAAATAACTAGAAAATCTAGAAGAAATGGATAAATTCCTGGACACATGTACCCTCCCAAGTCTAAACCAGGAAGAAGTCAAATCCCTGAGTCACAGCCAAATTCTACCAGAGGTACAAAGAACTGGTACCATACCTTCTGAAACTATTGCAAACAATACAAAAAGAAAGCCTCCTCCCTAACTCAGTTCATGAGGCCAGTATCAACCTGATATCAAAACCTGGCAGAGACACAACAAAAAAAGAAAACTTCAGGCCAAAATCTCTGATGAACATCGATATGAAAATCCTAATTAAATACTGGCAAACCAAATCCAGCAGCACATCAAGAAGCTTATCCACCACGATCAAGTTGGCTTCATCCCTGGGATGCAAGCCTGGTTCAACATACAAAAAGCACTAAATGTAATCTATCACATAAACAGAACCAATGAAAAAAAAAAACACCTGATTATCTCAATAGATTCAGAATAGGCCTTCGATAAAATTCAACACCGCTTCATGCTAAAAGCACTCAATAAACTAGGTATTGATGGAACATATCTCAAAATATTAAAAGCTATTTATGACCACCCCGCAGCCAATATCATACTGAAAGGGCAAAAGCTGGAAGCATTCCCTTTGAAAACTGGCACAAGATAAGGATGCACTGTCTCACTACTCCTATTCAACATAGTATGGGAAGTTCTGGCCAGGGCAATCAGGCAAGAGAAAGAAATAAAGGGTATTCAAATAGGAAGAAAGGAAGCCAAATTGTCTCTGTTTGCATATGACATGATTGTATATTTAGAAAACCCCATTGTCTCAGACCAAAACTCCTTAAGCTGATGAGCAAAGTCAGCCAAGTCTCAGGATACAAAATCAATGTGCAGAAGTCACAAGCATTCCTATATACCAACAATAGACAAGACTAGAATCATCACGAGTTAACTCACATTCACAATTGCTACAGAGAGAATAAAATACCTAGGAACACAACTTACAAGGGATGTGAAAGACCTCTTCAAGGGGAACTACAAAGCACTGCTCAAGGAAATAGGAGAGGACACAAACAAATGGAAAAACATTCCATGCTCATGGATAGGAAGAAAAAACATTCCATGCTCATGGATAGGAAGGAAAAATATTCCATGCTCATGGATTGTGAAAATGGTCATAATACCCAAAGTAAGGTATTGATTCAATGCTATTCCCATCAACCTACCATTGATTTTCTTCACAGAATTAGAAAAAAAAAACTACTTTAAATTTCATATGGAACCAAAAAAGAGCCCCTACAGCCAAGATAATCCTAAGCAAAAAGATCAAAGCTGGAGGTATCATGCTACCTGATTTCAAAATATACTACAAGTCTACAGTAACCAAAACAGCATGGTACTGGTATCAAAACAGATATATAGACGAATGGAGCAGAGCAAAGGCCTCAGAAAAAATACCATACATCTACAATCATCTGATCTTTGACAGACCTGACAAAAACAATCAATGGGGAAAGGATTCCCTGTTTAATAAATGGTGTTGTGAAAACTGGCTAGACATATGCAGAAAACTGAAACTGGACCCTTCCTTATACCTTATATGAAAATTAAATGAAGACGGATTGAAGACTTAAATGTAAAACCTAAAACCATAAAAACCCTAGAAGAAAACCTAGTCAATACCATTCAGGACATAGGCATGGGCAAAGACTTCATGACTAAAACACCGAAAGCAATGGCAACAAAAGCCAAAATTGACAAATGAGATCTAATTAAATTAAAGAGTTTCTACAGAGCAAAAGAAGTTATCATCAGAATAAATGGGCAACCTACAAAATGGAAGAAAATTTTTGCCATCTATCCGTCTGACAAAGGGCTCATATGCAGAATCTACGAGGAACTTAAAGAAACTTACAAGGAAAAAACAACCCCATCAAAAAGTGGGTAAAGTATATCAACAGAAACTTCTCAAAAGAAGACATTTATGCAGCTAACAAACAAAAGATAAAAAAAACTCATCATCACCGGTCATTAGAGAAATGCAAATCAAAACCACAATGAAATACCATTTCATGCCAGTCAGAATGGTGATCATTAAAAAGTCAGGAAACAACAGACGCTGGAGAGAATGTGGAGAAATAGGAATGTTTTTACACTAGTGGTGAAAATGTAAATTAATTCAACCATTGTGGAAGACAGTGTGGCGATTCCTCAAGGATCTAGAACCAGAAATACCATTTAGCCCAGCAATCCCAGTACTAGGTATATACCCAAAGGATTGTGAATCATTCTACTATAAAGACACATGCACACATATGTTTATTGCAGCACTATTTACAAGAGCAAAGACTTGGAACCAACTCAAATGCCCATCAATGATAGACTGGATACAGAAAATGTGGCACATACACACAATGGAATACTATGCAGCCATAAAAAATAATGAACTCATGTCCTTTTCAGGGACATGGATGCAGCTGGAAACCAACATTCTCAGCAAACACAGGAACGGAAAACCAAACATCGCATGTTCTCGCTCATAAATAGGAGTTGAACAGTGAGATCACATGGACACAGGGAGGGGAACATCACACACTGGGGCCTGTCAGGGAGTGGGGGGCAAGGGGAGGGAGAACATTAGGAGAAATACTAATGCATGTGGGGCGTAAAACCTAGATGATGGGTTGATAGGTTCAGCAAACCACCATGGCACATGTATAACTATGTGACAAACCTGCACGTTCTGCACGTTTCCCAGAACTTAGAGTAAAATTTTAAAAATTTAAAAAATTAAAATTAAATACATAAATACATAAATAAATGAAAAGTCAATATTATATCCATACAATTATATTGTTTAATTGGGATTTGGACCTGTTAATAACCTTGCCACACAATCATGTACCTCTATGTAAATATAGGTTCTTTTAGTAAAAGCAAATGTAAATTGGTACAAATATACTTTTCTCAAAGGGGTAGATCAAAAGATGATCAATCTATGTAACATATAGGAACTATTTGCAATTTGCAAATGAATATATTTGAATTTTCTTAGTTTTCATCTGTCCAAACTGACCATTTTTTATGTAAATGTTCTTCTTTCATTAATACAAATAAAGTTCATTAATAATTAATATGTTTGAGTTTTAACTGCCTTCCATTCCATATAAGACCCTTAGGCTTAGTCAACACTTTCTCTTAATTAGCACGCTTATTCTTTAATAACAGTATAAACAAAATTTAGATTTGAAAATTTGATAAATTAATAGTGATGATGTTTGATGATTTCATCAGTGTATACTTATTTCCAAACACATAAAATTGTGTACATTAAATATCTGTAGTTTTTTGTATGTTAATCACACTTTGATATAGTGGTTAAAAATAATTTGTTAACTTTTCTTCTCTGCTACATATATCAAATTCTATTTAGCTAGTAGCCATAAATACATAATAGAAATTAAAAACATACATAAACAGCATGTTTATAAAAGAGCATGTTAACTCACACATATATATACATGTATATATGTATACATGTATGTATATGAATATATGCATATATATTTTGTATGTATATATGTATACTTACTTATGTATACATATATATTTTATATGTATATATGTATACATATATATTTTATATGTATATATGTATACATATATATTTTATATGTATATATGTATACATATATAAGTATATAAATATATGCATGAATTTATGTATATATATTTTATGTATATATGTGTATACATATATATTTTATATATATATGTGTATACATATATATTTTCCAAAACCCTCCTTAATAGTTATTTAAGCATTAAAATGTCAATCATGGAATCATTTCAAGGGGATCTTCTTGATGCTAATATGATGTTGATATAAGAATAGGTGCTTAATAAAGTCTCACTATTAACTTACAGTTACAATTGAAAACTGGGTAATGTTTATGTCAATTGATAAATTTCTGAAATTGAAAGTCCAAACTCCTGAAGACGAAATGACACTATAAGGTGGAATTGCTGTTCCTAATAAAGCACACATGAAGCAGGTTGCCATAAACCCCACTGGGGAAGGCAAATCTCATTTCTACTCATTGATGAAGTATGAATGTTGTATAAAAGATTGAAACACTACCACTATTAGGGATAAAATAGCAGTTGTTAACAAAAAATACGTTCAGATCAGGGTATTCAACACTGGCTTGCAAGCACAATAGAAATATATATTTATTTTCCGTGGAATTATTTTCCAGAATGTTGAATGGTTTTGTAAATGAGAAGAAAAGATATGGAGTTAATGCCACATATGCTAGAGTAGACAAATTTGAATAAGTTGAATGTGTTCAGCTGTATTCTGTAAAAGTTGGATATGAATTTTCTTAAGTTGAATATATTCTTGTTTCTTATTACATTAATACTTATCACTGCGTCTCTTAAAGCAAAAACAAACAAACAAACAAACATAAATAAATAAATAAATAAATAAATAAATAAAAAGACCTGTCTCTAAGAGGTTGAATTTAATTTTCTCCATAGATGTTTAAGCTCCTTGGCTTCCAGAATAGTTCTTTTAGTTTTATCTGCTAGTTTTATTTTTTATATGTTAGAGTTAACTATACTTTTTATTTGCTGATGTTAATGGGTAAGAATTATTGCTTGGCTTCAGTTAATTGCATATCTTATGCACTTTATCCAGTGGTCTACAACTAAGTAAAAAGCAGAAGTTTTAATTTCTAATAAGTTCCCAGGTGCTGCTGCTGCTATTGGTCTGTGGACCACAGAATAGTAAGTAGTAGTAAGAGCGAGCTTGTTGGATGTTTAAATTGTTATATCTTCCAGTTTCCTGTGTGAAACCAGAAGCAAAAATTCATTCTTTTATTAAGACATCTTAATGGATTTTAAATGTTGACATTCCATAGAAAGAACCAGAGAGAGAAGGAAGGAAGGAAGGGAGGGAGGGAGGGAGGGAAAAGAAAGGAAAGAAAACATTTGGAGGAAAAACAAAAGCTTAACTGATTTGGCCTATAGGCTGTTAAGTTACTGACTTCTGAGTTATGAGCTCCAGACAAATGATTATATGCCATTCAGGTATGAGAAGGGGGAGGTGAAGGGCATTACAGTATTACATGTTATTTTATTATGATTTATTGTTCATAATAAACAATTACTATTAATAGTGATAAAATATTCATTGTTGCTGTGACTAAATAAGTAAAATTGTGTCTTGTCACCCACATATCTTACTAGTCTTGATTTCTTGTTACAATGCCTCAGGTACCAATTTGACTCCAAAATCTTTTACTAAATCATAAAGAAAAATAAGTTTAATCTCATCATATTTCTTCAGATATTATCTTCTACCACCCATCACTGGGCATTCCTCACTCCTTGGCATTCTTCACCTAAACTTAATTGAAAAGAAAAAACAAAATATTCTCTTTCCTTATTAATATGGCTCAAGCCTGAATTATATATAAATATACACAAACACATACACACACACACACATCCCAATTATTTGTGTATTTAATCAGTTACTTATGTTATGAATTTGTGAATATTTATTTTAGACTTTGAGTTAAAATCCAAAACTACTTTATTTTGTCTCAGATTGTTTCAGTTTTGGCCATTGGGAGTGCTTTTGATTGTATCTTGTGTTCCTTTGACACTGGGGAGAGCGGTTTGTTCGAAGTTTTATTGTGCAATTCCTTTTGATTAGGTAACGTTTCTTCGTGTCTCTCTCTCTCTCTCTCTCTCTGTGTGTGTGTGGGCGTGTGTGTGTGTGTGTGTGGGTGTGTGTCTTAGCTCATTCGAGATGCTATAACAAATATATTAATCTGGGAAATTTATGGACAGCAGAAATATACTCATTACAGTTCTGGAGGCTGGGAAATCCAAGATCAAGATGCTGACATATTCAGCATCTGGTATGAGCTTGCTCTCTGCCTCAAAGAGACACCTTGTAGCTGTGTCCTTACCCTGTGGAAGGAGAGAACAGCTCATTGCACCTCTTTTACAAGGCCACTAATCCCATGAAGGCTCTGCCTTCATGACTTAATCACCCACTAAAGGCCCACCTCTTAATAGCAGCCCATCAGCAATTAACTTTCAACATGAATTTGGAGAGGATACATACAGGTCATAACAGTGTGTGTTTTATTAGCACTTTATTACTTTCTATTGTACAAGATGATTCAAGATTATCTTTTATATTTTCTCCCTCATTCCTAGAATAGTCTAGACAAGGAGCTCTAGTTCCTATTACTGGAGAATTACATTAGAAACTAAGATCTAGGTGCTAGGTTTGCTCATTGCTGTGAGATGTCATTGAATCTAGAACTTCTGAGCTGACAGTACAAGGAAATGCATGTGCATATCCTAACCTATATACTTACACCAATCTATAATACACGCCTATAACACATATATAAATATCTGTAAGACTATATTTACATCAAGCTAAACATGAATTCTTACTGATGTCGCTGTATCGAAAATATCACTACTTCCCTTGATTAGATATATGACCTTAACACTTCAACAGTGAGAAACTTGGTTCCTATCATCAAACATATATTTATTTAATTATTCAATTCTAGTACATGAATAAAAAGTATTGGAATTGTTGAAGTCTAACCATGTGCAAAACAACATTATAAATTAGAGTGCAGCGTCTATGTTTGTTTTGCTTTGCCTTTAGTCTTATAGACTCCTCTCATTTTCAAATTTAGTTGTTAGAAACTTGCTCCCCCAACCCCCTTAAGAGAGTTTGGTCATACATTTATAACGCAGTTAGATTCTCTTGTCATAGTCTGCATTCCATCATCACATCCCACACCCTCCCGTTTCCTTTTTATGAATAAATAATATACCGTTATATGGATATACCACAATACATTTATCAGTTCTTCTACCGAAGGAAATTTTGTGTGCTTCCAGTTTTGGATGATTATGAATAAAGTTGCTGTAAACCTTCACACGCAGATTTGTATGTGGAAATAACTTTACAAATTAGTTGAGTAAATACCCAGAAGTGCAGTTGCTAGGTCATATGGTAAAACTATGTATACCATTGTAAAAATCTGCCAAATAGTCTTCCAAGTGGCAGTATTATTTTGCATCCCTACCAGCAATGAATGAGTGTTATTACTGCTTGATGTATCTCCCAGAAAATGACATTAACATTTCTTGCCATTCTCAAAGTAATGTTATCTCATTTTTTGCGTCAACTAATTTATAATAACAAATGACTGAACATCTTTTTTATATGCTTATTTTCCCTCTTTCTGTCTTTTTTGGTGAGGTGTCTGTTTTAAAATATGTCCATATTTAATTGGTTGGGTGGTTTGTTTTCTTAAGAAGTGTTTAAAAGTTGTGGGTTTTTTTTTCACTTTTTCAAAAATTTTAGATACAAGTCTTTTACTAAATATGTGTTTCACATATATTGTCTTCCAGTGTGTGGCTTATTATATCATTCTCTTTGTATTCTTTATTAACAGAGAAGTTTTAAATTTAATAAGCTCCTACGTATCCATTTTTTTATGGATTGTGTTTTGATGTTGTATATAAAACTCATTATCAAAGGCAAATATGTTTTTCCTATGTTATCCTTAGAGAAGTTTTATGTCTTTGTTTTTTACTTTTAGATCTGTGATCCATCTTGAGGATCTAAGGTTTGTGTGCAGGTTTATTTTTTTACATGTGGTCAGTCTGATTGTTCCAACAGCATATGTGGAAAACTTTATTCCTTCTTCACTGAATTGCTCTTGCTCCTTTGTTAGATTACCTGATGATATTTGTGCAAATCTATTTCTGGGCTCTCCTTTCTATTCCATTAATGTATATAAAATAATAACATATTTATTACTGTGATTTTATATTAAGTTTTGAAATTGGGTAGTGTGAGTTCTCCAGCTTTATTCTTCAGTGTCATGTTGGGTATTCTAGGGCTTTTGATTTTTCCTATAAACATTAGAATCAAGTTGTCAGTATCTACAAAACAGCTTGCTAGAAGTTAATTGGGATTGTATTAAAACTATAAATCACATTGAGAGAATTTAACAGCTTAAAATATTGAGTTCTAAATTCTATGAACATGGAATATCTTTCTATTTATTTGAATTTCATTGATTTTCTTAATCAGCTTTGTAGTTTTACACGCTTAGATTCTTTATGTATTTTGTTAAATTTATACCTATTTATTTTTTAGGTGCTGTTGTAAATGGCATTTTTTAAATTCCAAGTTTCAGTACTTCATAGGAAAGCAAATGACTTTTGTCAAGTTTATTGATTGTCTTTATTGTTTACTTATTTTCAATTTAATTGATTTTTGCTTTATTGTTTTATTTTTTTCCCCTCCTTGTTTGGGAGTAAGCTACTCTTTTTCTCAAGTGTCCTATGGTGGAAATTTAGGTTATTGATATTAGATCATTCTTATTATCATGTTTTTTATTTTGCATGGCAGAGGAAGGGAGATATACAGTGAGAAAAGGGGAGAAAGATGGAGGGCTGTAGAGAGATAGAGAGAGCTCCTTTTATAATATACCCATCTAATGCTATAAGTTTCCCTTTAAATTTAGCGTTGCTTTTGGTGCATCCCACAAATATTAATTTTCATTTTGTCTTAGTTTTTGTTTTTTCTTGAGATGTTTTCCTTCACCCACATATTATTTAGAAGTATGTTGTTCATTTTCAATGTTTGGGAGATTTCTAGCTTTCTTTCCTGTATGTGTTTCTAATTTATGCCAATTTTGGTCTTAGAGCATACTTTCTATCATTTTTTGTTTGAATTTGTTCATGTGTGCTTTTTGGTACATAACGTGCTCTGTCTTGGTGAATATTTCATGTGAGCTGGAGAATAATATGTGTTCTGCTGTTTTATGATGTTTATTCAATAAATGTAAATTAAATTGATTAGATTGATTTCACTATTCAGCTCATTCACATCCTTCTTGAGTTTCTGGCTGCTTGATCTTTCAATTACTAAAAAAGGGTTATTGCATTCTGCAATTGTAATAATGAATTTATGTATTGCTCCTTAAAGTTTTCTCAAGTTCTGTATCATTTTTAAGGTGATGTTGTTAGGCACATGCATGTTAAGGACTGTTATGCCTTCTTGAAGAATTAACCCCTTCTTCATTATAAAAGTCTCTGTTTATTCCTGATAATTTTCTTTGTCCTGAAGTTAGTTTTGTCTGAAATTAACACAGTTATTCTAGCTTTCTTTTCACTGAAGTTATCAGTCTATATTTCTCCATCTCTTTATTTTAACCTATCCAAGTCTTCATATTTAGAGTGGGCTTTTGTGTACACAGCATATTTCTAGGTGGTGTTATTTATCCACTCAATCTTTGTCTTTAATTCATGTATTTAACACATTTATACTCATTATAAATACAGTTGGATTCATATGTACTGTGTTTTAACATTTTTATGTTTGTTGAATTTATTCTTTTATATCCCTGCTTTTCTGACTTCTCTTTTTTTTAAATGAGTACTTTATGATTTTGTTTTATAAATCTCTCTTAGAATATCAATAGCATTTTTTAAAACAGTGTTTTCCCTAGGGTTTACATAACACAATTTAACTTCACTTACAAATTGCACAATATTTTATAATGCACATTATGCACACATTATTAAAGAGTATTTCCAGTTCTACCTATTTAATTTATTCCTAACCCAATACTCTGCCTTTTTTTTATGTAGATACAAGTTTCTGACCTATATAATTCTACTTTGCCTGCATAACATCTAACATTTCTTTTGAAGCAGTTCTGCTGGTGATGAACTCTCTCAGTTTTTGTTTGTATAAGAATATTTTTCATTTCTCCTTTACTTTTGAAGGATAACTTCTCTGCATATGGAATTTTGTGTTTTTTAAAAAGGTTTTTCTTTCAACATTTCACGTATTTTATTTCACTCTTATTTTTGCTTGGTTTTGATAAAAAGTCCACAGTAATTCTTATTATTTTTGTTCTATAATATGGTGTTTTTTTTCCTCTGGCTTCTTTTAAAATTTTATCTTTGCTTTTGGTTTTCTTCAGTTTGGATATGATATACATAGGTTTAGATATTTTGTTATTTATCCTGCTTTGTGTTCTGTGAGCTTCCTGAATTTGTAGTTAGATGTCTATCATTAATTTTGGAAAATTCTTGTCCATTATTATTTTTACCTCAAGTATTTTTTCTTTTTGCTGTTTCTTCTCTTGCTATTTTTCTAGTTATACATGTATTGTGCCTTTTGAAATTACTGCAAAGTTCTTAAACATTTTCTTTATAAAATTCTTTTTTCTAAATTTGCACTTAAGTTTATAAGTTTCTGTTCATCTCTTTCAAGCTGATTTTTTGTTTGCCATGGCTAGTCTGCTGATGAGCCAATCAGAAGGATTTTTTAATTTTCTTTACATTATTTTTAGCATTTCCTTTTGAGTATTTATTAGGGGTTTCTCTCTCTGCTTATATTACTCATCTCTTCTACCATATTATCTACTTTTTTTTTTCTTTGGAGCCTTTAACATACTAATCATAATTGCTTTAAATCTCTCCTGGTAATTCCAACATATTTGATTTGGTTTATGATTCTTTCTTTGCCTCTTCAGATTTTATCTTTCTATTTTTATGTTTATAAAAAAAGTTTTTGTCTTTTAACATGCCTCATAAATTTTTGTTGAAAGCCTGGTATTTTGTACTAAGTAAATAGGTGTTGGTGTGAAGGTTTATGTTAACCTGGCTAAGAGGTCAGTTTATTTTTTTCTGTTACTGTAGGTATAAAAGGTTTCAAATTTCTTAATTTCATTTTGGTCTCCACTCTTGACTTTGTGTTTCCGAAAGTACTACACTTCAGAGAGAATCTCTGTCTGACAGCTCTTTCTTTTATAATCTTTTGTTACTATACTGAATCCCCATTGATATCATGGTAAATTGTGACTGAGAAACAGTTTTCTATAATCTTATGATTAAATGTCACTCTTTTAGTGGGTCTGAAGTTGTGCCCTAAACCAACATTCTCCAGTGGTTTAATTTTTGTTTGCCTTAGGTGAGACAAAATATTTTAATTAGTCTAATGTGAGAGGAATCCATCCTTCCCACATTCTATGACATAACTCTCTGTTCAAATATTTTACCATAGGGAATGGGAGCTATCTGTTCTCAGCTTCTCTCTATTTCTACCTCTGGGGAAAATCTCTGAACTACTGGTCGGGTTCTAGGAGCAAAACCTTGGTGCACTTCTTTGGAAGTGGCATTCCCACTTTATAAACTGAGCTCTTGGTGAATTTAAAGTATAACCAACTCAGATCTCCCTGGTTTGCCTTTCTGTTATAGAAACCCCATTCTTTGAGCCCAAGCAAAGCAATCAGACTCCAATATATTTGGCATGCTATGCTCTAGGTAGAGCCTCTATCTCACAAATGAGAATAGGGTAGAAGAAGAGAGCTCTCACCTCTTGGCTTTATGAACCTAGAACTTAGCCTCAGCAGCAGAAAGTTGGGGGAAAGATGAAAAACGCTGACATGTTGCCTATATCACGAAAATGTTCCTCTTACTTGGACTGGGGGAAAAATAGTCTTGTGCCTTGGCTCTACTACCCTTGAATGAACTTTCTGTGTTGCTGAAGTGAGAAGGCAAAGGGAGAGCATGGATGTTGGTTCAGACACCACTGGGTCTCTCTCATCTTAAAAATGTTTAGATTTTTTTCCATAAACTTCAATAAACCTTAAATGACTTATATTTTTAGTAATTTTTAGCAGTTTCACTGGGGAGGGGTTCCACAGAGGTCCTCATACACTCATACCAGAAGTAGGACTTCCTACAGAAGCTTTTCTAATTTAGTAATTCAACTTCTGAATTATCAGAAATAAAACAAGTCAGTACTCCACAGCACAATGCATCAGTTTTGCTTTCAAACAATGTGTAGCATACCAGGATTCATAATCTAGAATCAATGATGTCATTGTTGAGACATTTACTATATGTGCTTAGTTTTGAGGAATTTCACAAACATTATTAACTTCATTGTATCTAATAAATTCAATGGTAGTTGTAAATGCTAGTAAAAAATAGACATAGAATGATTATAAAAATGAAACAATATAATTAAAAAAGTAAAAGAAGTGAGAGGGCAGTGCATAAGGCATATTGGCATGTATAATGTATTCACTATTAGCAACCTCTTTGAAGAACAACCTATTAATCATACAATATGTAAAATGCTGTGGTGTTGCATGTCTACATAACTGTAATTCATCAAAGAAAAAGTAAAGTCAATGTTGCACTTTCAGTAACATGTAATGATGTCAGCCCATTTCAATTTTATTACTTGAAAGGCTTAAGATTATTACTAGAAAATCAACATCAATGTTGTTTTTTCTGAAGTTAATTCATGAGAAGGCCATCAATTTGTTGAAAAATATTAAAGTCCAAATATGGTAAGGGGGCCTCTGATAAAATGTTAGTAGCCAGGCACAGACAGGAAAGAATTATATTTTCATAATTTGAAAGTGTGTTTAATTGTACACAGCAGTTTGCTCACAGAATGTGAATGTTGATAGAAAAGTTTTATGGGATTATCAAGAAAAAATATAAACTGATTTACCAAGGGATTTTTAATTAAAGTCATGTTTTATGTAGAAGATTAAAAACATTCCATATAAACTATAGTTGCTAGGAGGAAGAGGATGCCTAGTTTTAAAGGTCTAAGAAATGACACAAAATCTTATTTGTTGCATATGAATCCATAGCCTGGAATGGCTGAAACCATGCTCTACCAATTATATATAGGAATAACTCTTTGGAAATTAGTGTTTTAGAAGAGCCTTACCTCAGATTTATTAAGAGTAATGGGGAAAATGAAGTGGGTAAATCACTTATCACAATAAGTCTAGATAAACAATAGACCTCTTTCTCATTCTGTCAGCTGTCTAAGATCATTGGATGCTTTGGTTTTAAAGGAAGCTATCTAGGATTAGGCTCCTCAGAAAACAGACTCTGAAACTATGAGCTTTTCATGCAGAAACTTTATTGGGGAGTGCTTTACTAATTAATTCTTATACTGGAATGAGTGGAGCAGGACTGGTCAGAGAGAGATTTTTTAATTATAATGCAGGTGCAACTGAGACTTCATCTGATTCCAGGGGAAATTCTTGTGGGCACCTGAGGAATGAATGCTTCCATTCTCAAGGAAAAAAAACCGAGGAACGACCACACATGGTAAGGACAGTTTACATGATACCCACCCTCTTAACAAATCTTAAGGTGTACAATACATTATTGTAGACTATATGTACAACATTGTATAGCAGATTTGTAGGGCATATTTATCTTGCTTAGCAGAACTTTACACCCATTGATTGGTGACTATTTACTTTCTCCCAAATCTCAGTCTCCCCATCACTGACCCTATAGCCAACAATCCACTCTTGATACCACAAATTTGACTATTTTAGATACCTTATATAAGCAGAATCATGCAATATTTGTCTTTCTGATAAATGGCCCATTTCACTTAGTATAATGTCCTCAAGATTCATGTATTCTGTCACATATTGCAAAAATCCCTTCTTTTTTAAAAACTGAACAGTATTTGCTTGTATGTGTATCCCACATTTTATTCATTCATCTTTTGATGGACATTTAGGTTGTTTCCACATCATGGCTAGTGTGCATAATCCTGCAGTGACATCGGAGTAATGTATCTCTTCAAGATCTGATTTCAATTCTTTTAAATTTTATTTTATTTATTTATTTATTTTTGAGATAGAGTTTCACTCTTGTTGCCCAGGCTGGAGTGCAATGGTGCGATCTTGGCTCACCACAACCTGTGCCTCCTGGGTTCAAGTGATTCTTCTGCTTCAGCCTCACGAGTAGCTGGGACAACAGCCATGGGCCACCATGCCCAGCTAATTTTGTATTTTGAGTAGAGATGAGGTTTCTCTATGTTGGTCAGGCTGGTCTCGAACTACTGACCTCAGGTGATTCGCTCGCTTCGGCCTCACAAAGTGCTGGGATTACAGGCGTAAGCCACCACGCCCGACCCAATTCTTTTGGATATATACCTAACAGCAGGATTGCCACATCATAGAGTAGTTCTATTTTTAACTTTTTGAGGAAGCACATTCTGTTTTCCATAGCAGCTACAGCATTTTGCATTCTCACCCAATACTATGCAAGAGTTTCAGTTTTTTCACATTCTCACTCATGCTTGTCTTTTATTTTTAAAAATAGGTATCCTGACAGGTGTGAAGTGATACCTCATTTAGATTTTGACTTGCATTTCCCTGATGATTACTGTTAAGCAGTTTGTCACATACAGGTTGGTCATTTGTATATATCTTCTTTGGAGGAATATCAATTGAAGTCTGTAGCCCATTTTTAATTATATTAGTGTTCTTTTAAAAATACTGAGTTGTAGAAGTTATATACTTTGGAAATTAACCTCTTATTTATCAGATGTTTGGTTATCAAGTAATTTTGCAATTATTCACATTATCTATTCACTTTGTTATATTCTTCGCTGTACAGATACTTTTAGTATGATATAGTCCCTTGTTTGTTTTTATTGTCTGTGCTTTTGTTATCATGTGCATAAAATCACGACCAAGACCTATGTCATGAAGCATTTCCCCTATATTCTCTTGTAAATATTTTACAGTTTGGGGTTTTAACATCTAAGTGTTTTCAGTCCATTTTGAGTGGATTTGTATATGAAGTAAGATGAGGCTCCAAGTTCATCCTTTTGCATATTGATATCTAATTTGCCTACATCATTTGTTGAACTCTTTCCCTATTGTATAATATTGATAACCTTATTGAAAATAACTTTACCATATGTATGTGGGTTTCCTTCTAGGCTTACTAATTTGTTTCACTGGTCCATATATCTGTCCGTATGTATTTGGATTATTGTAGGTTTGTAAGATATTTTAAAATAAAAATGTAATAGAGTCAGCTTTGTTATTCTTTATCAAGATTGATTTGGCTATTTGTGGTTTTTTGCAGTTCAATGTGAATTTTAGAATTGTTTTTTCTATTTCTGTAAAATTTTCCAGGAATGAGGTAAAAATGCTCACTCTCATCACTTCTAGTCCATATAGTACTGGAACACCTAGTCAGAGCAATAGGGCAAGAGAAAGAAATAAATAGCATCTAAATCAGAAAGTAAGAAATAAAATTATCCATTTTTGCGGATGACATGCTCATATATATAGAAACCACCCAAATACTGTTAGAACTAATAGATGAATTCAGTGAAGTTGCAGGATACAAAATTATCATAGAGAAATCAGTTGCATTTCTTAATCAACAATGAACTATCTGAAAAGGAAATTTGAAAAACAACATCATTTCCAATAATACCAAAAAGAGTAAAATACCTAGGAATAAAATTAACTAAGGAGGTAAAAACTTGTGTACTGAAAGCTACAAAGTATTGATGGATTAAAGTGGAAACAAATAAATTGAAATGCATCCTGTGTTCATGGATTAAAAATTTTAATATTGTTGAAAAGACCATACTACTCAATGCAATCTATAGATTTAATGAAATCCCTATCAAAATCCCAAGGATTGTACACACCATTAATGGAAGATATTTGCAGACGAATCATAATGAAACCACAATGAAATGGTTATTAACTTTAACAGGCCTATTGTGTAAGGGAAGGTTTATGAAGAGGTGAATCTTCAGTTAGTTTTGAAGATAGGTGGTGTTAGTATAACAAAAACAGAAGTAGAAGGGCATTTAAGAAATCAGAGTATCTTTTCAAAGCTCTCCAAAGATATGCCATCACCAATTCCATTCCAAAGACTTAAAAATTCTAAACAAAGAGAATTCTGTCTCACTGTAATGGGCTTATACATGGACAATGGATTGGAGAAAATTTATAGCTGTATCTTGATAAATTAACCAAAAAAGGTTATTTCTACCTTACCTGAAAATCCCACATGATATTTTTGTTTAATATTCAATTTGTAATTGTTCAATACTCTAATTTTATATGGGTAAATTCATATAATAACGTGTCTGAAAATTTAGAATGTCAATGTATCTCTTCTTGAAAGAGAATGATGCTTTTGAATTTCACTTGGAACTTTATGTTAAGAATGCCATAAATTAATTCAGATTAAAATAGATATGCTAACATCACTTTTTAATATCCATGATTAGAATAATAGACATATAATATTGTAAAAAGAAAACATTTTAAAAATATATGTTCTAACATTTGAATCCTATGACAAACCATTTAAATTTACGTAGGCACTGTGCAAGTGTCATTTCATCTAATATTTCTTCAAACACTTCAATATTTTTCTCTGCTAGTCTTAAATTTATGCATTTTTGATGGTCTTCACTTTATGATAATGGCCTTACATTTCTTAACAAGTATATTATAGAAAACTTTACTTTGAGAAGTTCATTTATTTTTCCCACTCTAGGGAGCAGAAAGTTAGATCTTGGGCTCAGTGAATAGAGGCATAAGCAATAGTGCCTCACTAAAACAGTGAAGAACTTGTCCATTTACCCATCTATTGTCATTTATTTATTTTCTCACTTAAACGATGTGAACACTCACTATATGCATGTCACCAAGAAACTGAATAACTTAAGGACCTGCACAGGAGGGTGAAAACTTTGAAGCTGATTTTGTCCAGGTGACACTGTCTTTCTCCTTGAGAGTATGGAGTCCTTCTAGCCCATCTTACACTCTTACTTTTCTTTCATTTCTGTTGACTTTATGCATAATCTTTAAACAATAAATCCCTGCATACAAAACAACCAGTCTTCATTTTTTTTGTTTTCTTCCCAATTTATCTTCCCACCTATTCATTATTCTATTTTTACCCTTCTGTTTGCTCTGCTGAGATTGTTGTAATGGTGGAGCAACTACTGTGTACCGTGAACATTCAATACAAAGAGTCCCTAGAGATCTTCATCTTAGATAATATATTTTCTTCATTGACAGTCCAAGGCTCTGGAAGCCCTTATATAAAATATTTGTATTGTTTTCTTTTATTTGTTCACCGACTCCCTGTGAAACTTTGAGACACTCCCTTTACGATCACCCTCTAAGGTTCTGTATGAGTGTGTGTGTTTGTGTATCTGTGTGTGTATTTATTTATGGCTGATAATATTCACTTATTTTCTAGTTAATATAGACAAACAACTTATTAGACAATTTTACTTTTGAATCAGTTACCTTAACCCCCTCCCCAATCCCTTTTCCTTACTCCCTTATTTGCCATTTTAATCCACATCAAACTCACATTCATTGAACACCTTCTTGTCTTTAAATAATTTTGATCTTTATACATCACATGATCTTCTATTTCATTATAGGCAGACCTTAAATTTTAAGGACACTAATCTAAAATTGATGTACTAGAAATGGGTAAACAGCAAGACCAGCTAGTTAAGAAGCAATTACACTTGAAGTAAGTAAGAGGTAATGTAATGCTGGACTATTGCATTCGTATAGCTTTTAGTGAAGGGATTTTGTAGCGGATAGATTTGAGAGAGAAAGGCACTGAGAATGAACAGAGGGAAGATACAGAAGCTGGGCTGAAGGGGGAAGAAGCTGAAAATTCTGCACAGGGTTACCATGCCCAGGGATTCCTTTCTGGCTCCCAACAGCTTCAGGGAAATGGGTTAGTTGAACTAGCAAGGAGCAACCTGCTCCAGCCACAGGTCTCTGGAACCCTGGCAGGAGGAGACCCCTCAACCACCACAGACAGAAAGAGCTGAGTAAAGAAGTGGTAGGGGCAGTACTCCTGTAAGTGTGGAGCCCAGAGGGTTCATTTAAGGACCGTCTGTAGTGAAGCATGGCCAAGGACACCCATCCCCCTAGGCTCAACTTGCTCCCATAGGAGACTTTAGTTTTAGGGGAACAGTGTGACCTGAACTCTGCAGGTGGTCTTGTCCATTGCACTGGGCCATTCGACCTAAACTCCCCTTGGCCTAATGAACTCTCCTGGGACTCCCTTGCAGTGCAGCCTCGGGTGCTCTGGGGGTCCACATCATAGTTCCTACACTCTAGCTCACCATGCCTGACTGGCAGAGAGCTCCAGCTTAACAGACCCCAGGGACAGGCACCAGTCTGCTTGCTTCGTTCCCCCACTGCAGCTTCCTTCCAGACCCACAGCCACTGCTCACGTCACTTTTGGGGTGGGTGTACCTGCAGATGGATATTGTTTTCCCTGCCTCACCAACGCCATGTAGGTGTGTACCCTGTCCTGCCACTGCTGCTGGAGTGAGTGCATTCCATCCCACTCCCAGCACACATCATAAAGCCATTGTAGTAGGAGCCTTGGCTGGCAAAGAGCCCACCAACCCCATCCCACCAGCGTCCAGCCCCTGAGCCAGCACTGCTTATGGATTGAAACTAGACATGGAAAACAGTGGACCTTCCCCTACACAGAGCAGAGGGCACACACAGACCTGTGCCCGCCAGCGCCCCACCCCCGTGCTAACACAACCACCAGAGTGACCACACACATAGTCACCAGCAGGAGGCTCTAGTCGCCTCCCCCGCCACCCTCTGCCCCCGCTGTAGCTGAGGCGCGTGCATATCCCTGTGCTGCTGCTGCCTTTGGTCTGGGAACCTCGGCACAGTGGATTCCTAACCCCAAAGAGCCAGAGAACAAGATCCCTCCGGTTACTGGTTACTAGTTCCACAGTGTTAGAGCACATAGTCCAGGAGTTGGGAGCTGAGCCTTGGCCCTCTAAAATCTTCCAGAAATAAAGCCAGTTAACTGAACCAACCTTATACCACAATCACAATCAAACCCTCGAGTTCATCAAGCAGAAAAGAAAAAAAAGAATCCTAAGGACACCAACTTCAACGATTGAAGAAACATCAGCCCACAAAGATGAAAAAGAACCAATGCAGGAACACTGACAACTCTAATAGCCAGCATGGCTTATTTCCTCCAAATTACTGTACTAGCTCTCCAGCAAGGGCTCTGAACCAGGCTGAGATGGCTGAAATGACAGAAATGGAATTCAAATATGGATAGAAATGAAGATCATTAAAATGCAAGAGTATGTTGAAACTGAATCCAAGGAAGCTAAGAATCACAGTAAAATCATACAGGAGCTCACAGAAAAATTAGCCAGTATAGAAAATAACGTAACAGACCTGATTCGAGCTGAAAGGCACACAAGAATTTCATAATGCAATCACAAGTATTACAGACCAAGCTGAGTAAAGAATCTCAGAGCTTGAAGGCTGGTTTTTTAATATGAGACAGTCAGAAAAGAATCAAGAAAAAAAGAATAAAATGGAAGAAACAAAACCTCTCAGGCATATTGTATTACATAAAGAAACGAAATTTACAACTCAGTGGTGTCCCTGAAGAAGATGGGAAGAATGGAAGTAACTTGGAATATATATTTCACGATATCATCCATGAAAACTTCCCCAACCTAGCTAGAGAGGCCATCATTCAAATTTAGGAAATGCAGAGAACCACAGTAATATACTTCACAAGATCATCTCAAAGACATATAATTATCAGATTCTCCAAGGACAAAATGAAAGAAAGAAATGTTAAAGGCAGCTAGAGAGAAAGGTTAGGTCACTTACAAAGGGAAGCCTATCAGACTAACAACAGACCTCTCAGCAGAAACCTTACAAGCCAGAATAAATTGGGGGCCAATATTCAACATTCGACATTATTAAAGAAAAAAATTCCAACCAAGAATTTCATATCTGGTTAGACTAAGCTTCATAAGTGAAGGATAAATAAGATCCTTTTCAGACAAGTAAATGCTGAGGGAATTCATTACAAACAGACCCACCATAAAAGAGCTCCTGAAGAAAACCCTAAACATGGAAAGAAAGACCATTACCAGCCACTACAAAAACACACCTAAGGACACAGATCAGTGACACTATAAAGAAACCATACAAAAAAGCTAACATCATGGTGACAGGATCAAATCCACACATATCATACTAACCTTGAATGGAAATGGGCTAAATGCCCCAATTAAAAAGTATAGAGTGGCAATCTGGATAAAGAACCAAGACGCATTGGTATGCTGTCTTCAAAGACACATCTAGCATACAATGACACACATAGGTTCAAAATATAGGGATGGAGAACACTCTACCAAGCAAGTGGAGAGCAGAAAAAAGCAGCAGATGTAATCCTACTTTCAGACAAAATAGACTTTAACCCAAAAAAAAGATCAGAAAAGAGAAAGAAGGGCATGACATATTGGAAAAAGCTTCAATTCAACAAGAAGATGTAACTATCCTAAATACATATGCACCCCACACAGGAGCACCCAGATTCATAAATCAAATTATTAGAGACCTTCAAAGAGACCTAGACTCCCATGCATTAATAGTGGGAGACCTCCACATTTCACTCATAGTATTGGGCAGATCACTGAGGCAGAAAATTAACAAAGGTATTCAGGAAGTTCATTTCATGTCATTCCCTTGAATCTGAAAACAAACTCATTATTAGTTGTGAATCTTGAAAAGTAGCATGTATATCCTTATGCATTAGTGTAGAAGTTCTTCTACTTAACAAGAATTTATCAAAATAATGTTGAAACTTTTTTCTGAAATAAATGTAAATATTGTTAAATAAAATATAAATAATGAGAACACTTTTCATAAGATATTTCCTACATATGTGCAGATACAAGCAGAAATCGTTCATTATAATCAAAAGAAGTATAAATTGCTGTAATCTGAGTAATATTGGTTACTTGTAGACCATCACTATCTGAAATATTTAATATTGTGTACCTGGTCAAAACAGAGTATATTCTACTATAATAATAGAAATCAGTGTTTTCCATAAATCCAGTCAAGGAAACATGCTTTCTGTACAAGTCTAATCAAGGCATATTATTAGAAAACATAACTTAAATTCATTCACATTCAATTTCCTAAATTAAGTGCAGATTAGTATCTTTAAGATTTTGGTTTCATACATGTGCGTTCAAGCAAACCTAGATGAACAAAACCAAACAAAACACAGAATTAAACCTTAAAACTGTTCCTGGATCTTGCCTCCTGGAAAGGAACTATAAATCCTATTTTCCAATATATTTTCTTCCTTTCTGGACTCTAGAATTCTTAATTGATTTAGTGTCTCCTACTAATCTTGCTCTACCCTGTTCCTGGGGTCTGTTACCATGGGCTAAATTGTTATTAATCACCATGTTTAATCTCTACCCAGCTTCACACTGTAAAGGCTACTTGAGAGCATTGTCCTTTTTTTCTAAAGAAATGGTTTGCCACATAAAAGATGAGTGATAGAAACTATGATAAAGGAAAAATGTTAAATGTGTTAATGTTCTGCCGGAACAGTTGACCCTCAAGCAACATGGATTTGAACTGTGCAGGTCCACTAATATGGGTATTTTCTTCTGCCTCTGACACTGCTGAGACCACAAGGCTACCCCTCCTGTTCCTCCTCATTCTCAGCCTAGTCAAGGTGAATATAACAAGGATGAAGACCTTTATGATGATCCACTCTGCTTAATGAATAGTAAATATATGATTTTTTTCTCACAATTTTTTAAAGAACATTTTCTTTTTGCTATTTCTTTTCTCTCTTACTTTATTGTAAGAATACATTATATAATACATGCAAGATATAAAATATGTGTTATTTATGTTATCAGTAAGCCTTCCGATCAAGTAGGCTATTAGCAGTTAAATTTTTGGGGAGTCAAAAGATGTACACAGATTTTCTACTGTGCAAGGGTCAGTGTCCCTAACCCCAGTATTGTACAAGGATTGACTGTATTATTCCAAAGAGATCTATTTAATTTCTAGCTGAATCAATTTGTAGTCAGTACAAAACATTTTACTACACCCCAGGTGACCCCTCCCTTGAGATCATTCACCCTCTTTTCTATTTGCAAAGTTACTATGTATTTACTCAACACACGTTTTCTACCTGTGTCTGATTTATACTCAGCACTAGAACAAAATTGGAAGAACAGAAATAAAAAATAAGAAGCAATTCGAGCCCTCATAATGAATATAATGTATATTCATTATATATATCTTATACACACAATAATGAATGTTTGCAAAAGTCACAAAATTAACTACCACAACAAATAGAAATTACAGCCTTCATGGTCCATCTTTAATTTTTCAACATTTAGTAATGCATGGGTACAAAATATACTTTATTTTCTTCTAAGTTCTCCAATGGAGCACAACAGTGCAAATATGATAAGTAGGAACTGACCAAAGTGCTTTGATATCGAGAGCACAGTAAGAAATCAGAAAGATTTGGATATAATACCATGTAGCAATAAAAGCTAAGTCTTGATAATCTGTCTAATGTTTTAAGGGAAGTCAGATATCACTATTTTTTTAAATAAATGCCACTGACTTTTAGATGTTGGTAACTAATTATTTTTAGTTCTTTTTTAAATTCTATGTTTTTAAAGCACAGATTGTGCCATCCTTTGCCAAATCTACAAATAAGGTCTCCTTGGTGGACAGGAGGCCTCTTTGTTAATAACAAAAGTAAATTTTGACAGCCAGATGAAATTTTCTATCCTTCTGGTGTCTATGTGACATGTGAGTCCCATTTCTCATACCAAAATTGAAAAACATTGCCAAACCTTCTTTGATTTATGCAGAGAATATTTTCTTATATGGAGAATGAGGGCTGATGGGTAAAATCATCTCAATCTCTTTCATAAACTTCAAAAAAACATATCCAGAGTTTTGGAGCTAAGTCTACCCTAATTGAAACGGCAAATTTTCTTTAAGAACCAGAACACTTACAATATTTATTCTCATCCATGTCCCCTCAACTATTTCTTTAATTGCTATTTGCAGACACATTCTGCTACTCTTTCACAACTTCTAGATTGTCTGTCTTTCCTGCCCAGAAGGCCTTCTAATCTATCTGAAATACCTAAGATGACAACTTTTGATACGTTAGTACCTGCTCTTGTCCACCCAAATACAGCAGGCATCAATGGGGTTAAAAAGTAAAGCTCTTTCACTATAATTTGTATACAATTAAAAGTATTTAAAATTAACATTGGGAATAACAGTTTTACTACATTTAGAAATACTTCCTAAAAATATTCAGGCAAAAAAATGTCCCTCACTTCCCTAAAGGCCTGAAACGAAGCAAAAGGCATTTTCACAAGGTGTTCACATGCAGAAGGCACATGGTTTTCGGCATCAGCTGGAGTGTGCACATTCCTCAAGAGTCACACTTCCAACAGCACCTGCTATGCTCAGATTTCTACAACAGCAGTTAATGGCAGAAATGGTAGAATGGTAAGGACAAGCTTATTGTTACCCTAAAATTATTATATATTGTCATATGTTATTTGTATTTGTTAGCTATTTAATCAACATCTTATAGTTGGCCCTTTTAAAGTATAGGTTAAGTTGTTTGTTGAAGTAAAGCACTGATTTTCAGTCTATACTGTGTTAATGATCAATTTTTATATTAATGCATGCTAATAAATGTGCAATGTTGTGAAACTTAAAAAAATACATACGTAAGTGCCAGCACCTAGCACAGCATTGTGTACATAATATGTGCTCAGTTAAGTTTTCTAAATTCAATTTTAAGTCTCGGTGATAATCCCTATAAATTTTTCTTTTTCTTGGAAAGATTTGAGAAGGTTTGCCACCTGCTTCCTGTCTTTCCAAGCTGTGATTTTCTGTAGTAGCTATTCAATAAATAATTAGTCTTAGAAAGTTGAGAATTTTTTTTTATGGCTGTTTGTAGTGAAGTAGCATTTAACTCAAATTTGATTTTAAGCTAGCTATTTCGAAAACCACTCCATGAGCTATCATTGTATTACACAGGTAGCAGTCATGTCTTAACTCACCTATTATCTTTTTCTTACATTGTCTAGATAAACATCAGTAACTTGTAGTAAAGTAAATCTTGGAATGAAGGTTTTTTTTTAAACCTAATTTTCTCTGAGGGACACACTATATGTCTTCTCAGAAGTTAAATAGAGAACTGTCTCATGGGGTATTATTTTGTTTATCACAGAGTTTAATATTTCTAAGCCCTTCACAGAGAAGCATGTTCATGTTGAGAGACTGATATTCCTTTGGGATTTGCTTAAGTCACTCAATCCCCATATTTTAATATCCCCTTAAGAAAATCACTGTAAGATTCCATCTGTGTTGTGACATTTTTCTCAGTTGCCATCTCACTGGTTCCTGACAGTTCTTCAATACCACTGGGTCACAGAGTTCATTTCATCAAAGAGTCAAGAGTTTTTGCATATCTGTATGTTACCAGTGTTTCACAAATAGTGTTTCATGTTTTAAAAAGTGTTGCTGTTATAGTACGTAGCACCTTTTACTCATAGTTTTTCAGTTCTGAGAAAGTATTTTCTACCTTTCCACCATTAAAATCCTTGATTACTATATAATTTCTTGTGAAAAAATCGATAAATTCACTATGAGGATAGATTAGATTCTTCCTGGATGGTGAAAACTTTATTTCCTCTGTCTTCACAATAGGGTAGATTCATGGATAACAAATATAAGAATATCTTTACCCCATTTCTCCTCAGTTTTAGTAAGATATTTATCATAGACACCAAGTGTTTTTGTATGAGATATTATTAATATTCATTAAAGTTTAAGCAATCAGTTCATCAATATTATGCAAGGAGAAACTAAAAATAATTTTCACTTAGACCTTCATTTTACTTTACTGAAAATAGGCCAGAGCAATTGTTTAAAATTTGATTAGGAATTACTTGTGCATGCTTGAATTAAGGATAGTTGATTTTGGCGTGCAAAATTGCAGTTCACTTTATCTCCTTTCTACTGACTAAATAAAACCAATCACCAACATTAGAATGATGCAATATTATTAGGAAAAAGCAAAATAATTTTCTAATTAAGTACAGAGTAATAACTTCCTAATACAAATAAACACATACTTCTGAGCTTAGCTGTGAAAGAAGAATCATCTTGGTGGAAGATGAAGATGACACAGAAGCCTGACACTCGCCAGTGAATAATTCGACAAGAGTTCAGGTGCTGAAAAATCAACCTTTGGTTCAAAAACTGGCTATTTCACTTACACCTGCTTGGTTTTAGGTATATTATTTATATCTAATTATAAATTTTATCACCTATAAAACAAAGATAGCAGTACCTTCTTTATAGGGTTGACTAAGGATTAAGTGAGATTAATTCATATAATTCATTTAACATAGTACTTCACAAATAGTAGCAATTCAATAAATATTAATTGTTACAGTTAGTCACTCTGGCATCTGTTAATTTTAATTCTCATTGCTCCCACTACAAAGGCTGGCAGGAGTAAACCTTAATAGATAGCATGTGTATAAATTACTTTCCTTGGGTCTTCTTTAGAACAAATGTAGTAGAATAAAACCTTTTAAAACATCTACTGAAGACTAATGTTAGCACCACAGGCATGGACCTAGAGAATTCTGAAATATCTACTTGCTAGTCACAATTACCTGGCACAAGTTTGCAGGATTTGTCTGGAACATTTCCTCCTATATTTGGCATAGCTGTATGTGGAGGGTATGAATTTAATAGAAACTATCCAAGATCCTCTTAGTCTTTCTTGGCTGTTATTTTCAAACAACAAAGCTATTCTTCTGCTAACAATTCAAGACATTGATTGAAAATTTTGGGAGGCTTGCCACATTTCAAGAACAGTTCTTTAATAAAACTTGGGACATAGGCAGGAATTTAAGGAAAACTAAGTAGTCACATCTGTAGTAACCTCAACTTCTGCTGAAGAACATTAAATGCCATTGTTTTCACAGTCATAGATGCTGCAAAACTAGGTGCTACTGCCACTGCTGCTGCCACCTGCTATGAGAACGGATTTTGCACAGCATTCACCACACTTAATCTGAAGTTTGGGATAGTGTGTTTGATGGTCAGAGTCTAGGAAAGACTAGAAATCTGATTTTTTTCTTTTAAATTATCATTATAAGATTTGGGGGACTTGTCTCCAAGATTACTCCAGATGATTGGCAAGCTTGCATAGGTTACTTACTAAGGTCCATCAGGATAATATGTCTTAGTTCAATTTAATAACATGTAACTTAAGGAATTATACATAAGCTCTACTGTAGAGCTGATAACCTATTTGTTGGCATGAGTGATCATAGGTAATGAGAGAGCATAGGTAATGAGAAAGAAACAACTGGATTTGGCAATACTGAAAAAATTTAAAACAGATCATTCTAAGACAGAGTAGTTTCCTTTCCCCCAGACTAAATCCTTTTTACTCTTAAGATACAGGATCTCCAAACAATCATCTCTACAAATTTCCCCCTTCCCATCCTACACAGACATGTAAGCTGAGATAGATGCTGTTATTCTTTGCTATTCAAACATATTGTATATATTTCTTATAGTTGCTATCATATTTAAAATTTCTCTTTAAGCTTCTAATCTCATCTTCCCTGTCTAATATACCAGTTTCCACTGGTGGGATCTTAGAAGACAGAGTCACGCCTTAATCATGCTGCCTTCCCAGTAACCAACATGGCGACTGACTCAAAATAGGTCATTGTTAAATATCTTTTGATTGTTATAGTTTGCAGATGCATGCAAATATTCAAAATACAAGTGGGTACACAGAAAATAAACACATTGAATTAAAAATGAAAGCATCTTGCAAAGTTCTTGATTTAGCTAATTTTGAAGTATAAACAGCTTCTAGTTGCTTAAGCTCCACGGTAGGAAAAAATATAGAATCCATAGACCACAAAATATTCTAGACAGGTGGAATCAGTACTGATAATATAAATGGGCAATTTTTTTGTTCTTTCCTAGGGAATATCAAAGAGAGAAAGGAGTCAGAATAACCTCTTTTTAATAATGGCTTCTGTTTATTGTGTATTTACTTTGTAAGCATACTATGCTTGGTATTTACTTACTTCATTTATTTCTTGCAAAAGGCTTCGGAAGAAGGCTTTTATTCTAGAGTTAACAAAACTAAAGGAAATTAATAATAATATCAATGTTGAATTATTAATGATAAACAAGATATAACAGATCAGTCCTCTCTGCAAGTCCCAGCTGACCATGGAATTTTTTATCTGAAGAATTGCTATTACATCATTTTTAAAAAGAATAATTTAAAATAAAATATCAGATGTCCTGTGAACTACTGATCTGATTGTAAGATTTAGAATCTGTCACTTTTCCACAGAAGAAGTTCATCTACTCCCAGGAGTCTCCATCTTTCAGAAATTATTTTAAAGTTTCCAAGTATTTCATCAACATATTGAATGTAAAATATATATAATGGAAAAAAATTAACTACCCAAATAATAAAGAAAAATATAACTTTTAGAACTACAATGTAAGTCTATACAATGTCCATTCCCATCTGAGTAGCTCTGTGTAAGTACTTATACACAAAATTATATGGACTTTGAGCATCTTCCCACTTTTTTTATTTTTAGTAAATTTTGGTAATATTTAAGAAAAACAAGTCTTAGTAGACAATTACTTTTGATGCTTTACTCATTGGTATTATTTGAGTAATTGTCAGTTCCATTTAACATTATTCAATCATCATTTTTCAATCAGTAGTCATTAATTATTAATTTACAAGTCCTATATAATTTTTTGTTAGATTCATCCAAGCAATGCACAGGTACTAGGCAACCATACTCTGCATTGTCACGCCAATTTATCCAGAAGTCCCCCAGTGTTCCTTCTTTCTAAAAGCTATTTATGTTTTGAGCAACTTCATGCTGAAGGTTGTCAGTGATACTCCTGTTTTTAAGTATTTGGGTTCTGTACTGAAAAGAAAGCCTATTCCCCTTGGAAAAGTGATTTGGGGGACTGAGCTTATTGTCTTTTTGAAAGTTCCCCTGATTCATCATAGAGGGCCTCCAAATCTCAGAGAGATAGTCCAATCTCAACTCTTTTTATAACCCATTTATCAACCCTTCTTTGGTGAACATAGCAATTCTAGCATAATGGAAGACAGTGGAGGATTGGGTTGACTAATACTAAAGTGGCTCGTTGGCACTCACTGTTCCATTCTGCTAGTCTTGGATGCAGACTTATTTTTCACAATGAATCTCTTGATTAGAAGGCCATCAGCTAATTCCAGCGTTCTTAAAATTTTCTGCCAAATGTCCTTCTACAACAGAGAATAAACACACGACCTATAGTCTAAAACGTCTAAGAATATAACTTTAAGCAGCTTGTCATAATAATTAAATGTCTTCACAGTCACCACCTTTATGTTTAAAACTCATATGAATTTTGTAATGTAATTGGTAACAATGTTTGCTTTTAACATAAAAGTTTATAAAATAGCTGTCTAGTAAAATGCTCCAAGAAGTTGTGTCAGATGTGCTCCCTATTCTCATAGTGTCCAATGCCAGCAACATAACCTCTAATATTCCTGAGGATACCCTTGTTTAAGATAAGCACAGTGCTACAAAAAGAAATCTTCTATGATCTTAGTGTTCCATTTGAGGTCCCTCAAAAACTCATGTTTTTTGTTCCTCATCTTTGTCACACATCACTTACATTGACTCACTGAATAGTTCAGGTCGTAAGGTGGTCAGATGGGCAATGGTAAGTAAGGGTAAACCTTCTGAACATATTAATTTAAGTATTTCTAGCTGTCGTGTCCTCTATAATCTCAGTAGATTTTAAACTTTTATAGAATAAGAAGTTAAACTTTTATAGAATAAGAAGTTACAACCTTTGTGCATCTCCCCACATCCTTCTCTACCTCCAAAGTTCAAATACAATAAATTTCACAGTATAGATGTTCAATAAACGTTGATTTCCATTTTAAGATCCTGTGAAATTCTTTGAATTGGAATACTTTTAAAATTTTAGCAGGGTGAAATTCTTCATTTTACAAGACAGTTACCTGTAGTACAGGAAATGTATTATCCCCAGATCCTGGAATTGAAATACTAGTAATATTCCCAGATAGTCTGACAATTAGAAATTCTTCTGCACATTCTTAAACATTATTTTAAGGTATTAGTACCACTCCTTGTAGAGGAACAATAAAAGTTCACTTGTACATAAATTTATACATAAACTCAAAAAATTCAACACTGAGAGGAAAGGAGAAAAAAGAAAGAAAAAAAGCAATTGAGTCAATTCCAATTAAAAAAGGACAACAGAGAAAAATAAATAAATACAATTCCAAGTAATAGAAACTATCATTATTCCAAGTCCCTGAAAAGTTGAAGATCCACTTGGGTAATTGGGTAAATTAAAGAAAATTCAGCTAAAATTAAAATGTTGGCATCTTCCTACCTGTGATACATAGATGTCAGAATTACTAGTAAATTTTTTAATATTCTCAAGAAAAATATGTAAATGACAAAATAAAAACTTAACTTAGTCAAAATTGTTTGACTCTCATCTTATGATGGTATTTTTGCCCTCCTATTTTATTCTTTTAAGTAAAGATTATTGAACGGCTACTCTTTGTCATACATTGAAATAGGTGATGAGGATGAACTAGGCAAGGACATATTTGTATTCAGATAAACATTATGATAGTGGTTTGTCCAGGTGAAGTTGACACACAAATAAAGGAGAGGTCCTTTCTATGTGAAGTGTGGAGTGAGTAGCAGGTGTAAAAAAGTAAAGAAAAACAAATAGCCTTACCTGTCATTAAAAAATTCTTCACTAAAGTTGACCATCACTAACTTCATAAATATAGTTCAAAAATCTTTAAGTAATGTTTTTCTCAAAAATTTTGCACCATTTTCTCTTAATGAGGATGTGGCTATAATATAAGAACCATTAGGCTCAATAAGTATTGGCTCCATTTACTGTTGGATGGTGAGCCATGTTTGAGCAAGTCCAATATTCCAAACTAGATGATAAGAGCTTTACAAACAGGAGTGGAGACAACATTTGGTATAGATAGGATCTAAATGATAATTGCATTAATGACTGGAGAGTTACCCAAATGAGACTCCTTGAATAGCCAGGGAAAGAAACATTTGGAGACAGCTGCCTATATTAGGGCAGAGGTGGAAGGTATCCAAAAGGAGCTTGAGAACCCAATTGTACTTCTTTTCATTACAGTCTTTCAGAATAGCTGTTCCTGCTAAAATACTAATACAAACTCTGCAATGCTTTCTAGGTTTGCTGACCTCCATTTATTTTAACCCTTGCTGAGAAATAAAGGTGAAAGAGAAACAGGGCATTTGGGTCCAAATAAATTTAGAAAGAAAACCAAACTGAAAGGCTCTGAGGGCATGCAATGTAACCACAGACCAAGGAGTAAAAAATGTACAGAGAAAGCCTGTGTAACTCTGGAATTCAATATAACTGGGCTTCCCATTCAATTCAGTTTCTTTTTTAAAAAAGATTTTATATTCATAGGTTTTTAAGGAACAGGTGGTATTTGGTTACATGAGTAAGTTCTTTGGTGGTGATTTGTGAGATTTTGGTCCACCCATCTCCTGAAGAGTAGGCTCTGAACCCAACGTGTGTGTTTTTTAGTTTGTTGCATTTTTGTTTTTTGTTTTATTTGTTGTTGTTTTTTTGAGTCAGAGTCTCGCTCTGTCACCCAGGCTGGAGTACAGTGGCGCAATCTTGGTTCACTGCAACCTCTGCCTCCTGGGTTCGATCGATTCTCCTGCCTCAGCCTCCCGAGTAGCTGGGACTACAGGTGTGTGCCACTACCCCTGGCTAATTTTTGTATTTTTAGTAGAAATGGGGTTTCACCATGTTAGCCAAGATGGTCTCGATCTCAAGGCCTCGTGATCCGCCTGCCTCAGCCTCCCAAAGTGCTGGGATTACAGGCCAATGTGTGGTCTTTTATCCCTCACCCCCTTCCCACCATTTCCCCCTAATTTCCCAAAGTCTGTTGTGTCATTCTTATGCCTTTGCATCCTCAGATTTTAGCTCCCACCTATGAGTGAGAACATACGATGTTTGGTTTTCCATTCCTGAGTTACTTCACTTAGAATAATAGTCTCCAATCCCAGCAAGGTTGCTGTGAATGGCATTAGTTCATTCCTTTTTATGGCTGAGTAGTATTCCATCATATATATATACATATACATATATATACACACACATATACATATATATACACATATACATATATATGTGTGTGTATATGTATGTGTGTGTGTATATATATGTGTGTGTGTATATATATATGCTTTAAAAACAGTAGAGACAACATTTAGTATAGATAGGATCAAAATGATAATTGCAATAATGATTGGATATATATATATATATATATATATATATATATATATATATATATCTCACAGTTTATAGACTCACTGATTGATGGGCATTTGGGTTGGTTCCACATCTTTGCAATTGTGAATTGTGCTGCCATAAACATGTGTGAGCCAGTATTTTACTTTTCGTATAAAAACTTTTCCTCTGGGTAGGTACCCAGTAGTGGGATTGCTGGATCAAATGGTAGGTCTACTTTTAGTTCTTTAAGAAATCTCCACACTGTTTTCCATAGTGGTTGCACTAGTTTACATTCCCACCAGCAGTGTAGAAGTGTTCCGTTTTCACTGCTTCCATGCCAACATCTATTATTATTATTATTTTTATTATAGCCATTCTTGCAGGAATAAGGTGGTATCACATTGTGGTTTTGATTTGCATTTCCCTGATCCTTAGTGATGTTGAGCATTGTTTCATATATTTTTTGGCCATTTGTATGTCTTCTTTTGATAATTGTCTATGCATATCCGTAGCCCACTTTTTGATGGGATTGTTTTTTTCTTGCTAATTTGTTTGAGTTCCTTGTAGATTCTGGATATTAGTCCTGTGTCAGATGCATAGATTGTGAAGATTTTTCTCCCACTCTGTGGGTTTTCTGTTTAATCTGCTGACTGTTCCTTTTGCCATACAAAAGCTCTTTAGTTTAATTAAGTCTCAGGTATTTATTTTATTTTTATTGCATTTGCTTTTGGGTTCTTGGTCATGAAATCTTATCCTAAGGCACTGTCTAGAAGGGTTTTTCCGATGTTATCTTCTAGAAATTTTACCTTTATTTCTTTCTCTTGTCTGATTGCTCTGACTAGGACTTCCAGTACTATGCTGAATAGAAGTGGTGAGAGTGGGTATCCTTACCTTGTTCTGCTTCTCAGAAGGAAGGCTTTTAACTTTCCCCCATTTAGTATTATGTTGGCCATGGGTTCGTCATAGATGGCTTTTGTTACATTGAGATATGTCCCTTGTATGCCAATTTTGTTGAGAGTTTTAATTATAAAGAGATGTTGGGTTTTATCAAATGATTTTTCTGAATCTATTGAGATGATCATGTGATTTTTGTTTTTAATTCTGTTTATGTGGTATATCACACTTATTGACTTGCATATGTTAAACCATTTCTGCATCCCTGGCATGAAACCCACTTGATCATGGTGGATTATCTTTTTGATATGTTGTTGGATTTGGTTAGCTAGTATTTTGTTGAAAATTTTTGCATATATGTTCATCAGCGATATTGGTCTGTAGTTTTCTTTTATTGTTATATCCTTTTCTGGTTTTGGTGTTAGGGTTATACACATACTGGCTTCATAGAATGATTTAGGGAGGTTTCCCTCTTTATCTTGTGGAATAGTGTCAATAGGACTGGTACCAAGTCTTCTTTGAATATCTGGTAGAATTCAGCTGTGAATCTGTCTGGTCTAAAATTTTTTTTTGTTAGTTATTTTTTTATTAGCATTTCAATCTTACTACTTGTTATTGGTCTGTTCAGGGTATCTAATTCTTCCTCATTTAAGCTGGCAGGTTTGTATCTTTCCAGAAATTTATCCATCTCCTCCAGGTTTTTTAGTTTATGCATGTAAAGTTGTTCAGAACCTCTTTAAAGCATAAATTTCACATGACCTATAAAACAAAATACAATAAAAAACAAGGTATACAGGCAACAAATAGCATAGGAAATGGTCTAAATGTTCCACTTAAAAGACACAGAAATTCAGAATAAATAAGAATTTACCAACCATCTGCTGCCTTCAAGGGACCCACATAACACATAAGAACTCACATAAATTTAAGATAAAGGGATGGAAAAAGGCATTCCATGCAAATGGACAGACAAAACAACTTATAAAGCAACAGCAGTTAAAAAAGACAAAGAGGGACATTATATAATAAAATGCCTTGTCCAAAAAGAAAATACCACAATCCTAAGTATATATGAACCTAACACTGAAGCTCCCAAATTTATAAAACAATTACTAGTAGACCTAAAAAATGAGATAGACAGCAACACAGTAATAGTGGGGGACTTCAATACTCCACTGACAGCACAAGACAGGTCATCAAGACAGAAAGTCAACAAAGAAACAATGGATTTAAATTATGCCCTGGAACAAGTGGACTTAACAGATACTTACAGAACATTCTACCCAACAATCATAGAATATACATTCTATTCATCAGCACATGGACCCATGGACCTTTCTCCAAGATAGACCATATGATAGGCCACAAAACAAAACTCAATAAATTTATGAAAATTGAAATTATATCAAGTACTGTCTCAGACCACAGTGGAATAAAACTCAAAATCAACTCTCAAAGGAATCCTCAAAACCTTCCAAACCATACAAATACATAGAAATTAAATAAGCTGCTATTGAATGATCATTGGGTCAACAATGAAATCAAGATGGAAATTAGAAAAATTATTCAAACTGAACACTAATAGTGACACAATCTATCAAAACCTGTGGGTTACAGCAAAGGTAGTGCTAAGAGGAAAGTTCATAGCCCTAAATGCTTACATCAAAGTCTGAAAGATCACAAATAGACAATTTCAGGTCACATTTCAAGGAACTAGTGAAATAACAGAAATCAACCCCAAACCCAATACTTTCTATTATTTATTATATTCTAATAACTGGATAAGGAGAAAGCTTAGTGTCATCTCATTTATTATTCTAAGGCTACTTCTTTGAAATTGTTTCAACTATTAAAGGTTTCAGGGAGAGATTTCAGATGGCATTAAAATACTTCAGGAAACCTAATTTCAGATTCATTCTTAGCTTAGTGATTTATCTGATAACCCGATTCTTAAATAACACTGAAGGAAACAACAATCAACAACAACGAAACTCAGACACAGATCGTTCTGAGGATTGGATAAAAGATTATCATCTCCCAAACTCTTGCTTTTGAAATTGTACATGTTTCTGAAGGAAATAATATTGTTCTAGGTGGTGGAACTGCTTCTCCAAACATCATGCTTCAACGCTGTTATTTAAGAATAACACTATACATTTGGCATGTCTTCTAACAACTGCACTCTTCTTGAAAGATAACAAGTAATTTTATCTTATTTTCTCACAGTGCAAGTCTACGGTGCAGGAATGACCATGATTCCCTCTTACAAAATTTATTTTGAGAAAATACTGTTATGCACAGAACTGCCAAGCTTAGGCATTGTTTTTGAAAACTCACTGAAATCCAGACACAAGATTGTGTTTAAGAGAACCTTTTAATTTAGATTATGGTGATTTAATATTAATATTTTCATCTCTAAAGACTCACTTGAAAACATTTCAAAAATTAAACAAGCTTAATGTCATAGTTAAAAATAAGTTTATCATTTGTATACAACCTTGGAGAAGGCTTCTTATATTAGGAGCTACCTAAAATAAAGAGTTATCACCTCATATTTGTTATAAACAATAGTTGTTTTATTATTATTATTATTATACTTTAAGTTTTAGGGTACATGGGCGCAACGTATATCTCCTAATGCTATCTCTCCCCCTCCCCCCACCCCACAACAGTCCCCAGTGTGTGGTGTTCCCCTTCATGTGTCCATGTGTTCTCATTGTTCAATTCCCACCTGTGAGTGAGAACATGCGGTGTTTGGTTTTTTGTCCTTGTGATAGTTTGCTGAGAATGATGGTTTCCAGCTTCATCCATGCCCCTACAAAGGACATGAACTCATCATTTTTTATGGCTGCATCTTTGTTTAAAAAATGGCATTTTTGTATTTGAAAGTTTTTATGAAAATAAATCCATTAAAATCTAATATAAGAGTATTTTGTAATCACAAAGGATGTTTTATAGTCTATAATATTGTGAAGTCTTATCATTGATTACCTACCAAGTATATTACATTTAGACAATCCAGAAAGATACTAAGGTAGTAATGAAAAACCAATAGTGTTATAAGGATTATTTCAGCAACAACATTGAAATGCTGAGCTAATTTAGAAGAATAGTGTGCTGTCCTTTACACTAGAATTTCAGCATGTATTTGTTAGTAGTTTGTTGTTATTGGACTTTATCTGTAGATTAACGTAATTTAATATAACAAGTGCTTTTTAATGTGTACCAAAAATTGTGCTAGTCATAAAGAATACAAATAGAAAGCAGAAAATATTACGTGTTTTGTGCCTTTGAAAATCTAAGCATGAGTGTCATGATTTATTTTTTGTAGAAGACACTTTCTGTCCCATGTTCCATAACCACTAAGCCTGCCTGTGATTTCAGCACGGCAGCCGTGGACAGTTCCACGTTTACTGACAGCCTCTCCCAGAGGCTGCTCTATGTATTTCTGCCCATGACTTTCTTCAAATCCATAGGAATTTTATTGTTCTATAAATTCAAGTAAGTTAAATTCCACGGAGAAGGGAACATGTGCAATTACTTCCCTTTCTCCAGCTCTGCTTTTGGGGAAACCCAAACTAAGACATTCAATGAATAAAATTTATTTCAAAAAGGATAAATAGAGTGCCTACTAGGAGCCCAGCACTGTGAATATCTAATGTATGTACCAGATATTAAACACAATATCAAACATATGTACAAGATATTATTACAAATGGAGAAATGTACTACTCATTTTACTTACATCACCTCTAAAACCCACAATAATCTTGCAAGATAAATTTTACAAATGAAGAATAGAATGTTCAGGACATCAACCAACTTGCCTATGCTTATACAACTAACACATTACATTTCTGAAATTTGAAACCCATTTTTTAACTGAAATGTTTTTATTTATTTTAATAAACTATCTCAACTCACTTATAAATGAATAAGATGCCTAATGGACATTATCGTCACGGAGTTTATAGACTAATAATAGAGATCAACAAGTAGCATATAACTGAAATTCAACATAAAACTGTATACTTATGTAAAGATAAGAAGAGACTGACTCTAGTCAATTTACCAATATTTTCTCCAATATGTGTGTGTGATTATTTTTGCTCTTTGGTCATAACCTTTCATATTAGCCTCTGTCCCTGAAAAATTTGACTAGAAATCCCTGCTCTGAGATCATAGAAACTTATAAAAACTATTAACATCCACAATATAAGCAATTACTCTCATGTTGTATGCTCTTAAGATTGTCTTCCAGACCTCAACTTCAGGATCTCTTCTCCAGTTTGATACCTTTGTCACTTTAAATTTGCTTACTTCTGGACTTCACTTTTGATGTCTAGGCTTCAAGATTCTGCTTAATTTTTGACTTTGCTAAACCAGTAAGTTTTCTCTTACATACAGAAGGACACAAACAAACACACTTTTGATTCCTTCATCATGAAACGTCTCTGCGATATTCTAACAAACACGTTTTTCCCATATGCCAAAAATCTCTAACATGTGTGTGTAAAACTTATGACAATAAATTACAAGTAATTTATATCACTGATTGCCAGCAGTTAATTTCTATCACTGTATTCTACGTAGATGTGCCTTCTGTTAAAGAAAAACTTCTATTGAGCAAGAGAAGTAAAGGGGGTATCATTATTTTCACTACATATTCTCACCCATGCATTCTCAATAAAATAGAACAATTTCATCAGTAGCGTAGAGGAAATTCTCTCTTTCGTCTTCTCTATTAGTTGTGTAAGGGAAGTATTAATATATTCCACAGTCAAATGAACCTTGAAGATAGTTAATTTACAAAGCAAAATACGCCATCATCAATGTGGTTTAAGGTTATAAATTCATCCTTATTTCATTCATTAACCATGAAATTACTTTGCTTACATATGGCTAATCATAAAAATGCAAAGTGAATATCGTCAAATTTACTTTTGTTCTATTTTCCTTTCTTCCTTTCTCCTTTCCCTTCTCCATGTCTCTCTCTTGTTTTCTCTCTCAGAGATAATGCAATAGATTTGCAGCCTGTTATCAGGAAAGAAGAAAGCAGTGTCTATTTATGTCACAAAGTTATTTTGTCTGCTGTCTCCAATGCAGTCATTACTCGTTATTCTGGAACACTTTATTTAAAGCACAAGGAGAAAATGACTGCCAAATAATCTTGTATTAAAATGTCATTGTCTGACACACCCTAAAACACAAGTCTTAGTCTATATCAAATTTTATTAATGTTATAACAATTACATGAACTTTTAGCAGGACTCCTCATGAATACTTTTTCATATTATGCAGGACAAAAATTTGCAAGGTGACAAAAGGGATTATAATATTAAACATAAGGGTGAACGTGAATACAAAGTAACTCAGAAGCAAGTTAAATTAGAGTGTATCATCCCTCTCTCTGAAACATCTGCTTGGGATCTCACAGTTGAAAGCTTCTCTGAAATAGTAATTCATCATGGAAAAAGTAGACTCCTGTCACAAAAGCTTAGCACTGTTTAGAATGTACCGGAGATTAGATATTTCTAATAGAAATCCCAAGGTTTACTTTCTTCTCTGAAGAACAACATTCAAGTGGATAGCCAAGATAATATTAACTCTATCTTTGTTGACCTGATAAAGTTAACAAGGCCATTATTGGGCATGTTGGACTTATGATGTGAACAATGAAAAAACATGAAATATGGTTAATGATCTTCTAAACAGGTCTTGATTAAACTCTAAATAAGGCATGTTTGGACAATGAATCAAAATCCTCTGTAGAATCTTAAATTACCTGCCATGTTTACTGTAATATAGTAGCACACCATTTAATAAGATTCACTTGCAGTTACATGGGAGTGGTAATTTTGTCCTTAATTGATAAATTTATTTAATAGTTCTTGATGACTACATTTAGAAGAAAATTACCCAATAGATTAGAAGGTCCATATCTCATGAACACATCACTCCAGCAAAGCAGAGGACCTCTCTTTCTCTAAGCTGTGTAACAGCTCACTTACTCAAATCATTTAATTTACATTAAAAAAGGGAATTGCTATGGCATGTATCTAAAAGAAATCATGGCAGAAATTCTTTTAGAGTGAGTCTTTTCTCTGGAGAAATTCAATGAGTTGCCACAATATAACTGTGTGATTTCTTGATTAAAAAAATAATCTGTCATTATGAAACAAAAAAATATAGATTTTATTTCAAAATGATTGAAGCCTCTGAAAACACTTTATTTACAGAAATTTTGATGCCAAAATCTACACAAACTGAATAAATTAGGAATTGGGGAATAAATAAGGTTGGTTACATTTAAAACAAAAACCTGAATCAAGTATGAACAATGGTTAACCAGCCTTTCAACAAAATGGAGAAGGATGAGAGAAAAATTTGGATACAAACTTAAAACATCTTCATGTCCAAGTCAAACGTGTGAGAATCTCTCTAGAAAACATTAGAAAGGATAGCTATCTTGGGACTAACAAGAGGCACTTTAACTATAACCAGTTCAGTATCAGTAGATAAAATTTTCAGTCAAACGTTCATGAAGTGGCAGACCACCTAACTTAAATGGAACTTCTGAAAACACAAAACTTGTGCTGTCTTTGTCAGCTGAAGCAAGTAGTGTGCATTTTTTTTATTGTTCTATTCGAAGCCTATTCAACTATAACCATGAAATTTACTGTGGATTTCAATATGCTATTTTAAATCATCTTGTTTATGTCGTTTCAAACTTGTCCTTCTTTTAAAATTGTCCCAGGTGGGAAACGATTTGTACCACTGAAGCCAAGATATACTCTTGATATCTGTGCTGAGAGATTTTTGTCATCGTTTCCTGAAAATCACGCAATGGGCAAAAGTTGTTCTTAAGGGAAGGTCATGCAAAACTTCTTCAAGGATTGAGTTTCTTCTTGTGAATATGAAATAAGTGCCTCTTTCCCCATTTTATTTAGGTATGCAGAGGCTATTTCTCCCTGATGACCTGACACAGACCCAGCCAACACCATCTATAATGAAAATCAATGGCACCAAGTCACTAAACAATTATTCCGTCTTCTTTAAAAATGCACAAGTCTTCAAAAAACAAGGATTTAGAGACTGATTAATTTGCCATTTGTCTAGAAGATTGCTCTAGCTGCATTATTTAAGAAGTGCCTTGTCTCTGCGCCCTCAAAAGCTGAACCAAGATCAGAGACATGAGAATCACCAGTTTCCATGAAGGAAATTTGGAGAAAGTATGAAAGGCAGCTAGAAGTTGTGCTATGGGTTTGCAGCACTTAGAATCTTTCAAACATGTAAGACCATGAATGTTTGCAGCCTTTCCACATATGTAAAACAGAAAAGAAATCATGGCTCAAAAATGACTGTACATTTGTTTACTCATAGAAATATTCATGGGAATATATATTTTTCATGCATATTTTCTAAGAGAAGGAAAACCAATCCAACACATCCAACTGAACCTACCATACTCTAATCTTCATTCTATTTTCTTCTTCTTCCCTTCCTTTGCAATTTATCTGTAAGTGTTGATTCTATCATAAGAAAATGATTATCTATTTCCTCTTTATTTTATCCTCTTTATAACATTTCTCAACATAAGCTCCCACTCTCAGCATTTCTACTCCAGAACACACAGTAGAAAAATTCACCAAGACATTATATTGTATGTATATTCTTTCCCCTCCTCCCACTGACCCCATTCAGAGAGTGTAGCCAAGTATTTTTCAACTGTAAACTCATTAATTTAAATGTTTAACTCTTATGTGTTTTGTGATTAAGTTATTTTTTCAAAGCACAGAGAAGAAACTGCTAGAAGCTATGTTTTCTTTTCTTTATAAAATCTTCCAATTACTAAAATTAGTTTATTAGAAGTGCCTTTATTGACAACAGAAAACTGTAGAAAGAAATTTCTCTGAGACTAAAGAAATGATATAGGAATTGAGAGACAGCAGAGCCCACATATTTCCCTGGGCAGTTCCCCAGGAAGTGGGAAAAGGTGGCCTCAAGCAGAAAATGAACGTACCCCAGTAAGTGTCAGTGTGGCTGCATCTATGAAAGGCAGACCTCAGGGAGATGACTGTGCACATCACTTCATAGATGACTTCAGTGGAGAGGTCAATCACTTCAATATGCTTTCTTTGGTTTTCTGAATATTACCCTGCGTTATATAGCATTATATAGTTTGTTTATATTTGTTAATATGCCATTTAACTGTTCTTGCATGCTGCTTCTCACTCAGCAGGTGAAACTAATTTCTCAATATATATCTGCTCAGTGAATGATAAAGTTAGGAATAAGTAATGGTTGATGCCTAGCCTGAGATGAAGTAGTATCCTCAATTTTATTTAGGATAAGCTTATGTGAAGAGAGAATAAAGATGATATCCCAACAGCCTTCTTCTTCCACACCCATGACTCAGATAAGTAGTTTTGAAGATAATCAACAGATAGTCTTTAAGAGGATGGGCAGTGAAAACTTTTGAATGCTAGAAACTGTTTGGGGCAAATTGATTGTTGATGGCCTGAGAGTTTTCTAAATGTGTGCATTGTTGTACCATACAATGTTGAAAAGGGAATCGTTCACTTCTCTGACACTTGTGTACACAGTATACTTTAAACACACATTACTTGTGTTATTCTTAAGTCAACACATTGTAACAGATGATGCCAAACAGATCTGATTGTCTTTAATTAGCAGACGAGCACACCAAAGTTCAGAGAAGTGAGGTGACTAACTTAAGCTACATGGCCCCTAAGTGGCAGAGCCTGACTTAAACTCATCTTTCGTATCTTCAATGCCACTTGTATTACCTTATGCCACCTCTTAATTCTAAAAAATACATAATGAAAAAAGACAATCCACATGTCTGGTTTATTTTTTGTCACTTATTTATTCAATAAGCTATCAGAAGGAGTGTAAGTTCAATACGATAAACGGAAGGGGAGGGGAAAACAAGTCTCCTCTACCTAAGGTCTGTGAGTGTGTATTGTAAACTCAACATTACTATCACTACCTCCTAGAAGAAAAAACAAGAATTGCATATTCAGACTGTACTTCCACATATGGTCCCAGGTTAGAATTTGCCAATAAAGTACCCTCATGTGAGATTTAGAAGGCCATAAAATAGGGGAGTCCATTATTCCCTGATGGAGTAAGGCAGAGGTATGGGCATATGGCCGACTTTAAGTTCACAGCAGCTTCCTGGAACATTACCATCAATCACTCACTTCAGCTGCCCAGGCAATAGCTCCTGGAGAATCACATGTTTAGTCATTGCATACTAAAATAGTCTTTGGTGGTTTATAATATTCAAAGTAGCTTCTGTGTGAGTTGCCTGAATATTTCCTATGACGTTCTTGAATTTCCAGCTACATAGGAGCACATTCTGGAGAGACACACATTGCTTCTGGAGGTTGAGATTTTTGGCACAGACTTGCCTGTTCTATGTTCCCACAGAACTTCCTGTAGTTGTTTAACTTTAATTTCTTGTGTTAGAATCTTTCATTAGTGAGAAATATACAAGGGCTTATCTATTTCGCAAGTCATTCTTAGGAACTAACTCTGCCTGTTACAGAGGACATCATTAGAAATGCTAACATAATACGGATTGTGTCTGTGTGCCCTTGTAATGATGATTTTACGTGGTTTAATAAATGTACTCATGCAATCAAAAGAATCATCTGGCCAAAAAAAAGTGCTTTCAGAAGTCACAATTGCTGCTAGGACTATCAAATTTTTTTCCCCAAAGGACAAGGTAGACATGCTATTTAATATAAAGTAAAATGGTAATAGGTAAATCTTTCTCTGAATCAAATGACTCAAAGTTATCATACCTTAAATTACCATCAAAATAATTCATGAAATTCTAGTATATTTATGATTATGTGTTGGATTCTATACACATACTTCTAAAAGACAGTCCTTGACTTTATTAAATCTTGTGTTCTATAAACTAGTTTTTGGCTCTATCATTAGTATTTTATATACTTCTAGAGCTAAAAAAAAGCTTATTTTCTCTTAAATGAGTATAAAGTAATCTTTTGGGCATGCAGTATGAATCAGTGTGATTGTAGTATAGAGGCCAACATTACTTTGAATGCCATTTGTTTATTTTAAACTAGAAAAAAAACACAAGAACTGTTAATAGTTAGTTCTGATAATATCTTTTGACTATGTAAGAGAATACTCATTTTAAAGATGCAAACTGAAGTAGTTACAGGCATGGCACAGGATATTCTCTTTTCAATGCTTCATCAAAGAAAAAATAATAAATGGAAAAAAGTTACTATTAATTAAATATGGCAAATTCTTAATTTTAAAATCTGGCTTGTAGGTTATAGGAGCGAGGATTCTTTGTCTTACTCTTTACTTTTTGGTATGTTTCAAATCTTCATAATAAAATGCAAATAAACACAGAAATATAAAGCCATAAATATGTTTTTTTTACTTTTATACCAACACAAAATTAGTTTATTATAAGATATGAAAAAATAACAGATCAGCAAAAATACTTATGAGAATAAAATAATTGGGCTTTAATTGAGTAAAAACCAATAGTAAAATAAACAAAAAAATTAAATGAAATGTCAATTCCCTTCCTCTCTTGCTACATATATAAAATAATGTATTTGTGTATATATAATATACATGTATATATGTATATATTTGTACATATATAATAATATATGTGTGTATATACAACACACACACATATATAGGTAGAGAGTGTGTGTAAATATATGTATATATACACACATATGCACACAAATACATACATACATTTATACATATATGTATGTATTGAGTGAAAGAAATACCAGTGAACTATGTTTACATGGTCTGACCATTGCATACTGAATTTCTGAATGAATGAATACAGTGCATTTCTTTTTTGTTTGTGTTTTTTTTGTTTGTTTGTTTTGAGACAGAGTTTCGCTCTTGTTGCCCAAGCCGGAGTGCAATGGCGCGATCTCGGCGCACTCAAACTCCGCCTCCCAGATACAAGTGATTCTCCTGTCTCAGCCTCCCTCCCAAGTAGCTTGGATTACCGGCATGCGCTGCCATGCCTGGCTAATTTTTTTTTTTTTTTTTTTTTTTTTTTTAATTTAGTAGAGACGGAGTTTCACCATGTTAGGCCGGATGCAAACTCCAGACCTCAGGTGACCCACTCGCCTCGGCCTCCCAAAGTGCTGGGATTACAGGAGTGCGCCACTGCACCTGGCCAAAACATTGCGTTTCTGAATCAATTTTCAATATATGTAAAATAAACCTTTCAATATATGTACAATATATGTAAATAAAGCTTTTGATACATGCAAAATATATGTTCAATATATGTAAAATAAACCTTTCAATACATATAAAATACACTTTTTTCACTATAGTAGTATTTCCAAAACTATGTTTCTTAGATATGTAGAATTCTGAATTGCTTCAGGATTCTCTGTACATTTAATGAGGGGAAGCTAACCGAGTGGGCATACTGGCCCCTTGGTTCTCTTCAACCAAAGGACTACTCTGATGGTTCTTTTATATATTGTAAATTCTGTTGCCTAAAGTTTTAACACTACTGAACAACATAATCTCAAATGTTTTTCTCAAATATCAAGTTCTGTGGAGTGTTTAATATTCCTAAGGTCAAGAAGAGAAAGAAAGCTATTCATATCTTTAATGAAAATGTACTTGCAATCATAATATTAATAATGATAGATGCACTGCCAACAACTCCTGTTACCATTCACTGATAATCTGCTGTATGCCATGCATTTTAAACCTGTTTAATCCTGCGCATAGTCTCAAAAGCAAGGATCCTTATCTCCGTTTCCACGATGAGAAAGTGGAGGCTCACAGAAGTTAAACCGTTTGCCCAAGGCCAAGAAGTTATAAAATGGTACAGGTATAGCAGGGCTAGCTACAAAGCTCACACATTTGCTAACACACTACACTGTCTTCCGAATTTTATGTATAATAAGGAGAACTAATGAACTAAAGAATTTCTGAAGCCTTTGAAAGAAGTAAAAGGACTTGCCTAAAATGCAACATAGTATCAAGTGAAGTCAGAGATTCAAGCCCACATGCTCTGACTAAACCGATCCCACTTGTAACTTGCACCATTTTGCCACAGTTGAGAGTGAGGGGTCCTTCAAGACCACGATGATAGATATGGGGTGCCTTGGAGTTTGTAGGGGCCATCAATAAACCTGGCTCATTTCCATATTTAATGAGCCATTAAATATGTTATTTAAAGTTAATTATGCCATTTTTAATAGAACGTATTTCTTGAACAAACAAAATCCATGGAAGAATATATTTCCAAAGGCCTTATCTTTTACTAATTATCTAATAATTTTAAAAAAGTTTTGTTGATAATTCAATAATCTTTGACAGAGCATGTTTAAGAGATGTTTAACAAGAGAATTACGATCAATTAAAAATAATGAAATAATCGTGTTTGTAGATCCTCTAAAAATCCAGGTTTCTACTTTGTAATTGTATTATACATTATTACCCTGGCACCGAAAAGAATACATGTTTTTACTTGCCACTTTCCAACATTTCTCAGTTAATGGTGCTGTACCTTTCATAACTCACCCAGCTTCTCTCTAGCTTTGACTGTGAAAAAATACACTATCCTAGTTTGTGGCCCAATATAGGCTAGAATTTGAATTTTCACCTCCCAACTTTGCCATCAGCTACAATATGTTTTCCATTTTTAAAAAATCTTCTATCATTTAATTGCCCTATTCTTTATATTTTTATCCTGTTATACTTTTCTTCTGAAAGCAGATACAGTTCTTTGACCTTAAATAAGATCAGGTCTAAATAAGGAACAATGATGAACCAAATAAGCTACAGAAATGGTAAATTTCTGTTGATGTACTTATACTTCTTTTTCAATTCCTTTTTAAAATGAAGCCAGAGTATGCAAGGCATATACCACCAAACATTTAATGAAAGAAACCAAACAAACTTAACTGGAATGTAGAAACTTTAACGGAGAAACCTGACCCTAGTGACCATGAGCTAACCTTGATTTTCTAGAGAAATGGTTACCCAGAACAGAAGATATACAAGATTTTCATGTAAACAGTAGCATTTAGATACCAGAAAAGTGGTTTCTTACAATTTGTCATGTCTATATTAACATCCTAGGTGTCAAAAATAAACTTATAACTATTTTTGGAAGCTAATAGGATTAATGTAAGTTTATTTTAATTCCACTGATATGTTGGTAAAGCCAAAAATAATCTACTTATCCAACAGGATGAGAGTCAGACTGCTGCTTTCAGCACTTGGTATCTGTGTCCTCTGCTTGATCATATGCACTAGCAGATGCTCCATTGCCACCCAGATGGAAGTCACCTAATGTCTTGTAAATCTTACATCACTGCAACTGACATCTCATAAATGCAGAACTGTCATTCTGTGCCAATAACAGGATTGCTACTAAAATTAATAAATATATTGGTAGTGATAAGTGTAACAACAAATATTTTTCACTTTTAGAGAAAATGCTACCTCTATATCATAACAATTTTACCGACTATACAGAATGCTCACATGGCACAAAAACTACACATAAAGTCTCCACAAATATTAGTATTTTAAAATGAAAATATTGGAACATCTAGAACACTTCTGCTAATCTCTAGCCCAAAAATTAAACAATAGTAAAATTTCTGATGGTTTTAGGTAAATAATCGGTTTCCTTAAAAATAAAATTATGGTCATATTACTGATAAGATTTTTCTGACATATTTCCATATAAATGTATTGTATGCTTCTGTGTCAATGAAAAATACAATTCAATCCCTAAAATAGATAAATCATATAAAATGAAGTGAAATATAGCATTTATTGATTGATACATGATTTATAAGTCTATTAGTTATACTTACATGTTATCACTACATAATTTCATACTATTAAATTTCTTTATGGACAAATTTAACTCATTCACACTTAGTTGCTTAGTTTTTAGATAATATTCCTTCCTGATTGTGTTAATCATGTTTTTATTTTCTATACTTTATGATGCTTTGATATCTTGGGGCCTTGTGGGCCCAGGAAGGGACTGCTCCTCTCAAGGTTAGCTAATTCTCAGAGACAGCAAAACCCTTGCCTGTGAGCCTACTTTTAATAGGCAGACCAACAAATCCCTATTCCATACTGCCATCCACCTGCTTTTATCAGGCTCTTGCAGTCTGAATTACCCTGCAGTGCCAGGTTCCAGAAAAATAGGGACCACCTTTATGGCCCAGTCCCTACTGAAATTATTTACACGAATTGTAAACTGTTCATCTTGCCTACCCATTCCTTCCCACCAAACTGCTCATCTGGCCTGACCCATTCCTTCCCACCAAAACCTCAATAAAGGAACTGGCCTTGCTTTCCCCTCATTCCTTGTGCCTGTGGACTGTTCCTGGTGCTTCCACATATGTCCCTGAGTGGTGTAGTGTGCCCCTTCTTCTTGGGAACTGTGCTTAAAAAGCTATCTTTTAACTGGCAATAATCCCTTTATTAGTGACCTCACCGTGCATACCTGAATAAAAAGCAGAATCTCAGTACATTTTAAAATCATAATCAAATCCACTTTCTTTCAATAGACCCTAAGTCCATTTCAGTTCCATGAATTAAAAAGTTTGATATAACTGGTATGAAGTTTATGTCTTTGCAGAACAGAGTTGATAGAAACAATGCAGAAGACAAAAATTTCTTGAACGGAAAATAGTTATGTTGTGATCTTGGTTCTGAAGCACATTTGGTAATTAAATATTCAGCAATAGGTTTAACCATATAAATCTTCTCTTCTGAAAAATGATGACTTATACTAGAAAGAATAGTTTTTACTTTATAAATTGTCCAGCAGACATTAAGTGCTCAAAAATGTGCATTTTTGTTCACAAAGTAATTGAGTAAAAATTTCAAATTGGGAAGAAAGAGTTAATTTAAATGTTCCTCCATTTTTAATTACAATATTTATGTATGTTTAATTTATCATAAAACAATACAGACTTTTATAAAGAAAAAGTAAATGAACACCCAGTCCACATACACAAACCTCAGTTCATCTTGCACTAATGTTTCTACCTGTTAACAAATTTTTCAACACCTTTTTTAAAGGAAGAGTTTAAAAGCTTAAATTTAAAAACCACAAAGTGTTGATCAGGGAAGGCTTCTCTTGATGGAGGAATTTCAGTTGATTAATATTAAAAATGATAGAATTATTTTATCAATTTGCAATTCCCATCATTACTTCAGGCTCAGTTGGTGAGTATATTAAAAACCACTAGATTAAAATGTATTTTTTTCAGGGGGAAATTACTCCCGCAATGCCAAGGTATCACCCAAGAGATGATTTGTACTATTTGTAAGAAACAATCAGATATCTGCAATGAGGAGTTCTACAGATTATCACTTTAAACAAGTGGTCCAAATTAACATTACTAATATTATGACAAGCTCATATATGCTCCCGTCGTATGATCCAATTAAGAAGTACCTCTTATGAAGTACTTTAAAAAAATTAATTTAAATATAAGGAAGCCTTTAGAGTTAACTTTCTCTTCATAGAAAATAAGGCTGATAGGGTTACTTATTACATAACTAGCAATCAGACAATTCAGAACATGGAACATTCTATGACACTTTGGTTTCTTCAACAAGTCGTATCCTGAAGAAGATTTTTTTATAAAAAGGAATGGTATATTTCTGATGAAAGGAGATTAAGAGAAACTTTTTAAAAAATGTAACATGTCGGGAACTGCTATGGTCCAAATTCATCCCCCCAGATTCATGTATTGGAAGCTTAATCTCCAGTGCATCCTTATTGGGAGGTGGAACCTTTTGGGAAGTGTTTAGAGCATGAGTGGCCCACCCTCATGAATAGATCAATGCCATTATAAAAAGGGCTTGCAGGAGTGAATTCTCTCCCTTCTACTATTCTACCATGGGAGGAAACAGCATTAGTCTTCACTGCCTCTCCCCGCTTTTTTCACTTCTGAGTATTACCTGATTGGACACCAGATGTCTGTACCTTGATCTTTGACTTCCCACCCTTCAGAATATGAGAAATTAATTTTCGCCTTTATAAGTTACCCAGTCTCAGGTATTTTGTTATAGCAGCACAACAGACTAAGACAGAAACTTTGCGTACTTTCTGCTCAATTTCACTGTGAACTTGAAACTGCTCTAAAAAGTTGGTGAAATATGTATATATTATATACATATTTCATATATATGAGATTTTACTGAAATCCGGTTTGGAAAGCAAATCTAAAGCAATTGAAAAAAGTTTAATATTGAATAAATATTCAGTTATATAATTGTTAATTTTCTTGGTTGTGATAAGTATATAATTGTTAATGTTCTTAGTTGTGATAAGTATATATCCTATATAGGATTAATTATATAGGAAGAAGTCTTTTTCCTTAGAAGATGCATGCTAAAGTACATAGGAGTGAAGTGTAGTAATTCCTATGATTTCTTTTTAAATAGTTTAACACCAAAAACACCTATAGCCCTGTGTGTGTGTGTGTGTTTGTGTGTGTGTGTTGATACACACATAAGGATAGAAAAAATATGTAAACATTCTAACTACTTTGGGATGTATAGGGATGTCTATTACTATTCCTTAGACTTTTTTAAATGTTTGAAAACTTTTTTAATGAAAAGAAAAAACACTGCCCTGTAGGTTTTCCTACATCAGTCTTTGATTGTGAGGACCATGTCCCTACACATTCAGATTTTCATCATGGATGTGTACTGCAAAATATAAGGAAATAGCTATTCTGACTTTTCTATATTTGGGGTCTGAATGCTACAAATTTTTTATTTATATTTTATTGGCCTACTAATTCTCTTTTTTTGTATTTATTGTTCTAAAGAAAATGGAGTTACACAACTGTGAGGATGATTGGATATTCTTACTAGTATCTGGATGTGGAACAGAAGCCGCTCTCTTGCTTTGTGATGCATTGATATGTAGTTAAACTATAATAAAAGAAATGTCACCAAGATGAAACTGTAAGTACCTAAATCTGGAGACCACGCGTGTTTCCATTTTAATACGCTCAAGCACTGCTCCACTAAGTTTCTCACCTGCTTTAATTGCATGCCCAGTCTCCTATAAGGGCCTGAAACATTACTTTCTTTGAGTAGCATTTTATAAGATGAAAGTCTGTATGTTTACAGCCCTCAATTGTTGAAAAAATCTTTTTTTAATTTTTTATTTCTTCTATAGAGTAGAACACTAATTGGTAGCTCTAACAATTACTAAAATTTTCCCACTCTTATCAGAACATAGCTCAGTTGTAGGACAAGTTTGCATTCTTTGCTTCCTTTTATTTTGTTCCCCTTGGCTCTGGATTCTTCAGGCTTTAGGCCATTTGTCATTTTTGCCAATTAAAACAATGAACTTGGCCAAATTAAAAGGGCTGCTACCCCTTTAAGTACATATTTAATAATTCATGCACGAAATAGGACTTTTTGTTCTCTGCTGGAATGAACAAAATTTCCTAAGAGATTGCTTTAGTATTATATCTAGATAATGCTTTCAGATTAGAATCTAAATCATACTAGAATAACTGCATTAGAATTACTATGATACATCATTCTAATGTACAGACTTACAGTGTAATGTTACAGTTGGAGTAATCCAATAAAATCAGTGGGTCCCAGAACTAGAAGTGTGTGAGAAAAGCCTTGACGACTGCTGAAATATATATCTTTACAGAAAGGAAAAGAACCTGTACATTTGCGTTCATACAGCTACATAGCCTTTCCAAAGGATATATGGAAATAATGTTAGAACTAAAGCAAAAAGTAGACTGTAATTTTAAGTCCATGTCCAGAAAACGGCAAATGGTTCAAAAATCCTTGCATGCTAAAAGTCATTTTGGCATAATGCAACTGACACACATTCACTTGAATTTTATATGATTAATGTGAAAGAGAAGTTTAGATATTATGTGATAAGTTTTGAGTATCTAACTTTTTTTGAAAATTTATGAGTTTTTTTTCACAGCTGATTTTGGTATATGATATCCACTATATTGTCTTATTTAAAACATAAAATTTGATATCCCATTTTACTAGTTTCTGTCGAAAAGACTGAATGGCTTTGAGAAAATGAAGTTCAAACTTCTTATTTGATATACTTTTGGGGGGAATTTGTACATTGTTATGTGGGCAGAATATGTAAGGTATCTTGCAACCCCAGGAAATGGCTTAGGTCATGGGAATGATTGAATTGAGAGACAGAGAAAAGTATGGCAAGAAAAATGTCTGTAGAGTGTAGGAATTAGTCAAGATGTCTCCTAACATTGACTTGTTATTTCAAAGTCCTTATATTGAAAAAAACAAACATCCATACAAAACCTAGGAAACTGAAGATTAAACTACCAATTCAATTTCTTTGTAGAATACTTGTAGAGATCTTCATTTATTTTAGATGAACTTAATATATTAAATTTATAATTATAGAATTTACAGGTAAGCAAATTGTTTCAGTACATAGTTTATTACCTACACTTTCTAATGTATTTTCATGGGCAAAACCTTAGCAAATAATCCATTTCCCCTTGTCCCTCATAATAGGCATCATAAGTGCTGCTTTTGTTTTGTGTGTGTGTGTGTTTAAACAATTTATCCATGTTGCAAGGAGTGTAGACTAATCTGCTCATTTCCAAACATGAGAGACATCTATCAGCCTTCAAGACTTAACTTCTTTATAAACTGGGTTTCACTCATTTTAATTAATATGCTATATCCTTATAATTGTATAATAAAAATAAACATTTTGGTGTTTAAAATTTCTAGTAATTAAAAATTTAATACTATTTTATATGTTGGTATTTGTTTTAGGGTGGAGAATTTTTTCCAGGAGCACCAAAGACCTTGTACTGAAAGCTTTTGAGAAATAAAGTTCCATATAATTTTCATCAGAATTTTTAACGATATTCTTTGTAGTAGAAACCTACTGTTTTGGCTATCAGTACAGCTGCCATTGGGAGCAACTGTCTCCCATTTTCTGGAAACAGCCTCTGCCTTTGCTTCCATGGTCATAGGCACACTCAGAATACTTGGCTTCACTTTTTTGGCCATAATTAGTCGGTCCAAAGTTGGGCGTGTGAAGTAGTTTATACCATCCAAAGTCTGGTTTGTGGATTTAAAATTATTAGATATAATAATTCTTTCCATCTGACTAATCAATTAGAGGAAACAGATTTTTTAAACTAAAATATTAATAGTACCCATCTGATTTCTATGAAGAAATAAGTATCTAGTCTGTATGAAGAGGATTGAAGGGTTTATATTAAGGAAAAATGCAGATGAGAGAGAGAAAGAGATTGATTCCTGAGTCCCAGGCTAAAATTTGTCTCTATGCCTAAGTTGTATTCTGTTCCTTGAATACTAAGAAATGTTCCTTCTATCATTATTTTAATAGTTATTATTGTCATTATTATTTTTGCTTAAACTCACTACACAATGTTCACTTTGTACCCAAAAGAACAAACAAAAACATTTCTAAGTGATATATACCCATGTTGGAAGGGAGGTTCAAAGGTCCTTAATAGGCTTGGCGTTAACATGTGTTTGTTCTAAGTCTCAAACTTTTATTCCTGTTGCTTTGCATCAAGTATATCATATTGCCGAAAATGACAAATTCTAACTTGTTGATTCTGGAAAAATAGTAGAAAATGTGTATAACTTCCATGACAATGTATAGATTTTTATGTAGGTCTCTCTTTATTTAAAAATTTGAGGCCAGGCGTGGTGGTTCACACCTGTAATCCCGGCACTTTGGAAGGCCGAGGTGGGCGGATCACCCGAGGTTAGAAGTTCGAGACCAGCCTGGCCAACATGATGAAACCCCATCTCTACTAAAAATACAAAAATTAGCTGGGAATGGTGGCGGGTGCCTGTAATCCCATTACTTGGGAGGCTGAGACAGGGAGAGTTGCTTGAACCTGGGAGGCGAAGGTTGCAGTGAGCCGAGATCGCGTCATTGCACTACCATCTGGGCAACAGAGCGAGACTGTGTCTCAAAAAAAAAAAAAAATGAGTTGACAAAATTAGGTGAGACGACACATATATTTCCTAATAATTTCCAGGCACAGCCTCTGTGAATTGTGCCCCAAGACAAACATTTTATAATTCAAGGTACTCTTCATTACTTGAAAAAAATAATAGTTAATCATTAATATGGTTTCCCAATCTTCAAACATCTACAATTCAAGCTGTTTTATTAATACCTTTCATCTCCCTACTCAACATATTCTTTTCATTCTCAGGAAACACTCAGTTTTACATTCACAGCTTGTTCAATACCTTTCTTCTCATCATTTTTAAGTGTGGTTTTATTGTTGAAGGTATCTGTTGAGTATTTGATCCTCATCACTCAAACATGAACACTACTGCATGTATAATAAGTACACACAGACTGCTAACATGTTTGATTTACAAACATCTTCAGTAGGCCTCCAGCTAATCACAGAAAGCACCCCCTGCCCCATGCTTCTGCCCTTTCATTCCTCATTACTTAACGGAGAAAACAGATTGATCTGTTGTCTGACAATTTGTCATCCTCCACAGCCTGCTGGTGTCAATCAGGGCTAGGGGACAGACATTCATCAAAATAACCTGGACCCTGTCATTAAACGTGGACGTGCATTTCCTGTAAAGTTGATCTGAAATCTGAGCACCCACAAAAAGGGCAACAAATAGGATACCCTGAAGGCGACTTGAAGGTAACTATTAGCTACTCAAAGATGGCAACAGCATTTTCTTCAAATTCATGGTCATGTTTCTTTTAGGGGACAGAAGAGGAGAGAAAGAAAACAGAGGCAAAGAAAAACAAGTGATGTGTGAGAATGCTAAGGGTTTCATGAGGGTTTAAATATGATTGTTAGAGTGAGATGCAGGGATATTTCTAAATTTAAAAAATCATTCTGGAGGCCGGGCGTGGTGGCTCACGCCTGTAATCCCAGCACTTTGGGAGGCTGAGGCAGGCACATCACAAGGTCAGGAGTTCAAGACCAGCCTGGCTAACATGATGAAACCCTGTCTCTACTAAAAATACAAACATTAGCTGGGTGTAGTGGTGCATGCCTGTAAATCCCAGCTACTCAGGAGGCTGAGGCAGAAGAATTGCTTGAACCGAGGAGGTGGAGGTTGCAGTGTACTGAGATCACACCATTGCACTCCAGCCTGGGTGACAGAGCAAGACTCTGTCCTGAGGGGGAAAAAAAAGTCATTCTGAATACTCTAATAAATGCTGTCTTTTATACGTTGCTATTGCTAAATTATACCATTTCATAACATTATTTAATAATGTTAAAGCCCCAGCAAAACTTCAGAGAAAATTTATTTCATGGTAAAAATAAATTACAACATTTAAAATTAAATTTGTTTAAGAGTTGATAGCAGTTATCATTAAAGACTTCTGACTAAAATATATAAAATATATATAATTGTGCATTACTTAGATTTCAGAACAGCATTCATTAGCAATCATTTTTTATTGCAGTTACAATTACTTAGAAATTCTAATATTCCTGTAAAAATAATCGTTTCTCTTACACTGTGTTTGAAAATGGTTATTAAATTGATTAAACATTTTTATTTTGTGGTAGGTTTTCTAATACTGAAACATTATCCTGATTTAGTTATCTGGCTTATGATGATAAGTCAATGATCAGAAAAATTTAAAAAGAATACTACCTTATCATTGAGTTGGAGGTTACTTGCTTAAATTGTGTTTCATCTGGGGGCTTATTAATTACATAATTTATTGACTATTCTAAACACAAATCCACACCTCTAACTACAATGGATCTTGAAGTATCATATAATTAGTCAAATGAATTTAAAGTTTCATTTAGTAATTTATTTAAAAAGTAATACAATACTCTACTTCCTCTAGTTATTGATTTGCCCATTGATTTAGTAAATATTCACCTAGCTCTACTAATTTTTATGCACTGTACTTGGATATAAATGAACAGTGATGAATGAAAATGAAAAGATCTCTCTTCCTTAATAGAGTAGCAAACCTAGGTGTCAAAACAGAGTATAAAAAAGTCATCACAGATATATTATCAAGTTATATGAAGTGTGATGAATGAAGTGGAAATTCTCCATGAGAAAGAAAAGTAATTTGGAGAAAGGAACTACTTTAGATAACAAATGAAGTTCACCCTCTTTGAGATTTAGTTTAAGTACAGAAATAAAGAATAAAAAAGGTCCATGATACGAGGAACAAGGGAGGGTATTCCAGGCAGAGAAAACGCCAGGTATGAAGGTCCTGCAGCATGCTCAGCATTTAGTAAATGAGGAAAAGAGTTGTGCAGGATGTTGTTGTTTTGAAAATTAGCAGGGTGAATAATTTGAATTATCATTTATCCGTAACAGAAATCAATGATGGTTGTTAAAGAGACAAAACCAAAATCTCTTTCATACATACATATACATATGTTCATATATATACACACACATACATACATACACACACATGCATACATTTCTAGTGGGTATATTAATTAGCACAATACTTAATCTGTTTTAAAATCTAATAAAAATGTACATTCATGCTAAGACAAAAATCCCGTATCTGTTGGAAAACAATAACCATGAAACAAATACGTAAAAATGATGTCTAAAATGTCTGTTGCAGCATTATGAAACCAACAATTGAAGAAAATCAAAATTGCCAACTATCATTAGAGTAAAAGGATGCACTTGAACAAACAATAAAATCCAAACTATGTTGTTTATATAATTTATTTTTTGTATTTATAATCATATACATTATAAAGTCTATATGAATACCTCATATTAATGCTTATAAGACAGGGCTAATGTACATGCTTAGTCAAATATATAGACTTAAATTGTTGCATTCTTTATAACTAGAAAAAAATGGGAAAGCCTAAATGTTATTCAGTAAGAGATTGACAAAATACTCTATATATCCACTCGAAAAATATTGTGTGTGTATATATGCACAATCCTTTATCTGTTTTAAAATTCAATAAAAATTACCCATATATACACAAACACAAAGGGGGAGTTAATATGATTTTCTGATAATTGCTGCTGCTTTAATCCTGTTGAATCTAAATACAATATGAACCTCAATGAATGAGGAAGAATGACATCTGAATAGCATGAAAACAGGGACTCAGTAGCCTACATGCAAACTAAAAATACAGTTGACTGGCCGGGCGCGGCGGCTCACGCCTGTAATCCCAACACTTTGGGAAGCCAAGGCGGGTGGATCACTTGAAGTCAGGAGTTAGAGACCAACCTTTCCAACATGGTGAAACCCCATCTCTACTAAAAATACAAAAATTCCCCGGGCACGGTAGCACATGTCTGTAATCCCAGCTACTCAGGAGGTTGAGGCAAGAGAATGGCTTGAACCCAGGAGTCGGAGGTTGCAGTGAGCCGAGATCGTTCCACTGCACTCCAGCCTGGGTGACAGAGCAAGACCCTGCCTCAAAATAAATAAATAAATAAACAATAAATAAAAATACACACACACACACACACACACACACACACACACACACACACAGACACACAGTTGTCCCTTGAACAGTGCAAAGATTAGAGATGCTAACCTCATGCAGTCAAAAATCCATGTATAACTTTTGATTCCCCCAAAAATTAACTACTAATAGCCTACTGTTGACCTGAAGTCTAACCAATAAATAGTAGATTAACACACATTTTCTTTATTATATGTTTTATATATTGCATTCTTAAAGTAAGCTAGAAAAAAATAAAATGTCATTTAAAAAATCAAAAGGAAAAGAAAATATATTTACTATTCATTAAGTGGATTGGATCATCATAAAAGTCATCATCCTTGTCATTTTCCGGTTGTGTAGGCTGAAGAAGAGGGGGAAGAGAAGAGGCTGTTGGTCTTGCTCTCTCAAGGCTGGCAGAGGCAGAAGAAAATCGTATATAAGTGGACCCATGTAGTTAAAATTCATATTGTTCAAAGATCAACTATATCACCTCAAAGTGGCTGTCCCTTTTCCTCCCACAACTCTTGCTTTTGTTGCAGATCCTGGGTACTGTGATTCTATGGGTGTAATAGGGACCAAAAATGTTTCCTAAATGACAACGTGTCTTGCCATTGTGTGTGGAGTTCCAATTCATGTAAAGTGTCTAATTAAAAGTTTCTGAATTATAATTGGCAATCCGTCCATTGTGTGTAAAGCAGGAAACCTAGTCCTATATTACGTGTTCAGAAATGTGTAAGAATCAAAAAAAAAAAAAAGAAGAAAAAATACATGCCAAGACACTCAGTTTAATTCAATTAAATCTCCTTAAATTTAACCAATAATACATATGCAGAGATTAGGTAAATAGTATGTCATATTATTTGAATATGGCAAATAGACCTAACTTCAAGTAACCTCAAATAATCAGAATTGTTTATGTGGCCTACTGTATGTTAATAGCAATGCCAGGAAACTACAATCCATCATCTTTTGTCACAGTCTTGATGAGCGCATCGTAGAGAATACTGAGTTGCTTACTCTGTTTAAAAATATTTTTAAAGTATGACTATGTTGTAGTTATCTTAATTTATAAGAAATGACCCCAAGCAAAATCACAAATTCGTACATGTAATATGAAATGATTGTGAAACAATAACTTTGGGAGACACAGAGACAGTCATTTTATATGCAATGTATACGCAGGTTATTCTTAAATCTACATCTCCGTCATTGAGCTTTTCCCTGGGTTAGTGCAAAAATATCTGGGTTTTTAGCATTATTCGGTTTTTCCCATCTGATATTGGAATACTTAAATAAATGTAAATTATTCTTTAATAAATGTGGTTTTGTTATACATCATTTTAATGGGCATTTCTTGCTTTTTTTTTTTGCTAATGACTTATTACTTACGGTTTATGCTTATTTTAGACTATGGAAATTATGTCAGACAAAAAGCAAATTCGAGCGATTTTCTTATTCAAGTTCAAAATGGGTCGTAAAGCAGCGGATACATCAACGCATTTGGCACAGGAACTGCTAACCAAGGGACAGCGCAGTGATGGTTCAAGAAGTTTTACAAAGAAGAGGAGAGCCTTGAAGATGAGGAGCTTAGTGGCCGGCCATCGAAAGTTGGAAACAACCCATTAAGAGCAATCATCGAAGCTGATTGTCTTACGACTACACAAGAAGTTGCGGAAGAACTCAAAGTTGACCCTCCTATGTTAGACATTTGAAGGAAATTGGAAAGATGAGAAAGCTCGATACGTGGGTGCCTCACCAGCTGACTGAAAAGCTAAAAAATCGTCCTTTTGAAGTGTTGTCTTTTCTTATTCTACCTAACAATGAACCATTTCTTGATCAGATTGTAGCGTGCTATGAAAAGTGGTTTTTATACGACAACTGGCAATGACTAGCCCAGTGGTTGGACCGAGAAAAAACTCCAAAGCCCTTCCCAAAGCCAAACTTACACCAAAAAAAGTCATGGTCACTGTTTGGTGGCCTGCTACCAGTGTGATCCACGACAGCTTTCTGAATCTGGGCGAACCATTACATCTGAGAAGCATGCTCAGCAAATCGATGAGATGCACCCAAAACTGCAATGCCTGCAGCCCGCCATTGGTCAACAGAAAGGGCCCAATTCTTCTCCATAGCAATGCCCGATCACACATCGCACAACTAGCACTTCAAAAGTTGAACAAATTGGGCTACAAAGTTTTGCCTCATCCACCATATTCATCTGACCTCTCGCCAACAGACTACCACTTCTTCAAGCATCTCAGCAACTTTTTACAGGGAAAACACTTTCACAACCAGCAGGATGCAGAAAACGCTTTCCAAAAGTTCTTCAAATCCCGAAACACGAATTTTTATACTACAGGAATAAACAAACTTATTTCTCATTGGGAACAATGTGTTGATTATAATCGTTCCTATTTTTATTAATAACAACGTGTTAAAATTCACAGTCCAAAGCAGCAATTAATTTTACACCAACTTAATATTCAATATTTCCAATTTCGGTCATAGATTCCTAATACTTGCCTTCAATTCATCCTGAACTGCCTCATACTATATATTCTAATTGTAAATTGTAAATTTTATTTCTGTAATTGTCTTTCACACTAGACTCTCACATTAGACTAGGAACTTCTTGAAGGTTTGTATCCTGGACATCAAGATCTGTCTTCTGAGTTTCTCTCTGTGACCACCCACTGCCATAATGTCTTAGGGTTTATTTTCTTTAATCTCACCTTACATAATTTCACTGCAGTATTTTTATCTCTACCGAGGAAAGCAAATTGGGTATGTGTAATTTGGTGGATAATGCCAAGCTGTAGCATAGTACCTGGACTGATTGCTTGTTCTACACACACCTTTACCCCAATACACTTACCATGTTTATATGCAGATTTATTGTGCAAATATTTCAACTAAGATTTTACAGTTCTCTAAAAATAGGTACAAACTAAAGTAACAGTAATATGTTTTAAGATATGTAATATAATTATAATAACCTATTCATTTGCTTCACTTGTTTGATTAGTGTCCCAAGAAAAATGCATCCATTTGTCATTCATCAGTATGCCTAGACATTTTAACATACAAAATATCTCAGCATATTGATGCTTCAAAATAAAATATTATTTTTTAAAATTTTTATAGTTTTGGGGGTACAGGTGGTTTTCGGTTACATGGATAAGCTCTTTAGTGGTGACTTCTGAGATTTAATGCACCTGTCACCTGAGCAGTGTACACTCTATCCAGTATCTTGTACTTTATCCCTCATCTCCTCCCACCCTTCCCACTCCAAGTCCTCAAAGTCCATTATATGTCTTTCTGTCCTCACAGCTTAGTTCCCACTTATAAGTAAGAACATACATAATTTTTTTTCCATTTCTGAGTTACTTCACTTACAATAATGGCCTCCAGTTCCATTCAAATTGCTTCAAAAGACATTATTTTGATACTTTTTATGGGTGAGTAGTATTACATGGTGTATATATACTATATTTTCCTTATCCATTGATTGGTTTATGGGCACTTAAGTTGGTTCCATTTCTTTGCAATTGCAAATTGTACTGCTATAAACATGCGTGTACCTGTGTCTTCTTCATGTAATGATGTCTTTTTCTTTGGGTAGATACCCAGTAGTTAGATTGCTGAATCAAATGGTAGTTCTACCTTTATTAAGTTCTTTAAGGAAACTCCATACTGTTTTCCATGTGGTTGTATTAATTTGAATTCCCACCAGCAATACAAAAATGTTCCCTTTTCTTTACATTGACACCAATATTTATTGGTTTTACTCTTTGTAATTACGGTCATTCTTAAAGAATTAAGGTACTATCTCATTGTGGTTTTAATTTGAATTTCCATGATGGTTAGTGATATGAGCATTTTTTTCATGTTTGTTGGCTGTTTGAATATCTTTTTTTGAGAAATTTCTATTTATGTATTTTGGCCACTTTTTGATGGGATTATTTGTTTTTGTTTTTGTTTTTGTTTTTTTCTTGCTGACTTGTTTGAGTTCCTTGTAGATTCTGGATGCTAGTCCTTTGTCAGATGCATAGTTTGTGAATATTTTCTCGAACCCTGTGTGTTGCCTGTTTACTCTACTGATGATTTATTTTGCTGTGCAGAACCTTTTAAGTTAAATTAGGTCCCATTTATTTGTTTTTATTGCATTTGCTTTTGGGGTCTTAGTCATGAATTATTTGCCTAGGCCAATACCCAGAAAAGTTTTTCTGATGTTATCCTCCAGAATTTTTATGGTTTCAGGTCTTAGATTTAAGTCTTTAATCCATCTTGAGTTGATTTTTGTATAAGGTGAGAGCTGGGGATCCAGTTTTATTTTCTACATGTGGCTTGCCCATTTTTCCTAGCACTTTTTATTGAATAGGGTGTCCTTTCCCCAATTTATATTTTTGTATACTTTGTTGAAGATCAGTTGATTGTAAGTATTTGGCTTTAGTTTTGAGTTCTCTATCCTAATCCATTGGTCTAGCGTCTACAAAAGAAAATTTTAAAAATTCAGGACTTAAATGGTGGGAAATAAGTCATCTACCTGTATAATGTTACTGGTGTCAGGTAGGTTCTTAAAACAAACAGTTTTCAGGACAGTTGATTATTGCTTGTCTTCCTTTAACCAACCATGCATTGTTTAGGATTAAGTCATTGTTATTTCACTTAATCATTTATTTCACCATTTAATAAACACTCATCAGCATCCCGCATAGAAGAGTTCACTTGATGATGAATTTACACAGATTTATTTATGCTTAGATTTATTCACTGTCATTAGGTATGTTGCTCCTTCTTCCTGACTTCTTACACTGACCTGCATGGCATATTCTGACACAGTCTCCAGCCCTCAATTTCAGAATTGCCTAGCTCCTTAACTCATGCAGACAGAATTGAGAATTTCTTTTCTGTGCCTTCATTGCACTCTATACAATTCCATTAATATTTAACACACTATATTGTAATTTTCATAGACATGTTTGTTTCAAAACTATTAACTCAGGAAATGTATTTTAACCACTTTTTTGTACCCAGGGTCTAACAATGCTTAAAAATGTGTTCTGAGTAAATGAATAAATCCATGTTTTGAAATGACAAATGATTATCTAATCTACTAGCATACCTTTCCCATTAGATCATAGGCCGCAAGGAATGAATGAACATGCATAATCTATCACTTTCATTAATCTGCTGATAAGTCAAAATGAATCCAAGCATTCAAGACTTGAAAAAAATCTTCAAATCAAATAAAATGTACACTGTGTAAGATAGTGCTTAAGTGAATAAAAAACAACCAAACTGTTGAGCAGCATCAAATGTAAATCATGCCAATTGATGAAGAATTGTTAACTATAAAACAAACATACTTTAGTAAAATAATAGGGAAAATTCATAATTCAAAAGATAGGATCTCAACTTGTTAAAAAATGCATGGCTGCCATTGTATTAGGCATATACGATGAAAAAATATATTAGATCAAATTTTAGATAAATGTAAAGATGATATGCCTAAATATTTATAATTTTAAAGTGCATATAAAAGCTAAGATAACATTATAATCAAAGTGGTTTATAGCAGCAATAGTATACTCATGATTTATTCTTTCAAGCACCTGTGCCCATAAATGAAAATTATCAAGGGGAAATGAAAAAACTAGGTAGTATTAAAAACATATTTCTATTTGCTTAACAAGAACTTCTTTAAAATGTTTTATTTCCAATTTGTCCTAGGTACATTTTAGCTTAGAAAACAAAATGCATATATGCATGTGTAGATATAAACAATTGACTTTAGCTGCTAAATAGGACTGCTATTTTTTTCAACAGTCTAACTCCTTTTTACCACATAAAGGGACAGTTTTAAAACATATTTATATCTCATGGTTTAAACTATAGCATAATTTATTAGAAAATAGTTAATTCAATACCCTTGATTGAACTTGCAATTTGACAATAAATCAGGAAACTTTTGTGTTTCCTTAAAAAAAAGAAAATAGTTTAACACAGCACATTGGAATGTTAAAATGCTTCAAGGAAGATTAATAACATCCAGATAATAGTTATTTTCTTGCTTTGCAAGAAAACACATTATCTATTCCATAACAATTGATTGCTTTCCTGTGCAATGTCCTTGATTTCAATAGTATTGTTCAGGCTTTTGATACTAATCTGTAAGATGTTGTTAGGAAAGAATCTCACCTCATCAGCTATTCTGAAGGAAATAAAAAATTCTGCACCTGATAAATCATCTATATTCTTAAAGTGACAATTTTCACTTGAAGAAATGGTCTCCTCTGAATGCTTTCAAAATCAAAAATCAGAGGTATGTTGTAGAATAAAAAAATAAATAAAATGAGTCTTCTTAAAAGAAGGGCTATAAAAATAGAAAATCAACCTGCCCTTTTCAAACTTACTTTGCTACTTTGACTATGACTTTTTGAAATGTACTTTCTGTTTTTTACCGGCTTCAGAAACATCTGCTGATTTTTGTAAATGGACAATTCATTGCCCATCACAAAATCATTCAATTTTCTTAGCAAGCAATTTTGAAACTTTTGGGTAAGTTTCTCCACTTAAAAATAGTTATTCAAAATTTGGCAGATACCTTTTGTTTTTCACATTTGTACAGTATCTTCCTGCTAGGCCATGCATCCTTAAAGAACCATAATGTAGACAGAAAGAAGTATAAACCTGTACTCAGAGATGGCTGGGGGCAATGGTGTCTGCCATTCCCTTAGTGGAGTGACCCATCACAGTCAGTTACTTTTCTGCCTTTGTTAACTTTTCTGCCTCTCATTTTACTGATAAATAGGAACAGAGTCAATAAATCTTATTACAATATTTATTATTGTGGTGTATAAATGCGATGTATGTAAACATTGGGATATATAATTTATTGATAAATATTGGTTTCTTCTATGGCTTGAATGTGCCTCTCAAATTTTATGAATTGGAAATATCCTCAAATTCATATGTTGATGGTTTATGGAGGTGGGGCTTTCAGGAGGTAATTAGAATTAGATACATTCATCAAAATGGAACCCCCATGATAAGACTTGTAACTTTATAAGAAGAGGAAGGGAGACTGAGTTGGCATGGTCTTGCCTCTTGCCATGTGATGCCCTTTGCCATGTTATGAAACAGTAAGAAGGCCCTCACAAGATGCCAGCACCATGCTCCTGGACTTTCTAGCCTCTGAAAATGTGAGCTAAACGAACTTCTCTTCTCTATACATTACCCAGTCTGTGGTATTCTTTTATAGCAAGAGAAAACAAACTAAGACAGTTTCCATATTTTATGGCAGTTATTTTGGCTGTTTGAAAATTATATTTTACACAGTGATTAGCAAACTTTCCCTATAGAATTATCAATAAACTAATGAAAAAGGAAATTACTAACGTGGTTGATTAAAATAGAGGGGGAATATAATTTGAAGGCACTCCAGGCCCTCTGGACAATTACAGAGAAGTCTGAAATATTAATTTTCAGGAGTGTCAGACTAGCAACACAGCTCAGAAAATTGCAGTGAGGCAACTGCCATTTGTATTAACTACCTATTTATCCTGCAGTTTTAGGGTTACATATAAAACCAGAAGCTCTTTATCATCTCTGCAATAGCACAAAAATGCTATCGTCTCCTAAATTATTCTGTCCTAAATAATTGTTTCCTATGTAAGCTATTTTGTCCTAAGTAATTAAGCATTCAATATTTTAAAGATTTTAAAGTGTGCATAACATGCAATTATATATATATATATTTAAGTGATATGTATGCATGCATATATGCATACAAAATGCAATATAAAATATTCTTTTTATCTATAAATCTATGGAAAACTGGGACAGAATAGAACTACAGAGTACCGATAAAACATCTGATGGAAAATTGGTTGCATTTCAAATCTCTCAACAATTAGTCCCTTCCTTCGACTTCAGGTCTTCTTTTAATCTATATTTCTATCCTTCTTTCTTTAATATTTTATGCGGGTATGGACAGGAACCAAGTTGGAAAGAAGCTTCCCACAAGAGTAGAGCACTGAAGAGATCACAGACATTGATCATATTTGTAGTATTTCCAGAAAAGCATGTACAAAATTACTAAGCTTAAAATGGTTAGGGTCCATTTTTTAAGGGAGACAAATGAGGAACTTGAAAAAAAAAGGAGTGAGATTCAAGAACTTGAAGTATAGAAATTCTGAATAAAAACTGGACCTTTGAGAATTTTACAAGTTCATGTGTTTGTGTATGTGTCTGTGTGTGCTAAACATTACAGTCTTTCATAAGTCAGAATGAATATCCTTAAGAGCTACTATCTTCTCATCTTTATTTTTTTTTACTTTCCTCAACAACTTTTTCTCTAGTCCTACATTTGCTTTCCTTCTCTTTGCCCAACTATTATATCTTTTTTCCCATCCCATTCTTCTAACAAGACTGATCTGAAATACCATTTTTCTGATAATGAGTTTTAGATTTGAGACATTAAAGAATATAAACAGAATTGCTGCTATTCACTTCTGCAAAACCCAAGTTTGCTGACCTTAATTTTATAGCATGAATCACAGCCATTCTGCTGATATTGGCAGTGATTGATAATAAGGGGGATGGGAGTAATTAAAGAGCATATGATGTGTTTGTTTGCATTTTGAGTGACTGCTATGGAGTATATGCAATCAAAGGCATGGTACATTAAATAAATCGAATAGCCCCATAAATCAGCACAACCTGCCAAAAATGAGCAGAGGGAGCTTGCAAGGCAGCAGGCCTGCATGTCAGGCCTTAGGCAAGCTGTTACCTCCAGTGTGAAGTCATCAAAAACAGAGCTCAAAGAACCAGAGAAGACTTGCTATTTGCAGGATTCAGAATCTCAGCAAGAGAGCCTAAATGTAGTGACTTTTTTTTTTTTAACATTTGTGCAGGAATGTGAAGTTTATGAGCTTTATTAAAATCTACTGTGTGCTCTATAAACATCTTCACTAGTTTGTACCAACACAGCTATGGGATAATTTCAGAATTGTTACCCAGTTTACATTCAATAGTTTCACCTTTTATTTACTAAAAGAAAATTCCTGAAATTTCTGCCAAAAGATAACATCAGTAAGAAAATATTTTACACATTGATTCAGTCACCAGTGACATTGTTACCAAGGTTCTGGAATTAAGAGAATAAAATAATTTTAATAGACATTATTTTTAGAGCAGTTTCAGGTTCACAGTAACATTGAGAGACAGCTAGCAAGATTTTTGAGATACCCATCCCCACATATGCATAACCTCCCCCGTTATCAACATCCTCCGCTAGAACAGTACCTTTGATTCCACTGAGGAAACTACATTGACACATTATTATCACCCAAAGTCCATCGTTTACATTACAGTTCACTCTTGGTTTTGGACATTCTACAGGTTTGGAAAAATGTATAATGATATGTATCTACCATTATATAGATTCTCTTTGACTTATGATAAACTCATCATAATGTTGAAAAAGTGTAATTGAAATATGGTAAGATGAGGACTATCTTTGCTGTTATTCAGCTACTTCTCTTCTCCTACTCATCCCTCCTTGCCTACGAACTCCTGGCAACCACTGATCCTTTTCCCATCACCTTAGTTTTATCTTTTTCAAAACGTTATATAGCTGTAATCATACAGCATGCAGCCTTTTTACACTTATTTCACTTAGTAATATGTATTTCTGCTTTCTTCATGTCTTTTCATGGCTTGGTAGCTCATCTCTTTTTAATACCGAATAATATTCCATTATCTGTATTTATCACGGTTTATTTATCCTTTCTCCCACTAAAGGACATGATGGTTGCTTTGAAGTTTTGGCAATTATGAAACAAGCCTCTATAAACATCCATGTGCAGGTATTTTTGCGTGGACAGAAATTTTCAACCCCTTAGGGTAAAATAATTTTTAAAACATGCAACTTTTGCTGTGGTTCATATTGATTTTGGGGTAATAAATACATGAAAATATGGAGAAATGTTTCTCTATCAGAGAAAACACACATACTCATTCACAATTTCACTTTTTGCAGTTTCAGTAACCCTCAGTTAACTGCAGTTTGAAAATATCTGAGCACTGTAGTGCCATAAGCTAATTCTGAAAGAGAAAGACTTCAGTCCCATCATTTTTATTATAGCATACTGTTACTGTTGTTCTAGTTTATCAGTTATTGTTGTTAATCTCTTACTGTGCCTAGGTTTTAAATTACAGTTTATCATAGGTATGTATGTATAAGAAAAAAACACATACATGGTTTAGTACAATCCAAGTTCAGGCAACCAATGGGAGTCTTGGAATATATGCCCCAAGAATAAGTGATGACTAAAGTATTGCATAAAACTTTAGAACCTTGCTTGTTGACTCCTTAAGTTTGCAAGGACACCTGTTTTAAAACCTTGAACCTTGAAACAATAGTTTTGTTCCTTCTTACATATGTGAGTTTACTTTTGTCCCTACATCAACGTTAGGTTTCAACCTTATTAATCATACATTATATATTTTAGCAAGGAAATTAGGTTTAAAATAGTAGCATATTGTGAAAATGAAGCATATTTCTTTTTTTTTCTTTTTCTTTCTTTTTTTTTTTTTTTGAGACGGAGTCTCACTGTGTCACCCAGACTGGAGTGCAGTGGTGTGATCTCATCTCACTGCAACCTCTGCCTCCTGAATCCAAGCGATTCTCCTGCTTCAGCCTCCGAAGTAGCTGGGATTACAGGTGTGAGCCACCACGCCTGGCTAATTTTTTTGTATTTTTAGTACAGATGAAGTTTCACCATGTTGGCCAGGCTGGTCTCAAACTCCTGACCTCGGGTGATCTGCCCACCTTGGCCTCCCAAAGTGCTGGGATTACAGGCATCAGCCACTATTCCCAGGCTGAAGCATATTTCTTACTACTAACACTTTGAAAATTTTAATGAGACATATACTTGGAACAAACAAAAAATTAGTAAGATCTTTGTTTAATGCCAAGGAACACTGACTTTGTGCAAATATACCCATATATAGATATATACCTATATATACGTATATATACACAGCTATATATAACACATGTGGGTTAGGACACTATATTACAATAAATTATAGTATGCATCTCAGGAACTTACATATTTATTTAAAATGTATTCCAATCAAAGCACTCACTTATCATTTAGATTAAATAGTTGAAGCAGTTGGTTCCCAGTTTGACTAATCATCTGTCAGCAGACTTCCCCAAAACATTTGAAAAGCTAGTAAGGAGTGTGAGAATAGAAATTGTATTTTGTTCTAATATATTGCTCTGAAGCTGGCAAACTGTTGTTGTTAAAAGTCAACAATGGTTTGAAAAAGTCACAAAGCTTCTTTTTTTATTTTTAGCTGACACTGAATTTATAGTGTAAACAAAATCACTTTTTGGAAATACAAAGAATTCACAGTGAATTCAAAGTAAAGTATTTGCAATGCTAATTACAATTGTGTGCTCAGTTGGAAACGTGTGTTTAGAAACCTGGATATTGGACATCTTTAATATATATGCTTACACATGAGAAAACATGTCCATCCTGTGTTTGGGTCATTTCTGTGAGGACAGCTTGCAGGATTCTGTATTGGTGAGTCTTGTGACTCCACTAGAGTCACTAGTAGCAGATATTACAACTGAGAGAAAACAAGCAACAATGGAGAAGTAGATAGTGTCTCACTAAGCTAAACTTGGAATAAACAACCTCCTAAAACCTGAAATCACAGAATATTATTCTTTGCATCTAAGAGGAAGGTTGGAGGAGGAAGTGAACGAAAGGGGAAGGGGAAGGCCAACATTTACTTGCATGTAAATATAAAATGGTATATATTTTTTTTCCTTCTGTCCAACTAAAACTTTATATTCTTTTCCCACAACATCAAATAGTATATTTTAATTGCATGTTAGTGAAATTTCATGGGGAAAAGCAACCTTCTACCTGCATCAAAGCATTACGGTCACTGAGTTTAATCATTTATTTACTCATTCGAAAAATATTCATTGGGTGTTTCCAGTCCACCAGTTACAATATTGGCCCTAAGAATAAAATGAAGACTAAGATTTATTGCCTGCTCTACAATATCTCAAAGTTTATTAGGAGGCCAAAACATGTAATATGTGTTGATGTGTGTGTATGTGCATATGTGTGTATGTGTGTATACATACATACATACATAAAGGGCATGAAGAGCATTGCATACAATAGTAGCAAAAGAAGAAAGTAATTACCTGAACCTAGGGGACCATCTCAAGGACATCCTTCTTACCCAGATGACCATTGAAACAAGTCATAATAAATAAACAGGAGATTGGCAGACATGAATAGAAAGTCTGAATACCCAGAAGAAAAAGTAAGAGCTTTAAGGGAGAGAGAGGAAGAAAATGACCTGATTTTGAAAACATTATACATTTCATTAGCTTGGAGAAATATGTATTAGGTATGCAGTATATCCACTGTAAATCTTCCTAGTGACATTACTGCTGTATCCAAAGAAGCATTGAACATTCTGAAGGGGAAGTGAGTTTTGTTCTACATTTCAGCACAATGCCATTAAAAGTAAAAAGCAACCCTAATATTTGTTCATTTGAAGAAGGAATCAGGATATTTAAAAAGCTGCTCAATCTTTCTATGCCTTAGTTTCCCCAAATTCATAATAGATGAAAATTAATAATACCACCTAACACTATTGTTGAGAATTAAATGAAATAATATTTAAAAAGAGGATAAGGGACATAGAAATTAGCAAAAAATCTAGTTTTTACTATAGCCAATACAGTTACTATATTTTTGAATAATATGTTTCACTTTAAACAAGGTGATACTAAACACCCAGAGTATTATATGAACTAGAGCTAATTTTATTATTGAGGCCTTCAATGAAATATGAGACATATGCGTTTCTAAGATCTACCTAATTAGAGTAGTTATATGCTTGATTTTCTAAATTAGTCATACTCACACTTGTTTTCATTTTTCTGAAAATAACTGTTTCTGTGTCAGGGCATTTTAAGCATTAAATTCCTTCATCACTTGACATGAGTGAAACCAAACTTTGTATCAACTTCTTTTTCTTAATTGTCTTGTAATTTCAAGGGGGTGTGGAGAAAAATAAGAGATCCTCAATCACTGGATATTTTTCATATCAGATGAAAAAATAATTTTGCAGTAATACAATGATATCATGCCACATTTTATCAAAGCTCTGTATAATGTGTAAGTGTGAAACACATTCTAGAAACAAGCAACACTGCAGTTACTATTTTTAATAATATGAAATTCATAATTCTTTATAGCCTTATTCAGGAAATAGATCTGTTAATATCATTTAATATATTGGATTTCATTCTGGTGAGATGTATTGGTGATGGGAATGCAGAAAAAACAAAAGCAAATTCCATTAAGTCTACAACTTTCAAGCTGAGTAATTACAAGGGTCTACTAATTGAATATTTTCTGTTCCCTGAAGAGTTTTGAAATGTCATTATACGTAGAGGTTAAATGTGCTACAAATATTAAGAAACATATTTTCCATATATCAATTAGGCTGTATCCTCCAGCATTATAACAAGTAAATGTGTTTGCACATGTGTGTGCATGTGCAGGCACACATGTTATGCATTTAGGGAAGAGAAGGAAGGAAGTATTACTGGTACTATTTTCCAAACATAAAACATTTGGTCACATGGGCGTTGCATATGCCAAAATCAAATCTCATAGTTTTTCCTATTTTCACCATTAGTATCTGATAAACTTGCAAGTGCCAGTAAGCTAGTTGATAAGCATCAGGAAAAGAGACCATTTTTATCAGCATGGTAAAACCACACAAAAAAATCATGCTTAAACATTAGGTATCTCAAAACTGTTATAATGTTTTTCTGCATTTTCTCCATATATTTCTATTTTTCAAAATTATGTAACAGCTTGAAATTACAAACACACTCTTGAAAATAAATGCCATTCAATTCCAGTGGATAGCTATAGTTATAATTTCATATATTAGCTTTGACCTAAAGTGAGAGATATTGCTATTTTCTCTGACAGCAGCTCACCCAGAATGAAGCTTGGCAGGTCTAATTGTTGGTTACTTCAAGGCATAACACTGTATAACAGCAGTAATAATATAATATTCTGATCCACCTATGTTTCGTTTTACGCACTAGGATTAAACTATGTACAGGGCTTGATGCTGCCTGTTAATAAAACATGATGTTATCTGTAAATTATATTTGAACTTCAAAGTCCAGAAATATTGAGGGTGGGGTAGGGAATAGAAATTCAGACCTCAGCAGTTCTCTACCTGGACAACAATAAAGAAAATAGAAGACAGGAAAAGGCAAATGACAGCTCATGTATTGATATTGGGAAAACCATGTTCTAGATTAAGCATAACACATTCTAAATTCAATTAGATGCAATCTTAGGGTTTCACTAACATTTTAATCATTTGATCCCATAAGTGAAATGTGTTGATGTTTCCTTTCTGGAGCTATGATTCATACAGAGCATGAGGAGGTAAGTAAAGTGATATTTCGGGAATACTCTGGTGATTAATTGTCAACAGGGAAAATGCGGCTTCAAAGTCTGGGTTGACTTACCATTTGAACCACACAAAGTAAAAGCTGTAGAGAAAACTCACAGCAACTCATACCCTGTGAAAGCTATACAAATTCTGAATTACTCTATTTTATGAAATTTAAAAATCATTCTTCTTTCAAGGTTTGTTATTTTAAGAAAAACATGGTAATATTTTAGTCATGGGGCATTGCTATTGGTGAGGAGTCAAAATGAAAAGAAAAAAATTTATAAGTTAATTTTATACATGAGTCTATTATGGTAATATGCCTAAGGACCAATGAATTCTACATTATAAAATATAGAAAAATGAATTATATAAGCTTACAGAAAAAAATAAAATTATAAAACATAAATCTTTAGAAAAAAATTTCTACAAGAGAGATTTTCCATAGACAATATTTTCCATAAATTTTGGTAGAAACTTCATAAATTTTACAATTAAAAAACTCACAATATTTTTCATTGTTATTTATTTATTGAGACAGGGTCTCACTCTGTTGCTCAGGCTGGAGTGCAGTGGTGCGATCTTGGCTCACTGCAGCCTCCGCCCCCTGAGCTCAAGTGATTCTCTCACCTCAGCCCTCCAAGTAGCTGGGACTACTTGTGCATGCCACCATACCCAGCTAATTTTTGTTTTTGTGGGTTATTTATTTATTTTTGTAGAAATGGGTTTTGTCATATTGCCCAGGCTAGTCTCGAACTCCTGGGCACAAGTGATCCTCCCACCTCAGCCTCCCAAAGCGCTAAGATTGGCAGGTGAGCCACTGCTCACAGTCACGAATCCTTTCTCAGTAGAAAACTTTTGTACAGTGAAGAGTACCCAATAAGCTAACGATCAGCAGTATAATTAGCTTAGTTAGTTGGCTGAGGAGTTCAGATCCAGCTCAACTTACTTATGTTCTATGAAAATAACATAAACTCCCACCCTTACCCATCATTTTAAATAAATTTGAAAATTGTGTTTAACTGTTCAGCCTACGCCAACTATATTTGTGCAAGTCATCCTTCTCCTACCTACTGAAACAGTGGTTTTAATATTTAAAACTCGGCCGGGCGTGGTGGCTCACGCCTGTAATCCCAGCACTTTGGGAGGCTGAGGTGGGCAGATCACTAGGTCAGGAGATCGAGACCATCCTGGCTAACGCGGTGAAACCCCGTCTCTACTAAAAATACAAAAATTAGCCTGGCGTGGTGGCGGGTGTCTGTAGTCCCAGCTACTCGGGAGGCTGAGGCAGGACAATGGTGTTAACCCAAGAGGCGGAGCTTGCAGTGAGCCGAGATTGCGCCACTGCACTCCAGCCTGAGGGCAGACTGGAGCAAGACTCCGTCAAAAAAAAAAAAAAAATTTAAAACTAATAGTAATCTTATCATTACCTTGCTTAGAAGAGCCCAAAGATTCCTCATTGTCCTAGACATCAAGCCAAACTCCTTCACAAGTTAACAATACTTTAGTATACTCCTTGAAAAAAACTATCCAAAACATAGAAATAAAAAAAAGTTATTTCCTGCCCTTTCAATGATATAATAAACCATTGTCTAACAAACCCACCCAAAGAGTTATCTATGAAACAGAATATGGAATTTGTTTGAATTACCATTCCCTGTTAATACTATGAATAAAGATCCAGATTCTGGAAAGAGATGGAAACTATTAGAAAATTTCTAACTTGTCAGTGTTTTTTATCCATAAAGACACAAATTATGTCTGGAAAAATATTATGCCTCTATTACCAACATATGGCATTAAACAGTTTTATATTTAACTTTCCAATCTTATACTATTCTGCTACTTAGACAATAAATAGATTAAATAGATGATGGATAGATAGATAGATAGAGATATGTATTTAATTATTTGAAGATTTGATTTGGCACCCTCTGTCTTCTTAAACATTTTACACATAGAAATACTCATAGTTTCCTATATGCGAACTTTTCTTCAAGGGTTTCCCATGAGTCTCTGTGCATCTTGTACCAGTTGCTTAGAATATTTATCTCCCATTCAGTTCATTTTCATTCTTAAATATATAACTCACTTCTACAAAACAGAGGTAAATGTATTAAGAAGCTTATTAAGATAAGTATTTATGCCTTGTCACATTCACAAAGCCTCTTCCAAGACCTTGGGAGACACCCTAGAAACACATTCTCATAGTCATATATATATATACATATATATATATGCATACACACACACACGTGTGTGTGTGCATGTGTGTATACATAAATTTATATTTCAGATTTATAAATCTGAAAAGGTAAGATATTTTATCCAGCACAGATTAATACTATTTTAATTTAATCAGATATGCCTTCACTTTTATTTTTTCTTTTCTTGAGACAGCCTCTCACTCTGTTGCCCAGGCTGGGAGCGCATTGGTGTAATCACAGCTCACTGCAGCCTCAAATTCCTGGGCTTAAGCAACCCTCCCATCTCAGCCTCCTGAGTAGCTGGGACTGCAGGTGCACATCACCACATCTGGCTAATTTCTTCAAAAAATGTTTGTAGAGACGGGATCTCCCTATGTTGCCAGGCTGGTCTCCTGGACTCCAGTTATTCTCTCACCTTGGCCTCCCAAAGTGCTTGGATTACAGGTGTGAGCCACTAGACCCAGCCTACATTTCCTTGTTTGTTTGGTGATTCTGAAAATGGCACTTTTAGGACTTAAATAAGAAAAATATAAATTTTATAAATATTTAATTTGATTTATAGGGATATTTTTATCTGATGTGCAGTTCCATCCATGAATAGTAATGTTATTGCTAGCCACCCTGATGATAGATTGATGTCCAAGAATATTTCTACCCACCCACTGGTCTGACTCATCCAACAATACAAAAAATGTAGCAGGGCCAGTGCTGATAAGAACGTATTTCAGTGTCCAGCAACTGGGTGGGTTGTTGAGGAAAGATAGGGTTTGAAAATGTGAAGCTAGGTAGTATCCTTGGAAAAATTTTCAAGGATCCAATGTGTAAAACTGTGAAAGAAACATTTGGATTTCATTTGCTAGTTCAAAAATAGAGGTTCTCAATCTGTTGATAATGCAGATTATATAATCATAAGTATACCATATTTCCATTGCTTCAGAAATAGGAATTGTACAAAATAAAATTATCCAGATTTATATGATTTAAGTATGTCAACTTGTAACAGTACAAGAAATAACAAGCGTATCTATGTTTAAAATTGTACGTTTATGTCTGTCTACAACATGTGCCTCCTCATTAAGCATCAACACTGATAAAAATAAAGAAAACTCATAATACTTCAGTACAATTAAGATATAAAAACCCCATATTGGTTAAAAATTAAGAATTGTAAGAGTATGTAAGTTAGTTACTAACCAAAAAAAAATGAGACTCCCCGAAATGTTACTACTGTTAAACAAAAGAAACCTGATATAGTTTTCTCCAGTTGACAGCAATACCAAAAATTTAGGTGGCATTAACAATGAGTTTTGAAATTAAAAGATAATTTTCTACACTGTCAGTAAAAATAATGATATTGAGAAAACTCGTAAGAAGACAGACAAAAATTTCTTTCTTTTTTCTGTATCGAAAATAATGCAATAATATTGTCAAAAAGATTTGTGCTCAAAACATGTGGTCAGACATGTAGATCTAGATAAAGAATAAAGCAATGGAGAAGCAATAAATCAAGTTAAATAAAATATTTTATTTTTTTATTTTAATAAATCTAAAAAATAACTCTTTAATATAATTTTAGTACCAATGTATTTGATGATTGTATATGGATTAGTGGAAAGAATGGCAACAATTTCGTGAGGGATGAGATGAAGAATTGGGTGTACTGTATTATAAGGTAACTTCACTACATGTGAAGTGGTAGTGATAGTACTTTTTGAAGGATGTATTTACATTAATAAATGTATATTGTAAACTCCAAAGCAACAATTAAAAATAATTTTTAAGGAAATATTAATGATACACTAAGAAAGGAGATAAAGTAAGAGCAAATAAAATGTTTGATTAAAATCAGAGAAGGATAAAAATGACACGAAATAACCCAGTAATTGAAATGAATAAAGAAAAGTAACAAAGATAGTATATATTAATTCAACTGTGTGGATAATCATTTTATATAAATGCCTTTAACACATCATTTAAAAGAAAAAAATTCAGAGTGATTTCAAAAGAAAAAAGACGCAACAACATGTTGTCTACAAGAAATTCACTTTAAATATGAGGATTTGGTTATGTCAGAAGATAATTGATAGAGAAATATATACCACACTAACATGAAATGAAAGATTAAGTAGCTACCTAAATTTCAGATGAAGTAGACTTTATAACAACGAATATTATCATGCATAAAGAGTGAAATAACATAAAGATGAAACGGTCAATTCTCCAAGCAAAGTGATAATTCTTTCTATTCCAAGAAAAAATAACATAAAAATTTCAAACATATATTTATGTAATAACAGAAGACCAAAATAATGAGGCAAAAACTTACAGAACTGCAAGGAGAAATAGAAAAAAATCATTATTATATCTGGATACTTCAACACTCTCTATCAGTAATTGATAGATCAAAGGGAAGCACCTGAACAATGTCAGTCAACATGATCTAATTGCCACTTATAAAATACTCAATTCAGTAACAAAGGAATACTTATTCTTCTCAAGTTTGCATGGAACTTTCTCAAAAATAGACCATGTTATGACCATAAACCATAACTTCAAAAAAATTAAAAAAATCATACAATGCATATTCTCAGTCCACAGTAAAATTAAACAGAAATCAGTAAAAAGAACATAATTAGAAAATCTCCAAATATTTAGAAACCATATGTCTAAATAACACAAAGAAGAAATATTAAGAGTAATTATAGCCATATTCTGAATTAAGTGAAAATGTATACACACAGTATGGAAATTTGCATACAGCAAATGTAGTGCTCAGAAGAAAATTGATGACCTTACATTTTATCAAATAAAAAATTTAAGCTTCTCCCTTAACAAACTAGAAAAAGAAGAGAAAATTAAACCTGACAAATGAAAAAGAACAGTAATAACAAATATTGGACTAGAAATCAATGAAATTAGAAACAGGAAAATAATAGAGAATAACCAATGAACTTAAAAGCTGTCTCTAGCATAATCAATAAAATTGATTAACATCTAGCCAGACTAAGCAAAAATCAGAAATGAAAGATGGTCTATAACTACTGATCTCATGAACATTAAAATTATAGTAAGACAAGAATATAAATAGTTCTTTGCCCATAATCATAACTTAGGTGAAATGGACCAATTTGTTAAAAACACAAAATATCAAAATCCATACGTGTATTGTAAGCTGATTTTACTAATGGTGCAGAGACAAGTTAATGGAAAAGGATAGTCCTTGCTACAAATGACACCAAATAACTGGAAATCAACATACAAAAACTTGAACTAGATGCTGACCTTATGTGTTACAGAAAAATTGACTCAAAATAGATCACAAGCCTAAATATGAAATACCAACCACTAAAAACTTCTTGATAATGTAGGAATCTACAAGACTGTACATTTGGTAAGAGTTTGTATATGTAATACCAAAACATAACTCTTGAAAGAAAAAAAATTGATAAAATTGACTTCTTTAAAATTAAAAACCTGCTCTACAAAGAACACTGTTATGAGAATGAATAGGCAAGCCATAGACTGGGAGGAAATATTTGCAAAATGCGTATCTGGTAAAGAACTTGCATCCAAAAATATACAAATAATTCATAAAATTAACAATGAGAAAAACAACCCGATTAAAAATAGGCAAAATGCCTGAACAGAACTTTACCAAAGAAGATATAGATGGAAAATAAGTACATAAAAGAAACCCCAAATCATTTGTCATAAGAGAAATGCAAATCAAAACAAGGAGACACCACCACACATCTATTAGAATGCATGAAATCCAAAAAACTAACAATACCAATTGATGGTGAGTATATGGAGCGAAAAGAATGCTCGTTCATTGTCAGTGGATATACATTATGGTACAGCCACTTTGGAAGAGAGTTGTGCAATCTTTTACAGGCTAAACATACTCTTCCCTTAGAAACCTGTAATAGTGCTACTCATCTTCTGTGGTTAGTCTTCTTTGCAGGTCTGAAATTAAAGTGGCAGCTACTGCCACTGAACTGGAATTTCTAAATGCAATGGGGGTAATTAGATGCCAGGATGGCAACAGCTAAAGACAAGGTAGTTGTGGTTACTATGATAAATAGGAGAGTTAACGCAGTAATCAGAGTAGTCTGACTGACAGAGACATATAGCATTGCCTAGTTGATATAGAATTTCAAGGAGGGGGAAAAGAAACAGATGAGCAGTCTACTAAATTCTTACTGTATCTGTATAAGTGAGAGAATTCCAGGTCTCATGAAAATAAATCTAATTTGAATCACCAAAACAGAGAGTCATGGCCTGGTTTGTACTGAATTATGTTATAATTCTAATTCCCAAATGTGACTATATTTGCCAATAAGGCCTATAAAGAGGTATAAAGGTTAGATGAGGTTATGAAGGCGGGCCTTAATCCAATAGGACTGGTTTCCTTATAAGAAAAGGAAGAGACACAAGATCTCTCTCTCTGCACCTCCCACTTTCTGCATGTACTGTGTTTGTGCATGCACACACATAGAGGAAAGACCATGTGAGGACACAGCAAGAAGGCAGCCATCTACAAGCCAGGAAGAGAGGTCTTACAGCAAACCAACCTGGGCATCACCTTGATCTTGGGCATCTAGCCTCCAAAGCTGTGAGAAAACAAATTTCTGCTATTTAAGCCACCTGTCTGTGGAACTTCACTGTGGCAGCCTTATCAAATTAATACATGTATATTTATAGGTTAATATCCATGCCTATATTTCCTTGATTTGTCAGCCAAGAGGACCTAGAAACTGTGATGCCCCATATCACTAAGCACATCTAGCACACAGGGATTAATTTCTAATACATTCTGCAACAACAGCAAAAAAAAAAAAAAAATCAGAACTTTCTAAATGACGGATCCTAGAGCTATGGCAGGAAATAATTGAGATGAGCCTGAAACATTGTGTAGTTCCATAAAGTAAGGATTATGCAAAAATATCACAGTGATGCTGCTATGTCAAAGAGATACTGGAGCCAATGGAAATTATACCTTATGGACAAATTTGGTCCACAAAAAAGTAACGAAGCATTGAACTATAAGATGGAGTAGAAAATAAATATTCACAAATTCATGTTGATGTAAATAAAAAAGTAAATTTTAAAAATTAATTTTTTAAATAAAAGAGACAAATATTCCATGCAGAAAAATTCGGATAATCTATGTAGATATGCAGCCATCCACAGGTGAAGTACAAGTCTCACTCCTTACATGTGGGGTGTGCCTAGTGACTTTCTTCTAAAGAGTGCAATATGAGAAAAGGAGATAAAAAGAGTAAATATTCAGTAGAGCAATCAAGGTCAGCATAAACAGTGCTAAGTCATCTTAATAAAATGTACCCTTGGTAGGATGTGATTAAGAAAGGATTTTATCTCTGTGGTCTTCCTAAAACCCATAGTCCCAATCTAATAATGAGAAAAACATAAGATAAAACCCAACTGAAGAACCTTTTAAAAAATACGTGACCATGGATCTTCAAAAGTATCAGGGCCATTAGAAATGGAAAAATGGGTGAGGAATAGAAGATTCAAAGACTTTAAAGAGACTTAATGACTAAATTGTATTGTGGCATCTTGGATGAGATCCTGAAACAGAAACAGTGATCATTAGGTTAAAAACTAAGGAAATATGAATAAAGAGTGGATATTAGTTAATAATGATGAATCGATATTGGTTTGTTAATTGTGACAAAAGTACTATACTAATGTAAGATGTTAACAATAAAGGAAACTGGGTGTATGGTGTATGAAAATTCTCTGTGATATCTTTGAAACTTTTCTATAATTCTAAACGTATTCTAAAATTAACATTTTATCAAAAATTATTTCTCAAATAATCTACAGCCAAAATGCATTGAAAAAATATATGGTCATGTCAGCCATGAATTAATAAATATAAATTTTTATTTACACAAGTAGACCAAATTTTACCTGGAAAATTCCATCTTTATTCCTAATTTCTACTGATATGGTTGAGTGGATCAATAAGTTACATGCTTATTCCCTTAAAAAATTTTTTTCTCTCTGTGAGACAATACTTTAAACATTTTATACTTTAGAAGCCTTAGACAATGGTAGTCCAGCCACAATACTGACTTTATTGGCAGAACAGGCTTTCCTAACAGTGGATCTCCTGATTTTAGGATCTTTTACAAACTGGAAAGGCTGAGAATTTTCCAAATCATCAAGTCTTGGTGTCATTTGTTTAAAAGTCTTCCCTCAATTTATCTCTTTCTTCTCATATTTTACTATACGCATCAAGGTAAAACCAATATGCACCTTCTAAACTTTGCCTAGAAATTTCCTTAGCTAAAGATATATAAATTCATTGCTCACAAATTCTGACTTCTGCACAACTGTGGGATACAATTTTGCTAAGTTTTCTGCCACTACACCACAAGGACTACCTTTCTTCCAGTTTTCAATAACACGCTTCTCATTTCCTTCTGGGCCCCCACCAAATAACCAAATATTCATATTTCTACTAATATGGTAGAAATATATGTACATATACACAGTCTTAGACAAAACAGGCTTTCTCTACCATATTCCACCCTTCATTATGAGCCCTCACTAGTGCAGTCTTTAGCATCCATATTTCTACCAACAGTCTGTTAAAGTCAACAGACTTTTTCTGTCATGTAATTCAAAATTCCTTCAACCTCTACTCACTACTGTTATTAAAGGCACTTCCACCTTTTTAGGTATTTTTTACAGCAGTATCTCACTTCTTGGTATCAAAATTAGTTTAATTTTGCCACTGTAACAAATTACTACAAACTTAGTAGCTTAAAGCAACATAAATATATATTTCACAGTTTCAATGAGACAAAATCAATGCGTGAACAAGGTCATACATCCTCTGGAATTTATAGGAGAATCTGTTTCTTGCCACTTCCAAATTTTGGTGGCTACCACCAGCCCTTTGCTTGTAGATGTATCACTTTAATCTTTGCTTCCGTTTTCACATCTTCGTTTACTCCCAAATTAACAATTTAATTGCCCCTTTTTAGTGTAGTGGACATTTATACACTTTCTAACTCTTATATGAGTGGCTGTAAACTTTCTTGTTAGTTACATAGTCTCTCAGGTGTAATCTTTTTTCCCATACCCCTAAAACACAAGTAGTGTAAAGGGGTATCTTGGAGTTATGTAAAGAACACTTAGCCAGAATCCACAGGCTTAAGCTATGTCTATTATCTGTTATTTACTGAGTGTATATGTGTGTTCTTAGGGAAGTGGCAGTGTCCTTTAGAAAAAAATTTACCATCTGTAAAATGAAGATTATAATAGCTCTCTATATACCTCACAGGACATTTTGAGAAAAAAAAAATAAGACTCATGTTTACAAAAATGATTTCTTAATGTAAAAGTGATAGGCAGAGTTAGCATTAAAAATATTAGTAATGTAAATTAAGCATTCATATATTAAAAGCTTCTGAGAATGTAGTAAAATTTGGATATTTTTAATCTCAGAAAGCAAAAAATATGGGTCATGCAGCCTGCGAAAAGTTCCACGATGAAGCAATCTGGCAAACCACCTTAAATTCTTCTTGAGCTTCAGGGAAGTTTCTTTTAATGTGTGTTATTAGAAAGCTGGATAATTGAGTTCATAACATCCAAGAGCATGACGATCAAGGAGAACAAATAATCCAACACATAAGAGTATACAAGATGACAGTCCATATAGGGAAATTCATCTCCCATTCAAACTTCTGCATCTCTTAAGTCTTATATGGGACAACATCTATATTTGTGGTCAGACTAGGTCATACTACGTCATATCTCAGATTCAAAAATTATTTATCATGTTGTTAACATTCTCTGTGTTGTTTGCAAGACTTTCAAGTAAGCCCAAGTACTAAGTCCCACCTGTAACAATGTGAAGGGTGTTTTGAAAAATTTATCTATACCAAGATAGTCTTACAATACCCCCAAATCTACATTTTTCCCACTTTGGGCATGGCTTTCAATTCTTTACTCTTCCAAGGATGTGTGAAAAGTTTAAATGTATGTTTATAAAATTTGTATTTGTGCAATACATATTCAGAGATTGGCCTGAACAAATTTATCTATTCTGAATGATATGTATATTTCAAATCTCATGACGGATTGTTGCTGAGATATTCAGATTAACACTCTAAATTGGAGGTGGTTTAAAAAAATTACAAGTCTTCACTATATAAATAAAATGCAAGAAAGAGCAAATATTTTGGACTAAAATGATACCCCCCTCATACCCAGATTTTGTCACGTTATGCTCTGTAAATTATATGTCTAGCTATATCTTTTCTGAGGAAGTATTTCATTCAATGGATGACATTCATTGCTTCAATGAAAATGAGCCTTGATGAACACATATATAGATATCTTGGAAGAAGCCAAAGAAATATAATGAAAATAAGTTGACGTTGATAGATTTGTGCAAAGGCATGGCTAATTGTGAGAACAAAGTTGATATTTTTCAAAAGAAACACTTTCTCAGGATACTATAAACCTTTCTAGTTTCTAAAGATATGGCAAGATACATGCAAGATACTTTCATGAGCTGAGAATGATAATATATTTCATCCTTAGTTTTTACTTATTGTTTACAACTGATCTTAAGTTTCCTGTAGAGCTCATCTCCTTTAGAAAGACTATTTACAAAGAAGGTTGTAACAACCCTGGTTTAAATATGTGCTTCTAGGTGAGTGTGAGATGCGAGTAGGAGCTTCTCAAAGACCTTGTTGGGATTGGGTTCCTTGAATCCTAGTTAAAAATGGGAGGGGGTGGGATTGCCTGGTCAGTGGCTGAGAGCAGCTAGGGTAAAAAGTGAAATAAGCCTAAAAAGTTGGTATTTGGTTTCTTCATTGACTGACATTATTCAGACTTGATCTTTGCCTCCCTAAATTAGGACATTCAAGATATTTGGCTCAGAAGGCAGAACCTGGGAACAGAGTCTCTGAGGCAGAAATATACTAAAAAGGACTCATAGATTAATGGAAAAAGTAGGAAGGATACGCAAAATGAAAGGGACTCCCTGTTGTTTTTGCTGTCTACCAGTCTTTTGAACATACCACAGCATGGAATCTGAAACATCTGCAAACAAATTAGAAAACTGTATCAATCATATGAATATTCATTCAAAAAATTTTAGTACTTTTCTCTGTAATTGGATGAATTCATTGAGCCTGCCTTCAGACATTTGACCTTGTTTGTGTTCAAATAATATTTAATGAATCAAGTTTAGTCAGAAAGAAATGGGAAATCCCCTTAATAATCTGACATCAGGTATCATTTGAATGAGGCCATCTATTCCAATTCACACTGAAAATTATGAATGCTCAGTCCTATTGTACTTTCATTAGCTGATCATTATTTTATGTAGTCTCACTGACAAATAAAAATCTTTACCTGTTTTATTTCACAGCCTCCAAATTTTCACTCTGCCCGATGGGTGCTTACCTAATTGCAAAGCAGATTGTGTCTGTGTGTACAAAAGCAAACTGAATTGGAGACTTGCACATTCATCTAGAGGCCATATGTGTGTGTTGTCCTAAGTAAATATGACCATAGCACCTAACCATCATTAAGTTCTACTCAACTAACTATAGTGCTCTACTTGCACTGATTCATCTATACATCAGTATTTTTCTAAGTGTAAAGTTAGAGTAGCTATATCGTAGTCATCTGTTGTCTATATTAAGCACATTTTCCTGGGCTTTACTCAAGACCTACACTACTAGAATCTCTGAAATCCAACCATAGAAAATGTGTATTTCAACAAATACCCCCAGAGATCATCTTGAATGAGAAACCTGAAAATGAAGTAGTCTCTAAAACAGCGGTTCAAAGAAAGGCTAAACATTGATGATTGTTGAAGCTGAGCAATGGATACATGAGGATTTGCTATACTATCCTCCCTATTTTTGTATGTGTGAAATATTCCATTATATAGAAAAAGGAAATTTTAAAATACAGGGATTCAGTGATTTCTCCACCAACAGGATATTTGGCAATGTCTCTAGACATGTTTGGTTGTCAAGACTTTGGCAGATGAGAAGGGTTGGGTGCTGCTTGATTGAGGACAGATACAATGCTAAATATCCTACCATGAACAGTACAGCCTTCCACAACAATGAATTATCCAGTCCAAATGCCAATACTGGTTGAGAAATCCTGTTTGCCAGTGACCAGTATATGTAATTGAAAAACGCACTGACATTTCTGACTCATGGCTATGGAACACAGACCATTTATCTGAACACAACAGGGAAACAAATTTTGGTTTCCATTTTACATGATTTTTCAAAATAACCACCTTCATATAAAGTCTTTTAACTTCTCCATTTTAATCATTATTCTATAGGTGATTGCATTGCCAGCTTCATGCTATGCAAACTGTGGAGCTTAGAAGGGCCCATGCTTTGCTTAATGGTGCACTACACTTCTATCTGCTGTCTTGATAGTTATTTAACAGGGGATCTTGCATGTCCATTTTGCAATGGGCCCTGTAGATTCTGTAGCTCGTTCTGTGTGATGGTATACTTTTGCACAATTTTTTAAATTTGATTTTAAATCAACTGTTCCAAATAAAATTCCAAGGAAGTTCTACTAGGGAATTATTTTGCTAAGGTAAACTTAAAAAATCTCTGAAATGAAATACAGGCTAAAATTCAGGGGATACCCCCCAAAATAAGATTTATCAGTTGTTAAGGAATTTTAATTCATTTTATAGAAAACACAACAAAGACAGCTCAAAAATAAAACTAAATCAAAGCTAGATGGGAAGAGATGAGAATAGTTAAGGAGGGAAGAGTCTTTCTCACTCTTGCTGAAAAAGTAATATAAAGTAGAAAGGAAATTTTGGACTAAAATGTTTAAAAGACTGTCATCTTTAGCTGTGTGTATATCTATTATCTAGCTATCTATCTGACTTTCCATGCATAAAGAAACGGCAAAAAAATGAGAATTTTGGCAGAAATTGTATCCAAGGAAAAAACGTATTGGCTTTTGTTTGGATGTGTCGCAGGCCCTTCTCTATCAGGTGATTGAGGGAGGCTATGAGTTACAATTTATAGCCCTCTCTTTGTAGGAAAATGTGAGCACTTGGACCAACAACTTGGTACTTTAAGATTCAAAGAGTTTTGATGCAGATTACAGTGTATGACTCAAACATCATGGAATAAGCAGGAAGAAGAGATGAAGATTAGAGACAAATTTATCAAAATATAACTTAGCTTGCATATATTAAATTAAAATTTACTCCATTATTTCATTACTTTTACACATATTTTATGGTAGCAATATTCAAGTGATGTCAGACATTTTGTTTAAAAATATTTAAAATAAGTGACAATAATTTTACAACTCAGAAATTTACTGGTTTTGTAGTTCCACGTGCAATCACTATTTCCGATTCTATATTCACCTTCCTCAAGGCTCAACGTGTGTATCCCTCATTACTGAATTCCAATCTAATTAATATTACTCTTTGTTCTTTTTGTTATTTTTTTTCTTGGAGGAATTCTGGCATATTTGTGAAACTGTCTTTGAGATACATTTAAAGGGCCTCTTCTATTCCCATCTTGGCTTACAGCTGCTCTCCATTCTATTTTAACTTTAAACCTTTTGACTCACCACAACAGGCATAGACTATTTTCAGGGCATTGATACGTTACAAACCCCCAGGCAATGAACCACAGCCACAGGAAAAAATCTTGATGGTTTTCTTTTTTTTTTAGGGTCCCAGATTATTGCTCAAGGTCTTACACTCCTACTCAAAGGGATAACAGGTTGAACATTTTACTTAACATCCATAGGTAGCACTTACACCAGGTTTATATGTTATCACCTAAAGGGAGATTGCATGCCATTAAAGCCTTCTTGGCTACAGCTGCATCTGGTGCTCCACACTGTATTCTCCTTGTAAGGCCCCCCAGAACCAGTCTGCTCTTCTTGAAACTCTTGCCAAATGCCTTGATAATTAGAATCATTAGTAATACGCTAGTGAAATGCAATATTCAACGGGAAATTCCAACTCTTTAACTGAGGAAAATATTTTTGTTGGCTTTTTGAAACTCCTGGGTGCAAACTGAACGTTATATCGGTTTTAAAATACATTCTTTCCTCAGCAAACGCTCTGCCGAGATTCTTAGTATTTTGTCATCAGATACCTATGAAACATCTACTTTGTGCAAAACACAAGGGTTGGCTGGCTATGTTTGTCGAACTACATATCAGTATAGATGGTCTGAAAAGTTCCACGTTACTTCATATTAATGGTGCAATAGAATAATAAAAGCAGTCAAACACTGCTAATTAAAATTTAATCTATATGGTCTCTCTGAGCAAAAAAAAAAAAATGATAGACATCAAATGCCTTAAAGCATGATTCTAATTTGACACAGTAAATTTATTTATAACTATATATTAATAAAATAATCACAAGTGTACACAAAATTTGTTAGATTTTGTGAATTTCAGCATTTTTAATAGAATTCAAAATAGAATATTCTTAAGTGCCCAATATGGAGAATGGTTAAACACCCCCAAATTATTAAATACAATTGTATATAATCATTAAAACATTTAATGATAGTATATAATTTAATATTAATAAATAAAACCAGAGTATTAAAAATACACACACACACACACACACATAAATATACACACACACACAAACACACACCAAATAACAGAAAAATGTATGCTCAGAATTTAATCAAGGAAACAGAAGGCACTCTATGAACTACAGATGTGAGAGATTTCACTTTAGGGTTTACATTCTCCACAAGGAGCTGTTGCATTTCTCAGTCTTGGAGAAACTCTAACCAATTATCTCAGTCAACAGCAGCCAAGTGGGTAGTTCTTCAGTGCCCACTGGGAAAGCCATTTTCAACCTTCCTTGTGCTCCAGAGTCTCTTTGCCACTTTCTCCAAGGAATAATGGCCTCTCATTTTCTTCTGCTGTTAAAAGCTCCTGTCAGTCCCTCTCACTTGTAAAACTCTAACCTGAATTCACAAAGAGGAAGGAATCTGGGGAAATGGATTCTTGGCTTCTCTGAGAAGAGTTAAGAAGGGGACAGAGGAACTTCTGAATTCATAGCCAACAATCATGCACAGAAATAGAACATGAGGTTTACAGAGTTTTTTCTAGATGGTGAAATTGCCGCGGAGGTAGCTGGCTTGGTGGCTCATTGCCCGAGCTCAAGAGGTTGAGACCAGTCTGGGCAACATGGCAAAACCCCATCTCTATCAAAAATACAAAAAATTAGCCGGGCATAGTGGTGTCTGTAGTCCCAGCTACTTGGAAGGCCGAAGTAGGAGGATTGCTTGAGCCCGAAAGGTCGAGGTTGCAGTGAGCTGAAATTGTGCCACTGTACTCCAGCCTGGGTAACAGAAGGACACCGTTTCAAAACAAAAACAAAAACAAAAACAAACAAACAAAAAACAGTAGTAGAAAAGGCTGAAGCTGTTATAGTTTTCTTAATATTACATTTCTCTTTCTACAGCTTCCACAGGTAGAGATTGTTAATTTAGAATCAGAAAAAAAAAAGGGTTAAGTTTTAAACTAAATATGGACAATGGAAATGAATATTTGAAATTAGGGCTTTTGAAGAAAACCCTGAATTTTTTTTCTGGTTAGAGTAAAGCATGTCAGCATCTTAAAAGTTTACTGAGTACTTCTTGAGAAATCTCATCTATTCCTGCCTCAAAACTCAAGCCATACTATTTCTTCAGTTATGAATGTCCTGCTTCTGTTCAAATATTAGTAGAAAATATTTTCTTTTGACCTGCAGAAATAAAGTCTCACCTACAAAATACAGCTCTGAGAGGTAAGCTTAGGCATCAGGTTTTCATTTCATGTCTCCACGTTGAAAATTTACAGTCACAACTGCCACAGTCAGAATCCGAGAGGAAGTTAATTTTCCAGACAGAACACAAGACTATGTCTCCATGTCAGGACTTGGGTTTGGGATTATGATCCCTGGGGAAATTTTTCTAAAGGCTTTAACACCCAGTCATCTGGGCAGGGTTGCCTAGGAGCTTAGCATCTCTGAATTCTTAACTAAACTTTACTTCTGCTGTGAGATTGACTTTGGGCAGCAGTGGCTGGAGCAGGGACGATTGCCACTCTAGCTGCTTCCATGGAAAGAAACAAGAAAATTTAAGGAATTTCAATGTAGTGGTTGAGAGTAAAATTCAGTAAGTATATACATGAAATTACATATGAGTAATTATGCAGCTTTACACATTGTGAAGTGCTAAGGCATTAGGTAAGTGCTGGTCCTCTGGGCTTCAAGAACTAATGATAAGAATCTAGCTGGGGGCACTTAGCGGAGCCATTTAGCTATTTGCAGGCTCAGGTTATTCATCTGTAAGGTAAAGGTGTTTGATTACATGTTTTCAAAATTCTCTTCCAGCTCTGGCAGTCTGTGTTTCTGTGAATCCATCACAGCCAGGGCCTGGATGAGATGCCAAACTTGGAAATGCAGTTCCCTCACCATGCATCTTACTCTCCTCTTTCTGCTCTATTGCCCTTAGGCAATATCCCAAAGCACCCTCTCTACTTGGGATTTTTCCAACCATCTTCTCTTAGTCAGAGTTCATCAGCTCAGTGTCTCTTCCATATCTAATATGATACATAATATGTCCTGCTGTGATGGTGAGAGCTAATGAGGTAAAAGCCTGCCAGATGGCATATTTGCATTTTAACAGGGGCCTTCTGGAAACAATGCCTTCGTACAAAGGAGTGCTATAATTGGTGAAAATGTTATCAGACAAGGTAGCCCTTTTATGGAGAAAGACCATGTACAATGAAAGATAAGTCAATCAGAGCTTACCAAACTGAAACTATTCCTATTTTGAGCACACAATACAATGACAGAGGTAAGATTTTTTAAATTGTTAAGGCATTTCAATTATACCTGAAATGAAAATGTTTTCTTTCTTTTGGTGGCAAATTTTCAGTTTTTAATGACACCAGTAGACACAGAGAACTAAGCGAATGTCACACTCTAATTAAATGGTAGGTAACCAGGATGCTAAACCACTGCTAACATAAAGGACAGCCAGTGGACATTTCACCTTGTATAAAAAGGCTTTCAATACACATGATGTTTCATTTTGATTCACAGGTTGGGGTTTGAATATAATCTGAAATGTCACTTAAAGCTTCATGTAAAATTAACACAAGCACAACGGAAATTTGTTTGGAATTCTGAGAGCATACAGTTAATCATATACTAAAATTAATTTTGCATGTACATAAAGACAATTTATTTAGTGGCGGATATCCTAAAGTTTATCCTAAAGCTTACTTCTCAGTTATTTTAAGCAAAAATCCTTAAGATATGATTCTTAAGGGTACAGGAGTATTATGAGTCATTGTAAAAAAGATAAGCAGAATAAATTTGAGACAGAACATGAAGGTTCTAAATAGCATCCTAAGCCTCCATCACTGTTGTAATTTGCTTTCTGCAGGTCTTTATTTTCTCCCAGAAAGAATTCTTCTTACCCAAGTCAGGGAACTTTTTATTTATTACATATATGAACTAGTTATCCCTCATGATACAGAATAACACTATTTTTATGGATTATTACAGTACTGGAAAGTCCATTCTTCTTACAGAGACCATCTCAATGAAATATAAGGACTGAGACGGTCATGAGAGAGCATGTCTGACTCAGTCTCAACTGCCCGAGCAGAAAATAGTACTGACTAAAGGATAATGATACTTCACTTCTAAGCCCTAATAAAGATGGTAGAGAATAGGTCATATCGACCTCCCCTGGCTTAAAATGTATATCTTCAACCTTGCAAATTGCTTATTCCTTGTTGCAATTTTTATGTCAGTTATTGACTATGCTTCTAAAAACACTGAATAGTTTTTAGCAAGACTTAAAAAAATGGGTATGAGGCTCCCATCAAACTCATAGACAGGGAATCTTTTCAGATAATATTTGTACACCTTTCTTAATATGTAAATTCTGTTTATTCATATATTTATTCACTGAATCAAATCATATTAATTTTCTAATTCATTTTATAATGTGTTGCAAATGTCCTAACCAGAGCCAGACAAGTGAGTCTTAACCTTTCTAGCAATTTGTTTCAAAATTTTTCATTTCTTTTTAAAAAATCATTTAAGAAAATTATAAAAGGATAAAAATTATATTTAATTTAAAAATAATAGTAACAACAATAATAGGATATAAAAAGTGTGTGTCTTAAACATTTTTAAAGTTAACTGGCTCAGTGGCTTTTCTACTTTTGCATTGCTAAATATCATTAAAGAAGTGAAGGACTAGTTTCAGAATTGCCATATGTATTTTATCACTTTTCTTTAGGTAGTTGCTAGTCTTTGTTTTGACATATAATGGTGATGATTCTCCTATTTCAAAGACAAACACTATATTGTCCAATAAGGCAGAATATATTATTTTCCCTTCCTTCCCTCCTTCCTTCCTTCCTCCCTCCCTCCCTTTCTTTCCATCTTTCTTTTCTTTCCTTTTTTTTTTTTTTTTTTTTTTAATGAGACAATGTCTTACTCTGTATCCCCAGGTTGCAATGCAGTGGTGCCATCATAGTTCATTGAAGCCTCGACCTCCCGGGCTCAAGCGATCCTCTCACCTTAGCCTCTCAAGTAGTTGGGACTACAGGCACACAACACCAAGCCCAGCTAATTTTTGTATCTTTTGTAAAGACAGGGTTTTGCTATGTTTCCCAGGCTGGTATCAAACCCCTAAGCTCAAGCAATCCTCCCACCTCGGCCTCACAAGGCTCTGGAATTACAGGCATGAGTGACCATTCCAAGCCATATTATTTTGTTTCTTAAGAAAATTATCAACTAGCAGATTTTAAATTTCCCTGAAAAGGGGAGGGTTGGCATGACTAAGGAGCCCAGAGATCTTTTGATATGAAGGAATGTTCATCCCAATTGCTCATCCCAAATATTCTAAATTATTAATATCCATCATAATGAACCAGGTGATCGAAACAAAGGGACAAACAAAAAGGAAGCATGAAAAATGATCATAGAGTTAAAAAAGGACATAACAATTAGTTGATCCTGCATCCAGACTGGTAATGAAGAGAGGACATTTTTGTGTTCATGAAATTGCAAACTATGAATCATGCCCATTCCTAGCCTACCTGAGAACATGCTTGCTCTCTCTCTCTCTCTCTCTCTCTCCCCTTCTTTCTTTCTCTCACACTCTAATAAATCTAATGTACTGTTAGGCAGGGAATCCAGGACAATTTTGTGGTATAAGGCAGTTGACAAATAATGGGTTTAGAACAAATGTTCCTTCCCAGAACCTGAAGGGTCCACAGAAGCCTGAGAAGGAAATCGTTAATCCTTAACGTATGTACAATTGAAGCAAGTGGCTCAGCCCTACTAGCAATCCTGGGACATGAGCCTATGTCAGTGTGGTGAGATGAGCTCTTGGAAATTTTGGTATTTGGGCTGCTTCTCAATCAGGTAGATCTGTGTTACAACTCATATAGCAAACGTTTCACAATCAGTACTACTCTTTGACAAAATCAACAGTGCTGTGTTTCAGTAATAGCAAGATGAAAGTGGTGGCAGACACAACAAAGGCTTGGGTGAGCTGAAGGTTTGTATGCACAGTGTGGGTTTCAGTAACAAATGGTACTTGCCCTTTGAATGTAAGAAGAGGGCTCCTGGGCTTGACATCTTAGGAAACAGAAATACTGAACTGCTTGGACAGATGGGTGAAGAATGCTTTATTTTGAGGACAGTAATTTGTACGTACATGCGCTAAAATAGAGCATGCCGGCTTCCCATGTACATAGTTATTTTGCTAGTTATGAAAATAGAGCTAATAAACCAAACACTGAGCTTTATTAATTCAAAATTTATTCAGATTCCAGGATAGACTGGTATATCAATCACCGTCACTGAGCAATTAAAATGAAATGGATCCAACAAATACTGTCACATCAAATACAATGAACGGTGCTTCCTTTCCTAGAAGAAATGCTTTTTCAAGAAAAATAAAATGGAGCTAAAATATACTTTTGAAGTGTTTTATCAAAACAGATAGTTCTTTTTAAAATATAGTTTCCAATTTCTTTTTGTTTCCTAGTCTGTTCTTCCCACTAATTTGTATATATTTGTTAACCTCACTTATGAAAAAAATTCATTTACCATATTTTCTAGCAGAATAATCAGCTTTCTTTTTTGATAGGTCATAAACTAAAATATAATTTTTACTTGTTTCAAAAAAAATGTTAGTGATAATCTCACCACAGGAGAGCCACTTCACATTTGTTTTTCAAAGGATCATTTGTTTGGGTAACTGTTTCTTTGATAAAACCTGCAGTGAGACAGTAGTTCACAGTATACTTTAATATATATTGTTCCATGCACTATACAGTAGAAAATTCGTATTTTGAATTCCTTAGCAAGTCAAAATAGCATGTGCATGATGGTACAACACACATTTGTATGATCATGATACTTTCTTTCCCTAGACACAAAATATCCCAATTGCTTTTTGTAGTCAATTAAAAAGCAGCCTTGATTATCTAGGCTTCCTAGAGACATCCCTGACATAATTGAACACATTGACTCCTTTCAAATTAATCACATTTTTTCAAAGCAAAATAACTGCTCTGTGATCACTTTCTTCTTTACCTACTTCACACATATTAGTAACTAGAGTCATCAACATCAGTTGACTCATCAAGCACATTTTATGAGGATAAACTTTGATAACATAGCATCTTGTTTCACCTTATATAAGGAACAGGGAAACAAAAGAACAAATAATCCCACTAATAAAAACAAGGAATTTCATTGAAGTGTCAGTTGTGCAACTGATGTCATTGAAATTTCTAATTGCATCAAGTTTCACTGATTTTGTTGTATAAGATTCTGTCATGTTAGCAAAATATATTCATTTTGTCATCTCTATGTTAAGAATTATTCAAGCAACACAAACACAAATGTCCATAAGATTCTACTACTACAAAAACGCTTCCCTTATACTGCAGTAGCAAAGCCATGCCCAGGTGCACTAAGGAGTTGTTTCTGGCCATTTTCTGGCATGTTTGATGGCTGGAGATGTATAATAACAGTCTGGTCATAGAGTGGTATCAATATTTGATAAAGAAGTTCACAAGTAATGAACACAGCTATAATTTAATTTTAATTCTTTGATATGGTTTACAAAATATTCTGATGCTTTCCAGAAAGATTTCTGAATTTTGATGTGGAAGTACAATATAAGCAATGCTCTCATAGAAGTTAACTCATTAACTATGTATAATTCAGAAAATATCCCAAAACATGCTGGTACCGATAGGTACTGTGACAGAACAACTCAACTCCAGCAATTCCCCACTGTGTACAATTTGATGATGTGTTTAACTCATTGACTTACATTTTTAATCAGAAGGTTATACATGAGGGAAATGAGGCATGGGAAGATTAAGCTGTTTAAAAAGAGTATGATTGGGATTCAGATACAGAAAGTTTAACCTCAGAACCACGACATTACACTGCCTCATAATGCACTGGCAACTTACGTACTGTCAGGCTGAGAATTAGGAATTTATTTTCTTTGAGTCATTTTAACATGGTTTTACCTTTATGTTTGAAGACTTGCCTTTTTGTACAAGTCTAGAATAACTCACATCCCAGGTGAAAATTTTGAGAATTGCTTTCAGTACACTAAGACTGATTCAAGGATGAGCAGATAAAGTCACTGTCTTTGCTGGATTAACATTTTAGCACAGATATAGACATATAAAGAAATAATAAACATACAATAAGAATCAGGAGGCACATGTTTCTGAGGGCTTTTTGATAACAAACAATAAATCTAGGCTGGAATACATTCCTGACATCTTTCAAACACTCCCTCCCAATAACTATTACTTTATTGTCCATATTGGCTTGTTTTTGTTTTTAATGAGCATAGAACCCTCCATATTGAGCACAGTTGTCCAATGTTCATCTGGAAAATCTCCCAATTTCTCCAGTCTACATTGTATTACCAGGGCTGTCCCAGGATTTGGTAAAGTAGAGCAATTCCTCCATCTTTAATGCTTTGAAGTGTCTAAAATTACCACTAACAACAGAAGAAGCTACGAAGAGTTTCAGTCATTGGAAGATGTTTAGTCAAGTCAGGAATACATTGGGATAGAAGTATAATTTGTCATTTTTCATTATAATAAAGGTTCTTGAAATTCTTCACACTATATTATATGAGGATTAGCCTTGATTAATAGTTGTATCTTTTCTTTTGCTCCTTAGGATTCAGTTTTTTTATACATATTTGCTTCATATTCTTATGACTCTAAGGAGATAATAAATTAATTAAAATTCATAAAATTTAACCCATAAAATAAAATTATAACAGAATATTTGAAAAATTATTCTTGAATTGAAATAGCATGTGTACACTCTCACATTCCACATAAAATAGATGCTTTATTCAGTTTTTGCTGATTTAGTAAAGAATTGCTATCTTTCCACCTCCTCCCTTTTTCGTATCCTCACAAAGTAAACAATTTTGACTGAATCGACAACCAAGAAGTGATGATTTAATGTATATTTTCTGAATTTAGTATGAATTTTATAGCCACATATCTACCTTCCAAATTAAATAAATAAAAACACATTTTCTCTTTCTCATCAACTTTGCATATGTTGAATTTATTGAGCCATACATTGTATCATAAACACTACAGAATAATCAAATGCCTTTGGTTTTACACTCCCTGACTCATATAAATAAAATATGCTTAAAAGGTAAAAATAAATTATAAAAATAAAACTTTTCATAGCAGTTGTTCAGTAACAGATTATAAATATAACCACAAATAGTCCGTAGATAGTCCACTTATTAATTTTTCTTCAAAGTTCAACTGAGTACAGAACCCTGGTTGCACCCAAGTGAAACCACTATAATCAAATGTGACCTCAAGAAGGAACTTTGAAACTATTTTAGTTCCAGGTAAAAATAGCATACCACCTGCACTAAATTTTTATTGATTACCTCCATGTTGTTTTTAAGGCAAAACAATTGTTATTTCAATAGAATAGTTGTCTTTGTGCAAGAGCATTTGAGGTATCAGGATAAAAATATGTTTGGAAAAATTTTAAGAAGGTTTTTTCTTTTCTTCTTTTCCTTCCTTCTTTTTTTTTTCCTTTCTTGCATCATTCCTTCAATTTCCTTTCACGAGGTTAAATTACAATTAGAAATCAGTATGAATTCAAAGACACCAGAAATTGATGTCAACAAACTTATATTCATACTTGAAATCTTAATACTGGAAGTCATTCTTCTTTAAAATGGAGACAAATATACTTTCTAATCTTAAATATACTTTATAATATTAATGTAACTTTTAATCTATAACATAAATGATATAAATACTCAAATTTCTTTTACATGCATACATTTTTGTGTGACATTTCTATCTCATCATTTCAACCTGTAATTTGATTGTCCTCCAGTTCTTTGAGGAGAACAGTACTGTTTAGATTAACTACTGTTTATAGACAGATCATTGATTAGACAGGAATTAAATTTGTTATTTAACTAACATATGCTGCCTCTATCTCCCTTTGATTTATCTGTAAGTCTTAGATCAAGTTATTGCTGTTTTCTTCTGAAAGTCTTTTTCAGAACTTCCTTCATTATGGCAGAGGGTAATGAAGGTTATTAGCCTGCTGTTGTGAAGAGTCAAGTCCTTGATGTACAGCAGGTTGGCGTACACGTGCAGAATTGTTGGATGTATATTGCATGAGCTCTTGAAGCTTCTCTGAATCCATCCTATTTGACATTTTCAGTGCAGTTAACTCTGAAATGCTTGACACATCATAAGGGATGAAATAAGTTGTATGAGAACTAGCAGTGGAATGAGCAACAATAATGGAAAAGAAATGTAAGCATGTGACTAGCACATATTCTATTAATATACATTTTAGAGGCAAACATTTCTTGATGTTACCTTTATCCATTAAATTCTCTGTTTATTTATGTAAGAGATTTTGCAAAGCATCTTGAGACGTTCTATGTTTTGGCTCTTGGTATGTGTATTCATTTTGCACTGCTGCTTAGAACATTATTAGAAACTTTATGGCTTAAATCATATCCCACTTATTATCTCACAGTTTTCAGGGGTCAGGGATGTGAGCACTGTTTATCTATGTTGTCTCGTCAGGGTCTCTGAGACTAAAATAATAATGATAATGATAATAATGAGGGCTGCAGACTCATCTGAGGCTCAAGATTCACTTTGAAGCTCACATTGTTGTTGCAAAAATAAATGTCCTTGCAACTGTAGAACTCATAGTAGCTTGCTTCTTCCAAGTCAGCAGGAGAGGGAGTTTCTGACCTCTAGGTCCTCTTTAAAAGGTTTGCCTGATTAGGCCAGGCCTACCAGTGATAACATCACTTTTGATTAACACAAAGCCACCTGACTTAGAACCATAATTGAATCCGTAAGATCCCTTAACATTTGTTATATAACATACCAATCACATAGTCATACGTCATAGTCATACATCCTACCACATTTAAAGGGAGAGGGCTATACAAGATAGGGTGTCTTTTAGGGGTTATCATAGAATTCTGCCTACCACACTGTTATTTTCAAATTCTACATTTTTTTATTCCAAGAAAAAGAAGTATATATATATATATATAATTTCTAATATATGGACTAGTTATCCTCAAGATCACTACATTTTATGCTTTCATTGAAGTTTTCTGGAAATTTTAAATTTCTTAAAACTTATTATGTAGCTCAGCATTTTAAAATAATAAAAAATAGTAGCCTTCTGTGTGCCATCACTGCTTCAAGAACTTTATATACATTAATTTTATTCTTTCAAGAACCACATGACATATATATTATTATCCCATGTCAGACATGAAGAGACTGACATACAAAGAGTCTAATTAATTTGTAAAAGAAAATACTTTAAAATTAGAATACCAGAAATGTCAAAAAAATTTAATATATTTAACTTCATGAAAGTCCAAATATTTCACTTTGAAAGATGCCTTATCAGAAAAATAAGAAGTTACCTCTCAAATTGATATATATAAATGTGTATATCCATATATATCCAACTCATAAAACATGCTAATATTATTGATATGAGTCCTTAAATAAAAAGCAAAAATTTCAACAGAAAAAGGGAAAATATATAAACAAATAGTTCTTAGAAAATAAATATAAATGCCTATGTGAAAATGTGTTCAACCTTACTCATACCAAGAGAAATGCAAATTAAAGTTATATATTGTATTTTACACTTTAGATAATTATAACAAATTAAACAATATTTGTTATTATTGAAAATGTAGAAAAACAGGCACCTTGATATATTGCTGGTGACATTTTAAATAAGTCTAATGGAGGACAGTTTCATAAAATTTTAAAATAAAAATTATGAACCAATGTTAAGGCTTAGAATAACCAAGCATGTCTTGTCTTGGCAGGACAGACCACAAATAAGTGGAAGAAAATGTATAATCCAGAAAATAGTCACAAGCAAATATAAAACTGAAACTAATTTTTGACAAACAGGTCAAGCAATCCAGTAGAAGAAAGATGGACTTTTGCACAAATGGTGCTGGAGCAACTGGATATCCATAGGCAAAATAATGAACCTTAATTTCAAAAACAAATGCTGGCAGGATGTGGAATCTGTAAAATGGTACAACCACTATGGAAAGCAGTGTGGCTGTTTCTTAGAAAACTAACATGCAATTAGTATTCAAGCCAGTAATTGCACTCATGGGCATTTATTCTTGAAAAAAAAAAAAAAAGGAAATGTATGTTGACACGAAATCCTGTACATGAATTTTCTTAAAGCATTTATTGTAGTAACCAAAAACTAAAAATAACCCAGAAGCCTGTGTATAGTTGAATCGTTGAACAAACTTGTACATGTATACCATCCAATACTACTCAGCAATAAAAAAGAAACAACTATTCATGTGTGCAACAACTCACATGAATCTCAAGATAATTTTGCTGATGAAAAATGTCAATTCCAATAGGTTATGTACTCCATGATTCCATTTATATACTATTCTTGAAATGACAAAAGTATATAGATGGAGAACAAGTGTAGTAGTTGCAATGTGTTAAGATGGAGTAAGGCAGAGAAGTGAGTATAGATACGAAAGGACAACTCAAGAGATCTTTGGGGTGAAGGAGCTATTTAGTATCTTGAGACTAATGTGTTGAATACATGAATCTATAATCATAATAAAATTGCATAGAACTATGTGTAACACCCCCACCACATACATACATACCCATATGCCTACATAGACACAAACACGTAAATAGTACAAGCAAAACTAGAGGAATATGAATAAGGTAGATGGACTTTATCAATGTCAATATCCCAATTGCTTTATTTTACCTCAGTTTGGCAAATTGTTACTATTAGTGGAAATGGGGAAAATTTCTCTGTATTATTTCTTATAACCACATGGGAATCTACTATTATATACAAATAAAATGTTTGATTTTAAAATAAATGACCTGTGACCAGGTGATTCCACATCTAGGGACTTATCTTACAGATATATTCAAATAGGTACAAAAACCGTGAACAGATTAAAATTTATTTAACATTGTTCATAATAACAAAAGTTTGAAAAATAACTCAAAATTCATCAAAAGAAAAATGCCTTTTACACTTTATACAATGAAGTTATTCACAGCAAGTAAAAATAATGAAGCATATGTAATAAATTGATACAAAAATATCTGTAAGATATGTTAAGGAACAAAAATCTTGGAACACAAGCACAAGAAAAAATTATGAATACACCATCAGATACAGCAAGCTTTTTGTTTTTGCTTTTGGGGAAAAGATGACAAGTAAGATAATTAAGTGAATGTGGAACTGGGGAGAATTACATTCTTAGTTTTTCTTACTGTATAATGGGGGCAATCATGGAAATGTTTTGCTCAGATCTGCTCATACAGGGAGCAAAGTCAAATAACAGCCACCAGTACTGCCCTGCAGATCCACAACTACACTCATATAAAAACCATTTCTGAATTGCTCAGAGTCCATGTTGGAGCACCACAGTGGTGCTGGTGCCATCCTCTCTAGCAGGTAATTATTTAGTAACTCTTTAATAATTTTGGCTGGAAGATTCCCCATCAGCCTAGCTAAAACTTTCTTGAAATTCCTCTGCAGCCAGAATCTTTCAATTATCCTTCTACTTTCATAGGTATGAGACCTGCATGGTGAACCAAAGGCTCTCAGTGTTCACTCCTGCTCTTATCTCCTCTATCCTTCAGGGATATTTCCCCTCATTCACCTTTTCAATTATAGTCATCTTCTTTTTGAAGGAGTCCAACTAACAGATTTGTTTTGTACCATGGTCATGTATTAGATATAATGCAACATGAAATATGGCGAGCTTTTTTATTTTACTTTTTGGGAAGAGATGATATTAGATATAAGAATATTAAAGTTGCATATTTTAATTTAAAGTAAATGTATAGTTATTACAGTAACTTGGCTCATGTACTTTTTCTAACATACATGTAAAAATACCTGGAAAATTCTCTAATATTCTTTGAGTAACTGCATGTTCTGTACCTCATATAAACTTAGTGGGATTGTTAGTTAAAGTGCCCAAATCATATCTGGAACTGAATGATTCAAAGATGGTACTTCAAAGAGGTTGACTTTTAGTTGCTGCTACTCAGATCTCTAAAGCTCTCCTGGTTCCTGAGCTTCTGAGGGCTCAGCTTTAAAATTACTTTTTAAGTTTATTAAGCTGCACTCAGAACATTCCAAGGACTTTATTTTTTACTATTAAAAAAAAACCAGTTTGGAGAGTAAAGATTCCTGAATACTAAAATAACACTTTTCTAAAAGAGTAAGATATTTGCTATAGTTTGAATGTATCCCCTCCACATTTCAGGTGTTTCCAGTATAATAGTATCAAGCAGTGGGACCTGTAATAGGCGATTAGACAGTGAGATTTCCTTCTGCCTGAATTAGATTAACGCCCTTACAAAAGAAGCCTTCACACGTTAGTCTAGCTTGACTTCTGCCTGACTTGGGAGCAGAGAGCAGCCCTGACCAGACAACCAAAGCTGCAGGCACCTTGATATTGAACTTCCCTGCCTCCAGGACTGTGAGAAAATAAATTTCTCTTTTTTATAAATTACCCAGTTTGTGGTATTCTGTTACAGCAGCACAAATAAACTTAGACATTACTGATAATTTTCTAACCTACTTATCTCACCCTTTATGCCTGTGTGCATATTTATGGCCACTAGGAATGTTCTCATAACAAAGAATATAGAGCATAATTTGTAGGGAATCCTGCTTTAAAACTAAATATACCCTTCCTCCTGTTTATCCTCTAATGGGGGAATATTTTGCTGAACTTTATTTCTTCTGCTTTAAGAAGTCAAAAACACATAAAATGAGTTTTATTAAAATAAAATGCTTTATACCTCAAGATTCTCGTATACTCCACCTCGATCCCACACCATTCGCATAGTCAGTGGGGCGAATGTCAGTGCTGTTCTTCCCATATTGAGAAACACCTGGCTTAATCAATATTTCTCATAAGTTTTGTAACTGAATAAAATGTTTCTGTTAGAGATTTATTCCTTTAACCATTTTTTCTAACAAGTGCCTACTATATGCAATGCTTAAGGCTATTTGCCTACATTATTGTAATGCTAACACTATATTACTTGTAACATTGGAAGTGAGATAGTCTTAGTCCCATTTCAAATATTCAAACACTTTGGCCGATAGAAGTTAAAGAACTTAACAAAGGTCACTAGAAGGTAAGTAGAAATACTGAGATTCAAATTAATCTTTGATTCCAAATACCATTCTATTTCCACCCTGGCAGACTACCTTTCACAAAATGTAGATGTTCATGGGAAGGTTAACATTTTAATCCATTGAACTGACATTTATTGAGCACCAACACTATGGTCAGTTCTATACTGAGCACAGTGTAGGGACTCTATGAATCACTCCTCTTTTGATAGCACAGTCTCCAAAACCTACTAGGCACTCCAGAAAAGTGAACTGTAATGAACTGTAATTTAGTTAAGTAGATTGGAAGTCATAAATATTTTAAAAATAAATCAATTTTTATCTCATACTTTCTCCCCAATAATAGCTGTGAGAATTGGAGTATAACTGGGGAGGGGAAATGGAACACTGCAGTTACCAGGCAGGACTGTGGTGGATAACACAAAGTCTCTAGGAGCTCCAGTGGGTAAGGCACAGGGGAGAAGTTGCCTACAAAGTTCCTGATGGATGAGGAGAGAAATAGTAACATGAGGAAGGAGGTGCATGAAAATGGTATTTTGTTAAAATTCTAAAAACTAAAATCCCTTAAGCTAACATATGTAAGACATCAAGCACTCTCAGTTGGCTTTCTAGCTATAAATATAGGAATTTGGTTGCAGGTAAATCTCTCAAATCCTTTATCTAGTTCTAAAACCTCAAAATTTGCAGACCAGATAACAAACTCCATGAGGCCAGAAACCATGCTGCTTCACAGTTGTATCCCTAGCATTTACCACAATGTTTAGCACACAGAAGTCACTCAATGAATACTTACAATAAATAATGAATTTGACTCTCCTTCACAATTTGATAACATATTTCAAAAGCATTCTAATAACTTACTCTGGACATCTTAATCATATCTATGTAAATATTTATGAATTGTTGCCACTTTAAATTTTAAATATTTCTATGTTTTTGATTGCTATTGCTAAATAATGTTAAGCATGAACATTATTGTATATATATGTATGCATATATATGCACCTGTATTTATACTCATGTGTATACATATATGTATGTGTATTATATGTATATATGTATTATATGTATATGTATTTTAACTTACATGAATTATGTTTGTCTATTAAGTATTAGTAATGTACAACTTTCTTATTTTTAGTTAATAGTTTTAAATTTGTCTTCCTGATCACCTATATACCCTACGATTAGCACAAAACTCCTGTTTTGGAACCACTTATATAAATTCTGGACACTAAGGTATCCAGAACAGTTAATTTACATTTAGGATTAAACAAGTACACAACATGACTATAATGGTCCACTCAACAGGACTATTTTGGTGCACTGTTTCGAGGGCACTGCTGCCAACATAAAAAAAAAAAACTCCTGTGTTCCAACTCTGCAATGTTATTCCATTTAGTGATTGCTCCATTCCTGACAAACTGCACAGGGCAATTGAAAATATACTAGCCTGAGAATCAGGGGACTTGGACTTTAGTTATGACTGACTAGTTGAGAAAACTTCGGCAAGGTCCTTATAATCCTGAGCTCTGGTCTGTAATTATATAAGTGAAAGGAGCAACTCTCAATCCTTATGCACCTTAAGGAAATAAAAAGTATAGCACCCCGCGACATGCCTGCTGACAAAAGAACATAACAACTATTTCAAGAGAGAACTTGGTGCTGGAATATGTAATTCAGTCATTGTTAAGATAGCCAAATAAATATAACTCGTCTCCTGGTACAACCACTTGGGTCATCTCTGTCTAAAAGACAATGATAAATAAATGACTGATAATTATCGATCCACATACAGTAGTCCTCTAGAAAGAAAACTGATGGTTTGGACATATAATAATTAACCTTAAACATTGAAGCTTTTCTCCCATAATTCAAGACTTGATAAAATTATAAGAATCTAGTCAATAGATTTCATACTTTCAATATATAGATTCATTCCAAATGAAGTTTTTGTATATTAAAATCTATTAGGCAAAAAGATTTATAGTACAATATATTCTAGAAACTTAATTGAACTACCTTTACTACTCTTCACGTCTTACTATGACCTTAACTAAAATATACTTGCATTTATCATCATACAAAATTAATGCCTACTGTAACAACTGCTTATATTTTTTCAAAGTAATTTCACACATTATGTTAGAGTTCTCCAGAGAGACAAACTAATATGATAGATGATAGATAGATAGATAGATTAGATAGATAGATAGATACATACATACATACACAGATACACAGATAAATATAGTTACATAGATGTATGAGAAGGGATTTATTCATGGATTTGGCTCACACAATTATGGAGGCTGAAAAGTACCATGATAGACCACCTGCAAGCTAGAGAAACATGAGGCCAACAGCATGACTTCCAAGACCAAAGGCCTCATAACCAGGGAAGTTGAACTCTCACTCTGAAGCCCAAAAGTCTGAGAACCTAAGGGCATATTGGTGCAAGTTTGAGAGTCCAAAAGCCAGAGAATCTGAAGTTCTAATGTGCAAAGGCAGAAGATGGAGTGTGGCTCAGCTACAGAACAGGTAAAAAACTTGTTTTCCTTCTTTTTGTTCTCTCCAGGCACTCAGCCAACTGGCTAGTGCACACCCCCACTGAGTGAGGGCAAATCTTCTTTACTCAACGTATTGATTCAAATGCCAGTCTCTTCCAGAAACATCCTCACAGATATACCTGGAAAGAATGCTTTACCAGCTATCTGGGTATCTCTTAATCCAGTTAAGTTGACACCTAAGGTTTAATCATCACACATATATTATACCAGTTTTAGTAATTTAAATAGAATCAAATAGCTAGTGTATGGTAGAATAGCAACCAGAAACTGGGTTTTTACCCTCTGTAAAAACTCAGCTTTCTCCTTTGAGCCAATTTTCATCTTGAAATGGTATACCATATTTCATAAAACTGCTGGGGGTTGAGAAACATTTCCTTCATCTCATTGTTTAATTTGAACTAATGAATGGCCAAAACATAACTAAAAACACAATTTTGGAGATTTTCTTTTTATGAATTCATATTTCCTATTTTGATTGCAGTGTTTTTCATACTAAAATCTTGTTGTTGAATCAATACCTTCTGCTTTATAAATTTTTTCACCTAAAAATTTCTTATCTCTAATTCTTTCCTTTCCATATGTACTTTATTTTTTCAAATCTTGGGTGACATATACACTGTTATTCTTCTTCGCTTTGTACCTTAATATCTGTTTCTGTTATTAGTTTTTGTAACCAGCCATTTTCACTTTTTTCAGCCACACCTCAATACTGGTGGTAATAACTTAAACAGTAGTCCAGGCTGCATTATTTTATCATGGGGAGGCCTTTTATATGGGTGTAATAAAGTAGAATACAATCATATTATATCTGCCACAAAAAGGTGATAATTTTAACTCTATAGAGAAAATGTTAAAAGTATAAATGAAATAAGACTCTCTAATTCAGAATTTTCACACTACATACTCAATTATATATTTAGTGAGTTCGTACTGATTTTTCTCTGAGCTTCCTTTTTTATTACAATATTAGAATTTGTTTTCAAAAATTTAACTTCCTGATTGGTGGAGGTAAGGTTTGTACAGCTTTCAACCTACTAGATCTGGACCAAGATCAATGAGAGAGAGGCTAGGACAATAAAACAATTACTAGCAAACTGAGAAAACTTCAGATCATCTGAATTCTTTTCCTACACAGTAAATTTTAACTTATTGCAGTCCATAGATTTTAAACAGGTTCATAAAATCAGGAAATTCTCACTGTCAGTTTTTATATAACTAGTATGAATTTTGTGTGTTATAAAATACTACATATTGTTGAAATATACAGAAAACATGGTAAAGCTCAAACAAGAGAAGTCTCTAGTACAATCACCACTCAAAGAAAATATAAGCTGTCATATAACTCTACTTCCTAATTCCACTGAATATAGGCCATTAATAGGTGTATTCTCTGCTTTCTCAGATACTTCCTCCATATTCAGCTCTTACCCTTCTAGAATTTTTCTGAAATTTAAGATTTCTTTTTAAACCTGTTTTCCTTGAGCACCTATTGCTTTCTTAGAGCCCCTGGCATGTATTAACATCCTCCACTCGTTCCTTATCCTGCTGATGTAGGTTTGCCTTACTTTTTACCTCCTTTTAATCATTTCAATGAATTTAGAAAGAAAGAGCCAGAAATATGCTCATGTGACCACCATCCTCAGGAATATCTAAGGATTCTATGTTTAATAAAATAATAATTAAATCAATAACTTCAGCATTAAAAAAACTGTGAACAAAATATGGACAAAAATATTCTAGTGAAAATAAGGACTGACATACTCAATAATTTTATCAAAGAAATAAACATATTTAGTCAAAAAATTTAAAAGGTGGTATCGTATTGTGGTTTGGATTTGCATTTCCCTGATTATTAGTGATATTGAGCGTTTTCTTCATATGTTTGTTGGCCATTTGTATATCTTCTTTTGAGAATTGTCTATTTATGTCCTTAGCCCACTTTTTGATGGGATCGTTTGTTTTTTGTTTACTGATTTGAGGTCGTTTAGACTCTGAATATGAATCCTTTGTTAGATGAATAGATTGTGAAGATTTTCTCACACTCTGTGGGTTGTCTGTTTACTCTGCTGACTGTTCCTTTTGCCATGCAAAAGCTCTTCAGTTTAATTAGGTCCCAGCTATTTATCTTTGTTTTTATTGCATTTGCTTTTGGGTTCTTGATCATGAAATCCTTGCCTAAGCCAGTGTCTAGAAGAGTTTTTCCAATGTTATTTTTGAGAATTTTTTATAGTTTCAGGTCTTAGGTTTAAGTCCTTAATCCATCTTCAGGTGATTTTTGTACGAGTGAGAGATGAGGATCCAGTTTCATTCTCCTACATGTGGCTAGCCAATTATCCCAGCACCATTTGTTGAAAAGGGTGTCCTTTCCCCACCTTATGTTTTTGTTTGCTTTCTCAAAGATCAGTTGGCTGTAAATATTTGTAAATATTTGGGTTTATTTCTGGGTTCTCCATTCTGTTCCGTTGGTCTATGCACCCATTTTTATAGTATTACCATGCTGTTTTGGTGACTATGGCCTTATAGTATAGTTTGAAATCAGGTAGTGTGATGTCTGCAAATTTGTTCTTTTTTGTTAGCTTTGCCTTGGCTATGCAGGATCATTTTTGCTTCCATATAATTTTTAGAATTGTTTTCTACAATTTTGTGAAGAATGATGATGGTATTTTGATGGGGATTGTGTTGAATTTGTAGATTGCTTTTGGCAGTATGGCCATTTTTACAATATTGTTTCTACCCATTGATGAGCATGGGATGCGTTTCCATTTGTTTGTATCATCTATGATTTCTTTCAGCAGTGTTTTGTAGTTGTAGTTTTAGTTGTAGAGGTCTTTCTGGAGCTATACACCTATTACTAATATTTTAAAATATAAAATATAACTAAAATTAATATCTGGAGCAATTTAAAATAATTTGAATTTTCCCTTCATCATTCCTACCTCTCCTTAGACTGTTACACAACTAGGTACTACATTATGCCTTAGCAAGTACATATTTGTTATTTGCTTATGTAAAATCATATTTCTGCTTTCCTAGTAAATAAAAAGATTTACACATGAGGAAGGGAAAGGTACTGCCATTTATGTAAATAGTTGTTCAGAGGGACTGAAAGGGAGCTTAGAGAAAGTGGGGGGAAGAGGGGAGGAGGAAAATGGAAGAGAGAGGTAATAACAAAAGAGAGGAGAGAAGAATACTTAGGGCAGAAAAGAGAAAGAATAAAAGGTAGGGGAGAAAAAAATCAGGAGAAAATGGAGAAAGGAGAGCAAAGAAAGAAGGATGAGTGGGAAAAAAAGAGGAATGATATAACCACTCAAATAGACAATATTTGTCACTATAAAAATTTTCAAAGAGGCGGATGGAGGAATGATTAAGCCCAAGATCAGCAAGTTAGGATCTTCATTATATATAATTTGGAGCAGACACCAGAAGCCAAGGAAATTGTAGTGCAGAGCTAAAGCTCTATAACCAATGAATATTAGATTCATTATTCAACATTGAGTTCACTTTTTTTTTTTTTGGACACACCTCTACTCACAGTAAAAGAATGAACCTGAAAAACATTAAAACCAACTGTTTTTCTTTATTTTATTTTATTTTATTTTATTATTATTATACTTTAAGTTTTAGGGTACATGTGCACAATGTGCAGGTTAGTTACATATGTATACATGTGCCATGCTGGTGTGCTGCACCCATTAACTCGTCGTTTAGCATTAGGTATATCTCCCAATGCTATCCCTCCCGCCTCCCCCCACCCCATAACAGTCCCCAGAGTGTGATGTTCCCCTTCCTGTGTCCATGTGTTCTCATTGTTCAATTCCCACCTATGAGTGAGAATATGCGGGGTTTGGTTTTTTGTTCTTGCGATAATTTACTGAGAATGATGATTTCCAATTTCATCCATGTCCCTACAAAGGACATGAACTCATCATTTTTTATGGCAGCATAGTATTCCATGGTGTACATGTGCCACATTTTCTTAATCCAGTCTATCATTGATGGACATTTGGGTTGGTTCCAAGTCTTTGCTACTGTGAATAGTGCCGCAATAAACATACATGTGCATGTGTCTTTATAGCAGCATGATTTATAGTCCTTTGGGTATATAGCCAGTAATGGGATGGCTGGGTCAAATGGTATTTCTAGTTCTAGATCCCTGAGGAATCGCCACACTGACCTCCACAAGGCTTGTACTAGTTTACAGTCCCACCAGCAGTGTAAAAGTGTTCCTATTTCTCCACATCCTCTCCAGCACCTGTTGTTTCCTGACTTTTTAATGACTGCCATTCTAACTGGTGTGAGATGGTATCTCATTGTGGTTTTGATTTGCATTTCTCTGATGGCCAGTGATGGTGAGCATTTTTTCATGTGTTTTTTGGCCGCATAAATGTCTTCTTTTTAGAAGTGTCCATTCATGTCGTTCGCCCACTTTTTGATTATAAATGTAATCCAGCATACAAAGAGAACCAAAGACAAAAACCATATGATTATCTCAATAGATGCAGAAAAGGCCTTTGACAAAATTCAACAATGCTCCACGCTAAAAACTCTCAATAAATTAGGTATCGATGGGACGTATCTCAAAATAATAAGAGCTATCTATGACAAACCCACAGCCAATATCATACTGAATGGGCAAAAACTGGAAGCATTCCCTTTGAAAATGGGCACAAGACAGGGATGCCCTCTCTCACCACTCCTATTCAACATAGTGTTGGAAGTTCTGGCCAGGGCAATTAGGCAGGAGAAGGAAATAAAGGGTATTCAATTAGGAAAAGAGGAAGTCAAATTGTCCCTGTTTGTAGATGACATGATTGTATATCTAGAAAACCCCATTGTCTCAGCCCAAAATCTCCTTAAGCTGATAAGCAACTTCAGCAAAGTCTCAGGATACAAAATCAATGTGCAAAAATCACAAGCATTCTTACACACCAATGACAGAGAGAGAGCCAAATCATGAGTGAACTCCCATTCACAATTGCTTCAAAGAGAATAAAATACCTAGGAATCCAACTTACAAGGGATGTGAAGGACCTCTTCAAGGAGAACTACAAACCACTGCTCAATGAAATAAAAGAGGATACAAACAAATGGAAGAACATTCCATGCTCATGGGTAGGAAGAATCAATATCATGAAAATGGCCACACTGCCCAAGGTAATTTATAGATTCAATGCCATCCCCATCAAGCTACCAATGACTTTCTTCACAGAATTGGGAAAAACTACTTTAAAGTTCATATGGAACCAAAAAAGAGCCCGCATCGCCAAGTCAATCCTAAGCCAAAAGAACAAAGCTGCAGGCATCACACTACCTGACTTCAAACTATACTACAAGGCTACAGTAATCAAAACAGCATGGTACTGGTACCAAAACAGAGATATAGATCAATGGAACAGAACAGAGCCCTGAGAAATAATGCCACATATCTACAACTATCTGATCTTTGACAAACCTGAGAAAAACAAACAATGGGGAAAGGATTCCCTATTTAATAAATGGTGCTGGGAAAACTGGCTAGCCATATGGAGAAAGCTGAAACTGGATCCCTTCCTTGCACCTTATACAAAAATTAATTCAAGATGGATTAAAGACTTAAACGTTAGACCTAAAACCATAAAAACCCTAGAAGAAAACCTAGGCATTACCATTCAGGACGCAGGCATGGGCAAGGACTTCATGTCGAAGACACCAAAAGCAATGGCAACAAAAGCCAAAATTGACAAATGGGATCTAATTAAACTAAAGAGCTTCTGCACAGCAAAAGAAACTACCATCAGAGTGAACAGGCAACCTACAAAATGGGAGAAAATTTTCGCAACCTACTTATCTGACAAAGGGCTAATATCCAGAATCTACAATGAACTCAAACAAATTTACAAGAAAAAAAACGAACTGTTTTTCAAAGTGTGGTTCCTAGCATCTGAAGTATCAGCATCACCAGAGAACTCATAAAAATTTCAAATGCTAAGTCTCACAGGATACTCTGGGAGTTAAGTCAAGGAATGTATATTTTGCCAAGTCCTCTAGGTGATTTTGACATGTGCTACAGTTTAGGAACCTCTGATTTAAACCTAGATAGAGTCAACTTGGGTTTCCTCAACATGAGATTTAAAAGGAGCTTTTGAGCTACTATTGAAACACTGTGCTGATGTCTCTTTTGATCACAAATAAATACTAGTAGTTTGCTAAAACAGGGCCAACATTTTCCTGCAGAGCTGATTGGGAAATATTAAATTTCATAAGCCAGTTGTTAAACACACAACCACTTATTAAAAATTAAATTTATAAACACATTATTAAAAACAAAAGTAACAAATACTGAAATATCTTTACTTCTTAAGTATTTTACCTTATGTTCCTATTATCTAAGATTTAATGTTATATTATCTACAATTGTATATATATATTGTAACACTATGTAATGGTGTGTTACTGCATATTTCTAATCAACTCTATTCAGTGATGTCACATTTCTAGCCTTAAATCAGTCATGTAGGAGTATTTATACAATGATAATTGACAAACATGAAAGTCAGTTGTTAAATATATTCCTGCTCATCACTGGATATGACTGAAGATTTCTAGAAGTCCTGTTAAAAATTACAGTTAACTAACTGAAGAAATCACAATGAAGAATAATAAACTCTATTCAGAAAGTCCTATGAAGCTGAGGAAATGTCTTGCGGTTTATAAAAGTCAGTTATTCAATTAACAAATGTCTTATTTTACTGATTGTAAAACATAAAAAATTAGTATTGTTTCACTTAATAAAAAACATTGTTATAAAGAAAGGGTGAATGCCTAGAAGGCAACTTTTAAAAAACTCTAGCATTTTTTCATATGTTTAATAAATCTCTACACAGAATTATATTTGCTTCTCTTCACAGATTTTCACCTACTAGTTTTCCCCTTGCTATGATGACACTTTCATTCACTTTAATGTCTACCTTTGCTCCCTTTTTCTGAAAATATGAAATGTCCTTTTGAAAATCAACCTTTATTAGTGAGTATGAAGTAACTGGTTTCTTTTGTCAACCTTTTAAATAGGAAAAATAAGAGGATAGAGCATAGTGAATTTATTGAGGCAATTGAACCTGCATGTTTCATACTTCAAATTAGTATTGTTAGGTGACTCTGTGAAGATAAAATCTCTAGTTTTGAGAAATTTGTATTGTGAAATGGTTTCCTTATCAGTGAGGTTAATGAAGATGTCAGCAAATGGGATGAGGCTTTGCTAAATGGAATTACTTTCACCTCCAATCCAACTTAGAAAAGGTGTTAATCAGTATATTAATCTTATCAGCAGCTGAGAAGGAGGATTTAGATGTGGCCATTTTCTGCTCTTCATTAGAAAACCCTGAAAAGATAATTATTCTCAAAATCCATATTATCCATACTATAAAAAACTCTCTTTTGCTAAAGTAAAGACTTTTGTAAAGCAAAGACAAAGATGGATAGATGGGCCAAAAAAGAGTTTTGAAAGAAGAAATGAGAGTGGAAGATATTTATAAAAGATTTAAAATTTTTTGGAGTATTCAAGATGTAACAAAGGAAAGTATATCAACCAAACATAATCACAGAAGCAGATCTACCGCAACAAAAAAGTCATTAATTAAATACAACTAACACCACAACTGAAAATGATATGCATGTTTGAAAATGTCAAGATGTAAAATAGAAGCAAAGTTTGTTGCTACAAAGTTTATTACCCTGGTCATACAGTGTGAACACAAAAAGTAGATGAGAACCCCTACCTCACACTATTTACAAAAACAAATTTCATTAAGACTGCAGACCTCAGTGTTAAAGGTGAAATGATGAAGTTTATAGAAAATAAAGAAATAGAACATTTTTCTCATATAAGGTAGTAAAAGATTTTAAATAACACACAGAATCATCCAAGAATAATGAAAACAATTGATAATAGGAATTTTATCAAATTAAGAATCTTTGTTAAGAAACTTGACATGAAGAGACTAAAAAAGCAAGTCACAGAGTGGAGAAGATTAGGAAATGCATGTAATAAATTAAGAACTAATACCAGAATATACAGTTTCTATAAATCAATAATAAATGACAAAAAAACTCAATTTTAAAAAATTGATCAAAGTCTTCAACAAAGTCTTTAGAATAAAAATTATTCTGGCGGGGGACAGTGGCTCACATCTGTAATTCCAGCACTTTGGGAAGCTGAGGCCAGGAGTTTGAAACCAGCTTGGGCAACATTGTGAGATCCCGTCTCTTAAAAAAATTAAAAAAATAGATATTATGGCATGCACCTGCAGTCCTATCCACCTGGGAGGCTGAGGTGGAACAATCTTTTGAACTCAGGTATTTGAGGTTACAGAGAACTATGAATGTGTCACTGCACTTCAGCCTGGGTGACAGAGTGAGACCCTGTCCTTACTATTAAAAACATATATGTACTTGATCTGCAATAAGTATGTGAAAAGACAGTCAACATGATTAGTTATTAAGGAAATGTAAATTAACACCATAATCAGATACTATCACATATCAGAATAAATATTAAATGACTGGCAGTACCAACTGTAGATGAGGATGTGCAGTAACTGGAATTCACACACTTTCATATACTGTTTGTAATAATGATGAGAGTTTGAATTGGTACAACTATTTAGAAAAATGACAGTATTTATTGAAGCTGGACATACAAATACCCCATAATGCTGCAATTCTACTCATAAATATATACTAATAGAAATGTGTACAAATATCCTGAAAAGGCATATACAAGGATGCCATTGGCATCATTAATTACATCAGCCCTCAAATGGAAACAATTCAAATGCCGATAAACATTAGAATGATTTTTCTTGTCGGTGGTATATCCACACAATTGAATATATAAAACAGAATAAAAGAATATACTGATAAATACAATACGTATATTTCATAAAAGCCAGACAATAAAGAGAGTTTTAAAGTCTTTTTAAATTTTACATATATCCAGTCAAGGAGAGGAAAAACTAATCTATGCTAAGTAGAGTCAAAATAGTGCTTATGTCTAGGGTGGAAGTTTGAAGCAGTAACTGGAAGGTAGATTAGAGGATTGCTGGTAATGTTCTATATTTTTACCTGGGAGCTGATTAAATAGGTATAGTCACAGAAAATTTCATTGAGTTATATAGTTAAGATTTTTGCACTATATGTATGCTGTAACTCAACATGAAATTGTCAGTTAAATAGAAAAAGAGTAGCTAAATTGCAGATAAGTTGCAGGATAGGTATAATGGACAAATCTGAAGACAAAGTTAAGAAAAATTATAAGAACATTGATATTTTCCATCTGAAATATTAAAAACAGGAATGAAATGTCAAAAAAATCATAGAACTAAGTTAGAGTGTTTTAGTTTTCTTTAATATATATTGAAGTATAAAAACTTCAATATTTCTTTCTTTCAGAGGCTAAATCTAGAATGAATGTAAATAATATAAGCAACCAAGAGGAATTATTATCATCTCAGATAACAGGAAATCTTGAGGTAGGGATTTTTTAGTTACTTAATCTATTGATCCAATAACATTATCAAGAGCTCAGTTTTATTTCTTCTTTTCACATTCATATGTTGCATTATAACTGGAATAATTAAAACACCCTGATGAGCTAAAAACAATCAACATTCACATTTGGATTCTGGAGACATCCTTTCTCCTTTGGGGTTCATATTTCTAAGGGAAAGAGTGAACAAAATCAGAGTTCTCTTAACAGAAGAAACATTTCCAGAAACACATTGGACCCACTTCTACACATAGAATGACCTGCAATATACTACAAATCTCCCCTGTTGACAGGGCAGGAGCCTTCTGAGCATCATTTTAGGCCTTGATAAGCCTCTGGGGATTTTTGTTTCTTTTAGTAAGGTGGTTTTCCTCTTTAGGGAGTTTGTCACTTTGCTAGAGCTTAATTTATCCTTATAAGATAAATTAGACAATATTAGAAGCTGCTAGATGCATTTACACATTTATTTTCACAAAACCTTATGAGGTAAGGTAGGTAAAAGTGAAAACTTGCTCAGAAGGGTTAAATGCCTTACCGAATGTCACTTAGCTGATTATGGATAATCCAAAGCTTATTGTGTCAAAGATGAAATCCTCAAACCAGAGACCAGAAAACTTATCTATAAAGTCACAAATAGTAAATGTTTTATGTTTTGTGGGCCATACAATCTCTGTTGTACCATGATAGAATCTCACTTAATTATATCATGGTAGCATGAAAATAGCAACAGACAATATATAAATGAATAAGTGTAGCTGTGCCCAGTATAACTCTATTTATAAAACAAGTGGCGGGTTTTATCCAAATGTATTAATGAGAAAACAATAAGACAAATGTAGTCTGCAGAACGTTCTACAATAACACTGGCCTGGACTCTGAAAAAAAAAGGTGTGTTGGGCAGAAAGACTGTTCTAAACTAAAGGACACTAAAGAGACATGATAACTAAAGGCAATGTGTAATCTCTGAATAATTTTTTTAACTTTTAAAATTTTGATTGAAGATGTAATATTTTAACGTGTTTAAAAATGTCAAAGAATACAAAATAAAACATAGCTAAAAATAAGTCTCCCTTCCACTATCAGACTCAAATTTCTCAGCTCTCCTGCTTCAGAGGTAGCCATCATGAACTAGTTTATTATGTTTGACCAAACTCTTCATGTAAGAATCTTTCTAAAAAATGCACCCACAAGGAACAGTACGTATAACTGGGGGATACCTAAATAGAAGCTGTATAAGAAATTATATGATCTTCCTGATGTTAAAATTCTTAGGTGGGCTCACAGTATTATGACTATGTAGAATAATGCCCTTTTTCTTTTGAGATAGTATTTAGGACATAAAAGAAAAAAAAAGGTAGCAGGTCATGTTTGTCTTGTACCTGTAATTTGCTGATCCTCACTTTAAATTTCAATAATATTCTTGGTTCCCACCACATATCTTAAAGGCAATACTGCTTACAAAAGTTTTATGTATTTATTATCTAGCACTCATATGTGATGATCAGAAAGAGTCTAATCATGACCAACATTGCCTTAAAATTCCCCTCAGCTTCAATAAACTTCGGACAGATTTCTGACAGTAAGCCCCTGATCTCTCTTAGAGGATATGCTTTAGAAAACTTGCAACTATAAATTCTTCCTCTGCCCCTTTGCAATGTACATCTTCTACAATCCAGGAATGTTTTTCTCAAGGATCTGTGAGTCATCCACTTGAAATGTAATTAACAGGAAAAATAGGGCTCCTATCTCCCAGTGGCTATGGGAGGGCAGCAGTCTAATTTCAGTAAACGCTAATTCACAAAAGGGAATGGCCTAATAACATTAAACAGCCTTCTCACTTTTAGACCTTTCCACTAGCTCATCTTAGCCCTTAAAAACTCTGTGGCCTTTTGTTTCTCTGAATTGTGTTCAACCTTGCTCCCCTATTGCAACAGTTTTGAATGAAATATTTCTTGTCATTTTTAACAAGTTCTGAGTACAATTTATCATTTACTTTATATCCCAACTATCTATGCAGTTCTTAGTACAATTTATCATTTACTTTATATCCCAAACTATCTATGCCTACTGGGTCTCAAACTACAAACTAATCAAACTAGATTGATTAGTAACTGTAATTCAAAATCAATCTAATCCAATTTACAGCATGCATATATCTATAGTTGATTTTTTTTCCATAAAACTAAGGTCTTAACACTGACATCAACAAAAGAAAAATAGATTCCAGTGAAGTCTATATATGCCCTGGATTTATGTCTATGCACCACAAAAGCTGAATTTTCTGAATAATTGTTTATTTATCAGAAATCATGTCGGTCACCTGCTTCCCAGATAAGGCATCTTCATTTTAAATAAGACCAACTTGAAAGTGACATCGCAGAAAATTCTGGTAAAACATGTTGAGATAGTCAGGTTTTCCTTTGTCCGCCATGTCACATGACATGTAGTCTTTCCTGTTAGTGAGTCCAACCTTTCAAAATAAACCAGAAACAAGCCCTACTCTACTAGTAGGCCTTATGATCACCAAACATGATCTAAATTCAGAAAAAAATAGATTCTTTAAATCATTAACTTACCGAAATGCTTCAGTTTCAGCAAAAGTCAGACAACTGACTTTTCTGTCTTCACTTAACTCTTACACTAGCCCTGGAGTTGTTTTCCTTTCTCTGACATCTGAGAGATTTTTTTTTTTTTTTTTTAAAAATAAGATGTCAAGGACAGGAAATGCATGGTAGAAGAGAACAAGCCCATCTGCTGACTGTACATTGCAAAAAATGTCAGCAAAAGGGTCATCGGCAGCTGAAACCCACTACCCAAGCTTTGATCTTGGCCTATAGACCACATCTACCTGGTGGAAAATATGACTTCTTCTTCACACAAAGGCATCCTTCATTTTCCTAGCCATGTTCCCTGGAACTACAATTATCTAAAAGTTTGTTTCTACTTTGTCCTTTTTCTAGAGAAATCTCTCTTCTTCTCACTCTCCATTTTAAACAACAACACATGTTCAGTATAGCCCTGGATTTGGATGAATAGCTGCCATCTCTAGACCCAGCTATAGCCCAATTTATGCTACGGAGTGCTTACGTACTATAAATGGGGGGAAAAATCTGAGCTCAGAAACCTGCATCCTTGTGCTTAGTTTTCCAGTAACCCTCCAAAGAACTTTTTACTTGACTCTTAAACTTCTTCATGATAATGATGATGCCAGAGGTCTAACACAGTTTAAATTAGATAGAATGACAGATTTAAAAAAGTACTTTGAAAATGTTGCAAAAAAAATCATTATTGCTAGGTGAAGGAGATTTTGGTTTTGGTTTGGTTTGGTTGGTTGGTTTTTTTTGACATATTTTTTGATTCTCAACTATTTCTATGTGATTTATATCCTATCACCCCCCTCTCAACTCAGCATCAAAGTCAGTAACTGCAGTCACTTTTCCCATTAATAGTCACAGTATATTTAAGTTTGTTGTTGATTTTAATTTCATTAGAATTTTAACAAAATAATTACAACTTTATATAGTTTGCATGGTGATTGAGAGGATTATGTTTACTTTGAGGATATGTTTTAGTCTGGGGATAACAGACAATAAACAAGAATAAATAAAACTATCACAGCAACTTATTGAGAACAGTGAGAAGAAAAATGATTGGGAAATTTCAGTGAACCCCAATGTGTTGAGTTTCCTAAATATCCATATCAACGCTATGCAGCCATTTATTCTCACAGTATAAGACAGGTAGGAAATCTCATGGTCCTGGCCATTTTGCTTTATCCACTCCATATTCCTCAAAACCACTGAGAAACGTTGAGTGCAATCTCTCAGATACTGTTTTTCTTCCCTTCGTGTCCTCTAATTCCCTTCTTTGGTTAGGGATTAATTAATTTTATGGTTGGTACATTTATTTGAATATTCTTTTGGGCTAGGAAGCATAAGTTAATTTAATATATATAATGATGATGAAGGTCAACACAGGTTTTTTTTTATTTTTGTGGATTTTTAAAAAATAATAGATGCATGTACTGATCTCTCAATATCTGCCATGCACTGGGATGAGCCCTCTACCTACATGGTATCATTTAATTCTCACAACTATCCTCTAGGAAAAGAAGCATATTCTTTACTATTTTGTGTCAAAATGAGGCCAAGTGATGATAAGGAAGAGATCACTGGATGAAAATGTCTGTACTCTTTTGTACCACTCCATAGGGCAATTTGCACTGTCGCCTACCACAGAATACAGTACTGGAGGATAATCATTAGTCCCTAAGGTAGAAATGCATGGGAGCACTGAGTTTTAGCCCAAATCTCTTACTTTAATCCTAGTTCCTCAAGCTTACTTTGCCTTGCAGGGCCCCAGTCCTCACATGTCAACTAAAGAAAAGGATTTTCATCTTTAATGTTTCATTCAGCTAGAACAGTCCATGAATCAATGGGAAGTATGACTTTAACTTTATTAACAATCATTTTAAAACGTTTTATTTTCCTTTTTTAAGTATTCTACAAACTATACACAGAAGGTTAATAAAAAAAAAAAAAACCTGTGTATACATTTTGAGAAATCTCCACAGACTTTATTTCCAAAACAACAACAACAAAAATCTGTATATGCATTTTGAGAAATCTCCACAGACTTTTCTTAGTTTTCATGGAAATTACAGTAGAAAGCAACTCTTATTTGCAAGCTAGACTTCCAGTTACAGATTTTGTCATGGAAATTTAAAGTTCAGTTCTGGAAAAGAAAAGTAAAAAAAGGAAAACCAAGTCCTTTAAATAAAGGATTCCATTTGAATTCATGAATGTAATGGATTCTAGAAAGTAAAATGAGTAACAGCATCTTGATTTATCTTCACCTCCACTTATCTGAACCCCCTTTTTCTTTTTCTAACACGTTAAAGTTGGATGTAGAAAATTCATTTCTTTTGCATGTTTGGTTTCTAAGTAACACCAGAAAAAAAAAAAAGAGTAATGAAACTTTAGCTACTTGTTTTAAAAAGTTTATCTATGGCCGGGCACGGTGTCTCAAGCCTGTAATCCCAGCACTTTGGGAGGCCAAGGCTGGCGGATCACCTAAGGTCAGGAGTTTGAGACCAGCCTGGCCAACATGGTGAAACCCCGTCTCTACTTAAAAAAAAAAAAAAAAAAATAGGCATGGTGGCACACGCCTGTAATCCCAGCTACTCAAGAAGCTGAAGCAGGAGAATTGCTTGAGGCCAGGAGACGGAGGTTGCAGTGAGCCGAGATTATGCCACTGCACTCCAGCCTGGCCAACAGAGGGAGACTCCATCTGAAAAAATAAAATAATAAAATAAAATAAAAACTTTATCTATATTGTTTTTATGGAGTAGCTATCTAAAGTGATTAACAGAGGATTAATAAAAATTGTTATGTATTAACCACTATGCTTTCCAAAGACAAACTTACAGCAAATTTAGTTTACAGATCCTAAATGGCTTTTGTTTGCAATTCTAGAATCAGGCAACACTTCATTTTATAAAATACAATGAGTGTTCTGATGAGCTGTGCAGGGCAGACTGGCTTTATAGACAGAAAGGGCTGAGGAAAGCAGAAACAGAAAAAAAAAGTAGGTTAATCATTTCAAAGTTATTTTTCTTATAAAGGTTAGAGCAGAAGGGACTTTCTCATCATATTGGCTAAAACTGGCTGCAAGGGGTTTCAGCTGTTCTCTGTCTCATCCTCTCTCTCTCTCTCTCTCTTTCCTCATTTCTCAGAAGGTCAGACAGACAACATAGTTTTGGCTTGGTGGCATGGAACTTAAGCATGAGTAATTTCATTTTGGTTTGGCCCGTTGGGCATAATGGAGGAGCTCAGTCCAAACGAATGGCCTCATATAAAATTTATTTAACAAAGTATAACAGTATTTAGAATGAGTGAAATCAATGCCCCTGGCTGTAAGACAGCAGGACACATTTCGGCCCTCTGCCTGTTTATTATTATTTCAGGTAGGACTTATGATTGACAGTTGGGAGGCAGTCTGTTCAGGCAAAAACACCTAACCCTTTCAACCCCATTGCCCTCCATATCCAAGGGTACTTTCCAAAGGATCAGCTCTGGGAAAATTCTGAAATTAGGAAAAATAAGGCTCTGACATGTGGGCCTCCTTTCACTTCTTCCTTGCTGTTCTTAACTCCTTTTTGTCTGGTGTCAAGAATGCAGGTGAGGTGTCAGAGCCCCGGCATCACAAAGTGGTCAGGTAGTATGGTAATAATAATTTACCGATAACAGTATAGGTTTGAAAAGGAAAGTTTTAGTAGATAGAACACTGCAGAAGAGTGCAGTGTGGTGCCTCAGCAAGAGAGGACGGAGTGTGGTACAGTGGATTTGTTCTTAGGAATACTCATGGACCTTAAAGCGGGAACTTAAAGTAAATTTAAACATATTAGTCACATAGGTTATAATAAATGGCTATATTTCTAGATATTTTGGTGCTTTAACAAGGGTTGCACAATAAGTTGTCACATGCATGCATTCCAGAGATGTATAGCAATTCTGGATATATATATATATATATATATATATATTTATTTATTTATACAAACACACACATATATTTTTAAAGCCTGATACCAGATGCCAGCATTAGATAATAGGGAGTCTAATTCATTCTAAATTCCTCAGATAAAAATTTTTGCCTCTGGGAGGCCGAGGCGGGTGGATCACGAGGTCAGGAGATCGAGACCATCCTGGCTAACATGGTGAAACCCCGTCTCTACTAAAAATACTAAAAAAAAAAAAATTAGCCGGGCGTGGTGGCGGGCGCCTGTAGTCCCAGCTACTCGGGAGGCTGAGGCAGGAGAATGGCGTGAACATGGGAGGCGGAGCTTGCAGTGAGCCGAGACTGCGCCACTGCACTGTAGCCTGGGCTACAGAGCGAGACTCCGACTCAAAAAAAAAAAAAAAAAAAAAATTTTTGCCTCTGGATGGTCTGCTTGATGGCAACCAGGTGATTTGTGCTGTCCTCAAAGAGCCTTCTCTAATTCCTAATATCAGAAAGAAAAGGTGAATTCTTCCTGTTCACACTTCTTTACTTTGACAACTCCCATTTATCATCCAAAATGTTGCTTATTTATCACCTTTTCTTGGAAAAATTCCTGGAACCACCAACACAAAGCATTTTCTCTGCCTCCATGGCTTGCTTGTTCATGTTTCTATTATAGCAATAATGATCCTGTATTGTCATTTATCTGGTAAATATTTATTAAATGTACTAGGCACTGGGAATATAACTGAAGAAAAGAGAGAGTTCTTATCCTTGTGCTGCTTGAAACAAGCTCACAAAATATATATACGTACACATACACACACACACACACAAACACAAACACACATATACATACACATAACACAATGACTTAAGAGACCAAAATAGACACCACTTAATCAACTAAGGTGAAACCAAAGGTTAAGGAAACAAAATTACCTACCAGACTGGTGGAGGTTTCAGGCCTGGCTGGCATGGCAACTTTCTAAATTCCTACAACTAAACTCTAGGAGCTATCAGCTCCAGTCTATAACCCAGACAACTACAACTCTGTTTGGACAGAGAAGCTGCCTTATAAACCTTCTTTTCTGATAAACTGTTGCAAACCTTGTCAGTTTTAGTCAGCTTATGGAGTCTACACACAAATTGTCTCTGTGTCCTATAGTTCACCTTTTGACCTAAAAAGTCAAATTGCATCCATTTAATACTGAGAATACCCCTAAGTGAACATGGTATGTATGTTACATACATGTTTACCATTGAACATGTGCTGTGCTCCCCTCACAAGTATGTACACCTTTTTTTTCCACCAAATCTGCAGACTATGTATGATATTGGCCCTGTGAGGCATAAAACCCAACCTGTCTTTCCCGTCTTTGAAGATAAAACACCTTTAATTCCCACTGGAAACTTTCTTTTCTTGGCTGCCTTACAATCTGGGCTAGCCTTTCTGCCAACTACCAAGCCTGGTAGCTATTATTTAACATCATGTTTCTGGAAACTGTGATACAAAGAACAATCTATAGCCGATCAACAGCTTATGTTATTTAAGTGTAAATTCCTGGTAGACAACTTAGGAATTGCTTTTCCTTTTCCTTTAGAAGTTCACTTGTAATGGCTGCTAATCAAAGTGTATATTCAAGGAAATTTGAATCTGTGCTCTCAGGTTTCAGTCTTCAACTTGGCCCAAATAAATCCTCTACTTAAGTGTGTCTCAGCATCTTCCTTTTAAGTAGACTATATATATGAAAAATAACACAAAGTGGGTGAATGATCTGACACCAAGAAACAAGGCTCATGGGCAATGAATCTTCTTTTGAAAGGAGAGTTCCTCTGAAGAGGTCAAGTGAGGAGGCAGGACTAGACTCTGAAGACGGGGCTCATACACCTGGACAAAATTGAGGACTTGCTAAAACAGGGACAGGGCAGAAGCAACTTTCCATAAGACAGGCCCACTAATGTGCCAGCTCAGTTTACCATTGCCACGGCAACACCTAGAAGTTACCACTGCTTTCTATGGCGATGACCTGAAGCTACCACTGTTTTCTAGAAATTTCTGCATAATCCACCCCTTAATTTGCATGTAATTAAGAGTAGGTATAAATATGACTGCAGAAGTGACTCTGAGCTGCAACTATGGGCACACTGACCATGTGGTAGTCCTTCTCTGGAAGTAGCAATACCTCTGCTGCTGTTGTACACTGCCACTTCAGTAAAAGTTGCTGTCTAACACTACTAGCTTGTCCTTGAATTCTTTTCCGGGTGAAGCCAAGAAACCTCTTGGTCTAAGCCCCAATTTGGGAGTTCACCTGCCCTTCATCAAAAATAATTCAGATATTTTTTCATTCTCTCATTAGTCTCAGAAGATGGAGAAATATTTGTATTGCTCTATTTCTACTTTTCATATTGCCCTAAATAAATATTGAATGATGAAATGACAGAATGATCTATTCAAACTTAATTATAAAACCTATGATGAATTATCTCTCCAACTAAATTATTTTTATTGGTATATGTGGAAGCTCAATTCAGTTATGTACCAGACAAAGAAACTTGCGGTAAGTTCTTTTCCCATCTGAGGCTCTTTCCCTTATTGTTCAAAAAGGAATTATAATACATATATTGAAAAAATTATTTTGGAAATGGCACAGCATGTTGATAGTACTTGACAGCTATTATATAATTTATTTTATTATGATGATGATGATTAATTTTAAGCAGCCACACTGAGAACAAGCCCTGTGTGGTTGGTGCATGTGGGAAGGTGCACTGCCTGTGTAACTAGAAGAGCTGAAGGGGACGCCCCTTCACCATGCTGCTCCTGCTATGCCTATTAGCTTCCTGTAGACTTTATATGGAAAATGGGAATGTCAATTTGTGTAGCCCTATGATACTCTCTGACGTAGGTCTGGGGACTTTCCCCTAGACAGAAGAGTAAGGAACAAGTCACCAGTGTGTAGCTTAGAAAACAGGCCCTCAGCACAAGCTTCTTATGTATTTCAAAAGTTATTGTTTCTCTGTACTGGAGTTTCTAGCACACAGTTCCTAGCAGCACAGACACTTTGTGAGGTGGCAGCGCTGGTGTGGTGTCTTGCCTTTCCCCTGACTACATTGCTCCTGGTGTCATTGTTCCTTTCTGTATAGCATCCAAGACTGATTCTTTAGCATTTCTGCAGATTCCATGAGATATGTAATATTTGCATGCAATTAAAAACCCTATTCATTTCTCTTTAATCATTTCAACACTCTATGAATAAGTACTTTAATAGGTCTTCATTTTACAAATGAGGAAACAGGCTTAAAGATGTGAAGTAATATGCCCAGGGCCCACAATTATAATATTGCAAAAACTGTATATTAATATCAGTCTCTTGACCTCAGACCTTAGAGCCAGAACTTCCCACCACATAAACATACCATTCTTTTCCTCTAGCTATGAATTATCATGAAAAGTGGAAGCATAACATATTAACCTATCACTAATAAAATTTTTGGTAGGTATGAATCCACTCTTGCTGAAGCATTTCCAGTGACATGTTGCTCTTTTGCTCTTGGAGTGCCTTATCTATTTATAGATAGACAGATAGATAGATATTTACACACACAAACATAATATAAATTATATATACATACATATGCTCATAGTTGTTAAATTCTATCTATTGAGTATTATATAGTAATCCATTTAATATTATACTATACAATGTTAAAGTTAATATTTATTATATAATAGTTTCTTATTTTAAAGCTAATAAAATTTATATTAAATATGAAGTTGACATTTTGAAAGTACCAAAGTTGATTCTCCCAACTGCATTCTGGGACAAAATGATGAAGAAATTCAGGTTAGAAGAACTCAGAAAACTTGAGAAATGCCTTTTAGCTAAGTATAAATAAATAAATAACATTTTTAGACCCAAAGTCCAGTGTTATTTTCATGTTGCATTAAACATTTCTTTTTTATATTGAGTGAAGGTATTTCTCTTCATAATTCCTAACCTTTAATCCTAGTCCTCAACTTAAAAGCAATCTTCCATGTTTTTCTGCAATACAATAGGCCCTAGAAATATAAATATTGAATGAATATTGGCTACAAAGAAGCTGTTGGACAGACTAAAAATTATCTGCTTCTTTATTTTTATATTCAGTTGAGCATGGTATTTAGAACGTCATCATTCAATGGTGTCTGAGCTGCTTCATAAGAGTGAAACTTGCAAAATATATAGGAGACAGAATTGACTTCAGGATATGAATGGAACTTATTTTTTAACGTATCTAATATCAATATATTTTCTAGCATATCCTCATCTTACAAAATTGGTGAAGGTGGCAAGGAAAAAAATCCTAGTTACAAAATACAATCTGCTTATATACCTAAGGGAAAAAAAAACTGCTTCTAAAAGAGTTCTCATTTGTGTCATCCTGGTTAAATCAAGTCTTCTTATGAATACAGAATAGAAGGGCAGGCAACCCAAAGGAAAGGAACGGAGAGTCTTGTTCCGTTTCAGAAAACTCTATGTTAAAGGCTATGTGTCTGCTCAAAAAATTAAAATAAAGTTCCCCAGTCCTGTGCAGCACATAAACAGCTCTGGCCATTTGTTTCATGGATGGGAATTCTAGTGGGTAAGGACAACAAAATATCTGTGAATCTAGAAATTTCTCCTTGAATTTTCTGGGCTCAAGGAGTAAGTACTACGTGAAGGTATATAAATGTACTCAGGTCTTGCCAATAGATAAAAGCCTTCCTTTCAAATTGCAGTTGCTTGTACAGCACTTTCCCTTACAATATAGTAAATCAACCAGTCAATGAAAGAAATGGTGGTACCCCAAACAGCACAGCCCTCATGTTCAAATAAGTCTATTTCTCAGTTTTGTATCCTGGAGTTCCAATAGAGATTGTGACAACAGGATGATTTTGCTGACCTCACAGAAAACAAAATAACAAAAGGAAAATGATCAGACTCCTTGTGCAAGATGCTAGCAGATGCTGTGAATAGAGGCAGAATAGCAGCAGCCAGCCATGTTCTGCTACTGGCAAAATTTAGCTAATCAATATGGGTTTGTATCAGGGAGTTCCTGAGTACAGGTGCGAATTTAGAAACCACATTAGGAAATGTTTTTCTTCATTATATTTGCCCTATTGCTGAAGCCAAAAAATAAAATATGGTCAAGAAGTAATACAATTAGGGTATTTTAAACATTTTCAACTTTATTTACTGCCTCATATAAAGTAAAACAGAAATAACCCTGATTTTCTCCCAAGTTTTTATTACAGAATGAGTAGTAAAATTTTATATTCAACACTTACATTATAAAACATGCAAAGAATATGTTTCAGCAAACAGTCTACATACTTCACTCCTCTAGTAAGAATGGAAATAATTTGATTTTCTCTAAATGTAATGTTAAATGCTTCTTAAAATACTTGAAAAACACTTAGAAGTTTAAACCTATATATATGTTGTTTTTTACCCATTGGCAGGAAGAAGAAGGCATTATAATTTAAGGCTAAGAATTGTGATTTTAGAATTTATCTACATAAATTGGCAATCGGTATTCCTTGGAAGCTTTTAAAAGTTATTTATATTACCCGCTTTTTGGAGACTCCAGTTGAGTGCATCCAATATGCTCCCCTGCCAAATGATGTCAAGTTCCCCAACTCTACTATTAGCGAGTACATGAAGCAATAAGAATTCTCAAGCATTCCTGCAGTGAGTGTAAATTGGTAAAGCACCTTGAAAAACAGTTTGGCACTAGCTAGTTAATTTGAAGATGCTCATTTTCTATGACCCAACAATTCAACTCCAGATATGTACCCTCAAGACATTCGTGATTATTGCACAAGGAGATGTGAGCAAAAATGCTCAGAGCAGCATTCTTCATATAGCTTCAACTTGGAAGCTATTCAAATGGTCATCATTAAAATGAATAAATAAATTGGGATATAGTCATTAATGGAATACTACACAACAATGAACAGGAACAAACTACAACTACTATGTAACAAATGAATCCCAAAAACATGTTAAGCAAAAGATATAGGCACAAAACAATACACACAGTGTAATTCCATTCACATAAGTTTCAACCTTAGAAAAAATCCATTATCTATCTATCTATGTATCTATGTTTTACACATTTATATATGTATAAATGGCCATTTGTTTTTTAGATGGGAATTCTAGGGGCTAGACAATAAAATCTTTGTGAATCTGGAAATGTCTACTTATATCATCTTTACATATATATTTATATATGTAAAACATGTATATATTTAAAATGCATATGTTTATAAAGAAAATAAGTAAATTATTATCACAAACATAGAATATGGTTAAACCAAAGAAAGACAATCTATTGTTCACTGTTTGGTTTTACCTTCTTTTATTTTAAGGACTTTGTTTTCCTTCATTTAGCTACTTGCAGCCCCCTCTTTGGTTCCTATTTCCCACCATAAACTATATTCAACTGGTCAAAATACTATGTGGTACCTACATACTGTTCAATAGTAATGCCTTCTTTTATCTGTATTATTACACACAGTCCAGTGCTTATTCACCTGCCGGGGAATGAAAAGTAATGTTGAATCCCACTATGTGAAATCACACCAAATAGCACTTTCAGATCAAATAAACAAAACACCCACAACTTCAGCTGGAATTTGTGCCAGCCTCCAAATAGCCTCTCTGAGTTTAGGTAGCTTCTGTCTGAGAAATGTTGCATCAATATAAAACATATCACATGTTTTGTCACCTTTCTGTTTTTAAGATCTCTAAAAGGCAGTAGGAAGAAGCCAGAGTAGTTTCCTTTATAAAGTGAGCAGGCATGGGGTATTTGATGTTATCTTCTTGCTGTGGCTGATTAACACACTAGGGAAGAAATGTGCAAAATGAGCAGTCAGGACTGTTTCCATGGTTGCCAAGCTCTTTGCATAGAACAAAAGTAAGGCAGCCTCAGAAGGTCCCTCAGTCCTGGAGTTCAGCATGATTGAGTGCTGGAAATGTACAAGGGGGCATTCCTTGCAAAAGACAGTTCACATATAATCTTATAACCTCATTAAAGCAAATTGGTTACAAAAATATTTTAAATGAAATATAACAATGTTAATGCAATGCTTTTGTGTAGCAAAATTTTATAGAGGACTTTATAGGGGGAGGAAACTAACCTTTACCATATGCATTCTACTTCCTTGGAACAAGCTAGACCATCTTTATACCAGGAGACATAATTATCCTTCCCCTTGTTTTAACAGATATGAAACCGAGACTCAAAAAGATCAAAGCACCTTTCCCAAACAAACACCTGAGGCTTTTTCTCTCCAAACTCAAAGCCAGGGCTGCATCTGCCACAGACTCAGATATGCAATTGGCCTCTGTGAGATAGGCCACGTGATATTCTGACAAAATGTGTTTCTGTACAGTATTATGATAAAGATGCTGTCCATAACATTTCTTATGTCCCCTCAATATTGATTCAACCTTGAAAGAAATTTTTGCACCAGTATCAGAAATAGTTGTGTATATTTAGAAAAATTAGTTGGTTTTCATGTTATAAATTCTGTAGATTTTATAAATGTCCTACACTTGTTTTTCAATGGTCCCAAGAAAGCTTAGAGCAAAATTTAGGACCTAGTTCAAGCTCTGAAGTTTATGGTTTACTCCCCAGCTCCCAACTAAAAACAACCCACCCTTACTTTCCTTTTATCTGGTTTTTCTCATCCACATACTTTACATTTCTTTTTGCTGAATTGTATATATTTATGTCAGCAGAGACAAGACAGTATGAATAATATTTTCTTTAAAGACAAACTTCATGTTTCCTCTCTTTATAAATTTTACAATCAGGTGGTTATTCTTAGAGAATAACTTTTCTCCTCACATGTCTTATTTTTTCTTCCACACTTCTTTAAAAAGGGTCTAATATGTTGCACTATAGAGATATCTGCTAGGGACAACTAAAAATCCATTCTGTCTTGTTATATCTTTGTCAGAAGAGTGAATTCTGTTCTGTCTCAATCTGACCTCTCAAATGTTATGCTTTGACAGACTCTCTCCTTCACCTGTCAGACAGTCCTGGAAATAAGAGGAGAAAAACACTCAGTAAATCACTCAGGATTCATCTATATTACAGAAGAAAAATCAAATGCAAGATTGAAATATAATGATTCTGTTTCCTTCCCTGGGAAATCTACAGAGCAGGGATTCACAAAATCTTGTTCTTTATGTTTTGGGGGACACATGAAGCTATCACATTGGTTATGTTTAAATTCTAATCCTCAGCAAAAGAAGCTCTGTCATCCTCTGGTTGCTCTCTTCTGTCACCCTCCTCATCATACACAATGGGTCATGCCGACAACAGGTCATATATATTACTGTGCCAACACATTTTTTTATGTGAGCAACCATAACCCTATGGGATCCAGAACATTTAGGACCAGTTTCACTATAAAATGTTAGGAAATTGTATTTATATCTTTCATATCAGTTTGCCTGAACCATCATATGGGTCAGACATAGATGTCTTCTATGAAAAACAACGAAATACAGTCTATATAAGATTTATGTGTCATCAAAATTCCTCCTTTTTAACATTTCAGTTTTTTTTCCACTTGTAGCACCCGCTACTCCTGTTCCCTTTTTTGGAGCAGCATATAACCAAGGACAAAATCAGAGAGCTGTACCGAGAGAGACAAGAGGAGTCATATTTAGGCTCTGCTTCGGTCTTTGAGAGCTTATACTTTTTTCCACTTCTAAGTTCTCAGCACCCACTCAGTGCACTAAAAATATTTCTACAGACTGGGTGCAGTGGCTCACGTCTGTAATCTCAGCACTTCGGGAGACTGAAGCAGGCAGATCACTTAAGGTCAGAAGTTCAAGAGCAGCCTACTATTTTTAGTAGAAACCCAGTCTCTACTAAAAATATAAAACTTAGCAGGGCATGGTGGCACATGCCTGTAATCCCAGCTACTTGGGAGGCTGAGGCAGGAGAATTAGTTGAACCCAGGAGGTGGAGGCTGCAGTGAGCGGAGACCACACCACTGTACTCCAGACTGGGCAACAAAGCAAGACTCCATCTCGAAAAAAATAAAAAAGTTTCTGCATAGAACTGAGTTTTGCTCAATACCTTAACATCAGTGATAGCACTTGGAGTAATCCCTGTTTCAGCCCCAATATATGAGCTGATTTCCCAAATCATGTAATTAGCGCATGTCAGCTCAGAGAGGACAAAACGAAGCATTTGAGGTCAAAGACAGAATGCAGGATGGTAGAAGCCTGCAAACATCTTGAATGCAGAAGATCAAGAAAGAACAAGTTTGCACATGTAACTTCTCCCATGTACTGCTCTTGGGAATGCAAAACTCTTCAGACCCATATGGAGAATACTCCTAGCTTATACCATTAGGATTTCTCAGGCTGTATCTAGAAAATGTCAGATTCAAAACATTGGGAATTCTGGAATTAGAAAAAAAATGTATTAGTGCAAAAGCACATGAGGACAGATTTTTCAATTTAATTGAGCACCAACTATTTATTTCTCTCTCTCTGTCTTTCTCAATCTTTCTCCCTCCTTCCTCCCGCCCCTACCACATAGAAAGACACAGATTCTTAATTTGTAGATGAGGGAAAACTGAGGGATTAAGGTTTTAATTAACTTATTCAAGGTCCCGTGACCTGAAAATTGTGGAACTGAGATTCAAATCACTCCAAAATAAGCTGTGTTTTTATAAATTTAACTATTGGGATTTTGGTCAAATCAAATTTAAGTGATCAGACCATTAAAACTCATTCACTGAATTGGATGCTTGAATCACCAGTGAAACCATCTTTACCCTAGATTACAATGAACCCACTCTTTTCTCCCTTCCTCTATTATTTTCAGAACACTTCCTCTCTTTCTTTCCTGGTGAAACCATATTTTTCTTATACTCCTAAAGTGTTCCCCCTACACTTTTGAAGCAGGAAAGTTTCCCTTGTTCCCCTCACAGGGCATGGGATAGGGGTATGGCTCACTTCTTCAGTGCCCCGCTGCTCAAACATCTAGGAGAGCATACAGGCAGGCAGGCTGTGGGGTTTGGCAATGTCTAGAGGTGAATGTTGACAGCTCGTGAAGCCCCAGTGGGCATGTGTTACAGGGTGCTCTTTTAGTTTGCCTATAGGCAGCTTGTGTTATCCAGCTCAATTAGACCCTCTACCTTGTCGCAAGGACAGAGGGCTTTCTGTATCCCTCTGTTCTTGCCTTGGTGTACCGGAAGAATCGGATCACACGTTGGCTTGGAGAATGAGGGCAAATTTTCATTGAGTGGAAGTATCTCTCAGCCAATGGGGGAGCCAGAAGGGAGATGATTTTCCCCTGGAGTTGGGCTGCCTGGTGGCACGGCTCTCCTATGACTACCGGGTCAAACTCCGCCTCGTCCTGCCAGTCGATGGCCTGCCGCTGTGCCTGTGCCTGTTGGTGTGCTCTTCTGCAGGTGTGCTCCCTCAGTGTCCTCTCGATGTCCGACGGCTTGTGTCTTTCTTCTTCCGCTGATGTGCTTCTCTTGACATCTGGCCGCCTGTGTACCTGCCTGCTAGGGTCTCAGTGTTTTGTTGTTGTTGTTGTTGTCTGTTTGTTTGTTTTTTTCAGTTGGAGTCTCGCTCTGTCACCAGGCTGGAGTGCAGTGGCACAATCTTGGCTCACTGCAACCTCTGCCTCCCGGGTTCAAGCAATTCTCCTGCCTCAGCCTCCCAAGTAGCTGGGATTACAGGCACACGCTACCATGCCCGGCTAATTTTTGTATTTTTAGTAGAGACGGGGTTTCACTATATTGGCCAGGATGGTCTGATCTCTTGACCTCATGATCCGCCCACCTTGGCCTCCCAAAGTGCTGGGATTACAGGCGTGTGCCACTGCGCCCGGCCGGGTCTCAGGTTTTTATAGGCCCAGGATGGAGGCGTGGTGGGCCAAGGTGGTCTTGGAAAATGCAACATTTGGGCTTAAAAGCTCGAGTGCTTGTCCTCATCTAGGTCTGTGGGGGTGGAGCCCTAGTCATGGAGCACGCCTTTCTCTACTCAGCACTTCCATGTCTCCACTTCTGTATCATTTAAAGGGACCACGTTCTTCCCTTCCCAGCATTCCCATATCACTTTTATGGTGTTTCTTTTTTTTTTTCCTTTTGATTTTCCTGAGCTTTCTCACTGCTAAGCATCCCTCCAAAATGTTAATAAAACCCAGATCTTCATCATTTAGCCTAACCCCCTCCAAGCTCTAGAGTGATATTCTTCTCTGCATGTTCAACCTGGATATCTCAGAGGCATTTGCTATGTGTTAATATTATTAGAGTGAAACATCAGTGTTACATGTTGCAATATTTGTCCTACCCTCTGGATGGTTAATTTTCTGAACTGAGGAAATGAACCTTACAGATCCAGTGCTTATTCATAATTGGTAGCCAGTATATGTCTGTTGAATGTGTTAGTTAGGTAATGCATTAATAACGAACCTGATGCTGCCTGATACTGAAAACGTATGCCGTCTCCTCTTTTCAATACTAGTCCCCCAAATCCTATTATCTGCTAAACAGAAGAGGTATTAATAAAGTATCTAATAGTTATTTTTATTGCTAATTACCCATTCTCTATATAGTAAATATATATAAAATATGTAGCTATAGCTACTATATGTATATATTATACCTTAATACAAAATAAGTATATATACTTTTTTTTTTTTTAGATGGAGTATCACTCTGTCATCCAGGCTGGAGTGTAGTGGTGCAGTCTCGGCTCACTGCAACCTCCACCTCCCAGGTTCAAGCAATTCTCCTGCCTCAGCCACCTGAGTAGCTGGAACTACAGGTGCATGCCACCACATCCAGCTAATTTTTGTATTTTTAGTAGAGATGGGGTGTCACCATGTTGGCCATGCTGGGCTGGAACTCCTGACATCAAGTGATCCGCCCGCCTTGGCTACCCAAAGTGCAGGGATTACAGGCATGAGCCACTGAACCCAGCCTAAATAAGTGTATATGCTGTATGTAATATATACAACCGTTATGTTTAATATAAAATATTATATTTAATGTATATGTTCTTATGTATATCTAAATATAAATGCATATTAAATATAAACATAAAAATATTTTAATATATAATCATATAATATAGATACCATAGTGCAAATAGATATAGTATAGAATGACAGATATATATTAAAACTATAATCATCTCTTGTTATCCATGAGGATTGGTTCCAGGACTCCCTGTGAATATACTTAATTCCCTTATATAAAATGGCATAGTATCTGCATATAACCTATGTACATCTTCTCATATACTTTAAATCCTCTATAGGTTACTTTAATACCTAATGCAATGTAAATTCTATACAAATAATTGTTATACAGTGTGCTTTTTTAAAAAATGTGTTTTTTGTTGTTGTATTGATATATATTTTTTCTAAATATTTTCGTTGTAGGCTAAATCTCAGGGATATGGAGAGTCACCTGTGTTTATAAAGGGTTAGAGAAGTATAATATTTTGCCTGAGTCATTTAACTAGTTACACACAAAGTTAGACATAAACACCCAAATTTATATTTTTGAGTTCAATGTTCTTATGTAAATTTATGCTAATCAGGTATGTGAGCAGGATTTACATTTTAAACATGTTTTGTAATTTTCTAAATAATTACTGCAGTATTATCACGCATAAAATAAGTGCTCAATAAGTATGTGATGAATGAATTATAAAGCTAACCTTTATCCTGATACTTTAACATACCTGAATGAATGAGATGTCTCATACTTGGGACATTTCAAGTAAATGACATCTTGAGTCAGCTTTAGCAACCCTATATGCTAAACCAATGGAAACAAGAAGAGAAGGAAGTATTTTTTAAAACAGGAGAAAATGGAGATAGATATTCCAGCAGAGTAAACATTTCATGTTTGAATTTCTCACTGATTGCTCTTGTGTAGAGCATTTATCTTTTTGAGTTTCAATATAGTCACCTGCATAACAGGTACAATACAGAGTTATTTTGAGAATTAAGTGAGAATCTCTATATAATAAATATCAAGTGTATTGCTAACTGAAAGTCACTATATAAATGTAAAATTTACTTTTGTAATATATTTATTTATGTAAGTACTAGTATGAAGATTTATATATTGAAATAACTATGCAGTTAGGATAATTTTCAAAGTATGTTACCAACAACAGAATCTTATGGCTAGTTGAATTTACATGCTTTGCTCTTAGGCCTCAGGTTATTTAGGCCACTATCATTGTTATTATTATTATGATTATAGATTATACTTTAAGTTCTGGGGTACATAGGCAAAACGTGCAATTTGTTACATAGGTATTACACATGTCACTGTGGTTTGCTGCATCCATCAACCCATCACATATATTAGGTATTTCTCCTAATGCTCTCCAACCCCTAGCCCCCCACCCCATGACAGGCCCTGACATGTGATGTTCCCCTACTTGTGTCCAAGTATTTTCATTGTTCAACTCCCACTTATGAGTGAGAACATGCGTTGCTTGGTTTTCTGTTCTTGTGGTAGTTTGCTGAGAATGATGGTTTCTAGCTCCATCCATGTCCCTGCAAAGAACATGAACTCATTCTTTTTATGGCTGCATAGTATTCCATGGTGTATATGTGCCACATTTTCTTTATCCAGTCTATCACTGATGGACATTTGGGTTGGCTCCAAGTCTTTGCTATTGTGAATAGTGCCACAATAAACATACATGTGCATGTGTCTTTATAGTAGAATGATTTATAATCCTTTGGGTATATACCCAGTAATGAGATTGCTGGGTCAAATGGTATTTCTGGTTCTAGATCCCTGAGGAATCGCCACACTGTCTTCCACAATGGTTGAACTAATATATGCTCCCACCAACAGTGTAAAAGCATTCCTATTTCTCCACATCCTCTCCAGCATCTGTTGCTTCCTGACCTTTTTTTTTTGTGAGATGGAGTCTAGCTCTGTTGCCCAGGCTGGAGTGCAGTGGCACGATCTCGGCACACTGCAAGCTCTGCCTCCCAGGTTCACGCCATTCTCCTGCTTCATTCTCCTGAGTAGCTGGGACTACAGATGCCCACCACCATGCCTGGCTATTTTTTTTTTTTTGTATTTTTAGTAGAGACAGGGTTTCACTGTGTTAGCCAGGATGGTCTCGATTTCCTGACCTCCTGATCTGCCCGCCTCGGCCTCCCAAAGTGCTGGGATTACAGGCATGAGCCACTGTGCCCGGCCTGTTTCCTGACTTTTAATGATCACCATTCTAACTGGCGTGAGAAGGTATCTCACTGTGATTTTGATTTGCATTTTTCTAATGACCAGTAATGATGAGCTTTTTTTCATATGTTTGTTGACTGCATAAATGTCATTTTGAGAAGTGTCTGTTCATATCTTTTGCCCACTTTTTGATGGGGTTGTTTTTTCCTTGTACATTTAAGTCCGTTGTAGATTATGGATAGTAGCCCTTTGTCAGATAGAATGCAAAAATTTTCTCCCATTCTGTACGTTGCCTGTTCACTCTGATGCTAGTTTCTTTCGCTGTGCAGAAGCTCTTTAGTTTAGTTAGATCCCATTTGTCAATTTTGGCTTTTGTTGCCATTGCTTTTGGTGTCTTAGACATGAGGTCCTTGCCCATGCCTATGTCCTGAATGGTATTGCCTAGGTTTTCTTCTAGGGTTCTTATGGTTTTAGGTCTTACATTTAAGTCTTTAATCCATCTTGAGTTAATTGTTGTATAAGGTGTAAGGAAGATGTCCAGTTTCAATTTTCTGCATAAGTCTAGCCAGTTTTCCCAACACCATTTATTAAATAGGAAATCCTTTCCCCATTGCTTGTTTGTGTCAGGTTTGTCAAAGATCAGATGGTTGTAGATGTGTGTTGTTATTTCTCAGGCCTCTGTTCTGTTCCATTGGTCTATACAGCTGTTTTGGTACCAGACCATGCTGTTTTGGTTACTGTTGCCTTGTAGTATAGTTTGAAGTCAGGTAGCATGATGCCTCCAACTTTGTTCTTTTTGCTTAGGATTGACCTGGCTATGCAGGCTCTTTTCTGGTTCCATATAAAGTTTAAAGTATTTTATTCTAATTCTGTGAAGAAAGTCATTGGTAGTATGATGGGCATAGCATTGAATCTATAAATTACCTTGGGCAGTATGGTCATTTTCATGATATTCATTCTTCCTATCCATGAGCATGGAATGATTTTCCATTTGTTTTTGTCCTCTCTTATTTCCTTGAGTACTGGTTTGTAGTTCTCCTTGAAGAGGTCTTTAAATTCCCTTGTAAGTTCTATTCTAGGTATTTTGATCTCTTAGTAGCAATTGTGAATGGGAGTTCGTTCATGATTTGGCTCTCTGTGTATTATTGGTGTATAGGAAAGCTTGTAATTTTTGCACATTGATTTTGTATCCTGAAACTTTGCTGAAGTTGATTATGAGCTTAAGGAGATTTGGGGCTGAGACAGTGGGGTTTTCTAAATGTACAATCATGTCATCTGCAGAGACAATTTGACTACTTCTTTTCCTATTTGAATACGCTTTATTTCTTTCTCTTGCCCTGGCCTGAACTTCCAATACTATGTTGAATAAGAGTGGTGAGAGGGGGCATCCATGACTTGTGCCAGTTTTCAAAGGGAATGCTTCCAGTTTTGTCCATTTAGTATGATATTGGCTGTGGGCTTGTCAAAAATAGCTGTTATTATTTTGAGATACCTTCCATCAATACCTAGTTTGAGAGTTTACAGCATGAAGCGCTGTTGAATTTGGTCAAAGTCCTTTTCTGCATCTATTGAGATAATCATGTGTTTTTTTGTCATTGGTTCTGCTTATGTGATGGATTACGTTTATTGATTTGTGTATGTTGAACCAGCCTTCCATCCCCGGGATGAAGCCAACTTGATCATGGTGGATGAGCTTTTTGATGTGCTGCTGGATTCTATTTGCCAGTATTTTATTGAGGATTTTTGCACCAATCTTCATTAGAGATATTGGACTGAAATTTTCTTTTTTGTTGTGTCTCTGCCAGGTTTTGGTATCAGGATGATGCTGGCCTCAGGAAATGAGTTATGGAGGATTCCCTCTTTCTCTATTGTTTGGAATAGTTTCAGAAGGAATAGTACCAGCTCCTCTTTGTACCTCTGGTAAAATTCAGCTGTTTATCCGTCTGGTTCTGGACTTTTTTTTTTGGTTGGTAGGCTATTAATTACTGCCTCAATTTCAGAACTTGTTATTAGTCTATTCAGTGATTCAACTTCTTCCTGGAATGTGTCCAGGAATTTATCCATTTCTTCTAGACATTCTGGTTTATTTGCATAGAGGTGTTTATAGTATTATCTGATGGTAGTTTGTATTCCTGTGTGATCAGTGGTGATACCCTCTTTATCATTTTGGATTGTGTCTATTTCATTCTTCTTTTCTTATTAGTCTCACCTGCGGTCTATTTAGTTGTTCTTTTCATAAACCCAGCTCCTGGATTCATTGATTTTTTTAAGTGGTTTTCCTGTCTCTATCTCCTTCAGTTCTGCTCCAATCTTAGTTATTTCTTGTCTTCTGCTAGTTTTTCAAGTTATTTGTTATTGCTTCTCTGGTTCCTTTAATTTTGATGTTAGGGTGTGTATTTTAAATCTTTCCTGCTTTCTCTTGTGGGCATTTAGTGCTATAAATTTCCCTCTACACACTGCTTTAAATGTGTCCCAGAGATTCTGGTACATTGTGTCTTTGCTCTCATTGGTTTCCAAGAATATCTTTATTTCTGCCTTCATTTTGATATTTACCCAGTAGTCATTCAGGAGCAGGTCGTTCAGTTTCCATGCAGTTGTGCAGTTTTGAGTGAGTTTCTTAACCCTGAGTTATAATCTGATCGCACTGTGGTCTGATAGACTGTTTGTTATGATTTCCATTTTTTTGCATTTGCTGAGAAGCGTTTTACTTCCAATTATGCGGTCAATTTTACAACAAGTGTGATGTGGTGTTGAGAAGAACGTATACTCTGTTGACTTGGGGTGGAGAGTTCTGTAGATGTCTGTTAGGTCCACTTGGTCCAGAGCTGAGTTCAAGTTCTGAATATCCTTGTTAATTTTCTGTCTTGTTGATCTAATATTGACAGTGGGGTGTTAAAGTCTCCCACGATTATTGTGTGGGAGTGTAAGTCTCTTTGTAGCTCTCTAAGAACTCGCTTTATGAACCTGGGTGCTCCTGTATTTGGTGCATATATATTTAGGATAGTTGGCTCTTTTTGTTGCATTGATCCCTTTACCATTATGTAATGGCCTTCTTTGTCTCTTTTGATCTTAGTTGGTTTAAAGTCTGTTTTATCGAGACTAGGATTGCAACTGTTACCTTTTTTTGCTTTCCATTTGCTTGATAAATATTCCTCCATCCCTTTGTTTTGAACTTTCGTGTCTTTGCATGTGAGATGGGTCTTCTGAATATGGCACACAATGGGTCTTGATGCTTTATCCATTTTGCCAGTCTGTGTCTTTTCATTGGGGCATTTAGCCCGTTTACATTTAAAGTTAATATTGTTAAGTGTGAATTTGATCCTGGCATTATGATGCTAGCTGGTTATTTTGTCTGTTGGCTAATGCGGTTTCTTCATAGTGTCAAGGGTCTTTACAATTTGGTACGCTTTTGCAGTGGCTGGTACTGGTTGTTCCTTTCCATATTTAGTCCTTCCTTCAGGAGCTCTTGTAAGGCAGGCCTGGTGGTGACAAAATCAGCATTTGCTTGTCTGTGAAGGATTTTATTTCTCCTTCGCTCATGAAGCTTAGTTTGGCTGGATATGAGATTATGGATTGAAAATTCTTTTCTTTGAGAATGTGGAATATTGGCCCCCACTCTCTTCTGGCTTGTATGGTTTCTGCAGAGATCCACTGTTAGTCTGATGGGCTTCCCTTTGTGGGTAACCGAACCTTTCTCTCTGACTGCCCTTAACATTTTTTCCTTCATTTCAACCTTGGTGAATCTGATGATTATGTGTCTTGGGGTTGCTCTTCTCAAAGAGTATCTTCATGGTGTTCTCTGTATATCCTGAATTTGAATGTTGGCCTGTCTTGCTAGGTTGCTGAAGTGCTCCTGGATAATATCCTGCAGAGTGTTTTCCACCTTGGTTCCATTCTTCCTGTCACTTTCAGGTACACCAATCAAATGTAGATTTGGTCTTTCACATAGTCCCATATTTCCTGGAGGCTTTGTTCACTCCTTTTCATTCTTTTTTCTCTAATCTTGTCTTCTTACTTTATTTCATTGAGTTGTTCTTCAATTTCTGATATCCTTTCCTCTGCTTGATCGATTTGCCTATTGATACTTGTGCATGCTTTACGAAATTATTGTGCTGTGTTTTTCAGCTCCATCAGGTCATTCATGTTCTTCTCTGAACTGGTTATTTTAGTTAGCAATTCCTCTAACCTTTTTTCGAGGTTCTTAGCTTCCTTGCATTGAGTTAGAAAATCCTCCTTTAGCTCGGAGGAGTTTGTTATTACCCACCTTCTGAAGCCTACTTCTGTCAATTCGTCAAACTAATTGTCCATCCAGTTTTGTTCCCTTGCTGGCGAGGAGTTGTGATCCTTTGGAGAAGAAAAGTCATTCTGGTTTTTGAAATTTTCAGCCTTTTTGTGCTGGTTTCTCCCCATCTTCGTGGATTTATCTACCTTTGGTCTTTGATGTTGGTGACGTCTGTACGGGGTCTCTGAGTGAACGTGCTACTCCTTTCTGTTTGTTAGTTTTCCTTCTAACAGTCAGGCCCATCTGCTGCAGGTCTGCTGGAGTTTGCTTGAGGTTCACTTGAGACCCTGTTTGCCTGGATATCTCCAGCAGAGGCTACAGAACAGCAAAGATTGCTTCCTCTTCTTTCCTCTGGAATCTTCATCCCAGAGGGGCACCTGCCAGATGCCAGCCAGAGCTCTCCTGTATGAGGTGTCTGTTGGCCCCTACGTGAAGGTGTCTCCCAGTCAGGATACATGGGGGTCAGGGACCCACTTGAGGAGGCAGTCTGATCCTTAGCAGAGCTCGAATGCTGTTCTGTGTGGTCCGTTGCTCTCTTCAGAGCCATCAGGCAGGGACATTAAAGTTTGCTGAAGCTGCACCCACAGCTGCCCCTTCCCCCAGGTGCTCTGTCCCAGGTTGATGGGTGTTTTATCTATAAGTCCCTGAGTGGGGCTTCTGCCTTTCTTTCAGAGATGCCCTGCCAGAGAGGAGGAATCTAGAAAGGTAGTCTGGCCACAGCAGCCTTGCTGAGCTGTGGTCTGCTTGGCCCAGTTCAAACTTCCAGGTGGCTTTGTTTACACTGTGAGGGTAAAGCCACCTAATCAAGCCTCAGCAATGGTGGACACCCCTCCCTCAACTAAACTCAAGCATTCCAGGTGGATCTGAGACTGCTGCTGTGCTGGCAGTGAGAATTTCAAGCCAATGGATCTCAGTTTGCTGGCCTCATAGGGGTGGGACCCACCAAGCTAGACCACTTGGCTCCCTGGCTTCAGCCCCCTTTCCAGGGGTGTGAATGGTTCTGTCTCACTTTTGTTCCAGGTGCCACTGGGGTGTGGGGAAAAATTAAAAATAAATAAATAAGTAAATAAAAACACTCCTGCAGCTAGTTCAGTGTCTGCCCAAACACCCGCTCAGTTTTGTGCTTGAATCCCAGGATCCTGGTGGCTTAGGCACTGGAGGGAATTTCCTGGTCTGCGGGTTGCAAAAACCATGGGAAAAGCGCAGTTTCTGGGCTGGAGTGCGCTGTTCCTCAGGCTCAGTCCTTAATGGCTTCCCTTGGGTAGGGGAGAGATTTCCCCAACCCCTGGAACTTCCCGGGTGAGGCGACACCCCACTCTGCTTCAGCTTGCCTTCTTTGGTCTGCACCTACTGTCCAACCAGTCCCAATGAGATGAACCAAGTACCTCAGTTGGAAATGCAGAAATCACCCGCCTGCTGCGTCCATCTCTCTGGGAGCCGCAGACTGGAGCTGTTACTATTTAGCTATCTTGCCAGCAATCTCGACCACTATTGCTATTATTATCATTAGTGATTGATTGATTGATTGTGAGATGGAGTCTCCCTCTGTTGCCCAGGCTGGAGTGGCACAATCTTGGCTCACTGCAACCTCCACCTCCTGGTTTCAAGTGATTCTCCTGCTTCAGCCACCCCAAGTATCTGGGACTACAGGCGCATGCCACCACACCCAGCTACTTTTTGTATTTTTAGCAGAGATCGGATTTCACCATGTTGGTCAAGCTGGTCTCAAACTCTCTACCTCAGGTGATCCGCCCACCTTGGCCTCCCAAAGGCCACTATTATTTGTTTGTTTTCTGCCATGAATACAAAATCTTTCTTTCTTCCAATTATATCCATCATTCCAACACTGTATGCATATTTAAACTTTTCTGTTAATTTTAAGCAATCTACATTACAGCAGTTTTTCCATCCTTCATCATTTCCATTTTGTTCTAAGATGTTAACCCATGTAAGCTTTTTTTACTATAAACAGTCTAGATACAATTTACAAATATATTGGCTTATAAACATTGGTTCATGAATCAAATGAGAATTCAGAGCATCCTTTATTTAGTTACAATGGCCTGGAAATGCATAGGCCTAAATTTCAATTTTGTTTTGTCTCTGTCTAGTTTTGTAACAGGTGGTAATCTATATAACCTCTTTGAATTTCTTGTTTTGTATCTGCTAAAATTAGTGCAGTGAACGTGGCTATCACTGCTATTTTTCTAATTTTATAAAATTTATAAATCACAGGGTAATTTTTAAGGAAAATTATGATTTGGAATATTAAGTAATTGTTACTTTTTAATACAAGTAAAAGATCAGTGTGGCTAGTTGTCAGTGGCAAAGTTCCTCTCACCTACTCTTAATGTGATACTAAATTGTTATATTATTTGTGGAGCAATTTATCAATATATAAATCAAGAGCCCTAAAAATATTTATAGCCGTGATCTGCTAATTATTAATCTCAGAGACTATTAAAAAATTATAATTTTCACAATGGATAAATGTTTGTATAAATAATATATTTCTAGTGAGATTATAGTAACAAAAATAAATAATTTGTTTATACAGCAATAGAAGCAATGGATTCATACAATGAACAATTATGTTGTCATTAAAATAATATAATTTTTTCACAAGATAAAATCTTTAATATCATTAATATTAATAAAAACAATGATTTTAAGGTTATATGATATCTAAATGACAACAATGTGCATAGAAAAAATAATGGATAGAAACATGCCAAAATGTTAACAATGATATTCTTTAGAAGATGGGATTATAAATAAATGTTTCAAAAGTGGGTGTTATTTTGATATTCAGAAAAAGATTTTTAAAATAAAAATAAACATAGGATGCCGCCTGCTAATAATTAGGACTCATGCTATTTCTGTTTTAATATATGGAAGTGTGTTTTAATAGTATTCAAATCTGTCAAGAGTTTTAGGTATAAAGATATTATAGATAGCAGTTTTCTTTATTTTGGAAGCCTTCATACACAGGATAGTTTTACTACTTTTTTGGAATATTTGAGGGGCTACTACAATTGCAAATGGCAGTTGTACTAGAACATTTTAGGGTACCTTCTAATTCTTAGAATCCAGGAAACTAGATAATTCTAAGAGCTCTTTTCATCTCAAAATTCCCTGTTTCCCACTGAAGTTAAGTTACCTGCCCAGTCCATTAAATTTTATTTTAAAAAGTCACCTCATTTATCTTGTCTACAATTGTAATAATACAGAACTAAAACATTTATAAATTTTGTCCAATAATAATGGTTCAAATTTATTTGTCTGTGTGTAACATTTAATTCACTTTGCCAAGTACTTAGCATATCCTGACAACAACCTTGTCAGATAGGTTATATTATTCCATTATATAGGTGGAAAACTGAGGCTTAGGGTGGCTACATGATTTTTGCCCCCACTCACAGAAGGAGTACACAGAACGGCTCAGCTTTCAATCTCATTCTTAGACATAATCCAATGTAGCCTTCTGCCTGGAACTACTAGGAACACATCTGCTCATGCCAGGGATGGGGTAAAGGACTATTTTCAATATACTTTTTCAAGTGAAAAAAAAAATGAGTTCAGGAACTTGTGAAATAGCTTCAGCAATTTTCTAACAGTGAGAGGTAGTGCAATGTTTCTAGTGGGTAACTCTAGTAGGAGGGGTGACTACAACTCCTGCAGTTGTTTTCTTTGATGGAGCAGGGATTGTAACTCTCTGTATGAGGAAAAGGAAGGTATTTATGTTGGTGTCATCAGGTGTGTGTGTTACTCAGTTTTCTATTTTTAAACAACAAAATCTTTAAAAAATATAATGTACAATCTAATTCAATTTCTTTTTGTACAACTAAAAAAAATTCATCAGGTCTGAAAGCAACATTTTGGGTACGGTTACCCTAGAAACAATGTCCATATGACACCAATCTATCAAAGGAGGAGGATTTCTGGAGTAATAAACAAGAAGATAAAACTAACAAGTTGATTTCTTGATTCTGCCACTAACTAGTTATGTGAAATCAGAGACAGCACTGAATTTTTTTTAATTTCACAGTTTGAGAGATTCGTGACTTATAGTTCATACATAATTTCAGAGATCATATATATTTTTTCAGCTCTATTATAAGGCATAGAAATTTGAATGATTGTCTTGATACTTTAGAATAATCCAAATGTTTTATACTGCCTTGACAATATTTCTGAGTAGTATGCTCACTATCGTTCTAATATTTGCAATTCAATATGGATGAGCACAGAATTAAAATGTCTTTGCTTATGTTGTTACATTTATAAACATCATACATCCTACAATCAGCAAACACATTCAGGACAAAGATACTTTACAAATCTATAAAAAGTATTTTATAAATATTTAAATGTGTAAGTGTCTTACATTACAACCATCTCCCAGTGACAATTATTAACCTGTTTTCTGAAAATCTACGTTTTACATGCTTATCAAGTAATTTGACACTCAAAATAAACATTACAGAATTGTTCATTTTCTTTATTTTGCTAGTATTCAGTTCTTCTGAGATATCATTTTAGCACATTAGTAATTTAGATGTATATTGTATAACTGATTGTTTTATAGATGAAGGTCATTATTGTCTCTGTTCTATGATAGCATGGACCACGGAGCAAAAATGTATTTTATTCACACTAAAATATTACAGTGGGCTCTATTTTAATTTTTTGCTATATGACAATGTGTAGAAACTAATACATAGGAGAGTTTCAGAAGAATTATAAGTGTTGCATGGATTCTTTTCTTTACTGGGGGATATTTTCAGTTATACCCTAAGCCAGGTGATCTCTCATTTGACTCTCTTCTCATACAAGAATGGAGAAAGATGCTTAAGTCATCCATAAAAATGTAATAATGATCAGCCTGTTACCCTTTAAAGTCATGCCCTTGGATTTTATTGAGGACTGATGCAAAGAACAGCCATATGCAGATGGCTTCTGCATCAGCTATAAAATCATTTTTGAAGGCATTACCCATTTACATTATTCAATGTTCCCTGTAAAGAAGACCGTGAGTTATATCCTTTGGAATATTACATCAAGGGAAAAATGTTTTCTGTGTAAAAATATTTTCATCCTCTTCCAATTAATAAAATCAAGTTTGTTTATTAATTTTTGCCCTGGGTGCCAGGGAGCTCAAAGTTGTATGTAATACTAAGTCACATAATTTAATACATTTTTATAACTAGCATATTTGCCTCATAAATTTTATTTTAATTTATTCTTGTCTACTTTATTGTAGGTAGATTTATATCATAAAATGTCTTAAAACATTCTTGGAAATGAAAAGAATTTGCTAGAGTAGAAGATAACACTGACATATTTTAGTCACCCACTCTGTGAAGCATTGTGCTAAATGAGTTGCAAATATTACTGAATCAGTATAATATTATTAGTGAGCTCATAACCCATATTTTATGGACTTTTAAAGAATATAAGATATCTAAATATTAAGCTAATTACTCATAGTGACTTAAACTTGTAAACCAAGTTTGTCTCTAGCTTTAAAACTGAACAATGAGAACACATGGACACAGGAAGGGGAACATCACACACTGGGGCCTGTTGTAGGGTCAGGGGTGTGGGGAGGGATAGCATTTGGAGATATACCTAATGTTAAATGACGAGTTAGTGGGTGCAGCACACCAACATGGCACATGTATACATACGTAACTAACCTGCGCGTTGTGCCCATGTACCCTAAAACTTCAAGTATAATAAAAAAATATATATATATAATTTTAAAACAAATATTTATGCTTTTTCCTCTAAAATGTATATACCAATAATTCTAAAGATGAAGAAAAGATACAAACTACTCCCACACAGGACCATGATGGAGATTATGTGGGCAAATCACTCAGGACATATCCATATAGGCATATGATCATTTTGGTTTGAGATTGCTTTAGTTTTTTCATTAACTGTATATGAAAACATAGACTTTATCACTCATCAGAACAACTTAACTGTTTCCTTCCATAATCTTTATGGCCCACCTATGCTCTACCAAGTGGAAAGGAAAGATGTGTGATATGTCAAGTAAAAAAAAATCAGTTTATAGAAATATTTATTTATAATAGCAGCATGTAGTTTCCTTTATTCATGATTCATCTGGATACGCACAGCAACCCTTCCCTTCCCTAGGCTCATGGCAATATATAACTAAAGGCAAGAAAATAAGGAGGCAGGATGTTCATTTTAAGTCCTGTGCAATTTAGGGTCTACCCCAGTACTGGTTCTTTCTCCAAACATCTCTAATTGCATATCACCATCACTCATAACGCATGATTTCTCTATTTTTGCCTCAAATTAAAAATACCTGCTTTTTCAAAAATACCTCTACCTGCACTCCTGCTCAGAGATATTGATAAATTTGGTCTCGCATTAACAATTTTATAACTTCCCCAAGTGATTATCATATGCAACCAAGTTAGGAAAACAGTACTATAAAACTGGTTTTAAGGTGATTAATGAGGAATTACCTCTATGACCACTCAAGACTCAGCTCCCGCACACTTACAGAAACACATATACACTCACTTCTCCTTAACATTACTTGGTAGCATTTTTCAAACTCTTGATTCTTGTCTCTCAGACCACTCTGATCCTGACTTTGGTCTCTAAATGTAGTATTCATTTAAAATCCCTTCCTGGGATTAGATCTCAGTTCTCATTAGTGGATTCTGTTATAGCTTACTTCTCTGGCAACTATTTTCTCCTGTTGACCCAGATAGAAATATCAGGTGAAGGCTACATTATAATTTAGTCATCTCCATTGGTCACCTTCAGAACCCATTGTGGAGATGACGTAAGAAGGATGTTTAAGGCACTCAGTGTCTCAATAAATATGACCATTTTTTTACAAAATATATCTAACATATTGAGGAAGACAACAGACATCCAACTCCCTAGAAGTATTTTCTTATTTTAATGTTATGCAAATTCTGTCATAAAAATGGATTGAAGGATTGACTCAACCATATACAAAAGATCTCTAGCAGGAAATACAAAGAATTTTACCTCATGCATTTATGCCACCATGTTATCATTAAAATTTAGTGCAAATAAATGTTTGGTTACTTTATTACAAACTATACCTAATGTATAAAAGGATTTTTGAAATCTAGTTTAATGTTTTTGGCAAATTATTGTAAAGCAAATAATTCCAAAAGCATAATATTGTATTTTGGAACAGTTCACTGATCAAAAATCATACAATGATTCCACATAACATCTCTGACTGTTTATGACAATTGCACTCAAAATAAATAGCTTCATATGAAAACTTGAACCACAGCTGGGAGCCAAATTAGTCTGAGAGACAGCTTGCAAGAATCTTTAAGGTATGTATTTTTCCCAATTTCCAACTAAAACTGCCTTTATCTTTTAATCCACGTAATAGTTTCCACCATTATAAATTTACCAACCAGATTATTATTCATATGCATAGCATGCATAATTATAATTAATTAGCTGAAGGCTCATTTTGCTGCTTCTATTAATTACAATCTTATGGCTTTAAATATATCAGTGAGAAAGGGGGAGAACCTAATCTACTGATATATAGTAAACTAGTCCAATAAAGTGCATCACTCAAATGACACTCCCTGATAGTATCAGGGAGATAACTTACTGTTTGAACATCAGCGCTGAATTTTAAATTGTAACTAGTGAATCTAATGCTGCATAATTTTGCCCTCCTCTCTCTTTCTTCCAAATCTATTTTCAGCAATAAATCACTAGATCACAAAAAGGAATACAGGGCTAAAATATGGCAATAAAAGCCGCAATCTGCAGTGTAAATTATGATTCCTAGGAAACTTAATTAGGTTTTTTAATTAAAACAAAATGCATTTTTATTTCCAATTAAACAATCCCGTCTCTTCTCTTCCCCCAAAACCCTGCCTTACAAAACAACAACAACAAAACATATCCCACATTATTAAAATCCCATTCTGCTCATATGAAATGCAAAGATGTACAAGAAGAAAACTGAATAACTCACACATTTTTGCTATTGCTTCTGCATGCTCTCTTTGAAACGTAAAGCTCTCAACTAAAATAATCATGGTGGGAAAAACCCAATATATCCTACAGAAACTGCAGGAGAGATCTTTGATAATTTATTAAAGACAGTTTTAAGAGGGGGTAGTCTTTGATCATAAAAACCAATTTTCAAAAAATTTCTACCATTTTTCAAGGGAAAAGAAAGTGAGGGCTGTTTGGGGATATTAAACAACACAGTGTTTTTGAACAACAATAGACACTTTTGTTTCTCGGCAGGAACCTCAGGAGAGAACATTGCATTATAGCCCTGAGCCATGCCTAAGTAGTATTTTTAGTGGTTGTTTGAATTGAAGAGTCACCTATAAAAAATGTTTCCGGCATTGAAAATCAAATATAAATGGTGCACGCTCCAAGTTCCTTGGAAAGGTCTAGGAATCCTCAGATAAGCATTTTTTTTGGTATGTATATTGTCAAAACTGGTTCAGAATCTTGAACACTCTTCTTTGCAATACTATGAACAAATATTCTTTATAGTGGAGATACTATCAATCCCTGTGTTTTCCCATTGCCTCAGAGTAAATAATAATATTCCCTTTCACTATCAGAAGTGGCCTGGTTTAGAGAATAAATTGTATGGTGACCCTATTTACAGGGATGTCTAATTTTTAAAACAAACAAAAATAAACAAAACCACTTTTATCATTCATCTCTATGAGGCCAACATTTTCTTATTGCACAAAGTGGATTTTCACTTTTGCATCAGAAATTTCACTTTTGTTATGACACAAAACACATCAGTATTTCATTACTGATCAAAGTAGATTTTCACTTTGGGGCCAGGATATTCTGACAAATTTTCAAGTAATTATAAGCCACTCCGTGATATCCCATGCACATTAGGGAAAGCTGACCTTAAAGTAATAGGTAAAATAAAAAGCGAAAATTTGACCAGCATTTTGAAGAGACATGTTTGTATACATTTTACATTTCATAAAATAGATCCAACAATAGGTATAAAATATTTCCAACAAAATTAATACAGTACAAATAAATTGCACATTAGCACATATTTATATCATAAAAATTGGCCAATTTTGCACATTTCCAGGTTCCTAAAAGTTGTTGCATGGTGAATTTCAACTCACTACTCCAATAAGTTCCAAGTAGAACTTTTCTGCATGATAGAGTAACAACAGGAACTGAGAGTTAATACAATCTCTACAGGCTATCTACCATAAAGATCATATATATGTAAATCCTTGGGAAAACATTACTATGAGTTCTGGAGAAAGACTTAGCTCTTGTCTACAAATTAATGTTTTAAAAATTCAATATAGTATATATCAGGTGAATTAAAATAAAAATTGAAGCTGGCATATAGAAAAACAATTTTTAAAAATATTATTCTATGTAATATGAAAAAGCTGTGCTCAGCCATGTCCATCAGTATGACACACCAGATACACTGCTGACCCTCCTCCTATTGGATTATATATGTAAAACATGTATATGTTTACACACATACAAGCACACACAGACATGCACATACTGAAATATAGCAGAAACAAACACATACGTATTTTCTTAAACGAAATTCTGAGTCGGCAAGAATAAAAAGATGACTAACACACACACACACACACACACACACATACACACGCATACACACACACATACACACACACACACACACCACTAAGCCAAGACAGGAATCCAGAAAGAAAAACTCTGTCATAAAGTTGGCCCATTTCTTAAGATTATAGTTAAGCTTATCTTCAATTTTCAGCTTCTTATAGGACTTGGGAGATAAACAACAAGGTCTAGTTTCATTCAAGTGAGGCAGTTTAACAGAAGGACTTTTATTAAATAAGGGATATCTGCAGTCTAACCCCTTATTGTTTAGGTGCAGTAAGTTCCCTTTCTAATAACCATGGGGAAAAAGGTCATAGGGTAGGTTCTCAATTCTGATGGCTAATTTTATGTTTCAACTTGCCTGAGCCACAGTGTCAAATATTTGTTTAAACATCATTTTTGGTGTGTCTGTAAGGTTGTTCCTAAATGACATTAACATTTGAATCAGTAGACTGAGTAAAATAGGTGTATCAACCAATGTGGATGGTGTAGGGCTCACCCAATCTGTTGGAGGCCTAAATAGAACAAAAGGCTTAGTAAGAAGGAATTTGTTCTCTCTGCCTATTTCCCAGCTAGGACATCACTATTTTTCTGCACTCAGACTGGAATTTCTCATATCTCATGGTTCTCAGAGCCTAGTACTCAGGTTAGAACTGCATCATTGGCTCTCCTGGGTCACTATATATAGATATGACATATATATATATATAGCAACTGTTCTGTGTTTTAGGAGAACACTGATTAATATACCAATAAATACAGAAATTAAGACTAAGAATTAAAAAAGTAGGTGCAAGTAGTTTAATTGGGAGATAATCTTGGAAGGACAAGTGATGAAATGAGTAAAATGAAGCAGGGAAGAGAGAAAGCCAAAAAAAAATAAGGGGTCATTAACAAGCAATTGTGTGCAACTGCTGCTCAATTACAGTAGTAACCCAAGAAACTCTTTGGAACATGCTTCATTATTATCTTTTTTTTTTTTTTTTTTGAGACGAAGTCTCGCTCTGTGGCCCAGGCGGGAGTGCAGTGGCGCGATCTCGGCTCACTGCAAGCTCTGCCTCCTGGGTTCACGCCATTCTCCTGCCTCAGCCTCCCGAGTAGCTGGGACTACAGGCTCCCGCCATCACGCCCGGCTAATTTTTTTGTGTTTTTAGTAGAGACGGGGTTTCACCGTGTTAGCCAGGATGGTCTCGATCTTCTGACCTCGTGATCCGCCCGCCTCGGCCTCCCAAAGTGCTGGGATTACAAGCGTGAGCCACCGCGCCCGGCCTCATTATTATCTCAACTGAAGAAAAGAATGGTGTGTAAACTCATGCATTGACTCCCACCCCCACTGAGGATTGCTCTGGAATATTAACTTTCTCGCATTACTGGGTTTGCCTGCCTGAGGGCCAGCCAGCTCCTGTGGTGTTGAAGAAAGGCTTCAACCAGAGAAGAAGAGGTACTCAGGTACATTAGTTGGGAAACATCCAGCTTCTAGAAACTGTGTTTATGTGTAACTGTAGATGAACTTGGTTGGGACAAGGGGATATGTGGTGAATGAGGAATACAAAATTTGTAAAGCACTTCCTACAAAATGAAACGGTTGCTATAAAAATTCTTTCTAGAGAAACTGAAACTCTTCCCAAATATCAAATATCCAAATATGCAGATTAAGTTAAAAGAAATTTGGTTTCCAATAAAAATGTCACAACAGAAGAACAGAGATAGAATAAACAAGTGTCAGGAAAATAAAATATTTTTATAGCCAGAATATAAAAGCAATTGTGTTTGATGTATTTTAAAAATACTGGAGGATGTCAAGCAGAACAAAATAATAATAGAGGCAATAAATTTCCAGGAAAATTTGAAAATTGACCAAATATTTCCAAGTATGAAAATAATAAAAATCACAATTTGAAGAACCTCACTTAGCTTCTGACCAGAATGGAGTAACAGAAACTAACTTTACCCTCTCACTCAAATCAACCAAAAAACAAAATATGTATGAAACAGTTCTTAACAAGGGATTGGACATGAGACAATAAAGTACACTGATCCCTGAGTTAAGAGAAACAAACAAGGTATGCCTTGTAATTGCCCTAGATTGCTGCCTTAGGCTTCCAGTCATGGTGCATAGAGCAGTACATCAGGATAATTTTGGCATACTCGGAGGCAAAAATTACAGTTTGAAGAGACAGAGTAAATATCAGAACCAGACGCAGATAGGAAAGAAATGTTGGGATTATCAGTCTGGAACTTTAAAATTACTATAATTAATATGCTGATAACTCTTATGAATAAAGTTTACAGCATGGGAGAACATATGGGCAATACATACAGAGAGATGGAAATTCTAAAGAAAGAACCAAAAAGTAATGCTAGAAACCCAAAAGACTGTAACAGAAATGAAGAATGCATTTGATGGGTTTATTGGGATACTTGTTATGGCTAAGAAAAAAAAAAATCTTTCTTTGAGATAAAAAATATTTCAATAGAAATTTCCAAATCCAGAAGGTAAGAGAAAAAAGACTGGAAAAAAAAACCCAGAACAGATTATTCAAGATGTGTGAACATCTACAAAGGTTTAACTTAATGCCAATGGGAATACCAGAAGAAAAAGAAAAGCAAAAGGAACAGAAGAAATATTTGAAACAATAACGACTAAAAATGTCCCCAAATTAATGTTAGATATCAAACCACAGATCCAGAAAACTGAGAAAACTCCAAGCAGGGTAAATGTCAAGAAGCAAACCAAGACAAAACTATTCCTAGGCACATTATTTTCAAACTCTAGAAAAGTATAGATAAAAAATTCTGAAAGAAGCCAGGTAAGAAATATACCTTACCCAGCACTAAAGCAACAGTAAGAACTAAATCTGACTTCTGCTCAGAAGCCATGCAAACAAGAAGATAATGGAGTAAAAATAAATGTATTAAGAGTAACAACTACCAACTTGGAATTCTGTACCCTGTGAAATTGTCCTTCAAAAGTGAAACAGAAATGAAGACTTGCAGACAAACAAAGTGAGGAAGTTTATTGCCAGTTGAACCGCCTTGCAAGAAAGTTTAAATGAGTTCTTTAAAGAGAAGGAAATGATATTGATTAGAAACTCAGATCTACAGAAAGAAATGAAGAGCATCAGAGATAAGAGAAGGTAAAATAAAAAATATTAATTTTTAATTTTTAATGATCTAAGACATAAAAGTTTGTTGATAACAATAATAGTGACAATGTATTTTATTATATATACTTATCATACACACATATATGCTTATTTATAAGTAAAATGAATAACAGCAATAATGCAAAGAGGAAGAAATTAATATTATTTGGTTATTATAAAGATCCTGCAGTACCCATAATGTGAGGTACAGTGTTACTTGAAAGTAGACTTAGATTAATTTTAATGGTATACTGCAAACTGTACGGAAAATGCTAAAATTTTTTTAAAAAACTGTATATGCTAATATACAAAATAACTGATATGCTAATATACAAAATAACTGATATGCTAAGAAAGCAGAGAAAACTGAATCATATAAAATGTTCAATTAAAATAACAAAAGCCAGAACACAGAATGGAAAAAAAAAATGGGAATAAAGAACAGAAGAGCAAGCAGAAAACAGAAACAAATATGTAAATATTAATCCAACTGTATCAATAATTATTTTGAATATCAAGGGTCTAAATGCACCAGTTAAAAGTCAGACATTGTCAGAGTGGATCCAGAACAAGATTCAACTGTATGTTGTCTATAAGAAAAACACTTTAAATATACAGAAACATATAGATTAAAAGTAAAGTGATGGAGAAAGATACACTATGCTGACACTAATCTAAAGATATTAAATTAAAATAGACTTCAGAACAAGAAAGTTATTATAGATAAAGGGTTCCATCCTTCAAAAATATTTAACAATCCTTAACAGGTATGCACCTAATAACAGAGCATCAAAATACATGAGATAAAAAGTGGTAGGATTGCAAGCAGAAATACATGAATCTACTATTATAGGTGAGGACTTCAACACTTCTCTACTGGAAATGGACAGATTCAACAACAGAAGCTAAGCAAGGATGCAGTGTAGCTCAAAAATATTATTGAATCAACTGGATATAAAGGACATCTATATATTACCTTATCTAAGGATAGCAGAATACACATTCTTCTCAAGCTTGAATGGAACATTCTCCATGAGAAAACACATTCTGGACAATAAAACACAATTTAAATTTAAAAGATATCCAGAATATTCAACACAATATTGAAGGAGAAAAACAGAGTGAGAGGACTGACACTAGTGGCCTCAGGATTTATGACAAAGCAACAGTAATCAAAACAGTGTAGTAACGGTGATAAAAGTAGTCAAACAGATCAATGGAACAGAATGGAGATCTCAGAATTAGTCACACAAAAATATAGTTAACTGAACTTTAACAGATACTCTAATTCATTGCTGGTGGGAATACAAAATGGTACAGTCACTTTGGAAGACCATTTGGCAATGGCAATAGAGAAAAAAAAATACAATGGAGAAAACAGTCTTTTCAACAAATGGTGTTTGGACAACTCAACATCCACCTACAAAAAAAAAAAAAAAGGAATCTAGACTTTACACATTTCACGAAAATTAACTTGAAATGGATCACAGGCCTAAATGTAAAATGCAAAACTATAAAACTTCTGGAGGATAACATAGAAGAAAATCTAGATAACCTTAGGTTTGGTGATTACCTTTTAGATATAACAGTAAAGCCACAAGCCATGAAGGAAAAGATTGAAAAATTGAACTTCGTTAAAATTAAAAATTTCTGTTTTGTAAAAGACTTGATTGAGAAAATGAAAAGACAAGGTACAGATGGGAGAAGATATTCACAAAATACATGTCTGACAAAGAAATGTTATCCAAAATATAAAAATAACTCCGAAAAGTCAGTAATAAGAAAAAGAACAACCCAATTAAAAAATATATAAAAGTCATGAACAGACACTTCACCAAACGAGTTATACAGATGGCAAATAAGCATAGGCAAATATGTTCTACATCAAATATCATCAGGAAAAACAAATTAAAACAGTAAGGTACTACCACTGTGTGCCATTAGTCAGGCTAAAGTCCAGAACACTTACAACACTAAATGCTGGCAAGGTTGTGAAGCAACAGGAGCTCTCATTCATTGCTGGTGGGAATGCAAAATAGAACAGCCACTTTGGAAGACAGTTTAGCAGTTTCTTACCTATATATATATATATATATATATATATATATATATACACACATACAAACACACATATATACATATATACAAATATATACATATATATCTTATATGATATAGTAATCACATTCCTTAATATTTATCAAAATGAACTAAAAATGAATGTCCATATAAAAACTCGCACAAGTATGTTTATAGCAGCTTTATGCATAATTATAAAACTTGGAAGCAATAAAAGTGTCCTTCAGTAGGTGAATAGGTAATAAAACTGTGGTATATCCACACAACAGAATATTATTGACCACTAATTAAATAGAAATGAGCTGTCAAGCCATGAAAAGATATGGAAGAAATGCAAATGCATATTATAAGTGAAATAAGCCAATCCAAAAAGGCTACATATTGTATGATTCCACCTATAGGACGTTATAGAAAAGGCAAACCTATAGACACAATAAGAAAAAAATGAATTATTTTCCAGGCATTAGAGAGGAGGGATGGGGTGGATGAATATGAGGAGCACAGAGAATATTTTAGGGCAGTGAGATTATTCTGTATGATACTATAATGGTGTATATATATATATCCCTGTAAGATTTTCCAAACCCATAGAATGTGCATAAACAAGAGTGAACCCTAAGGAAAATTATGGACTTTGGGTGGTAATGATGTGTAAATGCAGATGTATCAATTATAACAAATGTATCATTCTGGTGGGGGATTTTAAAAATGTAGATGGCTATTCAAGTGAGGAGGCAGAATACACACATAGGAAAACTCTGTACCTTCTGCTTAATTTTGCTGTGGACTGAAACTTCTCTAAAAATATAATCTATTTTTGAAAACTGAAAAGACCACAGCTAACATTCCACTCAATAAAGAAAATCTGAAATGGTTTCCCTTAAGATCAGAAACAACGTAAGAATGCTGACTCTCACCACTTCTACTCAACGTAGTACTGGAAGCCCTAACTAGAGCAATTAAGCAAGAAAAAGAAATAAAAGTCATCTAAGTTAGAAAAAAGAAACAAAAATGTCCCTATTCACAGATGACATGATCTTATACATAGAAAAATATAACAATTCCATAAAATAACTGTTAGAACTAATAAATTAATTCAGTAAAATTAGAAGATAAAAATCAACATACCAAATCTTTGTTTTCTTATATGGTATCTGAAAAGAAAATTTGGAAACAATCCAAAAAACAATAGCAAAGAATAAAGTACTTGGAAATAAAATTAACCAAAGAGGGTAAAGATGTATGTGGAAAGCTATAAAACATCGATGAAAGAAATCAAGACACAAACAAATAAAAAGACATCTTATGTTCATGAACTTGAGGACTTAATATTGTTAACATGTCCGTAATACCCAATGTGATCTATAGATTCAATGGAATACCTAATCAAGTGCAATGGCATTTCTTACAAAATTAGAAAAACAATTTTACAAGTAATAAAGAGCCACAAAAGACCACGAATAGTGAAATAAATCTTGAGAAAGATGAACAATGCTCCAGACATTACACTTCTAGGTTTCAAAATATATTTTAAAATAACAATAATAAATATAGTGGTACTAGCATAATGACAGACAGTCCTATAGAGTAATGGAACAGATAACAGAGCCCAGAAATAAACCCACATACATAGGTCAACTAATCTTTAACAAGCATGCCAAGAATACACAATGGGTATAGAACAGTCTCTTCAACAAATGGTTGGGAAAACTGAATATCCACACGCAAAGGAATGAAATTGGACCCTTACCTTATATCATACAAAAAACTCAACTCAATGAATTAAAGGCTTAAATGTAAGATCTGAAACTGTAAAACTCCTTAAGAAAACACAGGGGAAAATCTTCAGGACATTGGTTTGGCAATGATTTCATGGATATGACAACAAAAGACCAAGTAAAGAAAACAAAAATAAACAAATCAGACTGCATTAAAGTAAAAAGCTTCTATACAGCAAAGGAAACAATTAACAAAGTGATAAGGTAACCCAAAGAATGGGAGAAAATATTTGCAAACCATATACCTGGTAAGGTGTTAATATCCAAAATATATAATGAACTTTTCTACAACTCAATAACAACAAAGTAAATCACCTGATTAGAAAATTAGCCAATAACTTGAATAGACATTTCTGTCAAGAAGATACAGAAACGGCCAACAGGTATATAAAAATTGTTTAAAGTAACTAGTTATGAGGGAAGTGAAAATAAAAAAATAAAATATTATCTCACACCTATCAGGATGGCTACTATAAAAAAAAAAGTATTGGTGAGACTACTGAAAATTGGAACCCTTGTACATTCTGGGTGAAAATGCCAAATACAGCTGCTATGTAAAACAATGTGGAAGTGCCTCAGAAAAATTAAAAAGAGAACTATCATGTTATCCAGCAATCCCACTTCTGAGTATTTATCCTAAAGAACAAAAATCAGGATATTTATGAGATATTAGGAATCCCATGTTCATTGAAGCATGATCATGATTGAGAATAGCGAAAGTATGGAAGCAACCTAAATGTACAACAGATAAGTGAATAAAGAAAAAGTGGTGTGTGTATGTGTGTGTGTATGTTTGTGTATATATATACACACACTCACAATGGAATACTAGGTAGCCTTTAAAAAGAAGGAAATTCTGCAATATGAGACAACATGGATGAACCTTGAGGACATTATGCTAAGTGAAATAAGACAGTCACATAAAGACAAAACTGTATGATCCCACATATATGAGGTATTTAACATACTCAAATGCATAGAATGAAAGAGTAGAATGATGGTTTCCAGGAGTTAGAGGTAGGGAAAAATAGAGATTTACTCATCAAAAAGCATAACATTTAAGAAAGATAAATAAGCTCTAGAGATCTGCTGGACAACATTGTACCTATAGTCTACAAAAATGTATTGTACACTTAAAATTTTGCGCACAGTAGACCTTGTGTTAAGTGTTTTACTGTAACAAAATACAAAACTTAAAAAAAGATATACAATTTTAGAATATTGAAGAAAAAACATTTACCTAAGCAATGATTTTTTAAAGAGAGTAAAGATAATTCTTAATTTCCTCTTGCTGAGATAATACAGCAAGAAAGACTTCAGGTAGACATTTCAATGTAAGAATTATATAAATTATGGAAAGTTTGATCAGATATACCTAGGAGGCAACAGGTAAAGAATAAACTTACTGAGCAGAAATACATGCCAGCATTTCTGGCTCCAGGGCACTGCTCAGAGCTCACCATCATCAGTGTTCATTCATTCACCAAACCTCAGGAGAATAAAAGAGTCTATCAGCTTTATGATGGTCTGATTGGTGTTTGTGTGAATCACTGACTAAGCCTCCTGTAGAGAGAAAAGAAGCAGGACTTTTTGGCTATATGTCATCATTCATTTGTCTTCACCTCTGGGTTTTCCTCCATCCAAGCCTTGGAAATGACTTAGCACAAAACATATCCAAATGTCATGGCTGGGCCACAAGTCTTGGCATCATTATCTCAGTACTTGTGTCTCTCATTGATTTTTCTGTCTCCCTTGCTTCGACCTGACTCAAAGTTAGTGTGAATATAAAGAAGTTTCATCTTTCTGTAAGTTTTTTTTTAACATTAAGCAAAGGAAAAGGCAAAATGTTAATGTAATCAAAGTTTTTCTTAACAATCCCATAGTCTGCCCCTTTTAACATAGTATACCTGCTCTCAAAAAATGTAGCAAAATATTATTGCTCCAATGCTGGAATATACCATTTTTGTTTTTGAGTACCAGATATAATTGTTGACTTGTGTTTTGCTGCAATGTTGTACCAAAACAAACAGAAAACAAACTTCTCTGTCACCTGTAGACTCACTAAACCCTCATAGACTCACTAAACTCTCAACCAAAAACGTATTTTTTAATACAAGTTTCATAGGGGAAAAAGGCTGATCCTGAAAACAGTAGATTTATGCACCATCTCTCAAATACTCCGAAACACAGACTCATTGTATGAACATGAATAGTTACAGAATGGTCTTGATTGTCAAGCTGTTATTTTTTTTTTCTTTATTTTTGTTTCCAATAGAGCTGGTAAGGTTTAATTTTCAAAAGTTAATATGCACGAGACACTGTTCCATTGTACCTGGTTCATATGAGCCTGCTTGGACTTTTGCTACATAGCTTCTGTCTGCAACCTGCCCCCTACTTCTGTTTTCCTTTTTTTACTATGCCATTCACAGCTCATCACCAGGCCCTGACATACCATATTCATTTTGGCGTTACTTCATATTTGCTGGTCTCACTTCTCAGCCTCTATTTCACTCTGACATTCCATATGTCAAATGTGGCAGATTCCTAATAGCCAATATCAAACACACAGCTGATCTAAATCAGTAGTTTCTGACCCCACTCATCACATAATTATCCTCCATCAAGTGAATCACACCTAACATTGTGGACTATGTTTTGGGTTTGTGTGTGTGTGTGTGCGTGTGTGTGTTGGCTATTGTATTTTGTTGTTGTTGTTGTTGTTGTTGTTGTTCTAATTGTGCTTCTGGTCCTATGCCTGAATTCCACTGTGGGGATAAAATAGTGTCCTTACATTGTCAGTAACCACACTGAGATTTATAATTACAGGATGGGGTGGGATCAGCAGAAGGCGGCATGACTAAGCTGAAAATGCACCTGATTTACCAGTGAAGGTGTGAATAGTAGTGATTAGACAAAAGGATGAAGATCACCAGTTAAATGTGCAATCCCAAAGCCAAAGTCATCTTTATGAATATGACTCCAGAAAATACATCTGACTATAAAAAGGAACAGTCAAAATTAAAAAAAACAACAACATGCAATTCAGGCCTCTGGTTCCTCTAGTCCAATGTTCCCCTTGCCTCCCCTGGCCTCTTTGTTTTCCGATAGACTTTCTCTCATCCTTTAAAACTCCACTTAGTTGTCCGCCTAATAATACCTTTCAGAGTCTCAAAGAGTAATCTTTACTTTCTGTTTTCTACTGCCTTATGGAAATTTCTTCACTGTTCAGTTGAGGCACTTATTGCATGAGGTAACATGGACTTTTCCTTTTCTCCATATTGAGAACTTTATATGCTTAGAAAAATACTCTCGATTGTAATGGGTTATTTCTTTCATATATTTTAAAAATCACTATTCTTGTTTGCCCATTAGGATTTTCGCACACATACACATAACAATCCAATTTATAATCATACATGCAAAAATCTGAAAGAAACTCTAGTAAACAGAATGGTGAACACAAGTTTATGTTTTAACTTTAAAAAATTTAATTTCCTCATTAATAAATTTAAAACGAAAAATAATGTATTTCAAATTATATACAAAACTGAAAAAAATAATAGCCATCCATTAAATAAGCTCTTAGCAAACAAAGAATTTTTAAAAAATACTCATAACTGAAAAAAGCAAACATCATACTTCTTTGTGAAATAATGATCACAGCCATCAAAGTTAGCTTGGATTGAAAAAACAAAAGCCACATTATAATTTTGACAGGTAATATGTTTTTCTATTAATAAAATAAAAAATAAACTACGTATTATTTTCATTAACAGTTCATTTTTACAGATTTTCTCAATAGTAATTTTGCTTGCAAAATAATTTGAATGTCTATATACTAGCAGGATAAAACTAAAATATGTTTTTAAATTATAATATTTAAATAACATCAAATGTTAAATACTTTGGAATGCATCTAATAAATATGTAAATTATGCACAATATTAATGTTTAATTAAAAAAATTAAAGAAGATGTAAATAAGGAGATATACCACTTTAAGAAATTACAAGATTCAGGATTATGATGTCAAGTATTGCCAAATTAATCAATAGAGTCAATGTAATATTAATAAAACTCTAATTTTGGTTTGTTAGTTTTGCTTTTTAGAACTAGACAAGATTGAAGTACAAACTATTCCAAGATACTCTTGAAGAAGATCAAGGTGGATGAACTTGCCCTACAGTTTGGAAATTAAGATCTAAAGGTGTTAAAATAGAGATGAACAAAGAGACTAATAATGGAATAAAACAGAGAACACAGAAATAGATTTATGGAAACATGATTCACAACACAATTGGAATTACCCCAAATGGAGAAGAGATGGTCATTTCTATTATATGGTGTTGAGAGAATTGCATATCCTTATGAAAGAAAAGATAAAATTGTATCCTTACCTCACATTAAGCATGTAATGCCATTCCAGGTGAATTAAAGACTTAAATAGTGATATAGTTTGAATATATGTATCTGCCAAATCTCATATTGAACTGTAATCCCCAATGCTGGAGGTAGGGTCTAGTAGGAGGTGTCTGGGTCTTGGGGGCAGATCCCTCATGGCTTGGTGCTGATCTTGTGATAGTGACTGAGTTCTCCTTAGATCTTGTCTTTTAAAAGTGTGTGGCGCTCCCCAAAACACCCTTGCTTCTACATTTACCATGTGAGATACCTGCTCCTCCTCATTTTTCCATCATTATTATAGACTTCTTGAGGCCTCACTGGAAGGCGATGCCAGCACTGTGCTTCCTGCACATCCTGCAGAACCATGAGGAAGTTAAACCTCCATTTAAATAAAGTATCCAGTCTCAGGTATTTCTTTATAGCAATGCAAGAATGGCTCAACACAAATATGGAAAAAATAAAATTAAAGATGAAATCCAATCTTCTTTTCTGCCTGTCAAGAACTCCAGAAATTGTCCATATCCTCTGGAAACAAACATATTGCCCACTTTTTTCCTAATATGAAAACTTTGTCTCATGTTTTGATGAGCCTATCAATCTCATCATGCTTTCTGAATCATTTCCTATAATGCTCTATTCTCTCCTGTTTTAAATCCAATCCAGAATTTAACTACTAATTCTTCAAAAAAATGTTGCTCACTTCCTTACCAAGATTCACTTATCCCTTCTCTAAATTTAATTTATATTTAATGCCTACATCAACATTTACCAATACATGTTTCATAAAAATTTTTGAGAGAAAACAGGGTTCTGTAGTCAAACAAGTTTGGGAACCACTGCAAACTTACGCTTCCTATTAGACATTCTATGTGTAAAGTTCTGAAAAGCTCTACAATATTAAAATTTTTTTAAAGACTGATTAACTTTGCTGAAGCAAATACTTGCCTAACTTATTCAGCCACAGAACCCTTTATTTGAAGACCACCTAGACATCCTTCCTGGAATAAATTTAACAACATATATCTGTACATCTAGGGGACAAGTTCTGACAAAATTGCCCAGTATTTTTAATTTTATCAGGTAATTATCACGCTTTGTGTATATTTTGAAATTATATATAAATGTTTTATGATATCCTCATCTTCGTTACAAATTTTCTTCACAGGGGCAAATATCACATAAAAAATTAAAATTTGAGAGTTAAATTACATTTTCTAATTGAATCTTCACATCATGATTTATGCTATATTAAAAATCCATTTTACTGAAAAGGACATGAGGTTTATAAATTTTTAGGAGTATGATCACCATGGCAATGCTGGGTTCTAAAAATTATTATTGAATTGAATAGCCTATTTGGTCGTTACTCATCAGGCCTGTGTAAGTTAATTTCTGTAGTTACCTTATAATGAATAACATATATATAAACATGGAATCATAAATTGGTAGAATTCTATTGCACTAATCATTACATAACTTTCTATATTATTTGGCTGCTCTGGAATCTTCTGTCAAATATTTCTTAAGATAGGCAATTGGTGTGCTGAATACAGTAACCACATATCAAAAAATCTTTGCCTTTGTGTTTACATGCAGAACTTTTTGAGAAGCAATATTTCCAGAAATGGAACTCAATATAGAAAGATATTGAGATACATACAAATATCAAAGATAAACATGATAACATTAATATAATGTAGAAGTTAAAATTAAATCATAATAGCACAAATAAGTTTTGAATTGCATCTCTGAAGGTTGAGGTAATATCTATAATTGTCAGAAAACAAAGTTCTCTTTCATATTTCTCATTTCTATTCTAGGCAATACCTAAATATTGTAAATGTGGTTATATTCAGTGTGAATACCTGATGTCATTTTTCAGAGTTTGCAACTAGCAGATATTATATGGTATACTACCGAAACAAAAAGACTATCTCAATAGAAATAAAAAAAGATAAAAGTACTCTGAGTATCTGGCCTTTTCTTCTGATTACTATATAATTCATAAACGCATAGGGTTGTAGTTAAGCAAAGCTTTCATTGCGGTGTAGAAATATTAAACTCATATCTATATATATATCTATGTAGCAATATATAGAGATACATAAATGTGTAGTTACATACATTTATGTAGAATTAAGAAATATTCACTTGCATATAATTTATTGGGAGGACACAAGCAAATGCGTGATGACACTGTATATAGTACCATGTAAACAGTACATTCATTCATTCATTCATTCATTCATTCATTCGTTTATTTGAGACAGAGTCTTGCTGTGTCTCCCGGGCTGGAGGGAAGTGGCACGATCTCGGCTCATGGCGACTTCTGCCTCCCAGGTTCAAGCGATTCTCCTGCTTCAGCCTCCTGAGTAGCTGGGATTACAGGCCTACACTACCACGCTGGGCTAATTTTTGTATTTTTAGTAGAGACGGTGTTTCACCATGTTGGCCAGACTGGTCTCAAACTCCTGATCTCAAGTCATCCACCCGCCTTGGCCTCCCAAAGTTCTGGGATTACAGGTGTGAGCCACTGTGCCCAGCCAAAACAGTGTTTTTAATTATCAGAGTTGCAAATTACAAAGGTCTGAGTATCCCTTACTTTTATACAAGTCTTAACAATCTTAAGAATTTTATATACATTAACTAATTTGTTAGTTACAAATTTTTTGTAAGAATGTCAAATGCATTAACTAATTAACTAGAAGAATTTAGTCAACCAGGTAGAAAAGAGTTTCTCCTTTTAGTTTTAGTTTTGTGAAGGAGAGGCACAGGAAGGTGAAATGGCTTGCACAAATGCACAGAGATACTTTGTAGTACAGTTCACCCAAGAGTAGATTTAGTTCATAACAACTGAACTGCAATTCCTCTACATTCTGAAAGACACATCTTAAAGAATGGAAATAAATTAATAGTAGCTAATATTCTAAAGCACAATGATAAGTATCTTAGCTCTCTGACTCACAGATCAAACATATTTAGTAAATTTTAAAAATTCCATTCACAGGTAAGAAAATTAAAGCCCAGATATAGAAACAATTGGTTATCAACAGAAAATAAAATGGATCTTCCAAGAAGCAAACAAAAAGATTTGTTATGCAAGATATTTTCTGGGGGGAAATATTTGTGAGTGGGGAAAAGAGGGAACAAAGCTGAGGAAGTGGGGACACATATAAGACTGTGAGGCAGATCTGAACCTGGGAAGAAAGTAGAAAGAAGACAGAGGTTGGTAGAAAGAGTCTTAAACTGCAGTTCACGTTTTTGTTTGTTTGTTTAATTTTAGCTAAATCAATGGTGTGTCCTTGAGCCATAATCTCAAGTAATTAAACTTTTTATGCCAGGATATTTGAGTAGGACATATTCATGGTCACCATATACCTCGGCCTCACACCATGCACTGAAACCACTTTGCAGAAGAGTGAAAAATTAGGAAAAACTACAAAAATTTTAAAAGGTGATATAGAAATATATCTTTTTTGGAGTAGGTAAGATTTTTTTAACAAGACACATTAAATACTAACACGGTAGGAAACACTTTAAATCTCACTACATTAAAATTAAGAGTTTCTGACAGTAATAGATACTATAAATAAGTGAAATAACATGCCACAGGCTAAGCATGTTATTGGCGCTACATAACCAATAAAGATCTGGGATCCAGAACTAATTACATTGACAACAGCTAGGAGTATTGAATAGGAATTTCACAAAGGGGAGGCTTATATGGCCAATAGGCGCATATGATCAATAACCACTTTAATAATAAGGAAAACCCAACTCAAAAGATGATATGATGAATTAGAAACCCTACAGTTTGGCAAAAAAATAATAACTGACAACAAAAAAATGTGACATGGGAGAAATGAGAAGTCCTGCTGTGAGAGGGTATATTGGTACAATGGAAAAAGGTAGGCATTAATTCACTAATGAAATTATAGATGCACACACTACATTGTCCAACATATTTACACCTAGTTATATATCTTCATGCCAAGAGACACATGTAGGAATGTTCAGAGTAGTTTGTTTTTGTTTTTTTTTTTTTTTTTTTTTTTTTTTTTTTGTGAGACAGAGTCTCACTCTGTCTCCCAGGCTGGAGTGCAGTGGTGTGATCTCAGCTCACTGCAACTTCTGCCTCCTGGGTTCAAGCAATACTCATGCCTCAGCCTCCTGAATAGCTGGGATTACAAACATGCGCCACCAGGCCCGGCTAATTTTTGATTTTTAGTAGAGACCATGTTGGTCAGGCTGGTCTCGAATGCCTGACCTCAAGGAATCCGCCCGCCTCGGCCTCCCAAAGTTCTGGGATTACAAGCATGAGCCACTGCACCTGGCCAGAGTAGATATTTCTTGAGAGAGGCTCATAATGGGGGATAAGGTAAAGGGAATTGCTCATGGACAGTAGATTAAATAATAAATAGTATAATCATGCCATTGAATGCTGCACAACATTAAAAGTAAAAGATCTAAAGCTGTAAATTCAGCACCGACCAATCCACGAACTAATATTGAGCAAAAGAAACAAGTTGCAGAACAAGAAATCAACCTGATTTTTATAGAAGCAAGCAAATCTACACTGTATTATTAAGGGAATTCATACATATTGGGTAAAATTATAAGGTAAGGCAAGGAAATTATCACAGAAACAGCATTACCTCTGGGGAAAGGGGCTGGAAAGAGGGAGATGCGAAGTGGAAGGAAGACATGCGGTTTTGTTTTAAAAGGTTAATGGACATATTTCAGTGCTTGGTTAATTTTTTTCTTCTACATGTGTATGTTTTATATTCCTATTTGTTTGTATATTTGACACAATTAACAGACCATAAAAGAAAGTAAAACTCAAAGAAGATGAGTAACTTATTCAAGGTCACAGTTGATAAGGAGTAATAAAATTAAAATTCTATGTGATCTGATTCTAAAACTTACACTCTTTCTTCACAAATTGTCAATGAATTAATTTTCTCATATATCTACATAACTGTTGTCCTCTTCAAAAGTACAGCCTCCATTTGGAATGTATATTTTAGTCATGTTTAGAGGAACAAACTTGTTTTAAAATCATATTTATTTTTTCCCCATAGTCAGGAGGTATTCTGAACAGTCCTTCAGAGGACAGCCATTACTTTTAATATCTCCATCTCTACTTTCTTGTCTTCAATTTATAAACACAGGTCCCTTCATCTCAAATTATCAACTATTAATTTTTGGCTTAAGCCTCCTTTTTATAGACAAGCTTATGAAAAATTAAGGTACAGAGAAAGAGAGCATGCCAGACCTTCTGCCTGTAACATTCTCTCCCTACAAACTCCTCTCTTTCCACCTTTCAAGTAGCCAACTCATAATTAACCTTCAATCATTTTTCTAACATTTATTGAACCTGGAATTCTGTTCCAAATACTTTAGGTTAACTTTTTCATTATACTCTCATGGAAACAGTATGAGGCAGGTACCTTTGTACCTACTGTATTGATAGGACATTGAGAATTGAAGGCACTGAGAAGCAGAAACATGCAGATGATGGTATGGTCAGTAAATGGTGAAGTGTAGGCAGAAGAGAGAAGACATACAGCCTGCCTCTGAAATCTTAAAAACTTTTCCCAATCACTTGATCCAGGCTCCATCTCTCTAGGTTAGAATTTCTACTCATGGGGTACCATATAACCCAGTGAATATATCTGTCATAATGTCAAAGCATAAATGCTGACAGTGTGGATGTAGGATGTAGGAGTCAAACTACTGTAATAAAATACTTTCTTTACTATCTTCTTGATATAGTTACAAAGTTTTCAACTAAATTTATGAAATATCTGGAAAATGGTGGCAAAACTCTCTACCTCAGGGTTGTGTTGAGTTTTAAATGAAATATGAGAGAAGTACTTATGCTAGTGTTTAAAACATAGTGAATGTTCAATAAAAGTTATTTCTCCATTACATTTGCAAATAGGAAAGACAAACATCTTTCTGCTTGTCATTTGTTACCTTTACAAGGTATGAACAAACAAATATGGGTTACTTTAATAAGCGGGGGTATGTTTCTTTCATCAATAATCTATTTATTATTTATTATTTCATCAGGTACTGAACTAGAGGGGAAATGGGGGCACTCAAGCTATCTCTGTTTTCTGGAGAATACAGGAGCTTGCAGGTCTACCATCTGCTTAAATTTCCAGAAGGATCGAGAGAGTAAAGTATGCAAAAGGCAAGATAATCAAGATTGCCATTTATGTGCCTAACCAACACCCATTTATTTATTTTTATTTATTTATTTATTATTACTTTTTATTATACTTTAATAACTCATCATTTACATTAGGTATTTCTCCTAATGCTATCCCTCCCACCTCCCCCCACCCCATGACAGGCCCCGAGCAACACCCATTTATAAATATCTCTTTAACCTTGCAAATCCCACTGTTGAGACAGATGAAATTCTGACCAGTGGAGAAGTAATTCCCAGAAGTTTATTTAATGATCTGCTGTTCTTCAAGATTCTAGAAAGTATATTTAAACTCTTCTTAGACTGAGTTAAAAATACAGTGGTTTATGCATGGTACAGCAGAGATTAATAATATAGAGAAACCCTAAAAGGACTGTGAAACGATAAAATTATAAATACAGTTAAATATAAACCATCTTAACACAGCTCTGCAACTTAAGACAGAAGCAGTTAAGGTATTTCAGAATATTAATTCTGGATTACAATAGAAAAATATCTTTCTGGAAAGCCTTTGCTAACAGAATTATTTAAATACTATTTGGTAAACTTTCCACTGTCTTAAAAACCAAACATTTTCCAAATTATTATTATGTAATGTTCTCCTACATTCAATCTTTCTTTCGTCAGTATTATCATTTCATGCTTTTAAGCCCTGAACTTTGCTTAGAAGAGGAACAGCTTGTTTCCAACATATTTTACCACTTCTTAAGAATAATCCATGGTACCAGCTCCTCCTTGTACCTCTGGTAGAATTCCGCTGTGAATCTGTCTGGTCCTGGATTTTTTTTGGTTGGTAGGCTATTAACTATTGTCTCAATTTCAGAGCCTGTTATTGGTCTATTCAGGGATTCAAATTCTTCCTGGTTTAGTCTTGGGAGGGTGTATGTGTCCAGGAATTTTTCCGTTTCTTCTAGATTTTCTAGTTTATTTGCGTAGGTGTGTTTATAGTATTCTCTGATGGTAGTTTGTATTTCTGTGGGATCGGTGGTGATATCCCCTTTATCATTTTTTATTGCATCTATTTGATTCTTCTCTCTTTTCCTCTTTATTAGTCTTGCTAGCAGTCTATCAATTTGTTGATCTTTTCAAAAAACCAGCTCCTGGATTCATTGATTTTTTTGAAGGGTTTTTTGTGTCTCTATCTCCTTCAGTACTGCTCTGTTCTTAACTAAGAACAGAGCTAGCTTTTGAATGTGTTTGCTCTTGTTTATCTAGTTCTTTTAATTGTGATGTTAGGATGTCAATTTTAGATCTTTCCTGCTTTCTCTTTTGGGCATTTAGTGCTATAAATTCCACTCTACACACTGCTTTAAATGTGTCCCAGAGATTCTGGTATGTTGTGTCTTTGTTCTCGTTGGTTTCAAAGAACATCTTTATTTTTGCCTTCATTTTGTTATACACCCAATAGTCATTCAGGAGCAGGTTGTTCAGTTTCCATGTAGTTGAGTGGTTTTGAGTGAGTTTCTTAATCCTGACTTCTAGTTTGATTGCACTGTGGTCTGAGAGACAGTTTGTGATAATTTCTGTTCTTTTACATTTGCTGAGGAGTGCTTTACTTCCAACTGTGTGGTCAATTTTGCAATAAGTACGATGTGGTGCTGAGAAGAATGTATACTCTTTTGATTTGGGGTGGAGAGTTCTGCAGATGTCTATTAGGTCTGCTTGGTGCAGAGCTGAGTTCAATTCCTGTATATCCTTATTAACTTTCTGTCTCATTGATCTGTCTAATGTTGACAGTGGGGTGTTAAAGTATCCCATTATTATTGTGTGGGAGTCTAAGTCTCTTTGTAGGTCTCTAAGGACTTGCTTTATGAATCTGGGTGCTCCTGTATTGGTGCATATATATTTAGGATAGTTAGCTCTTCTTGTTGAATTGATCCCTTTACCATTATGTAATGGCCTTCTTTGTCTCTTTTGATCTTTGTTGGTTTAAAGTCTGTTTTATCAGAGACTAGGATTGCAACCCCTGCCTTTTTTTGTTTTCTATTTACTTGGCAGATCTTCCTCCATCCCTTTATTTTCAGCCTATGTGTGTCTCTGCACATGAGATGGGTTTCCTGAATACAGCACACTGATGGGTCTTGACTCTTTATCCAATTTGCCAGTCTGTGTCTTTTAATTGGATCACTTAGCCCATTTACATTTAAGGTTAACATTGTTATGTGTGAATTTGTTCTTGTCATGATGATGTTAGCTGGTTATTTTGCTCATTAGTTGATGCAGTTTCTTCCTAGCATTGATGGTCTTTACAATTTGTCATGTTTTTGCAGCAGCTGGTACCGGTGGTTCCTTTCCCGGTTTAGTGCTTCCTTCAGGAGCTCTTTTAGGGCAGGCCTGGTGTTGACAAAATCTCTCAGCGTTTGCTTGTCTGTAAAGGATTTTATTTCTCCTTCACTTATGAAGCTTGGTTTGGCTGGATATGAAATTCTGGATTGAAAATTCTTTTCTTTAAGAATATGAATATTGGCCCCCACTCTCTTCTGGCTTGTAGGGTTTCTGCCGAGAGATCAGCTGTTAGTCCGACGGGCTTCCCTTTGTGGATACCCCGACCTTTCTCTCTGGCTGCCCTTAACATTTTTTCCTTCATTTCAACTTTGGTGAATCTGACAATTATGTGTCTTGGAGCTGTTCTTCTCGAGGAGTATCTTTGTGGCATTCTCTGTATTTCCTGAATTTGAATGTTGTCCTGCCTTGCTAGGTTGGGGAAGTTCTCCTGGATAATATCCTGCAGAGTGTTTTCCAACTTGGTTCCATTCTTCCCGTCACTTTCAGGTACACCAATCAGATGTAGATTTGGTCTTTTCACATAGTCCCATATTTCTTGGAGGCTTTGTTTGTTTCTTTTTACTCTTTTTTCTCTAAACTTCTCTTCTCGCTTCATTTCATTCATTTGATCTTCAATCATTGATACTGTTTCTTTCAGTTGATCGAATCAGCTACTGAAGCTTGTGCATTCGTCACGTAGTTCTAGTGCCATGGTTTTCAGCTCCATCAGGTCATTTAAGGACTTCTCTACACTGGTTATTCACTTAGCCATTCGTCTAATCTTCTTTCAAGGTTTTTAGTTTCTTTGCCATGGGTTCGAACTTCCTCGTTTAGCTCGGAGAAGTTTGATCATTTGAAGCCTTCTCTCAACTCGTCAAAGTCATTCCCCATCCAGCTTTGTTCTGTTGCTGGCGAGGAGCTGAATTCCTTTGGAGGGGGAGAGGTGCTCTGATTTTTAGAATTTTCAGCTTTTCTGCTCTGTTTTTTCCCCATCTTTGTAGTTTTATCTACTTTTGGTCTTTGATGATGGTGACGTACAGATGGGGTTTTGGTGTGGATGTCCTTTCTGTTTGTTAGTTTTCCTTCTAACAGTCAGGACCCTCAGCTGCAGGTCTGTTGGAGTTTGCTGGAGGTCCACTCCAGACCCTGTTTTCCTGGGTATTAGTAGGGGAGGCTGCAGAACAGCGAATATTGCTGAACAGCAAATATTGCTGCCTGATTATTCCTCTGAAAGCTTTGTCTCAGAGGGTTACCTGGCCCTCTGAGGTGTCAGTCCGCCCCTACTTGGGGTGCCTCCCAGTTAGGCTACTCAGGGGTCAGGTACCGACTTGATTTCAAAGAGAATAAAATACCTAGGAATCCAACTTACAAGGGATGTGAAGGACCTCTTCAAGTAGAACTACAAACCAGTGCTCAACAAAATAAAAGAGGGCACAAACAAATGGAAGAACAGTCCATGCTCATGGACAGGAAGAATCAATATCATGAAAATGGCCATACTTCCCAAGGTAATTTATAGACTCAATGCCATCCCCATCAAGCTACCAATGACTTTCTTCACAGAATTGGAAAAAACTACTTTAAATTTCGTATGGAACTAAAAAAGAGCCCGCATTGCCAAGTCAATCCTAAGCCAAAAGAACAAAGCTGGAGGTATCATGCTACCTGACTTCAAACTATACTACAAGGCTACAGTAACCAAAACAGCATGGTACTGGTACCAAAACAGAGATATAGACCAATGGAACAGAACAGAGCCCTCAGAAATACTGCATATCTACAACAATCTGACCTTTGACAAACCTGACAAAAACAAGTAATGGGGAAAGGATTCCCTATTTAATAAATGGTGCTGGGAAAACTGGCTAGCCATATGTAGAAAGCTGAAAGTTGATCCCTTCCTTACACCTTCATGTCAAGGACTTCATGTCTAAAACACCAAAAGCAATGGCAACAAAAGCCAAAATTGACAAATGGGATCTAATTAAACTAAAGAGCTTCTGCACAACAAGAGAAACTACCATCAGCTTGAGCAGGCAACCTACAGAATGGGAGAAAATTTTTGCAACCTACTCATCTGACAAAGGGCTAATATCCAGAATCTACAAAGAACTCAAACAAATTTACAAGGAAAAAAACAAACAACCCCATCAAAAAGTGGGTGAAGGATATGAACAGACACTTCTCAAAAGAAGACATTTATGCAGCCAAAAGACACATGAAAAAATGCTCATCATCACTGGCCATCAGCGAAATGCAAATCAAAACCACAATGTGATACCATCTCACACCAGTTAGGATGGCAATCATTAAAAAGTCAGGAAACAACAGGTGCTGGAGAGGATCTGGAGAAATAGGAACACTTTTACACTGTTGGAGGGGCTGTAAACTAGTTCAACCATTGTAGAAGACAGTGTGGCGATTCTTTGAGGATCTAGAACTAGAAATACCATTTGACCCAGCCATCCCATTACTGGGTATATACCCAAAGGATTATAAATCATGCTGCTATTAAGGTACATGCACACGTATGTTTATCGTGGCACTAGTCACAATAGCAAAGACTTGGAACCAACCCAAATGTCCACCAATGATAGACTGGATTAAGAAAATGTGGCACATATACACCATGGAATACTATGCAGCCATAAAAAAGGATGAGTTCATGTCCTTTGTAGGGACATGGATGAAGCTGGAAACCATCATTCTCAGCAAACTATCACAAGGACACAAAACCAAACACTGCATGTTCTCACTTATAGGTGGGAATTGAACAATGAGAACACTTGGACACAGGAAGGGGAACATCACACACCGGGGCATGTCGTGGTGTGGGGGGAGGTGGGAGGGAAAGCATTAGGAGATATACCTAATGTAAATGACGAGTTAATGGGTGCAGCACACCAACATGGCACATGTACACATATGTAACAAACCTGCACACTGTGCACATGTACCCTAGAACTTAAAGTATAATTTAAAAATAAAAAATAAAATAATAAAATAAAATAAGAATAATCCCTTTATATTAATTTTGAAAGAAGATATTTAAAATTTATTAAATGCTAAATATTTAAATAAAATAAACTCAAATTCACTTATGTAAGAAGACATTTCAAAGGAAATTTGGATATAAATTACTACAGGATATAGCCATGTATTTAAAACAGCTTAATGTGTAGGATCATTGTATTTATTGGTGGTGTAGCTTAATTAGTATAAAATTAGCTTCCTCAGCCTAAGATTTATCATTTATAAAACAGAATTTATACTATATACCTTATGGATAGAGAGTGGTGAATGAAACAACTGAGTGCATAAATCCACTAGCATATTTCTTAGGTTACAAAGGCACTCGATTCATATGGCATAAGAGCACGTTTTAACATTCTTCACATCCCCCTGCATCCACACCCTTTAACATTTAACTCTGTAGATCTGCCCCTTGACTTTGAGCTTGTCCATATAAAGACTTACTTCAGGCTATGGGATGTTACAACATATGAAACAATCAGAGGCTTAAAATGTGTCTGTGCCATTGGGCTTGATATCGCCATGGGAAAAGCTACCATGTCCTGTCAGTCTGGGATCAACACATGAAGCACATGTGAGCCTAATTCTAAGTGAGGAGCCACAGCTTGGAGCAGGCCCATTTAGCCAAATGACACAGGTATATGATGGAGAATAAGTAAATAACTGTTGTTGGCCGCTGTGTTAATCTACCATATGCTGGAATTCTGTGTTATGCAGCATCAATATGGCAATAGCTAATTGATTCAATAGCTCCAAAATGTTTCCTATGTAGTTTTAAAAATAAACTTTTATTCTTTGAGAAATTTGTAGTACTTTTATATAGAGTTTTTATGAGAATTAATGAGTTGATATTTGTGAAGCACTTAGGATGGCTTACATATACGTGCGCATAGGAGCGTCGTAAGTGCTACCTGTTGTTCTTTCATTGTTGTTAATAAGCCTTAACTCCTATATTTTAAGGTGTTAGTGATGCAGGGGAGGTTCCTGGCTTTGTTCAGGAAATAACTGAAGAGTGAGCCAGAGGTTGAATAAAGCAGCTTTATTGGAGCCAGAGTGTTTCAGCTTCATGACTGCTCCTTGCAGAGCAGGGCTAGCCTAGCTCATAGGCAATGCACTCAGAGTACCAGCATATGGGCTATTGGTTAGCTTTATTAATACCCACTTTAAATTATGTGCAAATTAAGGGGTGCGTTAATCATAAATCACAAGAAAATGAGTGGTAACTTCCAGGTGTTGCCATGCCATTTGTAAGCTATCATGGTGGCTGGTGGAAGCGTCTTATGCCAATGGGTAGTGCAAGCAACTAGGGTTGCTTTTGCTGCCAGGCGCTGGTTTTAACTTGTTTCCTATCTGGTCTGGGAAAACAGGACCTGCTGGTTTCCTACCTTATTAGGTGCTTCCATCATTTAGTCCCTGTGCCTCCCATCTCTGAAAAATCATTTAGATTAGGAAGTGTCCCTATCTAATTGGATATTTTCCAGTTACAAAATACGCCTCTGACTGGATCCAGCTGGGCACGGCCCCTAACTTAACAAATACATTATTAACATTGTTTTAGGTATAACTACAGTCACATTGACTTTTAAATATGTAACCATCATCAGGAATAATGATTGAAAGGAAGGCACAGAGAATAGCTTAGGATCAGAGACCTCTGTGCAAGAGAGAGTTCTTTCTCTGTTGTATGCAGTATGACAGCTATTCCTGTCCCTTGAATTTCAAAGGCTGACCATTAAATGTCTTTATTGCATGAATCAGTAAAAATCATACAGCTGGAAGAATAGAGCAACTTGTGATGATTAATTATATGTGTCAACTTTGCTAGACTATGGTGCCTAATTGTTTGGCCAGAATCAGTCTAGATGCTGCTGTGAAGATACACATTTAGATGTAACTCATATTTACATCAGTAGACATTAAATATATTGCCTCCCATAATGTCGGTGGGCCTCATCCAATCATTTGAAGACCTTAAGAGTAGAGACAGAAGTTTCCCGAAGAATTAATTCTGCTTTAATTCTGTACCATTAAAATTCTGCCTGAGTTTCCAGACTGCAGATTTTGGACTCTAGACTGCAATATTAATTCTTCCCTGAATTTGCAGCTTGCCAGCCTGCTGTACAGATTTCAGCCTACCCAGCCCCCACAATAATGTAAGTCAATTCCTTAAAATAAATATTTATGGTTTAGATATAGATATAGGTATAGATATATAAATACAGAAATATGTATAGATAGATGGAGATTTACTATTGCTTCTGTTTTGCTGGAGAACTCTAATACAGAAGCATATGTAGAAATAATAGGGTAAATAGGCAATGGATGCTGTGCAGCAAATGGAAATGAATCTAAATTTTCAGGGGTGTATCTCCATTTATTAATTCAGTAGTTCAGTGAACACTACAGTGATCCCTACCAAATAATAGAGATTAATGAGATTAATGAGATTTAATCACACCCTCCTGGAATTTATAATTTAGGGGCAGAGTCAAACTGCTAATTACACAAAGGAGGGAAATCAGATGACAGGAATCACTGTAGCATAGAGAAGTCATGATCTAGAACCAGACAAATGTGTTTCAAAAAGAAGTCAAATTGGAAATATACCAAAAGTAATAACGATCAGACACAGTAATGGAAATAGGACAATTGACAGGGAAGAAACTAATATAACAAAACCTTGGAGATGAGAAGCTACATGTTATAGTCTGAAACTTCAGGTACTGCAGATTTGCTTTTGTAACAATAGCTGTGTTGTAGCAATCAATAGCTATAGAAAAAGAAGGCAGATGAAGTCTGTTAAGCAGAACACCATGTACAGGTACCGATCTCCAGAAAGCAGAGCACCAAGCACCAACCCCAGGGGAGGACACTAACCAACCCCCGGGGAGGACACTAACCAACCCCAGGGAAGGACTCTAGCCAGCCACAGGAGAGGACTCTAAACACTCTGCCTATTGAATCTTGGTATTAGAATCACCAAAGAAAATACAAAAAAAAAAAAATTGTCAAGCACAGGACGGACAAAATAATGCTTTATTTACACAGAGAAGAGACAGAGCAAGATCAGCTAGAGTTTGAAATATTGAGACTTGTGGCAAGACCTGGGGGCAGGCCTCCATTGACATACAGTTTTAAGCACAGCAAAAGAACACTCACCGCATCTCAAACACAGAAAGGTAATTCAACACAAGATGGTAAGCCTGGTACAGGCTGTGTGGTTCCCTGTCTCTTGGTAAGGAAATGTTCCAGGCTCAAGGCCCATCCTTTTGTGGCCAAGCAGCAGAGTCAAAAGACTGCACATGAAACTGTTTTTCCCAATAAAGTCTGTAGTTAAAGAGTTATTGTTGATCAATTACAGAACCAAAAGATTCTGCAGTTAAGACAAAGTCCATTCTACTTGATTTTATTTGTCTTTCATCTTTGTTTCCTTGAAACCTAGCATAGGTCCTAATGTAAATTCTCAATAAACCTTTATTTCAATGTGAATAAGTGAAATATGCAAAGGAACAAAACAGATTTTAGTGGAAGGATATCATAAAAATTGCCAAAATGTCACACCAAGAAAAATACATGTATTGATTCAACAAGTATTTGCTAAGCCCTCGAAATGGTCCAGATACCTGGTAAAGCACTCTGTAAGAGGCTGGTAAGAAGGGCAACATTACCTCTGTTCTAAATGAGTTTAATTTATAATAACAAAGAGAAGGAGAAATGAAAACTCTTAGGAAAGCATACACTTAATACAGTTTTCTACAGCCTCATCTGGGTAAGCATTTCCCAGTTCTTTTTCCTTAGAGAAAAGAGATTAGAGACATACATTATTTGTACAATGTGTTTAGCTACAGTTTGTTGTGCTTTTTACCTGCATGTTAAATTTTATACAGTTCATTCTCTATTGTGGTATAGCCAGGGCCAGATTGTCATTGTGTATAGTTAGAGCTATCTGAAATGGATCACTTTCATATATTATCTGGATAAATCAGGCCAGGTTAACCTTAGTTGGCAATTTCAGTCAAAAATCTGGTGCTCAAGTAGAGAGGCTTGACCAAACATACTCCTTGTGTAATAAAGACTGGATAAAACAGCGTTCTATGTGAGCATGGCCCATATTTCGCGCTATAGATTTGTCTTCTATCATGTCTTATGTCATTATTAGCTGAACACCTAGTGTAGACTCATGTTTCCATACCCACACTTGAAATTGTATACTCTCTATGGTCAGCCTAGCTCAAAAGATATGTAAAAAACATAGCTATATTTGTATTCTCACAGTAGTTACTTAACACTTTTTTAAAAATATTAAATGTATTTCTGAACAAGCCAAAAAATGTTTCTGTATTGTTTTACCCCACAAACCTATTTTCATATTGCAACTTGTATACAGAGAATGCTATAAGATATGATAAATAAACAAAATTATCCTCTTTCCCCACTAATTTAGTGAACAGATTCTCATTTTTATTTTTTTTCTATCATGGTTAAACAAACACCTCCCATTTGATCATCTCATTTTATCCCATAAACAGATGAAGAAACCGAGGTATACAGTAGCCAAATTACTTCTCAAGGTCAAACAAAGTAGTGTACCCAACGAGAAGGAAGGGAATATCAGTCAAGAAAAGGATACAAAAACAAACACAGTTTTGCCTCACACAGGGCTAGCAACTAGAATCAATGATACTACTAATCTAACTGGTGAATTGCATCCTGAGCCTTAAAAAAATGAAATGTAAGATTGGACAAGTTCTATGAACGATTAACGATTGCTTCAGAGCGCAAATGGGAAATTCTAGAAACAAGATTTCAGACATTATGCGTTAGTGTAAGAAGCCCCATGAAAGGCGATTTAAATAATCCATACACACATTTTCAATAATTAGAAAAAATTGAGGAACCCACAAGAAGAAAAGAGAATAACCAACACTTATTTAACCATCTCCTATTAAAAATAGAACACAAATTTATATATAAAATTCAATTGCTCACAGCTTGTGAGAATTAAAAAAAACCAAAATTTAATAAGCGCATAGATATCCTGATTAAAAAATGAAAAATAAAATGTAAAAGTGCTTTATATAATATATATGAAATTTTAGAATAAATTTAATTAAAAATTTACATTTATACACTGAAAACTATAAAACAGTTTTAAGAAAAATGAAAGATGACCTAAATAAAGAGATGTACCATGTACTTGATTTGGAAGATTCAATATTTTTAAGATGCTTTTTCATCCAAAATTTCTGGTAGATTTAGGAAAATTCCAATCAAATCTACAAATCCAATTCATGTAATTTGACAAGGTGATGGTAAAATTAATGTGGAAATGCCAGGAACCTAAAAGAGCCAAATGATTTTGGGCGGGTGGGGGTGGAACAGAAGAAGATTAAGGGACCTTAACTACCAGATTTCAGGTTTAACACAGAACCACTGTGATTGAGACATTGTGGAATTTAAGTAAGGTTTGATACATAAATAAATGGGCTAGAAAAGACAGCATAGAAATAAATTCATTCATATATTGTCGATTGATTTTTGACAACGTTTCAGAATATTTCAGGGGAGAAACAGGGCTGAAAAACTTGATATGTATTTGGAAAAAAAAAACTCACCACTGTTGCATGCAAAAATTTAACTCAAATTGCATCATAGACAAAAAAGTTGTTCATGACCTTGAAGTGGCCAAGATTTTCTAAATAAGACCAAAAAAAAAACAAAACACAAGTCATGAAGAAAAATTACATACTGGATTTCATCAAAATGAAAAGTTTCTGTTTCTCAAAATATTTCCTGAAGAAACTGAATGAAGCCACAGACTACAAGAAAATTACGTATCTATAGTATGTATACTACATATAACTTATCCAGAATATTTACATAAATAGAATATATTTCAAAACTTCTGCAACCCCAAAATAAGACAATTTTAAAATGAATAAATAATTTGAACAAAAATATAAAATATACAAATTGCTGGGAAACACATGAAAAGTACTCATCATCATTAGTTACATGTGAATGTAAATTAAAACCAAAGTAACATATTATATACCCATTAGAATGACTAAAATTAAAAATAATGTCAGTCCCAAGTGTCAGTGAAGAGCAGCTGGAATTTCATATATCACGACGAGGATATAAAATGTGTCTAACAACTTCGGAAAACATATTGGCAGCTTGTTACAGAGTTAAACATGAACTTATTGTAAGATGAGTCATTTTTATTCCTAGGTATTTACACAAGAGGAATTAAAATATGTGTCCACAAAAAGACTTGTACATAAGTGTTTATAAAATCTTTATTTATAATAGCTCTAAACTAGAAACAATCCAAATCTCCTTAAAATTTAAAAATAAACCAATTGTGGCATATACAGATAATGGAATACTATGTGGGAATAAAAAGGAATGTACTGCAGAATTTCACAGCAACATTGATGAATCTCAAAATAATTATGCTTGTGGAAATGTGCCAGACACATGAGCATATCCTGAATATCTCTTTACGTGCAATTCCAGAACAGGCAACATTAAAGTGACGTGAAGAGGATTTGTTGTTGCTAAGGTCCTGGTAAGGATGGAAGAATTCATCAGAAAAACTTTACAGGTGATTAAAATTAGTATGCCTAGTGCATTTTATGATATATAAATTATTCTTTGATAAAGATTATTTACAAAAGAAATACCAGTTGGTTAATTTTTACTCTCTTTGCTTTGTGCAAAATGGTTTCCTCTCCACAGGAAAGACAGCATGAGGGAAGATAAAGTAATGGAATACATTGATGTAGATAATTTCTAAAGAGATGGTGCTTAAAATTTTCCTCAGTGGTATTAGAGACTAAAATGACAGCATTCTACAGTATTTAAAAATGGAAATATATGACCAGCGGTTAATCACAGTTATGAGTTTTAGGAGAATGGTGATGATGCATTGATATCTCTGGCCATGGTTGTATTCTCAGCACAAGAAAGAAGTAGTTTTCCTTCTGTTGGAATATCGCAAAGTGACTATGTTTAATGAAGCCAGAGCAAGTTTATTACATCTCCTTGCATTAATATAAATGGGCTATTTAAGAATTATAATGGTATTTCCCATCATTATGAATCACCAAATATTTGACTTTTTCAAGGGAAAATTTCCACTTTGCAATGCTATGGGTAAGCTTTGCAAAACTGAAAACATGAATGCCTTGATAAAAACTCATGAATGGACATTTTTCATTATTCCTAGGAAAACATCCAGAGAGGAGATTGTTGGGTATACAAAGAGTTACCACTAAGAATAGGGAACAATCTTTCTTGATATCATGAGCAATTAATAAAGAGAAATCATTTAAACTTCAACAGAAGAGTCACCCAAATTTAAAAAGAAAATCTACAATAGAGGTTTTTTTTTAATTAGGAAATACCTTACATACATGCCATTCTCATATCTTCAAGATTAAGTAAATTCTCAAGAAATTAAAATATTATGAATAATGTACTTAAACAGATCAACCTAGTAAATCCATCGTTAAAAGAGCTTGTTAAAAAATTACAAAAAATGGAATTTGTGTAAAGTATTTCTGATCGCTTCAAAAAGACATATATCTACAAGAAAAAGAATAGTTTGAGCCTTCACTTCAACTTTGAGAGTCAGCTCTGACTAAAATCCTTTAATATGTTTGAAGAAAACTCAGTGTCCTGGACTGCTTCTCTAAATAGAACCCTGAAAGAAAATATGGTCATGAAAAAGATGTTGAATTCAACAGCATCATGGAAATAGCCTTCTCAATTCCCCTATTTTGGAGAGGAATAAGATGAATAAAATAAGATGAATTTCCGTGGTATAGAACCATAAATGAATCTAATGCCATAGAATTTGATAAGTTACTGCATCACAGCATTGCCCAAAGTTGCAGTCATGCCAGGGTGTACACAGTATGTAAGGGACATAGATTTTTCAAGTTTTCAGTAGAGAGGGGACAGTCATTTATATTTTTTAAGGGGACTGGGCATCACAGATTTCATTTCTTTGCAGGTAAAAATCATAGGTGTAGTTGCTAATTAATCTGTCAGTAGGTGTAACTAATGCTCATCATGGCTGTTAGATGCTGATTACCTTCTGAGCCTCCCCTCAATGTCATGTCTAGTAAAATTACAGTGGCAATGTAGCAAAACTAATTAGACCACACTGACCTTAGCAGTGGGCAGTTCTCATCGATCTCAGCCCAAGCTTGTTAGAATTTTGAAAAATGAAAACAAAGTAGAAAAATATTTTTATTTACTACTAGACCTTTCTAACCACCTATTTACTCCAAGTGACAAGAAATTAATGAATCATCTATCAGAGGGGGCAACAATCAGAAAAGAAAGGGAAATCCTTTGAGACGCACTTCCAATTACATGTCGATCCTCCATTTAAATGTGCATGCTGCATTATTTTTGTTAATGTTTTATTCATTTAAGTGAAATAATTTTAATGTAAATACTCATTTTAAAGGAGCAACAGGAAATATATCACAATAAAATGACTTAGAACCTCAATTTAAAATAGTGTGAAATTACATGCTTTTTTCAAGATTCATTATTTCCTGAGGTCCGCCTGTTAAGAGAGTAAGAAATTCAAGATTTTGCTTCAGAACAAGCATTGTCCTATGGATATACTGATGACAAAGAGTGTCATTCACCACCTTATGATTTCTGAGAGACATTCAAGTGACAGTTCTCTCAGTAACATTTGGGCAAGTAAATTAGCACTGTCATTTCTTTGCTTTTTGAAATATGCTTTTCTTTACTTATGTCATCACTAAAGCCAGATTCTGGAGCTCCTATGGTATTTGTTGACTTTCTTAAGTAAAGTGAACTCTCTAATTAATTCACATTTCACCCAATAGTGATTGTACATATATGGGAATTCTAATAGAAATATAAGAAATAAGATACTAAAAATGTCAATCAACCTATTATTTATAATATGAATGTGTATATGCAAGTATATGTGTGTGAATATATATATAAATCTATATATAGATATATAGATACATATATCTATATATAGATATATAGATACATATATCTATATATAGATATATAGATACATATATCTATATATATCTACAGAAAGATAGATAGATAGATAGATAGATAGATAGATATAATGACTGCTTCAAATGTAATCACCCAAATAATATCCTACAGTAGTGGAGCTTATCAGATTATATACTACGAGTTTTTTGAACTATATAATATCAAAATAAAAACAAGATGCCATCAATAATACCGTAAGACAGATCATTAAAATTCTATTATACTGAGGGCAGAAACAGTATTTGTTTTTGGTTGTTGATTAACAGTATTAGATTCTGAGAGAAACTCACTGAGTTATGTACTGCTGAAGTCTAATCTCATATACTAAGAGAGTAAATTCCCTCCCTGGAATGCCTAATGGTGCTTAACCAAAGAATGTATTCCTACCAAATGAATGTAATTCATTAGGAGCGGCCACACACTGCATATCAACAATTTTAAGAAGCAATCAACATGGGAGCAGTTAGGGAGAAAACCTGTTGCATGAACGTGTATTTCATAAGTATCCCACATATAAAGAGTCACAACTTTTGCTACATAACGTTGATCATAAAAGAACAGAAGAATGATAAGGCTATTAGGGAGTATTTGAAGCTTCATGCAGCCATTAAGAGAGTTAATTATGGGCCAGGCACGGTGGCTCACGTCTGTAATCCCAGCACTTTGGGAGGCTGAGGCGGGCGGATCTCGAGGTCAAGAGATTGAGAACATCCTGGCCAACAAAGTGAAAACCCGCCTCTACTAAAAATACAAAAATTAGCTGGGTGTGGTGGCACGTGCCTGTAGTCCCACCTACTCGGGAGGCTGAGGCAGGAGAATAGCTTGAACCCGGGAAGTGGAGGTTGCAGTGAGCTGAGATTGTGCCACTGCACTCCAGCCTGGAGACAGAGCACAGGTTCATCTAAAACCTGAACAAAATTATGTCAAGTGAAATGTAGAATTCAAAATTATAGCTCTACTACTACAAATTATTAAACCTTATGTAGCTTTGTGTTTCCCACAGCTCTAATCATTGGTCACAAAGCCCTGAAGGTTGAGTTCTTAAATTATCTTTTCCCTCTGAATCCTGTTCTCATTTTTACTAACAGTATCACTTCCTTAATTTGTGAGCTCTTTTTCTTTTTTCTTAGTTACCAAAAGATCTTTCTAAACTTTCCACTGGACAACACCCCACATCTCACTGCACTGTCATTTTGCAGCAACTCCCACCAAAAGGTGGAGTCTGTTTCCCCAACATTTATTTTGGCCTTACCTTACGATTTATTTCATCATAAAGAATAAAACTGATGTTTTCTAGCAGTTTCTAGCCTCAGGTACCCTTGCAGTTTTCTGCCCACTTGGAGCCCTGCCCAGCCACCATAAGAAGACGTACATGCAAGCCTGATTGATGAAGAGAGCCATGGAGACCAATTGCCACCCTCAACCTGTTATCCCTAGCAAAATTCCACCAGCTCCCAAAAACAGATTCCATGCTGAACCTGCAACTGATCACACAGACAGATATGATGTCCCACAAATCCAGAACATGGGCCAACCCACAGATATGTAAACTAAGTAACTAGATTTAAAACTAGGTGTTTGTTTATTTTGAGACAGTCTCACTCTGTTGTCCAGACTAGAGTGCAGTGACGCGATCTTGACTTACTGCAGCCTCGGCCTCTGGGGTTCAAGCGATTCTCCTTCCTCAGCCTCCTGAGTAACTGGGATTACGGGCGCATGCCACCACGCCCGATTAACTTTTGTACTTTCAGTAGAGACGGGTTTCACCATGTTGGTCAGGCTGGTCTCGAACTCCTGACCTCGTGATCCACCCGTCTTGGCCTCCTACAGTGCTGGGATTACAGGTGTGAGCCACCACGCCCAGCCTTAATACTACTTTTATGCTATTCAGTTGCGTTATCAACAGCTAACTGGTACAGTTACATTTTTCAACTTCAAAATTCTGTAATAAATGCCAATCACTTAATACAATTAAATGCAAACTTCTGTTCACTGGACAAAATTATTCCTTCCCTCTTGAGCCTATTCAGCCTCACAGCCCTCTCTTTTACCCCATATTTAAGTGACAAAGAGAATAATACTTTAACACGCAGAAGCCCAAAACTGAAAGACTTACCCTTAAAACATCCCAAAACGCTTATGCAACTTATGAGATTCCAACATTTATTACACAATAGGAATAATAGAGACTGAAGTCAAAAATGTTTTCCTCCAGAAAAAGAACACTATATTCAAGTTGCTGAGTCAATACATAGTGGAGCTGGGTCTGGGGTTGGTGGAAAGATTTCTTTGGATACAGATTACTACCAGGTTTGGGGCATTTGAGGGGAGCATGAAACTTTTTCTTGAGCAGAAATTGGAGTCCGCAGCTTAAGACTGTTGAGTTTCAAGTAATCTCTTTTGCTTTATGAGCAACTCTCTAGCTTTTCAAACTGCTTTGATGCCTAACTGTCAGCTTTTTGGGGGTTCCTGGGGATTACTCTTTTCTCTCCAGACCTACCCCAGGTTTCTAAGCTTTTGGGAGATAGCTACCCTACTTGCTGCAAAGTCCTGGAATACCTCAGAGAACTTCTTTCAGCTCTCCTGCCCTGCCTCTGCAATTGGAGGGTCCTGCTTTCCTCTTGAAGAAAGACTTGAATATGCAGAAAAAAACATCACAAATTTTCCTGTATCCTCCAAGTCTTCAGCATAACAAATACTACATTACACTAGATGGAAGCCTATGAGAAAGAATAAGCTAGTGGATATTGACCCATGCTATGACTGGTCTCTTCAGATACAATATTTTATAAAGGTTCTGCTAGTTCCTTATTTCTACAGACCATGATAAATTTCTCCTCTTCCTACTTCTTCGTCAGGTATGAGAAGTTGTCGTGGGTCTCTGCACTCCAGTTAAGGGTTCACGACTTTGTGTAATTCAGTTCATTACTGGTTTTTTTTTTCTTTCATTCTCATCTCTCGTATAGATTACAAGCAACTGTAATTTCTGTAGTCATCCAGATTTTTATTTTAAGGCAAATGTGATACATCTTGCAACTTTCCAAATCCAGAGATAAACTGGAGTCAGCCTTTACAGATCTTTGCATCACCATTGATGTTCACTTAGCAGCTATATACTTGAAAATATACATATGAATATCACCCTCTGACAATTTTTTCCTTAGCCTGGTATGTAAACACATCACGCAAGCTCCTAAATTCAGTGTTTTATACAGGTCAAGTTAAAAGCTATCCATCTATACATTCAGGCACATAGGAGCTAGAAGTACTAGGCTCAAATATTTAGTCAACACATTTTATCCCAATTATTTAATACCCTGACAAACATGTTAATATGTTAATGCACTCATAGTCAAACTGCATAAGCTGAGGTTTCAGTATAAGCAAGCAGAGTCAAGCTGAGCCTAGCAATGTGAGAAGATTTCTCACAGTTATATTAAGAGAATCAGTGTGTGGTTTTAAAATACTTAGTGGGAGAACAGAAACACTATGGAATATTGCTGAAATTGGGACTAAGTCTCATAAGAAGCTTTGAAAATTCCCAGTAGATGAAGATGATCCATTAAAAATCGTCTCATGAATCCAGGCCTAAAAAATGTTGTACAACGTCTATATCCTTATTATTCCTGTGATTGATTTCATTCCTACTATTCTCATCTTCATTCATTCTGTTGCAGTCATACAAGCATTTTTTTTCTGTGTCTTAATCCAATTGTCCTACTACCTTAGGGAATTCTCATTGCTCTTTGTTTTACCTAGAGTGCTTTCCCTTCAGTTATAAGAACGACTCAACTACTTGCCTTTTTAGGTGTTCGCTGAAATGACATCTAGTTTGTGGAGGCATTCTCTAATGACCATATTTAAAACTGGAATTGCCATAGCTGTATTTTTTATTATCTTGCTTTGTTTTTCTCCAGAGGACTTATCTAATATATTAGATAGATACTATATTAGATATTAGATAGATGTTATATTAGAGGACACTATCTATTATTTAATTTTCTGATTTATTTCCTTTGTGTATTATCCTCCCCCACCCCGACCCTCCCACACAAACCACAGTTGCCTACACGCTGCAAAAGGGCTGTCTAAAAAATTATTATTTTTTTTCACTGCTGCCCCCTAGGGCTTAAAGCAACGTCTGACCAATAGGTAATTGAAAAGGATGTCAGGCACAGTGGCTCACGCCTGTAATCCCAGCACTTTGGGAGGCCAAGGTGGGCAGATCACCGAAGGTCAGGAGTTAGAGACCAGCCTGGCCAACATGGAGAAACCCCATCTCTACTACAAATACAAAATTTACCAGGGCATGGTGGCAGGCACCTGTAATCTCAGCTACTCGGGAGTCTGAGGCAGGAGAATAGCTTGAACCTGGGATGCAGAGGTTGCAGTGACCTGAGATCGTGCCACTGCAGTCCAACCTGGGTGACAAGAGTGAGACTCCATTTCAAAAAAAATTAAAAAAAAAGGAAAGAAAGAGGGAAGACATAAAGGAATGAAGAAGAGAATGAAGGAAGGGAGAAAAGGTAAAATAAAAGAAGAGAGAAATGTAAGAGTATGGGTTCAGATTAAATCAGATGAAAATCTCAGCTCTTCTGCTTCCTCTAAATTTCCTTGACCCCTATGAATTATGAGTATTAATTCCAGAGTCTTTAATTTAAAAGGTTTTAACATCTACCTCATATTTTAAAATAATATTCAAGTGAGATAAAGCATATATTAGAGTTGCTGGAAAATGTTTTTATTACATACATAATATTAATTGTGGTTTTTGCCATTACTTTTATTGCAAAAACTGCAATTACTTTTGCACCAACCTAAAAAGTTAGGCCAACATAATATTGAAGGACACGAACAAAGTTGAAGGACTGATACTACCCAACTTCAAGACTTACTTTAAAGCTACAGTAATCTAGACAGTGGTATTGGTGGAAGAATAGATGAATAGATCAATGGAAAAGAATAGAAAGCTCAGAAATAGTTCAGTGCAAAATAGTTAACTGATCTTTGACAAAAGAGTAAACGCAATACAATGAAGAAAAGAAAAGACTTTTCAACAAATGGCGCTAGAACTAAAGGCCATCCACATGCAAAAAAAAGAAGAAAAAGAAAAATGAATCTAGACACGGAACTTATACCATCACAGTAATAAACTTAAAATGGATCATATACCTAAATGTAAAATGCCAAACTATATAACTCCTAGACAATAACATAGAACACCCAGAAGACATTGGATATAAAGATGACATTTTAAATACAACAACAAAGCCCTTATCCCTGAAATAAATGACTTATAACCTAGACTTCATTAAATTAAAAACTTCTGCTCTGCGAAAGACACAATCAAGAGAATGAGAAGACAAGCCACAGATTTGGAGGAAATATTTTCAAACAACATATATCATAAGGAACTGTTGTCTAATATACACAATCAACAAACAACCTTATTAAAAACCAAGCAAAAGATATGAACAAACAACTCAACAAAGCAGATATACACATGGCAAGTAAGCATCTAAAAAGAGGTTCAACATCACATGTCACTAAGGAATTGAAAATTAAAACCACAAAAGGATACCACTTCACACCTGTTAGAATGGCCAAAATTCAGAACACTGACAACACTAAATGCTGACTAAATGCCGACAAACTTGTAGAACAACAAGAGCTCTCATTCATTGCTAGAGGGAATGCATAATGGTACAGCCACTTTGGAAAACAGTTTGGGTTTCTTACAGAATTATACATATTCTTATCATATGATACAGCAATCACACTCCTTGGTATTTATCCAAATGATCTAAAAACTTGTGTTCACACAAAACCCTGCTCATTCATGTTTACAGCAGCTTTATGCGTAATTACCAAAACTTGGAAGCAACCGAGATACCCTTCAGTAGGTAAATGAATAAATAAACAGTTAAACATTCAGACAATGGAATATTATTCCGCACTAAAAATAAATTATTAAAACATGAAAAAACATGGAAGAAACTTAAATACATATTGCTAACTGAAAGACGCCAACCTGAAAAGGTTACCTACTTGCACGATTCTAACTGTACCATGTTCTGGGAGAAGCAGAATTATCAGCTATAGAGATAACCAAAAGATCAGTGGTTGCCAGAAGTTAAGGGGAGAAAAGGATGAATAGGCAGAACACATAATATTTTTATAACAGTGAAAGTATTCTTTATGATACTAAATTGGTAGACACATATCATTATACTTTGTTCATATCCATAGAATGTACAGCAACAAGAGTGAATTCAAATGTAAACTACTATGGAATTTGGGTGAAAATGATGTGTCAAGTAGGTTCTCTGTTTGTAACAAATGTGTCACTTTGGCCTAGGACGTGGATAATGGGAGAGGCTGTGTAATATGGGGGCAGGAGATATATGGGAAATCTCTGTACCTTCTGATTAATTTCTCTGTAATCTTCAAACTGCCCTAAAATATAACATCTGTTAAAAATGGACATTATTTTTTTTAAAGAAACGGAAGACTTCTGCTACTGATAATGACAGACAAGATAATTTGAATTAACCTACACACCGAGGACAACTGAAAAAGCTAAAAAATATATATATTTTTCTGTGTGAAGGAAGTGGAGATCAAATCCTAGAGTCAGGAATTATGGGGCCAAGTGTCTAGGGTAAAAGGGCACCCAATGTGAAAAGCAACACAGATAGGGTCATTTTCTTCCCAAGGGCAATTTTAGAAGAGAAACTGAGAAGGTGTGCATCATTATTGACAGCCCAATGTCTTGGAGCAACACATTTTAGGTTAAGTGTGAAAAATTACAAGTAGACCTTATAGGGATGAAAAAGCCCAATTTTGAAACTTAATCCTTGAAACTGAACTAAGTGAGCTTATATTGCTAATGCCCCTAGAATCCTACCAGAACCAGATTGTCTTTATTGAAAAATAATATGATCCTAGCTCACAAGTTCATGTTTAATATTTTCCCATTAATTATATTTGTCCAATGCCCCCCAAATTTTCAAGCATATAAATGAACCAGACCACATAATTAAAAACTAGGAACAAATATAGATAGCAGAAATAGACTCATGGAGGCTCCTGATAATAGAGTTACAGCCACTACTTTTCCAGTAACTATGCTTGCTTAATATTCACTAGGAGATTAAAACTGAATATTATTTTTGGAAAAAGAGACAAAAATTCTAGAAATTAAAACATATAGAAGTTTTAAAATGTGAAAATTAATAGATGGCATCCGTGAAGATTTGCCATAGCTGAAAATAAACAGAGTGGAAGCAATATGTAAATAAAATATATACAATGAAATAGACAGAATGGAAATTAGCCATTTAGAATAATGAACAACAGCATAGAGCAGGGGTCAGTAGGCAAACAGCCCACATGCCAAAACTGACCCATGGTCTGTTTTTGACAGACACCTATGTGACCCACAAACCTAAAATTCTCTGGTCATTTATAGAAAATATTTTCCAACCCATAGAATAAAAAAAGTTAAGCCCGCCAAATTTGTAATTGGAATCCAAGAGAAGAACAATTAAGATAATAGGGAAGACATGATTTTTAGGAGATAATGGGTGAGAATTTTTGGAATATTGGTCAAATCACTACCAAGATACTGAAAAAGCAAGTCACCCTGTTGGAAAAGAGACTTGTAATACCTGTGTTCATATTCAGAGAAATATAAATAACTTTTGCATTAATAAGAAAAATACTGAAAATTGGATAAAAAATGTGCAATAGATTTAATTTTTTAAAACAAGATGTCCAAATTAACTCATAAAAATTTGAAAAAGTAATCAAACTATTTAGTAACCAGGATATGTACAATCCCCTTACTGATCTGTCTAAAATGAAAATGACTAAAAATACTCTGTGGTCGAGAGGGTGTAGAGAAATTGGATTTCACAAACACTGCTGTTGGAGTGTAGGTTGGTTAAAATCTTTTGCAAAACTCTTTGTTATTATCTAGTAAGTAGAAAATATGCCGATCCAACAAGTATGTTAATAGGTATACACACATTCAAATACATACTTTCAACAGACAGGTCTAAGAAGGTTCACTGAAGTTTTAATCATAACAGTAGCAACTTGAGTGTTCATCAGCAGAACAGATAAAGGCAAAATTAAATCAATTAAAATCAGTGAATTACAGGTACACATAATCATTGGTTTTGATTCTGTTATGTTTATCTCAATGCTTTTGTTGAATAAGATAAGTTAAATACATTGCAATCAAAGATTAGTCAAAGCTAAATCATAGGGTTAGAAGTTGGGATAGTATTTACTCTTAGGGAAGAAGAAAGGGCACGATGGTACAGGTGAAGCAAGAGGGAGCTTCTATACTACCGTTTACATGAGTTTCACATATGACAATCGAGTTGTACAATTATGGTTTTGCACTGTGGTGTGTTATACTACAGTTTTTGTTGCTGTTGTTGTTGTTGTTGTTGAGACAGAGTCTCACTCTGTCACCCAGGCTGGAGTGCAGTGGCGCAATCTTGGCTCACTGGAAGCTCCAACCTCCCGGGTTCCCACCATTCTCCTGCCTCAACCTCCCAAGTAGCTGGGACTACAGGTGCCCACCACCACGCCCGGCTAATTTTGTTCTGTATTTTTAGTAGAGACAGGGTTTCACCATGTTAGCCAGGATGGTCTCGATCCCCTGACTTTATGATCCACCTGCCTTGGCCTCCCAAAGTGCTGGGATTACAGGCATGAGCCACCACACCCAGCCTTCAGTTTTTTTAATGTTAAAAGGAATGAGAAACTTAAAAAGATTAATGAGTAAAAATAACAGAGACCTCCTTTCCCTATTTTGTTTGGTAAAATGTATTGAACTTGATCAAGAAGGGAAAAAATTTTGCTAGCATCCATAACAGATACCAGAAATAACACAGTTTAAAGTATTGATAAGAAGGTAGGACAATTGAAACTCATATATTAAAGCAAGAAATGTAAAATCATACAACCACTTAGGCAAAATTAAACATATACCTACCTTTTGATCTAGTCATTTCACTTTAATATATAAAAATATATGCCTGCCCAAAAAAATTGTTTTAAAATGTCCATAGCAGCTTTATTCAAAATAATCCCAAATGAGAAACAACCCTAGTACATCAAAAGAAACAATGGATAAACAATGGAATGCAACTAAGCAATAAATATAAAGCAAACCATCGATATATACAACATGGATAAATCTCACAGCATTGAACAAAAAAAGGCCAGCACAGAGGAATACACACAGTGTGAATCTAATAATATAAAGTTCTGGAATAGGCGAATTTAGCCATATTGATAGGAATGAGAACAGTGTTTAGCTTCTTCAGGGTGGCAAGAAAATGGAAAGTGAAAGAAGGAACATTTGATAGAAAGTGGGAAAGTTCTATATCTTTGTTAAGGTGCTAGTTACACATAGATATTGTCAGAACTCACTGAACTTTGTGTTTTCACTATATAAGTTGTACATAAATTTAGAATGAGATATTAAAAAATATAATGGCTGACCACTCTCCTAGTTCCATATTTAAAACCTGACAACTGAGATGTTAAATAAGAGAATGCAGGGTCCAAAGAGAACTATAACCAAAGTCTACATCATAATCCTAACTTTTTATTTTGTAAAAGATAGCAGAAATAGAATATAGAGTAAGGAATTTCAAACCATAAATAATTCAGTACCAAAAAGTATGACCAAAGTCCACAGCATGATCCTAACTTTTTTATTTTGTAAAAGATAGCAGAAATAGAAAATAGAGTAAGAGATTTCAAGCCATAAATAATTCAGTACCAAAAACATGAAGAAATATAAGTGGGGTATATCATGGTTCAATAAATGATTCTTGGTGATAGCAGAATGAAAAAATGTGTTAAATAGTATATTAATCACAAATAATGTTAAAATAATGGTCTCACTAAAAATCTTATAAAAGTTGAAAGACATAACATACAATTTGCATTATTCAAAAGCATATTTGAAAAGGGAAACTCATTAATTTTATTTGACAACAAATAAGATGACAGTCCAACAGTAGTTTGTATAATAATTATGGCCTAAATTTACTAAAGAACAAGAACATTAGCAAATACAACAATTGAAAACTGACAAAAAATGTTAAAAAAATCTTAATAACATGTAATTAATAATGCAGCCACCAAATATCATAAAAATACAAAAAGACTAAATGAGAAATGATGAGCAGACTAATGTACAAAATTAACCTAAAATTAAATAGATTTAGCACTAATTTATGCTAAACGAAGTAAAATACCTATAATATTACTTATGAAAAGCAGGTTTTTTTTAAAAAAAGCTTAGATAATAAGCCTAAATGTGCCAGTTAACTCCATAAAAATCATGAAGCCAAAACTAACAGCCACAGAAGAGGAAATTTTCAGAAAAAAAAAACTTAAAGGAAGATTTTATCCAAGTATTAATTTGTAAAACTCATAATGAATAGAAATTGAACAAGGATATAGATGAAAATACAACTTACGATGAAATTAGATGTTTACTAAACTCTTCCCCCTAAACAATGTACCACTGCTTAAAGGGTGTATGGCCTTCTCCTGAACATACCTTGTAATAGATCTCAATTTAAAAAAATGATAAGAAACAACCAATTTATCAGCTTTGGTTCTTTACCTTTTACCTGATGAAGATACCTCCAAATACTCAATTTCCAAGATAAGTTTTGGTTAACACATAATGAGAATTCCAAAACCAGAAGTTCAAAAGCATTACTTACATAGCTATTATCTGAGACGATTTCTCAATAATAAGAGAGAAATTGTCAAGGTAAATTCTATGCCATAACACCATGCACCATGATGAACTACGTATAAAACCAAACATTTGTTAGATATGCTTAAAAATACTCTTAAAATATAAGAAATATTAGCTATGTGGAGAAATAATAAATATTTTAGCTTTGAAATAACAGAATAAATCACAAAACACATACCTTACAAATTGAAACATGGAAACTTTTCAACTTTTGTTTTATGAAATTAAAATTGAATGACGCTAAGTATTATAATTAATGCAATAGTTCAAACATTTATCCAAAAAATGCAGATTCCAATAGAAGTATATCCAAGATTATGAAGGAATTTATATGAAAAGAAATAAAATTGAGAGTAAATTGTATGACAATATTCTTTCTTGCATTTTATCAAATAATCATTAATAAAAGCACCCTGAAATAAATAGCACAAAAAGTTTTAACAAAATATAAATGGTCATAATGAATAAAAATGGTTCTTACGAAATGGTCATCTTTTTTCAGAGCTAGTGACATTATAATTTTGTACAGACCTTTGGAAATTATTATGAAAACTTATAGAAAATGTCTTATAATCAAACATTCTTATTCTAAGTCATTCTGATTCTACGCTTTTACCTCAAGAAAATAATTCAATAGAATTTCAAACTGTATGCATAAAAATATGGTTTCATTATTATAAGCAATAGTAAAAAAAGTCTAATCTTTGAAGACACATTGTAGCCTGATGTATCAAATTAGTAACATTACCCGTAGCCATTAAAATAGTAATTATGACCACTGTTCATAATTATTAAGGGTGAAATTTTAATAGCAAAAAGAAATATATAACATGGTATCTATACTATGATTGTGATTATAATAAAAATACTATACATGTGTAAGAGAATATACAAAAATAAAAATAGTGATAGAATTACGGCTGATGTTTTAAAGTTGTTACCCTTTAAGAATTTGTCTTTAATACAATGTCTTTACATAAGAAAAAACCTAATGAGCCACTTTTTATTATTCTATATTACTGCAAGCTTACAAAGTGCATAATAATGAATAGGAAGGAAATCATTAGAATAGAGAACATCATTGACCTCCTGCTTATAGAAGAAACTGACCTTCAAGATAAAGAGGAATACAAAGAAAACTATCAGGTATTAACCAAGTAACTTTGCTCACATCTGCTAGAGAAATGAAATAGGAAACAGACACAGTCCTCACTGACCTTCCAGGCGCCTATGACATAGTATAACTTTGAGACCTCAAATAAAAAATGCAGCCTATTGTACCTGACAGGAAGCTTTGCACTTTCATTATGCATATAGTAACTAATAGATCTTTTGAAATCATTACCTGTCAAGAGGGAAAAAAAAAAGACAGAGGAAAATCCTTGAAGAATAGAGTTTGTCAAGGGTCAAAGTAAACGGTAATATACTTTAATAAGCAGTAAGCTCTACGTTATCTCTGGGTGGCCTATACACTCAGTGGACTGTGGTACCACATATTAAATTGCAGAATAACTTCTTAGTGGCCCAGAATACCCTTCCAGGATGTCTCTGTATTCATCAGTTTATATGTAGCTTAAATAATATGAAGTTAATGTTATTAGTACATAACGCATAACAGGGAAGGTACATTTTTTGAGCTATCCAAACCTTAAAATGTATTACATGTTTATTATTGTTGTTGTTTTATGTTATCTACCTGTTCCCCCATATTAGTAACATTGAAAAAACTTAGTGTTTTTCAGTTTTACAGCATTTAATATCTAAATAATGCATGCATGTCAATAATATATGTAGACATGATAATATATAAATTTTATTTGTTGACAATGGGAGGAAAACCCTTATTTTTCAGGTAAATTGCTCTTTTCCACTGCATGCCAGTGAAACAACAGAAACCACCTTTTCACAAATAATCTTGGATCTAAGAACATGAAAGAGAGGCATTCCATACACTACCCAAATATCCCATGCATCACAACCTACTGCCAGAGTGATTGACACAGAAACAAATGAGTGGGAGTTAAATTATTCAGTTGCTAGTTTGTGCTCTATTGTAAAATAGCTTGTCATCCTCTCTGAATCTTTGGTTCTCAATTTTCTCATTTTACAATAAGTAGCTAATTCTCAATGCATACATGAGATGTTCTCTACAGTTTCTGCCAGCTGTAGGTCCCTATTTCTATTGGGAATATAGAGTAATTTTTCTCCTTGTTTTCAACGAGGCATTTAAAAAAGAAGCAAAATCAAGCCCTTGGTATCTATTCCAATATGCTTAAACAGTTTGGCAGATTGCTGAAGTCATATATTTACCAAAGTCTCAATGTTATTTACTACAGGAAAACAGTGTCCTTCTTCCCCTCACTATACCTCGCAAAGTCTAATGTGCAAAGTGCCCTTGCTGTGAGCTTGCAATAGGCTTAAGGAAAAAAAGTATGGAGTTCACTACTACAAATATTCTTTAGCCTTAAAGAAGGTTAAAGTGACTTCCAGGATTTCACTGGGATTGCATAGTTTTGCAAAACACTTCAAATTTCAGAGCATAGGGTGTGGCTATAGCAAGTTAGTTGTTTTCCTTTTGCTGAACTTTGTATAACTAAAGGTACTAATTTTGCTGGATGAATTCAGCTGTATTTCTCAAGATCCTGAGCAAAACATACTAGCCTCAGAAACAAAGAATCCTAATGTTCATTAGAATTCAAAAGAATTTTACAGGAAAAAGGAGTTTCTGAGATACTTTAAAGATCTAAGCTTCATATATAACATTTTTATTTTCAGGTTTCAAAGATAAACTTTAAAAACACAGGTTTTACGTAAGAAGGGAAAACATTATAGTCTATTGAATTCAGGTGACAATTTTAGGTGGTGATACAAATGTCCTGTAATTCACCTTGGCATGATATGCACCAACTCAAATGCATATCAACACTCTAAGTACTCCTACAATTGTGTGTCTGTATCTTTAACTTTATTTTATCATAAAAATGAATAAATATGCAACTGCCAATTCTAAATTTAAGTACTCTTAGACCTACATTTTAGATAAGGGTACCTGTTCAATACGGTATGAAGCTGATAGTTCTTTGACATTCAGTTACAAAGATATTCAATGGGATTTGGTAAATATTTTCTTATCTTTGTGTTTCTTTCTATCACAGACGTTCTAGCTTTCTACCGTCTCTTCCAGGGAGACTCTGAAACATTGCCATTTTCACTTATTAGTTTACTTATTATTTCAATATTAATGTAATTCATTTAACTGTATTAAATCAATATAATCAAACTAATATTTACTCTCAAACTAACTTAATAGCTAAGTAGCGCTTAAAGGATATAGAAAGAATTCTACTCATTAGGAATATATAGGCTGACAGATTCCGTCTGTTATCTTTGTGTAAATGAAACACAGAATGGCAAGATAAATAAAAAACATATTTTCATCATTCTGCATTATGCAATTTTGGAAACACTACAGAAATTGCCTATAATTATTTGGAACTGCCATCTTACCAACATCCCTTACATTCAAATGTCTCCAGTTGTTTTCCAAAGATACTACACTTTGTTCTAGATTGTATGTTAGAGTACCACTGTCTATCATTAGGCAGTGACTCATATGTAATGTTATGTTCCGAGCTGACTCCCTATCTATTCATCTCAGCAAATTCCAAATAATAGCAAATAATTTAATCAGGAAAATCAACATTAATTGTAAACACAATACACTAAGAACTGGAACATTCCTGGAAATGGATTTATCTTAATGGTTATCTAAACCTAGAAAAAAATATGTTATCTGCATATTATAGAAAGATATAGATGATAGATAGGTGATTGATAGATAGATGTGTGTAGGTATAGATGTGTGTGTGTAAGTTTATGTGTGTAAGGTTTTGCAAAAAAGAATATTATTGCCTTTTTTAAAATTTACACATGGAAAAAATTAATTCATTTGTGATGATGATTAAGCACTAACTTGTTTAAAGGTTAATTTTATGTGTCACAAAATGTTACGTGGTGTGGGTATTTTCCTCATTGATTTCACATAGTTCAAATAAAACATTTTATGGGAATACTTTTCTAAGAAAAAAATCCAGTGTTAATTTGCACCTGAGAACTACTTACAATTGGTCTTTATTCCTAAAACAAATAAGCAGACAATTCTCTCAAAGTAGTACCTTTCAAAATCATAAATATCTAAAATATTCAATACAATCTTTATAAAATATTATTTAGATGATAGATGTGTTGCTGAATATTAATGTTGTGACATTCAGCTTCTGTTGGCTTTACCTTGGGAATATTTTATTTTGTTTTAGTAAGCACAGCTTCTTCTTATGGTCTACCATTCAAAGATCAGGGTGCACCCCCAGTTGCAGAAACATGTGGAAAGCACAAAGCCATGATCAGCCACCAGGTGGAGTTTTGAATATTGACAAAACTTTTTTATTTTACTGGCCACCAGCTGACAAACTCCATCTTCATTCATATATTATTAGAGCAGAGCAGAAAATATAAGACAGTCCTGAAAACTAAGGCAGTGGACTATCTACCAGGAAATTATAAATTCTAAGGAGGTGATAGTTTATTCAATGGGTGTTCATTTTTTTCCCCTTAATTAACCATATCTTAGAGTTGTTGCAGTTGCTGTGTTTCCTGTTATTTGGCACAAGGTTGAGAACAGTTAAACTCGGGTTGGGTAAACTAGGGTTTTTCCATCTTAAAAGATTTGATTATTAATCTTCTGAGGAAATTACTAAAATGACTTTGGCGCAGTTATTTATTACTATAACCTTTTATTCACTCATATGTAAAACTATGATTTAAAATATTTTACTTGCACAAGCGTTGTAAGGACTTGAAATCATATATAAAAAGTACCACAGTGCTTAAGCACATAGTGGGTTTACAATTTAATGGAAGCTACTCATATTATTGCCATATTAATAAATTGTAGATCATTCCTTAACACGAAAAACTAAGAGAGAAATTGAAAAACTTTTTGTAAAATGCAACATAGTAAGGAATTTAAGCTTCGTGAGTTAAGAGGCAAAAATAAAAATAAATAAATAAATAAATAAATAAAATTATATAGGTACTTGTATAACCACTGCAAATATAATCTTTTTAAAAAGTAAAAATCATTCTTAGCTCATTGACTATAAGTAAAGAAATAAGTAAGGCAGAACAAATCAGGGTCACAGACTATGAGTAATTCACCCCTGAGTTAGAAGATTAAAGGTAAGGAATGAAGTGAAACAACTAGCACATTCCCTACTATTTTGGTAGAAGAGTAGTTAGACTTAACTAAAATGAGAAATGATCTGAGAATTAACCTTTACTATTATTATTCCTGTGAAAATAATTTTGTTTTATGGAGCTAACATCAATTGTCTAAACCTTCTGTCATTCAACAAACCCAAAGAGATAAAGTGTGCAGACATCCATGGTAAAACTTCATAACAAGGACATGAATGAAAACATTTTATAGAGAAAAACATGCCAAGAAAATTTTCCTCAGCATTCAAAATCAAACTATGACCTGGTAAATGGCAAAATCCCTAAGACTAAAATATTCATTTCTAGATATACAAAAGCTAATATTGACTTGGTTATTTGTTTATTAAAGTGCCATCTAATGTGAATGTTCTACACGCCATACACTGTTCTAGGGCCAGTGGATATACAAACAAAACAAATATTCTCATCATTTTGAAAAAGACATTTGGGGCCAGGCACGGTGGCTCACGCCCGTAATCTCAACACTTTGGGAGGTCGAGACGGGCGGATCATCTGAGGTCGGGAGTTCGAGACTAGTCTGACCAAGATGGAGAAACCCCGTCTGTACTAAAAATACAAAAATTAGCTGGGAGTGGTGGTGCCTGCCTGTAATCCCAGGCACTTGGGAGGCTGAGGCAGGAGAATCGCTTGAACCCGGGAGGCGGAGGCTGTGGTGAGCCGAGATTGCGCCACTGCACTCCAGCCTGGGCAACAAGAGTGAAACTCTGCCAAAAAAAAAAAAAAAAGAAAGAAAAAAAAGAAAAATACATTTGGATAGAAGAATACAGAGAATAAATAATAAATATGGTACTTTAGAGGGTAATGAGCATTATGAAGTATTATGTTTCAGGTACTATGAAAAATACGCATGTTTGTGGTATATAGGATAGGGCACTTGCAATTTTACATAGGTTAGTTAAGGAAGATCTCACTGATAAGGAAAGAAGCTGCAAGGAGTAAAGAAGCTAGCCCTGCAATTTTCTGGGGAAAGAATATTTTAGGAAGAGGTAAAAGAAAAGGCCCTGAGGCTAGAAGATGCCTGACATCAAGGAGAAAGTATAGTGAAAACTGTGACTGAAGCAGACTAAGAGATATGGAGGAAAGGGAGAATGTTGTATAAGGTGATGCTTTGGTAGCCATTGTAAAGAAAGGAAACACTTTTATCCCTGTGAGGGAATTGGGAAACTATTGGAGAGGTTATAAAAGTAGATCAACGTAATCTAATTTTCATTTTAACAAAATTCCTTAATAATGATTTGTTTCTGTGATTATTTTTCATATTTAATTTGGCAACGATTGTAAGTAAAACATCACTACGGTGGGAGATTTTCTTCAGCCTATTATCATTTATTTATATCAATTTATTTTGTTTTATGGTCTTTTTTTCTTTCAAAACAAGAGTTCTCAACAGCCAAATTAAACATTTATTCATTTATTACAAAGATCAGCAAAGAAATATTTAATATATGTTAGGTGTCAGATTCTGTATGAGACACCTACAATATAAAGATGGTCCACATGTACTGCAAAAGCTTGTAGTCTATCGAGGAAGTATAATACAATATTGGAGAATATAGTAATACAACAGTAGCAATGCAGAGTAATCCAATACATTTTCAATCTATAGTACCTGTTGTATTTTATTATCACTAATTCTACTACTAAGAATGCTAATCATAAACATAATAAACTCTCAACCAAAGAGAAAATGGGTGGTTTCTTGGAACAGTTATTGCTACCAACTATACATGTAATGCAATAGATTTCATCTTTCTATTTCTGTAAAATCAGAAAGCTATCTTCTACCTGCACTTTGCACATGGCTTTAGGTATTTGTAACTGTTACTGTTGGTTCCATTTCACAAGTGTCTACCTTCCTACAGGTTTGACAGTCTTTATCCTGAAACTATAAAAAATTCAAGGTCTTTATGTAATTTAATTATTTTTCTATGTTTACCTTTTTTTTCAACTTGTATTTTAGATTCAGGGTTTACATGTTCAGGATTGTTACCTGGATATATTCCGTGATGCTGAGGTTTTGGGGATGTATGATCCCATCCTCCAGGTACTAAGTATTAGTTAACAATTGTTAACATGGTTAATATAGTTAACATATAACATAGTTATATACATATATAATTATATATAATATAGATAGTTAACAATTGTTATTCAATCCTTGAGCCTGCTCCCATTCTCCCTGCTTTAATAGTCCTCAGTTTCTACTGAAGCTATATTTATGATCCTGAGTGCCCAATGTTTAGCTCCCACTTATAAATGAGAACATGTAGTATTTGGTTTTCTGTTTCTGCATTAATTCAGTTAGGATAACAACCTCCAGCTGCCTCCAAAGTGCTGCAAATGACACTGTATCATTCTTTTTATGTCTACATACTATTCCATGGTGTGTATGTACCATGTTTTCTTTATCTAGTAAACTGTTGATAAGCAACTAGGTTGACTCCATGTCTTTGCTACTGTGAATAATGGGGATGCTGTGATGAACACGTGACTACAAGTGTCTCTCTGGTAGAACAATGTGTTTTCTTTTGGATATATACCCAGTAATGGGATTGCTGGGTTAAAAGGCAGTTCTGTTTTAAGTTATTTGTTAAATCTCCAATCTGCCTTCCACAGTGGCTGAACCAATTTACATTCCCACCAACAGTGTATAAACATTCCTTCTTCTCTGCAGCCTTTCCAGCATCTGCTGTTTTTTGACTTTTTGATAATAGCCATTCTCACTGGTGTGAGATGGTATCTCAATGTGTTTTTAATTTGTATTTATCTGATGATTAGTGATGTGGAACATTTTTTCATGTTTCTTGGCCACATGTATGTGTTATTTTAAAGAAATGTCTATTCATGTATTCTGTCCACTTTTAAATAGGGCTATTTGGTTTTTTGCTTCTTCAACTGTTTAAGTTCCTCCTAGAGTTTAGATATTAGATCTTTTTTGGATGTGTAGCTTGTGAATATTTTCCACCACTCTGTAAGTTGTCTGTTTATTCTGTTGATAGTTTCTTTTGCTGTGAAGAAGGTCTTTAATTGAGTTACATTTCACTTGTCAATTTTTTTTTTTTGGTTGCAATTGCTTTTGAGGGCTTAGTCATGAATTATTTCCCAAGGTGTCCTGAATTGTGTTTCCTAGGTTGTCTTATCATTTGAGGTCTTACATTTAAATCTTTAATCCAGCCAGGTGAGGTGTGTCACGCCTGTAATGTCAGCACTTTGAGCCAGTGAGGCGGGCAGATCATCTGAGGTCGGGAGGTCGAGACCAGCCTAACCAATATGGTGAAAAACCCGTCTCTACTAAAAATACAAAAATTAGCCGGGCTGTGATGGTGCACATCTGTAATACCAGATAGTCAGGAGGCTGAGGTGGGAGAATCACTGGAAACTGGGAGGTGGAGGTTGCAGTAAGCTGAGATCGCGCCACTGCACTCCAACCTGGGCGACAGAAGACTGTGCCGAAAGAAAAGAAAAGAAGAAAGAGCAGAGTGGAGCAGAGCGGAGTGGAGGGGAGGGGAAGGGAAAGGAGAGAAACCTTTGATTCTAAGCAAATCTTAGTCCTAATCGATCTTGAGTTAATTTTGTATATCAGGAAAGGTAGGAGTTCAGTTTCATTCTGCATACAGGAAGCCCCGATCCCAGCATCTACTGAAGAGGAAGTCTTTTCCCCTTTGCTTGTTTTAGTTGGCTTTGTCGAAGATCAGATGGCTGTAGATCAGTGGCTTTATTTCTGGGTTTGCTATTCTGTTCTATTGGTCTATGTGTCTGTTTTTATCCCCCTGCCATGTTTTGGTTACTGTGGCCTTATATGATAGTTTGAAGTCAAATAATGTGATGCCTCCAGCTTTATTCTTTTTGCTTAAGATTGCTTTGGCTCTTTGGGCTTTTTTTTGGTTCCACATGAATTTTAGAATAGTTTTTTTTTTTCTAGTTCTGTGAAAAACGACATTGGTAATTTGATACCAATAGTATTGAATCTGTAGACTACTTTGGGCAGTGTAACCAGTTTAAAGACATTGATTCTTCCTATTCATGTGCATGGAATGTTTTTCCATTTGTTTGTGTTATTTATTATTTATTTCAGTAATGTTTTGCAAGTCTCCTCGTAGAGATCTTCCACCTCCTTTTTTCCAGACAACAAAATCTTTATCTGTTGTGATAAAAACTTTAGGGTAATATATATGAAAGCATGAAGTAAAAAATTGAAGAGCAAACTATCTAAGAATATAAATATAGTCTCTCTTTATATGAATATTCAATACATTATTTGACACATTGGTTTGAGTGAAGCTCCACAAGTACAATTTTAAGCATCTTGACTTGGGCTGAGGTCCAGTAAATTATACATTCCCAGCAATTATAAGAGCTCTCTCACTAAAAATACATGTTCATGATGTACTTAGATGTATTCCTAGGTATTTTATATTTTGTGTTCCTATTGTAAATGGATTGCACTTTGATTTGGCTCTTAGCTTTAATGTTATCAGTGTAGAAATGCTACTGCTGTTTGCACAATGATTTTGTATCCTGAAGCTTTAATGAAGCGTATCAGTTCCAAGAGCCTTTTGGTGGAGTCTTCAAAGTTTTCCAGATATAGAATCAGATCATCTACAAGCAGATAGTTTGTCTCTTCCTTTTCTATTTGGATGCCTTTTTAGTTTTTCTGTTACCTGATTGCTCTGGCTAGCACTGCCAGTCCTGTGTTGAGTAACAGTGGTGAGAATAAGCATTCTTGTCGTGTTCCAGTTCTCAAGGAGAATGCTTCTGGTTTTTCCCCATTCAGTATGATGTTGGCTGTGGATTTGTCATAGATGGCTCTCATTACATTGAGGTATATTCCTTAACTGTCTAGTTTCTTGAAGGTTTTTATCATGAAGGGATGTTGCATTTTAACAAAAGCTTATTCTGCATCTATTGAGATGACCACATGGTTTTTGTTTTTAATTCTGTTTATGTTGTTAATCACATTTATTAATTTGTGCGTTGAACCAACCTTGCATCCTACACATGAAGCCTACTTGATCACTGTGAATTAATTTTTTGATGTGCTGTTGGATTCAGTTTGCTAGTATTTTGTTGAAGATATTTTTGTGTATGTTCATCAAGGAGATTTGGCTATAGTTTTCTTTTTTTTCATTGTCTCTCTCCCAGACTTGGTATCAAGGTGATGATAGCTCAGTAGAATCTACTGGGGAGGAGTTCCCCCACTTGATTTTTTTGGAATAGTTTCAGTAGAATTGTTACTAGGTCTTCTTTGAATGTCTCAGAGAATTTGGCTTTAAATCCATCTGGTCTGGGGCTTTTTTACTTGGCAGTTTTTTATTACTGACAATTTTGTAACTTCATATTTTTCTGTTCAGCATTTCCCTTTCTTCCTGATTTAATCTTGGGATATTATGTGTTTCCAGGAATTCACCCATTTCCTCTGGATTTTCTAGTGTGGATAGTGTTGTTCATAATAGCCTCTGAAGATCTTCGGTATTTCTGTGGAATAAGTTGTAATGTCACCTTTGTCATTACTGATTGTACTTATTAGGCTTTCCTCTCTTTTCTTCTTTCTTAATCTAGCTAGTGGTCTACTGATCTTATTTTGATCTGAGTTATCTTTTCAAAGAGCAACTTTTCTTTGTGTTTATTCTTTGTATGGATTTTTACATCTCAACTTTCTTTAGTTCTGCTCTGATTTTAATTATTTCTATTCTTCTAGTTTGGGGATTAGCTTGTTTATGTTTTTCTACTTTGTCTAGGTGTGATGTTAGATCCTTAATTTGAGATATTTCCAACTTTTTGAGGTAGGTATTTGGCACTATAAACATTCCTCTTCAAACTGCTTTTGTTGCATTCCAGCAACTCTATGTTTTCATTTATTTCAAATAATTTTGTGATTTCTGCCTTAATTTCATTGTTTACACAAAAGGCATACAAGAATAAGTTGTTTAATTTTCATGTAATTGTGTGCTTTTGAGAGATCTTCTTGGTATTTATTTCAATTTTTATTCCACTGTGGTCTGAAAGTATGTTTGGTAAGATTTTAATTTTTCTGAATTTAGTGAGGCCTGTTTTATGGCCTTATTGGTTGGTCTTGGAGGATGTCCCATGTGCCATTCTAGAAATTTTTTTTTTTCCTGTCTACAGTTGCAGCCCACCTTCTCCACCTCTCATTCTGCTATTGGCACTGCTTTCCTTCCCTGGATGCTGTATTCTTCACCATTGCAATTACCACCATATAATATATAATTTCTTTTTTAATTTATTTTTTATTATACTTTAAGTTCTAGAGTACATGTGCACAATGTGCAGGTTTGTGACATAGATATACATGTGCTATGTTTTTTTTTAATTATGATGGCCACAAATGACTGCTAGAAACTAGAAATAATCGGGGTGCCACGAAATTAGAACTGATAATCAATAACATACCTCTCGTGAGGTATATAGGAAAGGACACAGGATAATAGAAGTAAGGAAGGGCTTATTTCTAATTGAACTGACCATAAAGGAAGTCAGACCAACTGGGGCTTTGAATAATCATGGAAATACTTGTAGCATTGGGTGATGTTTAACAATTTCAGCTCAGAAACACATACCATGAGTATTGGTAGATAAAAAATCAGAAAAGTGGTATAAGTAAGTGGTGAAGACAACCTGGGAACTGACAGGACCTAGAAATCATAATTAGACAGAGTGACAAGTTCAAACTTCATACAGGAGTTTGCACATGCACATAAAAATTATTTGAAGGAAAGATGTGGTTTCAAGTAACAGCAAGAGAAAGGACATTCCAAACCAAAGGAATGCAATGACTAGTGATCCTCATTGATAAGGCATGGGCATGCATGCACACAGCAGGCCAAGGTGTTTGCTTCTAGCTACAGTAGAGGATTTTTTGTGTATAAAATAAAATAGGCATAGAGAATGTATATATTCTATGTATATATTCTATTTTTATTTTGAAGCACTGTCCTTGAATATTTACTAACTTTGTGATTTACATTTTTTGGCAGAACCCAAAGATGAGGCTGGTAGACAATATTTTTCTGTTGTAGTTGGCTTAACTTCAACTATTTGGATTGATTGTGAGGATTTTCTTTAAATTTATCATATCAGTGAATTACATGTCACAGAAATACAGTATTTTTGATCTGTAAAATCAATCTATTCCTCTCATTTGACACATTAGGAAACAGTCATAAAAATTAAATGACTTAGGATTAAATAGTTGGAACATTTCTAAGTGAATCTACCTTGGGAGAGTATATAGAGTCCGTGTATATAGTCATTGCGTTGTAACTCAAAAATTTTGCTCAAATCAGTCTTAATGGTTGATTGCAAGTTAATAATAAGAAAAAAATACAACATATTTAGAAATTTGAACTCTCTTCCAAATGGATTCGTCGAGCTCAAAGGTCATAGGTATTGTATTATATAAAATACTGGTGATTTAGTAGAAAGTTTGTAAACATAAAAAATTAAGCATGTCAGGAGAATCTCTTGAGCCTGGGAGGCAGAGGTTGCAGAGGGCCAAGATTGCACCACTGCACTCCAGTCTGAGCGACAGACTTCATCTCAAAAAATAAAAATAGACTATATAGTATATAGTCTATGTCTATCACACAATCCAGACTTACTGCAAGATGAAAGTTTCAGCTTCATTCTCACAAGATAGTCAAACTTGCCTGACCATCTCTAAACATAGTTAGCACCTATTAGAAAGCAAGATCATTTTTCTCTGCACATTCCCTAGACTCAGTGAGCAACAAAATAAAAAGTCCTTTAGCCAACTTCATATCAAAAAGGGAAACGGTGAAATCAATGGAACAATAAAAACTGCAATCTCTTTTTGTCACATTTTATGACCTCATCACCAACAGGCTCCACAAGGTCATCATTCCTTGTATTAGTCTGTTAACGGTCTGGGCACAATCACTGCTACCTTTTGAACTTTTTTTTTTTTTTTTTAACAATATTGCTTTTTGTTTGTTTGTTTTTTATTGTACGTTTCTATTGGTCCCCCCACTCCCCAGCTTTTGGTTAAAATGCTCCTCCAAGAAGAATGCTACCTTAGAATTCAATAAACCCATGCAAGAAATATTCATGTGGTCCTATGATATGATCATTTCCCATAGCTTCTGTTTCTGTCACATTGATTCTTTAGTTAGCAGTTTATTTAGATATCAAACCAAACCCTAGAAAAATAAATGTGCTCTCTATATAGCTGACTGCAATTTCTACTATGACTTCTTGAGATACAAATAAAAAAAGAATGCTTCTCTATGTATAGAAAATACATGGTATAAAATATGAATAACATAGCATGGAAATAGACAACCTTACTTTCAATAAGTAATATAATTTTGAATGAATACTCGAAATATTCAGCATTTTGGCTAGCATTGTTGGTTGATCACAATCCCTGGTTCCTTTTTAATGTATCACAGGCAAGAAGATTTTATATTAATCCAGGATTAACAAATTGCCTGTAATTTTTTTTTAATACTTAGAAGATTTTATTTACTGTGGGACTGAGTTTGACAGAGTCTTTAGGAATTTGTTTTCACGAAATATTTGAAAGTTAGGCAAGGACTCTTAGCTATTCAGAACTATGAAGCTTTTTTACCCATAATTGCCTCTTTAGATTTGGGGTCAAGATATCTTCAGTACTTTCAATATTTTCCATGGGACTTTGCACTCCTTGTCCCTTAGTCTCTCTTCTACTTCTGATCAGAATAATGACTCCTACCATCATGTTTCCCCCCCCCTTAGCTATTAGCTTTCAAGTCCAAAATGGATTCCATCAAAATTTGTAAACTGTACCCTTTGTGCAAAGTTTACCTCCTCCCTTCTGCGATACTGCCTTTGAGAAACAATCAGAAATTTTAAAAAACAATGCAATCTTAATACTGCAGTGAGAGGAATGAAGGAGAACACCACAGTATCACACAGGACTAGTTAAGGGGTGGGTTTTGTTAGAGAAGCCTGAAAGTCAAAGCCCAGCAAGAGAATACCCATGATTCACTATTTTACCATTATCACAGGAAGACATTTGCAGTGGGATAATGTCCTCAAGGAGAAACACAGTCCCCGCACACTTTACCATTTTATGGTATAAATAAGGGAACATACTTTGGCAAGGATAGGCAGGGAGGAATTAGGCAGCAGGAAATCACCATGTCCATTTTGGGGGCAAAAAGAGTTCTCTGAATATTCTGAAGTTAACACTCTAGTTCCTTATGAAAATTCAGATTCAAGATTTTAGGGAGGAGCCACACTCTGGCTCTGTAGGAAACTGGGTTTCAGGCATTCCTATTGTGGAAGAGGAAGCCTTCTCTCCTATCGCCCACTGCAGCATGGCAACTTGATATTCTGGAGCACGTCAGACTACAATACTTCTTACCACTTTACAAAAGGATGTTTGTTGTATATTGTTTATAAGCAAAAGAAATTGGAATTAGTCTTCATTTGAGTAATAGTTTAAATTACATTTGCTTAATAGAAAATTACAGAGCCACTAAAAAAAACAAGTTTTCTACAGAAAATCTAAATTTTAAAAAATAAATTTAACAATTCAGATTACTATCTTCACAAATAGTTTATAAAATATGACAAAGATGAGAATCTGGTAGACAATGAAAATTTTGTAGAAATCAATGATTTTGCTTCTAAAGAAAGAGGAATAAAATACATAATTTTAAATTGATAGAAAAATAATAAACTGTAAGAATCATATAATGTTATGTAATTAATTTCATTTTATATTTATGTTGGTTAATATTATATAATCAATTAAGCGTATACAAAGTCTTCCTAAAGAGAATGTAAGTATCCGTGATTAGTATCAGTTCTAATTCAAAAAAGTTTTAGTAAGTTTATGCCTATTAAAATTTAGAGAAAAACTAGAAATATAATAATAAGGAGTCAAATTCCACTGTTAATCTTATAGACAATATAAGTCTTTGTGGCATTTTATTGAGTCATATGTGCATTATTCTATAATATTTCAATTCTTAAAGCCAATCTCAAAAACCAGCACTACTAAGAGAGCCACACATACCAAAACCAAGCATCAGTAGGCGTGGTAGCAGCAACAACAATAAAAGTAGGGAAGAAAAAGCCATAAACATTAATTTAGTTCACTAGAAGCCCCATTATCATCACTGTAATATTCAAAGTTGGATCACTCTGTGGTAACTTCAGATTTATTGCCAGAATATTTTGCAACTAAGTTGAAAAAATCAGTTGTTGTCATCTTCTGAGCAGGTAAATTTATTCTGTGTAATTTAATGTAAAAGAGCTTTTTATACTTGTGACCATTATGCCCTCCCACATTAGAGCAATAACAAGACACGTTGAAAAATGAAGGCAAGTTTTACTAGATTGCCTTACTGATGCTACAAAGAAATAGAGAAACTTGCGACCCAGAACACTATATGCTGATAATATTTGCAAAGACTTTCTTTCCCTGGTTTGTATATTGCTTTAAAGTTAGATTTTTATACATTGAACTCAAACTAATGATTATGCTGATAAGGGTCAACTTTAATGATAGATTAAAGTGTCTCCTTACTGTTTGTACTTTGAGTCTGACCTTGAGTGATTTTGACTGAAATCATCTACCATTCTTAAAGAAGTTTCAGAATACTTGTAATCCCTGCATTGAAGTTTAAAGGGTAGAATCCAGTATCCCTTTAAGCCTTATCTGCCATTCATCATGTTGAATGAGTCCTAATGTCTCCACATATGTTCAGTTTTATTCGTATTAGGATAAAATCAACATATGTAAAACACGGCCTATAAAATCTTGTAAAATCAGGTCCCTGTTCACATTAACCTGGGAGAAAAAGATGAATATTATCTACCTGCTATTATCCTGTCATTTTGTATGTGTTCTCTCAATCCAAACACTTTTACAGAAGAGGCTCTCCTTAATAATCCCTGCCTCTTAAACAAACAGTGTTCATACTCCACCATGGTTCTTCCCAGGGCAATATAAACTAAAAGTCTTTCATCTTCCTAAAAGTACTCAAATTTAGGCATACACAGACCCACCAACAGTTGATATGCTTTATTTTATGACCACTCTGGGGCCCTGTATTAGTTTGCACAGTTCTCACACTGCTATAAAGATACTACATGAGACTGGGTAATTTATAAAGAAAGGAGGCTTAATTGACTCACAGTTCTGCATGGCTGGGGAGGCCTCAGGAAACTTACAATCATGTCAGAAGGCAAAGACGAAGCAAAGCACGTCTTACATGGCAGCAAAAGAGACAGAGAGAGACAGCAAGCAAAGGAAGACATGCCACTTTTAAACCATCAGATCACAGGAGAACTCACTTACTACCACAAGAACAGCATGGGGGAAACCGTTCCCATGATCCAATCACCTCCTACCAGGTCCTTCCCTTGATATATGGGAATTGGACTTCAAGATGAGATTTGGGTGAGGTCACAGAGCCAAACCATATCAGGCTCCATGTCACTTATATATTAATAAATCAAGACTGCCCAAGGAACAGCTCTGCATCTTAGGTTCCTAAAGAGTCAAAACCAACTATTTCTACTAATATGCTTGGTATCTTCAGAATGGGATGAAGCAGTGGCCTTATCAATATTCTTTCATTTTAGGCTTGAAAAAAAAAACTATTTTTCTCTACTCATATTCAAGAGACATAAGCAACTAAACTACATTATAGGTATACTACAATAAAAAATAAATTGCAACAGTTTTTATAATATGCTGTGTTCTATAGTGACTCAATAGTACATTAATGACATTTAAAATGATCCATTATTTCAGACAAACATTTAGCTAATATACTTGCTACACTAGGCACTTATGCCTTTCAATTAAAAAGGGCATATATTTTATAATTTAAAAGACAAAATAGCTGAATTCAAGGCTGATAATATAAGGAGAGCTCAAGAATTTTAAATTTCAAAAGTACAATTTGGTCATTTCATGTACCATAAATCAATGTCCTGTGCAATCAAAAAAGGAAAAATGAAAGTCTGTCTAAATTAATAATAGTGGAGGAGCCCATGTATATTAATCTAATCTAACAAGTTTTATTACTCTGCAGAAATTTTCTCAAGGCTTAATATTTCTCATATAAAAAAGAAAGGATGATTGGGAGTGATTAAAAATACAATTGATGAAAATATTCATTTCAAATCTAAATGAAAACTTGTAATTAATGAGCAATGAATGTCCATGGGTTATGTCATTGCTCAGTAATCGTATTTAACAGATAAATATAGTTTAGATTAAAATATGCTGAAATAGAGCTGGAGAAAAGATATTTTAAAAAAAAAGCACCTACGTATTTTAATTTCTAATTAGGTACCCTGAAGCAGTGAGCAATTTCACTAAGACTAAATTGCCCTGGCAACATAAAGCCTTATACCCAGTTGACGTGTTCTGAAATCCCTAATACTTTCACAATTGAAATGCATACATTTTCATATGCTTTAAAAGATTAGAAAAAAACCTTAAGTACATAATAATCGGTCATTATAAAAAGAGATGATGTATGTTAAGAAAGATATCAAAATATTGTCATATTTATATAAATGTAGACATGTATTTGGTATATATGTAAAGTATAAAAATAATACAACAAAACAAGAAAAACGTTGAATAAGAAAAATTAGGCAAAGAGAAAAATGTCTGTAATAAAGGAACAGGAATTTTAAGTTTAAACCATATATTATACCAATTGTTAAAAAAAGGATCTCAAAATAAATTGAATTTCTGTCTCTTAGTCAATAAGAAAAAGAAAAACATATTGTGTGATTAAAAGTGTGTCAAAATTAGTACTACATGTTTGGAAGAATAGGAAAGATTTGTATTACTCATTCGAGAAAATTTCCTCCAATTAGTTTTCATAGATAAGCACTGTCAAACAATGAACGATAACTATAATGAATATGACACAGTTGAATTGATCAGATATGTATTAAATACTCTGGGCTTGGCAACCTACTGGATGATAGGTATTTTAAAAGGTGAGCAAAATAAAAAAATCCTGCACTCACTAGATTTTTCATTCCAACTGTGAATGGCATAAAACAAATTTTAACTCATTTTAGGAAAGTGTTACATTGGGGAAGTCCCTGTTTGCTATTGAAATATGGTTAATGTAATGCATTTCATGGAGTCTTCGCTCATAAAGGTATAAATGTACTTGGTCTAAGTCAATGGCGTCATAACAGAATACATTTCAGTAGAAGCAAGTCTTGCCTGATTTAAAATAAAAGCATACTGTATCTGTGCATAGTTTTCTAACACGCTAATATAACCAAGGCATGCCAATCACGAAAATGACAGTTGGCATAACCTTCAGCCTATCATTCATGTTTTAGTCAGGATAGGTCAGCCTATAATGTGGCAATAAGATGTCTCCACGTTTTAATATCTTAAACAGAAATCATTGTTTTATCCACAATATACTGAGACCTTGGTGTTGTGGTGTACTCTACTATCTGGATGATTGCCATGGAAGGTAGAAGGGAACGTGGTAGTTCATGTGTTAGCTCCTAAGTGCTGCTGACTTGAAATAACATATGCTGCACATTTCTTTGACCAAAACAAGTAACAATCACCACTGACTTCAAGGAAATGGAAGACATCAATCCTATCCTGGAAGGAAAACCAAAAATATTGATGAATGATGCTAGCGATGACCATACCCCATAAATGATGTCTCCAAGGTCTGGACCATGCTGAGAGAAGCTGTGAATGAGATTGTGATTCCCAATAAAGACTTGGAATATAACTAGGAACAGAACTGACATCTTTATTTATAATTTAAGGAGAAAACAAGGTCATCTGAAAGAAGAAAGTATCTGTCAAGTCAGACATTTTCTTTATAAATTTTGGAATGATGATGATGATAGTAATAATGATAGGCCCCAAAAATCTGAGCCATATTATGTAGCTGCACTCCTTTCAGCCAATAATTTTTGTATAGTAGGTGATAAAAAAAACACTTGATCAATAGAAAACTCTCAATAAAGCATATCTATGGAACTTTTGGGATGCTTGTGAAGATGAACTAGTTACAAAATCTATGCTGATAAAACTAAATGAAGAATCTCATTATATGGGTTTATTAGACACAGTTCATTTAAAAGTTTGGGAATATGTACTCCAAGTAATTTTAATTTGAGAATAGATTAAAAGTATTCTATAAAGTGCTTCTTTCTGGCAATAGATAGCATGGCCAGAATCACCTCAAAAATCAACACAGACAAATGACGTTTAGCCGATAAGTTAATAAGTAGCATTTCTTTGACATGTTTTTCACAAATCCAAGTGTACATGTATTACGCATACACATTGAAAACATGAACACACCAATTAAAATTAAAGAGATATACCTGCCATGCATAAATAAGTTGGTTAAAATATTTGTAGCAAAAATGACTGATTAATTAAAAACTAGGGAGATTTTAGGGAGTAATCTCAATTTTCCAGACTTACCTCTCAAGAAGAGGCATATTTTCATGGAGCACAAGCTAGCTATCAGATACTAGTCAACCACATGCTATGTGGGGCTATGATTCTCACTTTACAGTATGTTACCTGATGATTTACTCAAGGGCATGAAGATCATGAAGTTCACACTGTGGTTTCAACCTGAGCCTAACTTTAAATCCTCCATTTATTCTATTGTACCTAGGTTAGAACTTGGCATATTATCCCATTCTGGGAACAACCATTAGCAAATTCATTAATTAAGGTCATGTTGACACTTCTATTTTCAACTAAAACATCTGTTAATTTATACAGAGGTCTCCTTCGTTTAAACCAACTTGTCATTACTGCCTCTCCATGAGGGATAATGTGCTTGGGTTTTACAAGTAGTCTAAGTGTGAATTGAAAAGATTAACAGTTCTTGCCAATGGGCTGTCTCTGTCCATATTTTTACATAATAATAGTTCTTAAGAAGACACTGGGTCTTAGGATAATAAATGATCATTCCTCACAACAGATCTATAAACAGGATCAGGATTAATGAATTTGCTGGCAGCTATTGGTGTTAATTAGCTCAAATTCAACTGCAACAGAATCATATCTGTCCATAAGATTTGGATTGTGCTAATACAGCTTCAAAACAACTATTTCTATAATTTTTAAGTAAATCAGTTGGTCAGATTCTTATTTGAAAACCAGCTGCACAAGTAATTTGACAAAAAAAAATTCTTTAAATTCTTCACCTTTTCTTCCTTACTTTACCCAGCTGCTGTTTACATCTTTAATTAAATCTCTTACATACCTGCCTAACTCTTTAACTACTTTCCATACTATCTCATTTATCTTGTACCTTTAATTTTATACATGGTTTTATCTTGTGTGTTTACTTCTAGATGTGACTAGAACTTATTTACCCTCTTTCTGATCCTGGTCAATTATAATCAATTCTGAGTTTTCTTTTTCATCATGAATGTCACCTCCAAGAAGCCCTCTCTCAACGCCACACCAGATTCTAACCTCGAATTATGTTTCTGGAATAGTGTTTTAGAAACCTCCTCACACTGCGCTGGAGTTGTCTAACTGCTCACAATGTTTTTTCTAAATGGACTGTGACCCTCATGAGAGATTAATGGAACTTGCAGGAAAAGTACATTTCATAGCCTACTCGATGAAGCAGTCATAGCTTGGCTATCAAGTTAAAAATCCTTTTATCTTTTGGCAATTACATGCTCCTCAATTGAGGCACAGAATATCTGAATGAATGAAAAAGTGTCCTCTGCTACTTGTGTACTGTTTTAAAATAGCTAGTGTGTGCTAACTTGATTTACTTACAATAACTTTACCCAATCTCAAATTCTCCTCCTTAATCTGAATAATAAAATATATAGAAAAATATTTGACAGACATTTCAGAAAATGATCCTGAAGAAACACATTGCACCCTTGGAGGTGGAGACCCAAAAATTTTTTAAATGAGGTGAGGGAATAAAAATGCATTCTGAGGACTAGAGTTTTCATATGCTAGATCAGATATGAGTACCAGATAATCCAAAGTGCTGGGTCAGGGTTGAGTACAATACAGACTAGCAGAACTGCACCAGATGGAAAACCTCTCGACAGTAGGCAATTAGAAGTATGCCAAAATAATCTTTCGTTTAGTTGTAGACTTGAGAAAAGGTTATAAATGGAAACTTTTTGGGGATTAGAATGGGAAGTTTCAGAGGGTAACAGAATAAGGGTGGGGAAAGTGTTGGTTTATATTTGGGCAATAATTGAGACCAGTTACTTGGAAAAGATGATTGGAAGTAGACAATGAGGCCTATCACACCACTTCAGAGATACTGAGATCTAACTCTTTACTGGCTCCTCAAACCCCATCCCCAGCCACTGCAATAAAAGGCCAGCACTACCTAAAATGGGATTCCAATACATTCTTTCCTGGATTGCTGGGCCTTATTAATATTATGCTCATCATACCGATGAGCTTTAATCCTCTAAGCAATTTATCACATTACTAACGTTCTTATCCATGTTGCCAAAGACTTGATGCTTATTCCTGTCATTCCAGCTATAACATTAACTCCCCTTGACCACTATTTGTATGTCCCATCTCACTATATTGCCTAAACAATATTGCTCAGAGGAATCCCTGTGGGAAGTAGCTTTGCTTGAGAGACCTTGGTAATGAAAGTCTAGCTATGTTCCTTTGTTGTCATTTTCTGGATTTTTTTTTTTTGTCTTTAAGAGATTAAGACTTCTAGCAAATGTTAAGCAAATTGGCATACATCCTCATTAGAATCTATTGACTCCAGGCCGAATTTGGAATTCATAATAGGCATAAAAATAGAGAACAGGTAAATTAATTTGTGAAAGATCTTAACCTGATTTGTATATTTCTGATACCAACTCTTCTATCCTTTCACCAGGCTGTTTTCTCCCCCTCCTTACCATGCAAGGTCATTAGAATTCAAATTTCCTTGACCCTTCACTTAAAATGTAATTGTCAACCCATGTGTTAGTCCCAGTTAATTGTTACACCCCTCAAATTAATTTTTATTATGGTTATTTGATTAATTTAATCAAATATTGTCTGCGTTATCAATGAGTCCATCAATTATTTTGTGCATACCCCTATTTTCTTCTCGGTTTTTCTCCTTCCTTTAAAGGTGAGTCCATGGAAAGTAATATTTTGATTATAGATTTCTAAAATGACAATTATTTTTCATCATCACTTTGATGCTATCATTTCAAATTCTTCCAGCCTCCATTACTGCCAATGAGAAATAAGTTGTCTTTGTGGGTAATCACTCATTGCATATGGTTTCTTGTTTTCCTGAGACCTTCTCTGTTCAGTTGGACTCACTCGTGTGTAGGTGTGACTCTACTGTTATCAAGCCAATGCACATCTCCTTTTGCTTTATCAATGTGCATATGTATGCATTTCTTTTATTCTGAAAAATTCTCAGTCACAAACTCTTAAACATTTCTTCTTTCCATCTCTAAATATTCTCCGGTGACAATCCTATTCAACATATGTTGGAGGGTCTCATTTAATTGTCTTAAATAAGAGAATTCTCAAATTTTAAAGTTTTAAAAATGTTTTTATATATTAATAAACATATATAGTTACACATCTATAAATACGTATACACATTTTAATATTTATTCTATTGCTTTCTGGGGACTTTTTCTCAAATTAATTTTTTTAGTTAGTGGTCCTTGCTTCAGAGTTATAATGTACAGTTTAGCACACGTATTGAGTTTTTAACTATTCTCATTTTATATTCTTTTTCCTTAAACTGGATTTTTCTTTTATCATATCTTTTTCTTCCACAAATGTTTTATATGTAATTATGCAGATACAATTTCATACCATAAAACTTATCTTTTTAAGTGTACAATTCAGTGATTCTTAGTGTATTCAGAGTTGTGCAACATAACCATTATCTAAGTTTAGTATATTTCATTACTTAAAACGAAACAAAACAACTCTGTACCCACTAGCAGTATCTTTCTATTTTTTCTGACCCTTGACCCCTGGCAGCCACTGATCTACTTTCCATCCCTGTGGTTTTTCCTATTCTATACATTTTATATCACTGGAATCATGCAAAATATAGTATTTTGTGACTGACTTCTTTCACTTAGCATGTTTGCAAGGATCATCCATATTGTAGCACATGTCATTACTGTAACCTTTATTGTCAAATAATATACCATCAAATTAATATACCACATTTTGTTTATTCTTTCATGTCGATGGACATTTGGGTTGTTTCTACTTTTTGGCTACTATGAATAATGCTGTTAGGAATATTCATAGATTCATTTTATGTGGACAGATGTTCCCACTTCTTATGGATATAGATTTAAGAGTAGATTGCTGCTTCATATGGTATCTCTATGTTTAACAGTTAGAGGAACTACCAAACTGTGTGCCAAAGCACTTGCACAGTTTCTCATATGTATCAGCAATGAATGAGGGTTACAAGTCTTCCACATGCTTGTCAACATTTGTTATTTTCTGTCATTTTTATCAATATCCATTCTAGTTGTGCCTCATGGTTTAATTGTATTTCTCTAATGACTAATTAATTGCATTTCCCTAATAACTAATGATGTGGATCACCTTTCATATGCTTATTGGTTATTTGTATAGCTTCTTCAGGGAAATATCTATTCAAATCCTTTGCTCAGTTTTTAATTGTTTGTCTTTTCATTGTCAAGCTGCAGTTCTCTATATATCTGGATGCTAGTTCCTTATCAGATATATGATTTGTGGGTACCTTCCATCACTTTTTTCAGAGTGTTCTTTGATATACAATGGTTTTAACTTGGAACAAGTCCAATCTATCTATATGTTTTATTCTGTTTATCCGTTTTGGTGTCATAGCTGATAATCCATTGCCAAATCTAGGTCAAGGAGAACGCATCTCATGTTTTTTTCCAAATTTTTTATAGTTTTAGCTTAAATTTAATTTGTTAATCCATTTGACTTAATTTATATATATATGGTATGAGGTAAAAGTCTAAATTTATTCTATTGCATGTGAATATCCATTTGTTGAAGAGTTTGTATTTCCTCCATTGAATTGTCTTGAAACTGTCATCAAATACCAATGTATCTTAAATGTAAGTATTTATTCAAGAGCACTATATTTCATTACATTGATCTATACCTAGGCCAGTACCACACTGTCTTGATTACTGGTTATTTCTGGTAAGCTTTGAAGTTGGGAAGTGTAAGTCTTCCAACATTTTTGTTTAAGATTGTTTTAGCTATACTTGGCCCATTGTGTTTTTATATAATTTTTAAAAACACCTTGCAAAATGCTTGTACTGAATCTCTACATAAATTTTGAGAGTACTGACCTCTAAATAATATTACATCTTTGAATCCATGAATATGAAAGGTGGCTCCATTTATTTAGGTCTTGTTAAATTGTATTCAAGAAAGTTTATAGTTTTCAGTATACAAGTGTTTAACTTCTTTGTTAAATTATTCCTAAATATTTTATTCTTTTTGATGCTATTATAAATGGAATTGTTTTTCTAATTTCATTATTGAATTTTCTCTTGCTAGTGCATAGAAATACATTTGATATTTAATAGTGATCTTCTATCCTGCCACTTTGCTTATTCATTAGTTCTAATAATTTTATGCATCCCTTAGGCTTTTCTAAATACCATATTATGTCATATGTAAATGTAAAATACTTTGACATCTTATTAAATCTGAATGCCTTTTATTTCATCTTCTTGCTCAATCATTCTGATTAGAACTTCCTATATAATGTAGAATAGACATGGCAAGAGTAGACAGCCAAGTCTTGTTCCTGATGTTAGAAGAAAGTCATTATAGTTTTACTTTCTTCTTTTATGTAATTATCCAATTTAATCTTACTTATACAACAGTATTTGTAAAATTATTCTATCATCTGGACATCTTGGTGTGATAACATTTCTGTGTATTGCCTGCTGACTCACTAATGTTTGATGATTTGCTGTATGTTTTTTAGGTTCAAAATGTGAGTTCACATTCAGTAGGCTTTTCTCTGTGATAGTTTTATGTGTTTTAGGCTAAGGTTTTGCATTTCCAGATTCTTTTTTCCTTTGTGTCCACTAAGTTCCTCTAGAATGTCATCAACTTGCCATCAGTTTACACTTTATTTCTCTGTTTGAAGTTCACAAACTATGAAAATAATGTAAATTCAAACATGCAAAACATTCATGATGAAGAACCATGGTTATAAATTCTCAGAGGAGACATTTTCCCTAGAACCCAGTCAGGAAAAGACAAATCAGCATATTGTTTTCTAATAGGTGTAACTTCTAAAATCTATTCTCTATTAAGATTTAGCCCTTTTAATGTCCTAGCTGTAATTAAACGTTTTGATTCCAACACTCATTTTTATGAGGGAGTAAAACTTTGTTAGACCTGCATTTGATCTAAAAAACATCTAGACCAGGTAGAAGGAGTTGTCCTTGGGGTTAAAATCAAACCAGAAATTACTCAGGTTAGGAATCTCCACACCCATTGTGTCTTCAAATAACTCATTTATGTATTTATCATTCTCAATATTTTAAAGATATTCTTTGAGCTCAGTGGCTCTGACACTTATCCTGTATTTCTAGGTGCATACAGTGACAGTGTTTTCATATTATTTAGTCCATTTCTGTCTGATAGAAACTCTGTGATAGTAGAAATTTCCTTCGGTACTCTCAATGGGGTTAGCCAGTACTTGCATGGAACTTTGGAGCACCTGAAATACGGATAGTGTGAATAAATAACTGATTTAAAATATTAAGTGTAATGAATTTAAACGTAAACAGCAAAATGGCTGATGGTGACTGTGTTGGATAGCTCAGAATCCAATTCATCCTACTGAAGGAAATGAGAGCTTTACATTCAAAAGTTTTGAACCAAAACAATTAAAAATAAGTTATTAAGATATATAATATAATTAGATTAAGAATCCAAAATCGGTATGTTTGACTTTCGGAGAATTTAATTGAACATTGCAGTATTTACCTGCTTAACTAAATCCTCACACTTAATCTCACTGAAAATAAAAAACATTTCTGTGTATTGGCCAAATCTGAACCTATGTAAATGGGTTATAATTCCAGGGGCTGAGACTTCCATATTGCCCATACAATAAAAGGAAGTAGGTCTTTTATATGTAGGGGTCTCTGTCTCTCTCTCTCTCTCTCTTCCTCTGCCCCATCTCTGTCCTCTTATTTCTATATTACTGTTGATATAAAACCAGTTGGAGGCTGTTCCCACTGCCCTACTGTCCTAGTTTTAGAATACATGCAATTATTTGCCTCCAATAATGGAGAAAATTATTCTGGTTTTGTGATCTCTTACTTCTTCTGGGCTGGCATGCGCTGGGGTCTAGACACATCTTTTCACACCTCTGAGTGCAAGTTGAGTGAGTAAAAATCAGAGTGGGGTATGTTAGGTGAGAAATATTCAGCCCTACTAGGAGTTCTCCTTGGGTTGAAGTTCTGTTCACTTAATTTAATATCATTATTTGGTGCCAAAGTTCAGTTGTCATCATGAAAGTTCATTTATCATTCTTTGTTTTCTTTTGAAAAAATATTCCTTCTGAGAAAAAGTGGTTATGATAGGTGTGGATTCCTAATTTCTGTCATGTGTTTATATATTTAGCTCTATCTCTAAATCTATTTCTACCTATTTTTTAATGGCAATACTCAATATTTGTCCTTTGATATAAATATTAATCTGTCCACCCTTGACTGTCTTTTGAACACAGTCCTTCCCCTACTTTTAGTTCATGTTATTCCAGTAGAGCTGTTCAACCTGCTCCAGGAGAGGGCATAGCACACAGACCAGAGGCAAACTCAATCATATCAAGACTCAATTTTGAAATTTTAGTTAGAAACCCATTTTCTCTTAGATTTCTGGTTGTAAATACTATGTAAGTTGGGATTTTTGAGGGACATAGGCAAAAGAGAATAAAGCTGAGCCAAGAGATAAGAGAAATATTGAATTTCTGATGTCCCTGGATCCAGTCATTCCTAAAACCACTATAGCCATAGACTTTACACTTATATAAAGTGACAAATTTCCTTTTACACTTTAAGAAAGTTAGGTTTTTGACACCTAGGGAAAAATTTGAAACTAACAGAACTGCAGATACTTTAAAGCCAAGAAATAAGCACCATAGTAGGAAATTTGTCCGATATTACTACTCTTTCTTCAGAGTCACATTTCATTCTCAACAAACTTATTCATTTTGACTAGTTCCTCCCAAAGTTACTGGATTGTTTTCCTTTTTAAATTAATATTTGTCAATTATGAAACTGAACTAGAGCATAAATATGAATCTCATAATTTCTTTTTTACTTCATTCTATAGAAAGATCAATTTTCACATATTATTTATGGAAAAGTCATTCTTTTAGTCTGGAGCCTAAACATAGAAGAAAACATTTATTCTACAGAGTATTTCAACAATCCTCTTGATATTCCTTTCTTGTTGGTCTAATATACTCTTTAAGGTTTCCCTATGGATGCATCTTACAAATTCTCATGACACAGAGACTCTTTAAAGTGCCTATTCACCAAGCATCTTTTAAGAAAATTACAGGAAGCATCATTTCATTTCATTTTACTACTCAAACTCTTTCCTTCCACTTCTGTTTTTAGTATGAGCTGTTAGGAATTGAACAAAATAATTAATACTCTCAAAGAGACAACTCATTCCTTTAGTAGACACATGGTGTTATCTGTATTAATAGGCCTTTAATATATAACAAACCATTTCAAAATATTAAACCAAAAAATTAGAATTTCTGATAATTCTTTAGATTTTCTGGTTTGGGACAGCTTTGAGGGCACTAGATGGTCTAGGATGGCCTCACTCATTTTATGGAAGTTGTCACGCTGGTTGGTCTAGGCTCACCTAGGTTGGCTTGTCTCTGCTCTTCATGGCTTCTCACCCTTCAGAAGGCTACTCTAGGCTTCTTTGCCAAGCAGTCTCAGCATTTAATCAGTGCGTAAGAAAGCAAACACCTATGTGCTAATATCCATTATCAAAACAAGTAACAAGACCAAACCCATATTTAAGACTTAGAGAAATACATTCCGTTATCTTTTTAAAAAATCGTGCAAATGTATGGCACATGAAAAAATAATTGTATGTGTATAATATCTAGTGACCAATCCAGCTTTTGAGCGGGTCCATAACTTGAATATGCTACATTTTTTAAATGTAGTCATCCTACTCTATCAAACTTTGACCCACCCCCCACCCCTTGTTTTATTTTTTTTATTTGTTTTTATTTTTTAAGATGGAGTCTTGCTCTGTCACCCAGGCTGGAATGCTGTGGTACAATCTCGGCTCGCTGCAACCTCCGGCTCCCAGGTTCAAGCAATCCTCCTTGCCTCAACCTACTGAGTAGCTGGGATTACAGGCACTCACCACATGTCTAGCTTATTTTTGTATTTTCAGTAGAGATGGGGTTTCATTATGTTGACCAGGCTGTCCTTGAACTCCTGACCTCACGTGATCCACCTGCCTCTTCCTCCCAAAACACTGGCATTACAGGTGTTAGCTACCACGCCTGACCTGAACTTATTCCTTCCATCTTACCATATGTTTGTTACCCTTTTACCCATTTCTTTTTGTCCTCTCCCCATCCCAGTCTCTGTTATCTATTTTCACTACTTCCAAGTGTTTAATTTTTTTAGCTCCCTCATTTAAGTAGGAACATATGATACTTGCCTTTTTGTGCCTTGCTTATTTTACCTAAAATAATTACTTCCAGTTTCATCTATATTGCTACAAATGACATGATTTTCTTTTTTATGGTGGAATAGTATTCTTTTATATATACATACCACCTTTTCTTTATTCATCTGTCGATGGATACTTAGCTTGATTCCATATCTTTGCTATGATGAATAGCGCTCCAATAAACATGCAAGTGCAAGTACCTCTTTGATATATTGATTTATTTTCTTTTGGGTAGATACCCAGTAGGTAGTGTAGCAAAATCTCAGTTAAATGGGATGTGATTGCAGGGATTGCAGAAATTTGTGACCTTTAAAAATTTTTAATCATACCATTTCAACATGCCATAGCCTGACATATAATAACCCATAATAACTTACTAACTTTTCTTCCTTTTTTTTCCTGAGCTTTTCATTTTGGGTCCCCTGGTAGCAATAGAAAGCATTATGGAAGGCAAAAGAAAAGTTTTTAATAGGCATAATGGAATAAATATAATTTGGAAAACTGAATTGGTGAGTAGTGAAATCCCAGTCTACCAAATTGCTATGATATATTTAAAATCAAATATACACATAAAAATTCACTACTTGCATTTTAGTAGAAAACAAGAGGAACTCTTTGAATTTGTATAAAGTCTTTTATAGTTTGCAGCATGTTTTCAACAGCCATCATTTCATGTTAGATAGAAACATCTTATAAAAATATGGGAAAATCAATAGAAAAATCAATGACTGATTAGAAAAGCCTATGCATATACCATTTTATGGCAATATTTTGATTCACTATAAGTCATTTAAATATAAGAATATTTTGAAAATAATAAGCAAATCAATCATTGAGTATGAAATATACACCCATTATCCTGTTAGAAGGGAGGTACTCTCAGATGTTATCAATAATTAATGCAAGGCTCAGATTAACCAGTTGATAACTAATTAACCTTGTGATCAGAAACAATGTAAGCTACATTTTTCACTATTATTTCAAACTGAGAATACATTTATATCACGTGGTTCTAATGGCTCTGTCTACGTTTTAAAATCAGAATCACAGCATTACCAAAATAAAAGCTGAAAATTACATGTTATGTTCTTCAATATGCAATACTGTCCCAAATTATAAAGGCTGAACTGTAAAATTTTTCTTAAGTTATAGGTTATGTAAATAGTTAGTAGTTTCACCATTGGTCATAGGTTGAAACACAAAACTAACATGCATACAGAAATATGAGATATCAGAGACACCTACCTATGCTGTGTTCTAGGCAATGGTACAACAGACTCCTCTCCAAAACCCTTTTAACTTCTAGGGAGAAAAATTAGGGAAGATCTATGTTTCTAGACACCAATGGGACTGTTGTAGCCTGAATTAAGTAGTCTACAAAGCAGACAGTAGAATTTCCATGTTGTCTTGCTCTTGTCCAGGTTTTAAAAGCTATGAGGACTGCAGATATGGACAAGTCCCTCTTAATCACTTTGTTTTTTTTTTCAAAGTGTTCTTTTAGATTCCACTTGCACTCATAATAACATAAAGAACAGTCACTTTATCTTTTAAAAGCAGTCCTGCCTGTAATGAGACTCTTTATCATACTTGCATCAGAATGCACCCATTTCCATCACTTCCTGTTATCTTGCTACTAACCTCTCTCTTGGCTTCATTTACAAAATTTACAAATTATCTTGTATTCTTCACTTTGTTCCTTCTATAAACTATCCTAACACCTGATATTTGATTGTGCCTTTATTCTTTCTTATGTTAACTGACAGTTTTCCAAGATTAATGGTTGCCACTTCAGCTATCAGAGCCCATCTAACCTTGTCTTACTTGGGGTTTACAACACCTGGTCTATGTGAAATTCTGTTTCTCCTGCTCACTGACTTTTCCGTAGTCACCCTTTTTGTATCCAACAAAGATTTCTATTTTTCCTTGATACATTGTTGAACAGTTTCAAACATATTTGGCTCCAAAATAACACCTTTGGAAAATATCCTAAAGGGTTTTTTGTTGTTGTTTTGTTTATTACAAGCTACAAAGCACAAAAACCAAAACAAAACCAAACAGAAAACCACAGAGGCAAACACCTGTGCCTTGTTTCATGTAGTCTTTGTGGGAAGAACAAGAAAACTTTTGGAAAAAAGAAGGAACTGAACTTCATAGACTGCTTGGGCAAGGTACTATATTTAGCCCTTTGCTTACATTATTTTAGTTGATGCCACAATAGACCAGTGAGTTAGATATTATTATTATTCCTATCTTAAAGATAAGAAAACAGATTTTAAAAGGTTAAATCTTTTTACTACGACTGTATAATTTGTGAGCCTATATCTCATCCCAGATTTTTCTGACTTCAAGACAATACTTCTTGCATTGCACTATGTTTCACCATGCATTAACTTCACCCAGACATTTTACAGCTTCTTAGACAATACATTATAGGAAACAAAACAAAAAAAGGATTGTATCAACAGAAATGTGGAAAAAGCAAGTAAGATTTTTTTTAAAAAAATAGATAGGCTTCAAAGTGTATTAGACCATCTAACATAGAAATCATGACGGTGAAATGTCAAAATGTATTATGTAATATAACATCTTTTCCAAGGATGATTGACTTGAGTTTCTGAAAAGCCCTAGAGGTTCATATTATAATAACAACCTATTATTTTAAAAAACAATAACTTTCTCAAATCACATGTATAAATCAGAGAAATCTGAATGAAATAGGATTTTTGGCAAATTACAAGTATACTACAAATATTATGGGTAGGCACTCTCACTGATTTTAATTTATCTAAAATTGTATGGTGGAATACTCCAGACCTTTAAAAATCAAAGTCAACAATTTAAAGTTTTCTCAAAATAAGAGAGTTTGTACTACAGACAAATGAAGTTTAGTGATAGATATTCTCTGTTTTTCTCTCTCTCTCTTTATGTATATATATATTCAAATATATACATATATTTGAATGTTTTATATATACATTCAAATATATACATATATTTGAATGTATATATAAAACATTCAAAAAACTGAGACTTACTTAACTAGTATATTTGTCCCTGAGGAAAAAAAAAGACTTGAATTTACACCTATAATGGGGACATAGATATCAAATATTAATTATGATCTGTTTTATTGTCAAATACAAACATTTGTTTAAATAAGTTATTCATTATTACAGCCTGTTATTATTTCTCTCAGTAAGAGGGCTTGTGCTTATATTTTTAAAGTATGAAATGTTAGATATTAGATAATAACATTTTATGAATAAGGATCCAAAGCAGGCAATATTTTCATAAAAGTGAATTTTGACAGAGGTCTTACCTAAGTTTACACATGATTATTATTTGCTATAAACTTATAAATTTGATTCAAATGAATAATTGTACAAATACATATTAGCAAAGGGTTGGTACTTGAAAGACTGACATGGAGTTGATAATGCCTCAGTAGGCTTTATGTACACCACCACAGATATGAGAGAGAAAACATACTGAAAAATTAATAAAGAAGTACAAAGGCAAAGACATAAGACATATCCATATTTCAATAAATTACCCTTTTTAAAGTTACCTTGGAATACATTCACTGCCTTAATCAGAACCCAATTTAACATAAATGGTGTTTGTAATAGACAGAGACTGGAAGAAATCAGCTACCATGTCTGGTAAGTTTATATCGGTGTCCTTTGTATGACCTAACGAGAATTTGTCATTATCAGATATCATTTTAAATCAAGATATTTGGAAAGGACTTATGTCTCCTTGGATGAAGCATATGTCCAAATCTACAAGTTAAATATAAAATACATTTTGCAAGTGAGTACGAAATGTTTGTGACCTTTCTCTTGATGTCCTTAATGCATGTGAATGCAGTGAGATCCCAAGGTGAAAAAAGACCCTGCCTAATTTGAATAAGAACCTTTCTGCAGTGAAGGCAGAAATGTATTCTCTAATCCTGTTTAGGGTAGAAAATTACATTCATCTCTGACTTTAATAGATTGTGGACCTCTCAGAGGGAAATCTACCCAACACAGTATCATTTTAGGGAAGGTATGCATTAATTTAAGAAAGTGCAAAATGAATTACAGTGTTTTCAGAAGGAAAAAAAAATAGAACTTGGTTTAACAACTGCCCTTGAATAACTAAAAATACATTCACAACAAAATCCCTTTGATAATGCCCATGAAAATAGCAGTGTAAACTCTGATTTTCATCAAATTCATGCAGATAAATTCTAGATTGGACAAACTCTTGGTCCACTGACAATTCAAGTAGAAAAATATTCTTAACTTGATGTCGAGTTGGAGAATTACAAATGTTATTGCAAAAGCATACATTCCTTATTTATTACAAATGTTGTCAAATTCTGATTCTCTTCTCAAACATATCAAAGTAAATGCATAGATAACTCAAGCCAATGGATAATTCCACCAATAAATTATATTTGGCTGTGAAATGCATTCTATGTTTTTATCTGTACCATATATTTTTTAGTATACTTCACTTAGACAACTGCCTGTAGAATTCAGGTTCCACTCATAACTGTGTCACTAAGAAGCTTTATTATATTTAATTCATATAGCTTTGGTTACAAATAATAAGACTTCCTCACACTAGATCAAGTACGGTATTATTATAAAAATTGAGTCAGGTATCTTGTGGGATTTTAATAAGGTCTACTGTATAAAATCACCCCAAGGACACTAAGACTGGTTCCAAGGACCCTACAGAGTTCTCAGAATTTTCTTTCATTTTATTAGCATGACTCACAAAACTCTGAGATTTTATTTATTCACATTTTTCTTTCACAATATTTTACTAAGTTCCTATCATGCCACATATACTGGGTAGAGGTACAGTAGTGTGCATGTATGCATGTGTGTGTGCATACATGTAGTAATAAGTACTATAAAGAAAATAAATATAAGTAAGGGGGATAGAAAGTGGGGCATTGGTGGTAAGGGTGGTAGTGGTGGGCTCTTATTTAACTTAAAGTATTCAAATATGGGCTATAGAAAAAATATGGCATTTGAGCAGATAGTGCTGAAGGAAATAAGGGGAGAGACTATGATGATATCTGGAGAAAGAGCATTCTTAGCAGAGGGAATAGCAAGAGTAAATTCTTTCATGTGTGAACATGCTTGTTGTCTCCTTCTATACCTACTGACAACCAGATTTCTCACTTTCTGTGTGTTCCCCCTTCTACGTGATCTACTCATTTTAGTTGTTTTTCTCTCATTACTTTTGCCTGTTCGTAATGGGATACGACCTCTTCTTTACTCCATAATCTCATTTCTTATTTCATCCTTTTAGCTTCAACTTCATTGCTTCAACTAAGTGATCTTTTTTTTGTCTATACTTCCTGATTCAAATTATAAGAAGTAAATATATCTCATTAGCATAGCTTATTTTGCATTTTTTTATACTTCACCAGTGTTCAGAGTAGATGGGAGAGTTGATGGTTGAGTCATTGTATTAGTCCATTTTCACACTGTGATAAAGAACTACCTGAGACTGGGTAATTTATAAAGAAAAGAGGTTTAATTGACTCACAGTTCTGCATGGCTAGGGAGGCCTCAGGAAACTTACAGTCGTGGCAGAAGGTGAAGGGGAAGCAAGGCACATCTTACATGGCTGTAAAGAGAGAGACAGTGAGGGGGAAAATGTCAAACACGTTTAAGCCATCAAATGTCATGAGAACTCTCTATCACAAGAACAGCAAGGGGAACCACACTCATGTTTCAATCACCTCTAACAGGTTCCTCCCTCAATACGTGAGGATTACAATTCGAGATGAGATTTGGGTGGAAGCCAAACAATATGAGTCACGTAATACCAAATATGATTGTCAAGGATATAATTCACCAGCAAGAAGTTTGGGTGAGCACTTATCCTTAAAAGAGGTTAAGTACATAGCCGAACTCAATCAGTAAAGTTGTCTGTCTTTTTTCTTTTCTTGCCTCATATTCAACACCAATCAAATCACTGAACTGAGATTTCAGGTTTTAAAATATGTAATTATTTCATGTTCCCTACATATCTACATGTTATTAAAAGACAGATGCATTTAGATTTTTGTCCAGTTGTCTCACATGATGGAAATTCTAATGTAATGTGTTGAAGAGTACTCCTCAAAAGATATGCCCACCCAGATCCTCAGAAAGTGACCTATTTTGGAAAAACGGTCTTTGCAGATATAATTTAAAGATACTGATCATGCTGTATTCAGAGCGGACCCTGAATCCAAAGACTGGTGCTGTTATAAGAGAAAGCAGGGAGAGAACTGAAACAGAGAGACACAGAGAGAAAATAAGAAAAAGACAGAAGCAGGGATTGAAGCGATGCATTTATAAATCAAGAAATGTCAACGACTGCCAAGCATCACCAGAGCCACCAGAAGCTAGGAGACAGGCATGGAACAGCTTCTCCCTCAGAGCCTCAAGAAGGAATCAAACTTGACAACATCTTGATTTTGGACTTGTAGCCTTCTGAGCTATGAGAAAATAAATTTGTGTTGTATTAAGCATCTAGCTGTGTGGTAATTTGTTAAAGCAGGCCTAGGAAACTAATACATGTATCCATATCCTTGGATACCTGAATCAATGTAGATACAAAAAACTAACATCTTCAGAAAATAATAGAAGAAATCTACACACAGCAAGAATATGTTTTTAAACTTTCACTGCATACCTTGATTACTGCTTACAAGTAACAATTCTTCATCTTTTTGTTCGCTTGCTTTTTTATTTTTTGTTAAGCATACGAGGCTCTATGCTTTCATAGTTGTATATATAAGCACGCATGCCTTATTTTAAAACTTTCTTTTTTCTAAATAATTTAAGCTAGCTGAGATAACTATATAACTATACTATAAAATTAAAAGTGGAGTTAAATTATAAGAAAAAAGGCAAGGGAGTAGGAAAAGTGAAGACAAAAATGTAGCTAATGATGAATATAATAAGGATTTACATATTTTTATACCTGTAATTATGATCTATCTACTCTAATGCTCATTTTGTCCACTTGCATAAATAAATTATTTGTATCAGAAAAGAATTTTTCTGTGGATACACATAAAGACAATAGTACATAAAATGGGCTAAATGATTTTCAATATTGTTTCAGTGGATATAGTGTTTCATATTTTTAAATAAAACCTCAAAAAAAAGGAAAGCAGAGTAAAGACAACTGTCTGAAGGGATATGTCAGAGAAATAGAAGGTGGTCTAAGAATTCAGTTCTCCAGTGATCTGAATTAATATGATAAATCTAGATTAAAAAAATGGACTACATGCCTTTCTAGCAAACATCCTTAAGTGACATTATCTCAACTAAGCTTTTCATAAATATTGGGTAACAGTGCATTCAAAATTATGTCCCTGAATTATAACTGTATTTCTGATTTTTAATCCCAGTTGGAACAAAGGCCACACATCCTAGTAAATAAGTGTGCTGTGGGTTAATACTTTTTTGTGAAAAGTATGTTAATCAAACATAATGCCATTCTACCTCTGCTCTGAGTTGTACTTGATGGAAACAGGGTTCTTTCCTGACAACTCGTTTGGATCTGCTTTAAACACAAATGAGTACACAATCAACATACTAAAATTGAATGCTATATTTAATGGTTGATATAAAGTTTGGTGAAAGAAAAAAAGAGGCAAATACAATCAAATATGTACTTTGAACCAATTTAATAACATACTATTAAAATTGCATAGCTTTGAAGTGTGATATTTCCAGCGTCGTATAGGATATACATTCTTTCTTTTTTTTTTTTTTTGAGACAGGGTCTCACTCTGTTGCCCAGGTTGTAGTATAGAGGTGTAATCACTACAGCCTGGATATGCTGGGTGCAGGTAATCCTCTTACCTCACCTCCCTGAATAGCTGGACCAGAGTTGCACACCACCACACGTGGCTAATTTTGTATTTTTGGTAGAGATAGGATTTTGCCATGTTTCCCAGGCTGATCTCAAACTCCTGGGCTAAAGCTATCCTCCTGCCCCAGCCTCCCAAAGTGTTGGGATTACAGGGGCGACCCACTGTGCCAGGCCTAAGATATATATTCTTTATTAAGAGAAAAACAATGTAATTGAGATATCTTGTTTTACGAAATTATTACTTTAATAGTAATTTTAAAATGGATGGTGGTGATAAGTCTACTAAAATTAATAACATCAGTTTTAGAAAAGTTTATTTTTAGTGCTTCGTGACATTAGTTACCTTGTATGGTCAGTTGACTACTCAAATTATAAAAACATGCTATTCATATAAATAATATTTATTTTTCTGAACTTTAATGAGGAGAAGGTACACATCTACTTTAAAAAAATGTAAAATCATGTTATACAGAAAAAATAGAATTTAAAAGAAGGATTCCTGTAGCAGTCATTGCCCATGGTTCACCTACATCTCTCTTGCATTCACTTCTACCCACCAAAGGCCACTTCTTGTAAACACTTGTAACACTGCTTGAGAAATTTTTTTCCAAGATCATAATAAGCCTGTGAGCAAGGAAAGCCATAAATGCCACTGATTTCAATGCCTCTAGAAATGATTCTCAATAATAAAATTATTGAGTAAGAGATACACACACAAGAAAGTGCAAAAAAAAGGCAAAGTAACAATTAGTTATCGGCCCATGTACTGTGTTGAACAGTGTCCCCCCAAAATTCATGACCAGTTGGAACTTCAGACTGTGACTTTATATGAAAATAAGGTCTTTGCAGATGTTATTAGTTAAGATGAGGTCATACTTGATTAGATTGAACAATAAATCCAAAGACTGATGTCTTTATAAAAAGGCTATGTGAAGACATACAAGGAATAAAGTCATGTAACAACACAGACAGAAATTGGAGAAACAAAGCTATAATCAATGAATGCCCTAGAGTCACCAGAAGTTAGGAAGAGGCAAGGAAGAATTCTTCCCTAGAGCCTTTGGAGGGAGCATAGGTCTGCTGATATCTTAATTTCAGACTTCTAGCATCCACAATGAATCAAAGAAAAAATTTCTGTTGTTTTAAATAATCCAGTTTATGATATACTTTGTTACAGCAGCCCTAGGAAACTAAGACACTGGGCTAATCCAGAGAAATGTGACTGTAGCCTGCAGCTTCAGATGTAACCTAAAAAGTCTCCTCACCTGTCAGCCCCATGAAATACCCCTACCCTTAATCCCTTCCTTGCTCAAATTTGAATCTAAGCACCTTCATCTGCATGGAAGGAGGTATTAAGGACAAGGGCAGGCTCTGGAAAAAGATGTCCTAAACTGGCCTGAGTAGCAGATCCTGGGTCTGCTTATTTTAATTAAAAAAAAAGGAGAGAAACTACATCCTCTTTAGACTTTGAATGCACATTGTTATTTATTAGTGCATTCTTCTACTCAGTGTTTTTGGAATTTAACTGGTTAAATTAATAACTTCTTCAAAGAAAGGGGGAAGAAGAAAAGAGAAAAGTAAAAGATAGGTATTTCCTGGGAAAGTCCTGTTCTCTGAGAGGACTATTGTTCCCTATTTTCCTCTCTTTAATGGAAACTTTCCTATTCAAGACTTTGTTTAATCCGAGCATAACCAGACTATACAACCCAAGGGGAAAAATTAGAGATACCAAAGCCCTACCAATCCTACTTTCATTTGACCATGTTCACTATTTTCTACAATGCGTACTTCCCAATAAGGGACTATTGGAGGAGAGTCAGTATAATATTGTTCCCAAACTCTTTAAAAATGGGTTATGATAACGCATTCTTTACACTAACTAAGAAATCCCACCTATTTAGTTTCTGGAACAAATTATACCAAACTGCTGTTAATGGGTTACAAACTCATTGCAGGTTCTTAATCGATCTGTGAAAAATAAATTGGCCCAGTCACTAAGGAGATAATTTTATTCAGACGACAGGAATAGAGAGAATGTTTGCTAAAGAAGAATCTGTCAAAGAAATGGGAGAAAACCTGAGATTTTATAGATGCAAGTATACAAGACAGTCATGAGGACAGGGAGACAACTAGTCCCAAATAAAATATATCCCGTGGAAAAAAAATATTCAAATTTTCAAATTTAAAATAATAGTAACTATGATCCCCTGTTATTATCAAAACAATTTCCTTTCCTTCTGTTCTCAAGTAATATGGAAAAATAGAGCCAATTTAAAAGTCTTAAAACATAAAAATTAAGACTAAATATTCTCCTCTCTAGACTAAATTCCTTCTTTTCTGGCCTAATTTGAGAGCAAGTGACAATGTTGCACTTTATCTAAGCTGTGTGTTCCCCAAAAGCAGCAAAGATTGTTGTGAAATCTACCATCATTCTGTAAATACTTTTTTTTATTCCAAGTAATAGCTAACCAAAAAATACTTCTTTGATCTTGTACATCCCAAAATAATCCCTTCACCCTTCTGAGTGGAGACTTGCTGTCCACCCTTTCAAGCGACCTCCTTATTTATCTGTCTCTATAAAGCCCCACATCTTCTCCCTCTTCTTTGACATGTTCCCTATGAATGTCATCCCTATTTCAGTGACCTGAATAAAAGTATCTCCTTATTGAGGGCATTTTGTCCTTTACAAAATTAATTAAGAGTCTACACTGAATTTGGATCCCACTAACAGCAGCTGTAGCTTGAGTCATCTCCACAGTCTGCTGTGCCTGATTCAACACTTTGAAAGCTGGATTCATCATGAGGTTATTAATGGGTTCTTTCATGGGTTTCTCTTTCCTCTTTCTAAATTTCCAATTGGTCACTGGGATACATAAAAAGAGAATCAATTTCATAGACACAAAGTACAAGAAACAGAGGCAAGTCTAGAAGCAATGAAATAGTTTATACCCTAAGCACCAACTCCCTTAAGAAATTCACAAAAAGTATGTTTTCTGAACATAATATGTGTCTCAATCTGTACCCATATAGTTCCAAAGCAACTCGGAAAATGACTAGAAAATTTCATGGAGTCAAAAAAATTCTGTAAACTGTGTACTTTTTTTCTTTTTAAATAAAATTAACACCTCTGGGTAAAACTGATAAACAAATAAAATACTGATATTTAACATACACAGTTTGATGAGTTTGAACATATGCATGTGCCTGTGAAATCATCACCACAATCAAGGTAAGCGTATCCATCACCTCCAAAAGTTTCCTTATATCTCTTTGGAGTTTTTAGTGTGTGAGTGTGGTTTTGTGGTTAAAAAAATAATAATAAAATTAAAAATTAAAAAAAAACCTTAATATCCAGTATACCCTATCAACAAGTGTTTTAAGTACACAAACAGTATTGTTAGTCTTAGGTATGTTGTGCATCAGATCTCTAGAACTTATTTATCTTTCACACTGAAACTTTATACCCATTGAACACAACTCCCCACTTCCCCCTTCACCCAGCCCCTGGCAACCAGCATTCTATTTTCTGCTTGCATGAATTTGACTATTTTAGATACTTCATGTAAGTGGAATCATGCAGTATTTGTCCTTTTATGACTGGTTTATTTCACTTAGCATAATATCCTCCAAGTTCATCCATTTCCTTGCATATGCCAGGATTCTCTTATTTTCTAAGGCTGAGTAGTATTTTGTGGTATGTGTATGTCATTTTCCTTTATCGATTTATCATCTGATGGGCATTTGTGTTGTTTTCATGTCTTAGCTATTATGAATAATGTTTCAATGAACATGGGCATGCAGGTATCTCAAGATTCGGATTCTTTTGGATATAAACTCAGATGTAAGACTTCTGGATAAGATGGTAGTTCTATTTTAAATTTTTCAGGGACCTCCACAATGACTACATCAATTTATATTCTCAGAAACAGTGTAAAAAGTTTCCAATTTCTTTACATCCTTGCCAATACTTGTGCTGTTTTGATAATAGCTATCCTGTCAGGTAAGAAGTAATATCTCATTGTGGTTTTGATTTGCATTTCCCTGATCATTGGTGGTGTTGAACAACTTTTCAAATGTCTTCTGGTCATTTGTATGTCTGCTTTGGGAAAAAGTCGATGTAAGTCCTTTGTCATTTTTTAATCTGATTATTTGGGGGATTTTTTTTGCTACAAAGTTGTAGGAATTCCTTATATATTTTTTATGTTAACCTCTTATTCAATATATGGTGTGTAAATATATTTTCTCCCATTTCACAGGTTGTCTTTGTATTATTGATTGCTTCCTTTGCAGTGCAAAAGCTTTTTAGTTTGATGTGGTTCCACTAGTCTATTTTTGCTTTTGTTCCTGTGCTTTTGGTGTCATAAACAAGATCAATGCCAAGACCAATATCATGAAACTTTTCCCCCATGTTTTCTTATAGGAGTTTTACAGTTCGAGGTCTCACATTAAAGTCTATAATTCGTTTTTAGTTAATGTTGTGTATGGTGTAAGATAACGGCCCAATATTATTATTTTGCATGTGCTCTTCAAGATTTTAGGAGCTGAAATGTGTCAACTGCTATCCAAGTCTTCAAAATCTTTCTTAGCAGGTTCAAGCCTCCAATGACTCTTTCTTAGAATCTATTGTCATTGCTATTTTTAATGATCAGGAGGAGTTTGTCTTATAAGACTTTTATTTTGATCAACTCTTTTTCAAGGCAATAAAAGTTATGATTACCTTTGTATTTTATTTGATCTTGAGAAGCCACTTCCTCTTTTTATATGGAAAAACTATAACTTTAGTAAAGTTTTATTATTTACCTGTTCATTTATTGGCTATGTGGTCATACTCATCAAATTTAACATTAAAGATGGATTTAGTATGTTTTGTGCTTCTGCAGCAGAATAACTGAGACTGGGTAATTGATAAACAATAGATTTTTTTTCCTGCAGTTCTAGAAGCTGAGAAGTCCAAGGTCTTTGAACTTGCATCAGGTGAGGGCATTCTTGCTGTGTCATCCCAAGGCAGAAGGGCAAGAGAGGGTAAGAGCAAGAGCAAGATAGAAAGATTCAAACTCATTCTTTTATCAGGAACCCACTCCTGTGATAACTAGCCCACCTCCATGATAACACCATTAGTCCCCCTTTTAAAGGTACCACCTATCAACACTGTTGCATTCGGTATTGAATTACTAACACATAAACTTTAGGGGACACAGTGAACCCAAAACAGGAATACAGTACCATATTTCTTTGGACATTTAAAGTTAAAGCTGATTTTAAGTTAAGCAAACTGTGTGTATGAAAAGATAAAAAAGGTTGAGTCACTACTCAAATAATAAAAAGCAGATGAAATCAATCCAATTCATCTTATTTTCTTTGCCCTTTGACTTACTACATAAATAATGTATATAAAAAGTCCCTTGAGTAATTTGGTACTTGGCTAAAACAAGAGGGAAATGATACTTTCTAATACAAGTATTCCTAGAAAGAGGGTTGACAAGTATAAATACATTTTTTAAAAATGCAGTGTATAGTACTGACTCCAAAGAACAATGAGTCAAATTTCCCCAAGGATTACTCCACATTACGAGTAAATACCGACTAGTTTAGTTCATAAATGAATGTTTACAAGACTTAATATGGCTACCTCTAAAATATGTTCTCTAGAAAAGACATCATAATATTTTTCCATTGATTGTGTCACCAAGCCTGGCATTCAAGTTGAGAAATTTGCCAAAGTATACTATAAATTATATCTCAAGGTAAATTGAAGGTTTATTTCACTTTACAGATTAATACATTTAAGTTAAGAAGCAAATAATGAAGAGTAAAATAAGTATTTATGTGCATATTAATTTCCTCTGATATATTTTGAATTGAACATTAATCAGTTCCAGCCAGAAAAATGTATCTTTAGTACTTACTACTCCCTAGAAATTTGATTACTTAATTTTTCAATATTAATATTGATATTTAATTTTCAATATTATTATTAATATCACTGACATATTAATTACGGGAACATACAGAGAAATATGGTGGATTCCTTGTTCCAATATTATGTCTTGTCCTCGTGATTACAGGATTGTGAAATAAGTCATTCATCAATATTCTTGTGTCTTTGTGAAAATTATCTAACATGTTCTCAAAAATAAACTGCAATAAAGTGAAAAAAACATCACTAAGAGATGGAACAGAGATACAGAATGTAAACATTAGTTATTCCATAAGCAATTTAATTTTTTTATTATAACGTAAGTTCTGGGGTACATGTGTATAGCGTGGAAGTTTGTTACATAGGTATATACATGACCCATCAACCCGTCATCTACATTAGGTATTTCTCCTAATGCTATCCCTCCCTTAGCCCCCCAACCCCTGAAAGGCCAGGGTGTGTGATGTTCCCCTCCCTGTGTCCATGTGTTCTCATTGTTCAGCTCCCACTTATGGGTCAGAACATGTCGTGTTTGGTTTTCTGTTCTTGTGTTAGTTTGCTGAGAATGATGGTTTCTAGCTTCATCTACGTCCCTGCGAAGGACATGGTATCATTCCTTTTTATGGTTGCATAGTATTCCATGGTGTATATGTGCCACATCTTCTTTATCCAGTCTATCATTGATGGGCATTTGGGTTGGTTGCAAGTCTTTGCTATTGTGAACAGTGCCACAATAAGCATACGTGTGCATGTGTCTTTGTAGTAGAATGATTTATAATCCTTTGGGTACATACCCAGTAATGAGATTGCTGGGTCAAATGGTATTTCTGGTTCTAGATCCTTGAGAAAGAGCCACACTCTCTTCCACAATGGTTGAACTAATTTACACTCCCACCAACAGTGTACAAGAATTCCTATTTCTCCACATCCTCTCCAGTATCTGTTGTTTCCTGACTTTTTAATGATCAACTTTCTAACTAGTGTGAGATGGTATCTCATTGTGGTTTTGATTTGCATTTCTCTAAAGACCAGTGATGATAAGCTTTTATTCATATGTTTTTTGGCCACATAAATGTCTTCTTTTGAAAAGTGTCTGTTCATATTATTCACCCACTTTTTGATGGGGTTGTTTTCTCATAAATTTGTTGAAGATCTTTGTAGATTCTGGATATTAGCCTTTGTCAGATAGATAGATTGCAAAAATTTTCTCCCATTCTGTAGGTTGCCTGTTCACTCTGATGATAGTTTCTTTTGCTGTGCAGAAGCTCTTTAGTTTAATTAGATCCCACTTGTCAATTTTGGCTTTTGTTGCCTTTGCTTTTGGTGTTTTAGTCATGAAGACTTTGACCATGCCTATGTCCTGAATGGTATTACCTAGGTTTCCTTCTAGGGTTTTTATGGTTTTAGGTCTTACACTGAAGTCTTTAATCCATCTTGAGTTAATTTTTGTATAAGGTGTAAGGAAGGGGTCCAATTTCAGTTTTCTGCATATGGCTAGCCAGTTTTCCCAACACCATTTATTAAATAGGGAATCCTTTCCCCATTGCTTGTTTTTGTCAGGTTTGTCAAAGATCAGATGGTTGTAGATGTGTGGTGTTATTTCAGAGGCCTCTGCTCTGTTCCATTGGTCTATATATCTGTTTTGGTACCAGTATCATGCTGTTTTGGTTACTGTAGTCCTGTAGTATAGTTTGAAACCAGGTAGCGTAATACCTCCAGCTTTGTTCTTTTTGCTTAAGATTGTCTTGCCTATATGGGTTCATCTTTTTTTCCACATGAAATTTAAAGTAGTTTTTTTTTTTTTAGTTCTGTGAAGAAAGGCAATGATAACTTGTTGGGGATAGCATTGAATCTCTAAATTACTTTGGGCAGCATGGCCATTTTCACAATATTGATTCCTCCTATACATGAGCATGGAATATTTTTTTCATTTGTGTCCTCTTTTAGTTCCTTGAGCAGTGGTTTGTAGTTCCCCTTAAAGAGGTCTTTCACATCCCTTGTTAGCTGTATTCTTAGATATTTTATTCTCTTTGTAGCCATTGTGAATTGGAGTTCATTCATGATTTGGCTCTGTGTTTGTCTATTATTGGTATAGGAATGCTTGTGATTTTTGCACCTTGATTTTGTATCCTGAGACTTTGCTGAAGTTGCTTACCAGCTTAAGGAGATTTTGGACTGAGACAATGGGGTTGTCTAAATATACAGTCATGTCATCTGCATGAAGACAATTTGACTTCATTTCTTCCTGTTTGAATACCCTTTATTTCTTTCTCTTCCCTGATTGCCCTGGCCAGAACTTCCAATACTATGTTGAATAGGAATGGTGAGAGGGCATCCTTGTGTTGTGGCGGATTTCAAAGGGAAGGCTTCTAGTTTTTGCCCAGTCAGTATGATATTGGCTGAGGGTTTGTCATAAATATCTCTTATTGTATTGAGATATGTTCCATCAATACATAGTTTATTGAGAGTTTTTAGTATGAAGGGCTGTTGGACTGTGTCAAAGGCCTTTTTCTGCATCTATTGAGATAATCAGTAGGTTTTTGTCATTGGTTCTGTTTATGTGATGGATTACATTTATTGATTTGTGTATGTTGAACCAGACTTGCATCTCAGGGATGAAGCCAACTTGATCGTGGTGGTTAAGCTTTTTGATATGCTGCTGGATTCGGTTTGCCAGCATTTTATTGAGGATTTTTGCATCAATGTTCATCAGGGATATTGGACTGATTTTTTTGGTTGTTGTTGTGTCTCTGCCAGATTTTGATATCAGGATGACGCTGGCATCATAAAATGAATTAGAGAGGATTACCTCTTTCTCTATTGTTTGGAATAGTTTCAGAAGGAATGATACCAGCTCTGTTTCGTACTTCTGGTAGAATTTGGCTGTGAATCTGTCTGCTTCTGGGCTTTTTTTAGTTGGTAGGCTATTAATTACCGCCTCAATTTCAGAACTTATTATTGGTCTATTCAGGGATTCGATTTCTTCCTGGTTTAGACTTGGAAGGGTATATGTGTCCAGGAATTTATCCATTTCTTCTAGATTTTCTAGTTTTTTTGCATAGAGGTGTTTATAGCATTCTCTGATGGTAGTTTGTATTTCTGTGGGATCAGTGGTGATATCCCCTTTATCATTTTTTATTGCATCTATTTGATTCGTCTCTCTTCTTTATTAGTCTGGCTAGTGGTCTATTTTGTTGATCTTTTCATAAAACCAGTTCCTGGATTCATTGAATTTTGAGGAGTTTTTTGTGTCTCTACCTCTTTCAGTTCTGCTCTGATCTTAGGCATTACTTGTCTTCTTCTAGCTTTTCAATTTATTTGCTCTTGCTTCTTTAGTTATTTTAATTGTGATGTTAGGGTGTCGATTTTTAGATCTTTCCTGATTTCTCTTGTGGGCATTTAGTGCTATAAATTTTGCTCTAAACACTGCTTTAGCTGTGTCCCAGAGATTCTGGTACATTGTAACTTTGTTCTCATTGGTTTCAAAGAACATCTTTATTTCTGCCTTCATTTCATTATTTACCCAGTAGTCATTCAGGAGCAGGTTGTTCAGTTTCCATGTAGTTGTGCGGTTTTGAGTGAATTTCTTAACTGCGAGTCCTAATTTGATTGCACTGTGGTCTGAGAGAGTGTTTGTTATGATTCCTGTTCTTTTGCATTTGCTGCGGATTGCTTTACTTCCAATTAATTATGTGGTCAATTTTAAAATGAGTGTGATGTGTTGCTGAGAAGACTGTATATTCTGTTGATTTGCAGTGAAGAGTTCTGTAGATATGTATTAGGTCTCCTTGGTCCAGAGCTGAGTTCAAGTTCTGAATATCCTTGCTAATTTTCTGTCTCATTGATCTGTCTAATATTGACAGTGGGGTGTTAAAGTCTCCCGCTGTTATTGTGTGGGAGTCTAACTCTCTTTGTAGGTCTCTGAGAACTTGCTCTGTGATTCTGGGTGCTCCTGTATTGGGTGCATATCTATTTAGGATAGTTAGCTCTTCTTGTTGCATTGATCCCTTTACCATTATGCAATGCCCTTTTTTGTCTCTTTTGGTCTTTGTTGGTTTAAAGTCTTTTTTATCAGAGACTCAGATTGCAACCCCTGCTTTTTTTTTTTTTTTTTTTTTTTGCTTTCCATTTGCTTGGTTAATATTCCTCCATCCCTTTATTTTGAGCCTATATGTGTCTTTAACGAAGATTAAAATAAGTAATTATGCCTGTATTAATTTCCTCTGATATATTTTGAATTGAATATCAGTCAATTCCAGCCAGAAAATGTATCTTTAGTACTTACTACTCCCTAGGAATTTGATTATTTAACATCATCACTGATATATTAATTATGGGAACATACAGAAAAATATGGTGGCTTCCTTGTTCCAATATTATGTCTTATCCTCGTGGTTATAGGTTTGTGAAATAAGTCATTCTTTTCACAAATATTCTATTCAAATATCAATATTCTTGTGTCTTTCTGAAAATTGTTTAATGTGTTTTCAAGAATAAACTGCAATAAAGTGGAAAAAAAAACCCTAAGAGATGGAACAAAGATACAGACTGCAAACATTAGTTATTCCATAAAGGATTTATTTTTTTAGGATGACTCTGTGATCATATGTAATTGCTTCCATTTTTAAAAAATTTCTATTTTTTCTGATCTGTGTGCAACACAAATTAGAGAATGAGTAAAAAACACAAGTGGACAAAAATAATTCCCTTTCAAACATCAGAAATGAGAATATTGGAATCTTTGCTTTCTTATTGATTTTCTTTCAATTACAGATTTAAGCAGGGATGGATATGGGAGCATAGATCAAAATTAGAAGTCTAGCGAAGTCAAATGATATTACTGCACAATAGACAAGAGATTAAGGGTCAGCATTTAGTGAATACAGGGAGAATCAAATAGAGCTCGGGGGAAGCAAAGCATGCATTAAATGATCAGTCAATTAAATGATCAGTCAAGTCTGGAAGGTGCATGTTACCAGTAGAAACGCAGTAGCACAACATGCGAGAATGCATTTCTTTTTCCGAGTGTAGATACACTCTTTACACTCTTTATATTCTACTTTTTTTTTTTATGTCCCCTGATGGTGGTAGAGAGATCGTTTAGGTCCACAGCTATTGATTATAGCAGAAAAAATAGCATAAAGACATAAGAAGTCAACATGGAAATCCTGATGATATCATAACCTCAGCATCATTACCATCATCATCATGGTTATCATATCATCATCACTATCATTATTTATAAATTTTTACCATGGATATTGTGCTGAATACTTCGTATCCAATTCTTTTAATTTTTTACTTATGATAATTATTCAATCATTCCATAGTATTATCTTCATTTGATAGCTAAGAAAACTTCAATAACACCATAGTTTTTATATACCTAAAAAATGGCAGAACCAGGATGAGTTAAGTTTGAATTCAAGAGCTCAGCTCTTAAACTTTGCTGTCCTATCCTCTCTTACTTGACTTTCACACAAGTATAGTCAAGCAACATCTGTAGGCACATGATAAAGCTGACTGCTCCACCAGGTCAAAATATTAAGGTAAAGACGCTATACTCAGGACCCATGAAAGAGAGGTTCACCCTAAGGTCTTATACCTGTAAAGGCCCACCAAATTGCACTGCAGTTTGGAAGTGATTTTCTACATTTTGCAAAGCCTCAAAGTACACCTTCATTCAAATTAACATGGCACAGATTAAAATGCCAAATTTGGCTTTCATTTGAAGTTTGATCAACTACATATAATAATACTATTTTGCTCATAGTGATCAGAAATAATAATGGACATTTCTAAGACTTTACTATCTCCTTACTTTTATATGTTTTGATTAATAAAATTTGGAAGCAATCTTGCCTCAACCATTTTTATATTTTTTAGATGTTAAGTATCTATCCTCCAACCTAAGCTTATAGAAAAAGTATAAAATTTGAAATATTATTATTCAAATAATATTATTTCCAGGGAAATAATCAAAAGACACCCTGCTTTTTACTGACTCATTCATTCATTTATTCATTCAACAAAAATATACTGAGCGTTATCTATGTGTCATGCACTGGTGTATTCTCTGACAGCAAAGCAGTGAATGCAACAAAGTCTTCATGAAGCTTGTAAAAAACTAAATACAGTTATATACATTATATAATGTCAGGTTTGTGTGTTACTGAAAAAATCAGGGAAAGTGATAGGGAGAGGCAGAACTTATTATTTCATTAGATGGCCAGTGAAGGATTCTTTGAAGAGGAGACATGTGAACAGGGACCCAAAGAAAGTGCTGAGAAAGCCCTATAGGTATCTGAATGAGAGTATTTTAGGCAGAGAGAAAGCAAATACTAAGCCACTGAAGCAAGAGTGTCCTTGGAAGTCTGGAAGAAAATTAAGGACACCATGTGAGTTTGAGCTCAGTAAAGGAGGGGACTAATAAAAGAGATGAAAGAAGAGAAATAGCAGAAACATTCACACCAGGCTTTATGTCATGAAAGAAACTCAGTGGATAATCTTGAGCAGAAAAATATGACATGATTAGGCTTACATTTTAAAGAATCACTGTCTTCTGTGTTGAGCACCAGGTGTGGAAGTGGGAAGGCCACTACAAATCTATTGCAGTAGTTCAATAAACATATTAACATACGTGTATAAGTTTTGAAGATGATAACTGTCACAGTGGTAATAAGAGTATAGATTTGTCATGTATTTTAAAGATACAATCTGCAGGACTTGCTGTTACTTGGGGTATGGTGTATGAGAGAAGGACAAGTAAAGAATAATGCCAAGCTTTCTGCCAGGAGCAACTGAAGGAATAGAGGTAATTTTTCCTGGAATACTAGAGACAGAGGAAGAACTAGTATTGAAAAGTTTGGAGAAGACAACAAAGCTACTATGCTGATTTTTTTTGACATGTCTCAAGGATAGTGACCTCCTCAGAAAGATGATGGTTTTTAAAAATGTTATCAAACCATAACACAAGAAAAGAGCAAAAAAAAGATGATAATAATAATAGCATTATTGGCTGACTACTTAAAATGAGCAAGTTATGCTAACTTATTTATATGCATTGTATCATAATTAATTGTATGTGCGCAAGTCTTCACTTTTGATTTGGAGCTTGCATATATATTAGTATACTATTTGACCTTCATCACAGTTTGCTGAAATAGACACATATTGTTGTTATCCCTATTTTTCAAATGAGTAAACCAAGACAATGATATTTGTTCACTTTGTAAATATAGCAAAAAGTGCATCCTCTAATTTCTGAACCAAGCTTCTTTCACCATATCACATTGGCTCATATATTTGGGCAGGTGAATCTCCTTGTACTCAGGGCATTCCTTATTTTTTTTAATACAGTGGGGGCAGGTTCCCTTTATTCCCATAAGCTTCCATTGCTTGGGTGACCGAAGACTCTTCACTATGGGCTAGTGAAGTTGTTAGCTGTTGAAAGTTAAGGGGCTAAACTTCTACATTTCAAACATTCCTCCAAGTAGCCTATGTTATACTGGTATCATAAAGATGTAGAGGAAGCACTTAAAGAAAAGATTAAAGGCGGAAGAAAGGAGGAAAAATAGAATTATGGGGAATATTATAATAATGTATAATGACCACATAAAGTAATAAGAGGATGATGCATTGATCTATTTGTATCCTTCAAGTTTCATATCTGTACATGAATCAATAAAATTAAATTCACATTTTTCATAGATCTTTTACATCCTCAGTTATGCTGAATGTACTACTCTCATTTGTTTTCATCACAACAAAATGTTTATGGCATAGGATACTCATTTGAGGACAAGCTATGGTATGTGAAACTGTTGCTTCTTTTCGAATCAATATAAAAATGACCTGATAGTGATGATGACAACAATGGAGTACCAAAGAGGAGTAAATCAAACTCTTCCTAGTAGATTAAAAAAAGTCACCGAACAGGGAAATGTACAGCTATTTTCAGAGAAACGTTAAAGAGCCATTAATATGCTTAATTGCAAATAAAAGGAAAAGAAATCTGGTTACCAAAGCAGAAAGATTATTTTGTAAGGATATTGGGGAGTTCAGTAAATCAAAGGTAAGCTGGAAGACTAAGCTCAGCATTCAGGCAGGAACCAATATAGTCTAGGAAGCTATGAACATAATTATGAGTAGAGTTTGGTTGTGAGAAAGACATTTCAGGTCCTGCCACCATGAGACATTATTGCCTAATGGATGCTGCTGTAGTTATAAGTCCAATACCAATTCCACCATTCCCAGTAGGCACTGGACTCTGGATACTAAGATTAAAGTATATTTTAAAGGCCCCCATAAGTTGCATCCAATTGACCAGGCCTTAATTATCTGGTTTCATTTAACCAAGGCAACCTTAATATTCTCAAGTTGACTAAACTTCACACATGTTTCTTCCTGACGTGGCTTCTGAAGTTCCTTTTCTTCAAATATTTACTTTAGAAAATGTGATTGTAAATTATTTCTTTGCCCCTTTGAGATATTCTCCTAGCCACCTGTCAGTTTTACAATGCAGAAATATTTTTTTTCAGTGACTTGGGAATTGTTCTTTTGAAATATAATCATCAAAAAAAGATTATACCAGCCTCTGTGGGAAGGTAGGATTTTAACTTAACTTTGATAAAGTAAGTGACAATTAGTAAACACATATTGTGTAATTTCATTTGTTAGTTGGTTCACCTCTCTCCAAACGTTCTCTAGTACTTTCTCACAAGTTCACCCTAGCACTTAACAATTTTTCCATTTTTCATTTCAAGGAAGTTGAGTTAAATCTCTCTCTCCTATTGCGAGAGGCCTGAATGAAGTCTTTCTTGCCTGTTTAACTTGTCAACTGGAATTTTTCTTTGACACACTCCAATTTCTATGGGTCGCAAAGTACAAATACTTGAACCTTTTACAATTTTCCTAAGTGGAGGCAGAATCACCTCTCACCAAGACTCAGGCTGCAAAAAAAAAAAAAAAAAAATCCCAAACACTGGGAGAAAGTTTTCAGGCTGAATGGCTAAAACCAGACTAATGCCCACTATTTACCTGCAATATAATGTCTAAGAGACTATTATTCTTTCTTGCTCACGCTGAAGACCAATACTCTTATAATAATGGTACTTTTCTGTTACAATGAATTTCATTGAAGATCCTTAGGCTAGGTTATTGGACAGTAAGCAGCTTCAAAACTATCATGACTAGCTTCATCAGATCTGTATGGTTGGAAATGGTGACTCCCATCATGATGATAGCTAGTATATGCTGAATAGCTTGCCAGGAACTTTTTTTTGCCAATTCATTTAAAAAAATGAACCATTTTAAAGGTTAGAAACTTTTTAAATGTTATTTATTGGAGCTCCAAAAATAACCATGAAAGAAAAGATCCATCACTTACCACTACTTCTCAAGTTGCAAATTGACTCTAGGTCTACACACATAGCCAGCAATCTATAGAAATAATTTAAAAATCTAATCTTGAATTAGAATATACATCAAAGTAAAGTAAACATTTGAACCTTCGTACTCCCAACTCCAAAACTTTTACTTTTGCTGCAATAATTATAACCCTATTGAAAATATTAACAGTAAAACAGTGAACTATAATAATTACAATGTGTTCATTTCTTAGGAAAAGGGTCTTGTGGCCATGCTTTTGTATTCAAAAGAAAATAGCACCAGTGTACTCCTGTATGAGCACTTTCACTAGTTTTAATACAGTTTAATATATAGAACTTATTAAAAAATGCTTTGGATGACAAACATACTGAAAGCTATCTTTTTTCCAAAAAATAAATATAGTTTTCCCTTAGTCCTACAACTTGACTCCATTTCTCTCTTGCTTTTTATTTGTATTTTATTTTTACAGCTAAACTTTTCATAATAGTTGCATATACTTCATGTATCTTCCATTCTTCCAGTACACTTTTGAACTCACACCAGCTGTTAGGATTTGTTTTCACCACTTCAACCAAAATTGCTCTTTAACCTGATGACTCTTAGCCCTCATTTATTTGGTCTTTTGGCAACATTTGGTAAACCTTTATTTTCATTAGCGTTTGTGACAACTTTTCTCTTGGTTCTTATTTGAATTCATTGGTTCCTCCTCGGGTTTCTTTGCTGGTTACTCTTCACCTTTCTTTATTATAAATTAATTTTACTGTCTCAGGGTTTAGTCCTTTGATGTCTTTTAACCTCTGCTTATGTTAAATTGACTTCATAGGAGTTCTCATCTCACCCTTGTCTTTAAATATTTTCTAAATACTGATAATCCTTAAATGTTTATTTATAGCTCAGATTTCTCCTCTGAACTCTAAATATGTGTATCCTCTTCCTTATTCAACATGTCCACTTCAAAAGGGAGTTACGGTTGGATATAATTTATTATAGACACTATTTTCAAAAAGACATAAAATTGTATACCATGTTGGCTTCGAAATGTATGAATGAATTATCTCTTGCCTGCTGTACCAATAATCATGGCTACTCACAATTAGGGTCGGTCTTCAGTCCATCCTGTCACACTGTGCTAAACACAGTTATGTTCACTGGCTGAGAAGAGGTTACAAGTTGAAACAGGATGCTTTCACAGTGATCCACTTCTTTTGAGCCTCCAAGTGACAAATTTATAATTTTTTTCATTATTTTCTAAAGAAGGACATCTGAGCAGTATTTTTTAGGGTTAAAATAATGACCTGTGAAACACACTAGCGGTATATAATTGTAGTCAATATGTTTCACTACAAAAATTAACTTATCAATTTAAGGAGTTGATGTTAAAACAACTTGCGACTAGACCTAAAGTAAATTTGATTTATCTACTTCATTTATTTTTCCTTCAGACTGCACAGGCCAGGAATTATTTTAAGTACTCCTAATACCATGGTTGTCTTCCATTTCTGGTCCCTTAAGAAATATCAATAGTCAATTCACATGTAGGTTTAACTAGAGTTTTATCTTTATTGAAAATCACATATGAGGAGACCTGAATTAGTATCCTGTTTTAACAATTTTAGTGCACCCTATTTTCACTCTTGTAATAATTTTTAAAATGTCATTAATATTTGGAGCGCTAACTCTGCTTTTGAAGGTCACAAAAAAGCTGAAATGTGGATTATTATATGCATAAATATTAAAAGACAAGAATATCCAAACATAAGTATTTTATGTTAATTATTCAGTTTTGGCATAAGTTAGTGGAGTTTACTAGGTATCAAAACACTATGGAAAAGAATTATATAACCTTTACTTTATGACTTAAAGGATTCTTACTCAGTGGGGCATTTGGCTCTCAGCTCTCAAAATCTGACATATTCATGTTCCCAGTTTCTGTTTTCCAGAGCTGAGACCCTGGACTCAGAGCTTTGGACTAAGCATTCCCCAAGAATGTAGAACCCACTTGTTGTTAGTCAGGAGGGTTACAAGAACCTTCAACATCTACAGATGTTGATTCCCAAACTCCTGTGTACTGAGTTGAAATGAGGAATGCTGGGGAATGATTAGTCTAAAGCTCAGAGTCCTGGGTCTCAGCTCTGGGAAATATATATATATTTATTTTTATATTTATATATAATTATATATTTATATATTATATATTATCATATATGTTTGATTATATAATTATATATAATTATATATAATGTAGTTTATATATATGTGTGTGTGTGTGTGTGTATATAAATATATAAAACACCACAGGAAATAGGCATTCCAGATCTGAGGGCAGAAGAATTTTCTTCCAAGCTTCTGTGACCAAGTCTAAGTCTCCACATATTACTTCATTTCTGGTAACTAAATTTCTGCTTTGTTCCCTTATGTTTGAGATCAGTTTTAATAACCTGTTTGCTAGTTTGGGCTTTCTCTTATTGGAGCTCTTTAATGTTCTTTCCATTCCCTCTATTCTCACCAAGAAATTAAGCCCTAATCCCTTATACAGGCAAAAACCTACTTACCTGTGGTAGATTTCCCATATCCCAACTGCCTTTTTGCCTTCCTGACCTAGTCTTGATCAATTAATCTGATTAAAAATAGTGGCTTTATTTTTACAATGACTGTGTCTGGGGTTTTTGTGACTGAGCTGGGCTGATCCTGTGCTCCAAGAATCTTTATGAAAGTGATTCAATATTGGATCAGAATTCTTAAAGAGGTTAACTACACTCACCTTGTACAATAATAAGCGATTATCAGAAAGCTTCATAGAATAATGAATATGCCAGGAATATAGCATAGGAATTCAAATCTAGCTGTCATATTAGAATTTGTCTTGGTATTTGATTGCTCTTGTGAGAGATGCTTTTAAAAGAGATTTTTTAAATTTAAAATTAAAATTTATTTGACATGCTTCCTTATTAAAGAGTGTTAAGCCACTATATAGCTGAATATTTTTAAATGTCTTCATAGGGATTCCCAACTAAGGTTTTTAGACAACCATCCTATGTCCATAACATTTTTTTTTTGTTTTTGAGATGGAGTCTCACTCTGTTGCCCAGCCTGGTGCGCAATGGCACTATCTTGGCTCACCTCAACCTCCGCCTCCTCTGTTCAGGCGATTCTCCTGCTTCAGCCTCCCGAGTAGCTGTGATTACAGGTATGTACCACCATGCCTGGCTAATTTTGTATTTTTAGTAGGGACAGGGTTTCTCCATATTGGTCAGGCTGGTCTCGAGCTCCCAACGTCAGGTGATCTGCCCACCTCTGCCTGCCAAAGTGCTGGGATTAGAGGCGTGAGCCACCATGCCCGGCCAGTCCATAATATTTTTACACACACACACACACACGCACACACACAATCATTTTAAAACAATTTTTGTTAGGTCCACAGCAGAAAGTATTAATTGAATTTCAGTAGAAGCCATATATCTTAATAACATATCTCAAGAATTCATGGTAAAAAGTCACTGTTAAAACCAAACTTTGGAGAAGTGTATGGCAATAAGTGTTATACTCTCAAAAATTGGCAGGAAGTGAGTACTTCCTCCTTCGAACATTTTTCTCATAACTTTTACCTACAAATGAAAAAGGTAGGAACTTTTTTATGAGAGGCTCTTTGTCATCGAGGCTGCCTTCATGGCATGGTTCTATTACCTAAGAGATGTCAACTAGCTGTAATTGGTACTCACCAACCAGCCGATTTTAAAATAATCATGTGTGTGTGTGTGTATATATATATATATATATATATATATAATTTCTTGCCCACAATATCTCTCTCCTTCAGTCTTTCTTCATTTTCAAATTTTCCCATAATTTATTAAGTCATTCTGTCCACTCTCATCTTTCACTCCTCCCTTTCCCTCATTTCCACACCTTTAATCAAGTTTTTTCCCCATTATATCATTAAATGGATTGCATAGAGAATTTAACTCTGAAGAAAGAGTAAAATCCTCTCCAAATAGTTCCAGAAATTCACCAACATCTAACTTTTCAAGGTGCCAAGAAGTTTCCAGGGATATCTAACCACACCCAGTGGATATCATTCATGAGAAACAATCTAAGGGTCAAATAAGAAAATCTGAATCAATGGGTTGTTGTTACAGAGTTAAACATATAGAAGAGGGAGCAACATTCTGGAGATGAATCGAATTATAGAGTCTGAAGAAACAAGTAGAGAAGGCACACTGGAGAGCAAGTATGTGGGAAGCCAGTAAGCTTATACTGGGGTTGAAATCAATCACAAAGAAGAGATGGAAAGAGCCACAGATGCAAAGCTGAGTTTTGGTCATCTCTCATCTCTACGTGTCACTTTATATGTTTCTTTTATACCTGGAGTAAAGTCATGAGTAAAAACTCAAAACAGAATTTGCTAACATCAAAAGCCATAATAACCTTGCGATCAAATAACTTACTTGCTAATCCAAATTAATAACAATATTTCTTATCCATCATTTTGCCTGTCATTCTATATCCTCTACCTTATACTCCTCTAAATATTCCTAGTTCTATTTTAAGTAGTTAAAATAGTATGAAGAGGCAAAACTATATATTAGCTGTGCCTGTGTTAGGCAGGAGTAGGGGAAAATAAACAGCTATTAAACCTTCACAGAAATTATCCTCTAAGGTAATGACTATTTATTAGTGAATTTGACCTCAGTATATCTTTCTCTGATCACGCTGTTGTTGACTTCCAAATGTTAGCATGAGATTTTTATCTTACCTGACCCAAACTAAGAGGTTTTGGTCTTCTTGATCTCCCCCATTTAAGCCTGATATTAGTCTAGTAATTGAACTCAGGAACTCTTATATTTTGCATATTAGTGTTGATTTTTTTCTCAAACTATGATTAATCCTATGATAGTTCAATATTGAATTATAGAGATGCCTAGTGAGAACACTGAGCAGAATGTTTTTAGTGACCTCAGACCAAGGTAATAGTTGTACATATCTTAATAGAAAAAACTGTTTTACTTCTGACCAATGTGCCAGAGCTAATACAGAAAGTCTAGGACATGGACATTACTTTAACAGATATGGATATAGATTAGATAAAATGACATATGTTTTCTATATTTTAACTTCCTTCTAGCCAATTATTTTTTCATCCATGTGAAGTGAAACAGAGATTATAACTCAGACTTTATTTTTCATATGTGAGATTTCTATTGAGTAAATATTGGAAGAGGCAGTTCATGACTTAAGGAAAAAAGCTGTATTTTGCTCAAAAACTTTATTCTCTCATTAAACAAAATTTTCATGGAAAGAGAGCTATGATGTTGAGAATTGGCCAGTTAATTTACATTCAGAATTTCAGGGTTTGAATCTCTGCTATGTCCCTTCATCTCCCTGAACTTGAATTTGCCTAAAATAAAAAAAAAAAAAGCTACTTCAAAGAGTTCATGTCAGGGTAAAATGAGGTAATATTTCCAAAACTTGAGCAAATATTAGGTTCATATAAATATTTTGACTGTAGACAGAATGGTTTAGGTAGTGATGCTAATATTACATGTTCTTTAAAATTATTTTACCCCATTTATTTCATTTATTTACACACAGACATTTTATATATCCAAGTAGGATACAGGCTTTACCTATATCATGAGTAAATATCCTACACTCTCATTTTTTTCGAAGTTAAAAATATAATTACATCTCAGTCTTTATCATAGTGTATTTTTAATTAGAGAGTGGCATTTACTAACATTGAGATAGTTCATTTTCCCACAATATTATATGCACTTATAGAAGTATGAGAATCACTGTTAAACTGCATCAACTTATTTGGGATATTTTGAAGCTGAAGCTAATGGACACATGTTGTTTTAGTGTCATTGCCTTGATAAAATTTATTGCTAAATGTTTCTGTACTGCTTCTTTATTTGATCAAATTATTGGGACTTTTCCTTTTAGCCACCTGGAAGAATTTCCCATTGTAGGATTTTTCTATCAATATCCATTGAAAGTGCCACATCTATCTGGCTTTATATTTGCTATTCCACAGGGGTGTCAAAAGCAATCTGAGGGCCGGCTAGCAATGAAGTCCACTGTGTGTAGTTATGAGTTCTTCATTTTCCATCCTGCCAAGTCTCTGTTTAGTTGTTTTTGCATTCTCTTATTGTTCTCCTGATATTTCCAGCTTTGTTTCAGTTTATCCCTCCATGAATCGTTTTAAAAGAGTTAGACATCAAATTAAGTGTTTTATATTTCATTGCATATAAAGTTTATCTCATTCTTTTAGCTATCTTTTCATATTTTAATTTTTATTGATATATATATTCCCGGAACTAGTTCAGCAATTTAAAACATTATTTTTGATTTTTTAAAATTTTATTACCTTTGTATTGTTAAGAAAAAATTTTTTCAAACACTCTTTCTATAACATATAAAGAATGAGTTTGTAATGTGTATGTCTTTTGTATTATGTAACCTGTATTTTCCATATCTCACCACTATGGAGACAAAATTAAATTTATATTAACACTAGCAAAGATTTTTATTCAGTTCATTCTCATTCCTACTTACTCTTTAAATCATCCTCTTTTTAATAAATCTTCCATAATGTTTCCGTCTTCTTGGGTTGATTTGAGAAGAGGTCCTTTTGGCTGTCACCTGACAGCCAACATTTTTTTTTCTCTCCTACTTCTCCTTCTACATTTAAGAGAATTATGCCTGGGGTGGTTACAAATGCTTATCTGGTCCAAGATAGAGAAGGCTCATATTGTTTCTGACCCTTTATTCCGTGAGTAGTTAAGAATACTACTGAACCACAGTGATATTCCAGAAATAATATGATACCAATTGAAGACTTTACTGAAGTTTTCAACTTGAGGCCACTTGGGAATAACAAAGAAATGGAAAAATCTGTGCACTTTCCCAAAGAGACCCATTCCCAGCATTATGTTTAACACTGCCTCCATTAGAATGGTGGTAAACTATCTTCCCAAAGAAGCAATACACTTATGACCCTGTCTCTAAAAGATAAATATTTTATAAAATAACTTCTACTAATTTAACTGGGAATATTTCTATTAGTGCAAACATCAAGTGAGGTTGCAAATGATAGTTTGAACCTTCATTTAATGGAGATAAGTACATATATATATTATATCCACTAACCACTGAGCCAAAGTGCAGGCCAGTCAAATCACCAAGGCGTTCAAAATAAGATCATACAAGAAGATTCATCCTAAATTGTCCATAAAATTATTCAATTTTAGGAATATTAGATACTGCTAAAGTCTCCTTTGGGAGTGAAAGTAGGCACCAAGAACCAAAACACATATGTTGGTGGTTATTTTGCTTTTATTTTTAGAATCCTGATGTTCAGCTCAATTTATTTCTTCACATTATGTAAGACCTGATTTCCCAAGGGAACAGATAGTTACTAGCATGCCAAAAAATAATATTCCATAATGAGTACTTGGTATTGTGTTTCTAAATATGAAATATATAAACAAATGTTCAGCATTTAAAGAAAAACCTGTAATTCTTTTAAAAAGTTCAGACTCTCATTTTTAAATGTAGAACAGTCTTTGTTTCCTATGTACAATAAAAGGAGGACCTTAACCTAATTGTGTAGTGGACTTCACGTCCTTGAAATCATCTGATATTGTAACTGACAGTGCAGAAATGGGTATTCTCTCTTCTTCAAATCTTCCTAAAAAAGATGATCATAAAATTTTCCTCTATACTGGGGCTATAGTTGAAACTAAATGGCCTATATATATTGTTGTCCTAGTTTTATGGAAGTTTAGGCTACACAGAAAGAATGGCCAAATTACAGATTCTTAAATTGGAAGGGACAACTTAAATTTCCTTTGACACAAGAGGAACCTGAGATTCTAAACTGCCAATGTACCTCTGTTGGGACTTTGCCAGGGCAACTTAAAGAAGTGAGTTTAAGTCTTGTCTTCATTAAATTTTATTAGATTTTGGAAGACTATATATTAATATTTGTTAGCCTCAGGTTTTATTCACATATGAAATTATGATGGTTATTAGAAATGCTTCCCAGTTATTTCTGGCCCATCTCCTCCTAGTCACATGGTAGGAATATGCTCCTCAGCCCAATTTGAAGTTACCTGAGGCCACATGACTTCCTTTAGTCAATACAGTGGGAACATAAGTGGCAAGAGCTACTTCCAAGAATAAAGTTTGAAATCTAGTGAGTGCCTTGTCAGCTTTCTTTTACCCTTACTCAACAACTGTCAACATTTGGATGATGGCTATTCCATAGGCCTACCATGACTAAAAGTTTGAGAGTGAAACATTTATTGTTTTAAGATATGGAGACTAGAAGGTTCTTTCTGCAAAATAAGCTAGCTAATACTGAGTAATCCACTGCCTAACAGGATCAACATAAAGAAAAACTATATTACATCTGGTAAATTCTGGATCATCTTCTGTGCTGAAGAAATGTTAGATTAAATCTTATCATCAAAAATTAATTTTGTCAGCTGGACTCGGTGGCTCATGCCTATAATCCTAGCACTTTGAGAGGCCGAGGAAGGTGGATAACCTGAGGTCAGGAGTTCTAGACCAGCCTGGCCAACATGGTGAAACCCCATCTCTACTAAAAATACAAAATTAGCTGGGCATGGTGACACGCTCCTGTAATCCCAGCTACTCCGGAGGGTGAGGTATGAGAATCGCTCGAACCTGGGAGGCAGAGGTTGTAATGAGCCGAGATCACACCACTGCACTCCAGCCTTGGTGACAAAAGCAAAACTCCTTCTCCAATAAAAAAAGAAAAAAGAAATTTGAAATTTGTATTTCCAGATGACCAACATGCCTATATAGCAATATTTGCCAATATTTCCCTGTTGTGGGAAGTCAGGGACCCCGAACAGAGGGATTGGCTGAAGCCATGGCAGAAGAACATAAATTGTGAAGATTTCATGGACATTTATCAGTTCCCCAAATTAATACTTTTATAATTTCTTATGCCTGTCTTTAGTCTCTTAATTCCGTAATCTCCGTAAGCTGAGGATGTATGTTGCCTCAGAACCCTGTGATGATTGCGTTATATGCACAAATTGTTTGTAAAGCATGTGTGTTTGAACAATTTGAAATCTGGGCACCTTGAAAAGAACAGGATAACAGTGATTTTCAGGGAACAAGGGAGATAACCATAAGGTCTGACTGCCTGTGGGGCCAGGCAGAACAGAATCATATATCTCTTACAGAAACCGAATAGGAGAAATAACGCTGAATTATTTTCTCAGCAAGGAATAGCACTGGGAAAGGAATGCATTCCCAGTGGGGAGGTCTCTAAAATGGCCGCTCTGGGAGTGTCTGTCTCATGCAGTCAAAGATAAGGGATGAAACACGCCCTGGTCTCCTGCAGCACCCTCAGGCTTGCTAGGACTAGGAAATTCCAGCCTGGCGAATTGTAGTCAGACCGGTTTTCTGCTCTCGAACCCTGTTTCCTGTTAAGATGTTTATCAAGACAATATGTGCCCAGTGGGACATAGAAACTCATCAGTAATTCTAATTTTGCCCTGGCCTTGTGATCTCGCTCTGCCCTTCTGCCCTTGTAATCTTTTATTGCCCCTTGAAACGTGATCTCTGTGATTTACTCCCTGTTCGTACCCCCCTCCCCTTTTGAAATCCCTAATACAAACTTGCTGGTTTTGTGGTTCGGGGGCATCATAGAACCTGCCAACATGTGATGTCACCCCCGGAGGACCAGCTGTAAAATTTCTCTCAATTTACTCTTTCTTTTTTTTTCTCAGATGGGCCAACACTTAGGGAAAATAGAAAAGAACCTATGTTGAAATATTGGGGGCTGGTTCCCCCAATAATTCCCAGTATAAGTATACTGCCTCTTCTTTAGGGACATTTTGATGTAATTTAAGTTAGGGCTCAAATAAGCAATTCAATATGCAACAAATTTTAAAACCCTATTGCTTGTTTCTGTGTTTCAAGCATAGGCACTATGAAAATTGAGTGACAAAATTATTTTCTCTCTAGATTTTCAGATCTAAATATGCAACTACACACTCATCATCTAAATGCAGATGCCCTGTAAGAACTTCAACCACAATGTCAAGAAAAACACATAGATTTTCCTTTAGTGGGACAACATAGCTCCCACTCATGTAACATAAATTTTAATTAAAAAACAACTCTCAATTTCTTCAGCTAGAAACTATAGCAAAGTGATGTTGAGTTGACCTCCCTAATATCTCCAAAATTGGTACAATTTTTCTCTCTTCATAACCATTATCCAATATACATACCCTGCATTTCTCAATTTAATTATCTCAAAATTAAAAGGTCTATCTCTAATCACGCCCATTATTAACCATATCTATAAAATATAACCTGTGTGAGGTTTTAAAAATGCAAATATAATTATCTCACTGTATTTTCCTTGGGTAGCATCTGAACTCCCTAATAGAATTTACATACTGTTATAAACTGAATGTTTGTGTCCATCCCCCAATTCATATGTTGAATCCTGAGTCCCCATTTTTATGGTATTAGGTGGTAGAGCTTTTAGGAGGCAATTAGGTTTAGATAAGGTGGTAAGATTGGAGTCCTCATAATAAAATTAGAGGAAAAGACAGCAGAACTGTGTCTCTCTTTTATGTGAGGACACAGCAACAAATTAGCTATGTGAAAGCCAAGAGGAGTTCCCTTACCAGGAATCAAATCTGTCAAAACCTTCATCTTGACTTCCCAGCCTCCAAAACTTGGAGAAATAAATGTCTCTTAAGTGGCACAGTCTATGGTATGATGTTATAGCAGACTGAGCTAAGATAGGTATTTTATCATTTATGATTTGAGTCCAAGTTATCTTTCCAGTCTACTATCTCATCACTATCCATGGTACTATATCAACTTGGCTAAGATGGAACTACATTCCCAGTATCCACTTCCCACCCAAATACAGGTCAATAACTTTCATAGACTTCTCCGCTAGCTCTACTTTGTGGACACACTGGCAGCTTGACACACCCTGCTTCATAAAGGTTGGTTAGTAACATTTTTTTCTAATTTTCCAACTCATCTTTTCTTACTCCTTCAATTTTTTCACAATTGTATAATGTCTCGTTTAATAAATCCCTCATTCCTTTATATTCATAATGGTTCTTTCCCTAATTGCACAGGGACTTATATGGTCATTGGAAGTCATTCCAAGGCAATAAAACTCTGAGTATAGAAATGGGAGATTTATTCCTTGTTCTGATTAGATTTAAAGACATTAATGACTCCACTGCCTGTAGAAATAGGAACATTGGTAGCCCATGGCATGCGATGGCAAAACAATTACTTAAGATGGCAAAACAATTACTTAAGTGTTACCTGTAGTCAATTTCAATCAAATATATATCAAGGGCAACATTGTAGTGACCATGTAGTTGCCACTATCAAACTTTATATCGGAAACAATGAGTATTAAGGGGTTGGTTGTTTCTGATAGCACTGAAGGACTTGGAGAAAGAAAATGATGACTTCGGCTACTGGAATTCTGAGCTCAAGTTTTTAGTAGGAAAACAATTAGCTTTATGACTTATCTAAAAAATTGTCTATTTTCTGTATTATCAGGGAAGATATATCTAGAAACCAAGGTCAAAGACAAATCGTGACAAGGTTGAATTATAATACAAATTGAATTTGCAACTCCACAGTGTCTATTATATTAAAGTATCCAGTGAAAACAAATGAGAAACTGAAATTCAGGAAGGATATATATGGGCAGATTTCAAGTGAACAACGTATTGAACCCCTAAATTCGGCCAAATTTCTTTGCCAGTAGGAACAGTCCATTCTCCTTTCATGAAAGAATCTGGGCTCCTTTTGACTAATGAAATTGTAATGGCCTTCACAAGATAATACTTTTCACGAAAATGATGATACATCTTAGGACCTAACCCCAACACTACTCATGACTTAAACACCTACAGATAGACTCAAGTCCTGGCAGATTACACAGGTTGAGTTCCAAAGAGGAAGTAATCTAGGAGGAAGTATCAAGTACATGAAAAGTCTAATGAAATTTTTCCAATTTGTATTAGAAAACTGGCTCCTAACAATATTGGATCAAGGTGAAAGAAACAGTTTTTAGATCATATTGAATTTACTTATTTCAATGCTGTAAACAAAGTTTTCTAAATTCAGTATTCCAACAAATTTAAGTTAGCCTGTGTGTCTGGAAATGGTTCTGATCATTTTGTCAGTTGCTGGCAGAAAGCTGGGCCCAAAGGTGGCCTACAATAAATAAGACTGAGGTATATGACTTTGGGATATGGATATTTAAAGAGGTAATGAGGTCTGAATGCTAGATTTGATATGTAAGACTTGCTCACTTACTTTCTAACTCATATCACTCAAAGCTTGAGAGACATATTGATGAGAGGAGTGTGGCATCTTTGCCAAGGTTGCAGTGGCTTTCTCTGTAGGCAGGATTAACAGTAAGAGTGCTATATTCAGAATGGGCTCCCTGAGTTCAATGGGGATGATGGGATCCCAGAGTGGCATGGCCAAATGGTGGCACTTATCTTACAGAGAAATTTCTAGGGATAAAGTGGTTGGGTATGTTGAAATATTCTTTTCAGCATGAAGGGCAAGTTGATGCATTTGTACCTTCCTACTATTGTGAAAAAGTGCAGAATATATATTGGCTTCATTAAATCATGGAGACACATAGTATCTCATTTGGTTATGCTCTTTTGACACACCCAGTAACTTGAAAGGCTTCCAGCTTTGAATGGAGCCCAAAACAAGAGACAGCTCTGAAGCAAGTCCATGCTGCCATACAACTTGTTCTACCACATGGCCAGAAGATTTCATAGTTCTTCAAATGTTTATGGTAGGTTGAAATACTATGTGGAGTCTTTTGCAATCCTCTGTAGGTAAGCCACATAAATTTAGGAATTGAAGAAAAACTGTGTCATTCTCTGTAGAAAATACTGTTCTTTTGAGAAACTGCTTCTGGCTTACTACTGCACACTAGTAGAACTGGAATGTTTGACTGCAAGCCACAAACTATAATGTGACCTGAACTCTTCACTAAGGCTTGGGTGTTATCTGAACATCCCCCCAACTCCCAACCAGCCAACAACAAGGCAGAAATTTGGGCATGCAGATGAGTATTCTAATATGTTAGAATATTAGACATCAGGCTCAAACTAGCCCTGAAGGCACAAATAAATTACAGGAGTCAATGGATCAGATTTCCATGGCACCTACCCCCTCTATATGGCCTCTTTTCTCTCAACTTCTACCTATGGCCTCATGGAGAGCTTCTTACATCTAGTTGATTAAAAAAGATGTATTTTTGGCTCAGGTTTATAGATAAAACTGCTTAATATGTCAGAACCCTGGGCAGGTGCAGCACAACAGCCTCAGTCTGGGGTAGCCCAGGAGTATAATAGAGAAAGAAAATGCTCCCAAAAGGCAGAACTTTGAAGAGAGTACCTAGCTGTTCAGTTTTATCTAAAAGAAGAAATTACCAAAGGCACAGATCTACAATGATTAATGGCTGGTGGTTAAGGTTAGGCTGGATATTCAGGAATTTGGAATGAACATTATTGGAAAATTGGTGACAAAAAGGTCTTGCATTGCCCACACAGATTACTAACACAGCCTTCTAAGTGGTCTTCCTATTTCTAGTTTTGCTCTTTTCTAATCCATTCCCTAAAATGTAGCCTGAGGGAGCTTTTTAAATGTCTATCTGATTATTTCACTTCCCTGCTTGGGATCCTAAAAAGGCTATTTCTCTTTGATAAAATGCAAACTCTTAACATAGCTTACATATTGTAGACATTTATTACCTGACTCTAGTTTCTCTCTCTAGTCTATGTCCCATTATTCCCGAAGAAGAAAACTATATTTTAATCTCTATGTATTCATGTTATCCTTCTTCCTTGAATTCTCTTCACATACACCATCTGTAAATCACTTAAACAAAAGTTTAGACATTATTGTCTCTGGAAATATTTTTTGACCCATCCTCTCCCCATCTTCAGATAGAAGATCCTATTACATATAGTTGTACTTGGCCATATTTCTAGGTAAAACTTTCAGGAACGGCTCATTCCTAAACCCAGAACCATTTAAAGTTTATTCATTTTACAGATTCCAGGCTTAATTCTTCAGGCAATAGAGAAGAAGGAAAATATGTGTTCCTACAGTTACTTCTTTTTGTTTTTTCCTGCCTGGGATTAACTTCTTTCAAGGATAATTCAGAATAGTATTGATAATTTCTTTCAGTGGAAACTTCATTTTAAAGTAAGACTCCATCATTTATTTCTAACAAGGAAATAAGTAGGGTCCATCACTGAACATGTCACAAAATTAGATAAACCTTGGTTATCCATAGTCACCTCATTACACATGTATACTACCTTTATAAGTATATCGTGCATGTAAATTTGTATTATAGATGTCATAAAATTTCAAAGCTGAAATGAATATCAAAAGGCACCCAGGTCTACTCTAGTCTCATTGAAATGCTTTCCAAGTGGTTATGCATTTATTCTTTAACATCTGCAACCACTTAAAATGCACAATCTCACTAAGAGAATTTAATCCAACATAAGATATTTTTAACATACAGGTATCAGCGATTTATGAATTCAGAATTTTTCTCCCTGTAGTTTTAACCTAGTACTGTTCATTAAAGGCCATATGACAAAGTTTAATTCCTCTTAAAATTAATAGTCCTTTCAGTATTTAAAGTCTGTGATTCAGATTCCCAAAAAATGATTGAGATAATTTGGATGTTCATTCTCTTCAAATCTCATGTTGACATGTGAACCTGAGTGTTGGAGGTGGGCATAGTGGGAGGTGTTTGGGTCCTGACATTGGATCTTTCATGAACGATTTCGTTCTGTACTGGCAGTAATCAGGGAGTTCTCATTCTAATAGTTCCCAGGAAACCTGATTGTTAAAAAGAGCCCAGCACCTTTGTTTTCCCTCTTGCTTCTCTCTCACCATGTGATCTGCACACACCAGCTCCTTTCTCCTTCTGTCATGAGTGGAAGCTTCCTGAGGCTTTCACCTGAAGTGGATCCCAGCATCATGCTTTGTATACAGTCTACAAGACTGTGAGCCAAAGAAATTACCCAACTGAAGGTATTCTTTTACAGCAACATAGACTAAGACAATCATCACTTAAATTCTATATGTCTTCATATTACATACAAAAAAAAAATTCTAGGTGTGTGTGAGAGACAGAAAAAGAGAGAATACAGGAGAGTTGGGATATTTATTTGAAAGAGAAGATTAAAATGTTTATTTCTGAAAAGAACAGTTTAAGGACTATTTGTTTTAATCATCACAAAGACACTATGGCCTATATAAAGATGCAAAAAATTTCCTTAAGAAGTTAAATAAATAGCTACATGTAAACCTTGTATCAGAAACCACTGCCTTATGTAGAAACAGGAAAAAAAATCATTATCAACTGAACAAATTTATTTACATAATTAATTTTTTGTCACTGTTTTTGGTTTTCTTTTATAATTTCCCTCACAAGCAATTACTATTAAACATCCTTAACATGCAACACTAGTAAATTTTAGAAAAGCAAAATCCAGCAGCCTTCGGATTATTTCACCTATCATTTTTGGATTTTGTTTGGGCAACTAAGGCAAACAGATGCTTCTCTGCATCATGTGAAGACTCAAGCAGATTCATAGCTCAGTGCAAATGGACCTGCATATTCATCATACTCTCCAGTTATAAATGGCAAAGGCAACAGTGGCCATGTTGATCAGCACTAGGCATCTGGTACTCATGATTATTGTGAGGTTCTGAAAATGTTCTGGTTGTCCTTGAGTCTAGAAAAATAAAAGATGGTGAAAACAGACACAAATAGCCCACAAACAAAAAAAAATGGTAAATTTTAATACCAGCATCCATATTTATAGTAATTTTATTCCACATACATCCATTACAGGTGACATAAAATAATACATTTACTAAGCTAATGTGTAACTGTTAATGTATTTTGGCACTATTATTATAAAACAATGTTCTTCTATTACAGGATCAACCAACAGAGCCTCGTTATGATATATAAGAATTGCTGTGCTATTGATTGCAATATCAAATGGTGATGTCTACAGAACAATCAATGAAGTTAACCATTACCAAAACATACTTTTGTCATCAGAATCAGACAGTGAGACTGTAAAGATTGTACAACTTTTGTACATTATAACTAGGCAAGGAAGAAAGAATTGATACCATTGTTGTTTTTAGTAGGAGACCCATACAACACCAAGAAGTCTCTGTTTTTCCACTGATTGGTGTATATAGCAAAGATATCAGATCGATTATGTATCTGAACAAGAAACTGAATATTCCTCACACCCCCACTATTCTAGACACTGAAATGACAATAAGCATTTGCAATTCAGTCTTTCAGAGAGAAGAAAATATAAGCCCTCATTGTATTAGAATGTTATACATTATCAATTTCTCTGCGTTTGATAGTGAAATAGAAAGAAGTAAGATCCTTTCTTTGTGATTAATTCAACTAAAGACAGCGTAGAAACATAGAATGGGTGAGCAGCCCTCTAAGCTGAGGTCAGCCCTTTACAGAGATACTGAGGCCTGATCATGATGCCAATAGGCCAGCCGCTCTGTTTTGTCTCCATCCACACTCATTTTTGGTAACTAACTTAACCACCTAATTCTGAGCTCATCCCCAAGCTCTATTCATCCTCATGTTATCAGTACCCTAAAGATATTCATTGTCATTAAATTGCATAATACTGTAGAAAACTATAAGTTATTGCATATGCTAAACACTGTGTTGACATGATTTATATAATCCTCACAAAATCTTTGTGACGTAAGTTTCATTAGCCCATTTTCCACAGGAGGAAATAGAAGATCATAGATGTCAAATAACTTAATAACGATCTCACAAATTGTAAACAGCAGGTCCTGGATCTAAATATGGAACTATATGACTCCCAGTTTCCATGATTTATCCACTAGAGATCAAAGCCAGAAATGCAACTTAAGAGTTTTACTGGGCCCAAAATATACGTTTTATATCATGAGTTAGCAAGTTTTTCTATGAAAGGAAAGATACTAAATATTTTTAAGTTTTGGGGGCCAGATGGTCTTTGTTACAACCACTGAAACTTCCATTATAGAATGAAAGCAGCTATAAGAAAATGAGCATAGATGTGTTCCAATAAAACTTTATCTTTAAAAAAAACAAGGCTAGATTTCACCCTTGGGATGTAGTTTGCTACATCTCATCTCACACCATTTCATGTAATGATCAGCTTTATAAACAACCAATGGACTAAAAATTATTTCGTTCATTAGGATATTAATTCAGAATATTGTATAACATGGTTCAGCATCATGGCTCTACATGAAGTTCACAATGAATTCAATGCCATTTGAAAAACTAGTTCTAAAACTGAGGTCAGAAACCCACACTCTCAGCTTGGATAGGAGCGTAGGGCAGAGGGCATTCTCAGTATATCTGAGGGTAGCCTGGGAACCACAGTCAGGCTTTCTATTAGTATAGTCATGGTTTCTTATACATTTTGCATGGTATATTGAAATCAAACTTCTTTGTTTTCAAATTTCAATATTTTAGTAACATGCCAGAATTGACTTTGTGCTAAGAAAAAAATAGAGAGATACATATATAATACATATATGGATTGATAGCAGACATATCACATGTGACTACTGAACTATAAACTGGATAAAAAATTGATTTGAAAATTTTTAACAATGGTTATTTTTGTCAAACAAAAGAGACATTTTCATTTGATGACATTGTTCAGAAGGTTTGCCTTCAGAGCTGAAGTATTTTGTGGAAGAAACAAGTTAACAGGCAAAGCAAGTGTTCAATTGAAAGGGAACTGACAGAATAGAGGGCTGGCAAGATGGCTGAATAGGAACATCTCTGGTCTGCATCTCACAGAGAGACTGACACAGAAGGCAGGTGATTTCTGGATTTCCAACTGAGGTACCTGGTTCATCTCATTGGGACTAGTTGGACAGTGGGTGCAGCCAACAGAGGGTGAGCCAAAGCAGGGTGGGGTGTCACCTCACCCAGGAAGCACAGGGGGTTGGGGGATCTCCCTCCCCCAGCCAAGGGAAGCCATGAGAGACTGTACCGGGAGGAATGGTGCACTCTGGCTCAGATACTGTGCATCTCCCACAGGCTTCACAACCGGCAGACCAGGACATTCCCTCCGGTGCCTATGCCACCAGGGCCCTGGGTTTCAAGCACAAAACAGGGCAGCCATTTGGGCAGACACAAAGCTAGCTGCCGGAGTTTTGTTTTGTTTTCATACCCCAATGGCACCTGGAACACCAGCGAGAAAGGACTGTTCACTCCCCTGGACAGGGGGCTGAAGCCAGGAAGTCAAGTGGTCTGGCTCAGCAGTTTCCTTCCTCACAGAGCCCAGCAAGCTAAGATCCACTGGCTTGAAATTCTCACTGCTAGCACAGCAGTCTGAGGTCGACCTGGGATGCTAGAGCTTGGTGGGGGGAGAGGCATCTGCCACTGCTGAGGATTGAGTAGGCAGTTTTACCCTCACAGTGTAAACAAAGCCACCAGGAAGTTCAGACTGGGCAGGGCCCACCGCAACTCAGCAAGGCCTCTGTGGCCAGTCTGCCTCTCCAGATTACTCCTCTTTGGGAAGAGCATCTCTGAAAAAAAAGGTAGCAGCTCCAGCCAGAGGCTTATATATAAAAGCCTCATCTCCCTGGGACAGAGCACCTGGGGGAAGGGGTGGTTGTAGGCACGTCTTCAGCAGACTTAAATGTCCCTGCCTGGCATCTCTGAAGAGAGCAGCAGTTCTCCTAGCACAGTGTTTGAGCTTGATAAGGGACACACTGCCTCCTCAAGTGTGTACCTGACCCCTGTGTATCTTGACTTGGAGACACCACCCAGTAGGGGTCGACAGACACCTCACAGGGGAGTGCTCTGGATGGCATCTGGTGAGTGACCCTCTGGGACAAAGATTCCAGAAGAAGGAATAGGCAGCAATCTTTGCTGTTCTGCAGCCTCTGCTGGTGATACCCAGGCAAACAGAGTGTGGAGTGGACCTCCAGCAAACTCCAGCAGACCTGCAGCAGAGGGGCCTGACTGTTGGAAGGAAAACTAACAAACAGAAAGGAATAGTATCAACATCAACCAAAAGGACGTCCACTCAGCGACCCCATTTGAAGGTCACCAACATCAAAGACCAAAGGTAGATAAATCCACGAAGATGGGGTGAAACCAGCATAAAAAGGCTGAAAATTACAAAAACCAGAATGCTTCTTTTCCTCCAAAGGATCACCACTCCTTGCCATCAAGGGAACAAAACTGGACAGATAATGAGTTTGATGAATTGACAGAAATAGGCTTCAGAAAGCGGGTAATAACAAACTTCTCCGAGCTAAAAGAGCATGTTCTAACACAATGCAAGGAAGCTAAGAACGTTGAAAAAAGGTTAGAGGAATTGCTAACTAGAATAACCAGTTTAGAGAACAATACAAATGACCTGATGGAGCTGAAAAACACAGCATGAGAATTTTGTGAAGCATACACAAGTGTCAATAGCCAAATAGATCAAGTGAAAGAAAGGATACCAAAGATTGAAGATCAACTCAATTAAATAAAGCAAGAAGACAAGATAAGAGAAAAAAGAGTGAAAATACATGAACAAAGCCTCCAAGAAACATGCAACTATGTGAAAAGACCAAATCTACGTCTGATTGGTGAACCTGAAAGTGATGGGGAGAATGGAACCAAGTTGGAAAACACTCTTCAGGATATTATCCAGGAAAACTTCACCAACCTAGCAAAACAGGCCAACATTCAAATTCAAGAAATTCAGAGAACACCACAAAGATACTCCTCGAGAACAGCAACCCCAAGACACATAATTGTCAGATTCACCAAGGTTGAAATGAAGAAAAAAAATGTTAAGGGCAGCCAGAGAGAAAGATCGTGTTACCCACAAAGGGAAGCCCATCAGACTAACAGTGGATATCTCAGCAGAAACCCTAGAAGCCAGAAGAGAGTGGGGGCCAATAGTCAACATTCTGAAGAAAAGAATATGTGGGCCAGGGTTGTGGCTCATGCCTGTAATCCCAGCACTCTGGGAGGCCAAGGCGGTGGATCACCTGAGGTCAGGAGTTCGAAACAAGCCTGGCCAGCATGGTGAAACCACATCTCTATTAAAAATACAAAAATTAGTCAGGTTTGGCAGTGAGCACTTGTAATCCCAGCTACTTGGGAGGCTGAGGCGAGAAAACTGTTTGAACCCAGGGGGTGGAAGTTGCAGTGAGCCAAGATCATGCCACTGTGCTTCAGCCTGGGTGACAAGAGTGAAACTCCATCTCAAAAGAAAAAAAAAAGAAAAAAATTTCAACCCAGAATTTCATATCTAGCCAAACTAAGCTTCATAAGGGAAGGAGAAATAAAATCCTTTACAGACAAGCAAACGCTGAGAGATTTTGTAACCACCAGGCCTGCATTATAAGAGCTCCTGAAGGAAGCACTAAACATGGAAAGAACAGCTGGTACCAGCCAGTGCAAAAACATAACAAATTGTAAAGACCATCTACACTATGAAAAAACTATATCAACTAACAGGGAAAATAACCAGCTAGCATCATAATAACAGGATTGAATTCACACATAACAACACTAACATTAAATGTAAATGGGCTAAATGCCCCAAATAAAAGACACAGACTGGCAAATTGGATAGTCAAGACCCATTGGTGTGCAGCATTCAAGAGACCCATCTCATGTGCAAAGACACACACAGACTCAAAATAAAGGAATGGGGAATATTTATCAAGTAAATGGACAACAAAAAAAGCAGGGGTTGCAAACCTAGTCTCTAATAAAGAGACATTAAACCAACAAAGAACAAAGGAGACAAAGAAGGGCATTATATAATGGTAAACTGATGAATGCAACAAGAACAGCTAACTATCTTAAATATATATGCACCCAAGACAGAAGCACCCAGATTCATATAGCAAGTTCTTAGGGACCTACAAGGAGACATAGACTCTCACACAATAATAGTGGGAGACTTTGACACCCCAATGTCAATATTAGACAGATCAACGAGATAGAAAATTAACATGGATATCCGGACTTGAACTCAACTCTGGACCAAGTGGACCTAAGAGAAATCTACAGAACTCTCCACCCCAAATCAACAGAATATACATTCTTCTCAGCACCACAATGTACTTATTTTAAAACTGACCACATAATTGGAAGTAAAACACCCCTCAGCAAATGCAAAAAAAACAAAAACAAAAACAAAAAAAACTCAGAAATAATAACAGTCTCTCAGACCACAGTGCAATAAAATTAGAACTCAGGATTAAGAAACTCACTCAAAACCACACAACTATATGGAAAATGAACAACCTGCTCCTCAATGACTACTGGGTAAATAACGAAATGAAGGCAGAAATAAAGATGTTCTTTGAAATCAATGAGAACAAAGGCACAATATACCAGAATCTCTGGGATACATTTATAACAGTGTGTAGACACAAATTTGTAGCACTAAATGCCCACAAGAGAAAGCAGGGAAGATATAAAATTGACACCCTAACATCACAATTAAAAGAACTAGAGAAGCAAGAGCAAACAAATTCAAAAGGTAGCAGAATACAATTAATACCTAAGATCAGAGCAGAACGGAAGGAGACAGAGACACAAAAAATGCTACAAAAAAAACGATGAATCCAGAAACTGGTTTTTTTAAAAAGATAAACAAAATAGACAGCTAGCAGACTAAGAATGAAGAAAAGAGAGAAAAATCAAATAGATGCAATAAAAAATGTTAAAGGCGATATCGCCATTGATCCCACAGGAATACAAACTACCATCAGAGAATACCATAAACAACTCAATGCAAATAAACTAGGAAATCTAGAAGAAATGGATAAACTCCTGGGCAAATACACCCTCCCAAGGCTAAATGAGGAAGAAGGCAAATCCCAGAATAGACCAATAACAAGTTCTGAAATTAAGGAAGCAATTAATAGCCTACCAACCAAAAAAAGTCCAGGACAAGACAGATTCACAGCCAAATGCTACCAGAGGTAGAAAAAGGAGCTGATACCATTCCTTCTGAAACTCTTCCAAACAAAAGAAAAAGAGGGACTCCTCCCTAATTCATTTTAGGAGGACGGCATTATCCTGATACCAAAAACTGGCACTGGCAAACAAAACAAATAAAATTTCAGGCCAATATCCATGATGAACGTTGATGTGAAAATCTTCAATAACATAATGGCAAAGCAAATAGAGCAGCACATCAAAAACCTTATGCATCACGATCCAATCAGCTTCATCCCTGGGACGCAAGGCTGGTTTAACATATGCAAATCAATAAACGTAATCCATCACATAAATAGAATCAATGACAAAAACCACATGATTTTCTCAATAGATGCAGAAAAGGCCTTCGACAAAATTCAACACCCCTTCATGTTAAAAACTCTGAATAAATTAGATATTGATGTAACATATCTCAATACAGTAAGAGCTATTTATGACAAACCCATAGCCAATATCATACTGAATGGGCAGAAACTGGAAACGTTCCTTTTGAAAACCGCCACAAGACAAGGATGCCCTCTCTCACCACTCCTATTCAACATAGTATTGGAAGTTCTGGCCAGGGCAATCAGGGAAGAGAAAGAAATAAAGGGTATTCAAATAGGAAAAGAGGAAGTTAAATTTCTCTGTTTGCAGATGGCATGATTGTGTATTTAGAAAACCCCATCGTCTCAGCCCAAAATCTCCTTAAGCTGATAAGCAAATTCAGCAAAATCTCAGGATACAAAATCAATTCACAAAAATCACAAGCATTCTCATACACCAATAACAGACAAAGAGCCAAACCATGAATGAAATTCACAAGTGTTACTAAGAGAAGAAAATACCTAGGAATACAACTTACAAGGGATGTGAAGGACCTCTTCAAGGAGAACTACAAACCACTGCTCAAGGAAATAAGAGAGGACACAAACAAATGGAAAAACATTCTATGCTCATGGATAGGAAGAATCAATATCATGAAAATGGTCATAATGTCCAAAGTAAATTATAGATTCAATGCTATCCCCATGAAGCTACTTATTGACTTTCTTCACAGAATTGGAAAAAAACTACTTTAAATTTCATATGGAACCAAAAATGAGCATGCAGAGCCAAGACAATCCTAAGCAAAAAGAACAAAGCTGGAGGCATCACTCCACTTTACTTCAAACTATACTACAAGGCTGCAGTAACCAAAACAGCAAGGCACTGGTACCAAAACAGATATATAGACCAATGCAACAGAATAGACATCTCAAAAATCACACCATACATCTACAACCATCTGATCTTTGACAAATAAGACAAAAACAAGCAATAGGGAAAGGATTCCCTACTTAATAAATGCTGATGGGAAAACTGGCTAGCCATATGCAGAAAGCTGAAACTGGATCCCTTCCTTATATCTTATATAAAAATTAACTCAAGATGGATTAAAGACTTGAAGGTAAGACCTAAAACCATAACAACACTAGAAGAAAACCTAGGCAATACCATCCTAGGACACAGGAATGGGCAAAGTCTTCATGACTAAAACACAAAAAGCAATAGCAACAAAAGCCAAAATTGACAAATGGGATCTAACTAAACAGCTCCTGCACAGAAAAAGAAACTATCATCAGAGTGTACCGGCAACTTAGAGAACAGGAGAAAATTTTTGCAATCTATCCACCTGACAAAGGGCTAATATGCAGAATCTAGAAAGAACTCAAATTTCCAAGAAAAAAAAAACAACCCCATCAAAAAGTGGACAAAGGATATGAACAGGCACTTATCAAAAGAAGACATTTATGTGGCCAACAAACATATGAAAAAAAGCTCATCATCACTGTTCATTACAGAAATCCAAATCAAAACCATAATGAGACATCATCTCACAATAGTCAGAATGGCAATCATTAAAAAGTCAGGAAACAGATGCTGGAGAGGATGTGGAGAAATAGAAACGCTTTTACACTGTTGGGAGTGTAAATTAGTTCAACTATTGTGGAAGACACTGTGGCAATTCCTCAAGGAGCTAGAACTAGAAATACCATTTGACCCAGCAATCCCATTACTGGGTATATACCTAAAGGATTATAACTCATTCTACTATAGAGACACACGTACACGTATGTTTATTGTGGCGCTGTTCACAATAGCAAAGACTTTGAGCCAACCCAATTGCTCATCAATGACAGACTGGATAAGGAAAACGTGGCACATATACACCATGGAATATCATGCAGCCATAAAAATGGATGAGTTCATGTCTTTTGCAAGGACAGGCATGAAGCTGGAAACCAACAGAAGAACAGAAAACCAAACACCGCCATGTTCTCACTCATAGGTGGAAGTCGAACAATGAGAAAACATGGACAAGGGGGTAGGGGGGCAACACACACCGGGGCCTGTCGGCGGATGGTGGTCTGGGAGAGGGATAGCTTTAGGAGAAATACCTAATGTAGGTGGGGGGTTGATGGGTGCAGCAAACCGCCATGGCACATGTATACCTATGTAACAAACCTACATATTCTGCATATGTACCCCAGAACTTAAAGTAAAATTTTTTTTAAAAAAATGAAACTGGCCACAAGAAGGCAAGAAGACCCCTTTTTCTCTCTAATGCTGTGACTTTATTTTCAACTCTGTCCATATATCACCTGAGATTGAGATATATATAGATGATGCAAAAGTAATTGCAGTTTTTGCCATTACTTTTAATGGCAAAAACTGCAATTACTTTTGCACCAACTATATATATATATATATATATGATATATATACAAATATACTACATATATATTTGTATATATATGTGTGAATTATATATATGAGATATATATATGAGCAATATATATGAAATATATATATACACACACATACACACACACAGATGCCCCTCAGCTTCCCATGTAGTCATATATGATAAACCCATCTAAATTAAAAATATTCTAAGGCAAACATGCACTTTCGATGAGTTTATTAGGATGTAACCCCATGTGAATTTGAAGAGCCTACTGAATGTGTATTGTGTTCCCACCAATGTAAAGTTAATAAATTGTATGTGGAACCATATGTGTAACTTAGGGACCAGGCCCCTTGCAAGTTGCCAACTATCCATGTACTCATTCCTCCTCATGTCTTTAGATGTGCAGATTCTACTAAAGTCATGGTTTATATTAACAAGTAAAGATATACATAACATAGAAATTATCGTATTTTATTTCAATAGCTTTTTTTTTAATTTATACAGTATTGTTTTTACAAAATCATTAAAGTTCCAAAGTGGTAGGTTAAAATTTTTCTCCCATACTTTTCTGAATTTGGGGTAAAATTACATATATTTAAGTTGATTTCATGGATTTATAAACAATAATTTTAGACCATATTGCTCATGATTGTGAAAAGTCATGTGCTTGTGTATGCACTGCTTATAGAAAGTTTCCATTGTGCTTCTATTTATCCTGCCTCCTTACAACATTTTTTACTGATTTGTGACATACTCAGTTACCTAATGAAACATGATGTGTTTAATTAACTTTTTAATTTTTTTCGATGATAGACCAGAAAATCCATGAAGGTAAGAAACATATTTCTTGTTCCTTGGTGCATTCCCAGACACTGCCACAATGTGTAAGACATAGGAACCACTAAATAGATAAGTAATTGTTAACCTAATAAATGATCTTTTTTTTTTCTTTTTGGTGAAAGGTGAAGAAAAAAAAAATGCCAGAAACAGTATTTACACAAATAATCATCAATTAGTAAGGTCTGTGGACAGTTATTACCTCATATCATGTTTTAGACTGATTTTACATTTATTTCTGAAAAGTGCTGATAACCCATCCTCACGGGCATGCACCAGAGAGGACAGAATGTATTCATCTAGATTCTGCATTTTGTCAAAGAGGAGAATCAGTCTTCAGCTGCTGTCAGCTTAGATGCTTGCACTGAAACTGCTCAATTAAGCGTCTGATAGAGTATCAAGCAGACTGCCACACTGGGCTACAAGATCAATAATAATAATTCCTCATATTTGTATAGCAGGCACTTGTACTTCCAAATAATATTTTCCCATCTTTCCTTACAAAACAGGGTCAGATAGAAGGGTCAGACTACCTTTTCTGCTTCACCAGTTATGACAGTTCAGGACCAGAGAAGCTAACTGGCAGAGATGGATAAAGTTTAAGATCCCAGGTTTCCTACATTTGAGCTTATTGCTCTTGGCTCAAATAACCATGTCCCATGAAATAATCACCTTTGATAGTTACACAAAGCTATATTTAACTTCAGCAGCAGAACTACAGGGAAACATTTATCTACCATTTCTAAGAAGATAGAAATGATAAGGATTAACTGCAGCTATTTAATGATCTACTATCAGATCTGAGACAGCATTTCAAGGAAGACAATGTACGGCAGTGGAAAGGTCATAGGCCTTGGAGCAGACAAATGTTTACTCTACTTTCAGTGATGGGAATGTACAAAATATCATGCCCACATCAAAAATAGCCTTATAATTTATGACTTCTAGAGGTTTGTTTTATTTTGAGGATTAAACATGATAATATGTGTGCAGTAGGCAGTTTAATACCAAACTTGTTTTTCTTTGTCCGATAATACTAAATATCTGTATGAATTCATTCTCACACTGCTAATAAAGACATACCCAAGACTGGGTAATTTATAAGGAAAGGAATTTTAATTGACTCACAGTTCCGCATGGCTGGGGAGGCCTCAGGAAACTTACAATCATGGTGGAAGGGGAAACAAGTTCTTCACATGATGGCAGCAAGGAGAAGTGCAGATCAAAGGGGAAGGAAATCTCATAAAACCATCAGATCTTCTGAGAACTCACTCACTATCATGAGAACAGCATGTCCATGATTCAATTCCTCCTACTGGGTCCCTCTCATGACTTGTGGAGATTATGGGAACTACAGTTCAAGATGAGATTTGGGAAGGAACACAGTCAAACCATATCATTCTGCCCCTGGCCTGATCCAAATCTCATGTCCATACAACTCAAAACACAATCATGCCCTTCCAAGAGTCCCCCGAAGTCTTAACTCATTCACCATGAACTCAAAAGTCTAAGTCTAAAGTCTTATCTGGGACAAGGCAAGTCCCTTCCACCTATGAGCCTATAAAATCAAAAGCAAGTTAGTCACTCCCTAGATACAATGGGAGTACAGGCATTGGGTAAATACACTTATTAAAAATGGGAGAAATTGGCCAAAACATAGGGGCTACAGACCCCATGCAAGTCTGAAATCCAATAGGGAAATCATTAAACTTTAAGGTTCTAAAATGATCACCTTTGACTTTGTGTCTCACATTGAGGTCACACTGATGCAAGAGATTGGCTCCCACAGCCTGAGGCTGCTTTGCCCCTGTGGCTTTGCAGGGTATAGCCCCACTCCTGGCTGCTTCCATGGCTGGCATTGAGTGTCTGTGGCTTTTTCAGGTGCACAGTGCAAGCTGGCAGTGGATCTACCATTCTGGGGTCTGGAGAACAGTGGCCCCCTTCTCACAGCTCGACTATGCAGTTCCCCAGAGAGGAGGGGACTCTGTTTGGAGGCTCCAACCCCCACAATTTCCTTCTGCACTGCAGTAGCAGAGATTCTCCATGAGGACCCTTCATTTGCAGCACACCTCAGTCGGGATATCCAGGTGTTTCCATATATCCTCTGAAATCTAGGTGGAGGTGCCCAAAACCCAGTTCTTGACTTCTGCACACCTACAGGACCAACAACACATGAAAGCTGCCAAGGCTTGGGACTTGTACCCTCTGAAGCCATGGTCTGAGCTCTACCTTGGCCCCTTTTAGCCATGGACGGAGTGGCTGGGACACAGAACACCAAGTTCCTAGGCTACACAAAGCAGGGGGACATGGGTCGTGGCCCACAAAACTATTTTTTCCTCCTAGGCCTCTCGGCCTGTGATGGGAGGAGCTGCCATGAAGGTCTCTGACATGCTCTGGAGTCGTTTTCTGCATTGTCTTGGCTATTAATATTTGGCTCCTAGTTACTTATGCCAATTTCTACAGCCAGTTTTAATTTCTCCCCAGGAAATTGGTTTTTCTTTTCTACCACATTGTCAGGCTGCAAATTTTCCAAACTTCTGTGCCTGTCACCTCCTGAATTCCTTGCTGCTTAGAAATTTCTTCCACCAGATACCCTAAAGAATCTCTCTTAAGTTGGAAGTTCCACAGGTCTCTAGGGCAGGGAAAAAATACCACCAGTCTCTTTGCATAGCACGTGTGACCTTTACTCCACTTCCCAACAAGTTCTCCATCTCCATCTGAGACCACCTCAGCCTGGACTTTATTGTCCATATCACTATCAGCATTTTGGTGAAAGCCATTCCTTAAGTCTCTAGGGAATTTCAAACTCCCACATATTCCTGTCTTCTTCTGAGCTCTCTAAATGGTTCCAACCTCTGCCTATTGCCCAGTTCCAAAATTGCTTCCACATTTTCAGCTATCTTTACATCAGCACCCCAATCCAGTACCCACTACCAGTATATGGTATTAGTCCGTTCTCATGCTGCTAATAAAGATATACCTGAGACTGGGTAATTTATAAAGGAAAGAGGTTTAACTGAATCACAATTCAGCATCCTGGGAAGGCCTCAGAAAACTTATAATCAAGGCAAAAGGAGAAGCAAACATGTCCTTCTTGACATGGCAACAGGAAGGATAAACACAGAGCTAAGGGGGAGAAATGTTCCTTATAATTAGATCTCATGAGAACTCACTCTCAGGAGACCAGCATGGAGGTAACAACTTCCATGATTCAATAATCTCCCACCAGGTCCCTCCCGTGACATGTGGAGATTATGGGAACTACATACAGTTCAGGATGAGATTTGGGTGGGGACACAGCCAAACCATATCAATATCTAATATGCATTTATTTCTTCTTTCATATCATTCATATCAACAACAATATCTGAATTTGTTGGGGTAGCATTGTATATTAAACACTAAATTTTTTTCCCCACCTCCTGTTAGATAGCAGGTGACTGATTTGATTCTGGCCAATGAGAGGTGAAGGAAAACTGTTGTTTAGGATTTAAATGCATGCCAGATGCAGCATGTGCCATTTTCCTTTGTCATTCCATTTCGTCCTGCCTGGCATCTGATCATAATGTGGAACAGACAGCTGTGACCATTGTTGGGGCGGGGGGCATAACTTCATTCTAAGAATGGCTAAAAGATGTCACAACGATCCTAGTCTCCTGATTGCATCATGCAGCCACTGTCCTACCCTCAAGTACATACATTAAAGTCTTCACTTTGTGACAAAATGTAAAAATCTTAATAAGTAGCTGGGGAAATTTCCCTTATAGCCAAGCTTGAAATTCTCGTCTCATAATTTATTTTATTCACATTTCTGTAAAGGATTTCCTAACCTATCCTGAATAGCACTGCTAGATTAACATTTCTTTACTAAAAATAAATAAATAACATATTGAAGTGTTCTGGGTCAGTGACAATGCTAAGGAAATGCCTTAGTCACAGAGCTAGTTACTGATGGAGCTAGGGTTCCAAGTAAGGCGTTTGTGTCATTCCCAGAGAATGAGCCACTCTCTGTCATTTAGAGTCCATACTGTGTGAATTTTAATTTTGGGATTTTTCGGTTATGTGACCTAGACAGACTTGGATAAGAGAGCTTGATTTAAGAAGATATAATTAAATCCTTACAACACCTGTATCAGGTAGGCTCTAGTATGATCACATTTTACAGATCAGGAAAGCAAGGTTTAGAGGGATTAAGATAATGCCCACAAGAGAAAGCAGGAAAGATCTAAAATTGACACTCTAACATCACAATTAAAAGAACTAGAAAAGCAAGAGCAAACACATTCAAAAGCTGGCAGAAGGCAAGAAATAACTAAGATCACAGAAGAACTGAAGGAAATAGAGACACAAAAAACCCTTCAAAAAATTAATGAATCCAGGAGCTGGTTTTTTGAAAAGATCAACAAAACTGATAGACTGCTAGCAAGACTAATAAAGAAGAAAAGAGAGAAGAATCAAATAGATGCAATAAAAAATGATAAAGGGGATATCACCACCGATCCCACAGAAATACAAACTACCATCAGAGAATACTATAAACACCTCTATGCAAATAGACTAGAAAATCTAAAAGAAATGAATAAATTCCTGGACACATACATCCTCCCAAGACTAAACCAGGAAGAAGTTGAATCTCTGAGTAGACCAACAACAGGCTCCGAAATTCAGGCAATAATCAATAGCTTGCCAACCAAAAAAAGTTCAGGACCAGATGGATTCACAGCGGAATTCTACCAGAGGTACAAAGAGGAGCTGGTACCATTCCTTCTGAAACCATTCCAATCAATAAAAAAAGAGGGAATCCTCCCTAACTCATTTGATGAGGCCAGCATCAACCTGATACCAAAGCCTGGCAGAGACACAACCAAAAAGGAGAATTTTAGACCAATATCCTTGATGAACATTGATGCAAAAATCCTCAAAAAAATACTGGCAAACCGAATCTAGCAGCACATCAAAAAGCTTATCCACCATGATCAAGTGGGCTTCATCCCTGGGATGCAAGGCTGGTTCAACATATGCAAATCAATAAATGTAATCCAGCATATAAAGAGAACCAAAGACAAAAACCACATGATTATCTCAATAGATGCAGAAAAGGCCTTTGACAAAATTCAACAACCCTTCATGCAAAAACTCTCAATAAATTAGGTATCGATGGGACGTATCTCAAAATAATAAGAGCTATCTATGACAAACCCACAGCCAATATCATACTGAATGCGCAAAAACTGGAAGCATGCCCTCTGAAAATGGGCACAAGACAGGGATGACCTCTCTCACCACTCCTATTCAACATAGTGTTGGAAGTTCTGGCCAGGGCAATTAGGCAGGAGAAGAAAATAAAGGGTATTCAATTAGGAAAAGAGGAAGTCAAATTGTCCCTGTTTGTAGATGACATGATTGTATATCTAGAAAACCCAATCGTCTCAGCCCAAAATCTCCTTAAGCTGATAAGCAACTTCAGCAAACTCTCAGGATACAAAATCAATGTGCAAAAATCACAAGTATTCTTATACACCAATAAAAGACAAACAGAGAGCCAAATCATGAGTGAAATCCCATTCACAATTGCTTCAAAGAGAATAAAATACCTAGGAATCTAACTTACACAGGATGTGAAGGACCTCTTCATGGAGAACTACAAACCACTGCTCAATGAAATAAAAGAAGTCAGAAACAAATGGAAGAACATTCCATGCTCATGGGTAGGAAGAATCAATATCATGAAAATGGCCATACTGCCCAAGGTAATTTATAGATTCAATGCCATCCCCATCAAGCTACCAATGACTTTCTTCACAGAATTGGAAAAAACTACTTTAAAGTTCATATGGAACCAAAAAAGAGCCCGCATCGCCAAGTCAATCCTAAGCCAAAAGAACAAAGCTGGAGGCATCACACTACCTGACTTCAAACTATACTACAAGGCCACAGTAACCAAAACAGCATGGCACTGGTACCAAAACAGAGATATAGACCAATGGAACAGAACAGAGCCCTCAGAAATAATGCCACATATCTACAACTATCTGATCTTTGACAAACCTGAGAAAAACAAGAAATGGGGGAAGGATTCCCTATTTAATAAATGGTGCTGGGAAAACTGGCTAGCCATATGTAGAAAGCTGAAACTGGATCCCTTCCTTACACCTTATACAAAAATTAATTCAAGATGGATTAAAGACTTACATGTTAGACCTAAAACCATAAAAACCCTAGAAGAAAACCTAGGCAATACCATTCAGGACACAGGCATGGCCAAGGGCTTCATGTCTAAAACACCAAAAGCAATGGCAACAAAAGCCAAAATTGACAAATGGGATCTAATTAAACTAAAGAGCTTCTGCACAGCAAAAGAAACTACTATCAGAGTGAACAGGCAACCTACAGAATGGGAGAAAATTTTTGCAACCTACTCATCTGACAAAGGGCTAATATCCAGAATCTACAATGAACTCAAACAAATTTATAAGAAAAAAACAAACAACCCCATCAAAAAGTGGGCGAAGGATATGAACAGACACTTCTCAAAAGAAAACATGTATGCAGCCAAAAAAAAATTAAAAAATGTTCATCATCACTGGCCATCAGAGAAATGCAAATCAATACCACAATGAGATACCATCTCACACCAGTTAGAATGGCGATCATTAAAAAGTCAGGAAACAACAGGTGCTGGAGAGGATGTGGAGAAATAGGAACACTTTTACACTGTTGGTGGGACTGTAAACTACTTCAACCATTGTGGAAGTCAGTGTGGCGATTCCTCAGGGATCTAGAACTAGAAATACCATTTGACCCAGCCATCCCATTACTGGGTATATACCCAAAGGATTACAAATCATGCTGCTATAATGACACATGCACATGTATGTTTATGTGGCACTATTCACAATAGCAAAGACTTGGAACCAACCCAAATGTCCAACAACGATAGACTGGATTAAGAAAATGTGGCACATATACACCATGGAATACTATGCAGCCATAAAAAATAAAGAGTTCATGTCCTTTGTAGGGACATGGATGAAGCTGGAAACCATCATTCTCAGCAAACTATAACAAGGACAAAAAACCAAACACCGCATGTTCTCACTCATAGGTGGGAATTGAACAATGAGAACACATGGACACAGGAAGGGGAACATCACACACTGGGGACTATTGTCGGGTGGGGGGAGGGTGGAGGGATAGCATTAGGAGATATACCTAATGCTAAATGACGAGTTAATGGGTGCAGCACACCAACATGGCACATATATACATATGTAACAAACCTGCACGTTGTGCACATGTACCCTAAAACTTAAAGTATAATAATAATAAAATTAAATTAAAAAAAGATACTTCCCAGGAATACACATCAAGCGAGGATCACAGCTACGTGTTTTCAAATGCAGCTCCGTATTTCTAACGACCATATTATGCTGCCTGATTGCACATATAGAATGTCAACGTCCAATTTCTGCTAAAGAAAATTTGAGTACCAAGAGCAGAACTAATCTTCAAGAAAGTCTAGACATTTATTTACATGTACAATGGAACCTTTTCTGGTTCAGCCTAAGGACACAATACACTAGGTTTGCACTCCACTGAGCTATATGGCAGAGGACTCACAATTACTAATTCCATGAGATATTCTGCTGTTATGTCGCTAACAATGTGACAGGTTTCACACAGCTTAAAGCCTCAAATATATTCCTCAGCATATTCTGAGCAGTATTTTCAGTGGCAGATATCTATGTTTGTAGGAACGTCGTCGTATTAACCATTTAACTTTTAGTGATAGGGATGAATCAATCCCTACTATCCAGTCCAAAATGATCAGACTTCTCATTTCATTAAAAAAAATTCTCTCATATTAAGCCAGACAGTAGCATTTCTATTTTCTTCCCCCTAGCATCTGGAATATCCATGATCTAGGATAGATTTCTGTGGATTTAGAGTCTAAAATGTCACCACATGCTGCTGCTAATAATAACACATAATAATAACTGCTGTGAAAGTGCTTTAGCTGTCAACTCCATTTTTATTTCATTTAAAAATAATAATTTTGGTACCCATTGCTGTGCCTCTGAATGCATTTACAAATCAAAACCATATTTTGCATTAAAAAAGCAAAAGAGTAATGTCTAGTTTATTCAGATCTTAAGCCGCAGGCAAGATAATTGCCCTGAATGCTATAAAAAAAAAAGACTGATTTTTTAGTGGTCAAAAATTGAAGTAGGATGTCAACAGAGGATAGATCCATAGATTCAAAGAAGTCAATAACCTTTGAACTTATGTGGCTCAACTTTCATCTGTTGTATTAACATTTCCTCTTTCACAATTACAAAAAACATAAAATACCTTCCATGAAAAGATTGTATACCCTGGTATTTTTGTCTGTCGATGAAATTAGATGATTACTCTAAGTCAGATTCACTTTAAGAGTCTTTAAGTCAATGGCAAGGTATTTTTATTTGCTTATTTTCTGCATTATTGTCATTTGTTTTTATGTTAGAAGTAAATCCTACTCCTGGAAGCTTTAATTCAGCAGCACTGTTTCTGAGCTCTGTAACCAATAGACTCTATGACAGATAATCTTTTGCTTATTTAAAAATGACAAGGATCTCTTTAAGTCCATGTTCATAAATAGGTAGAATTCTACATGACGTTTGAGGACAGACATCACTGAAATGAAAGGGGCAGTTGTAGGTCCCTGACTTTTCAATGAAGCCCTTCCATGCAGAAGGATTTGATGATAGTCTGAGTACCTTCATTACCACTCATCATATAAACGCTGTATCCTCTCTAAATTGTGTTCCACTTTTGACCCTACCTTTCCTCCTCCCTTTGCACCGCCTTTGTGGGGCTGCCAGCAGTAGATTACTGCTTCAAATAACAAATCATTCACTACTTCTTTGACCCCTTAAGTCAAATTTTAATTTATATAATCTTAAAATACCATTGATTGCCTCATCCACGACTTGTAAAACACATCAGCCATTTTAATTTTGCCCTTATGCAGTAACATTTGTCTACTTATTTATGATAAATTCAATAAGAAAAATAGATTGGTTTTATTTTGCTTATGTATCCATAAAAATGAGCTCAAATCTTGATTAATAGTGAATGATCAGTAAATGTTTGTTGAATTTAAGATTGAGTGGACGGTATGGTTTTGCTCTGTCCCCACCCAAATCTCATCATGAATTCCCATGTGTTGTGGGAGGGACCTGGTGGGAGGTAATTGAATCACAGGGGCAGGTCTTTCTCCTGCTGTTCTCTTGATAATGAATAAGTCTCAAGAGATCTGATGGTTTTATAAGGAGGAGTTTCCCTACACAAGCTCCCTTATCTGCTGCCATGTGAGACATGTCTTTCACCTTCCACCATAATTGTGAGGCCTCCATAGCCATGTGGAACTTTAAGTCCATTAAAACCTCTTTCTTTTGTAAATAGCCCGGTCTCGGGTATGTCTTCATTAGCAGTGTGAAAATGTACTAATACAGTAAATTAATACAGTGAATGACTAAAAACATAAATGAAATAAATATAATTTTCAGGGAGAGAAAGTGGGTGAATTGGTGGCAATAGATTTAGTAGAATGAATACAGCCAATAGAATGAGCTGAAACCTAACCTCCTCTGTGTATGTGTCCATGTCCATTTGCACATGCACACATGTGCACACATATTTAGGTATGTTTATAAATTAAGAGGAGGTGGTTGAATGGGGATAGAGAAGAGCATTAGATATAAGCTGAATCTGAGTACATAAGGCAGTGTATGGGACAGATAAATTGATACAATCTCTAAATTACATACTTTTAGATTCTTGGTCCTCTCTTGGCTCACATGGTGAAGCTACTTTCTTTTTTTCATTATTGTAGACAACTGGAAATTTCACTTTTTGAATAGCTGAACCAGGGAGATACACACTTAAGAGACACAAGACAGTGCGAGTGTGAAGGCAAGGGTGGCTGAAAGATGAAATGAGGCACCTTTCCTAGAGTATAGGCTGTCAGACTTTTGCTATTCGGGTTGGGAACTAGAAGATGTCCAAGTTCAAGTTCTCAGAGATGCAGATGTCAAGACAGGATTAGATTGGTATGATGAGATTCAAATTTGATTTTTTGTTTCTGTTTTTTTTTTTTTTTTGAGCTAAAGAGAAAATGGATCTTGAGCTACATAATTATTGTACCACTAAAATGTAAGACTAAAAGTCTTGCCACTACACAGGAAGAAGCAACCAGAAAATGAAGTTACCACAAAGGAGAGTTAAGCCTAGAAAAAAAGAAAATCTGGTGCCTGATGGTACTGCCTACATCTATTATACATCTAGGAGTGCCTGGACTTAAAGACTTGAAGCTATAAGCCAGGAAAAGTCGACCTCTCTCTTTCTGAAATTAAACTAGCTTCAGAAAATAATTTACCAATGTTTTCAGTTACTAACTAGAAAGGAAATATTTTGAATCCTGTGTTGAAAAGACAGGATTAATTAATGTTAGTAGGAGAAGAAAAGTGTATTTATATTAATTTACTTATATTTTAATACAAAGGATGGAGTTAAAATGTAAAATAGGTTAATCAAGTAATAGAAGTATATTTAAAGACATAAACATGAATGTAAGACAATATAATATAATATGGTAGAAGTGGAAGAAGAAGGAAGTAGAAATAGAACAAGTTAATATTATTTTAAAAATACAGATGCAAAAGTAAATATAGTAGATTCATTTATTATAGATGGGACTGGTTATAGCATTTATGGGGGCAATTTAGAATTTTTTTATCTATTGAAATTAAAAATGTGTATATTCTTAGGTTCAGAAATTCTATTTCTTAAAGTTCACTCTGAATACAATGGAAGAAGTACATATTGAACTTTAAAAAATATATCTAATGAAGCACTCATGTAGGTAAAAAGAAAAGCAATCTAAATATAAATCTATATGAAATTTAATAAATAAATTATACTGCGAGGTAATTACAAAGGATGAACTAGTTATAATGGAACTGGTAGGCAATAATATCCCAAATATATATTCTAAGTAAAAAAAAATCAAGGAACAAAATGGGACACACAATATACTACAATTAGTAGAAAAAATTAAATATAGATAATTTTAAATTTATAAAGCCTCTCTGCAATGAATAGCAAAAAAGTGTTAATCATGGTTGCTCTGTCAACACAGATTAGATTACTACAAGACAGAGAATGAAGGGATATTTATTTTACCAATTTATTCTTTCACCCTTTAAATTTTGTTTTATATATGTGTGTGTATATATATGTATGTATATGTGTATATATGTATATATATGTATGTGTATATATATGTATGTGTATATATATGCGTGTGTATATATACGTATGTATTACCTATTCCAAAAATAAATAATTTTACAAAACGAGTAAAGTAGAAGTAGAGTCAAAGGACTCCATAAGTGTGACTGAAAAGCAGCAATCAACTGGATGAGGTAGAATCAGTAGAAAACGCTGCTGCAGAAGCCAGGAGAATTTTGAGGAAGAAGGCATGATAAACAATTGCAAAGAGGTCAAGTAAGACTTGAAATGGTTTTTTTAGTATTTCTTTTTTTACATTTGCCATTGTAAACAATGTCTAATAACACAAAATGGTTTTAGAATAAATTACAGTACACGAACAGGTAACAGAAAAGAGGCTGCATTACCAAAGCTTACACTGTGGATCTATGTCCATAAGGCAGGACTATAACATATAACCAGATTCTCAGGCGTACGATGAGAAGGGAGGATTTTCGAATGTTTGCACTGAGTAGAGTTCAGCTTAGATCTAAGCCTGGCAAGCAATTAAATTTGATCTATACCAAAAAAAAATAATAATTTGGCCTTAGAACTAAATTGAATACTGTTTACATAATTTTACTGATATAAATACTGCCATGTAAAAGGCTTACAGTGAACTCAGAAAATGTCGTTTGTTTCATCTCTTCATTCTGAAATTTGGGAAATCCATAGATTTTCATATTAAATCTATTATTTTTCATTTCCATCCTCTGAAATCACGTTCTGTTTCACGTCTCACTCACTCGTTACTAGGTTTTCTACACAAGCATTTATCAAATCCCTGACACCCAGATAACTCAGTAACAGTTTGTTCAAAAAAAAAAAAAGGTCTAGAAAAGACCTATTTTAGATCATGGCTAAAAGAGCTGTGCCGCAAATGTACAAGTGCCTGTGGAGTACAGAAAGGTGAGTAAGCTCTCTGTCAGTCCGTTCCTAAGCACGAGAGGAATCTTCCAGTTATGTAGAGGATGTAAATTTTTTTAATCTAAATTTATTCCTAATGCATTCTCTCAGGGTAACAGTAGTTATTAAATCTCTAGTTACATTTTGCAATTGAGCAAGATTTGAAGTGAATGAGCACAAGAATTGGGAATTAAAATTCCTTTCATTCTGAAAATGTAATTGCCTCCAGTGTGCTATGCTCTTCACACTTGAGCCGTGAGTGAAGAATTACGGGATGTGCGTCAAACTTTCAGCTTAATATTGTTTTATTGGTTTTTACTATTAATGCAAGTTCCTGGTTCTTAGTCACTTGCCAAAGTTTAAATTATAGATATAATAAATCTTTCACATCAAACATTCCATGAAAGTTTATTTTTCAAGACATCATGAAAGACACAAAGTGGCAGAGGGTGGGAGGACCAGGGGTTTATGTGTATGTGAGAAAATTATTTCTTCTTTGCTTTCTGTTCATAAACTTCTATTACAAGTACTTTTCTTCTTTTTTAAGTTCTGAGATACATGTGCAGAATGTGCAGGTTTTTACATAGGTATACCTGCGCCATGGTGGTTTGCTGCACCTATTCACCCATCATCGAGGTTTTAAGCCCCACATGCATTAGGTATTTGTCCTAATGCTCTCCTTCTCCTTGCTCCCCAGCCCCCAAAGCAGGCTCCAGTGTGTGATGTTTCCCTCCCTGTGTCTACGTGTTCTCACTGATCAACTCCCACTTATGAGTGAGAACATGCAGTGTTTGGTTGTCTTTTCCCATCTTAGTTTGCTGAGAATGATGGCTTCCAGCTTCATCCATGTCCCTGCAAAAGACATGAACTCATTCTTTTTTTAGGGCTACATATTACTAGTATTTTAAAGGTATCAAAATATTTAAAAGACAGCTTTTATATTCTTCCCTATTATCTTTTTGTTTGACTAACTCTAGAACACAAGACACATACATCAAAATCCATGTCCCACATGTAAGGAAAGAAATGCTGCTGAGAAAATATGATAGATTATTTCAAAAAAGAATATCTCTTCAAATATTTATGGATTATAGGCAATGATTTTTAGGCAATGATTTTTACAAAGATGTTGAGCTTATTAAATTGGAATAACTGATAGCGAAATGTACTGCTACCCAAACCAAACATGCGGTGTTTGGTTTTCTGTTCCTGTGTTAGTTTACTGAGAATGATGGCTTCCAGCTTCTTCCATGTCCCTGCAAAGGATATGAACTCATTCTTTTTTAGGGCTGCATATTACAAGTATTTTAAAGGTATCCAAATATTTAAAAGACTGGTTTTAAATTCTTCCCTATTCCCTTTTTGTTTGACTAACTCCAGAACGCAAGGCACATACATCAAAATCCATGTCCCACATGTAAGGAAAAAAAAATGCTGTTGAGAAAATATGATAAATTATTTCAAAAAAGAATATATCTTAAAATATTTACGGAGTATAGGCAATGATTTTTAGGCAATGATTTTTACAAAGATTTTGAGCTTATTGAATGGGAATATCTGACAGCGAAAGACACTGGCCCATAATCTGTCCTCTTGTTTTCTCCTCCATGGTCCAGTCCAGAGCTGCATTACCTATTTGAATTCTTCATCATTTTTCCACCTGCCAGTTCCTGTTATCCACTCAGCTATTGAGTGAAAAGGAAGAGCTGTTGTATCTTATTCTCTTTCTCAGCCACCTGGAAATACCAAAATCCTGTCATACACACCCTTTCTTTGTTGATAAAAATGTACAGCAGACTCTTTTAGGGTGGCAGGATCCTTCAGGAGATTTGAGAGAAAAAAAAATTATGTGTCATTGCCTAAATAGAATGACCCCACAGTGTGTATGCTACTGGAGAGAAAATAAATTGGATGGGTTACTTAAAATGCATAATAGCTAAGTTTCCCGTTCCTCCCTCCATGACTCAAAAGACGATTTGAAGAAAAGATACTTAATACATATATCAGACTAAAACCATGATAGTTTGTTTGAGTAGAGACTCATCCAAACACTGGTATCTAGATAGCAGACATCAATAAAGGAGACTGAAAAAATTTTAACTTTGTAATATTCACACGTGTTAAATATTCTGAATTTCTACATATTTATGTGAGTCCATAATGCTTAAGGTTATTTGTTTTTATTATTGTTAAGAGCTTAGAATTTTTGACAAAATTAAATAAAATCCCAAAGTTATTATATTATAATGTGGTGCCAACCAATGAAAAAGGAAGGCAATTAAGAACAGAAAAGCCAATGTAATTCTAGGCAATGAATTGACATGATATTTAAACATACTTCTGCCCAAAACAAGATGTAGTTGAGACAATTTTCATTTAAAATAAGAAATGGTTTTCCCTCACAATTCTTTGGTTCTAAGTAACATTTAATCCATTCAACAAGTATTTTCAAGCCCCTATATGTTACCAAGAAACAAGAGTCAAATATTTCTACTGATAAAAATGTGCATGCACGTCCTGGCTAGCCAGTTTGAATTAAATTTAAAAAATGACCTGTTCTTTGGTTCAGCATATACTCTAGTCAAAAGAGTTATTTACCTTCAAGATCTCAATGTGCTGTACTTTATTCTGAATGTTTTTCTTCACTTGTTGTGATGTGGAGGGTCATTAAAAGTTTCACTTTCCCCAAAACTGGCTTCTTTTAGCTCTTGAGAGACTGTTTAAAAATAAAAATAAAAAGTATACCAACAAAGGACTCAAAATTTAATCTTGATATTTCCCATCTTAGTCATCTGCTTACAAAGCTTGATCAGAGAGAGAAAGGTACCCTGCTACCCTGAATAGTGGGAAAATATTATCTAAGTTAACTCTTGGTTTACACAATAATGGATCCATTTTCAGCCATATTCCACTCGAGCAATTAAATTTGTTAGGAAAATTTATCTAAAACTTGGAAATATGCAAAGAGATAACTGGGAGTATTTTTAAGATAGTGTTGGGAATGGCCCATTCTTTGAAGGCATTATCTGATTTTCTAGGGTATGTTCTTTTGACTGCAAATTTACTATTTATTAGGATATTTTATAATTAATATTAGAAATTAATACATAGAAAACTGACAGAAATACATACAATTCTAAGCACATTACAAATAATCTGTCTATGAACATTGCAAATGATTCTTTATAGTAATGCAAATGATTTCTGGTCAGGAGGAAAAGTAAACCAAAGATTACCATTTCCTATCTAGATTAATCACTAATCAGTTACACATCTGTTAGCAAATTTATTTTTGCACTTTTATGGCTGGGAAACTATAAAAATCCAAATTCCTCAAATTCTTTTTTGAACCAGGTTTAACATCTTATTCCTACATTACAGTTAAATTAAAACATTGGCCTGTTAATTTTATAGTTATGAGTGTCATGTTTTTAACTTTTTGAAAATTATATTTTATTATAGTATTCCTTCTAACAAAAGTCTTCAATTAGTAAAACAGCCCTCCAGTGATGAGAGCAGAAACAAAAGGCAGATCACAGAAACACAGTATATGTTGGCAGGCGATACTCAAATTATCACAGAAAGCAAGAAGAAAGTTACAGAATTAAACAAAGACGGGAGAGTTTAGTTGTAAGTTATAAATGGTAAGAACTTTGCAGCTTTAAAAGAGACAGTAACACCTCTGGGAGATAATTGTTGATAAGCACCTAAAGTCAAAGTTGAGTTTGAGCAAGTAAATAAGCAGAAAGGAAGAACTTTCTTCTGTTCGGTTCACTTAAATAAACATCAGCTGAATACTCAATATATTTCAAGTATGGTACTCTGTCCAGGGAATTTTATAATGTAAGATCTCTAATTTCAAGAGGTTAAAAATGGACTAAATCGGTAGAAGTGTAATTTCAATACAATTAATGTAGCAAGCGTTCCCGCTGAATCTAAACTGAATTTTAGAGTTATCTGAACATGTGAGTTTGACAAAAATAAGCATTTATTTACAAAGCTATAAGGCAACAAAGTTTATAAGAGGGAATTCTAATTCACTAACACCTGAAGCCAGAAATAGAAATAATGGTGAGTAGTTTGCGGTATCTTTTGCACAAATTGCACCCATAAGTGTAGTAAAACTATTTCTGTGAGAATCAAGGCATTATTTTTTTAAAGTGAGGTTTCCAAAATATAATGATTAGTTTTTTTAAACGCTAATCATTAAACACATGCCAAAATTTTATTTAACTTGTTACTGAGGAGAAAAACAGATGAGAAAGCTAGTTGAGAGATGATGGTAGAAACCGATATATACGTCCTCAAGAAAAGAGAAAAAAATGTCAAACAATAAACTGACTGAATGTCTGAAGATACATGTTTTAATTTCTTTTCTTAACAGAAGAACAAAGGGGATCTAGTATCTTTGGGCAACACAAGAGTCTTGGAGCTCTGGCAACAAGATGGTGAGCAAGGCAGGCTTCTCAGTAAGGGCCCCGATACAATGTAGCAAGGTGGCTTACCATCTAACCTCAAGTGATTCTTCAAAAACAGACATAACAAAGAAGAACACCAAAGAGAAACAAGAAAGGGCTATTTGTAAGTAAATATTAAACATTTCCCAGAAATACTATATTAAGAATTTAAGAGCATAAGCTTTAGTTTATAAAGAACTAGATTCAAATTCTAACATCTCATATATTAGAATTTTTATAAACAATGTATTGCTTAAATTTTCTTTGCTCTTGCTTTATTTCTAAACAGAGGATAATTACACTGCCTACTTTTTAAACTTGTGAAAAACATTAAATTTGAAAATGTACATAACATGACAGGCATATGTTAATAAATGCTAGTCATTATTCTTAATGACACGAAAAAAATTCTCTCAAGATTTTGAAAAATGACAGAGAATCTACAGTGAATTGTGAAGGCAAGAAACTATCAAAGTATGAATATTAATATTCTGATATTATTTGCAGGTAAAGGCTGTTAGATCCTGGGATTTCTGAGTTGTACTGATGCTAAAATGGATATGGACACTGGATGCCAAGTCTTCCCTGAATAACGGCATTTAACAAAGGGTAATTATGGTCCAGATATAAAGATGCAGCACTCCAATGTACTCCAGATTGGATAAAAATAGTGTGAGACATATTGGAACAGATCCAGAAAAAAAATCTAAGAAGTAAAATTGAGCAAGACGAGAGTGAGACATTCAAGTTGACTAAGGATATTACTTCTACCCCTAATGGAAGTTTATATCTATTTTTTTCTAAATGTTATTTAACATTTTTACTATAATTGTGCTTATGTTCTCTGCATAGAAAGAATATGTCATAATGAAGTGGGAAAAGTTCCCTTGTCCCACTTCAATGGGGAAGTGGCTTGCTTCTTCAGTGCCCACTGCTCAAATCTCTAGGGGAGCAGACAGATGGACAGGTTATGGGGCTCAGACCCCATGGCAGTGTCTAGTGGTGAATGTTTATAGCTCCGGAAGCCCCAGTAAGCGTGTATGACAGGTTGCTCTTTTAGTTTATCTGTATGTAGACGGCTTGTGTTAACCAGCTCAATTAGACCCTTTGCCTCGTCACAAGCGTGTCCGGAATTGGTGGGTTCTTGGTCTCACCGACTTCAAGAATAAAGCTGCCGACCCTCACTGTGAGTGTTACAGTTCTTAAAGATGATGTGTCCGGAATTTGCTCCTTCCGATGTTTGGATGTGTCTGGAGTTTCTTCCTTCTGGTGGGTTTGTGGTCTCGCTGGCTTCAGGAGTGAAGCTGCAGACCTTCGCAGTGAGTGTTATACCTCACAAAGGTGGCAAGTCTGGAGTTGTTCGTTCCTTTCATCCACAGTTATTCATACCTCCCAGTGGGTTCGTGGTCTCGCTGGCTTCAGGAGTGAAGCTTCAGACCTTCACGGTGAGTGTTACTGCTCTTAAATGTGGTGTGGACCCAAACAGTGAGCAGCAGCAAGATTTATTGCAAAGAGCGAAAGAACAAAACTTCCACAGCATGGAAGGGGACCCTAGCAGGTTGCCTCCGCTAGCTCGGGCAGCCCGCTTTTATTCCCTTATCTCACCCCACCCACATACTGCTGATTGACCCATTTTACAGAGAGCTGATTGGTCCATTTTACAGAGAGCTGATTGGTCCATTTTGACAGGGTGCTGATTGGTGCATTTAGAATCCCTGAGCTAGACACAGAGTGCTGATTGGTGTATTTACAATCCTCTAGATAGACGTAAAAGTTCTCCAAGTCCCCACTAGATTAGCTAGACACAGAGCACTGATTGGTGCATTTACAAACCTTGAGCTAGACACAGAGTGCTGATTGGTGCATTTACAATCCTTTAGCTAGACATAAAAGTTCTCCAAGTCCCCACCAGATTAGCTAGATACAGAGTGCTGATTGGTGCATCCACAAACCATGAGCTAGACACAGAATGCTGATTGGTGCATATACAATCCTCCGGCTAGACATAAAAGTTCTCCAAGTCCCCACCCGACTCAGGAGCCCAGCTGGCTTCACCGAGTGGATCCCGTGCCAGGACCACAGGTGGAGCTGCCCACCAGTCCCACGCCACGCGCCTGCATTCCTCAGCCCTTGGGCGGTTGATGGGACTGGGCACCGCGAAGCAGGGGGCAGCACCCGTTGGGCAGGCTCAGGCCATGTGGGAGCCCATGGTGGGTGGGGGGAGCTCGGGCATGGTGGGCTGCTGGTCCGGACCCCTGCCTTGTGGGGAGGTGGCTGAGGCCTGGTGAGAATTCAAGCCTGGTGCAGGCGGGTCGGCAGCACTGGGGGACCTGGAGCACCGTCCGCAGCTGCTGGCCCGGGTGCTAAGCCCCTCACTACCTGGGGCCGGCAGGGCTGGCGGCACCGGCCAGCAGCTCCAACTGTGGTACCCACGGAGCCTGCGCCCACCCAGAACTCGCGCTGGCCTGCGAGCACCACGTGGAGCCCTGGTTCCTGCCCCCATCTCTCTCTCCACACCTCCCTGCAAGCAGAGGGAGCTGGCTCTGGCCTTGACCAGCCCAGAGAGGGGCTCCCACAGTTCAGTGGCAGGCTGAAGGGCTCCTCAAGCATGGCCAGAGCAGACGCTGAGGTCGAGGAGGCACTGAGAGTGAGCGAGGGCTGCTAACACATTGTCACCTCTCACAGGGACAGAGGATTTTCTGTATCCTGAGGATCTTGCCTTAGTGTACTGGAAGAATCAGATCACACATGGGCTTGGAAAATTAGTGCAAGGTTTTATTGAGTGATTTAGCACTCTCAGCAGATGGGAGAGCCAGAAGGAAATGGTTTTCCCCTGGAGACAGGCCTTTCAGTGGCCTGGGCTCTCCTCCAACTGCACCAGCCAGACTCCATGTCATTCTGTTGGTCGTTGGCCTGCTGACATGCGGGTACCTGTTGGTGCGTTCCTCTCCACATCCAGCCGCCTATGTGTTCCTCCACTGATATGCTCAATGTCCAGCCACCTGTGTGTCTGCCTGCTGGGGTCTCGGGTTTTTACAGGCACAGGATGAGGGTGTGGCAGGCCAGGGTGGTGTTGGGTAATGCAACATTTGGGCAGGAAAAGCCTTTCCTTGCCAAGGTCTGTGAGGGTGGAGCCCTAACCAGGGGACCACGCCCTCCTCTTCCTTTCCATATAATTTAAAGGGACCACACTCTTCCCTTCCCAGCACTCCTGCATCAATATCAAGTCGCTATAAATTCAGTCACTTATTTCTAATACTTGTTATTGTGTTCAAAAATACCCATTCTGAACATTATCTGCTATCTCAGTAGTCAGACCAGTAGAACAAACTCATTACAGAAAAGCAAGAGAATATTTGGGCATTATGGAACTTGGGAACTAGCAAGATTACAGAATATAAATTCCTATTTTCACCATGCATTCCATCTTTTTATAAATCACCAAATGAGAATTTTGGAAGCACCCCAATTTATTCTGTATTCTCAGTTGAAATCTGATCTCAAGAAAAAGAGATGAAGATCAGCTGTTTATTTCACGTGAATGAGAGTTAGGATGAAGGAAATAGTAAAATCCTCTGAAGATTCGCCCTGTTGGCCTGGCATAACCAGGATTTTCACAGACTCTATTGTGCCAAAAATATCCACACAATATGCATATTTGAGCACAATGCTCCAAAGAGGTAAAACATATAACTTCCAGTCATTCTTAAGTATTCTGTTGATAACCAGTGGAAGCACCAAAAATATTAGATCAGATTCTCCTCCCAATCTCTTATCTTGCTTCAGATAAAGAAGAACACTTGTTAATACTGGAGATACTTAGTACATTAAAAAACAAAAAGATGTGTTACACATTATGGACAATGGGCTGAAGCTATAATAATCTATTTTCCTGCAAGCTAAGTGGCATAATTGTATTGCCATGGAATATGAGGAGATTCCTAGGAAACATTTTAAGAGATTTCTTTCTAAAGCCTTTCAGCATAAAACAGAAAGAAAATAGTGTCCCTAATTTTTTATTTATTATCTTTAAATATTTGGGTGTTTGACATTTTTATATTTTCTTTAATATATAGTTTTACAGTGTTCTATTCTTCTGATATTTTAAATATTTTAATGATAAAATAAGAATTAAAAATGGTCTCTAAGGTAGAGTTAATGAAAAGATATGGTAAGATAGTAAAACAGACATTTCTTTCTTAATATTAGAAACGCTCATAAGAAATAATAAAAGTCATATTATATAATCCAAGCTAGGTAGCACATTTACAAAATCAACAATTCTGATCTCAGTAAAATTGAAAGAAAACATGTAAAAATAAAGACATTTAAAGGGAAGCAAATTAATAACCATAAAATTACACTGGTATGATACATTATATTAAATTTGCTATTTTAAAAATATTTCTTCACTTTATTGAAATATGAGCTTTCCCTTTCACCATGACAATTCTTGTAGAAGAAGGACTAAAACAACTCAATTAATAATGTTTTTATTCTGCAAGAGTTGACTTTGGAGTAGCTTTGAGAGTAAATTTTTAAAAAGACAAATAGAAAAACACACTATTTACAACAGGCCAGGAAAAGAAACACATGATACGCTTTCTTGCCATTTTACTACATTTTAAACTATCAGGTCATTTTAAACTATCTGCTGATAGTTTCTGCAGATTTTAAACTATCTGGTGAAACTATCAGCAGTAACACAGTTGAGTAAAAATATTTAAGTATATTGTTCATGCACAGCCACTTTTACCCATTATTTATGCATCAGCACCCTGTGATGTTAGTAGATGAGGTTTCCTTTTGCTCTCTTAATGTATCTATTGAGCTCTTTACAGGATAAAAAGAAAAAAAAATCAAGTATTTAAGAGGGAGAAAAAAACAAATACTAATATCCAGACAGCAGCTGCAGAAGATAATGGATGGACTAACTTTGTTCATTTTTAATCACATGGACTAGATAAATAATTTAAAAAGTTTAAATATATAATGCTTTCAAAGAAGGGAAATGGACCAGGTTTCCAAAGACATTGACTTCCAAAGTGCTATATGGAGTGGCAAAGTATTAAATTTTTAAATATTCTGATTCTAATCTTTACATTATGGACTATCTGTGTATTGATTGGAGCAGTGTGTTTTCTTTCTTCTACTGAAGGCCATTTAGAGATATCACTAGCTGTCATTCTGGGAAATGCATTATTGCACTATCATTATCACCCCACATAATCAGAATCTTCCAGAGTTTGTTTTATAAGCTATTTTTAATACATAAAGTTTGAAATGTGGTTCTAATTTCATAAAGGAAAGTTCTTTGTGTATTTATTTTTCACTGGGTTAAGTATTATGATGACTATTCAATTCTAAATTAGAATATTAAAATTGGAAATCTGCTATTGCCAAAACTTCCTTAAAAGTACAATGTAATATGTGTTAACTTTTATAAGCACAGAACAGTGACACTAAATCATTAGGTTAGCCTCCAAATGAAAAAGAGATTAGCAAATTCATAACAAGCTCTCTTTCTCTATGGTGTTATCAGAAAATGATGATATACTAAGAAAGGTTTTATTCATAAAATAAACATTACATACACATATACCTTCAATTACTCAGCAACTTCATTCTTTAGGAAGGGTTCCAATTAATGTATCTCCCAACTATTTATAGTGTTGATGACCATATCAGGTGTAAGCCTGCTTGACCAGAAAGTATGCCTACAAGAACAGTCAATGGTTCAATTTTTTCCTTTGACTGAAACACAAGCAACACAGAAAGTATCACTATAAGGCTGACATATTGCACAATAATCAATTAAAAATAGTACCACTACTTTGTCCTGGACTAGTACTGAGAAAAGTGGTGTTTCAATGAGCATCAACCCTTCAACATGCTAAAAAAAAGTATCTATAATAAATAGATAAAACACAAAGGAGAAGGGCAATTTTTTGACTTATAGGAACATTGAAATATTTTCATAAACCTTATTTGGGACAAGTAATATCACAAGGAGTCTATAGTTGAGATTATACATGTGTTAATTTAGTCTTTTTAGAAATTGTATCATTGTTAACCCATATTTTGCTTTTCCCTATTCCAGTCCTGACTCTGGCCTTCTCAAGTTATTAACTCTGCCTCTGTTCTCAGGTCTTAAATCACAGTTCTGTCATGAGAACCTTCAGGGGAGCTTTCCTTGTTCTTAACCAGATCAGATGCACTCATCTAATCCTTCATTTTTATATTTCTCACAGTTGCAAGATCATATTAAATTGTCATTCTTTTATAATTGTCTGCCAAAAGCAAACAAGACTCTAAGCTAAATTAGAGCCTGAAAATATCTCCTCCATCTTTTCCTGCCCTATCTCCCTTGACATTGAATCTTCAGAGCTAAGGAACAGTGCTTGACATCAATCAAGCAAACTTTACGGGATAAATGAACAAATGAATACACAAAGCAATGAAATTAGGAGTCTCAAAGACAGATAATGAAAAATTAAGTCTTTCTACGGGCTTTATAAAAGTAGATTAACATAACAGGTAAGATGAAAGCGGTACCTCTTGGCCAACCTTTGATATTACTGATAGGGAAATTGAAACCTAGAAAGTTTAACAAAATGGCTAGTGCCAAAGATTTTTGCACACTGACCTATGCACTGATTACACTTTTTTCTTCAAAGATTTGAGATATCATACAAGGATTTATTAATTCCAGTGACAAACACTACATAAATGTATGCCCTCAATTATTCAAAAAGACTTCATGCGTTCAGAAGTACTCCAATGAACCTATCTCCCAAATGTTTATTTAATGTTGATGACAGCACATGTAAGCACATTCTGCCATTAAGTGTGCAGACAAAGTAGTGGCAAAGATACTTTTAATACTGCCCTACCTATTGATGCTAATTTGTATAAAATGCAAATGAGAATGTATATACATCAAAGCCCTAAATGTTTGAAAGTTGTATTATCTTTGCAACCTTCTTTCCTTTATGCTGCTGTGACACTTCAGAAGAGCAGAGTACTAGCCTGAACAGGTCTACAATTCCATGTAGTTAAATATGTGCTGCTACCTGACGCTGTGCCATCTAATACATTTTAAATAAATGTTTCATCTGCTCTCTGTGCTAGGAGGTGATTTTACTCTGAAGGGCATTATTTTATGAATTCAATAGCAAATACTACAGTAGGCCTAGAAGGGGCCTCTTGGGCTTTTCTTGATCTATTCTTGAATCTTCAAACAGTTAGAATATTTTAACCGTTACGTAAACAAGTATTGTCCCACGTGCTGACACCTTAATGAATTCAGGACAGGATGATGAGAATTAAGCACTAAGACGTTAAAGTTTAATCATCTCTAACTCTTTACTTTGGTTTTTTCCCACCTAAGTTTTCTGTGGATGCTGAGTGTGGCAGAATGCTAAAGCAATCTTTGGAGACACTAGAGAATATAAAGAAACAGGAAAAGTTGTCATAGGAGCTTGGCAGTTCAGCAACCTCCCTTTGCCTTGGGAAGAGGAGAAAGTTTGCAGGCCTACAGAAGCCATTGCCACCTAGAGTGTTCTAGTTTCCAAACTTAAAAAAAATAAAAAGGGAGGAAATATTAAATCCTTTCCAAAATACCAATGATGCACAGACATAAGCCGCATGCCTAATTAAGAATCTTATATTGCACTTTAAGATTATTTTCCTCTGTCTGGTCTTTATCTGCATTTCCTGACTAACTTCTGCATTGATTTTTCTAATTTATATGATTTTGTGTCAAACTATGACAATGCATTTTAGATTGTATCTTCACTTTGCTTAGCTTTTAAATATATTACAATTCTTATTTATAAGTATACAAATTCTATCTCGGTTAAAGTACTCTTAATTACAGTTCAGTATTATATATATATATGTTATATATATGTTTTATATATATATAAATTATTTAAAGAAATAGTTTTCTTTTTAAAAAAAGTCTTTTGTGACTGAATCTTTGTCCAAAGGTCAATCCAGTTGACTCTCTACACATTTAAATATAAACACTGGAATATGAAAGAATGACCTTATCATCCACACAAACAGAAAAATCTTCACACCCCTGTACCTGGGGTAAGTTAGCTGCATGAGCTAGTGCATGCTATTATAGCTACTTGGAAGATAAATTAGAGTGGAAATAAAATCATACATGCATCATAAAATATAACCAGGACTGGCTAAATAATCTATGAGGTCCAGTGCAAAATGAAAACATAAGGCCCCTTTTCAAAAATTTAGTATTTCAATATGGGAACAGCCAAATATTAAATCATGTGTGGGGCTTATTTAAGCTTGGGTCGTGTGACTGAACAGGTCCCATACTCATGTAACTGGCCCTGATTTCCATTATTTTATCTTAATTTCTATAGATAATTTTCTTAATACTTTTTTTGAAGTGGTACAGTAATAACTCTAAATGATGTTTTCTTCCTTGGTTAAACTTGGCCTTTGACATTTAAACTGTTTGAATGATACTAATTTAAGATAAAATCACTAGACTGGTTGATTGAAATATAAACTAGTGATATAAAAAAAAACCTTCATAAATAACAAGTTGAAGACTGTTCTCAGAGAAAGTAATAGAAATGCCAGAGAAGTTTTGTGCTTTACTGTGTTTAGAAATGTTTTACACTGAGAGATTAAAAACACCTGAAGAATGAATGAACAAAAATGGTGTAAATAAAATTTTTATCTGAACCTAAGTAATTAATTTGGTGAGAGCTGAGATGTTGATTTGAAAAAGATTTGTGGTTAGCTGACAGTGGAAATAAGGGGGTGAGGCAAGGTGAGCTTAAGAAAGTTTTTTAAGTACAAATAAAAGTTAAAAGCATTGTGTCAATTTGTACTTGCAAGTGGCTTTTCTGTTGTTCTTGCTGGAGTATTTTGTGCTTTCCACTTAAATATGAAGCTTTATAGCTAATAGACTTGCTGCTTAAACAAACATAATAGTGATGTGAGGATATTGAATGATACAGCCCAGCTTAATCTCCTGTTTGATGGTGATGCTAATGGATCTACGTTAATATGCTCCTCCAGTGAGTCACCACAAATCATACTGTGGCTGACTTCAGAAGAGAACACATATTATTTCCAAAGTTAAAACTGTGCCAGGGTCCTTTCCTGAAAGCAGTATTTTAGGCAGAGTCACAGCAATATCTCAAAGATAAAGCTTATTGTGGGATTTAGAATAACAATTCATTTAGGAATGAAGCCTCTTAGAACTCTAGAAAGTCTGGCCTTAAAGCCTGTTGCCATTCATTTAGGATTTAAAAAATAATTTTACGTAATAGATTTGGCTTTTAATCAGCAGCATTTCAGAATTTATTAAAAAGGAAGTTACCTAATTTGCTTTAACATAGTCTCTATAGGTGGAACAAGTACAGAACATGTTCAGAAGGAGTTGATAGAGGCAGGAGGCAGAGAAATTCTAGGCAGATGGGGGTGGGTCCCCAGTGAAACCCCATCTTCCAGCAAAAAGCCAGAAATCTGCAGCCCAAAGTGAGAACTTTTTTTTTTTTTTTCTTTCAGACAGAGTCTCGCTCTGTGGCCCAGGCTGGACTACAGAGGCACCATCTCGGCTCACTGCAACCTCTGCCTCCCGGTTTCAAGCAATTCTCTGCCTCAGCCTCCCAAGTAGCTGGGATTACAGGTGCCTGTCACCACGCCTGGCTGATTTTTTGTATTTGTAGTAGAGATGGGGTCTCACCATCTTGGCCAGTCTGGTCTTGAACTCCTGACCTCGTGATCCACCCGCTTCAGCTTCCCAAAGTGCTGGGATTAAAGGCATGAACCATCATGCCTGGCCCAAAATGAGAACTTCTATCCCTGTGTGCGTGCTGCCTTCTGATTTGTTCTTTCTGAATAATGTATTTTTACCAATCAAATGTTGCCTTTTGCAAAACTACCCATGGTCTGCCCTGCCCCCCATCCTGTGCCTAAAAAGACCACAGACTCAGTTAATAGAGAGAGAAGTGGCTTGATTTGAAAGGTGACTTGACTTCAGATGGATGGCAGGACTTCAGAGAAGAGACGGCTTAACTTGGGAGAGACGGCTTGACTTCAGAGAAGAGCTGGCCAGAGGCGGCCAGACTTCAGGGGAAGATTACCTGCCCTCCCGTCCCCTCAGCAGCCACCCCTGCTCCACTGAGAGCCATTTCCATCGCTTAATAAAATTCTCTGCCTTCACCATCATTCAAGTGTTGTGTGACCTCATTTTTCTTGGATGCCTGACAAGAGCTCAGGACCCACTGAGTGCAAGTAATCAAAAAAGGGTGTCACATTGGCCCTTTGCTCTCGCTGGTGGAAGGCAGCCGCCTCTTGTGAGGAGGCAAGGAGCCCACTGAGCTGACAACACACCGCTATCCATGGATGGCAGAGGTAAGAGAGCATTGTAACACACCCAGTGGGGCTTCAGGGGTCACAGGCACCCCAACCTGGGTGCTGACATGGGGCCCACCAGAGGCTTGCTCCTGCTGAGGCCCAAAACGACTGTCTAGTTCCTGCCCTCTCTCACTCACTGGCTCCCTCCCACAAGGGATAAATCACAACAGGCCAAGTAAATGGGACAACTCCATCACAAGTCCAACGAAGGGGTGGAGAAAAATCCTGCATCAGAATGAATCAATATATTTCATCAATTTCTGGGAAGACTATCCTTGAAGGTATGGGAGGAAGAAAGAAAGAAGTCTTACAAATTGTAACTGACTCCTTGAAATCATTGAAAGTAACCAGTAATAACTATATAATGGAGGTAAGGAAAAAATATGTCAGGACTCCAGATGACCATCCTCATCAACTTAGTTATCTGACCTTAAAATTTATCAATAATATGTACCTAATAAATCCAAACTTACTGTACTTGGAAAGAAACATTTTAATTTAGAGAACTAGTCAATATAAAAAATAATTTGACTTAAATTATAATAAACATCAGATATTCAAGATGAAAATTGTTGATTATCTTTCATCAAATAATTACTAGATTCTTCAATGAAGGTTCTCTTTGAATACAGCTTTGAATAAAAGTTTCCTGAAACACTGAGTTTTGTTTGTTTTTTACAAGAGCAACTACGTGTTAAGAGTAATTCTCCAATGGATTCTCACATTTTTATACACTTGCAAGTAGAGACCTTGATTGTCCCTGTTCCAGACTCTCTTTTGAAGAACGTGTGTATAGTGGTAAATGGCCTTGGAAGATATAGTCTTTCCCTCTAAAAAAACAGAACTGGTTTAATTACAGCATCCAGGGCAAAGGTAAGGCATCCTTATTCCATTATAAGATTCTGTTTCTCTCAGCTCAAGGTTCCCCTGCTATAATGCAACTCATGTATGTAACAGATATTTCTTGGCCCTCTTTGTCTCATTCTTTGGAAAATGGGTTCAGAGAACCAGGGTAAAAAAATATATACTAATAGTCTTTCTACTGTTATTTTTGTTAATGATAAAGGCCTTTCTCTGATCCAAGGATCTTTTGGCTTCTACCATTATCCATAGAACAATGTGTATTTGGTAACTTGTGCTGGCAAAAAGAGCCAAACTCCGTACAAATATTTTTAGAGATTTATTCTGAGCCATATATGAGTGATCATGGCCCGTGACACAGCCCTCAGGAGATCCTGAGAACGTGTGCCCAAGGTGGTCGGGGTACAGCTTGGTTTTACATATTTTAGGGAGGCATGAGATATCAATCAAATACATTTAAAAAATACATTAGTTTGGTTCAGAAAGGCAGGACAACTCAAAGCAGGGGCTTCCAGCCTATGGGTAAATTTAAACATTTTTCTGGTTGACAATTGGTTGAGTTTATCTGAAGACCTGGGATCAACAGAAATGAAATGTTCAGGTTAAGATAAAGGATTGCGGAGACCAGGTTTTATTGTGCAGAGGAAGCTCTCAGATAGCCAACCTAAAAGGGTGCCTGGCTCTTAGTTGATTATCTCCTTCAACTGGAAAGGAAGGAAGAAAAACAAAGGGAAAAAGTGATTATGGAATGTGGATTTTTCCCACAAGAGACTTAGCAGGGCAATTTCAAGGTATGGCAAAGAAATATATTTTGGGATTAAATGTTTTGATTTTTTTCCTTGTCTCATAATGTTATGCCAGAGTCAGATTGAAAAGTAAGTCATGATACATAGGGTCAAATAAAACCCATCTGATGAAAATTTATAGTTTGTAGGGCATGATTCCCTAGACCCCTTAGATACGAATTTGGGCAAGATACAAAAATCAGAGCTTAGTCCTCACTTGTTAGCCTGAAAATAGGGTGTATTATTCCACTAGGGTTGCCAAAATAAAATAGCAACAACAGAATGTTCAATAATGGAAATGTGTCTTCTTACAGTTCTGGAGGATAGAGGTACAAGATTAAGGTGTTGGCAGGGTTGGTTTCTGGTGAGGCCTTTCTCCTTGGCTTAGAGATAGCTGTCTTTTCCATGTGTCCTCATTTGGCCTTTTATCTGTATGTGGGCAATTCTGAGGTCTCATCTTATTTTTATAAGAACAACACTTCTAACAGATTGGGGCTGTACCCTGATGACCTCATTTAACCTTAATTACTGCCTTAAAGACCTTATATCAATACCCAGGCACATTGGGAGTTAGGGATTTGACATACAAATTGGGAGAACACAATTCAGTCTGTAGCACAGGGTTAAATCTCAGATCCTTCAATAGTCCTTGACACTATGTGAATATCTCAAAGCATTCTAATAATTGTGTGATACCTCTCTGTTTTCATTAGGAGTTTTTTTGTGTTATTATAGATACTTTACATGTTAATATTGACTCTACCACACCAGGAATTGTAGCACTTTGGAAAGTGGCAAATATAAATTACAAATTAAACAAATAAACTGTTACGGTATTCTTAACTTTCAGAACAAATGAAATTAACTACAAACTAGCAAATATTTACACTGATGGTTCACAACTCACAACATATCCTTATTATCTGATATGATATGCATTGCATCTATCTATACAGGGTTAATTAGTTATAAAGTCTCCAACATAATCAGAATAGCCTTACGAAAATCGTCAGGTGTAAATGTAAGGAATCACCGATATTGAGGCTGAGATTATATAATTTTCACAAGTTCATATAGGAAGTCAGCTGTAAGTTTGTGAATTAAAACTCAATATACTGCAGCTAGTCAAGCAATTTATTCATTAAACTACTACTAAATTCAATAATATCCTGCCAAGATTAGATCAATTCTCCAATACAATTGTAATAGAAGTAGTTTTAGAGCTTCAACGAATAGCCTAACATTTCAATAGGTACTGCTATTGTATGCTGATCAAAAGCTTCATCTGAGACCACATTCTACCTTTCACAAAATGCTCTAGCCATTTTTATTCTCCACACTCAGCTTACTTGCATTCTAGTGCCTTTGCATTTGCTGTTAATTTTGCCTAAAATACTTTTCTCCAGGCTTTTCAATAGCTGGCTTCTCACTAGCCACGTTTAAACCAAAATGTCAACTGAGAAAAGGCTCATTTGGAATTCACCTAAGACACATTCCTTCTCTAAAGCAGCGCGCCTTTATCATATCACCTTGGATCTATCACTCATCATATTTTTATCAATACAATCTGTAATTATGTTATGTGTTTGTTAACTTATTATCTGTCTTCTTCTTAAGTGTAGGGAACTTCTATTTTGTACACTGCTATGCAACTAGGACATACAACAATTTTAGATAGGTAGTAGTTGAATAAATAAATACATATTTTCATTAAATCCTAACAACAGCAATCTTTATTTTTACATGAGGAAATTGAGGTTCAAAGAAGTTGAGTAAGCTGCTCAAGTTCACACAAACAGTAAACGCTAGAGCTACAGTTAAAGGCCGTATATGGTTAAACCCCTACGCTTTCAAAATCTTTCCTCCTTCTGTAAATCAGATATCAGCTTCCCATATGCAGTTGCTTTACTTCCTTGTTTACTCTGAGACTCAGAATCAGAACTCAGCTCCTTTACTCATTCATTCTCCAGCTTGGATCCATTCTCATTTCATACTAGTATTGAGAAATGTATGGGAATGGAAACAGAAGAGACTTTCTCTTACACATCCTGCAGCAAACTGGTGAAAAATCCTCACAAGCTATGGTCCTCATCTTCTGCACTTGATGCAATTTTATACCTTATTATTATTAGTGATATTCACATTAACTCAAGTCTTTCCAGCTTCTCCCTCCAAATCAATATAAATACCCACTGTGGCAATCAGCTAAGATCCCTCATGGAATCAGTATTTATTCCACCAATGCAAGTCCATGTGAGGATTATCAGGTCTGTCTTGCTTTGGCACCTGAATAAGTAAATCAACTAAACCTTTTCAGATTACCATTTCCATTCCAGAAAATGTCACTAAAAGAAGAAAAGAGAAAATTATAAAGGAGCCCTATCTATAAAAATAGTCCCATAATATAGAAGTTTGGTGGGATAATATTTATCCAATATACAAATTCTAGATATATTGAGAGGTTTTATGCTGAATATGTCCTAAAGTATGCATCTTTTGGCTTTTAATTACTTTTCATGAAATATTTCAGTATAAGCCCCTGGAGAAGTCATGGTAGTTGGTAAGTACAATATAGGTGACTTCAAAAAGTTTTCTCTTGAATTGTATCATATTTCACATGTTTTTTCCTTGTTCTCCAAAAGCCCAAAAAGAGAGTTCCAATTACGTGGCTGAAGGTATTAGAATTAATAGTCATAGTTCTGAATCTTGCCTCCACATATAAACACTACAGAATAAGATCCCTTTTAGAGAAAATGAAACTCAATAAGAAAAAAAAAAGATCAACAAAATGGTACATATATTTATAACTGCACAACCAGTCCTATGGTATAATGCGTTGCAGTTTCACAAACAATCAATACAAATTATTGGATATAAAATTACTTTTTGATGACCACTGTGAAAATACAAGCTGTTGAAGTCATTCTTTACACTATTATTGATTTTACTCTATTTTGTTCTATTGCATTTTTAAAGCACTTGATGTCAATTCCTAAGTCTCTAGTCTATAGTAAAATACTAAGCAAATTCATGTAGACTGGAATCATCTAAGGGAAATCAAGGAAGAAGGGGTTGTTCAGAAAACTCTTCCTTTAAATTTTTTATTCCAATGAACATTTCTTTATTAAAGATACAAAAATGTCTTTAAAGGAACATTTCAACAACCATTTGATGTCATATCAGCATTTTAAGTCTTATAGTGATTTTATTTCTGGAGTTCTTTTGTTTTACCATAGTATAACATTACTGGACAGTTGGTTCTCAAAATAACGGTCACACATGAAATCATACACAATTGTCATGTTAAATGCAGAAATTTCATTAAACTATTTTTGATTACTTATTTAAGATTCATTTGGTCTCATTAGAATTAGATGTAGTGACTCACCCTGATAATAATAGTTTTTTTCCCCAACATGTTTTAGGTAGGGTTTCCCAGGAAACACTAGAGAATGGAGATTTGCATGCACAAATTTTATCAGGGAGGGCCGTTGTCTAAAACATCTGGAAAGGATCAAAAGAAACAGGATTGGACAAATTCAAAATTTGGACTGTTATGAAGTTGAAACCAAGGCCTCAATTGATCTCAGTGGGGGTTCTGACCCTTCAGACATGGCTCAAAGGAAGGAAAGAGCTTGCATTAATCTGTTTTCATGCTGCTGATAAAGACATGCCTGAAAGTGGGTAATTTATGCAGGAAAAGGGTTTAATGGACTTACGGGTCCATGTGGCTGGGAAGGCCTCTCAATCATGGTGGAAGTCAAGGAGGAGCAAGCCACATCTTACATGGATGATAGAAGGCAAAGAGAAGAGAGAACTCATGCAGGAAAACTCCTCTTTATAAAATGATCCGATCTGGTGAGACTTACTGTCACAAGAACAGCAGGGGAAAGACTTGCCCCCATGATTCAATTATCTCCCACCAGGTCCCTCTCACATCACATGGGAATCAAGATGAGATTTGGGTGGGGACGCAGCCAAACCATATCAGAAAGGGGCATGCCTTTGTATCATTTCATCAATCAATCTTTCCCTACCCAGGGAACAAGGGGGTATGACCTAGGCAATGCAGTTTCCCTTCAGTCAAAGGCAATTTCCTAGAATGAGAGATGGTGGAATGGGTGCCTCTATCCTGAAAGGGTGACCTGCATGCTGTACCACAGCCTCCTGAGCTTCTGTTTCGGTATGAACTTCTGTCTGCTTTTCTACATATTTCACACCTATCTCAGCATTATAATTTGATTCTCACAGACTCAGTAAAACTAAAGAAAATGGTAGGCAAAAGAGTGGTCTTCATACTTTTTGTGTGGTTAAACGCAAAGAGAATTTTCAAAATAACCATGTGCCCTTCACACATTTTTAAGGTGGCTTTTATAATTTTTATCACCAATTTAAATTGTGTGAAGAATATAATGTCTGATGAGTTTTAAATATTTACAATTTAAAAAATTCCTTTCCTAAAAGAATTAAAGGTATTACATAGCAAATAATACAGACCTGGATACCTACCTCTTAATAATCGAAATTATACATTGTTCTTTTTGAACAATGGGCTCTGTGAATTCACTTATTTAACTTACTCTATAGAATATTATCTTGATGTAAGATACTGTTATGTTTTAAATTTTTCTTACACTATAATGCTTACCTGCCCCTAAAATATGTATATCAATTTAAGATAAATTTTTCTTTGTTTCCTGTTCTAAAATTTTTTGTTAAAAAAATCCTCTGATGTGAATTATTATTGCTATTAGTAGTGCACAGTTGATCAAAATGACATGAAATTGTATTTAGTTTTTTTTTTTTTTTCTGAGACAGAGTCTCACTCTGTTGCCCAGGCTGGAGTGCAGTGGCGCGATCTCGGCTCACTACAAGCTCCGCCTCCCGGGTTCACGGCATTCTCCTGCCTCAGCCTCCCAAGTAGCTGGGACTACAGGCGCCCACCACCTCGCCCGGCTAATTTTTTGCATTTTTAGTAGAGACGGGGTTTCACCGTGTTAGCCAGGATGGTCTCCATCTCCTGACCTCGTGATCCGCCCGCCTCAGCCTCCCAAAGTGCTGGGATTACAGGCATGAGCCACCGCGCCCGGCCTATATTTAGTTTTATACTTGTGAAACAAATGTAAAATTCTATTGAAAATGCATTGTAATGGAATGGTGTTGGGTATTTTTTCAATTTTTTTCAACTACAAATGGAAATGGATTAAAATTACTAATTGCTACAAGAAAACATGGTTCATTACCAACTATATCAATAATAGAGATATGTCCTAAGAAATAGTGCTCACAAAATTACGTGTTCAAAATGGAAATGGAATGTGCTCTGTTATAAGAGCAAAGAAATATTTAGAATATCAGACCACATAATTTTTAACCAATTCAAGGAAAACAGTGCTGTGAAGAAATGTGAATATGCAGTATCAAAGATATAAAACATATGATTTATGTATTCAACTTTTCTTCCAGTAACTTATACAATATTTATACTCATCTGATATGGTTACATTAAACTTACAAAATTTTGTGGTTCAGATCATGCCATTTCATCACTTGATCACCTGACTAGAGATTGGAAAATAAAAAATCGGCGGTTCTCCCCAAAGGACCAAGTCTATAGCGTGAGAGTGTGTGTGTGTCTGTGTGTGTGTATCTGCAAGTGACAGTGTAATAGTTATTTTACATTTATGCCTTCTGTATAGCTGCTGATACAGGTAAGCATCTTGTATACTAATTTTTAATATGGTTCTGGCATGTAGTAAATGCTCTAAAATATTTTTAAAAGTTTTCTCTTTTTACATATTATTTTCATACTTCTTGATGCTTTTTAACAATCAAAAAACATTCCAGGAATGAAAAAAAATAGGTTTTTTTTTCACATTTGGCATTAAGTTTTTATGAATAATAAAACGACTCCCTATTCTTATATTTTCTTTAATACACAGGAATAATTATTCTCCCTGTATCATTTTCACTTTGGCCCTTTTCCATGTTGAAAGCTAAATTTTCTATAATCTGGTAAGTCTTGTTAAGGTTTCTCCATTCGTTAGTCATTTTTGGAAAATAATCTCCATAACTATATGGTTTCACTGATAAGTCACTTCAGATATAAAGTGACTTCGCATTTAAGGTCGGCAGATATAAAACTTTTATATCTACAGTGGCTATAAGACTACCAGAATTGTTTTTTATTTTTGTCTATTCAAGGTGTTTTGGAGTGAAAAGAAATACGAGGCATAGTTTTCATCTATGGAACTCTAAATATTCTCGGATAATTGACATAAATACTTGAAAAATAACTTACAATGTAAGAAAGAATATGATGCTGAAAAAATGGATTAGTGTGATTGTTCCCTCTACTGTAGGATGAGAAAGCCATTCTACTGCCTAAAGCCTGTCAGCTGCTTTCCCAGTGTCCTTAAGACAATTTTGTAACTTTTCAGCCACACCTACTGTACTGACTCACTAACTTTTGCTCTTTTCTCCAGTATATTTCCTTACTATTCTAATAATAATATCTTTAGCTTCATTTGGCTTCTCAACATTAAGTTTGGGTTTTCAAAGTCATTTTCAGCCCCCGCTGCCATTTTTTTTTTCTTGAGTCTTTTTTTGACATGACTTTATCCAAGACACTCGAAGCTGTTAGATGCTTCTCCTCTCATTCATCAGTACCCCATATGTGTTCCTCTTTTGTGGTTCTTATCACACACTGTGAAATTATCTCTCTGTATTACATGTCTAATGCTAAGATTTATGAAGCCAAAGCCATCTAACCTACTTACTGTTTTACATCCAACAACCAGCACACTGCCTTATAAGAAGTTCAAGTATAATACATAACTACTTAGTGAATTGAAGAATAAAGTTAAGAAAGGTGGCCTATTAGAGGGGCCATTGTTACCCTTTAAAGAGTGGATGGGAATTGAAACAGAAAAGGAAAAAAGGATTCCTCACTTCATTGTTTAAAAGGTGACTGTATGGCTATTTCTCTAGAAACACATCCTAAAGTCAACCACAATATTATCAGAAAAATAACAAGTTATGCCTCTGACAAATTTAAATAATTTACTGACAAAATATAAATATTACATCTTTATTCCCCATTTTCTTTTATTCCTCCCAGCCAAGAACTTCAAAATGAGAAAGATATGTTTGGCATCTGAAAGTACAAATTCAAAACAAATGTATAATAGGTTCAAAGTAGCACTAAGCAAATACCATATTAACTGAATACCCTCTACATCGAAACACAGCTTGTTTCAGACATTTATAGCATTAATTCTGTGAGGTTAAAAGTATATATATAAGGTTATAAATTTGCTACACTGTTTGGACTTTCTCCATAAAAAGTTAATATATCTGGTTGATTGAAGTATCCAGATGTTTTGGTGGGACATAATAACATCCTTAGACTACCAAGTACTTCACAGTAATAACTGTACTTTAAATAGCTGATAGAATCATTTTATTATTGACAGCTCTTAAGCCTAATTTGGGTGGAATATCGTTCTCCTGAAATAAAACTACCTACAGATTTTTTTTTGGCAGAATATAATAAAAATGCACTCATGCCTCCAGCTGCTTCTTGTTGAAACTCTGTAATGTCTGCAGATATAAACGTTTTATATCTACACTGGCCATAAGACTACCTGAATTCTTTTTTATCTTTGCCACAGACCAGTTGAGTGACCCTAAGCAAACCATACCATGACTCTTGCCTCAGTTATTTCATCTGTGAAATTCCGACATTTTCTAGGTGATTATCAAGGATCTTTATAATTCCCCTATTTCATGACCTTATAATTTGAAACCGCACCTAAAAACAATATCATTGCCATAAACACTGCAGTATATAATGGTGTTCTTAGCTGAGCAAAACACTGATTTGTACATGGATTTTGATTCTCTTGACATGAAAGGAGGAATGACTGGCCTAATTGAAATCTTTTCCGGGCCTTTGAAGTACAAAATAATCTGTACTAGTGCACCCAGACATTGCCTATCATCTTCAGTAGCTTCTTAAATTTCATTAAGTTAAAAGTAAAGAGAGAGTGGGTCACTCACATTGTTTACTTCTTTTCTGTACACCTTTCCTTACCCATTTTCATTCCAGGATATACCGTTTTCTTACAAACATGTTTGGTAAGCAAGAATGTAGTCACTAGACGCATCTCTAGGCCATAATGTTGTAATAATAATAATAATACGGTAATTGCTAGCATTGGTGAAGCAATGGTTATGTGTCACACACTTTGTCATATAGAAATAATCCTGGAATATGAATATGAGTTGTTCATTTCTGCTGATAAACAATCTACATTCCAGAGGGATTTGTAAACACTGGAAAATAACAAGGTCATTAGTAGCAATTATTTGGAGCTCTATAATGTCTCTGGAATACTGCTCCTCAAGGGAGCAAAGAACCTAAGATTGACGAGCAAGGACATTTCTGTGCAAACTTCTTTAATCCAGCTCCACAGAAGTCAGGAGAGCAGAATTTAACAAGAGACAAAATCCTCCTTCAAGTGAACAATTTCTTTGTTATTGTCTGCAGAACCTTTTACAACCTTTTACCATAGCTCTGCCTCTGGTACTGAAAACACATCTGGTATTTATGTTATAACACTTTTTTTTTTCCAGTTGGAATGGTAAGAAAAAAAAATAGAGAGTAGGGTCAGAGAATTGGGAATTCCATCAACAAAATCATTACAATAGCAATAAAATTTCACCTCAAATCTCTACCAATCTACCTAATGTATTTTAATTTTCTAAAGCAAAATGTACAAAGATATCAAAAAAAGTGCTACCAGTTCTACTTCCTCACAGTAGTTTTACTTTAGAATGATGCTCAACTATAAGAAATGATTGTATAGGATCATTTGATAGGAATCACAAAGGAGGAATCTGCATTTGATAGGAATCACAAAGAAGAAAGAACGGGAGTAGACAGGTTCTAGACTAGGGCAGACTTTTAAAACTACCACTAAACCAAATAATAGCAAAACACCAGACATAAGTTAAACCAAGCAACCACCTTATACTCGAGTAATATTTGTCAGAAACCCAGAAAACAAGGTGAAACATATCAATGGGTGGAAGAACAGCTGTCTTCGTGAGACTATGCTATTCAAAAAGAATCATAGCAGGACACAGGTTGACATATTGATAGCCCATTACATGAGTGGATATAGTGAAAAAGATTTGTCATAACATTAGAGGGAGGCTTGAGGGATATTATTTTTTTCCAGACTCTTTCATCAGATGTTACTTTCCTTCAAAGTATCCTTTTCCCTTGGCATAGTTCTCAAGATTTCCTATATTTTAAAAATCTGGCTTGAAAGTAAGTTCTGAATAGAATCTTTGATATCTTCATTGATGGTTGTTTTGACTAAAAAACACAGCTTAGTGAAGACAGTCAAAAGTCGCACAAATTACTTGACCACGGATTGAGTCTGTTGATAAAACAACTTGTCCTTAATATACAAGATTCTGGTGGCATAGTATACAAAACATAATTTTCTAAGATAATCTTGAAGTCATGGATAAAACAGTTGGGAAAAGCAGGTATTACATAGTAGTTGATGTATACAGTACACTTTGGCCTGAATGCTTTTATACCACATTTTAAGACCAACATTGGTTTTATTACCACAAATAAGCTGATGTGACATAGACACCAAGACAGCATGGTACATTTATAAAATAGGAATATAGGCCAAATGGAACAAAATACAGAGCCCAGAAATAAAGCCAAATACTTACAGCCAACTGATCTTCAAAAAAGCAAACAAAAACATAAAGTGGGGATAGGACACCTTATTCAACAAATGGTGCTGGGATAATTGGCAAGCCACAAGTAGGGGAATGAAACTAGATCTTCATCTCTCAACTTACACAAAAATCAGCTTAAGATGGATCAAGACTTAAATCTAAGACCTGAAACCATAAAAAAACTAGAAGATAAAGTTGAAAAAAAACCCTTCTACACATTGCTTTAGGCAAAGATTTCATGACCAAGAACCCCAAAGGAAATGCAATAAAAACAAACATAAGTAGGTGAGACTTAATTAAACTAAAGAGCTTTTGCATGGTGAAAGGAACAGTTAGCAGAGTAAACAGATAACACACAGAGTGGGAGAAAAATGTCATAATCTATATATCTGACAAAGGACTAATATCCAGAATCTACAAGGAACTCAAATCAGAAAGCAAAAAACAAACAATCCCATCAAATAGTGGGCAAAGGAGAGGAATAGACAATTCTCAAAAGAAGATATACAAATGGCCAGCAAACACATGAAAAAAATGCTTGACATTACTCATTATCAGGGAAATGCAAATCAAAACCACAATGCAACACCTTACTAATGCATGAATAGTCATAATCAAAAAATAAAAAAAATCGATGTTGGCATGGATGTGTTGAAAAGGGAAACTTTTACACTGTTGCTGGAAATGTAAACTAGTAAAACCGCTATGGAAAACAGTGTGCAGATTCCTTAAAGAACTGAAGGGAGATCTACCATTTGATCCAGCAATCTCTCTGGGTATCTATCCAGAGGAAAAGAAGTCATTATACAAAAAAGATACTTGTACATGCATGTTTACAGCAGTACAATTTGCAGTTGCAAAAATATGGAACCATGCCAAATACCCATCAACCAACAAGTAGATAACGAAAATATGGTGTATGTGTGTGTGTGTATACATATATATGTATATATTATATATACATATATACATGTATATATTCATACACACATATTTACATATATATGTACACACACACACATATATATACACACACACACACACACACACCATGGAATACTACTCAGCCACAAAAAGGAAAGAAGTAATGGCATTTGCAGCAACCTGGATGAAATTAGAGATATTATTCTAAGTGAAGTAACTCAGGAATGGAAAACCAAACATCATATATTCTCACTCACAGGTGGCAGCGAAGCTATGAGGATGCAAAGGCGTAAGAATTATATAATGAACTTTGGGGACTTGGGGAAAAGGGTGGGAGGGGGTGAGGGATAAAAGAGTACACACTGGGTACAGTGTACACTGCTTGGGTGACAGATGCACCAAAATATCAGAAATCACCACTAAAGATCTTATTCCTGTAACCAAACACCACCTGTTTCTCAAAATCTATTGAAACAGATTGTTCTATTCAATCTACTTCTGAACAATCTATAATAGATAGTTCCCCAATCTACTGAAACAGATTGTTCCCCACCACTAAAGATCTTATTCCTGTAAGCAAACACCACCTGTTCCCCAAAATCTATTGAAATAGATTGTTCTATTCAATCTATTTCTGAACAATCTATTGAAATAGATTGTTCCCCAATCTATTGAAATAGATTGTTCCCCAATCTATTGAAATAGATTGTTCCCCAATCTATTGAAATAGATTGTTCCCCAATCTATTGAAATAGATTGTTCCCCAATCTATTGAAATAGATTGTTCCCCAATCTATTGAAATAGATTGTTGCCCAATCTATTGAAGTAGATTTCTCCCCAAAATCTATTGAAATTATTCCTGTAACCAAACATCACCTGTTCCCAAAAAATCTATCGAAATAAAATTTTAAAAATTAAAAAAGTTGAAATCCAAAAAACCATTGAATTTTTATCTTGTTTTATTACTCAATAATGTGCAAAATAGACAAAAGGTAAGGAATAGTGTAGGTGTCAGAAGTTTGTCAAGTTAAGGGATGCGAGAAGGTTAATAATTGAGAGTGAAAGTTCAGCCGAGGGCTAAATGAGATGGCCTTGGATGGACAACAGGTGTCTGTTAAGCACATTACTTGGTCATGAAAAATAATAACATGAGGGATTAAGCACTTAATTATTTATAATTAACCACATGAACTGTGTCAAACAAGTTCCAACAAAATACACTAATTCAGGATAAAGAATGATCACTGGAATCAGAAAAAAAATATTTAAATCCTAGCTTTACTGGTTTCAATGTGTGTGACTTTTCACAAACCACTTAATCATTCTGAGCCTCAGGTTCCTGTCTGCAAAATAGAGATAATCATATCTGAAATGGAAGGGAAGCTTATTCTAAGGATTAAACATGATATTTGTAAATAACATAGTGTAATGTCTGACACCAAGTAAATCCCAAATTTGTGGTATATACTTAGTGGATGATGTTTAATAGCTTCTGTGATGTGATTATCTTGAATAACTGGGCAAAGAAATGTGAAGCTAAGAAGAAGTTTCCTTCTAAGATTACTGTACAACTGATGAGAATCAAGACAGACAAACATTCGGTCAGCTTGACTGTTACAAAATGATATCACATTAATTAATATGTCTGCTTAGCTTACACTGAAAATTTTTGTCCTCATGGAATCTGGAAAATTCATTTGGGGCCAAGCAAAATCTACAATTTAAGCCATAGAATAATTTATACAATGACGGTGGTGCTGGTGGTGGTAGTGGGGGTGGTGAAGGTAAAGATTATGTGCAAGATAAAATTATCCAGTTTATTAATTTCTCATTATTTCCCAATTTCTAAGTGTTATATATACTATATCATTAATTTTCATAAGAACCATAAGTGTTAGGTATTAAAATTGTTCCTTATCTACATATGAATAAAGCAAAGCATCAGGTAGTAACTTGTACAGTCTCATAGCTAGTATGTCTCATAGCTAGTACGGTCTCATAGCTAGTATGTGTTAAAAGTTGTGATTAAAACCCATTAGTTTAGCACCAGAATCTTCATTCTTAACAATTATATAGGGACTCCTAGAATTCTACCAAAGTTACCTGTTATTTGTCCTTTTCCCTCATCTACGTATTTAACCATAAGCAAGTCCTGATAATTTTAAATGTCGTTTTTTATCTAAATCCAAATTTATTGTCTCCTACAGACTCCTGAAACTGCCTTCTATTGATATTCTTACCTCTTCTCTTGCTACCTATAAGAAGGACTATAACAAGGATAATAAATAGAAATGAAATTCAGCTAGGGGAAGAGGAATCTCGTTTCCAGGAAACCTGGTAAGAGAAATTTCACTATAAATTTAGACATGAAGTCCATTAAAATTATATTGGGACATGATGGGGTTGCTAAAGTTGAATTACATGAAGTGAATTATTTTTTTGAAAGCATTGTTTGTTCAAGCATCATCACCATCATTTTCACTCTGCTACTTTATTTACTTCTTCTTCACTGACTCTTCCAGGGTTAAACCCAGGGAAGAAAGGCATTAGGAATTAAGAAGTAAAGTGCCTCATGGTTGGTACGGTTCTAATCTGTTATTGGATTCTTCTGGATATCACTAGTACTATTGTCAGCACTTACTTTAGTCAAGTGTTTTTTTTTTTTTTTGCCTTCACTAAAAACTTACTACTGAATTCCCCTCAATGTACACCAGTGTCTCCTCTGAATGGCCACAAATGACTATTTCTTAGGCTCTGGATCTTATGTCCCACCAGTCTTTGGAGGATTCTTTATCCTTTCAGGCAGTCATCTTTAGCAAAATTCATTTTAGGATAACCTAAAGCCAGATCCCTTTTGTGTGGTATAAATTCACTGTAAGTGGAACTTTCCCTTGATAAAGTCACTACAGTATGTCTTTAGCCCACCAGACAGGAGTAGCCCTTTCTATTTAAATCATGAAGTCCTAAAAACCAATGACTATGTCTTTCAAGGTTAGAGACATTTGAAAAGTTCTCTAAATTATCACCTTGAATCCCCACTAGCATAGCTTGGCATTAAAGGGGAAGAAACCTCTTTTACCTACATTACTGTGAGAGGTGGGAGGAGAAGAAGTATACAAAAAAAAAAAAAATCTCCTAAAGACTATCCTCAATTGTCTTCTTCAGCTTCCTCCTTATATAAACTTTAGTTATCCACACGTGTAATGAACTAATGGTAAACAGCTAAAGAGCAGAAATTATGTATTTGTACATTGTGGACAAGGTGTAGAAGAAACCAGCTCTAAATACAAAGAAGATGTATTATTTCAGAGGGTGCACGCCTCAAGCCTTGGCATCTTCCATGTGATGTTGAACTTGTGGGCACACAGAAGTCAAGAATTGAGGTTTGGCAACCTCTTCTGCCTAGATTTCAAAGGATGCATAGGAATGTCTGGATGTCCAGGCAGACGTTTGCTGCAGGGGTGGAAGCCTCACAGAGAACCTCTGCTAGGGCAGTGCAGAAGGGAAATGTGGGGTTGAATTCCCCACACAGAGTCCCCACTGGGGCACTGCCTAGTGGAGCTTGGAAAAGTGGGCCATTGTTCTCCAGACCCCAGAATGGTAGATCCACTGACAGCTTGCACCATGCTCCTGGAAAAGCCACAGACACTTAATGCCTGCCCATGAAAGCATGTGGGAGGGGGGCTGTACCCTGCAAAGCCACAGGGGCAGAGCTGCCCCAAACCATGGGAGTCTACCTCTTCCATCAGCAAGACCTGGATGTGAGATGTGGAGTCAAAGGAGATCTTTTGGAACTTAAAATTTTAATTACGGCACTATTGGATTCCGGACTTGCATGGGGCCTGTAGCCGCTTTGTTTTGGCCCATTTCTCCCATTTGTAACAGGTGTATTTACCCATGTCTGTACCCCCCGTGTATCTAGGAAGTAGCTAACTTGCTTTTGATTTTTACAGGCTCATAGGTAGAAGGGACTTGCTTTGTCTCAGATGGGACTTTGGACTTGGACTTTTGGGTTAATGCTGGGATGAGTTAAGACTTTAGGGGACTCTTGGAAAGGGATGATTGTATTTTGAAATGTGAAGATATTAGGTTTGGGAGGGTCAGTAGTGGAATGATATGGTTTGCCCGTGTCCCAATCCAAAATCTCATCTTGAATTATTATCTCCATAATCCTTACATGTCAAAGGTGGGACCAGGTGGAGGTAATTGGAATGCAGGGGTGGTTTGCCCCATGCTGTTCTCCTGATAGGGAGTGAATTCTTATGAGATCTGATGGTTGTATGAGCATCTGACATTTGCCCTGCTTGCACTCACTCCATCCTGCTGCTCTGTGAAGAAATTGCCTGCTAGTTCTTTGCTTTCTGCCATGCTTGTAAGAAAGGTGTAAAGGTGCAACTGTGATCATATTGCTATTTTACATAGATCTAGCTCTGCCTATAAACTTTTATCTCAACAACTACCCCAAATGCATCCTTTTTCAAGTCCTTATCACATGGTTTATGTTTTTGACCTCTTTTATTCCTTACTAAATTTTCACTAAGATAACTTCTGTTTTTCCTCCTGCTTTTATGATTCAGAAAAAAAAATTATGAAAATAAAATGGATTCCAATTAAAAAATTTTCTTATATTATACTTTCTTTGAAAAAGTCATTTTAGTTCTCTTACTTCAGGTTCTCCACGAATCAACACCTACGATGTTAATGGCCTCTTTCCAGAGTCCAGTTGTCCTGTATCTTACTCCATTTCAGTCATTTTTCCAAGTCAAAATCAATAGAATATTACGGGCTACTAACACAATATTTTTAAATGCCTAAATCTGTGGCAGGAATTGCAATGTTAACAAACTGAGAAAGGGGCAGACAGTGAAAGCTTTTTGAGATGATAGGATATATGTCATTTCTCCAAAAATATGAAAAAATTGCTCATGGCCAGAAACAATAACAGAGAGTAGACTTGGGGAACAAGCAAAACGATGAAAAACAAAATGATTTTAGCTAACTACATCATATTTATTTAACTTCTTGACTGAAACTCTCTTTTCGAAATGTCAACAGATAATTTCTATGTGACTGTTTTATTAGCATTACATTGAAATGTACAATACCATTTTATTCCAAGTTGAATTTTTTAATGGTTTAGATAAATGGTTTGCATAGAAGCATTGGGGACGTTAAATTTTACTTCAAAGTATATACTCCAAAAATTTTAAATTTGACTTTTTGTAAATAAAGCAATATGTAATAGGAGTTGGGACTCCATTCTGTATTACCAACAATCATATATCTCTCTGAAATTTAATTAGTGTTACTTACCTTATAGTCACAGATTACTGAAGCAAGCAAATAACTAGAAAGCACATTTTTTATTTAGCTCGCTAAAGTATTTACTTTAAAATAAGCCCACCTCTCCTATTTGTGTAAAGTGCACAGAGGTATCTTTCTTGTTTTTGCTACCTATTCCATTTCATAAAGAGGTCTGATGTTTGCATCCTAATTTTCTAACCTTGAATGCTGGTGTCTTCCATATATTTAATGAAGTCTGGTAACAAATCTTCAGTTCTCCTCGAGTAAGCAATCCTACTGCAGACTTAGCTCTCTCTCCCTTGACATTCCTGAAGCCCAAATAAGATTTGTGCTCTGACAGGGTGAGCATTTACTTTATCAGAAAACACATTAGGGTGGGCATGTCTCAGGATAATGTGCACCAGAATCAGAGGGGATGACTAATTTGTTCTGCTATTAAGCGAATAATGAAATGATTTAGGCATGTAGATATGAAACAGCCAGCACTTTACAAATTATATGTAGCATATTTCATTTTAAATCTGGCCAAGTCCAAGAACCTTTTATGTATTAAGTGACATTTACAAGAAAGACAAGACTTTATCCAGAACTGAGAAATATTTACCTAAGATGAGGAAAGATGATAGCAACTAAGAATTATTTGAAGGTACTGTAAGTTATGTACATTTTGTAAATTGTGTTTTATAATAGTCAAGCTTTGCCAATTTCTTTCATACTTACAGGTTTTTTTAAATAGTAAAATGTCATGGAACACACATAAGACAAAGCAATATAGGAATGTTTATTAGAATTTTATTCTAAATAACTTGATCACCAAGATTATTTTTCATGTGTATGCATGCATGTGGGTGTATGTCTATTCCAGAAAACACTAATTATCTTTAAAACTGGCTAATGCTTATGAGACAGATGCTCTTTGCTAGGATTGTACATTGGTGCACTATTTCTTGAAATAATTAGAAAATATATATCAAGCATCTTAAAAAATGCCAACATTCTTTGAAGGGACAAATCCACTTTGGATGTCCAAGCAAATATCTTGAAAAGTCATCAATGATCTATAAACTAAAATGTTTATCACAATATGGCATTAATATTTAGAATAATTCTGGAAATATCCAAAATTTTAAACAAAGAAGTGAGTAAATCTTAATACTATCATGCAATAAAACATTACGCTATCATTAAAAATCATATTTTCAAAGTTTTAGTTGCATGGAGAGAAATACATATACTAAAATTTTAAATGAAAAAGCCAGATAAAAAGTTTTATATGTCTTATAGGAGTAGCATAGAAGTCAATCACTTTAAATAATTACTTCATTTTCCCTGCTTGAGAAATTATTTTCTTCTTAAAGACTTTAGATTTTTTACATTTTACAATGCAAATGTCTCTCTCTTGCAATCAGAATAGCATACTAAAGATAATCATGACATAAGTTGATTTAAGCGGACAATAACACTTTACTCATCATATATCCTTAAATCAAAATATATATTAAAATGTCTAAAGGTCTTTTGAAAACTGATAAATCACGCAGACTATGGGAGCCATAACTCTAAAATTTTTTTGAAAATTGCAGGTAATTTTGCAGACCTACTTAAAATCTCCTTCACTTTAGATCTTTCTCTACCTATGCTGTTTATAAAAATGTTTTATAAGGAATTACCATTTAATGTTTCAAGGATGAAATATTTATACTCTTAAATTTTTCCAGCAAATTTTTTTATCTTTAGTTTTCATATGGTTATTCATCACTGCAAAGGTAATAGTTGTATTTTTTTTTTTTTTTTTTTTTTAGATGGAGTCTCGCTCTGTTGCCCAGGCTGGAGTTGCAGTGGCGCGATCTCAGCTCACTGCAACCTCCACCTTCCGGCTTCAGGTGATTCTCCTGCTTCAGCCTCCTGAGTAGCTGGGACTACAGGCACCCGCCACCATGCCTGGCTAATTTTTTTGTATTTTTTTTAGTAGAGACGGGGTTTCACCGTGCTAGTTGCCTTTTTGTATGATAAACAAAGTACTTTCAAGGCAGTCTAAAGGGCTAAAATGCATAAGAATCAAACTTCATTGTAGGCCTTCTGAATTATGATTTTGGAAAAGGTAAAATCATGACTCTCATACAAACATAAAATGAACTATGTTAAACACTTCCGTCAATTTATTAATTAATGAGATGAATAAGCTGGCAACACTGGTTAAAATGAGAATTTGACTTGCAGAGGTTAATATTCTTCACTAGACAAAATTTATTTTTATTGCTAGAGGCAAGAAACATTTGCGTTGCCCTCGGTTTTCCACAGCTTACCTTGTACTCCAAAATCGTTTCAAAAAACTAGGCAATAAAAAGTCATTCAAAGAGGCACACCACTGGAATCAGACAACCCCATGTACTATCCTTTGCCTATTTCCAAGATCCAATTTTTTTGACAGCTTCGCGTATCATTTCTCATGGATTGAGGTGGGACATTAAAAATTATCAGACAAGAAAAAATGTTCTTTATACCAGAACAAAAACTTTTCTCTCTTACAAAAGTATTTGAGTTTCATCTTTCACAGATCATATACCTATTGGTTACCCAGCCTTTGTCTCTTGGTTGCTGTCTTCAACTTTCTTTCCCTTCTTTCTATAATTAAAGAGTACATAGGGCCTGATTTAAATAAGTGCCTACCTAATATGGAGAAATCTTGCATAGGAAAGTAGAATAAGAGTTCAGGTTGTTGTTTTGAGGGTGTATGCTTTGTTTCCTGATGTTACTGTCTGCTCCAATAAGTGGCATGTAGTACACACCAAATAAACATTTGTGGAATGAAAATGGAAGACCCAAAAATCCTCCTTTTGTTAGGATACTTTGATCCTTAAGGAGATATAACGGCGATTATACTACACTTCCTGGAAACTGAGAATAAATCTTTTAATCTAAATTGATGATTAAAATATTTTTTCTGAAAGATTATTCAATTAGAGGGAAAGGCGCCACTAAGAAAACAGAAATTCTACTCCAAGGTAAAGAAAAATGAAAGAATGACTGGGATTTTTGTTAAAGAATAATTCCTGTTACAGGGAACATTTACACCAAATTCTCCTTCCTTCCTACCCACATTTTAGGCTGTGAGAAATTCGGAGCAATTTTCTCAAACTGGGGACCCTTAAATAACATTATTCGGAAGACTGAGGAGAGAAGTGCTTAAAAGTATATAATCACTTGAAGGCAACAATAGAATGACAGAAAGTGACAGAGGGAATAGCTTCCTTTCCACTGGGAGCAAAAGGAGCTGTGGTACTCAGGGAATAAATGGTGCACAATGCATGATCTTGTGGCCACTGTGGAACAAAAACAGGATTCATTAATGTAACATCAAACATGTGGCACTAGTCTAACAACAATAGTAAGTAGCAGGAACATTAGTAGTATTAGCATGGGATAAGAGATAGTAACAGCAAACCCAGCAATATTGGTATCCAGAAACCATGGGTGAGTAACATCTTTCTCCCTTTAAACGTTCTAAACAGAAAGGTAAGTACAAAACTAGACATAGGGTGGATACTGGTTCAAAGAAAAGTGGATACTCCAATTTTAAAAATAATGGTTGGATTAAACACATATGTCTCTATGATGAGGCCAAAATTTTTTATTTTCCCTATGCATAGAGATATAAGAGCTACATGCATCTTCTTAGATGCTCTCCTTGGCCTCCTCAGTTGAAATGACTGAGCTTGAGGATTTATACTGACAAGAGCAAAAATGCACAGCACATCAGTGTAGCTGGGTCACAGATGTTACATGAAGGCTCTAAGTGCTTGTGGTTATTTCTATTACAAAACCTAAAACTAGAGAGCCATGACCGCAGGGTCACTAAGCCTCCTATGCAGTGATAGAAAACAATCAGAAACTGAGAATCTGAGAAACTGCTAATAACAGTCATGTGGAAAGTGCATTAAAAACTGCATATGTTGATTGTTAAGTGCATTATATGTCAATTCACATTCTTTGTGTTCTGTCAGTTTCATGAATTATTTTGAATTTCCATTGAATTTGGGTTACATACTTTCTCCACATTAAGTCCTTCATATTGGCTTGTTTTTTCTTACATTTAAAAAACATGCTCTGGTAAAGAACTGTAAACCAGGATCATTTGTATTATCCACAAGCACACTAATATCTGGCTAAAACACTTGCTAATATGACAAGCTTTGTTCTCCATCAAGCGTACATAAGCTGCTTCTCTATAGAATAAAATTGCTGCTAAAGCAAAGACTTCTTAACGTTTAAGATTTTCACAAATTCCTAATAAATTAAGAATTACAAAGTTGTCTTTCACTGGAATTGTGAAGCAATTTCGCAAACATGTATGCACAAAGTCTATCAAATAAATCCTGGAGTGTTTGGGCCAATATTTAAAAAATCTTCTCAACTGGCCTTTTGTTTTTCATTATTAATCTGCAGTTGAGCAGTTTTATTCTAATAATGCTACCTGCCTTGGGATCTCCCCAGAAAACTCCTGACAAAGTATCCATTTCTCCACTTGCCTCATGCTTCTAACCCTATTTATTATTTTATCTCAGTGTGGCTTTATATTACTTCTTTCATATCTTTAAAAAGTTGGATTTGTATATCACATAGGAAACCTGCAATGACTAACCCCATTCCATTCTGATACATGATCTGTTTACTCATTATTGCTCCATAAAGGTAAATTATATAATACCATACTTTTGCTTGTAGATTGCCTTACAATTATTCCCTAGACACTTCACTTAATCATAATTCTAGGTTTTTAATAACTATATATTTGGGGTTTTGAATAAGTTCTAAGGATAAAAGAGTGGAAGCAACAGAGGGAGAAATGGAAAAGAGAAAATAATGAAAACCTCATTTGCTCTTTTCATGTCTGCAAAAGTCAAAGCACTGGTGATAATTTTTTTCCCCCAAAATTCACAAAAGATAGCACAGAATGCGATGACAAGGGCACACCCTCACATCAGTGTTATTTCTGTCAATAAAAGGCATAATCTAAGCCTAACTGTGAAGAATCATCAGAAAAAAACAAATTGAGAGGCATTCTCCAACATATTTGGCTTGTCTTTTTCATAAACTTCAAGGTTGAGAAATACAAAGTAAGGATGAGGAACTGATTTTGATTTAAAGAAACTAAAGGAATACAACAAGTAAATGTAATGTGTTACAACCATTACACAGTGTTACGATGTAATGTAATGTTACAATACATTCATCTGGACTAGGTCCTGGACTAGGAAAAATAAATCATAAAAATATTAGAATAACAAAATTTGAGTATTAACTATGAGTAAGATAATATTATTATATACATTCTAATTGTTCTGATTTTGTTAACTGTACTGTGATTACATAGGCTAATATCTGTGTTTCTATGAAATAGCAATATTCAGGGATAAAAATGCATGGTATCTTGAGCATAACCTCAAATGGTTCAAAAAAAAATAATAGAAAATGATAAGCAGGACCACATATAAATTCTAAATCTGGATATTGGGAGTTGCTTTCACCATGTTTCATGTTCTGTGAATTTAAAATTATGAAAAAATTGAAAGTTTTAAAAAGTTGTCCTTCACAAATATGGTAAGAATTTTGGTTTAGTATAAACTGGAGGGAAAAACTTTTCTAATCTGCAAGTGCATCATCATGAAGAAATAATTTTGACAAGGCAAAGAAAAAAAAGTAAAACCTTTCTTATTGGAAAGAACTGGTAATTTACCAAAATGAATACAGTAAGAATAAATGAATATGAAGCTAATTTAAATATATATAAATTGGATAATTCAAAATAAGTAGGCCTTTAAAAAAATAGAAAAGGGCCAAACCCACAGTAGAGTTTTCAGTTAATTTAATGTCAAAGGAGGTTAGCATAATCCTCATTGAATCTCATTCTTTGTTCTTTGTTTTATTCCATGTGAACATTTTCATAATATCAAGAACATTTTCATATCAAGAAAATTTTCATAATTTCTTTCAAATACAATAAAATTATACTTTCTGCTAAGAAAAAGTGTCAAAAAATTCTTACTGCATCAAAAAATAATTACATCCATATAATGAAATGCAGTAATTTAAAATGATGCTTTCAAAAAGATATTATTTCTTAAGAATATGCTCATGAAATAGTATTTTTTCTAAAGCAGTTATACAACTGTATAAAAGTACATATAAACTATGACTAGTCAGTACCTTACATGTGAGTAAACGCATGGGATTTGTGATGTGATGACTAAACATGAGTTTAAGCACTGGTTTTGTCACACGTATATCCTTTTAACTTCGAATAAGCAGCATAATTTCTTAGGACTTTAGGTTTCTCATCTATAAAATGGAAATATTAATAGTATCTAGCCCAAAGAGCATTGTAATGATCAAATAAAACAATTCATTTGAATCCCTTAGCATGGATCCTGGCAAATAGGTAGACTAAATGAAAGAAAGAAAGCAATAATTATCTGAGTTGTATGTACATGTGAGACGTGAGATTATAGGATTTGTATCAGTTCACGTTTGTCATGTAAGAAGCCACTTAAAGAGTGACAAAAATATTTATCTCAGGATTTTGTAGATAAGTATTTTGGACTGGAATCTGCTGGAAGGTTCATCTGGTCTTTTTTTTTGAAACAGAGTTCACTCTGTCGACCAGGCTGGAGTGCAGTGGCGAGACCTCGGCTCACTGGAACCTCCACCTCCCATGTTCAAGGGTTCAAGGGATTCTCCTGCGTCAGCCTCTGGATTAGCTGGGACTACAGGCGCCTGCCGCCACACCCGGCTGATTTTTTGTATTTTAAGTAGAGATGGGGTTTCACCATGTTAGCCAGATGGGCTCCATCTCCTGACCTCATGACCCACCCGCCTTGGCCTCCCTAAGTGTTGGGATTACAGATGTGAGCCACTGTGCCTGGCCTCATCTGGTCTTTGATAGCCTCACTCAAGAACCTGTGGTCAGCTACGTGGTCTCTGATATAATGAAAAATATAATACAAGCTTATGTTCATTTTATGTGAATTTTTATAACACCTTTATTGAAATACAATTCATATAACATTCGCTTTATCCATTTAAAGTAACATTTAATGGACTGTAGCATAATTGATTGTAGTGCAATCATCACCATAATTTTTAAAAATTTTTGTAATTTCAAAAAGAAGCCTAATATAAATTTAGTAGTATCTTCCCATTTCCCCCCAGTTCTCCAGCCAAAGCAACTATTTATCTATTCTTTATTTCAATAGATTTTTCTCTTTTGGATAATCTTTGTAAATGGGAATTATACAAGAAAATGCTGAGAGATTTTGTCACCACCAGGCCTGCCCTAAAAGAGCTCCTAAAGGAAGCACTAAACATGGAAAGGAACAACCAGTACCAGCCACTACAAAAACATGCCAAATTGTAAAGACCATCAAGGCTAGGAAGAAACTGCATCAACTAATGAGCAAAATAACCAGATAACATAATAATAACAGGATCAAATTCACACATAACAATATTAACCTTAAATGTAAATGGGCTAAATGCTCCAATTAAAAGACACAGACTGGCAAATCCGATAAAGAGTCAAGACCTATCAATGTGCTGTATTCAGGAAACCCATCTCACGTGCAGAGACACACATAGGCTCAAAATAAAGGGATGGAGGAAGATCCACCAAGCAAATGGAAAACAAAAGAATGCAGGGGTTGCAATCCTAGTCTCTGATAAAACAAACTTTAAACCAACAAACATCAAAAGAGACAAAGAAGGCCATTACATAATGGTAAAGGGATCAATTCAACAAGAAGAGCTAACTATCCTAAATATATATGCACCCAATATGGGAATTATACAATATATGTTTTATGTGTGATCAGCTTATTTCATTTAGCATAATGTTTTCAAGGTTCATCCACGTTGAAGAATGAATTACTACTTTATATTTTTATTGCTGAATAAAATTTTACTATAATTATGTACCATATTTTATTCACCCATTCATCTGTTGATAGATATTTGGGTTTAATGTTACAATTAACATTCATGTACATGTTTTTGTATAAATATATGTTTGCATTTCTTTGGGGTATATATCTAGAAATGAATTTACTGGGTGATATAACAAGTTTAAGTTTAAATTTTTGATGAACAGCTGGACTAATTTTAAAAATGGCTGCATAATTTTACATGCTGATCAGAAAAGTCTGAGGCTTACAATTTCTTCAAATTCTTGCCAACACTTTTTTTATTATTATTATAGCTACTTTAGTGGGTGTGAAGTTGTATCTTATGGTGGTTTTGATTTGCATTTTCCTGATGGATAAGGTTATTGATCCTCTTTTCATGGGGCTTATTGGACACTTGTATGTCTTATTTGGAGAAACAGCTATTAAAACATTTTTCCATTATATAAACGAGTAATGTGTCTTTTTATTATTTAGAAATATTATCGATGTGTTCCAGATACAATTTTTGTATTAGATATGTGACTTGCAAATATTTTTTTTTCTATTCTGTGGATTTTTTTACTTTCTTGTGCTCTTTGAAGCACAGTTTTCTAAATTTTGTGAGGTTCAATTTATGTTTTTTTTTTCTTTGCTTGTGCTTTAGGAGTCATAGCCAAGAAGTCTTTGCCTAAACCCAGATTAAGATTTATCCTTTCTCTTCTATGAGTTTTATAATTTTAGCTATTGAGCTATATGATCCATTTTGAATTAATTTTTGTATACAGTGTAAGGAAATGATCCAACTTCATTTTTTGCATGTGAATATGCAGTTATCTCAGCATTATTTGTTGAAGATACTATTTTTCCTCATTGAATCACCTTGGCACCCATGTCAATAATTGATTGACTTTGACAGAAAAATAGTAGAGTGGAAAATTCCAAAATTCATTTATCTGCAAAAGCAATAAGCTCACAAAAACTATAAGAATCGTTGTTTTTTGTTGTTGTTGTTTTTGTTGTTGGAAGTCTGAAACTATGTCCAAATCCTTGGACATGTATACAGTGACCTTGTGATGACAGTGATTTTAGCAGGTCAGGTCTCAATTTGACTATCTCTTTCCCTGATTTCTCTGTTAAATTGTTTGCTTCTTGGTATTACAGGAAGCTGTTCGCCTTCACTAACTGCTTGCTAATCACTGTATTGTTTTTTGACAATTCCCCAATAAATTGCTCCACAGTCTGATCCAATTAAATTTTAGTCCCTTTACAGACATAGTATTTGAAGCCAGTCTTAGAGATATGTTCTGCTGTCAGGAGGACTCTTCTTAGCCTCTTTTATCCCTGGTTCTCTGTGGTAAGCTTCTAGCTCAGCCTGGGTTTAGTTTGCTGTACTCATTGAGAAACTTTCCTCTAACTGTTCACATATTTCCTCTCAGTTGCTTATCTTGAAATCTCCAGTTTTTTCTTTCCAGGAAGCCCTTAAGCTTGCACTTTCTCATACTCTGTTCCAAATAAAGTGAGTTGCCTTGGGAGAGGCTTCATAAATCTCTGTTGTTAATCTCTGTTAATCTCTGCCTCTCCCCCTGGGCAAAATCTCTGCCACTGCCCGAGGTTGGGGTAGGAAGAGTGGGCTACTTCTTTTGGAGTGGCATATATGCTTTACAAGCATAGCACTGGTTGGAGCAGAAGCCTTGAGTCTTCTCAGCTTGATTCTCCAGATGTGAAACATCCTCCCTACAAATAAGCTGGAGATCGGGTGATTGGGCCACTGGTCATTGTGGCCTATTGCACCTGTGGTAGAACTTTCACCCTACAAAACGGAGCTGAGTGGATCAAGGAAGAGAACCCCAGACCTCTCGGTAGCTCTTGTCTAGAATAGAGATTCTGCTACATGGAGCTGGGATGAAATGAGAAATGCTAGTTACCTACTCTTCACGAGGAGATACCATAGCCCTCAACTTGAAATTTGGAAGAGAGGAGCACTATGTTCTTGGCTGCACCCACCCAGGATGGTGCTTCAGTCATGCTGAGCTGGGCAGGAGTGGGGTGAAGGTTGATGAGGAGAGTAGGTCCTGGCTCAAAAGCTCAGACTGTCACTGCTATTATCAATATCTATTACATTTTCTTGAATAAATGTTTCTTATTTACTGTATGCCCTTTAGAAAATTTCCAGAAACCTGAATTTTTTTAAAAAAAATAATGTTCACCTGTATGGTAGTTTCACTGAGGAGAGCGTCCATGAAGCTACTCAGGCTTCCACTCAAGAAGTTATGTCTATACAAACATAAAATAATTGGCTTATAATAAGTTGGGTAGTGATTAATGAATCATGTTAATTAAGCCATAATGTGAGGAATCAAAGTCAATGTGAAAAACTATGCTTTCCCCACCGAATAGTGAGACCTTTTTGGAGTTAGATCTATGATCCCTGTTTTTAACAAACCCATTCATCTTACCGTTTATTTAGAAATATCATGTATACCAAAGAGAAATGGAATTTGCACTCTAAAAGAGCTAAAGATGAATAAAATCTTGCTGAAAAAGCAGCTTTGGCAGTCTGATCTTCTTTTCTTCCTGTAATTGTGTCATTTATGTTTGAAATTTACTGTTTTTCTTCATCCATTTATTTTCTATTATCTTACATTATAGCCATTGCTTCTTTTACCTTTACATATGCATTATTTCACATTAATAATAATTTTGTCCCAAAGACTCCACTGAACTTCCTCCATTCTCCAAATCTTCCTATTTCATATATTTTTTACAAACCCATTTTGGTGGCAATGGTCAATTGTATTTCTAGGTTATTTATTATTTAAGAAAACAATACAAAATAAAAATATTTTTCCAAAATATACTTTCTCTTCAGAAATAAGCTTCATTTCTCACAATAGTCAAATTAATTTCATATGTGACCAGCTTTTTAAGGCTAATGAAAAATAGATATTACAATAATAATACCAAACCATAAACAAAGTCAACAACAAATTGCATTATTCCAAAAAGTTTCCTTCCAGGAAGTTGAGCTCTCTGTGAAGTTAATAGTTCTACATTTGTAAATATACACAATTATATAGAATGAGCTATCATATTTTCACTAGCATCAATAGTCAACTGAATGAGTTTGTTTTGGATCTACCTTGTTAACTTCCAAGATTGCTGATAAGTCACAGAAACTGGCAAAAGATGCAGGTATTTAGGCTCTATCATTTATGCATTTAGGCTCTAGGAAATAGCTCAGCCATGTGACTTTTCACGTTTGCAAATCTAGCCATTATTACCATCAAACAATTAAAAAAATTAGTAGACATTCACATCCCCCAAGCAAATAAATTATGTATACATATAAAAACATGCATGCACACATATATCCTCTAACAAGAAACAGTCATTCTTCCAAAGAGCAAGTACCACTCTGACTAAAGTAAATAAAATCGTTTTAAACTGAGCATCTAAATATCTAATGAACCAATGCTTGTGGCCAGCGGCTAGATTTTTATGTATGTAGGCATATTATCAGCTAAAAACTTAATTTGCTTCTAAACTGCTCAAAGAAAATAAGCTAAAATTTAAACTATTTTCTGTACAATAGTAGACAAATAATTTTTAATTTTTGTATTATGCTTTGCTTTGTTTTTCAAGTTGTCTATAATCATATAATACATTTTTACCATAAAACTATTAATGTAATAATTTAAATAAAAAAATTTTATTTTTCTATCATATAAATTATATTAATGGGAACACAGGCAATAAAAAAGATCTTGTACCTAATCACAAACAAGCTATCATATATGTTAATATATGTTATACATAATTTTCATTTAGAATTTCTTTTTCATTTAGAACTTCTTTTCCTTGGTTTATCTTTTTAGGAATACAAACACAAATGTGCCCCCATATAAAGCTGAAATATTTAAATTAATTCTAGGTTAAATTTTAGTAATATTCACAAGGTCACTTCATTTATTTCAAATATAATTTTAGTCAACAGTCAATGATTAATGAGAATCAGTTATGAAGATGAGTCTGAAGAATAGATTAGTGAAATAATTCTTAGTCATTTTTATAACTACAAAATCTTTTTAAAAATTCCATTTTGTAACTTATTTACAAATGAGAAGCAAAATCCTTAGCTAACCAAGAGAGCTGAGCCAAAACAAAAATATATTAAATTTTTTTAAATCCTAGAATATGTGATTTTATCATCTGTTTTTAAGTAATCAAAATTTTCATAATATTATGCTAACTCTTTAGGGTATATATATTATTTTTTCCTGCATAATATCTGACTTCTGAGTGATTATAGTTTACTCTGTGAAGACATTGAGGAAAGCATGCAGTTTGTAATGACAAATAACTGTGGGGACAAATTACTTACACAAATTTAATTTCATACATATTACAACAATCTGATCGTGTAATTTCATTTCAGCTTCAAAGAAATATATGGTTCTGGACACTATGGTCTCTAGTCTTGATTTCATAATCGTGATACTCTTCCGACCAGTGGCTATTTGTTAGTGATTAGACTATTGATCAGAATGCTTTGGTGAATAATATAATGGTATTTCAGTGAGTAAAGATACTCAGTCTAATAATTTACATTTGCTTTCTATTTTCTGTCTGCTTTATATTGTATTGCTCTAATTTATTTCAAATATAGATAAAACTAAAATTACTATTGATGTGTTCAAAAGTGTAGTTTTTCTGTCCAATAATGAATACAGTGATCTAATTTATAATACATATATCAACTTATCTTAAGCAATTATTTGGTTATAAAAATACAATTGTATTTTCACATATAGTTTTTAAATTACTAAGTGTTTTATTGTGCATTCTCATACTTATTTATATTGATTCTTAGGCATAAGATCATAAAGAAAAAATTTAAATGAGAAAAAATTTAGACATGATATAAATTGTTTAAAGATTCACATTAGACCTCCCATATGGTGGAATATCAAAAGCCTTAATGATTTATTTTCTTATGACATACAATATACATAGTCATAAATCATCTGGAAATTGAATCCATGTATATGTAGATCAACATTTGCATGAATATTTTCAGCAAGGGCTAGCCAATTTTCAAAATATCATAAATGTAAAAAATGATCTTACATGGGTTTACAGCATATGCTTGCTACACTGAATAAAGAAAGCAGAAATAATTGTGTGTATTAATGGAATATAAAGAATATTCACTTTAGTTAGAATATATAACCATCTTTCCTTGAGCAATTATGATACTATGGATACTAAAAATTATGATTATTTTGTGATTGATTTCTTTTTAATTGTAAGGAATAGAGAAAATAAAAATAATATGAAAATTAAATCGTTTGATCCTTCAAAATGCATTGTATTCCACATAAAAGAAAATCTATTCTGGACTTTTAAACACAAGAAAAAATAGTTTGGCTCAAGGAACTGAAGAGTCAAGGAGCAGCTTTGCTTCAGTAGTTTTTAAATTCTGTGGGAAACACTGTCAATAGGATCTTTTCATGACTTGTTTATTCTAGGTGTCACCTTGAGCCACAAGCTGATTAACTCTATGATAGCTAGATGGCAGTAGAAATGTTGAGGCTCACATTATCACAGCACTAAACACATTTAGAGTAACAAGTATCGAGTTTATTTGGTTTTGAGTAGTTTAACAAGCTTGAATAAGTAATCACTTCTAACGACTATTTTTGGTTAGGGTTAGGTCCTCTTTCCAGGATCAATCACAGAGTCAAGAAACACACAGGCTATGCCTCTAAACAATACAGTTAGCCATGAGGACCAATGAAAATGATGAGATATGTTTTCTTGCCACATAGCAAAAACTGAAAGTGAAAGGTAAAATCACGGGTTTATTTTTATTCATATAAGGCTGTCTACCCCTCACCCCAGCCAAGTGCTGTAGAATTTATTATCCTTGAAATTCTAAAATGCCACCAGTATAAGTCTAGATGTGTATCTTTTTTTCATTATTTTTCCTTGTCATTTTGATCTGAGAAGTCTAATCTTGTCAGTTTAGGAAATTGCAGTTTATTATTTCACCTTCTCCATCTGCTCTGTTGTCAGGATTCATACAGCTATCGCTGTCCATTTATCTTTTTTATTATACTTATCTCTTTATCATTTCTTATGAGTTCTGAGTAATATTTGGGGCCACTTTTCTGTTTTAATCAATTACTATATTTGGTAATCCATGGGTACTAGAACAACTATTTGGTAACTACTTCATTTAACAAATTTAGCAAATTAATTTTGTAACTGAAGGTAATCTTTAAAGGTTTCATTATGTCTCCTTTATTTGTACTCAACATCCTTATACATCTTATGCAGACTATAAAATAATTACGCATGCACATGTATGTGTAATTTTTAAAAAATATATAACCAAATTCACTTTTTAAAATTTTGTGTATAGAATTATATAATTTTGAACTTTTAAGTTCAGGGGTACATATGCAGGTTCATTACATAGGTTTACTTGTGTCATGGGGGTTTGTTGTAGAGATTATTTCATCACCCAGGTATTAAGCCTAGTATCTATTAGTTATTTTTCCTATCCCCTCCCTCTTCCCACCCTTCACTCTCTGATAGGCTGCAGTGTGTATTGTTCCCTTCGATGTGTCCGTGTGTTCTCATCATTTAGCTCCTGCTTATGAGTGAGAACATGTGGTACTTTTAGTTCCTGCATTAGTTTGCTAAGACCAATGGTCTCCAGCAACAACCATGTTGCTGCAAAGGACATGATCTCTTTTTTATGGCTGCATAATATTCCATTATGTATATGTACCATGTTTTTGTTATCCAGTCTATCACTGATGAGCATTTAGGTTGATTCCAAGTCTTTGCTATTGTGAATAGTGCTGCGATGAACATATGCGTTCACGTTTCTTTATTATCTAACAATTTATATTTCTTTGGGTATATCTCAGTAATGAAATTGCAAGGTCAAATTGTATTTGTCTTTAGGTCTTTGAGGAATCGCCACACTGCCTTCTACAATGGTTGAACTAATTTACACTCCCACCTACAGTGTATAAGCATTCCTTTTCCTCCACAAACTAGCCAGCATCTGTTATTTTTTGACTTTTTCATAATAGCCATTCTGACTGCTGTGAGAGATGGTATCTCATTGTGGTTTTGATTTACATTTCTCTAATGATCAGTGATACTGAGCTTCTTTTCATATGATTGTTGGCCGCATGTATGTCTTCCTTTGAAAAGTGTCCTCTGCCCATTTTTAAATGGGGTCCTTTGTTTCTTGTAAATTTGCTTAAGTTCCTTATAGATTCTGGATATTAGACCTTTGTCAGATGCATAGTTTCCAAAAGTTTTCTCCTACTCTGTAGGTTGTCTGTTTACTCTGCTGGTGGTTTCTTTTGCTGTGCAAAAGCTCTTTCATTTAATTACATCCCATTTGTCCATTATTTGCTTTTGTTGCAATTGCTTTTGGTATCTTTGTCATGAAATCTTTGCCCATTCCTATGTCCTAAGTGATATTGCCTAGGTTGTCTTCAAGGGTTTTTATAGTTTTGGGTTTTACATTTCAATCTTTAACCCATCTTGACTTAATTTTTGTACATGGTATAAGGGTCCAGTTTTAATCTTCTGCGTGTCACTAGTCAGTTATCCCAGCACCATTTATTGAATAGGGAATCCTTTCCCCATTGCTTGTGTTTGTCAGGTTTGTTAATGACCAGATAGTTAGTTGGAGTTAGAGAGATTCATGCTGCCACCATAAGTCAAGATACAAAACTATTTCATTAACCGAAAACACTCCCTTCTGCAATCCTTTAATAGTCACATCCTCCCCAGAATCCCTATGTTGGGTGCCATTCATCTGTTCGTCATCACTACAATTTTTTATTTTCTAGAATGAATGTATTAAACATGTAAACATTTGGTGTTTTTCACTCTGAAGAAAGATCTTAATGTCATAAAAATTGTTGTGTGTATCATTGGTTTCTTCCTTTGTGTTGTACGGATGTACCACAGTTTATCCATTCACCTGTTGAAGAACATCTGGGTGAGTTCTATTTGGCATAATTTTGCATACAGTTGCTAGTAATATAAACATTCATGTGTAGCTTTTGTGTGATCAAAAGTTTCATTTCTCTTGGAAGAATACCAAGGTTTTAATTTGCATTTTTCTAATGGCTAGTTATATTTTACCTTTTTTATGTAATTCTTTTCCATTCTTATATCTACTTTTTTGTGAAGTGTAGGTTCAAGTCCTTTAACCCATTTTTAAGTGTTATGTATGTTTTTATTGTTGAGATTGGATCATTTCTTATTTAGTCTGGACTTAAGTCCTTTGTTGAATCTGTAAAATGCAAATATTGTATCCAAGTTCATAGATTGTCTCTTAATTCCCTCAATAGTGTTTTTCAGAGAGCAAAAGTTTTAATTCTGATGCTATTCAGTTATGACTTTTTTTCCTTTCTTATGAATTGCACTTTCAATGTCACACCTAAAAGCTCTACCTAACACAAGATTTCTTGTATATTCTCTTTGAAAAGTTTTACAGTTCTGTATTTTTAATTTATATTTGTGATCCATTTTAAGTAAATTTTTGTATGAGAAGAAATGTTTGAGTTTTTTTCTTTTCCTTTTTATTTTAAATATAATCATCTTGACCCCATCTTCCAATTTTCCATTAAATCTATTCAGCAACTTTGTCAAAGATCAAAGGCCATGTTTGTGTGGGTCTATTTCTAGATTCCATTTTGTTCTGTTATCTATGCATCTAACCCTTTGTTAAAACCCACTTTTAATTATTGTAGCTTTATAGTAATACTTAAGTAGTTATTCCTCCAAATTTATTCTTTTTAAAAGTTTTTTGTATTTATTTTCATTCCTTTGACCTTCTATATGCATTTTAGAATCAGTTCGTCTATATCTACCAAAGTTCCCTTGGGGTTTTTATGGGCTTTACATTAAATCTGTAGATCAATTTCAGGAGAATTAACATCTTTTTCATGTTGAGTCTCCAATTCATGAGAATGATAGGACGTTCCTTTTAATTAGATCTCTTTTGATGTCCATGATCTGAACTGTGTACCTTTTACCACGTTTTATTAGACACATTTTATTAGATATATAAGTATTTCATTTTGGTTGCAGTAAATAGTATTCTACTTTTTTTTTCAGTTGTACATTGCTAACATATAGAAATATGACTGTGTGTTGACCTGTATCCTATAACTTTGCTAAACTCACTTATCAGTTCATACAGGATTTTTTTTAATTTCTTAAGATTTTCTTCATAGACATTTTGTTGTCTGTAAATGGGTACAGTTTTATTTCTTCCTTTTCAATATGTCTGACTCTAAAAATATTTTCTTCCTTCCTTCATTGCACTGACTAAAACTTTCAGTGTAGGAGTAGTGAGAGTTGATATTCTTGCCTTTTTTCTAATCTTAGGAGGAAATATCATCTATATTTTTAACAATTTTAGTATCCTGTTTTTGTTATAGGTCCACTTACCTTGAAGGTGTTTTTGGATAGTGATTGCTATGACTTTTCATGTGTGCTTTCTTCCTTTAAACAATCCAATGAACGTATCTATTTGTTATAATTAGAGAACCAGTTCACTAGCAGAATTCTAATGGACGTACGTTAAAAGGTTTTAGCGTCACACAAATGGTAGAAGGGAAAATGTGTGATTTCCTGTGGAATTTGTACTGCTGCTTAATGCTATGGCAGGCAAAAATTACCAAAAGTCAGCCCCAATTATCTAAGTCCATTGACGTACATAAACAATAACTACTTGATCCCAGTAAGAGAAAACAAGACAGCCACTTGGAAGATAGAAGGAACTATGCCAAACTTGACTTATATCTATTTATCACAAGACTATTTTAGAATATGTATGAAAGCTATTATCTGAAAGTTTTTTTGATATTTGATTAGATATAGAGATTGAAGGAAAGTGAGAATAATGCCATTTTTGTATGAACATAGATTGGATATACACCATTTATCTGCCTGTAGAAATAACACAGATTTTCCCCACCAAAGGCTCTTCATATTGAAAAAGAAAAAAGTAAGTATATCTTCCAGACACAGATGGAGAGACTTATTTTTCCTCCTCATTTGGTTGCACATGAACTTTTTTTTACCAGCTCAAGGAAGTAAGTGGGTTGAAAATTAGACACTAACTAGAGACACCTACAAATCATATGTTCAATACGTGTAGAAGATTAACTACATAATTCATAGGTACTCAAGGCCATAGAGCAGTTATTAGTTTGTGTTACTTTTCATCAGTGGTCAGCTCATCACTGTTAAATTAATTTTTACAGAGCTCCTAAAAGAAATAAAAAAGATACACTAATTAATTTTAAATACTTCTGGGCCATAGAGACTCTTTCTCTCTCTTTCTCTATCTCTCTCTCTCTCTGTCACTTTCACTTTTTCCCCCTTTTGATAGATCGATAGATGAATGGATGGATCGATGGACAGACAGAAAATATACTTTTTATTACACATATTTATTAAAATATTCATGTCTTGGAAGAATGGCCAAGTGCCAATTAATTGTCATGCCTGTGTGTTATGTACAGAAAGCTTAATATTCTGTTCTCTTTACTTTTATGCATATTTGATAATTTTCAGAATGAATTTAAAATATACTAATCTCCATGAAATCCCACTGTTCTTATAAAATTTTTCTAGAGTTGCATATGAGTAGATTTTTTGAGAATTCTAATATGTTTGTATTAGTGAACTAATAAAATTTTACCTAAGAAATAACTAAGATTTGATAGAAACCAGAATTGAAATTAAGAAACGGACCCACAGCCTGAGAGACTTGGCTCAAAAATGGGGCAGATGGAAAATTAACCACCAGCAGAATAGGATAAATTAAAAATAAGATTGATGTAAAAGACAAAAAGGCAGTATTAAAATGGTGAAGGAAAAATGTTTTAATAATATAAGGAATATTTGAGTTATTGCAATATTTTCAAGTCAGGTGTTTTATTGTTCTATTGCATTCACTTCCCTTATAAAATTGCTTTGTATATGAGTAGTAGGGCCTAAATGAATTCACTCAAAATGGTTAGATTTTATTTTTAAGTCATAAAAGAACTAATTACTGAGTAATCTATCAATGATTTATTTGTTAAATTTCAATTTTAACCAACTGCTTTATTGGCATAATTCAATGTAATGACCAAATCAATTTGTTTATAAGGGGATCTGACATGCCAATTGATGATCAACCTTCAAATAGCCAATCTAATAGACCTTACATATTATTGTCTATTATTACAGTCACTGTCTAGCAGTAATAGTAATAAAAACAAAAATGCATTGAATACTTGCCCTGAACCAGGAATTCTATGTGACAGGGACTAGAATTTCATTTAATCCTCACCACAAAAGTATAATTTTAGTACTATAATTATGTTTATTACATAAATGAGGAAACCAAGGTATACATATTTTGCCTTGCATATTAGTTTCAAAAGCTTACCTGTGTTTAAATATGGAAATCAAAGTACAGAAGACTGACAAAAGAATGTAATAACAGTTTTACACTCACTGGCAAAAATTTTAACATTTTCTCCTTCCTAAATTATACTGTAATCTTTGAAACCATCATAGTAAAAATGAAAACCCTAAGGAAGTTATTAAAAAATTTAGCACTCTCTGCTCATGTGGGAGTATAGATTCCACTTTCTGAAGAGATTATTATAGATACACCCAGAATAAAATGCAAATATCACACAGAGTGGGTTGGATATCTCAGTTGGGTTTCCCTAAAACTTATTACCTCAACATTTTAAATATAAGAGTAGGTGTATATTCAGTCAAATGCACCAGTCTAAAGGAATATCTTAACGCAAGTTAGCAGAATTATGAAACAAAATAGCTGTATATGGAAAACCAAACTAAGATGAGTGTGAGGTAGTGTGAAAGATAAATATGAAAGAATGGAAGAAGACTAACTCATAAAGTTGGGAAAAGTCAATGTTGAGTACAAGATTAATCTGAAAAATGCTAACGTCTTTCATTCTGCAGGAAACATATTCATTCCGTTTAAATTTATATTTTAAATGCAAGAGTAGATCATTTCTAATTTCTTTCAACCCCAAACCCTACCTTCATTCAAGACCTACATTAATCTCTTAAATTCCATTGAGTGTCATACCTGGTATTTTTTTAAACATTTTTAAATTAATTTCTAATTCAGAAAATAATTTCAAAGATAAAAGTTAATGACACACATAAATGACCTAAGAACAGCAATAACAACAATAATTTATACTTATAATACTATCATTTTTATTAAAATGTTTTCATTTTCATGATTGTACTTCCAATAGTTAACCTATAGTTCAGAAAATATTAAATCATGTAAACCTTCCAGTATTAATCACACTAAAATGTAAGTTCCTCTGACATCTTGAAATGTGCATTTTAGCTCTGTATCTCCTTTTCTAGTACAGTTCCTGGCAGCAGAACTGCCCTGAGACCTAGCAAAAGGGAACCTGGCCCTGGGTCTGGAGCTTCTGAGGAATGAACTTAGCTTCCTCCTTCCTCACCTCCCCAGCTGCGCTTCTTTCTCTCCACAGGATGAAGATTACTGAGAACCAAGGAAACTTGCTCACTCAGAGCCCACATCCTCCAGCTGTTGGTTGGGGTTTCATGAATCCTAGATTTCTTTGGCGAAAGGGCCTAAAATCCCCAGACAATGCTCAACCTTTCCTGGAGTTTTTTGTTGTTGTTGTTTTTCCAGAGAGAACTACACAGGTGATGCCAGCCACTCTATGTCTCAGGGGTGTACAAAATGCCCCACCATGTGTGTAAGAACCAGGGTGGAGCAGAAAAAGCCTAATGAGCTGCAGATAGGGGCTGGCAGCTGCCAAATACTAGTGTGGAATTTAAAGATATCCCAAAGTTCTAAATTTGTACTGGGCTTTCTGGGAAGTTCAGAGAATATACAGTGTGGTCATTCATAAAGATATCAATACATCAATTAAAATAGCAACCATGGTCATCATTTTAATCAGAATGGGCTATATAAAGAGTCCCCATACCCCAGAGGCTTCATACAATAAATGTTTCTTTTGCTGCTACTATTGTTGTTGATGATTTCTTATGCATGGTACAAGTCCAACATGGGTCATCAGGGGCACCCCATGCCTATCATTTGCAGGACCCTAGACAAGAGTATAAATGGAGACTTACATACCCTGTGTAGCTAGGGGATGAGGGGAGGAGACAATAGGGAGATGTTGGCCAAAGTGCAAATTTAGTTATATGAGATGAAGAGGCTTTGGAGACGTGAGGTACAGCAAGGTGAATATAGTTAACAATACTGTATTGTATACTCGAAATTTGCAAACAGAATAGATCTTAAGTGTTTTCACCACAAAAATAAGGAAAATAATAACTATTTGAGGTGATGGGCTTCTTCATTAGCATGAATTGTGGTGATTATTTCACAATATATGTGTATATCAAAAGCTGTGCACCTTATATACAATTTTATCAAACATACTTCAATAAACATAAACAATACATAACAATAAAATTGAAAACCATGCTCACAATGTACTACAACTAAAATATTATTAATTTAAAAAGAAAAGTACAGGTAGAGATATGGTTTTATTTGATATGATTGATAAATATCTAAGAATAAATTTATTTACTATGACTCCCATCTGGAGGATCTGCTGATAAGTCTGTGATGTTTACATGAATACAATTAAAATGTAAATAATATTTTGGGTTTTTTAAAAATAAAAGTACTTGCATTATAGCAAAATCGTTAAATTAACATATAACCAAGATTTTCACAAAATTTGACACATTTTTACCTAGACAATACTTTTGAATATTATGTGATATTACAAATAAACTTATTTTCATAAACTATTTTAAAATATTTTAATGTTATCTATAATAATCACTATAACCTATTTCAATATATTTACTGTCTCCTGGAGAAACATCTAGTATATGCTGACAATATTAATTAATATCTCTCTCTAAGTTTTCTAAGTGAAAATTATAAAGAAAATTAAAGATAGTGCTATACTGCAAGAATTATTTAGATGTCTTCTCAATTGAAAGTATACCTATGATCTTCAATGGACAAAAAATATGTTATCATAGATTTATTTTTAACATTTATACCTGAATATCCTTCTTAATTATACAAACATTTTTGCTTTTGTTATAATTTCCTATATAAATCGAAATTTATATTTTATATTTCATATAAAATTTGTTTCGATTCAACAGGTCTTGCTAAAATTTGTGCATGTAATCCTTTTTAGAAAGTGAAATTTAAAAAAAACTATTTTTGTTACCGTTATTGTAAGGGTTTTTTCTAACAGCATTAATTGTAACAACAGCTCATACCAAAGACTAGGGATATTGCAAATTCAAAATAATTCAATTTTTCTGTCAAAGAACATAATTTGCTTCATTTTTGAGGATTTTCTTTTAATTCTTTTGGTACAGTATTTTATAAAGTGATTAATATAAAACTAAATTATTTGATAGTATTCATTTGAATTTCCATAGTGTGCCCAAGAGTAGTTGTAAGGTCAAATTTGATGTTTCATCAATATGTTTCATCTTAGGGAAGATACAGCAGTTACTGAATATTATCTTTAAGTTGTTCCAAAGGATATAAATGCTATTGGCACAGTTGAGACCAGGATATCTCTTAGTAAAACTTCAATTTATTTTCTATGGAGGGCATAAAATTCTTATGGATTTTTTTGACAAAATTGTGTCTTGTACACTTTTTCTTTCTCGGCCTTCCACTATATTTAAAAGTTTGAAAAATTTTGCTGTTACTGCCATCAATGCAAAAATATGTTTGGTGAAATATTGAGCACATAATATGATTTTTTAAAGAATGTATTACCGAAGTCCCATATCAGTACTTAAGTCTTCATCGTATTGTATATTGCTTGCCATTTATTCAACCTTTTTTCCAGACCCTATAATTAATGGTATGAATCCTATTTCCTGTGCAAGTAAAAACTAGTATTACACTTTGCACGTTGCCTTTATGCCAATAAGTGTACAAATTCGTAATGTAAAGTTTTTCAGATTGCAAAAGGTTCTTTCGTTCTCAATAAACACTATTACAAATATTATGCTAATTCGCAAGTAGCTTTAGAACCAAGAGCAAATAGAAATATGGAAAGAAGCAGGAATATGGCAATACTGGAAAATGATACTTCATATTATAATCTTAGAAGAAAGTGCACTTTGAAATGTTCTTCCACAACGTAAACTACAGCAGCACAAGCTGATATTTTAGTGAAGTTGTCTTCGTGATACTTTAGTGAAGTTGTCTTTTGTTTTGAGGGCATTGAGCAAATGAGGTTGTGGAACCGTTTTACTAGTACCTGGACAACTGCTATCTTTAACAGAAAATTTGAGGTCATGAGAGGAGTTCTGACAGTGCTGACTGCAAGATGTTGAGTGATGGAGGTGCCTAGGTATAATTTACTAAACAAATAAAAAATTAAATTTGTTTTGTATTTTCGATATACAGGGCACTCTAGTGCTTCTTCAGTGATGCATGTATTGTTAAGAATTGTGCTATTTTGTTTACAAATATTTGGAAGATTTTCTTTCAAATAATGACTTCTATTTTGAGTCCACTGTGGTCAAAGAACATACTTGGGAACTGAATCACTTCTAATTCATTGATACTTGTTGTATAACCCAAAATGTACCTTCTCTTGGCAAATGTGCTCTTCAAAATAATGTATATTCTGCTATATTTGGTTCCAGTGTTCTATAAATGTCAATTAGTTGATAGCATTCTTCAAATATTCTATATTCTCATTTTCTTTCTAATTGTTTTCTCAATTATTGAGAGCAAAGAATTAAAATTTTGAACTAAAATTGTAGCTTTGTCTACTTCTTCCTGAAATTTTATTAGATTTTGTTTCATGCACTTGAAGTTCATAAATGTTTATGATAATGTCTTATTGATAAACTTTCTGTCATACTAAAATAGACTTCTCTATCCTTAGTAATATATTTGTTCCAAACTTTACTTTGTATGGTGTGTCAACTTTTTTATTAGTATTAGCATTGTGTTTGGCCTTTATTATCATTTTAGTTTTAACTCAGTTCTCATTTACAGACTGTTTCTTGTGGGAAGCATATAATTCAGTCTTGCTTTTTATCTATTTACAACATTTGACTTTTTATTTACTTCTATATTTAATATGAAAATTGACATATTTTGGTTTATCTCACTACGTTTTATATTTTCCATTTGTTTTTTGTTTCCCTTTTTTGTTTTATTCTTTTTTCGTTATTTTTACAATTCCATTATATCCTCTTGTTAGCAAATTGGCTATAATTTTTTATTGCTTGCTGTTTTATTGTTTGTTTTTGATGTACACTTTTTATTTATCACTATGTTTAAGTGATATTATACCGCTACGCATAACGTATGAGAAACTTACAATAGTACACTTAAACATCTCTCCTCACCCAATCTTTATGCTTATTATTGTTCAGCATACTATTGCATGTTATAAAATAATATATTGTTACTAAGTTTAAGTAGTTACCTCTTAAGGAAATTTAAATTAGAAAAAGTCACATATTAACCAGTGTAACTACTACGTATTTCTTTCCTTTGTGTAGATCCTTATTTCTATTGGGTATTTCCATTTTTATCTTCCCTGAAAGATTTAACACTTCTTTCAGTGTATATAGGCAGAAGAAAAATGTTTTAGACTGAAAATTAAATCCAGTTCAATTACTTCATCTTGGCTGAAAATGAAAGTAACTGATTTTAATTTTAATAACTATATAATTTTCCACACTATTACCTGTTTTTAAAAATTATTTTACCATCATAAGGCATATAGATTATATAAAAGCTACTATAAATGCTACAAAAGCAATTACCTCCCTTTATATATAGTACAAAAATACATTTGGATATATATTAAGAATCTATTAAAATCTGTTACTAGCATACCTTTTTTTTTTTTTTTTTTTTTTTGAGACGGAGTCTCGCTCTGTCGCCCAGGCTGAAGTGCAGTGGCGCGCTCTTGGCTCATTGCAAGCTCCGCCTTCCGGGTTCCCGCCATTCTCCTGCCTCAGCCTCCGGAGTAGCTGGGATTACAGGCGCCCGCCACCACGCCCAGCTAATTTTTGTATTTTTAGTAGAGACGGGGTTTCACCATCTCGGCCAGGCCGGTGTTGAACTCCTGACCTCATGATCTACCCACCTTGGCCTCCCAAAGTGCTGGAATTACAGGCGTGAACCACCGCGCTGGGCCACTAGAATACATTTTTATTATCAGAACGAGTAGATATAAGCTGTTTACTACATTGCATGATTAAAACTTAATATTGCCATATTGCTTTCTGGTGGTTTTTTACCAATTTTTAATACCACCAACTCTGAGTGAGACACATTTATTATTGAATCTATTTTATTTTTCACTTGATCATTCAGTTCCTTTTTACTTTTCACTTTGACTGAGGTTTTATATATTTTCCATAACATTTAGGTGCAAATATGTTTCTTGCTTACTCTTCTTTTGATTGTTTTCTTACCTTTCATTTTAAAAATCATTTTAAGTATATATTCACAATAATATTCTTTTTCATTATAGAACATATGAGGATATTGTCATGGCTCCACGGATCTGATAAGTCTTCAATATTTTTCGTTAGAAAACAAATATGTATAATTACAAACTGTACATAAATTATTTAAAAGTCTATTTGTATTTCTTTGTCTATTTTTCTAATTGTTATCCAGTTATTCCAACAAAATATTGATTAAATATATTTTCTCTGTACGTGTTTTTTGTTTTTGGCTTGGTGAAATTTTTGTCCCTCCAATCTATCAACCACCTAGCATTCTACCTAGGTTTTTTAAACCTTTCTTCCTATTTGTTCATGGCCTTCTGACATACTTTTTGCAAATTTTAATAAAGTTCACTACCACACTTATTAGTTACCGCACATAAAACGTGGAATGATTGATATAGTTTGGAGAGTAATTCAAACCTTAAAACCGATTCGTAGATAATTCAAAATTTGGCTTTGTTGTGGTTTTGCAACACAAAAAGTGGAAAAGTGAACCTAGCCATCTATAGGTATGGCAGCTTTGACTGCTCACAGAGTAAGTCTATTAAGGAAACCCAGGAAAATTTTAATTATTAAAATGTGGCTCTTAGTCTTGCTTCTTGAAATTGGAATCCCTGCATAATAGTATGTTAATAACAATTTGTATTTTTATTTCTGATTTTCAATAGCTTATCCCAAATTTTATGCTTTTATTTTCAAGTTGTCAAATGGTTCACACTTCCAAATTTAATATGCAATTTTATTCAATAGCTTTTCTAAAGTTGACAAGTATGCAAACCGAAAAAGAGGAATACATCCATATGCTCTAATTACAATTGCCATAACAGATTCCTTTTCATTCATTTATTTTGTTGGTCCTTGCCAAACTCTCAATAATTCTGAATAAATCGTTAACCCATCCAATCAAGAATATAATACAGGATAATCCACTCATTTTCAAAAATCTATGACAAAAATTTGTTGTCAGCTTACCAGGTATTAATTTCATTTTTTAAAAGGCTACAATACTGTAAGAATTTTAACTTGAGAAAAGTGTCAATTATAGTTATAACTTTGAAAAGATCATAAAAGCTTCAGATTTCAAGAGAAAACGCCTCTTAGGCAAGATAAAAATTTATCTGGTTTACTAAATAGATTATGGTCAAATTATTCTATATAGTTTGAAGCCAAGCCTCTATAAGAAAATGCAAAAATTTTAAACTACATAAATGGTATATTAATATGACATTTCATAAAATAAAAATGAAATAACAACAAAAATATATAAAGTATGAAAGCAAAGGCCAGATGTGGTGGCTTACACCTGTACTCCCAGCACTTTGGGATGCCAAGGCGGGCGGATCACTTGAGGTCAGGAGTTCAAGACCAGCCTGGCCAACATGGCGAAAACGTGTCTCCACTAAAAATACAAGAATTAGGCAGGAGTGGTGGCAGGCGCCTGTAGTTCCAGCTACTCAGGAGGCTGAGGCACGAGAATCACTAGAACCCAGGAGGTGGAGGCTGCAGTGAGCCGAGATTGCGCCACTGCACTCCAGCCTGGGTGACAGAGTGAGACTCCATCTTAAAAAAAAAAAAAAAAAAAGAGAGAGAGAAAGCAAATGTGGCAAAATATTAATATCTATTAAATGTTGGTGATATATACCTCTCTCCATTATACTGTTTCTAATATTTTGTGTAGATAAGTATTTAAAATATAAAAACAAAGAAACCTGTATTATGAAAATAAAACTACTATTCAGAATCCCGAAAACACAAATTACTATAAAGCTCTTTGCCTTTTTAAAGACTTTTCACAGTGAGACTGGAGATGTTTGTTTTGGAAATTAACTTTACACCCATGAAACTATTTTGTTGTGGTAGATGTGATATTAATTTTTCTGGTATTATAATAAAACTACAATTAAAAATGATCAAATGATCAACAGCAGCAAAATAATTGACAAATTAGGAGCTACCTGATAGGGGAAGGTATATAATAATAATTGGGGCAAAAGAAGAGAAGTGATGATTCTTCCATTAGGCCTCTGGGTCCTAGAATGTAAAATTACACTCTGCCCTAGACACATGTGTGGAATGTGCTCATCTCTCAATGTGTTTCCATAGACAGTGAACATGGTCATCTGTCAGTTCTCAGAAATGCTCTTTCAGTCAAATTATTCTTTACACTGAAATTCTGGGGTCCTGTCTTGTTCCTTCATTCCATGTCATATTTTAAGTATCTTGATCTACAGTGTTTTAAGTATTATATTCTATAACGGCTAGAAGGAAAATCATTTTTGTTCTGGATGCAAATTTGTAACAGTGAATTCTTGCAAACAGGCAGTTATGGTAAAGGAAAATGTGATTTTTCCAACATTTTAAGACAGGATATTTTGAGGTACTAGCAGTATAATGTGAAGATTGAATGGTTTTGTAAAAAGGAATAAAAAGACAATGCTATATTTGTTTAAAACTGCAATATTATGAAATACATCACACATTTTAATTCATTCATTTTGTCCTGGAATCAAGATTATGAGATTGAAAGAAAACATTTTACTTTTATTTTACCAAAGAGAAGCCTATAGCATAGAAAGGTTAAAGGACTTAATCTTAGGTTAGCAACATTCGTACATGAGAAAAAAACTTGAATATGAAAATTCTGGCTCACTGATAGGGATGGAAATGATAGAATTGAGAAAATACAGAGGCGAGGTGGTGTTGCTTAGCTCTGATAAGCAAAGTGGACCCAAATGTAATGAGCAGCAAGTTTTGAATGATATTCAGGAAAGCCTAACCCGCAAACACCTATGGAGATGTTAAGAGAACGTAGTGTTCTTAGGGGCAAGATTGATGGTCAGGCAATAGGGTGCTGCTCAAACTGTACAGTTAAAAGAAATCAAGGACAGACAATCAGAAGAATACAGTAGTAATCCCAAAAGAAATACAATCCTTGCCAAGTTTCTATAATGGAGCCAGAACTCATTGACTGAAGGAAAAAATAATCTCACAGGAGCAACACCGCAATTCAGCAGGTGTTGTTGATAATGACTCCCCATTTCTTTTCCAAAAGAACCTGTGGCCATTTACTTGGCTAAATATGAACTGAGTAAAGGGGAATATACAAACACTTTGAGTATCTGCATGCCTTAATTCAAGAAAACTCAGAAAGACCACGCTAGCTCCTAAGTACTCTGCAGAACTATCTTATAACTGCATTTGTCAACCGCATCGAGTTTCTACAATCTCTACCCAGACCAACCCAATCTCCTACAGTTGTTGCTGCAGGCACTTCCCAATTAACTTCCTACTCTCAAATCTGCATTTCAGGGTCTGTTTCGCAAGGAACCCAACCCAAGATAGATGTTAATTTTGGGTATTATTTGAATAATTTCAGTAAAATACAAAGTGGCTAACATTTGTATTTACCCTATTTGCGAGGTTACAAGAATAAGTTCTAGTATTGTTAAGGATGAGAAAACACAGCCATTCAGAAACTGTTCAGTGTAATTTTAACTGGTAAGAATATTTTAGGTGAGGCATTTAGAAAAAATATATCTAAATATATTGGATATATAATAGATATATATCCACTGATTCCAGCAATTCTTCTTTTAGGAATATGTATAGAAAATTATGAATAATAGTGCAGATATATGCATAAGTTTTTATTTCAGCATTGTTCATAATCATAACCGATTATAACTCTATAGGAAAAGGAAGTTTGTTATATCTATATAGTTAATTATGCAGCAAGCATTGCACAGCTACATGATGTGTGTGCATACACAATATTTAAATAGCATAAACATCTTAAGTGACTGATTATATATGTTTGGATAAATTATATACCCAATGTAATACATAAAACAATCATTTTATGCATATCATTTGTAGTATGATTTCAGGAGATTTACATGTTTTTTACAGTTTATGCATTTCCTGTTTCCTTAGTAAAAATTAAGATTAAAATTATTTTATTTAAAAAAGCAAATGACAAATTTTGTTTTAAAAAGTGAATGACAGCATTTGATTTTAGGCTTCTTGATATAAGGGGCCAATTTAGAAGTTCATTCCCCAAAGTTTTTACGTGATATCTCTTAGCCTTGATGGAGCATATGAGAAAACTGAGGCACATAAAAGTGGATTACGCTGACAGAGAACAAGAAACTAAAAGTTTTTTATTATGTTCTTATTCAGAATTTTATCTCCCGATTAAGTTTTATAAACTACAAGTAACACATCAGTACCCAAAGGGAATTATTTCTCTCTTTCATAATTTTTCTCTGGTCCAATCCTCTCTTCTCCTCCTAATTTCTTTTCTTCAATTGGGCCTTTTGCCTATTACTATCAGATCAAAGTTTTTACATTGTTAAAATGAAAAATCAGCATAGCACAGTAGTTGCTGCATCGTAAAGTTGTAATGTGTAGTATTTATGTGAATTATCAGTAATCATTGGCATTGTTTAACTTGCCTGTTAGAAAATAGGGTGGGTTTTTTTTCTGTAACATTTCCATGCACTGTCCAATAATTGCCCCTGAAATAGAAGTGCAATACAGGGCTTGGTGTTCTCAGGATAATGCTGTCTCAAATCTTCCTGGCACTAACAGCATAAATACTTACTATAAAAGTCCCAGTCACTGCCCACAGCAGTCCAGCAAGAAAATTGCTTATTGCAAAGATCCTTTGTGTATGTTGCTTGCCATGACAGACGGGAACAAGAAAGAAAGGGAATTTCAAGTACATCAAATTATGGCAGATATCGATACAGTAGAATACACACACATAGTTGGGGTGATGGAGGAAAAAAAATGCCTCAGCAGTTTCGAAGGAAATCTACCCTAAGTCAGAGAAGTAATCAGAGAACGGGAGCTCCCAGAGGTTACAAGGCATGAGAAGAGATGGATAGCCTGAAGAGAAAAGTAAAATGACATAAGAAATCAAAGAATATTTTACTCACAGAAAGGAAATCAATGAAAATGATGAACAGCTATTCAAAGGAAATAAATGGATTATTCCAGTTTCCGCAAGAAGAGAGGTGCTGCGTATAACTCATCGGATGAATAGGATGTTCAAAGGTGAGGGAGGAAGCCCAGATGTGATCATCTAAGTATCATTCTTATTCTAGTCCAAAAAATTTTTAAAGTATTATTTTGATGTTTGTAACATAATTTAAAATTAATTTATTTCCTGCAGTAAAACTCACTGGCATATTTATATATTCCAGTGCATTCATTTGTACTGTACAAATGATATATTCCAAAAATATTAAGAACACAATAATGTATTTGCATATTTTAAAGAATAACAAAACATACAACCTATAAACCTACCAAACATCTTCAGAATTAGAATTCTATCCATATCTTCAAAGCCCCTGGGTTCCCTGTCCTGATGTTAGTCCCCTTTTATCCCAATAGGAACTTACAAATCTTCTGATTTCTGATTTAATAATGTAATTTATTTAAATCTCTGTCAGCTTAGAATATGTAAATAACCTGCAGGTCATTCCATTTGTTTTATTTTTAATGTTTTTATACATGTATCACACTGGGATCATGGATACACGCCAATTCACCTGTTGTGCATAGATTTGGGATGTGGTAGGAAACCAAACTTTCACCTCAGACACGTCTTACTCCAAAGACTGTGCTGTTTCCATTTTCCACACTGATATTTTGGAAAGATCTGTAAAAGTAAGACAGTAATTGGCATTTTTGAAAGTACTATTGAATATTCACAACCACTCTTGCAAGAAGCTTCTGTTAGTTAAAGCGATGAGAAAACAGATTCTGTAAGTTTTCCAAGTGTATGTCAACGCCAAGCTTTTAATCACTCATTGTCTGGCTTTATATTCTGTACATGCACTCCCCATATACCTGCAAAAAATTGGGCAAGGTAATGTATTGACATATGCACCTTCTTTTTTTCCTTTTCATAGAACATTTACCTCACCACACACCCTATAAAGAGTTCTCAAAGTATAGCTTCTCGAAGTAAGGACATCAGACCAGTTGCATTAGCTACACATGACCACTTGTTAGAAAGGTAAATTCTCCATCCCTGCCAATACCCTACATTTACAGAATCAGAAACTCTAGTGGTTGAGCCCAGCAATGTGTGCTTTATACAGCTCTCAGGTGATTCTGATACACACTAAAGATTATGAGCCACTAATTTAGAAAGGGGCTCATTATGTACTGGAGCAAAGAGAAGTAGCCTACGGACAAATTGCATTCCTGGTTTTTCAGTTCCAGAAGTCTGGACTCTGTTAGAATAGAAATATAATAGTTTAACTTTGCTTCCAAGGCTGTACAAAGATTACCAAATGTGGAAGAAAATTAGAAGAGCTACTAGGCTTTATAGACATACAGGCTTGGCCAATGATAGCTGTTATCCTGAAGTATCTCTCCAAATGTAGAGATCACAATATTGCAAGTAGGGGAATGGGGAAGATTTTTAAAGACTGAAATTCAATGAAATTGAATGTGAAGGTGGGATTCAATTGGAATTAAATAAAGTATTATTATGTGGGAAAAGTTTGCATCTATTGTAAAATGAATTCTAAAAAGTACCCTGAAAGAAATAAAAGCTCAACTCATAATAATGAGAGCATTTTGAAATACCCTCTGCATCTTTCCTCTCACACTCAAATGCACTTTTGCAGTAATAAGAAGGAACACAATGCTTCCTCCTTTCTTTGCTAAAAATACAAAAATTAGCAAGTTACTTCTATTTGAGTTATGAATATAGACAATAACATCTACAGAGAGCAAAGCAGAGTTTTAATCTTTTAGCTGCAAACGTAATTAAGGAGGCATACAAATTTTTAAAAGATATTTCCAATTAAAAAGCTATATATTAGTTGCTGCTTTTTTAAAGAAGGCACAAAGATTTAGATTATGTCTAACATATATTTTAGATTGGAAGGTACCTTGCATTTGCAGAATTAAAGAACCTAATTCATCCATAGTATTTACCACCTATAAGATACACTTTGGACACATATTTTCAAGGGCAGGTATCTTGGGTAAAGTGTGTCTCTGAGGTTTGCCAACTATAACTCTGGTAAAAATAAGGCTTGCTGTTCATTCCATTTAATCCCTCAAGTAATAATGATGACAGTAACAGCAGCAATAATTATAATAGCTAACAATCTTTGAGTAATTTCTATGTTTTTATATGTGTTGCTTTAAGTGCTTTACATTTATTAATTTGCTTAATCTTTACAACTAAAGGCTATTATATAGCAGAGTATGTTCTTATTGAAATCAAACACGAATGTTTCTGAGTTAAAAAATACCTAAATGATACTTAAGAATAATTGTTTCCATGTTACTGAGTCAATTATTTACTTATTTCCCCAGCCTATAACCCATATAAATGGAAACTAAAAATTCAAAAATAGGAAAATAAATCTCTATCTCTGTGTATGCATATATATGTAAGTTGTGTGTGTAAATGTATATATATATACAACTCTAGAAATTAGTATTAACCTACTTTCAGCAAAGTCTAAAATATCTATAAAAATATTCACATTTTAAGCCAAGATTAGAGTCAGGAGAGAGCTGGCCAACAGTTAAACATTTCAGGGCTGGGCGTGGTGGCTCACACCTGTAATACCAGCACTTTGGGAGGCCGAGGCCGACAGATGACGACGTCAGGAGATGGAGACCATCCTGGCCAACATAGTGAAACCCCGTCTCTACTAAAAATACAAAAATTAGCTGGGAGTGGTGGCATGTGCTTGTAATCCCAGCTACTTGGGAGGCTGAGGCAGGAACATCACTTGAAACCGGGAGGCTGAGGTTGAAGTGAGCCAAGATCACGCCACTGCACACCAGCCTGGTGACAAAGTGAGACTCAGTCTCAAAAAAAAAGAAAAATTCAGCCCCACAAGTTTGTTATCAAACATGACCTATCCGTAGCAAAGATCCTAATCCACACATTCTATCTATTTATAGACATAGTAACTGTTTTCTAAAAGCAAGTTTGAGGAAACCAGTAAAATAATTTCCATATTCTTTTAAAGAATGAACTTTACTTGAAAAGAGTAGATTTATCTTTTAAAATAGAATTTTTTTTGGAAAATGAGTTGTATAGTAAATGTGATTATACCTCATGTTAATGAAGCACAATGATTTGGAATAAATCTTTAATATTTACTAAGTTTGCTGTGATCATAAAAATATTTATAAAACAACAACTCTGTGGGAGAAAGGGTGCCTAGTGAGTTGCTATTTTATGGCCATAGAATCATAGTTTGCTGGATGAAAAGCATTCTGGTGATTGGTGGAAAACACTGTGGATGAATTTGACTCTACTCAACTGTACACTGAAAAATGCTTAACATGGTAAGCTATATGTTATGTGTATTTATCACAATTTAAAAAACATTAGTAAAAGTCTGCCTTTTCCCTGCATACCTCCTAGTAGTTACTTTTCCTAATCTGCAATATAAGAAAAGTGAAAAAGAAGACTAGAGGCTGGGCGCCGTGGATCATGCCTGTAATCCCAGCACTTTGGGAGGCCAAGGCAGACGGATCACAAGGTCAGGCGATCGAGACCATCCTGGCTAACACGGTGAAACCCCGTCTCTACTAAAAATACAAAAAGTTAGCCGGGTGTGGCGGCACATGCCTGTAATGCCAGCTACTCACAGGCTGAGGCAGGAGAATCGCTTGAACCGGGGAGGCGGAGGTTGCAGTGAGCCGAGATCATGCCACTGCACTCCAGCCTGGGCAACAAGAGCAAAACTCCATCTCAAAAAAAAAAAAAAAAAAAAAGAGTGTAAGTGGGAAAATTTACAATATATTTGTTGATTAGCTATTCACAACCAGCTGTGGCAGGTATTATTAGCCTCTCATGTTCGATACAAATTTTAAATCAATACAATACAGTATTAAATTTGGCCAACCTAATGTAACTAATAAGTATGAGAATCTATATGCAAACGTAAGTTTAGGGGAATCCAAGCACTTTTTCTTATGCTAGAGTACTTACCGAAATATCACACTGAATGCAATTTTTGTCAGACCAACAAAGGCTTATATTGAGTGGGTGCTCCAAAAGAAAATAATGAGCATCACCTAGTTGAAAATTCAATGAACTTCAAATATCATTGATCTTACTGACACTAATTATAAATCTCATAAAGTTAAAATCTATCAAGAGCTGAAATAATAAGCATCTTCCCTTCATTCTTAAGGTTAGCAATTTAATTCAGGTAATCCTAGTAAGAATATATTCCACACCAAGAGATAGGAGATACATTATCACAAATTCAAACCATCACTTTAGTGTTTGACGGTAACTGAGATGATAGGTTCAAAAGCAAAAATGAGTCTTCTCAGGGAAGACTGGTTTCATCTCAATATAAGTATATACAATGTCGTAAATAGCGCAGAAAACTGTGATAAATTTTACAATGAAATATAAATAGATGAAAAATATCTGGCAGAAATTATATACATATCCTAATACCAAGTTCCCTTTATAGCTGAGTCAAAGCCCAGAAAGAGCAATGATTAGAACTGCCATTGTTTAATGTTTTCTTAAAAGTAAAAAAAATAGAAACAAAACAAACAAACAAAAAAACCAAACCTCAAACCACAAGGAACAGAATGGCAACTTTGGGTTGAGGTAAATTGCATTCAACAAGAAGCCAGTTTTTATCCTGTCTCAGAATGGAACTAAAGAGGTAGACATGTGAATAATGAATGGAGAGTTAACTTACTCCTGGAACACTAGGGAGCTGTGAAGAATGTTCCTAAAACAGAGACTCCCACTTGTGCTGTGCTTGAAGGACTATGGGCTGAGCTTTGAGAGCAGTAGTATTCAGCTGGGTAACATCGTTTCTGGAATGAATGCCGCTAGTCACTGGTTACAAATAACATTGTTTGCAAATTGCCTTATTATTAAAAAGTGTTTAGAGCAGATGGAAAGTTATTTGAATAATAATACATAAGCATCTTAAAGAGTAAAGGTGGATTTTCAGCTGGTGAGCTGAGTGTGGGATGTAGGCATGGTACATCCATGAGAGAGGAGAATGCATATGAACCTCAAAGATGAATATCCTCAAACTCTTATAGCCAAGGTTTTCTAGGAGAATAATCTAGAAATTGCCACACCCCAGATTTTCTCACATTTGAGTGCAAAAATAACTTGATAACAATAAAGTATCACTCTGTCAAAAAGCTTTTTGGATTAGGAATAAAGCTACTCTAGCCATGGAGTTATGAGTGATTTCTATTTGAGATGCAGTGTGTGTGTGTGTGTGTGTGTGTGTGTGTAAACACACGTTTTTTTCTACTGGTTTAGAGTATTAATTTTAAGTACTATTATAGTAGCTTCAACCTTATCGATTAATACGTAAGTATCTGCATCAACAGTTTTTTTTTTAATACTTTAAATTCTGGGATACATGTGGAGAGTGTGCAGGTTTGTTACACAGGTATATACGTCCCATAGTGGTTTGCTGCACCCATCAACCCCTCATCTACATTAGGTATTTCTCCTAATGCTATCCCTCCCCTAGCTCCCCACCCCTGACAGGCCCCAGTGTGTGATGCTCCCCTCCCTGTGTCCATGTGTTCTCATTGTTCAACTCCCCCTTATAAGTGATAACATGCAGTGTTTGGTTTTCTGCTCCTGTGTTAGTTTGCAGAGAATGATGGTTTCCAGCTTCATCCATGTCCCTGCAAAGGACATTAACTCATCCTTTTTCATGGCTGCATACAGGGTCTGTCTTTGTCAACCAGGCTGGAGTGCAGTGGTACGATCATAGCTCATTGCTCACTGCAACCTTGACCTCCTGGGCTCAAGCAATCCTCCCACTTAAGTCCCCAAGTAGCTAGGACTACAAGTGTGAGCCACCATACCTGGCTAATTTATTTGTTTGTTGAGGTGGAGTCTTGCTATGCTGTCCAGGCCAGTCTCAAACTACTGGCTTCAAGCAATCCTTCTGCCTTGGCCTCCAAAAGCTCTGAAATTACAGATATGATCCACCATGACCAGCCTGCATCAATAGTATTTTGATGTACAGTTTTAAGAATTAGTTTTGATATATCTATATAGATGTAGATAATTAATCTATTAATGAGAAACTTTATATCAATATATGGAGATTTATATTTTTCTAAATTTTCTACATACACACATACATGCAGACACACTATCCCATTCCTAAATGTATGGTTTTCTTTAGAACAGATAAATACATATATGTATATATCTCAAAAATAATTCTTAAAACTGTGTATCAAAATAATGTTGGTGCAGGCTGGGCATGGTGGATCACACCTGTAATCTCAGAGCTTTGGGAGGCCAAGTCTTGGACCTGAAGGAGCTAGGAAGGAGCAGTTACCAGGAACCATCTGGAACTGTAGGTATGGGACAGTGAACACCCAAAAACAGTTGTAGATATTGGTAGAGAAAAATATTAATAGCAGAGACCGTCAATGGCAAACTGCAACCTAGCAAAGAGGAAGCCAGTAGAAAACATGCCTTGAGTTCTCCATCCTCCCTCCTTCCCGCTTTCCATTAGTGCTTCTCCCTGTCCAACTGAGAGCTAGAGGACAGGGAAGTCTTCTTTAAGCATACGCTCAGTTCCTGGGGCACAGAGTAGGTTGGAGAAAGGCAGATTTTGAATCTAGAGCAGCAAAAGAATGTCCAGCACATTTGTATGGTGCTTTTAGATCCTCAGCCAATACACAAATCCATTTAACTCAAATAGGCTTGAAAGAAAAGTAGCAATAAAGAAATTTGAAGTTCAAGATTTTTAGAGTTTCTCAACATGGCCCATTTAATATTGTGATGGTTAATACTGAGTGTCAACTTGATTGGATTGAAGGATACAAAGTATTAATCTCCGGTATATCTGTGAGGGTGTTGCCAAAGGGATTAACATTTGAGTCAGTGGGTTGGGGAAGGCAGACCCACCCTTAATCTGGTGGGCACCATCTAATCATCTTCCAGTGAACTTAAAGCAGGCAGAAAAATGTGAAAAGGCGAGACTGGCCTAGTCTCCCAGCCTACATCTTTCTCCTGTGCTGGATGCTTCCAGCCCTTGAATATTGGACTCCAAGTTCTTCAGTTTTGAAACTTGGACCAGCTCTCCTTGCTCCTCAGCTTGCAGTCAGCTTATTGTGGGACCTTGTGATTGTATATGTTAATACTTAATAAACTCCCCATCTTATATATATTCTATTAGTTGTGTCCCTCTAGAGAACCCTAATACAAACATGTAAGAGAGTGAGGAATTAAATTGTTCTCTAATTCCAAACACAGTACTTTTTAGGCTATTTGAAGAAATCTGGGTACAATAAAGTCTACGTAAATGGTATAGTAAGATGCTACTTCAGTACTCTCTTTTCTTCCAAGCTGAGTCTTGAAACTATTAACGTAGAACTGGAGTGTGTAAATGAGACATGGAGTTCAAATAAAACTCATCTGGTTGTGGGTCCATCTTTCAAAGGCCTTGCAGAATCAAACAGATTCTAGGACTTTCTGTGTCAACCTTTTAAGGGATAATTTAGTATAGAGCATGTTGGAGCACATGATAAAGAATATAGCAAGAAATCTAATACAAGATGCTCCGACAAGGAAATAAGCAAAGCTGCACTGGAAAAGTAAAACTCACATGTTGTGTTAATGACAGGCAATTGAAGAAACCTATAAAAGATTTCAAAACCAGAAGGCCTCTTTTTATGTACAGTGAGAATTCTGGTTAGCCCCTTGTACAACCATGTGCCCTTACATGGTTTGAAAAGCTCTTTGATTCAAAAGAAGTCCCACTGGCTAAGAAAGAAGAGAAAATTTTCCAGATAAATGTGAATCAAAATCATAGGTACCATCAAATTAGGCTACATTGTGTATGTTTTTAGCATAGCATTAAGAGGAAGAAAGGATAATCCCAGAAAGACAACAGAGTTAAAATTTCAAAAGCTCTTCAAAAAGTTGTGATTTGTTGTGATAGAGCATGTTGTGTGTGACGAACAATGTTTCGAGGTATGCATTTGAAGCACAAAGTGTGAGGAATTTGAGGCACGCTGAGTTAGAGAGCTTGAATGATAAGTCAAGGATAGTTCACAAATAATAGGAAATGAGAATTACCCCTTCCTCATTTATTCTAGAACTGAATCCTAATAGTAAATCTCTTTGGGGACAGCTCTGCAGGCATTTTGCAACCCTAGAAACACTGAGTAGCATATACATTGCATTAGCTGAGGTAGAGACTTGCTGTTTTTTAACTGTACAAACTATATGCCATAAAGGTGCTGTATCATTCACACGATTTGTAACAAATCTTTTGTATTTTTTTCTCACAATAATTTATCTGAAATAGAAGCCAACACCTTCCAGGTTACTATGCCTAGCTATTGAATTAATTCATGAGCTGGACTAAAATAATGGGCCATTTTTCACCACCAGGATTGAGAATATTTCAGTGTCTGAATAAAGATAAGAATAAAGTTAAAGCAACTCAACTTTGTGGAGATGTCACCAGGAGGAAAACAGAATTAGATGCTCATATTAGCACTTTAATTCATTTTATTATAACATAATTGAAATTATGGCTAAAAAAATAGAGATTGTTACAGGTAAAAACAAATACTAATATTAACACCCACTATGGTTATTTCATGGAAAAATTGGAGAATTACCATCCTTTCATGATATTGGCCATCCTAAAGAGAAATGAAGTTTATGTAGTAAGATCTGCATGACTACACTATTGAAGCATGCCATCTGTACTGATAAACCAAGAATTCTGTCAATGCAAGAACAAAAATACATTCAGAGCAATTCCCCAGAATGGAGTTGACTTCCTTAGTGTACAAAACCAGGACTGGATACTTGAAGGAAAATGTAAATAATCCCAGATAAAACAGTGACTTTTTGTAGGTTCTGAGCATCTGCCAACCACAACAATTTGACAACTCAAAAAGGAAATTGGATAGTAGTTGACATAAATTTTCTCTATTCTCCAATAACTTTTTCAATTTATTTTTACCAAAATCAGAAAACGTATTTTTCCCCTTGAAAAAAAAAAACACAGAAGACCGATGAGAAAGATGTATGTGTGAAAATGTGTGCCAGATTTTAAGAAATTAATGCTTACCTCATTATTTTCCTCTATCAATGAAATTAACGGGAAATGGTATCCAACTCAGTTTAAACACATTAGTAGACACTCCTCATTTCTGACAAACAGTATCAACAAATCTCTACGATCACTACCACTGGAAACTCAGTGATTAAGCTAATCTTGGAATTCTGTGGTTCGCAATGGTAGTTGCATATTAGAATTACCTGGGGGACATTAAATCAGTATTTCTGTGGGTGAGAACTAGTCTTCAGCATTTTTTAAAGCTTCCAAATAATTCTAATATCTAGTTAAGATTCAGGACCGGTATTATCCTTGGAAAAGTTGTAGAAATGTGAATGTGAAATGTTTATTTGGTATACTTTCATGAGTTGAAAATCATTGCAGGTAATCAAATTTCTCCTACCTCCTTTTATCATTAGAACAAATAATACTGTTCTTACACTTAAAGGTCTATAGGGAGAATTATTTAGCTAAAACCAAACATTAAATGAAAACTTTACCATGTTCAGATATCTTAGTTTTATTCCTGTGGGTTCTTAAGCAAACTAATTCTTAGAGCTTATTCATTTGCAAAATGGGATGACTGTATCTACTTTACAGGGCTATCATGAAACAAAATGAGTCAGCCCATGAGAAAGTACCTAGTAAAATGCTTGCATGTAATAGACATTCATATGGTAGCCAAATACTTATAAACTGTAATTACAAATATGCTATTGTGGTCATAATTGCAATAAGTTAAGAGGCTTGTTAATAATTTTTTACTTAAGATGTATGCAAACAAATATTTATTAAACACTTATCACGGTGAGGAACTGTTCTATATGCTGAAAATACAGCAGCACAAAGCAAATGAAAATTCCTGCTCTTCATTAAATTTTAATTTTCCGGGAGACCCTGACAACATATGTGAGATGATCATAAGGAACAAGGAGAAAAAAAAACCATGCAGGTGGGGAGGCACTCACTATTTTTCAGTGTCCATAAAGTTTTATTGGGATACAGTCATGTTAATTTGTTTACACATCTACAGAGACATTCATTTTAGATAAAACAACAAGAGGAGTTCCCCTTGAAACAGTCACTTTTGAGTAAAGACCAGAGAGCAGGGAGGGAGTTAACCATGGAGATACCTAAAATAAGACATTTTAGGCAACAGTAAGAACATGCATGGGGTGTTCACGTAGCAGCAATGAAGCTATTGTGGCAGAACTGAAATCAAGTAAGGGCGAGAGTAATAGGAGATGAGATCTCAGAGGTAACATGGGCGGAGGCTGATGTGATCACATAAGGCCCCATGGGTACCTTTTCAAGTACCATTTCAAGTATATTTCTATTTCCTGCCCCCATGTTTCAGTGCAGTTATGTAAAAGGGCTCTGGACAAAGATTTGTGAGCAAAACATGACATGTAATTCTTGTAGGCCAGAGTCCAGAGTATATACTTGCCTCAGCATGGTGTCAAGCATACTTGAGATATTGCCTGCTCTATCAGTCTTTATCCCTGGATGCCTATAAAGGAAAGAACTCACAACCTCCGCAATGAAAACATAGCAGAAGGCAGAAGTAAACTTGGGTTGTATTTGAAACCACTAAGACTCTGGGGGCTGCTTGTTACTGCTTATAAAGTATCCTGACTCATACATGGTTCATAATAAGTAATTTTGTTTTCATTCTGAGCCAAAAGGGAAACCAGTGGAGATTTTTAAGACAGGTTTGAGATAATTTGACTTAACTTTAGACAATGTCACTCTGTCTATGTTGTTGAGAATAGGCTGCACGGATTGAGGCGAGGCTCTTGATAAAAAGAGATACTATTAAGAATGTGCATGCTTGGGCAGGGTCAGTTAGCTCAGACATCTCTTTAATCAAAATGGTGGTGAAGGGAACAAACGTGTCCAGCCTCTGTACCTGCGTTGTTTCCACCAGCATACTGTCTATTTTCTCTTTTGTCCATCATCCTTAATTAAGACATTTTCTCTTTTTTTTTTTTTGTTCAGCTGCTTATGGTTTAATTCTTATGCAAAAACATTAATTATAATAACCATATATAAGTAACAGATTTAAAATGAAATCACACATATTCAGGTTCTACTATGTAACAGGTAATAGATACTGAACAAATTCAAATACTTTTCTTTTACACTTGAAGTCTTTCAGTCTAGCTGGAGTCTCAGGACAAATACAAGAGTGCATACAATAGCAACAGTGCCCACGGTAAGTTTGTTAGAGCAGCTTAGGAAAGAGGTAAGTCAGATAATTAGTATCAAATTCATGGAGCAGGTGACATGTGAGCTTTGGGGGTAATATGGAACTTTTATGGGTGAAGATGTGGCAAGGCATTTCAATAAAAATAAATGTATAGGCTGGGCATGGCGGCTCACGCCTGTAATCCCAGCACTTTGGGAGGCCGAGGCGGGCAGATCACCTGAGGTCAGGAGTTCAAGACCAGCCTGGTCAACATGGTGAAACTCTGTCTCTACTAAACCTACAAAAATTAGCTGGGCATGGTGGTGCATGCCTCTAATCCCAGCTACTTGGGAGGCTGAGGCAGAAGAATCACTTAACCCGGGAGGCAGAGGTTGCAGTGAGCTGAGATTGTACCACTGCACTCTAGCCTGGGTGACAGAGTGAGACTCCTTCTCAAAAAAATAAAAATTAAATTAATAAATAAACAAATGCATAATATCAGTGAGGAAGTAATATTACGTGGTAATCATCTTCAGACAAAGTAGTAAGACTTATTATGAAAGAACATAATATTTACTAAAAAGGAAGTAAAGAAAAAAGAAAGTAATTTGGAAAAGTATTGAAGCAAAAAATTATAAAGGTCCTTGAATAACAGACTGGAAAATAAAGAACAGCCAAAGAGAACATTGTAGTATTATTGTAATTTCAACATAATCTAAGGTTGTTTACAATTTCTTATGCAAAGATGAAACAGGCGATTTAAAACATGGTTTTGAAAACATACCTGATGTAACCATATACACAATTTTGTCCCGACTTCAATAAACAACACTAGTTTGACTTTTTTTATTATACACTATTTTATCCCAAATCTAAATTCAGGAATTATAGTGAATGCCTAAGGTAATAAAAGAAGATAAAAATAAGTTATTATATATTTGCTAGCTGGTGAGATAAAATTAAAGTAAAAACAAACAATTGCATCAAGGGTTAATAAAAATACTTTTTAAAAATCTCAGAAACAATGCTTAATAATATTGCATTATTCATTTTGTTAAAAATATTTCTGTGTAAGAAAACAGCTTTTGAATATTTACTAACACTACTATCTTCAAGCAAATTTCTGAAGCATTAGAACAAATCTTATCATTTCTATTGGCATAATGTTCAGTTATAAGTCCAGTCTTCTGTAAAGGTCAAAGGGATTTCTAGAGAAAAAAATACATTTTATCCTTTAAACAATTATTCAAAGGAAAACTAAATAAGGGGATATTCTAGAAAGGAACTTATATGACCTAGCAATGCACAAAAGGATGTTGATAAAAAGGTTTCATGTGTCCTTTGGAATAAGTTACATTGCCATTCTGAAATACAAAATATTATAATTGTGTTAACATAATCAGCAATGATAAACTGTATGGAACACTGTGATTCTTAGGCATATTTCAGCCTAATGAAAGATATTGTCTGAATTTTTAAATTGTTTATGTTTGAGGGTACTTCATTCTGATGAAAAAAGAATGGATTTAATTTCTTTTAAGCATAAAAAATCAAGTTACTAATGATAAAATTGCTAGCTGAAATACAAATAGTTTAGCACTAACTAAAGCCTTTTTTAAAGATAGGTGGTGACTGGCCAGGTGCAGTGGCTCACGCCTATAATCCTACCACTTTGGGAGACTGAGGTGGGCAGCTTGCCTGAGCTCAGGAGTTCAAAACCAGCCTGGGCAACACAGTGAAACCCCGTCTCTACTAAAATACAAAAATATTAGCAGGGTGTGGCGGCATGCACCTTTTGTCCCAGCTACTCAGGAAGCTAAGACTGGAGAATCGCTTGAACCCAGGAGGCAGAGGTTGCAGTGAGCTGAGATCGTGCCACTGCACTCCTGCCTGGGTGACAGAGCAAGACTCTTTCCAAAAAAAAAAAAAAAAAAAGTGGAGGGTGGAGCAAAGATGGCCGAACAGGAACAGCTCCAGTCTACAGCTCCCAGTGTGAGCGGCGCAGAAGACCGATGATTTCTGCATTTCCAACAGAGGTACCAGGTGCATCTCACTGGGGAGTGTTGGACAGGGGACAGGACAGTGGATGCAGTACACCGAGCCTGAGCCAATGCAGGGCGAGGCATCGCCTCACTCAGGAAGCACAAGGGGTCAGAGAATTCCCTTTCCTAGCCAAGGAAAGGGGTGACAGATGGCACCTGGAAAATCGGGTCCCTCCCACCCTAATACTGCGCTTTTCCAATGGTCTTAGCAAATGGCACGCCAGAAGATTATATCCTGTGCCTGGCTCGGAGGGTCCTACGCCCACGGAGCCTCGCTCATTACTAGCACAGGAGTCTGAGATCAAACTGCAAGGTGGCAGCGAGGCTGGGGGATGGGTGCCCGCCATTGGCAAGGCTTGAGTAGGTAAACAAAGTGGCCAGGAAGCTCAAACTGGGTGGAGCCCACCACAGCTCAAGGACACCTGCCTGCCTCTGTAGACTCCACCTCTGGGGGCAGGGCATAGCCAAACAAAAGGCAGCAGAAACCTCCGTAAAGTTAAATGTCCCTGTCTGACAGCTTGGAAGAGAGCAGTGGTTCTCCCAGCATGCAGCTTGAGATCTGAGAAAGGACAGACTGCCACCTCAAGTTGGACCCTGACCCCTGAGTAGCCTTACTGGGAGGCACCCCCCAGTAGGGGCAGACTGACACCTCACATGGCTGGGTACTCCTCTGACACAAAACTTCCAGAGGAATGATCAGGCAGCAACATTTGCTGTTCACCAATATCTGCTGTTCTGCAGACTCCACTGCTGATACCCAGGCAAACAGGGTCTGGGGTGGACCTCTGACAAACTCCAACAGACCTGCAGCTGAGGGCCTGACTGTTAGAAGGAAAACTAACAAACAGAAAGGACATCCACAACAAAACCCCATCTGTACGTCACCATCATCAGAGACCAAAGGTAGATAAAACCACAAACATGAGTAAAAAACAGAGCAGAAAATGTGTTATTCTAAACACATGTAAAAAACAGAGCAGAAAATGTGAAAATTCTAAAAATCAGAGCGCTTCTTCTCCTACAAAGGAACGCAGCTCCTCACCAGCAACAGAACAAAGCTGGAAGGAGAATGACCTTGACGAGTTGAGAGAAGAAGGCTTCAGACAATCAAAATACTCCAAGCTAAAGGAGGAAGTTCGAACCCATGGCAAACAAGTTAAAAACCTTGAAAAAAGACTGGATGAATGGCTAACTAGAATAACCAATGCAGAAAAGTCCTTAAAGGACCTGATGGAGCTGAAAACCATGGCACGGGAACTACGTGATGAATGTACAAGCCTCAGTAGTCGATTCAATCAACTGGAAGAGAGGGTATCAGGGATGGAAGATCAAATGAATGAAATGAAGTGAGAACAGAAGTTTAGAGAAAAAAGAATAAAAAGAAAACAAACAAAGTCTCCAAGAAATGTGGGACTATGTGAAAAGACCAAATCTACGACTCACTGGTGTACCTGAAAGTGATGGGGAGAATGGAACCAAGTTGGAAAACACTCTGCAGGAAATCATCCAGGAGAACTTCCCCAATCTAGCAAGGCAGGCCAACATTCAAATTCAGGAAATACAGAGAACGCCACGAAGATACTCCTCGAGAAGAGCAACTCCAAGAAACATAATTGTCAGATGCACCAAAGTTGAAATGAAGGAAAAAATGTTAAGGGCAGCCAGAGAGAAAGGTCAGGTTACCCACAAAGGGAAGCCCATCAGACTAACAGCTGATCTCTCAGCAGAAACTCTACAAGCCAGAAGAGAGTGGGGCAATATTCAACATTCCTAAAGAAAAGAATTTTCAACCCAGAATTTCATATCCAGCCAAACTAAGCTTCATAAGTGAAGAAGAAATAAAATCCTTTACAGACAAGCAAATGCTGAGAGATTTTGTCACCACCAGGCCTGCCCTAAAAGAGCTCCTGAAGGAAGCGCTAAACATGGAAAGGAACAACTGGTACCAGCCACTGCAAAAACATGCCAAATTGTAAAGATCATTGATGCTAGGAAGAAACTGCATCAACTAATGAGCAAAATAACCAGCTAACATCATAATGACAGGATCAAATTCACACATAACAATATTAACCTTAAATGTAAATGGGCTAAATGCTCCAATTAAAAGACACAGACTGGCCAACTGGATAAAGAGTCAAGACCCATCAGTGTGCTGTATTCAGGAAACCCATCTCACATGCAAAGACACATATAGGCTCAAAATAAAGGGATGGGGGAACATCTACCAAGCAAATGGAAAACAAAAAAAGGCAGGGGTTGCAATCCTAGTCTCTGATAAAACAGACTTTAAACCAACAAAGATCAAAAGAGACAAAGAAGGCCATTACGTAATGGTAAAGGGATCAATGCAACAAGAGCAGCTAACTATCCTAAATATATGCGCCCCCAATACAGGAGCACCCAGATTCATAAAGCAAGTCCTTAGAGACCTACAAAGAGACTTAAACTCCCACACAATAATAATGGGACACTTTAACACCCCACTATCAACATTAGACAGATCAACGAGACAGAAAGTTAACAAGGGTATCCAGGAATTGAACCCAGCCCTGCACCAAGTGGACCTAATAGACATGTACAGAACTCTCCACCGCAAATCAACAGAATATACATTCTTTTCAGCACCACACCAAACCTACTGCAAAACTGACCACACAGGTGGAAGTAAAGCACTCTGCAGCAAATGTAAAATAACAGAAATTACGACAACCTGTCTCTCAGACAACAGTGCAATCAAACTAGAAGTCAGGATTAAGAAACTCATTCAAAACCGCTCAACTACATGAAAACTGAACAACCTGCTCCTGAATGACTACTGGGTACATAACGAAATGAAGGCAGAAATAAAGATGTTCTTTGAAACCAACAAGAACAAAGACACAACATACCAGAATCTCTGGGACACATTCAAAGCAGTGTGTAGAGGGAAGTTTATAGCACTAAATGCCCACAAGAGAAAGCAGGAAGATCTAAAATTGATACTCTAACATCACAATTAAAAGAACTAGAAAAGCAAGAGCAAACACATTCAAAAGCTGGCAGAAGGCAAGAAATAACTAAGATCAGAGCAGAACTGAAGGAGATAGAGACACAAAAAACCCTTCAAAAAAATCAATGAATCCAGGAGCTGGTTTTTTGAAAAGATCAACAAAATTGATAGACCGCTAGCAAGACTAATAAAGAAGAGAGAAGAATCAAATAGATGCAATAAAAAATGATAAAGGGGATATCATCACAGATCCCACAGAAATACAAACTACCATCAGAGAATACTATAAACACCTCTACACAAATAAACTAGAAAATCTGGAAAAAATGGATAAATTCCTCAACACATACACACTCCCAAGACTAAACCAGGAAGAAGTTGAATCTCTGAATAGACCAATAACAGGCTCTGAACTTTAGGCAATAATTAATAGCTTACCAACCAAAAACAGTCCAGGACCAGACTGATTCACAGCCGAATTCTACCAGAGGTACAAGGAGGAGCTGGTACCATTCCTTCTGAAACTATTTCAATCAATAGAAAAAGAGGGAATCTTCCCTAACTAAATTTATAAGGCCAACATCATCCTGCTATGAAAGCCTGGTAGAGGCACAACAAAAAAAGAGAATTTTAGACCAATATCCCTGATAAACACTGATGCATAAATCCTCAATAAAATACTGGCAAACCGAATCCAGCAGCACATCAAAAACCTTATGCACCATGACCAAGTGGGCTTCATTCCTGGGATGCAAGGCAGGTTCAATATATGCAAATCAATAAATGTAATCCAGCATATAAAAAGAACCAATGACAAAAACCACAGGATTATCTCAATAGATGCAGAAAAGGCCTTTGACAAAATTCAACAACCCCTCATGCTAAAAATTCTCAATAAATTAGGTATTGATGGGATGTATCTCAAAATAATAAGAGCTCTTTATGATAAACCCACAGCCAACATCATACTGAATGGGCAAAAACTGGAAGCATTCCCTTTGAAAACGGGCACAAGACAGGGATGACCTCTCTCATCACTCCTATTCAACATAGTGTTGGAAGTTCTGGCCAGGGCAATCAGGCAGGAGAAAGAAATAAAGGGTATTCAATTAGGAAAAGAGGAAGTCAAATTGTCCCTGTTTGCAGATGACATGATTGTATATCTAGAAAACCCCATCATCTCAGCCCAAAATCTCCTTAAGCTGATAGGCACCTTCAGCAAAGTCTCAGGATACGAAATCAATGTGCAAAAATCACAAGCATTCTTATACAGCAATAACAGACAAACAGAGAGCCAAATCATGAGTAAACTCTTATTCACAATTGCTTCAAAGAGAATAAAATACCTAGGAATCCAACTTACAAGGGATGTGAAGGACCTCTTCAAGGAGAACTACAAACCACTGCTCAGTGAAATAAAAGAGGATACAAACAAATGGAAGAACAATCCATGCTCATGGGTAGGAAGAATCAATATCATGAAAATGGCCATACTGCCCAAGGTAATTTATAGATTTAATCATCCCCATCAAGCTACCAATGACTTTCTTCACAGAATTGGAAAAAACTACTTTAAAGTTCATATGGAAGCAAAAAAGAGCCTGCATGGCCAAGACAATCCTAAGACAAAAGAACAAAGCTGGAGGCATCACGCTACCTGACTTTAAACTATACTACAAGGCTACAGTAACCCAAACAGCATGGTATGGGTACCAAAACAGAGATATAGACGAATGGAACAGAACAGATCCCTCGAAGTAACTCCACATATCTACAACTATCTAATCTTTGACAAATCTGACAAAAACAAGAAATGGGGAAAGGATTCCTTATTTAATAAATGGTGCTGGGAAAACTGACTAGCCATATGTAGAAAGCTGAAACTGGATCCCTTCCTTACACCTTATACTAAAATTAATTCAAGATGGATTAAAGATTTAAATGTTAGACCTAAAACTATAAAAACCCTAGAAGAAAACCTAGGCAATACCATTCAGGACATAGGCATGGCTAAGGACTTCATGTCTAAAACAACAGAAGCAACGGCAACAAAAGCCAAAATTGAAAAATGGGATCTAATTAAACTAAAGAGCTTCTGCACAGCAAAAGAAGCTCCCATCAGAGTGAACAAGCAACCTACAGAATGGGAGAAAATTTTTGCAATTTACTCATCTGACAAAGGACTAATATCCAGAATCTACAATGAACTCAAACAAATTTACAAGAAAAAAATCAAACAACCCATCAACAAGTGGGCAAAGGATATGAACAGATACTTCTCAAAAGAAGACATCTATGCAGCCAAAAGACACATGAAAAACTGCTCATCATCACTGGCCATCAGAGAAATGCAAATCAAAACCACAATGAGATACCATCTCACACCAGTTAGAATGGCAATCATTAAAAAGTCAGGAAACAACAGGTGCTGGAGAGGATGTGGAGAAATAGGAACACTTTTACACTGTTGGTGGGACTGTAAACTAGTTCAACCATTGTGGAAGTCAGTGTGGCGATTCCTCAGGGATCTAGAACTAGAATTACCATTTGACCCAGCCATCCCATTACTGGGTATATACCCAAAGGATTATAAATCATGCTACTATAAGGACACATGCATACGTATGTTTATTGCAGCACTATTCACAATAGCAAAGACTTGGAACCAACACAAATGTCCATCAATGATAGACCGGATTAAGAAAATGTGGCACATATACACCACGGAATACTATGCAGCCATAAAAAAGGATGAGTTCATGTCCCTTGTAGGGACATGGATGAAGCTGGAAACCATCATTCTCAGCAAACTATCACAAGGAGAAAAAATCACGCACCACGTGTTCTCATTCATAGGTGGGAATTGAACAATGAGAACACATAGACACAGGAAGGGGAACATCACTGTGGGCCTGTTGTGGGGTGGGGGGAGGGGGGAGGGATAGCATTAGAAGATATACCAAATGGTAAATGATGAGTTAATGGGTGCAGCACACCAACATGGCACATGTATACATATGTAACAAACCTGCACGTTGTGTACATGTACCCTAAAACTTAAAGTATAATAATAAAAAAGTGGTGATTTTAGTTTCACATGCAAATTATTTATAATAAGATTGTTTTACAATATAAAGTAAATAATGTCGCTCTGAGAATGCAAAATTTATAGTTTTGAATGTGAGTTTTAATTGGCAGTTATTTAGAAAAATGCTGACATTTAATAACAGGAGAGAGAAATTGTAAAAATACCATATGTACAAGCCCATGTTTATTACTGAGTGATTGATAAGGGAACTGTGTAGGTGGTTTTTGGTTTCTTTAACGATGGATGTTGGAGATAGGCAGGAAGGGTAGGTAAGGTGGAGAGTATAAAACATGACCAATGTCAGAAGTTTAGGACTCCATGACAATTCATTTGGATCTCCGGATGGTATACAAGTGACATGAAATAGGCCAAACCAAAGCTAATTGAGTACCTAGATTTGTGAATGTTACTGTGTCAATACTGAGAATTAGCATTTGGTCTACAATGTCAGAGTGTGTGTTACCATTGTATAGTTCATCCAACTCTCATATTCCACTCATATAATTTATTCCTCCAGATTGGTGAGTTTACTTTCTAATATAAATTCTTAAACTAAATTAGCCTGTCTTCCAACATCATGTGCAATCAAGAGACTTTGTTATCCTTCTGAGTTAGTGTATCCAATCCACAACAATTAAGCCCCCTTAGATACTATGAAAGAGTAAGGGCATGCACAAATCCCCAACTTTCCATGGCACTCATTTTATTTAGGTTTTGTCCAGCTATAGTCAATTTTCTCTTTACTCATGTATGTTGAAGGGATAATTGCTCAAATTTCTTCCAATCTCCCATGGCAAACCACAGGTTTTATATTATGCACAGAATACTCAACATGTTTTGTCTTTTTTAAAATATATATATGTGCTTGTTTTACTTTGTTTTCTCCTGCTGTTTTACTAGGTCAGATAAACTGAAGGACATATATGTCTACTACAATATTGTCAGTTGTAAAACTCACATTCCCAAATTGGATGAAGCTGGTTTTTAACCACATGTGCAACGTAAGTTGGAGGTCAGCAAAGATTTTCTATAAAGGGCCATATGTAGCCCTTTAAATAAAGCTTAAATATTTTAAGCTTTCCAGGCTACACAGGTCTCTTTAACACATTGGTTTTTTTAGTAACACTGTAATATGTAAAAAATATTCTTAGCATGCAGGCATTGTGAACATAGAACACGAGATGGATTTCACCTCTGGGTAGTAGTTTGACAACTCCTATTACAAGTTACTGAAACTCATTTACCATAATTTTCTTCATCTATGAGAGTATGTGAGGATTGAATACAGTACGTAAAAAGACTAGATCTCATCAAGTGCTTAAAAAGTTAGCTGTTATTGATGACAATTTATTTATTAGGTTTCCCAGAAGTAATAAGAGCAGTCAGCAAACAATAATTGATTTACTGCTATTTGATGCATTTAAATGCTGATAGACACGTAAAAACAGATATTACGAGAAGGGATTACTGACACTATAAAAGCATCATTTTCCATAAGTGAAATGCAAATTAAAACCACAATGAGATACCACTTTACACCCACTAGGGTTGCTTTAATCAAAAAGAGTAATGATTACAAGTGTTGACAAAGATGTGGATCAACTGCAATCCTCATAACTGCTTATGTGATGCAAAATTGAAAAAACTCTGTGCACTTCCTCAAAAGGTTAAACATTTAGTTACCATTTTATCCAGCACTTTCAATTCTAGCTATATACTCAAGAAAACTGAAAACATATTTTCACACAGTAACATGTACACAGATGTTAATAGGAGCATTATTCATAATAACCAAAATGTAGAAACAACCCAAATGTCCATTAAATAATTGAAAGGTAAATAAAATGGGGGCATAACTAAAGAGTTGAATATTATTGAGGAATAAAGTGCTGATACATACTGCAACACAGAAGAACCTTGAATACAAGATTGGCAAAGTGCAATAAGCCAATCACAAAAACCACATATTTTAGGACGCTATTTATACTAAAGGTCCAGAAAAGGCATATCTATAGAGACACAAAGTAGGCTAATCATTACTTAGGGCTAAAGAGATTGGGAAAGAAATAGCACAGTGACGGCTAAAAAGGCATAGGGTTTGTTTTTTGGTTGATGAAAAATTTCTAAAATTGGTCATGGTGATTGTCGCGTAACTTCGTAAATGTATTCAAACCATTGATTTCTATACTTTAAATGGATACATTGCACGGTATGTGAATTGTATTTCTCAATATAATTGTTACAAAAATAATGAAACAATAAAATTTATTATTAACAAATCTATCTTCTTAATTCACTAATTTTTTTATAATCTCAACCGAATGTCATTGAAATATTTTCCAAATGGACTTTTTAGTATTCAACTAACACTTATATTTAGAAAAGAAATTTAAATAGCTTAGGAAACTTCTGCATCTGACCAAGATAAAGTAACAAAGACCCAAAATACTATTTTACAACTAAACTAACTAAACAACTAAAAACTGAACAAAATATGAGTCAATACTTTTCAACCCACTGAGCATTAGGAAACACAACACAATGATCTAGTAATTCCTATGAGATGAGATACAAACCAGGGACCCCTAAGATTACCTCGGCTTACTGCCTGGTGAGAGTTTCCAGGCTATGGCACTGGGAAAGTGTAGGAGATGGGTCAGGATGATGAGAAAAGTTATAAGAAAAGTTACAGGGAAAGACACAAAACTTCTTGGAAGGCCGGGAGGTTTTTCAAAGCTTCAGGAGAGAATAAAAACTGAAGGCAGCTAATTCTCTTACCCTGAGGCAGAGGGTGAGAAGTAGGTGCAAAAGAACGTGCAGAAGTTTATCTAGATAAGTTTATTTACTTATCTTGCCCAGAAACTGACCTTTGATCATCGGCGCACAAGACTGCTCCTTGCAAGGGGCGGAGGGGGCGGGGGCGGGAGGCGACAATGTTAATTATCCACAGGTTGTGTTGGCTCCAGGCATTTGTCATTAAATCTCTACTGAATAAATACACGTGGCTCTGGCTTATCAGACTGCTAACTCTATTTGGCCCCTAGTGCCATCAGTCCCCAAGCCCACTTTTTCACTGCATGCCTGTGTATGAGTACTCCTTTCATCTGTCGCTTGGCCAGGGTCTGTGGGACAGACCTGCCAGGAAAGAAGCCAATTGCCCCCACACAGCCTCCCTGAGTTGAATTTTTAGAGTTGGAAGCTTGGAAAGACCAAAGTAAGAGTTCATAGGACAGACTGTCAGAGAGGAGAAAGTTGTACAATGAGAGAGCTCCAAATACATGTAGAGGATACTCTTGTGTCCTAAACTGGAATACTGTCCAGAATACGTATGTGAGAAAACCACTGAAAGACAGAGGGTGAAAAGAAACCACCCAAATGAATTAGAGGGAATACCGTCTGGAGTGCACAAGCCAAAGTATGAAGTTTTAAAATATACTCATCATTTTATAGAGTACTTATATGCTTTTCTTTCAGTGGTGGGGGACTAAAAAAAAGCCTTAGAGAAACAATGTTCTGTTCAAGCCAAAGAAACATAAAAAGATCACACTGTTTCCAAGGAAGTGAACCACATTCCACAAGGAAGCTCAGGAATATATGCAGCAACATAAAAATAACGACCTAAATAAACTAAAATCACAGTATCTGGCAACCAGTCAAAAATTATGAGACATGCACAGGAGGAGGATAAGGTGCAGAATGAAGATGAAAAGAAATCAATTTAACCCAATATAGAATCAATACAGATGATAACGTTAATAAACAGAATACTAAAAGCATTTTTACAACAATTTAACATGTTAAAGAAACTAGAGAAAAAGATGAGGAACAACAGGAAACAAATAAACTATGGAAGTTAAAAATATCCAATTTGCCAAGATGAAAAAAATACAATGCCTGAAATGAAAATTATACTAAATGGAATTAAAAGCGGATTAGATATTGCTAAAAAAAAAAGTAATGGACTTCAAGACTTAACAATAGAAACCATTCAAAATGAAATCGAGAGAGAGAGAAAAAAATGCAGAAACTGTGGGGCAAATTCAAGTGGTCTAGGACGTATGCAAGTGCCATCTAAAAGGAGAAGAGAGAGAGTAGAAAACAGAAAACAAGTTGAAGAAATAATGGCTGAATATTTTCAAAATCTGATAAAAACAGTAACCCACAGATACAAAAAGCTCAATGAAGACCAACATAAAATGAATTTAAAAAATGAAAAAAGCACATTATGAGTAATACTGAGCGTTAAAAAGAAAATAATCCTAAAAACAGCCAGATTAAGAAGACACATTACATATATAGAAACAAAGATAACATATTTCTCATTGGAGACAATGTAAGCTAGAAGAGAGTGGAGGAAGTTTTTAAAGTACTCAAATAAAAACTCTCTGAACTAGAGTTCTATATCTCAAAAAAAGTATTTCAAATATAAAGCTGACATAAAGACATTTGGGAGCACACAAAGCTGAAAGAATTTTTCACTAGGTGAACTAATACAGGAAATACTAACATTATTTCAGGTAGAAGTTAATGCTGTCAGAAGAAAATCCAGTTCTAAACGAAATACTGAAGAGCTCTGAAAATGGTAACTACGTGGTTAAATACAGAGTATTTCTTTTATTGTTAAATATCTTTGTTAAGACAATTGACATTGAAAACAAAACAAATAAGAATATTAATAAAAATGTATTATGAGATTCATAACAAATATAAATTATTTTTTTTTTTGGAGGGGGGACAGAGTCACATTCTGTCACCAGGCGGGAGTGCAGTGGCACAATCTCAGCTCACTGCAACCTCCGCCTCCTGGATTCAAGTGATTCTCCTGCCTCAGCCTCCTGAGTAGCTGGGATTACAGGTGCACACCACCACGCCTGGCTAATTTTTGTATTTTTAGTAGAGACGGGGTTTCACCATGTTAGTCAGCTGGTCTCGAACTCCTGACCTCATGATCTGCCTGCCTCGGCCTCCCAAAGTTCTGGGAATACAGGTATGAGCCACCACGCCCAGCCATAAAAGTAAAATTTTAAAAAGCAGAACAGAGCCTCACAGGGAATAAGTGCAGCATATTATTATAAAGTTATTTTAACATATAAAAAGTGGCATAATATCATTTCAAGATAGATTGATAAGTTAAATGTGTATACTATAAATCCAAACCAACAACTAAATTAACAAAAAAAAGAAATATAAATGTTAAGCCGAAAGGAAAATAAAATGCAACGAGGGGAAAAAAAGAAAATACCCGACTCATCAAAATAGGGCAGAAAAAGAGAAAAAAGAAGAAATAGAAAAAGCATAAAATAAAAAAGAAGTACTAGATATAACCCAATCATATTAACAAATAAATAACAAGTGTAGATTGTTGGACTGGATAAATAAAACAAGACTCAACTATATACTTTCTATTATAAACTCACTTTAAAAATAAAGGTATAAACAGTTAAGGGAAAAAGAATGGGAACAATAAACTATGTTAACAGTGATTTCTTTTTAAAAATTTGGAGAAGCTCCATTAATATCAAAGAAGATTTTAAAGCAAAAATACTTATTGTACATATGAAGGTCATTTAATCATTGCTATGGTTTGAATGTTTGTCTCTTCTAAAACTCATGTTGAAATTTAGTTGCCATTGTAACAGTGTTGGGAGGTGGGACCTTTAGGAGATGACTTGGCCGTGCGGGGTCTACCCTCATAGGCAGGATTACTGTCATTATAAAAAAGGTGAATTCAGCTCCCTTTTGTTTCTTGGTCCTTCTCTCTTTTACCATAGGATGACAGAGCAATAAGGCCTTCACCAGTTGTCAGCATCTTAATATTGGGCTTTCTAATATCTATAATTCTGAGATCAAATAAATTTCTGATCATTATAAATTACTTACTTTTAGGTATTAAGTTATAGCAGCACAAACGAACTAGGACAATCATGAAAGACAATTCCTCTGAAGAGCATAACCATCATAATGTTTATGCACATGGTAACAGTTTAAAGATACATGAAACGAATGTTATAGAGCAACAAGAAAAAACAGATAAAGTCTTACTTATGTTTGGAAATTTCTTCACCTGCCATGATCTGAATGTGTAGTGTCCTCCAAATTCATATATGGAAATCTTGCCCAACAAAATGATAGGAGGTGGGGAATTCGGGAGCTGATTAGGTCACAGGGATAGAGCCCTCACAAATTACTGTCCTTGCTTTGATAAAAGAGACCTGAGAGAAACCCTTTATCCCTTCCACTGTGTGAGGACACAGCAAAAAATGTCATCTGTGAATTAGAAAATGCTCCCTTACCAGAGATGAAATATTCCATGATCTTGGACTTTCTAGCCACCAGAATTGTAAAAAATAAATTTCTGCTATATATAAACTACTCAGGTAAGGGTTTTTTGGTATAGCAGCCCAAACAGACTAAGACAGCATCCCTCTCTTTGTAACCAAGAGAATAAATAAACAAAATATTTGTAAGTAGAAAGAAATCTCAAACATTATTATCAACTAAATTTGCCTAGTTCTTATTCATGTGACACTCTACTCAGCGAAGTTGAGAACAATGTTTTTTTTTTTTTAAATTATACTTTAAGTTTTAGGGTACATGTGCGCAACGTGCAGGTTAGTTACATATGTATACATGTGCCATGTTGGTATGCTGCACCCATTAACTTGTCATTCAACATTAGGTATATCTCCTAATGCTATCCCTCCCCCTTCCCCCCACCCCACAATAGACCCCGGTGTGTGATGTTCCCCTTCCTGTGTCCATGTGTTCTCATTGTTCAGTTCCCACCTATGAGTGAGAACATGTGGTGTTTGGTTTTTTGTCCTTGTGATAGTTCGCTGAGAATGACAGTTTCCAGCTTCATCCATGTCCCTACAAAGGACATGAACTCATCGTTTTTTACGGCTGCATAGTATTCCATGGTGTATATGTGCCACATTTTCTTAATCCAGTCTATCATTGTTGGACATTTGGGTTGGTTCGAAGTCTTTGCTATTGTGAATAGTGTCGCAATAAACATACATGTGCGTGTGTCTTTATAGCAGCATGATTTATAATCCTTTGGGTATATACCCAGTAATGGGATGGCTGGGTCAAATGGTAATTCTAGTTCTAGATCCCTGAGGAATCAACGCACTGAATTCCACAATGGTTGAACTGGTTTACAGTCCCACCAACAGTGTAAAAGTGTTCCTATTTCTCCACATCCTCTCCAGCACCTGTTGTTTCCTGACTTTTTAATGATCCAAACTCATTCTATGAAACAAAACTTATCCTAATACCAAAAGCAGAAAAAAGCCATTACAAGTTAAGAAAATTACACACTAATATTCTTCATGAACAAAGATGTAAATATTCTAAATAAAATTTTAGCAAATAGAAACCAAGAATATATAACTTACAAATTGTCATATTAAAATTAAAAAATTTGTATTACATTCTCAGTAGATGGAGCAAAATAAAATGACATTCAACATCCATTTCTGAATAAATTTAAAAGCACTCAGAAAATAATAACTAAAAAAGAACTGCATCAATCTAACTTTTAAAAAACAAGTATGAAAAACACTGATCTAATGTTGTACTGAACATAGAAAACTGAATTCTCTTTAATGTCAAGAATAATACAAAAATGCCCGCTCTCATCAATACTATGCAACATCATACTGAACATCATAACCAGTGCAATAAGGCAAGAAAGAGAAATTTTAAAACATTCAGTTTGTAAAGGAATAATTAAAATTATATTTATTCACAAAAAACAAGATTGTCTATGTAGACAATCCTGTAGAATCTATTTAAAAAGCCCCAGAACTAATCGGCAAATTTTATAAAGTCAATTGTATTCCTGTACAATGATAACGAACAAATAAAATTGATATTTTAAGGAATGCAAATATTGAGAATACACAAATATGTAATATTTATAAATAAATCTACCAGATCTGAAAATTACAGAATACTTGTTAGAGAAATTCTAAAAGATCTAAATAAAAATAGAATATTAAGCATTCATGGGTTGGAAGATTTAATGTTATGTAGATGTCAATTCTTCCCACACTGACCTATATATCTTTCATATAATTTCAACTCATATACTGACAGTTTTGGTAGAAATAAACTAGTTTATTATTAAGTTTATATGAAAATGCAATGGATCTAAAATAGCCAATAAAACTTTTAAAACAGAATTAAAGTACAGAGCTAAACAACCTGATTTCAAGATTTATTTTAAAGCTATAGGGGTCAAGATAATGTGGTCAGCATTAATACAGACAAATAGATCAATGGAACATAATAGACTCTAGAAATAAACCTATATGTATATGGCCAATTTATTTTTGCCAAAGCTGGATATCAATATACAAAATAATAACTTTGATCTATTATTCATAAAATATGGAAAAATTACCTCAAAATGAGTAAGTCTAAAATGCAAAATCTCAATTTTAAACAATTCTAGAAGAAAACAGAAGAAAATCTTTGTGATCTTGAGTCAGTCAAAGATTTCTTAAATATAACAATACCTAAAGAATAATCCATAAAAATGACAAACTGTACCTCAGAAAATGCAGTAAGTTTGGCTCTTGCAAATACACAATTCAAAGAATAAAAAGACAAAACACAAACAGGGTGAGATATTTGTAAATTATGTACCTGATAAATGGCTTATATCCAGAATATATAACTCTGTACCAGGATATAAAAACACATTTCAAAAAATTAATAAGAAAACAAACTACTCAGTCTTTAAAATTATCCACAGATATTTTAGTCTGGGAATCTCAGATTAATTTTGGAGCTAAATTTGGATATAAAACTCTTGTGAGTGGTAAAGTTATTTTTTACACTTGCCTTAAAACATGTTACTAGTTGTTCTTTCTCCCTGCCCACTCCACTACAAACCTTGTGCCAGAATAAAATGCAAATTAAAGCCAAATAGTAAAATATTATGACATATTTCTTAATTTTATTATATATGTACATGCACTTACTCATATTTTCCATTCTTACTGTATTACACTTGGATTTGCCACAATGAAAGAAAATAAAACATTTTTGTGCCTGGTATTTGGCATATGAAAATGAGAGGTTTCTAATTCTTAAAGAATTTAAGAGAGAAGTAAATTTCGAGTGGAAAATTGATAGATTTTTAAACAACATACAAGGAATAATAACAGATAGAAGATTATTACCTTGGATAAGGTTTAATTTTTTTCCAGATTTTACTGCGTATATACTGAAGAGCATAGGCTATTCATTGAAAAAATTATGTGCGTGTATGGGTATGTATATATTCACTTAATGCGTTACTTCTTTCTGATTTCTTGGATTTTTTTTCGTAGCAAAGGAAGTAGCAGAAAGAACATATTTAGAACAATCATATCTAGGGTTGTAACTGAGATTTAAACGTTTTTAATCATGGGTAAGTTTGGTTTTTGTTTTTTGTTTTTTTTTTTTTGAGACAGACTGTCTCAAAAAGTCTCGGCTTACTTCAACCTCTCCCAGGTGCAAGAGATTCTCCTGCCCCAGCCTCCCAAGTAGCTGGAATTTCAGGTGCCCAGCACCATGCCCAGCTAACTTTTATATTTTTAGTAGAGGCAGGGTTTCACCATGTTGGCCAGGCTGGTCTTGAACTCCTGACCTCAGGTGATCTGCCCACCTTGGCCTCCCAAAGTGCTGGGATTATAGACGTGAACCACTGTACCCAGCCAGTTTCTTCATCTGTAAAAGTCTTCTCCGATTGTAGCATGGGAATATTAATTCCTAAGGTGTTTATAAAAATTAAATTAGGACATAGAAAGCATCTAACACATGCTTGATGCTCAGTAAATGTCAATCATAACCCTTTTTTGACTCCTTACTTTAAGTGGTTGAGTTCAATGTTACATGTGTTAGAAACAACATAAAAGTGAATGCACAGTAATATTTATGAAATAAAGTACTTTATGAAAATGTTCTTTTTGTGCCTTGACAATTAATCTAAAATTATTAGTTGATATAACGACACGTAATATTCTTTCCACAGTATTTATCTCTTAAGATCATATATTAAAAAATAGACAAAGGACCATTCTAAAAGTTTTTCTGGTAGAGGTGAAAAAGAGAACAGTTGCTTTTACATCAAATATTTGGAAAAAATAGAAAATCAAATGTTCAAGGTAATTAATAAAGATCCAATTTGTTTTTAAGACAATGAATGGGAGCACTATTAATTAAAACTTACTTTCTAGTCTGCCAAGTGACTTTTATCCATGCCATTTTACTCATCCCACTGATCTCTTACCTCTATGCCGATTCAAGCAAAGTTAAATAAATATAAAATAAAGTAACCAGGTTTTAGAGCAAGAAGATAGAATAGGAGATTCTCTGTTCATATCCTCTCACAGAAACAATAGTTTGGCAGCCATCCATGGGAAAAAAAGTGCCTTTGTGGGAGCTTTGAAATTTAGGTCAGAGGTTGTGAAACCTTAGTACGGCCCAAGACTAAGGAGGACTGTTTTGAAAGAACACGTCCACACCCAGTTGGCAGGTTCACCACCTGTGGTCATGATTACAAACCTGGAAACAGCCTCATCTCCCTGCAGATTAGCTCCAGTTCCAATTGTCCTTGGTTCTGCCACCAGAACCATCAGCCAAGGGATGAGGGAAGAGTCATGCCCACCCATGCCTTCAGTGACAGGTCCACCAACCTCAGTCCCAGATATGAGCCTGCAAAGGCTCCAGCCCCTCTCAGCTACAGACTGATGGCAGTCCTACATGCTCAAGAACCCACAGGAAAACACTCAGATTCATGTCCCTGAGACAAGGCTGCTGAGCTTTGGTCCCACAGCAGATTCTGAAACAGCTTGGTAACTAAGTTCCAGCCCCTTTTAGCTCTAGTCATAGATTAGTGCTGCTCTCACATGGACCTTCCAGAAGACACACCATTCCATGCTTCTCTTAGAGGAAGGCCCACCAGCCTGAATCTCACAGCAGATCCTGAAGCATCCTGTGGCCTGACTCTATTCAGCCACAGTCTAGGGGCAATTCTGTCCCCCAGGACCTATATAAGCACATATGCCTGTGCCCCTAGAGAGAGGCTTGCAGACCTCAGTCTAAACTGTGAAGCCTGAAACACCCCTATGACTAGTTTTAGCCCCTCTCAGCTATGTTTCAAGGCCAGTCCTTCCTGTCCAGGAACTCATTCAGTGACCCAGTAGGAGCTCACTCAGGGACCCAGAAGGAAGGATGTCTGCCTATGCACCTATTGTAGACACAACTGCGGATCCTGAAAAGTACCCATTTCCTAGTGCCAGCCTATTGACCAAAGACTTACAGTCAGTCCAGTTTTCTGAGGAAACAGACAAGATTCATGTCCGTTTGAGACTCTGGTAATAGGTTCATCATCCACAGCCCCCACTGTAGATTCTGCAGCACCCATGTGACCTAGCACCAATCCTACTCAACTATGATTCTTGGGGCAATCTCATTAGGCCAGAGACCCAAAGGAAGAGGTCTTTACTTGCCTAAATCAGTCTGTAAAAACAGGAAGAAGTATTTGCTTCTTCAAATGCACAAAGACCAAAGCAGAGCTGCACTGATAATTAACAAGTAGGCAAATATAACATCAAAAGAGACTAATAACGTTCCAATAACCAACCCCAGAGAAATGGAGATCTATGAATTGTATGACAAATAATTCACAATTATCTTAAAGAAGCTCAGCGAGATGCAAGAGAACCCAAATAAACAACAGTATCTGAGGGATGAAAGTGTATAAACAATATAAAAAGTTTAATAAAGAAATAGAAACCATAAAAATAGAACCAAACACTAATATTGGAGATGAAGAATACAATGATAGAATGGAAAATCTAATAGAGTGTTTCAACAGTAGACTCAAAAATGCAGAAAAAAGAATCAAGGAACTTGAAGAAAGGTTAGTCGAAATTAGGCTATTAGAAGAGCCAAACAAAAGGAACGTAAAATGCTGAAGAACGCAAAAGGACTTATGGGCCATGATCAAGAAAATGAATATAAAAATTAAGAGAGTCTAAAAAGTAAAGAGAAAGGAGCAGAAAAATGTATTTAAATAATTGATGACTGAAAATTTGCCTAATCTTGGGGGAAAAATGGCATTCAAATTAAAATATAAGAGAGGATGTGGAAAGTAGCAAAAGAGACTAATCGCATACAAGCAAAAACTCCTAAGGCTATCAGTGGATTTCTCTACAGAAACTGTGAAGGTCATAAGTGAGTTGGATGTTATGTTCAAAGTGTTGTTAAGAAAAAAATGTCAACTAATAATATTATACATGGCAAAGCTGTCCTTCAGAAATAAAAGAGAGATGCAAACATTCTCAGAAAAGTAAAAGTTGAAGGACTATTATAAATATAGGATGTCCTAAAAAACATGCTAAAAAGAGTTTTCAAATTTAAATAAAGGGTATTATATAATACTATGAAAACATATGAAAGTATAAAACTCACTGGTAAGGTTAAATACATAGCAAATTTCAGAATTCTGTAATAAAGTAATTGTGGTGTGTACAGTAATCCCTTCTTATCTTCAGTTTTGCTATCCATAGTTTCAATTACCCATGGTATAGTACAATAATATATTTTAAGAGAAATAGAGGGAAGCCATATTTATAGAGTTTCTTAGAGTAAACTGTTATAAATGTTCTCTTTTATTATTATTTTTGTTAATCTTTTATTGTGCCTTATTTATAAATTAAACTTTATCATAGGTATGTATGCTTAATTTTAAAAGGTATTGTCACAGTGTCCTTAGGGCTTCACTTGGCCAGCCAGAAGCCTCTGTCTCCGGTGGCATCTTTGCTTGGGTTTTGCTCACATCTACTGGGCTTCTTCTACTGACAAGGCTTGGCAGGCTGCACTCACCTCTTGCTACTGGCCTGAATCCCACATTTGCCAAGGGTGAACTAGGCACAGAGCAGTGACTGCTGTGTGAGCAATCAAGCATGGGGTTCTACCACTGCACACAGCCAGGCACACAGCTGTGGCAGGGCAGGCAGCTCCAGGCACCAACACTGGTGCTGGCTTCATGTGAGGCTGTGGCTGGACCAGGTGTACTGCAAGTGGCTTCTGCTGTGGGCACTAGGGAATGTGGTGGTGCCCAAAAGCTTGGAGATACCAGGATCCACAGAGCCCCAAAGAGGGTGTCACAGTCCTGACTCAGGGATCACATAGGTCTGAACTCCTTGAAGGGCCACAGCTCTTTTCTCCTTCTTGTCACCCACAACGTGGTGAGCAGGGGAGCATGTTTCAGCACTGTTTGTATTATAGCTCTTTTAGTCCTAACATTTGGCAAGTCCCAAGTTCTTGTCCCATGTCCAGGAAGAATGAGGTACGTGGACAACTGAAGGATGAGCAAGGTAGACAGGAGCTTCATTGAGCAGCAGAACAGTTCTCAGGAGACCCAAAGTGAGTAGCTCCTTTCCTCAGGCAGGTCATCCGTCTTAGTGTCCACCTCTCAGGAAAGGGGAGACCAATAGTGGGTAGCACGTTTCTACACACAGGTCATCTCAATGAGTTGAGGAGATACAAAATGGGTAGCTCCTTCCTGTAGCTGGTAGTCCTGATGTCTGTGTGAGTCTGGCTGAGACAAGGGTTTTTATGGGCTCAAAAGAGAGGAGGTGTGTGCTGATTTGTCAATGGGCAGCCATGGGCAGGCCTGGGAGAAGACCATAAGTTCTCACTCCTGGTCAGCAACTCTACTCGAAATTGGCAGCCTGGCCTCCAGGCTTCAGGCCATCCCTGGCTTGAAGGTGGGGTTTTACTGGAGACCTGCCTCTTTCCATGCAGGAACCTGTCGGCCTCGCACCATCAACATGCTATCAATGATGCCCAGGTCATTTGTGCTGAGAGGAACCTACAGGCCTCCCTCCGGTGCTCCCAGGCACCCAAAGTCCAGAGGAAGCTGAGGTGGCAGGGAGTTGGCATGTCAGTGCCATCTCGAGCACTCACACACCCAGTTGGGTCACAAGAGTGCCAAGGCTCAACCACAACTTTGCTCCACACCGGCGTAGGTGTCAAGAGTTGGGAGAGGTGAGACAGTGGAAGCAGGCACTTCCAAGCCTTCAGGGGCAGGGGCTTCCTGCACCCCTGAGAGCAGAGGGATACCCAGATCCAGAGTCATGGCTAGGTCACTGCAGCTGCACCTGGAGAGGGCATGGGGCTCCTGCCCCTCCAACTCCATAGTGGGTGGGGCTTTCCCCATTCCTGGTTCTTGCTGGCCCTTTCGAGCACGCAACCCCAGCCACACCTACACTGCTGCAGTCAGTGTCTTCACAGCAGCTGCTACAGATGAGCCGCATACTAAACGTGTCAAATAATCCTGTTTACCTCTCGTTTGGATGCTCCAGGGGCTCTCTGTAGCATCCCAAAGTTAGGGGTCATAAAAGACATTTTTGAAGCTGAAGTTTGATTTTGGGAAGCCTATCAAATATGTTAATGGTTTAAAACAACTGATACTATCAAATACAATTCCAGGTTACCATAAGTCATTTATTTAGGCAAAATGACTTAAAAAATTTTTAAAAAGCAAAAGCCTTTACTTATTAAGAGGGAAGACTTAGCCTTCCAAACAATCTTTCTCTGTATATATAGAGTTTGGCACTCTCTACTGCTTTAGACATCCACTGGAGATATTGAAATACGTCTCCCACAGGTAGGAAAAACTACTGGATGTTACTTTTTAACTGTGGTACAAAAACTAAAAGCAGAAATTTGAAATTAACTATAATAACATGAATTTTTAATGGACACACAATATAAAAAGATGTAAAGAGGGACGTTAATAGTATATAATTTGTAAGGGGGAGAAGTAAAATTATAGAGTTTAAATGGATAACTTGTTATCAGTTTAAAATAGAATGTTATAACTATAACATGTTTCACTTAAGCCTCATGGTAACTACACACACACACACAAAACCTTCAGTGGATAGAAAAAACTGTAGAGAAAAAGGAGTCAAAGCATAACACTAGAAAAAAAACAACAAATTTCAAAGGAATACAACAAAAGATAAAGAATCAAAGGAAATACAAAACAATGAGAAAAAAATTAACAAAATGATAAAAAGTCTCTACCTGCCAACAATTACTTTAAATGCAAATAAATTAAATTCTATAATCAAAAGACACAGAGTAGCTGAATAGATTAAAAAACAAGATCCAAAATGGTGCTGCTATGAGCAACTCAGATTCACCTTTAAGGGCACACATATACTGAAAGTGAAGGGATGAGAAATACCTGCCATGTAAATGGTAACCAAAAGAGAGAGAGTGGTGATATTTATATCAGCCAAAACAGATTTTCAGGAAAAATCTGTTAAAAAAAGAAAAATAAGGCCAATCTACACTAAAAATGTGTTAAGAGATTATAATAATTATGTGTGTGTGTATGTATATATATATGTATATATGCACACAATATCAGAGAACATAAATATATAAGGCAAATATTAACTAAGCTGAAGGGAGACATGGCAATAAAATATAGTACAGGACCTTAATAGTCTACTTTCAACCATGGGTAGATCATGCAGATAGAAAATAAATGCAAAAAAAAAGCAGACTTAAATACCACTATGAACCTAACAGGCATATAGAGAACATTTCATTCAATAGCAGCAGAGGACATATTCTTCTCAAGCACACACTACCTTTCTCCAGGAGAAGTCATGTGTTGGGCCAGGAAAATTTTTACAAATTTAAGAAAATTAAAATCATATCAAGTATCTTTTCTGAGCACACTGGTATGAAACTAGAAATCAATAACAAGGAGTGGGGTGGGGCCAAGATGGACAACTAGAAGCAGTGGTAATCAGAGGCTCCCATTGAAAAGATCCAAAACAGCATGCAAATCCTGCACTGGAAGCCAAGGTATCCAGGTTCTGTCATTAGGACAGACTAGGCAGCTGGCATGACTTACGGAAAGGAAGGAAGGGCACTGTGGTGTGGCAGCCCACCTGAGAGCCACACAGGGCACCCAAGTGAGGAGGTGAGTGAGTGTGCTACTCAGCCTGGGAAACTGTGCTTTTACTAAGGGACTGTGCAACCCATGGATTGGAAGATCCCACTCATGATCCTATGCCACCAGAGCCTTGGGTTGTAACCATGGAGCTGCACAGATTCTCAACAGCCACTCAGCTAGAATCAGCCTAAGCCTGCAAATTACTTGTGGGGAGGGGCAGCCATCACCACTGCTGCAGCTGCCTGCTGTCTAAGCCATCTGAGCTCCTTGAAGGCAGGCAGTAGCCAACAGTGTGGATGCAGGGCCTCTCTGCAGGAACTCCATCTCTAGCCAGGGGCTCAGGGAATGAACTCTGATCTCCATGGGCCTGAGTCCCTAGGAGGAGGGGTGTGCATAGTCTCCACAGACCAGCAGATTTAGTCTTTCCTCCTGCTAGCTCTGAGGAATCCCAGCAGCCCAGACAAGTGGGTTTCCCACGTCTTCCACCAAGGAACAGCCAAAGTGCCTCATTAAACGGGTCTTGCTTCCCATGCCACCCAACTGGGCAAGGCACCCCATACAGGGGTTGTCACACACCCTATACTGGAGTGTTCCTACTGAAACAGGTTGGTGCTTCTCAAGGTCAGAGATCCAAGAGGAAGGAGCAGGAACCCATCTTTCCTGTTATCCAGCCTCCCCAAGTGATATCTCCAGGAGCAGCGGTGAACCAGATGAATAGTGCCTGAAGTGAACCCCAGCAAACCACAGCAGCCCTACAGAAGAGGGAACTGACTATTGAAAGAATGACAAACAAACAGAAAGCAACAACAGCAGCATCAAACAAACAAAAATAAAGCTCCCACAAAAACCTCATCCAAGGATCAGCAGCCTCAAAGATACAAACTAGACAAACTCATGAAGATGAGAAGGAATCAAGAAAAAAAACACTGAAAGCCGGAAAGGCCAGAGTGCCTCTTCTCCTTCAAATGATTGCAATATCTCTCCAGCAAGGGCACAGAACAGGACGGAGGATGAGATGGATGAATTGACAGAAGTAGGCTTCAGAAGGTGGGTAATATCGAACTTCACAGAGGTAATGGACCATGCTCTAATGCAATGCAAAGAAGCTAAGAACCTTGATAAAAGGTTAGAGGAGCTGCTAACTAGAACAACCAGTTTAGAGAGGAACATAAATGACCTGATGGAGCTGAAAAATGCAGCATGAGAACTTTGTGAAGCATATACAAGTATCAATAGCTGAATTAATCAAGCAGAAAAAAGAGTATCAGAGGTGGAAGACTATCTTGATGAAATAAGGCAGGCAGTCAACATGACAGAAAAAAGAATGAAAAGGAATGTACAAAAACTCTGAGAAACATGGGACTATGTAAAAAGGCTAAACTAAAACTGACTGGAGTACCTGAAAAAGACAGGGAGAATGGAACCAAGGTGGAAAACACACTTCAGGGTAATATCCAGGAGAACGTCCCCAACCAAGCAAGACAGCCCAACATGAAAATTCAGGAAACACAGAGAATCCAGCAAAGATACTCCATGATAAGATCAACACCAAGACACATAATCATCAAATTCTACAAGGTTGACATGAAGGAAAAAATGTTAAGGGAACCCAGAAAGAAAGGCCAGGTCTCCTACAAAGGGAAGCCCATCAGACTAACAGTGGATCTATCTGCAAAACCCTACAGTCCAGAAGAGAATGGGGGCCAGTTTTTAACAATCTTAAAGAAAAGCATTTTCAACCAACAATTCATATCTGGCCAAACCAAGCTTCGTAATTGAAGGAGAAATTAAATCAATTTCAGACATGCAAATGCTAAGGGAATCTGTCAACACCAGGCATGTCTTGCAAGAGCTCCTGAAGGAAGCACTAAGTATAGACAGGAAAAACTGGTACCAGCTATTGCAAAACACATGACACTATAAAGACCAATGACACTATGAAGAAACAGCATCGGGGGTGGAGCCAAGATGGCCGAATAGGAATAGCTCCAGTCAACAGCTTCCAGCATGAGCGACGCAGAAGACGGGTGATTTCTGCATTTCCAACTGAGGTACCAGGTTCATCTCAGTGAGGAGTATTGGACAATGGGTGCAGGACAGTGGGTGCAGCGCACAGAGAGTGAGCCGAAGCAGGGTGAGGCATTGCCTCACCCAGGAAGTGCAAGGGGTCAGGGAATTCCCTTTCCTAGTCAAAGAAAGGGGTGACAGACGGCACCTGGGAAATCTGGTCACTCCCACCCTAATACTGCGCTTCTCCAATGGTCTTAGCAAACGGCACACGAGGAGATTATATCCCGCGCCTGGCTCGGAGGGTCCTACACCCACAGATCCTCACTCATTGCTAGCATAGGAGTCTGAGATCAAACTGCAAGGTGGCAGAGAGGCTGGGGGAGGGGCGCCCACCATTAATGAGGCTTGAGTAGGTAAACAAAGCGGCCAGGAAGCTCAAACTGGGTGGAGCCCACCGCAGCTCAAGGAGGCCTGCTTGCCTCTGTAGACTCCACCTCTGGGAGCAGGGCATAGCCAAACAAAAGGCAGCAGAAACCTCTGTAGACTTAAATGTCCCTGTCTGACAGCTTTGAAGAGAGTAGTGGTTCTCCCAGCATGCAGCTTGAGATCTGAGAATGGACAGACTGCCTCCTCAAGTGGGTCCCTGACCCCCAAGTAGACTAACTGGGAGGCACACCCCAGTAGGGGCAGACTGACACCTCACACTGCTGGGTACTCCTCTGAGACAAAACTTCCAGAGGAATGATCAGGCAGCAACATTTGGTGTTCACCAATATCCGCTGTTCTACAGCCTCTGCTGCTGATACCCGGGCAAACAGGGTTTGCAGTGGACCTCCAGCAAACTCCAACAGACCTGCAGCTGAGGGTTCTGACTGTTAGAAGGAAAACTAACAAACAGAAAGGACATCCACAACAAAACCCCATCTGTACATCACCATCATCAAAGACCAAAGCTAGATAAAACCACAAAGATGGGGAAAAAACAGAGCAGAAAAACTGGAAACTCTAAAAATCAGAGTGCCTCTCCTCCTCCAAAGGAACGCAGCTCCCCAACAGCAACAGAACAAAGCTGGATAGAGAATGACTTTGACGAGTTGAGAGAGGAAGGCTTCAGATGATCAAACTACTCTGAGCTAAAGGAGGAAGTTCGAACCCATGGCAAAGACGTTAAAAACCTTGAAAAAAGATTAGATGAATGGCTAACTAGAATAACCAATGCAGAGAAGTCCTTAAAGGACCTGATGGAGCTCAAAACCACAGCATAAGAAATACATGACAAATGCACAAGCTTCAGGAGCCGATTAGATCAACTGGAAGAAAGGGTATCAGGGATGGAAGATCAAATGAAAGAAATGAAGTGAGAACAGAAGTTCAGAGAAAAAGAATAAAAAGAAATGAACAAAGCCTCCAAGAAATATGGGACTAGGTGAAAAAACCAAATCTACGTATGACTGGTGTACCTGAAAGTGACGGGGAGAATGGAACCAAGTTGGAAAACACTCTGCAGGATATTATCCAGGAGAACTTACCCAATCTAGAAAGGCAGGCCAACATTCAAATTAAGGAAATACAGAGAATACCACAAAAATACTCCTCGAGAAGAGCAACTCCAAGAAACATAATTGTCAGATGCACCAAAGTTGAAATGAAGGAAAAAATGTGAAGGGCAGCCAGAAAGGTCGGGTTACCCACAAAGGGAAGCCCATCAGACTAACAACTGATCTCACCGCAGAAACTCTACAAGCCAGAAGAGAGTGGGGGCCAATATTCAACATTCTTAAAGAAAAGAATTTTTAACCCAGAATTTCATATCCAGCCAAACTAAGCTTCATAAGTGAAGGAGAAATAAAATCCTTTACAGACAAGCAAATCCTGAGAGATTTTGTCACCACCAGGCCTGCCCTAAAAGAGCTCCTGAAGGAAGCACTAAACATGGAAAGGAACAACTGGTACCAGCCACTGCAAAAACATGCCAAATTGTAAAGACCCTCAAGGCTAGGAAGAAACTGCATCAACTAACGAGCAAAATTACCAGCTGACATCATAATGACAGGATCAAATTCACACATAACAATATTAACCTTAAATGTAAATGGGCTAAATGCTCCAAGTAAAAGACAGAGACTGGCAAATTGGATAAAGAGTCAAGACCCATCAGCGTGCTATATTAAGGAAACCCATCTCACATGCAGAGACACATATAGGCTCAAAATAAAGGGATGGAGGAAAATCTGTCAAGCAAATCAACAAATAAAGCAAATAAATAAAGCAAATAAATAAAACAAAAAAAGGCAAGGGATGCAATCCTAGCCACTGATAAAACAGACTTTAAACCAACAAAGATCAAAAGAGACAAAGAAGGCCATTACATAATGGTAAAGGGATCAATTCAACAAGAAGAGCTAACTATCCTAAATATATGTGCACCCAATACAGGAGCACCCAGATTCATAAAGCAAGTCCTTAGAGACCTACAAAGAGACTTAGACTCCCACACAATAATAATGGGAGACTTTAACACCCCACTGTCCACATTAGACAGATCAACGAGATAGAAAGTTAACAAGGATATCCAGGAATTGAACTCAGCTCTGCACCAAGTGGACCTAACAGACATCTGCAGAACTCTCCACCCCAAATCAACAGAATATACATTCTTCTCAGCAGAAGTGACCACATAGTTGGAAGTAAAGCACTCCTCAGCAAATGTAAGAGAAGAGAAATTATAACAAACTGTCTCTCAGAACACAGTGCAATCAAACTAGAACTCAGGATTAAGAAACTCACTCAAAACCACTCAGCTACATGGAAACTGAACAACCTGCTCCTGAATGACTATTGGGTACCTAACGAAATGAGGGCAGAAATAAAGACGTTCTTTGAAACCGATGAGAAAAAAGACACAACATACCAGAATCTCTGGGACACATTCAAAGCATTGTGTAGAGGGAAATTTATAGCACTAAATGCCCACAAGAGAAAGCAGGAAAGATCTAAAATTGACACCCTAACATCACAATTAAAAGAACTAGAGAAGCAAGAGCAAACACATTAAAAAGCTAGCAGAAGGCAAGAAATAACTAAGATCAGAGCAGAACTGAAGGAAATAGAGACACAAAAAACCCTTCAAAAAAATCAATGAATCCAGGAGCTGGTGTTTTGAAAAGATCAACAAAACTGATAGACTGCTAGCAAGATTAATAAAGAAGAAAAGAGAGAAGAATCAAATAGATGCAATAAAAAATGATAAAGGGGATATCACCACCAATCCCACAGAAATACAAACTACCATAAGAGAATACTATAAGCACCTCTATGCAAATAAGCTAGAAAATCTAGAAGTAATGGATAAATTCCTCGACACATATACCCTCCCAAGACTAAACCAGGAAGAAGTAGAATCTCTGAATAGACCAATAACAGGAGCTGAAATTTAGACAATAATTAACAGCTTACCAACCAAAAAAAGTCCAGGAGCAGATGGATTCAGAGCCAAATTCTACCAGAGGTACAAGGAGGAGCTGGTACCATTCCTTCTGAAAGTATTCCAATCAATAGAAAAAGAGGGAATCCTCCTTAACTCATTTTATGAGGCCAGCATCATCCTGATACCAAAGCCTGGCAGAGACACAACAAAAAAAGAGAATTTTAGACCAGTATCTCTGATGAACATCGATGCAAAAATCCTCAATAAAATACTGGCAAACCGAATCCAGCAGCACTTCAAAAAGCTTATCCACCATGATCAAGTGGGCTTCATCCCTGGGATGCAAGGCTGGTTCAACATATGCAAATCAATAAATATAATCCAACATATAAACGGAACCAAAGACAAAAACCACATGATTATCTCAATAGATGCAGAAAAGGCCTTTGACAAAATTCAACAACCCTTCATACTAAAATCTCTCAATAAATTAGGTATTGATGGGACGTATCTCAAAATAATAAGAGCTATCTATGACAAACCCACAGCCAATATCATACTGAATGGGCAAAAACTGGAAGCATTCCCTTTGAAAACTGACACAAGACAAGGATACCCTCTCTCATCACTCCTATTCAACATAGTGTTGGAAGTTGTGGCCAGGGCAATCAGGCAGAAGAAAGAAATAAAGGGTACTCAATTAGGAAAAGAGGAAGTCAAATTGTCCCTGTTTGCAGATGACACGATTGTATATCTAGAAAACCCCATCATCTCAGCCCACAATCTCCTTAAGCTGATAGGCACCTTCAGCAAAGTCTCAGGATACAAAATCTATTCGCAAAAATCACAGGCGTTCTTATACACCAATAACAGATAAACAGAGAGCTGAATCGTGAGTGAACTCTCATTCACAATTGCTTCAAAGAGAATAAAATACCTAGGAATCCAACTTACAAGGGATGTGAAGGACCTCTTCAAGCAGAACTACAAACCACTGCTCAATGAAATAAAAAAGGATACAAACAAATGGAAGAATATTTCCTGCTCATGGGTAGGAATAATCAATATCATGAAAATGGCCATACTGCCCAAGGTAATTTATAGATTCAATGCCATCCCCATCAAGCTACCAATGACTTTCTTCACAGAATTGGAAAAAACTACTTTAAAGTTCATATGGAACCAAAAAAGAGCCCGCATTGCCAAGACAATCATATGACAAAAGAACAAAGCTGGAGGCATCACGCTACCTGATTTCAAACTATACTACAAGGCCACAGTAACCAAAACAGCATGGTACTGGTACCAAAACAGAGATATAGACCAATGAAACAGAACAGAGCCCTCAGAAATAATGCCACATATCTGCAACTATCTGATCTCTGACAAATCTGACAAAAACAAGAAATGGAGAAAGGATTCCCTATTTAATAAATGGTGCTGGGAAAACTGGCTAGCCATATGTAGAAAGCTGAAACTGGATCCCTTCCTTACACCGTATACAAAAATTAATTCAAGATGGATTAAAGACTTAAATATTAGACCAAAAACCATAAAAACCCTAGACAAAAACCTAGGCAATACCATTCAGGACATAGGCATGGGCAAGGTCTTCATGTCGAAAACACCAAAAGCAATGGCAACAAAAGCCAAAATTGACAAATGGGATCTAATTAAACTAAAAAGCTTCTACACAGCAAAAGAAACTACCATCATGGTGAACAGGCAACCTACAGAAATGGAGAAAATTTTTGCAATCTACTCATCTGACAAAGGGCTAATATCCAGAATCTACAAAGAACTTAAACAAATTTACAAGAAAAAAATCAAACAACCCCATCAAAAAGTGAGCGAAGGATATGAACAGACACTTCTCAAAAGAAGACATTTATGCAGCCAAAAGACACATGAAAAAATGCTCATCATCACTGGCCATCAGAGAAATGCAAATCAAAACCACAATGAGATACCATCTCACACCAGTTAGAATGGCGATCATTACAAAGTCAGGAAACAACAGGTGCTGGAGAGGATGTGGAGAAATAGGAACACTTTTACACTGTTGGTGGGACTATAAACTAATTCAACCATTGTGGAAGTCAGTGTGGCGATTCCTCCTGGATCTAGAACTAGAAATACCATTTGACCCAGCAATCCCATTACTGGGTATATACCCAAAGGATTATAAGTCATGCTGCTATAATGACACATGCATATGTATGTTTATTGCAGCACTATTCACAATAGCAAAGACTTGGAACCAACACAAATGTCCATCAATGATAGACTGGATTAAGAAAATGTGGCACGTATACACCGTGGAATACTATGCAGCCATAAAAGAGGATGAGTTCATGTCCTTTGTAGGAACATGGATGAGGCTGAAAACCATCATTCTCAGCAAACTATCACAAGGACAAAAAACCAAACACCACATGTTCTCACTCATAGGTGGGAACTGAGCAATGAGAACACATGGACACAGGAAGGGGAACATCACACACCGGGGCCTGTTGTTGGGTAGGCAGAGTGGGGAGGGATAGCATTAGGAGATATACCTAATGTTAAATGACGAGTTAATGGGTACGGCACACCAACATGGCACATGTATACATATGTAACAAACCTGCACGTTGTGCACATGTACCCTAAAACTTAAAAAGTATAATTAAAAAAAAGAAGAAACAGCATCAACTATTGTGCAAAATAACCAGCCAGCATCATGATGAGAGATCATATTCACCCACTAAAAATACTAACCTTAAATATAAATGGTCTAAATGCCTCAATTAAAAGACACAGACTGGCAAGTTCAATGAAGAGTCAGGTTTCAAGATGTGCTCTATTCAAGAGACCTATCGCATGTGCAAAGACAAACACAGGCTCAAAATAACGTGATGGAGGAAAATTTACTAAGCAAGTGGAAAGCAGAAGACTCCCACAGAATAGTAGGGAGAGACTTTAACGCCCCACTGTCAGCATTGGACACATCAACAAGACAGAAAATTAACAATGTTATTCAGGATGTGGACTCACCTCTGGATCATGTGGACCTAACAGATATCTACAGAACGCTTTACACCAAAATAACAGAATATACTTTCTTCTGAGTGCTACATGGCATTTACTCTACAATTGACCACATAATTGGAAGTAAAACACTCCTCAGCAAATGCAAAATTACTGAAATTATAAGTCTTTCAGACCACACTGCAATCAAATTAGAACTCAAGATTAAGAAACTCAAAACTACCCAACCACATGGAAATTGAACAACCTGCTCCTGAATGAACTCCTGAGTAAATAATAAAATTATGGCAGAAATCTGGAAGTTCTCTGAAACCAGTGAGAACAAAGAGACAATGTACCAGAATCTCTGGGACGTAGCTAAAGCAGTGTTAAGAGGGAAATGTCCACATTAAATGTCCACATCAGAAATCTAGAAAGACCTTAAATCACAATGAAAAGAACTACAGAAGCAAAAGCAAATAAATCCAAAAGCTGGCAGAAGACAAGAAATAACTAAGATCAGCATGCAAATGAAGGAGACAGAGATGTGAAAATCCCTTCAAAAAATTAATGAATCCAGGAGCTGTCTTTTTGAAAGTAAAATAAATAAAATAGATCACTAACTAGACTAATAAAGAAGAAAAGAGAGAAGAATTGACTGGGTGCGGTGGCTCACACCTGTCATACCAGCACTTTGGGAGGCAGAGGTGGGTGGATCATGAGGTCAGGAGTTTAAGATGGTGAAACTCCGTCTCTACTAAAAATACAAAACCTAGCTGGGCATGGTGGTAGGTGCCAGTAATCCTAACTACTCGGGAGGCTGAGGCAAAGAGAATTGCTTGAACTCGGTGGGTGGAGGTCCCAGTGAGCTGAGATCACACCACTGCACTCCAGCCTGTGTGACAGAGTGAGACTCCAACTCAAAAAAAATACCTAAAAATAAAAAAGAAGAATTAAATAGACACTATAAAAAATGATAAAGGGGATATTAACACTGACCCCACGGAAATACAAACTAGCATCAGAGGATACTATGAACACCTCTATGCAAATAAACTAGAAAATCTAGAAAAATGAATAAATTCCTGGGCACATTCACCATCCCAAGACTAAACCAGAAAGAAATGGAATCCCTGAATAGACCAATAACAAGTTCTGAAAGTAAGGCAGCACTAAATAGCCTACCAATCAAAACAAACAAACAAAAAAGGCCAAGACCAGATGGATTCATAGCGAAATTTTACTAGAGGTACAAAGAGGAGCTGGTACCATTCCTGCTGAAACTATTCCAAACAGTTGAAAAGTAGGGACTTCTCTCAAACTCATTTTATGAGGCTAGCATCATCGTGATACCAAAACCTGGCAGACACAACAAAAAATAAAGCTTAAGGCCAATAGCCCTGATGAACTTCGATGCAAAAACCCTTAATAAAATACTGGCGTATCAAATCCAGCAGCATATCAAAAAGCTTATCCATTATAATCAAGTCAGCTCCATCCCTGGGATGCAAGGCTGGTTCCACATGGGCAAATCAATAAATGTAATCTATTACATAGTCAGAACAGTGACAAAAACCACATGATTATCTCAACAGATGCAGAAAAAAGTCTTCAGTAAAATTCAACATCCTTTCATGTTAAAAAGTCTCAAACTAGGTATTGATGGAACATAGCTCAAAAAAATAAGATTTATTTATGACAAACCCACAGCCAATATTATACTGAATGATCAAAAGCTGGAATCATTCCACTTGAAAAGTGGCACAAGACAAAGATGTCCTCTCTCACCACTCCTATTCAATATTGTATTGGAAGTTCTGGCCATGGCAATCAGGCAAGAGAGAGAAATAAAAGATATTCAAATAAGTAGAGAGGAAGTCAAATTTTCTCTGTTTGCAGACAACATGATCCTACATGTAGAAAACCCCATCGTCTTAGCCCCAAAACTCCTTAATCTGATAAGCAACTTCAGCAGTCTCAAGATACAAAATCAATGTGCAAAAATCTCAAGCATTCCTTTACAACCACAATAGACAAGCAGAGAGCTAAATCATGAATGAACTCCCATTCACAATTTCTACAGAGAATAAAATACGTAGGAATACAGCTAACAAGAGATGAAGAGATGTGAAGCACCCCTTCAAAAAGAACTACAAACCACTGCTTGAGGAAATAAGAGAGGACACAAACAAATGGAAAAACATTCCATGCTCATGGAGAGGAAGAATCAATATTATGAAAATGGCCATACTGTCCAAAGTAATTTACAGATTCAATGCTATTCCCATCAAACTACCATTTACATTCTTCACAGAATTAGAAAAAACTACTTTAAAATTCATATGGTACCAAAAAAGAGCCCACATAGCCAAGACAATCATAAGAAAAAAGAACAAAGCTGGAGGCATCACACTACCAGACTTCAAACTATACTACAAGGCTACAGTAACCAAAACAGCATGGTACTGGTACCAAAACAGACATATAAACCAATGGAACATAATAGAGACCTCAAAAATAAGACCACACATCTACAACCATCTGATCTTCAATGAATCTGACAAAAACAAGCAATGGGGAAAGAATTCCCTATTTAATAAATGGTGCTGGGAAAACTGGCTAGTGATATGCAGAAAACTGAAACTGGACCCCTTCCTTACACCTTATATAAAAATTATCTCCTGATGGATTAAAGACTTAAAAGTAAAACCCAAAACCATAAAAACCCTAGAAGAAAACCTAGGCAGTGCCATTCAGAACATAGGTATGGACAAAGATTTTATGATGAAATCACCAAAAGCAACTGCAACAAAAGTTGAAATTGACAAATGGTATCTAATTAAACTAAAGAGCTTCTGCACAGCAAAATAAACTATCATCAGAGTGAACTGGCAATCTACAGAATTGGAGAAAATTTTTGTAATCTATCCATCTGACAAAGGGCTAATATCCAGAATTTGCATCAGAAAGTGGGCAAAGGATATAAACAGGAACTTCTCAAAAGAAGACATTTATGCAGCCAAAAACATGAAAAAAACTCAACATCGCTGGTCATTAGAGAAATGCCAATCAAAACCACAGTGAGATACCATCTCACACCAGTCAGAATGGCATTTATTAAAAAGTCAAGAAACAACAGATGCTGGCGAGGCTGTGGAGAAATAGGAACACTTTTATATTGTTGGTGGAAATGTAAATTAGTTCAACCATTGTGGAAGACAGTGTGGCAATTCCTCAAGGATCTAGAACCAGAAATACCAATTGACCCAGCAATCCCATTTTGGGTATATACCTAAAGGAATATAAATAATTCTATTACAAAGATACATGCACACATACGTTTATGTAGCACTACTCACAATAGCAAAGACATGGAACTAACCCAAATGCCCATCAGTGATAGACTGGATAAAGAAAATATGGTTCATATACACCATGGAATATTATGCAGCCACAAAAAGGAATGAGAACATGTCCTTTGCAGGCACATGGATGAAGCTGGAAGCCATCATCCTCAGCAAACTAACACAGGAACAGAAAACCAAACACCATATATTCTCACTCATAGGTGGGAGTCGAACAATGAGAACACATAGACACAGGGAGGGTAACAACACACACCAGGGCCTGTTGGGGTGTGGAGCCGGGGAGGGAGAGCACGAGGACAAATAGCTAAAGCATTCAGGGCTTAAAACCTAGGTGATGGGTTGATAGGTGCAGCAAACCACTCTGCGCTTGTGTCCCGGAACTTAAAGCTAAAAAAAAAAAAAAAAGAAAGAAAAGAAATAACAAGAAGAAAATTAAAGAATTCAAAAAGAAAACATTAATGCTCCTGAACAACCAATGGGTTAAAGAAAAAATCAATAGAGAAATAAAAAAGCATCTTAAGAGAAACGAAAATGGAAAAGGAACATATCAAAATGTATGGGATGCATTAAAAGCCATGTAAAGAGGGAAGCTTATAATAATAAACGCATACGTTAAAAAAAGAAAGATCTCAAGCCAAATTGACACCTCAAGGAACTAGAAAAAGAAGAACTAAGACTGAAGTCAGCACAAGGAAGAAAATAACAATCAGAGCAGAAACAAGTGAAATAGAGATGAGAAGTACAATAGAAAAGAGCAAGAAAACTAAGAATTGGTTTTTAGACAAGATGAACAAAATTGGCAAACATTAGCTAGACTAATGGAATGAAATAAAATAATAAGTAAAAGGGGAAACATTACAACTGATACTATAGAAATACAAAGAATCATAAGAGACTACCATTAACAATTATAAGCTAATAGGATAACTTAGAAAAAATGTATAACTTCATAGAAATTTACAATTTACCAAGATTGAATCATGAAAAAATAGAAAATCTAAACAGACTAAAAACAAATAAGGAGATTGACTCAGTAATTTACAACTTTCCAACAACGAAAAGTTCAGGATCTGATGGCTTCACAGGTAAACTCTACCAAGCATTTAAAAAAGAATTAACACCAATCCTTCCAAAGCTCTTCCAAAAAAAATTTAAGATGAGGGAAAACTTCCAAACTACAAGGCCAGCATTACCCTGATATCTAAGCCATATAAAAATGATATAGAAAAGAAAATTAGAGGCTATATTCCTGATGAACATATTTACAAACATTTTTAACAAAACACTGTCAAACAAAATTCAACAGCATGTTAAAAGGATCATACACCATGACCAGGTGAGATTATTTTTTTTACTGGAAGGCAGGAATTGTTCCTCTAAGATCAGGAACAAGACAACGGTAACTACCCTTGCCACTTCTACTAAACATGGAGCTAGAAGTCCTATTCAGAAATTGGGTAAGAAAAGGAATAAAGGACACGCAAATCAGAATATTTGTTAAATTGTGTCTGTTGACAGATGACATGATCTCATATACAGAAAATCCTAGTCTCTCCCAGAAAACTGTTAGAATATATTCAGTAAATTTGCAGGATGCAAAATTTATATACAAAAATCAGTAGCATTTCTAACACTAATAACTATTTGAAAAAATAAGAGAAAAATCTCATTTGCAATAGCATGAAAAAATATTTAGGAATACATTTAACCAATGAGGTGAAAAATCTATATACTGAAAAATAGGAAACATTGATAAAAAAATTAAAGAAGATACAAGTAAATGGAAAGATACTCCATGCTTATGGACAGGGAGAACTGATATTATAAAATGACCACACTCTCTAAAGTAATCTGTAAGTCCAACAAAATTCCTATCACACTTCCAATGGCAATTTTCACAGAAATAGGAAGATCCTAAAATGTACATGGAACCATAAAAGATACTGAATAGCCAAAGCAATTTTGGAAAACATAAGAAGAAAGCTGAAGGCATCACTCTTCCTGATTTCAAACTATAGTATAAAGTTATTGTAATCATAACAGTATGGTACTGACATAATAACTGACAAATAGACCAGTGACACAAAGTAGAGAGCCAAGAAGTAAACCCAACTATATTCAGTCAACTAATCTTTGATGACAGCACCAAGAATAAACAAAGGGCAGAGGACAATCTCTTCCATAAATGGTATTGGGACAAGTGAATATTCACAGGCAAAACAATAAAATTTGACCTTTATTTTACACCACGTATTTTAAAAATAAGCTCAAAATGGATTAAAGGCTTAAATGTAAGATCTGAAACTATAAAACTCCTAGAAGAAAACTTAGGGAAAAAAATCTAATTGACATGGGTCTTGGCCGTATTTATTTGGATATGACATAAAAAACACAGGCAGCAAATGCAAAAATAGACAAGTGGCATTACCTCAAACTGAAAATCTTCTACACGGCTAATGGAACAATCAACAGAGTGAAGAGACAAGCTATGTAATGCGATAATATATTTGTACATCATATCGAATAAACCAATTTTTCAAAAATGAGCAAGACTTGAATAGACATTTTTCCAGAGAAGACATAAAAATGCCCAACAACTTTATGAAAATGTGCTCAACATCACTAATCATTAGAGAAAAACACATCAAACCCATAATGAGATATCAACTCACACTTGTTGGCATGGCTATTATCAAAAAGATGAGATATGTGTTGGTGGGTATGTGGAGAAGAGGGAATCCTTGCACACTCTTGGTGGGTATGAAGGGTATGAAGTATGAAGGGCATGAAGTGTGAAGGTTCCTCAAAAAATTAAAAATAGAACTACCATATGATCCAGCATTTCCACTTCTATATGCATATACAAAAGAAATAAAATCAGTATTTTGAAGAGATGTAAGCATTCCCATATTCACTGCAGGATTATGTATAATAATAAAGATATAGAAATAATCTAAGTCCATCAATAGCTGAATAAAGAAAATGTGATGTGTGTATACATGTGTATACACAATAGAATATTATTAAGCCATTAAAAAGAAGAAAGTCCATTTAAGACAACATGGATGAACCTAGAGGACATTATTTTTAGTGAAGTAAGCCAGATACAGAAAGATGAACACTGTAAAATCTCACTTATACGTGGACTCTAAAAAAGTAAAACTCATAGAAGCAGAAAGTAGAACAGTGGCTGCCAGTGGCCTGGAGTAGGGGAAATGAAGAGATATTGGTTAAAGGGTACATAAAAACTTTCACTTATAAGATGAATACTTCTGAGGATCTAATATACAGCATGGTGACTATAATAATACTGTCATATTTCTAGGAAGATCATTCCTTATTACACTTGCATGCACACACAAAAAAAATGGCATCTATGTGAGGTGATGAATATACCAATTAATCTGTGATAATTTACAATGTATACATATACCAAATCATCACATTGCACATGTTGAATATATCTATTTTGTCAATTAAACCTCGATAAAGCTGGGGATTAAAAAAATTAACAGGTTTTGATTAGAAAAGTTTTGAGAGCAAAGGTCAAGGTTAATAAAGAAGTCTAATGAGAATAAATCAGTGTTTCTAAATTCTCAGTGCCATATCTGAGATGTATAACAAATCCCTAAATATTATTTATATAAGATAACCCTATACCTCATATTGTGAGACTTAAGCATTTGTATTTTTAGTAGTTACAAAAATTATTCAAAACTGGGTAAAACCAGATAACACTTCAGATGTGCATCCAGGGTAAAGATGCTTTTTAAAAACACCTCTGGAAGGTGGTAATAGCCCCCTTTCTCCTCTGTTTAGTAATAAGTATGGATTAGTAGGCTACAGAGTACAACCTAATTCCAGCTAACACTGAAGCATTGTAAGCAAGTAACACTTACCGACAGGATAGCAATTACAGCCCACACAATTCATTACTACTGTTAACAGAGTTCTTTTGTTTTGTTGCATATAAGGAAAAAGAAACCATGAATTGATATCCAGTCTTGTATCACTGAAGCTGTAAATTCAGTAGAGTTTTATACCCAACTACCATTTGGTGCTACTACTGTTTATTTGTTTGCTGCTCTGTTTTGACTAAGGGAATAAGGAGTCTTCCAGAGAAACAGCTTGCCTGCTTCATTCTAAAGCGTACATTATTCTTTGAAACTACAAACTTATTTTTGTTTGGTCATGTTTTTAAAACTATGTCAATTCCGACTTTAAATTTGGAACTAACCATGAATTTCAGGCTTTTTTTCTTTTTTATTCTTGGTGAAATAAAATGTTCCCTAAGAAAAATATAAATACAAGAGGCTTTCCCAATATCTATTTTTTGAAACATTTAAATAAATCAATACCATACGGATTTTCTTTCCCTTACAATATATGTTTTAAGAAATCTCTAAAAGAAAATGCCTCACATTTTTACCTAAAACAAAATCTGTCAAGAAATGTTCTCAGCTGCTCAATACATTGCACTTAACTTCAGCCTCCAGGTGTCCAACAGTACTTTTTGCCTTGCTATAAATCACCTGTGAAGGATGGTTGACTATCTACTCCAGATTAGAGAAATTTGGCAGCTGTGAGAATAAAGAGGCTGGAACTACCAATTACTTTTTTTGAATAAAGTTTCTGAAATACTAAAGAGAGGATACTTGGATAAAAATCAATGGTACAAACACTGTGTTTTGATGTTTTAAAGAATGGAGAAAGTGCTTTAATATATCATACTTCTCTTAGGTGTTCATCATAAAATCAAGCACGATGCAAAGTCAGGGAGATAGCGCTATAACTGACGTTTTAGACAGTGTTTTTAGATAGACTAGCAACAGGGGATCTTGATAAAGTTAATCTACCTTCTATTTCTTTATTTGATGTATAGAAAAAGATAAAGTGGATTGTGTTGATGGCATCTTTCTGGTTGTGCAAGAAGAAAAGCCATCTTACCTTACTGCTTCAATTTATGAATATGCATTTAAAAATCACAGACTGTAATCATGTATTGCAATTACATTTCTTCCTTATTTCTGTTTTATTCATTGCATTTTCCATTATAAGACAGGTAGGAAAGCATCTCTCTATGGCAGAAAAAGGCAGTGTTTGCAATCAGGCAGGGGAATGATAAAAATTTCAAAAGGATTCGGGAGCTCTGAGTTCTAATTCTAACCCTCCCAGCCATGATCTTTAAGACCATGTTCTCTACAATTTATTAAGAGAACTGAATGAACCCTAACAATATTTAAGATTTAAATCAAACAATTCATAAACTTTTTTTAACTTTTATTTTAGGTTTGGGGGTAAATGTGAAGGTTTATTTCATAGGTAAATATGTGGCACAGGTGTTTGTTGTACAGATTATTATCCAGGTATTAAGCCCAGTACCCAATAGTTATCTTTTCTGTTCCACTCCCTCCGCCATCCCTCCTGCTTCAAGTAGACCCCAGTGTCTGTTGTTTCCTTTTTTGTTTTCATAAGTTCTTATCATTTAGCTCCCACTTGTAAGTGAGAACATGTGGTATTTGGTTTTCTATTCCTGCATTAGTTTGCAAAGGATAGTGGCCTCTAGCTCCATCCATGTTCCCACAAAATACAGGATCTCATTCTTTTTTATGGCTGCCTAGTTTTCCATGGTGTATATGTACCACATTTTCTTTATCTAATCTGTCATTGATGGGCATTTAGGTTAATTCCATGTCTTCACTTTTGTGAATAATACTGCAATGAACATTCACATTAATGTGTCTTTATAGTAAAATGATTTCTATTCCTCTGGATATATATCCAGTAATGGGATTCCTGGGTTGAAAGCAGTTCTGTTTTTAGCTCTTTGAGGAATCACCATACTGCTTTCCACAATGGTTGAACTAATTTATGCTCCCATCAACAGTGAATAAGAATTCTGTTTTTTCTACAACCTCGCCAACATGTTATTTTTGGACTTCTTAAAAATAGCCATTCTGACTGGTGTGAGATGGCATCTCATTGTGGTTTTGATTTGCATTTCTCTAATGATGAGTGACATCGAGCTTTTTTTATTTGCTTGTTGGCCGCATACATGTCTTCTTTTGAGAAGTGTGTCTGTTCATGTCCTTTGCCCACTTTTTAGTGGAGTTGTTTTTCTCTTGTAAATTTAAGTTTCATATAGATGCGGGATATAAAACCTTTGTCAGATGCATAGTTTGCAAAAGTTTTCTACCATTCTTTATGTTGCCTGTGTACTCTGTTGATAGTTTCTTTTGCTGTGCAGAAGCTCTTAAGTTTAATTTGATCTCACTTGTCAATTTTTGCTTTTGCTGTGATTGCTTTTGGTGTCTTTGCCATGAAATTTTTGCTCATTTCCATTAATATGTCCAGGATGGTATTGCCTTGGTTGTCTTCCAGGGTTTTTGTAGTTTGGAGTTTTACATTTAACTCTTTAATCCATCTTGAATTGCTTTTTGTGTAGGGTATAAGGAAAGGGTTCAGCTTCAATATTCTGCATATGACTAGTTGTCCCAGCACCATTTATTGAATAGGGAGTCTTTTCTTCATTTCCTTTTTTTGTCAGCTTTGTTGAAGATCAGATGATCATAGATGCGTAGCCTTATTTCTGGGCCATGTGCCTGTTTGTGTACCATTACTATGCTGGTTTGGTTATTGTAGTCTTGTAGTATAGTTTGAAGTCAGGTAATGTGGTGCCTCCAGCTTTGTTCTTTATGCTTAGGACTGCTTTGGCTTTTCAGGCTCTTTTTTTGGTTCCATGTGAATTTTAAAATAGTTTTTTCTAGTTTTGTGAAGAATATCATTGGTAGTTTGATAAGAACAGCATTGAATCTGTAAATTGCTTTGGACACTGTAGCCATTTTAATGATACTGATTCTTTCTATTCATGACCATGGGATGTTTTTCCATTTGTTTGTGTCTTCTCTGATTTCTTTAAACACTGCTCAAAGAAATCTCAGAAGATACATGATAATCCTTAGCATGACTACTGGCACATAGTAACCACTCATTATTAAATAGTCACTATTTGTTATTGTTATTAGTAATTTGTAGCTGAAGTTTTTATGATTTCACTTATAAAACTACTCTCTGCTGAATCAAAATATGTAGAGGACATATAATATTCCAGTAGAGGACATGTAATATTCCACTAAAAGTATCAGTATATAGTGCAAAGAATATTATGGTTGGAAAAAAACACAATTCACAGCATCTGGTGCAATTCTGCCATTTTACAGGTTAGGTAGCTGAGAATCAGAGTGATATATTGTGTTGCCTGATGTCCCTCACATGTGGTACAAAACAGGGACACTCTAAATGGAATGCTGGTGTGCACATTTGCATGCATTTCTCCTGTGCATCATTCCATCTAAGGCTGCAGAATGCTAGGAGTCAGAAAGCTTTACTGGTTCACCTGATAGAGAACACAAGGTTCTATAAGCACGCTAGTCAAAAAGAGCTCCAACAGTGTATTTTCCTAAATGCTCCCATATATGTACACAATAACATCAACACTAACAATATTATGTTTCCACCTTAATTCTGAACTTTCTACAGTTCAGAATTAAGCAGTATTTTGCTTGAGAATATTACCTGCTGCCATAGATACATTTTACAGGAGACCAGGCAGGAGAAGCAGGGCAATTACAGTTTTAAACCAAATCACAGAATTTCTGAAGTCCTTCAGGCCCTATATCTGCCTTGCTTTTGTTCCTATGTATAACTATATTTTCAACCTTATAACAGCCTGGGGCAAAATATAAACATGAAAATAAGAATTATAAATAGTATTATAAATAGACCCCAAATATCATCAATACTAAAACTTACCCGAAATACTTAAGGAATCCTTAAACACTTAATACTTAAATGCTTTAAGCAATCCTTAAGTCTTTTAATCTATAAGTTAGTCTTCTAAGACACTTTTTTTTCTTTTTATTTTAAGAGATAGTGTCTCACTTTGTCACCCAGGCTGGAGTACAGTGGCAACATCATAACTCACTGCAGTCTTGAAATCCCGGGCTCAAGTGATCCTCCTGCCTCAGTCTCCCCAGTAGCTATGATTACAGGAATGAGCCACTACACACAACCTTAGGGCACTTCTTGAAATTTATTTTCCTTCTGTCTTCTTCCAGCTGCTAACTCTTACTAGAAGTTTCCATGCTTAGCAGAAATGAGCAATGCATTTGCTGCTCACCAGCAGTTCCTGATGTCTGAACGGAAGCTGGGAGGGTCTCTTGTGAGTAGAAATGAGTACCTGGAGAAGCAGGATAGCTATTACCTTGCAACTTCAAAGTTCTTATACCAAACAGCACATTAGTTCAGCCACAAGAAATTACCAATATCTGACCATTTATGGCCGATTATGTAAGATTTGACCTAACAGATTTAATGAACACTGTGAAAAATTTACACTGGGATTCAGAAATAAATCCATGGAGGCTGGGGCAGAATATAACTTGAAAGCTGTCTTGAGGTCAGAACCAACTCTCCTTCTAACTTTGACCCATTGTGTGAATGCTGCCCTCAAAATCCCTTCCCATAGGAAGAATTTACTTCACTTGCTTCCTCATGTGAACCATCGCTATCTAATACCACTGGACATATGTAAATGTAGATTTAATTATAGTTTGGAAATCAGATTTGTCCCTTACTACACATAGTGTCCAACATGATGGTTTCTTGCATAAAATGACAGCAGTTGAGCCACTCTTGACACAGATTAGTCAGAAATCAAAGTAAAATATCTTCATCAACATTATCAATGCTAACATCATCATCAAATGAATATTAACAGCATAAAGAACTGTTTAAATATGTCTTAAATACTTCAATCTGAATTCTTTTTTTAATAGATGGAACCCTAATTAATTTATCTCCACTTTGACACCTCTATGTCCTTCTGTATTTTTTTTCTTCCTTGGTATCATTGATACTTCTTAATTTAGTAAACCAGTGAATTTAATTAATGAGATTCTCCCCGTTTCTTCCAGATCATTAGCAAAGGCATTAAATAAAAACAGTCCCAACACTTATCCCAGTGTTTTTCCACTGGCTACCCCTTTCCAACTGTATACACTGTTGGACCTTATCACCATTAATTTAAAATTCTTTAGCCAAAAACAGTCACAGCTGAGATCATTTGTGGTTATTTATTTTAAGGAGATAATACATTAGCAAATTTTCATCATTTTGGTCTATCATCCTAGGATAGAATATAAAACTGCAGGAAATATATCTTATACATAACATCTACATTTCTTCTCCTCAATACTTTCATACTGGCATACCCTTATGTCTTCCCATTAAAAATCCAACCTTGAGAAAAGATTTTCAAAACTCATTCGTATTTATAAATTCAACAAATATTTGACTACTATTACATGCTAGCAATGTTCTAGGCATTGGACACACAAAAGTGAACAAAAGAGTCAAACAAAAGGGAAAAAAATGTTGAAATAACTCTGCCAAAAGAAATTGTCTTCTAGAAACAAAATAAGCTAGTAAACAAATATGTAGTATTTCAGAGGATAATATATTACACACTGAAAATTAAAGCAGGTTAAGAAGTACACGGAGTGTCAGGTTGGGAAGGGGGACTGTTATCAAATATTTTAGGGAAAAAAGCTCTTCATTGCTGAGATGACTCCTGAACAGAGCCAAAGGAAGTGAGAGCATAAACCCTATGGCTTTTGGGGAAAGAGCATTTTAGACTGAGGAAAAAAGGAAGTGACAAAGCCCTGAGTCAGAACATGGTTGAGTTCAAGGAAGAGCAAGTTGACCAACGGGGTAGGACAACAGAATCAGCAGATGAATGGTAGGAGGGGAAATCAGAGGGTTTTGCAGGAAGTCTAGGCCATGCAAGACATTCTAAGCCATGGTAAGGATTTAGGGTTTTACCCAGATTGAGAAGGAAATCTATTTTGAGTAAAGGAAGAACATAATGTGACTTGAAATGTAAAAGAAGAATATTTCTCTTCACTATAAAGAAGAATACACTTTTTTAAATCTGTGTTTCTGAGACTGTCATGTTTAGAAGGATCACCTGGAAATCATGTTAATATTCAGATTCTGATTCAGTGGGTCTGAAGTGGAGCCTAAAATTCTATGTTTCCGAAAAGCTCAAGTCATGCTGATATGTTTGGTCAGTGGGCCATACCATGAGTAGTGAAGCCCTACATGACTGATTCTCAATGGGCGGTCTCCAGAGCACTGACATTCAAATCACTCAGTAACTTTTTTGAAGTGCCAATTCTGTAGCCCAATTACTGAACCACAGACTCTGAGGATAGAGCCCAACAATCTGTTTTAACAAACTTCTGGGTAATTCTGATTGATGCTGACGTTTGAGAACCACAGATCTATATCATATATTGAGAATAATCTCTGTAATAGCAAGGGTGGAAGTAAGAATAACAGTCTGGAACTGCTGGGATGGGATGAACACATAGTAGTTTTAGCCAGGATGTGCTTGGTTGATGTGATGAGAGGTGGCTGAATTGTGGATATATTTTGAAAACAGAGCCAATAGGAGATGTGGAGCATATGTGACTGAGAGAAATCAAGAGGAATTCTGGGGCCTTTGTTTCAGTAACTGGAAGAGTAGAGTTGCCATTTACTGACTGCAAAGAGGAAAATTGTAGGAGGAATGGAGTGAACACAGGAGAGAGTCAGGAATATTACTTAAACCTCTTAAGTTTGAGATGCATATGAGATGTACCCAAGCTGAAATGATGAATAGTATTAGAAACATGATTCTGGAGATCATGGGAGAAGTGTATGCAAGAGATATAAAATTGATTATTGTATTTGATTGTTTACAGCATTGCAGTCACAGCAATGACTACGAGCACCAAGGTAGTCAATGTAGACAGAAAAAGGGCCTGAGTACTATGAGTTCTGGAGCTTCTCAATTTTAGATGTCTAACAGATAAGGAATAACCAATATAGGCACCTCAGAAGGAGTAATTCACAAGGGAAGAGGAAAAACCAAAAGATAAATGAAGATGGAAATGCCTAAGCTAGAAGCCATTCTACTCTAAAGAGGACAAAATATTTTTAACTAAGGCAACACCTCTCAAAATGTACATTTCAAGTGAAAATGGAAGGGGCTCATGCCAGTGGACACAGGTACTGAAGTGATACTACATATATCACTGCACAACACTATACTCTGAAATCTTTATTTTGATGAATTTTAACTTGTTACAGTTAAACATGATGAAAATGATGAGACCCATATATTTCTCCCCATTAATAAATAAGATCATCCATTCAGAGGGAGTATCAGTCCCATGCTTTCTTCTCTGAATGAAAAAATTAAGAAAAATTCTGGGATATGCCAGCCACAACGGACTCATAATGAATATCTACATCTTATCAAGCTTCACCATATACAACTCATTCACTCCATGCATGCTCTTCATATGTCAACTGTGTGTGCTCTCTGTAATACTAGACACTCAATAAATACATTTGTAAAATGCTGAATCAATAAACTAAAATGCAATCTCCTACAATCTTTATTTCTGCCCATAGGAATATATTTCATGTTAGTTGTCTTTCAATTTATAAAAATATATCAATTATATTGAAAAATGCTTTAAGGTAATAAAATGTTTTCACATACATTGTTGCATGAACCATCAAACATCCCCATGATAAATGCCATGCAGGTAACATTATCGCTACCTTGTAGCTGAGAAAAATAAGTTTCAAGGTCAGACAGGTAGTTAATAAAAAAACTAAGGCTAGAATCTAGGGTCCCTCAGGTCCTGGACCCATCATGCTCCACAACTTCAAATATGCTCCCCTCCACAAAAGGGAAAATCCAAAGCTAAAGTCTGTATGGAATTTCTCCTAAAGGATTACCAAACATGATTTGGAATCTGTTTTCATTTTACAACATTATTTTTTTAACTAAATGAATGTGAGATGATTTATATTATTTGAAGCTACAAACAAATTTACTTTAAGAAGTAAAATACTGTGATTTTAATATACATGCACATAATAATATCAGTATGGGAAAAACAGATCTAGCCAATTTGCCACCTCTCAGGGGCGTTGTAAAGATTAGAATTAATTAATTGAATTATTTGAAGACAAAAAGCGTTATAAAAGTGCTAAGCATTGTTATTTTTTCCCTTCAAAATGAGCTTTGAGTTAAAATAGCAATCATTGATCAGTAATATATTCCTGAAAATAATTTACTCTATAGATGCTTACATTTCTGATTTTTACTCAAAGAAGATTGTAAACAGTTATCTCTTTGGTTATAACCATCTACAGTGAATGGAAACAAACTTGGTAAGACATTAATAAAAGTATTAAAGATGACAATTTTATTTAATTGAAGGATGTATTTGCATACTATGTGTTTCATTATTCTCCTCCACCTCTAAAATGCATACATTTAATTCATACTATAATTCTTAATATTAATTTTTTCATAACATACTAAAAATGTCATTTGATAAAAATCTCTATCTGTAAGAGAAACAATATATTCACCACATTAGGCATCATTTAAAAGGTTTAAGCAGCTTTCTTGAATGTGGTTTTTGTTAAAATAACTTTCATTTCAAAATGTCAAAACTTATCAAAAAACATTTAGAATGACTGCGGATATTCCATCTAGAGATAAGGAAAGTTTCTTTTATATAACACATTTTTTAATGCGTGTCGGTACCATTTCAGGCAACTTCATGTAAATATTTTCACATATTTTCTTTCCTTTGGCTAAATTTGCTTTCAATTCTACTTACCTTACTTATCTGTGAGAATTCATTTTAAACATGTATTTGAAGAAAAGTAGATCAATGTTAGTGACTGTAAGATACTGACAACAACAAATTTTTAGGTAAATGTTTACGAATATCGGGGGTCTAAGATAATATTCAATTACTTTAAATATAAATTTAAAAAGTTAACCCCATACCATACTGACATGGAAGGCATAATAAATTTCATGGGGTAAAGCAAATTAAAAGAACTAGAATAAAGAACTTTTCATGGGCAAAGAGCTGTGCATTTCTCTGATATCCAGATCCTCTCTTTAGTTCAACAACTCATCATATATGAGAAAGTAATCGATGCTCACTTAATTTGTTTAAAATATTTTGAATAAATGATCTAATAACTGATGCTTTCCTCCTCTGATTATTTCTAAAATCAAAGCAGTGCAGTTTTATGGAATATTAAATGTATTCTCAACTTTCCTTATTTAAAAAAAATACTATAATCAGATTTTTCTGGAAAAGGCAGCACCAGTGTTTCCCTATTGAGATCAACATCACTTCCTAAGTTGGAACAATTGTCTGGCATTCCTTATACATTTTTTGTTATCAATTCCTTCCTTAACTTCCATAGTATAAGCCCACCATTACTGAAGTGTTTTTTCTGGAAGAACATGAAGCTCAAAAACAACAATCTTACTCAAGTGTATTAGTTTCTGTTAATTGCTATTACAAAAATAGAGGAAAAATAGACTATGAAGGTTTACATGTAAACCCCTCTATGTGACTTAATTAGTTGATGTGTAAAGGGATAATTCCTCTTTCAATGTTTGGTTTTCTAATCTTCCATATGTAGGAAGGATGAGGCAATGGAAAAATTACAGCCTGTAGAATCGTTCAACCCCATAATCAAAACTGAGCTCCGACTCTTACTGATTTTGTAACTTTAAACATTAACTCCCACAGTTTCAGTTTCTAGGTATTTAAAGGACAGTAAAAAAAAAACTTATGTTACAAGGATGATTTGACAGATTCTACATGCTAAGTTTCTACTAAAGTATGGCACAGAGTAGGTGCTTAGCCCACATTACCCCAGTACTGTTATTATCCTCTTGAAATGAGAAAGGATACCAACTCAAGGTTCAGTTAGCTTGACAGCACACAAACCTTTTCAAGCATGCCATTAATCAGTGGGCATCACTGAGTATTAAATTCCATATAAACACACAAGTGTGAGACAAAAGTGAATTGTTAAGAAGGAATACAGAATTACTGTAAATGAACTGAGCAAATGTTTAACAGGAAACACATTTACCACTTCCTATAATGGTGTCAGCCTGCTTCAAATAGATCACAGGATTATTTAAGTTCTGAGTGAATCATTAGTCAACACCTCTTTTCTTGATTAATGTATTCATAAGCTTAATGTAGTATTTGTTGGCATGAACTCACAGAGAAGATTAAAAACATCTTCGTCAGCTAACTTTCTTAAATTCTGCCTATTTCTCTTTGGGAGACTGTAGTTTCAGCATCATGGGCCCCTTGCCACAGGTAATATGGAAAACATTTAATATGTTGGTAATTTTATTTTTATTTACGTATCTTTTAGCTTTTTCTAAAACAGGATCTATACTAGCAAAATATAGCGTACATTTTCAACATCTTGCTCTGCTTAGTACACTTAACAAAGTAGTTGGATCCCTACCAGTTGAAGAGTAAGTCATCTGCAGTCTCATCCATATCCTGGGAGCTTTTTATCACACAGTGACTTTGACATTTATATCTTTGCTGAGCCTTTTATTCTTTATTTCTTATGCTCTAAATCTCTATTTCTAGCTCCTATTGGAAAAAATGACCTAGAAGAACCCCAAATATTTCGAAGTCAACAGTTCAAAAGTGAACTCACATTCTTACTCTAACAATTTTTCTTCCAGACCTCCATTTGGCAAGTTATAATACCACCGTTTAACCAATCACTCAAGCCAGACCTGATATATGTGACTCCTTCTTTTTCATTGAATAGTCACTAAATCAGATCAATTCTAAGCCCTATCATGGGCATTTCTTGAATCTATCCCATTTTGTGGCCTTAATTCCAACCCTCATCATTGCTTGCCTACACTATTTCAAGTTCCTCTAACCTAATCGTCGTTATTCTCATTGTCCTTCCAAATTGGGTACAGTAAATCTTTCTTTTGGCTTTGAATATATATTTAGAATAGTTTCCCAATGTGAATTTTGAGTTCTATTTCTAGATATTATTAGTAGGTATAAAATGAAAGATGGGATTTTTTGGGCAAATAAATTTGGGGAGACCCTTGGTAATAAAAAAGATTATTTACTCTTAGGCTTGACACGGCATTTAACAGGTTAATGTGAAATTTTAGAATTCAGATACAGCAGGAGTTTACAAGATAATTTTTAAGCAAAAAGGTTTGTGTGTGTGTGTGTGTGTGTGTGTGTGTGTGTGTGTAATTTGAAGATTTCAGGACAGCTCAAAGAATATTCCATAAAACATAGCTTTAAAGTTTAGAAAAATATAGCCTTAGACCACACTAATTACATATTATAATAGCACTAGCATGATGTTTTTATTTTTTACTTTCATCACTTCACCATCACATTATTCCTAAATTGGCTTCTCTATCCTTAGGTTAAAAGTAAGTAAATACATAAGAGTTTTTCTTTATAGGTTCAAAGAAAGGTATCTTCCATAGAAGAATATAACTGTGTCCACAGAAATCTTAGAAACACATAAATGGCTGGGGAAAGAGAAGTCAAGTAAGAATATCGGCATTAAAAAAGAATTTACGATATTTTTTACAAAAAGTTATTTGTAACATAAAAAAAAATTGTTTACACTGATACAGACAGGAGGCAGGAAAAAATACTGGGCAGAAGAGAGCAGTTCTCCAGCAAAGGCCCTACCCTAAAGCCTGGAAACCCATGGCCCTAAATGGGAACAGGCATTCCTGTTTTCAAGCCCAAATGTTCCCTTTTGGCCCACCAAACCCCCATCCTGTACCCATATAAACCCCAAACCCCAGGCTCCATGAGCAGAAGAGCAGAGGAGCAGAAGAGCAGCATGGCAGAGGAGGAGAGAAGAGGAGCATCTGAACATCAAGAGGAGTTTGGCTGTGATTGGATGGAAAGAAGATTGGCTGCAGGATGGGTGAACTCCAGGCGAAGGTCATCTTCCCACTCCATCCCCTTTGCAGCTCCCCGTCCATTCCGCTGAGAATCACCTCCATCTGGCAATAAAATCCCTCGCATTTACCATCCTTCACTTTGTCCAGGTGACCTGATTCTTCCTAGATGCCAGACAAGAATCCAGGTACCAAGAGGGCACTGATCTGGTTAAGTCTTAAGCTGTCTGCAGTTGGGAGAGCTAAAGGAGCACTGTAACATGCCCACTGGGGCTGCAGGAGTCAACAGACATCCACCCCTAGACGCTACTGCGGGGCCAGAGCCCAAAAGCTCTAGTCCTGGCTCCTGCACCTGTCCATCTGCATGCTCCCTCTTCCATAAGGGGTTTGTAGTTCTCAAAATGAGCCACACTCTTGTTGCATGTCCTGCGACCGGGGTCAGGGAACTCTCCCGTTTCAACACTACTGTTATCAAAATTGACTCAAGGTAAAAAAGAGAATTAAATTAAACTTACAAATATGCAATCTTTTTAGAGCATGTTAGCTATTGAATTTGCATATTAACTAATAAAGTCTAAAGTGTACATAATTACTATTTCTCCAACTTTTAAATTTCTCTTTTGTATGATTGAAACATATGCTTTGTGAGCCCCAGAAAAGGAAAACTGATGAAGTCCGGGATCCATTTTGCATCTCCACAAACACCCTGGATTAATGAGAAAATGAAACTTCTAAAGCCAGGGTTCTAGGTTTAAATATCTGTTCTACCATTTCCCAAATGTATGTTTTAGGTATGTCAGTGGATCTCTTTAGGCTCAGTTTCCTTAGTGCTAGGGAGAAAATAATGCTGATTTTGTCTGAGCTTAAATAAAGCAATAGATGAAAAACACCTGGCACATTCACTAGCACATAGTAAGTACTCAACAATGTTACTTCCCTTGTAAATGTTCTCATATTTTCACTTTTTAGAAAAAGAAAAATAAATGAAGAAAAGCAGAGAGCACAGGATAGCAGGAATCTTAACACGTCTCTCAGAACCCTTCCTAAATTCCATTCCACCAAGAATCAAGTTAGCCTCTTTCTTGGTGTTGGACGTTTAAAAAAAAAAATGCTCATTTTTAAATAAATGTAATAACCAAAAACTCTTCTTTAATTATTAGGCTGTTTACAGGCGATGTGTTTATACTTATATCTTATAAATATTATTATTCCAGCAAGTCTAATCTTGAAGAAAAATCTTATATTTGCACTTATTAGCCTCATGACATAATATTTATTCCAACAGAAACATTACATTTGTCTGATTTTGCAAAAAATAATTTTTTTTCATTCTTGAAACCAATTGATCAGAGAGTGAATTGGATTGAAGTCTCTTGGTTGTTTTGCTGATCAAAGAAAAAAAATCTAATTTTACACAATTAACTTTCAACCTATTAACATTAGTGAAAAATTAAAGATTCAAACATATTAAACAAGTGCAAAACAAAACAGAGCAGTGGCTTAAAATATGTAAAATGATGAAGCTCATATTAGTTTGGTAGAAAAAGTGTGGACTTCAGTAGCAGAGAGAACTGTTTTAATTTCTGGCTATACCATATACTAGCTATGACAGCTAAAAATTTCATCAGCCTTTGTGAGCCTCAGCTTTCTCCATTATAAATTGTAGATGAGATTTACCTCATTTTTTTTGTGAGAATTAAGTGTGACGAGGTACCTGAAGTTCCAATCACATTGCCACTTAATCACAAAGCCATTTAGTTACTATTCCACAAAAAATAAGGGAGGATCAAATATGAAATATACTTCTCAGTATTTTAGGTAAAATAAATTAAAGTGATATTCTTTATCATGCATTGAAATTGTTTTACACTTACTTTCCAAGTCCACCTTACTGTTAAATACTTTAGTTTTGAAACATAGTATTTCAGTTCTGCTCTTCCAATGTCCCAAATCCAAGATATGGCTGCCATTGACATACAAGACTCTGGCTTCATGTCCCTAGGACAGATTTGACAAGTGGCTTGTTTTAACTCAGCTGTTTAAGTTCCACACTTGACCTTTCTGGCCAGAAATATAATTGATTCATGTTTTGACATTCCTTGTGCATGTGGACTCTAACTGTGTCTCCAGGCCTGTGGGAGGCACCGCCATATCACTTTACAGATTGAATACGGGTAGGAGAGTACCCCTTTCCAGTGAGCACAATGGCTGATAGTTCAGTTACATATTAGTGCCCTTTGCAAGCACAGCTGATGCATCCTATACCAATTAACATGACTGAATACAGCATTTTGTTTTGTATATATATGGTGAAAAGTTTTCCTTTTTTCTCCTGGCTTTTATCTTTCTCCTCTTACATATTTCTCTTTCAAAGAGAGAAACAACCTTTTAATATATGATTTAATATTTGTTTTGTAACATAGTATATGGCAGCTGCCTTATATAAACGATTTTTGAATTTTTATTATATTGTTTTTTGTTTTAAATTTAAAAGGTTGGTAAGTGTTTTGGTATGCAAGTTACATTTGTATTGTATGTGTGTTAACTAACTTTTGTAGGCAAATATTTACCCCAGAAATCCTGAGAACATGTGAACTTCAGAATAAGTGGTTCCTCCCTGAAAACACTGCATACTCTGAGTACTTGAATTTGTGATAAATCTTCTGTGGGTGAAGTAATACAAGTCTTAACCTCCTGACATGGGACCAAAAAAAAAAAAAAAGACAATTACATTTCTTTCTGAAAAAGTCAGAGCCTTGGTCAATTGAGGCAACAACCTCTCTTAAAATACAAAGTTATGGATTTTTTTGGCTAAAATCTTGCTTTTCTATATTATTAGGAAGTGTTTAAAATTATGTTTCTTGTTTTCTTGTTTGTTTTGTTTTCTGTGTTTTGTTGCCAAATGCCAGATAGAAAGTATTTGATTGGAAAAATCAGGGTGAACTTCATAGCATTTGTTTTGAAACAATGAGAAGGAACATTTATGTAAAAAATTATGTATGTGTAATGTTTGGTTCTGTGGAACTTAATACAAAATATCTAATCTACTGAAATGTTTTCATCAACCAACTTTCCAAATCAACTTTTTTTCTGTTTTTTATTTAGCTTGACCATCTGTCTCCCTTGCCTCGGAAGGCATCGGAGGCCATTTCTCATCCTGGTTTACCCAAGTTAGCCCATTCTCAGGGAGGCATAAATCTTCTAGGAATCCCAATGCTTTTCATTCCCTCTGCCAAGGCCCTAATATGCCTCTTTTTCTCATGAAGGAAGGAGGGAAACTGGATGCCAAAAGGAGCAGTAAATAGCCCCACAAACTGATTTTCATTGTAAGTCAATGCGGCTTGCATCATTTACTAAAAGCACCAGGTCTCCCTCAGGGTTTCCTCAAGTTTTCATTATAAACTGTAGGATGACATTTACACAAGAGAAAGTGGGTCCTTTTAAATGAAGATAGACAACTTGGATTTTCCACTTCCTTAGGCAACGACTCTCCTGTTCTGCATCATGGCAAGTTTTGTTCATTCATTCCAAGAAGTCAGCTTTGTTTTGTAGAACCATCGGGTCTAAGTTAGCCATGCTTAGAAAAGTATTCAATATGCTTCCAACTGTATTAACACTTTTTTGTCATGTCAACTTGGTTCATATAACTTGAAGGCTCTTAAATTTATATTGTCTATTGTATACAATATGAGTGAATAGTTTACCCATATATTTCAAATGGGAGATAAAATGTTCAGAAAATAGGAAAAATATTAAATAGCTGTTTAAATGTTTTCTTTCATATATAATGATCTCTGTTAATAATAGATTTTGAAACTCTAATATGTCTCTTCTAAATACGGAATTTCCATTGTTTAATAATCCCCTTTCTAATTATTTTTCCTTTTACATGTTATCATAAAACCTCATTTCCCCTGAAGCATTCCTTAAGAGTAATACAATTTCTTTGGTAAGTTCTTTATATCCCCTAAATTTCAATAAAATATTCTTTATTTTCACATATTTTACATTGAAATTAATGCATTTATAATAGGTTTACTTCTACAAGTCAATTCAGGGTCTACAATATGTTTAGATTTTAGATTTATAATGCATTCGATTTATTTAACCCATTAGAAGTTGTTCAAAACTTGGTTCCTAGCTCTGATCACAAACACAACACTTTACAGCCATCCCTTATTAAATAGAAACACAGAGAAGAGCAGATATGGGTTTTCAGTTCCTGGTATTTTAAGAAAGAGGTCTTTTGTTGATTTCCACAGTGCAGTTTTAAACAAACAGATGAATTAGGTATCTAGCAGGTGATAGTTCATCTCTCCTCCTCGTTGCTAGTTCAGTAGACTGATGACAGATAAATAACCAAGTGCTACAATTTCCACTGGGATGTCATCTTGCTATCCACTTGAATTCATATTTGTTATAATAAGACATATGGTTACCAGAACATGACAGTACTTGGCTCAAAGACACTGCCAACACATCGAGTCCCCAGCTCTAAATCTCATCAGATGAAGAGGGAGACATCCAACTGACTGACTGCAGAAATGAAAGGTCAAGAAATTGTCTAGCTTGTTTTTTTTTTTTTTGCAAAATTATTACCCTATTGAAGCTACATAATATTTTCCTTGTGTATTTGTTCTCACAAAAATAAATTTTGTTTTTCCTTTTTAAAAAAATAAAAAAGGTTTCTTCATGCAAACCAATGAATTATCTTCAGGAAGAGATATGAAAATATTTTTTACTGACTTTGTGGAGTCATTTTCTTCCTAAATAAATTCTGGATATCTGAAAGCAACTTTTAAATAGATTCTACTAACTTCCCAAGGGTGATTGTTCAAGTTTACCTTCTCTGTTTTCTGTTGAACTGTAGCTGAAGCTAGAATTCTTCTCTCTCTTGCCCTCTAGTGCAGCTTGTCAATATGACATTGCTAATCCCTCTTGCCTCCTTCAGAGAATTTGCCTGTTTGATCCAACTATTTTGTCTTTTGTTGAGGCTTGTTATTTATACTCCACCCGTAGCAGACAAGGGCCCTAAGGTAGTAAAGTGAAGTAGGGAAAGAAAGGAGATTGTACAGATTGTACTGAGGGCTCAGGGGGAAAGTGCTGATTGAAATGTGTGTGCCATCCCCTTTGTTTCTAAAAATACTGCTAGGTATTTTGGAAAAAAAAAAAAGTTGTAAATCAAGAACATTCTGTTTGGGTCCACATGTAGGTCTGTAGGCAACCAGAACCTTGTCTATCCTTGTTGGTATATATCCCATCATATCTACAACACACAAGTTTCAATTATAAAACGTTATGTTTTTTCTCTATGGGAAAAAATAGTTTTGTTTATATAATACATGAATATTTTGAAGAGTGTTGAGTTTTGAATAAAGTTGAATAAGTAAATTATTTTCACAGATTCTTCTGTTTTTTTTCATGTCTGCTATCTCTGCTTTCTTGTATTTAAAGTCTGCAATCTTTGTGGCATTGACAAGGTATAGAAACTCAATGGCAACATAAAGACAGTTTTTATCGGTCTATTAAAGAACAAAACCATCTTGCCAATTAAGATGATATTCGATCTTTGTATCATCTGTATACCAACCTAAATTAATCATTTATATTACCCTTGACTGCATTCCAAGTTGCACTGGTATGAATAAAATCTTTGAGTTTATATAGTAAATAGCATAAACTTAAAACTAATGTTAGTAAAGAAAGTTGTGCTAAGCTAAAGTAATTATGCTTTTAGTCATCCACTACAGCGTTGATTCTCCATAATCCCTCTCATTTCCTGAAAATAGCAAAGTCAAAAGGTAGCACAAAACACAGATCACAGAATAACTAATTCAGGTCAATGAGAGCTTCAGTTCTTAACTACTTAGCCAATTTGATCAGGAGGTAATTAAAATTCAGATACAATATGTCTTAAATAACTGAAAAATTTCAGATATTTCTAAGTTATATGAAGGGCAGAACCCATTTCCTGTAGCCTAAGACCAAGTTAAACATAATGGATAGGATATTGCAGCCATTCAGTATAGATGCTTCCTAGCTTCAATTCTTGGAATCTGAAGCAGATAATTTGAATTACAACTTAAAATACATTTTTTTTTTGTTTCAAGAGAGTGGTTTGATTCAAAATAATTTATATCAGTGTTTCTCAATCTGAGCACTATTGAAACTTTAAGCCAGATGTTTCCTTGTTGTGGGACACTGTGCTGTGTGTTACAGGTTGTTTAGCAGCATCCCTGGACTCTACATACTATATTCCTTTAGTAACCTCCCCCCAGTTCATGACAACCAAAAATATCTCTAAACATCAACAAATGTCTCTGGGAACTAGGGACCAGCAAAATCCCTCTCCTCTGCTAGAGAACGCTGATCTAAACCAATATTTTCACTTTGTTAATAAGAAGTGGTAATAATAATAGTAACAAAAGGAAGTTTTGAATGAATACAGTCAGGTACTGTACTACGCACTCTGTTTTTATTATGTCTAATGTTCTAAATGATCCAATGAATTCATTGTGGTATTTTACAGATAAGCAAACTAGAGTATGAGAAACAGTTTCAAAATCATGTAGTAACTGGAAAATCCAAGAATTGAATCCAGTTCAGATAAATTTCAAAGCTAGTGTATTTCCACTTACCAATTCCCTGCTGCCAAACATTATGATGATTTCCCACTCTAAATGATAGGTCAGTACTATTGTCACTGTTATTTTAAAAGAGAACAAGGATCTAAGGAATTTCAGATAAGTTACCTGAAATCATATGTAAATACAAAAGGTAATACTCAATCCTGAATATATTCTAATATATCAGCAATTCCCGAAGGTTTGAAGCATAACATTAAACAGGAAAGATGGAATGCTTGCTATATAATGATCCCATTCATTGCACTAATATCCAAATTCAGAAGCTAATATAAGACATACACTGAGAATAAAATGATCACTATAGGAGGCATAAAATAAAACATGATCCCAATATCCCAATTTTTTTTTAAAAATATTCCATCACCTCTGCTTCATGACCTAGAATTTGTGGTGTAAATAACTTACAATAATATAAGTGAGATATCACCTGGTGTGTGTGGACTTGAGATAAATTTGGGTTCAAAATGAGTGGCAAAACTCACAATGAGTTGCAGAGAAGAAAAGTTAATATAACCATAGTAGAGCACATTTGATTTCTGAATCCTTTTCTCTCACTTTGTTTTCTGCCCATCCCTTTAAATGATGGTATCTGATTAATATTCGTACACAGGAAAGCAATCAGCCATGTTTGTAAGCATCAGCTTTTTTTTTTCAGTTGTTACAATCACATAAGGTAATATATAGATAAGCACTATATGCTGGTTTATTGATTTTTATTATGTTATAAACAATTCAGAGAATATAAACTCATCATTACATAGCATTTACCTTATCTTATGAACTGGCCCAAATATAGAATTATGTATATTATTGTTTGTTCATCAATTTACTTATGTATTCATCAAATATTGACAAAGCATAGACTATAAATTAGAAAACATGTTAAGTGATGACGCTTCAAAGATGAATAAGAGATGGTTCCCACCCATGAGGATACTACTGCATTTATTCAACGCTTTATATTTTTCAAGTGCATTCACTTGTTCTAATCCTCACAGCAACCAAAAGTGAGAAAGTCAGAAACTGGATAAATTATTGGGCAGCAATATATAAGAATGAGTATATTTTCTATCACATTAGCCTTTTTTTCTCTGTATACAGGATAAACATCTTTATTTGACTACTGAACCAGAAAGAAGAATCTACTCCTAGAAAATATCTGATTCTGGTAGGAACACAAATGAGATAAACATCAAATATCACTCTAATTGATACTTTTATTTTATTTGTTGTTCTAAAAGTGGTAAACCTATCTTCATGTTTCTACCAAGCAACCTTCTATCTGCACTGACCTCAAGATAGTAAACTGTAAATATATGGGGATGAAGGGACAGCCATGGAATAAAACAAACATAAGATCCATATTTACTTGAGCTTTAGAGATTCTGCCTGTTGTAAAAATAACTGTTATTCTTTAAAATCTAGAAACATAAAGTAATGTATATTTTAAATATTTAATCACAAATATACATTTAATGCAAAGGAGTTTACTTATGTTTATCCATGTATCATACAGTATTTAAATCAACGGCAAAACAAGTAGAAAGAGCAGAGTAATTGGTTCTAAATGCCAGGTTTCACTCATTAAGAACATTAGAATTAGATCATATTAATTAGGAGGCATGCTGGTACATATATCACAGAATTTCTAGCTGAAAGGAACCCTAGCAATTATGCAATCTAATTATTTTTGAATGATTTTACCCAAGAAGACATACATTCACAAGATTGCTCCAAGTAAATCATATATGAAACATATAAACACAACAAATGATACCAAAATTCCTCTGAGAATAGTGGCTGGTAGCACTATACTCTCATCCTTCGATCTCTCCCCAGTCTACAGTGGGAGTCTGCAGAAATCCTACTCTTCAAGGCAGTACTATTAGAATATTACTCATTCTAGTTCTGATTCCTCACTTTGTAAAGGAAGATAATGATGCTCAGAAAAGTAGTAGGACTTACTAAGGTCATTCATCAGCTAAATGAAGATTGTGAGTTAAGCACTTTTGAAATTCATAATACTACTACTAATGTTAACTTCCTTTCATCTGTCACAAACCTACTATTGGGGTCTATATAGTTAACACGTAACTCCTAACAATGCTTCTTGTGTCACCGGAGCCCAAATAAGCATGTTCAGAATCATGAGAATTTTCCACTTTCCATTATACCCAATTACAGGTATGTCCCAGGTCCTGAACTGCCCTAGGAGTTTTTGCCCAAATTATTAATCAGTAGGAGATTTAGGAATATAATACCATGAAGATCTGAAAATATGGCTGCTTTCTTTTAAATTATATCATTTCTTGAATGAGCTATTCTTTGTCTTATTTTAGCATTGGTTCATCCAACTGACATAAACACTGAGGTTACTCTCACCAATGGAGATAGATCACTGGAAAGAAACAGACATCTATATAGCTAAGGAAAGAATGTGTCAGTGTGCACACGTGCACACACACAAACATCCACGTGTGCACATGTACACACACACACACACAGAGCTAGCCAGCCAAGGCACAATTTCTACACATACTTCATGATTTTGATGTATTTGTTATTAACTCCAAATGTAATTTAAATTACTTTTTGTTTGCTCATTTATAGGCAAACCACCAAAAATGAAAATAGATGTGCAGGAACTTACTGTGAAATTCATGCTACTCACTATAGCATTTTCTTAAAGGAAAGAAAAAGATAATTGCTGGGTGGTTACATTTCTGGCATATCATAATACTTTTACTTTAGAAATTGTTAATAATACCAAGTTATGAAATGGAAGAAAATGTAACCCTTTTCAATGCTACAGAATATGGTGAATTATTGCCATTGCGCAAAAAAAGAAAAAAGTCCTGTGCATGTGCGTGAATGGATATGTCTGTTTACATACGTACGTGTGTTATTGTGTATGTCCATCAGAAGCTCACATGAGTTTACACTTAATGAGAGTCCTTTTTTTTTTTTACAGATTTATTAAATTACATCAGAATCAGATAGACATTTTCTTTCTCAACACAAATGTTAAGAAAAGTGTTTTAAAGCCCTTTAAAAGAGGCCAGGCACGGTGACTCACGCCTGTAATCCCAGCAATTTAGGAGGCCGAGGCGGGTGGATTAGGAGGTCAAGAGATCGAGACCATCCTGGCCAACATGGTGAAATCCCGTCTCTACTAAATATACAAAAATTAGCTGGGCGTGTATATTTTGTAAATATACAAAAATTAGCACGTGCCTGTCACCCCAGCTACTTGGGAGGCTGAGGCAGGAGAATCACTTGAACCCGGGAGGCGGAAGTTGCAGTGAGCTGAGATCACGCCACTTCACTCCAGCCTGACGACAGAGTGAGATTCCGTCAAAAAAAAAAAAAAAATACTATACAAGCTAGGAAATACAGCTGTATTAGACGCAGCACTAAACTAGGTAGAAAAACAAATGTCAAATTGTTTCCTCATACCTAGAGGGAAAAAATATGAGACAACAAGAAAGAGACAGTGAGAGGGTGAGAAAAAGGAGAGAAGGAGAGAAGGAGAGAAGGAGAGAAAGAGAAAGGGAGGGTAGAAGGGGGAGGGAGATGGAAAAAAGGCAATTAAGCTAATGCAAGTTGAGTGTCACAAGGTTATAGATATTTCAAGAGCTGAGCAATTTACCGTCTGGAAAAGGAGAAGAGCTCTTGCATAAAATGTCCCCCAGTTCAGATTTATTATGCTTTTAGTTGTGTTATATGTGATACAATTAGCAGGAGGTGCCAATAAGGCGTTCTCTCAAGGACGTGGTCATCCCGTGCCATCTGTTATTAATTGCACTGTCCTTTCCACATCCAGCTAGAGGGGAAAAAGTCCTCTGAGAAACACCTGCAAATTCTCACTACACAATGACTAGAATTTAAAAATACACACGCAAAGACAGAAGAATGGGTCAGCTCTCTAAACCGTCCACCATAAGCTCAAAAAGAAAAACATATATAAATAATAGATCCTGATGCAATAGAATTCTGTTACTGGGATTGTCTTTTCTAACATATTCTGCTAGATTAGAAAGGAGCTTTTCAAGCCACAAGAAATACTCTATAAATGAAAAATATATAATTAGAACACTTGCCTAGAAATACAGCCATTCTCTATAGGGTTTAGTGAAGATTCAGATGTTTCAATAGTTTTTTAAATATATAAAATCAGACAACAAAGAATAAATATTGGGAAACTTGTTTTTTTCTTTTAGATTTTTGCATTTATGATGATTTTTATCAGTCTTAAAGATTGAGTTCTGAAAATTAATATTCCTATATATATACACACAAATGCTTTCTCACTTTGGGACTTATTTTCATAGACATAATCTCAAAATATAAATTGTTAAATTATGCTGTTAAAATACAAACAGCTATTAAAACAATTTGAACTAATTTCAGAAATTACTTTTAACCATCTGTTCTGCCTGTTCTTTTCTCTGATTTCCTCTGCACTTGAATCCTTGAAGCTGGCAACTGCTATAGCCAGTCCTGTTTTCCGTTCTCTTGTTCAAGTAAGAATGAATACTCCTGACACTACTGGGTGAAGCTCTAAAGCACTTCACAGGAATGTTTTAGAACTCCTTTATGACCAGTAATTCAAAATATTTTCAAAAATAGCATTGAAATTCTTTTGAGGGGCTGAGGTGAGGGAGTATTTTGAAGGAAATGATTGCTATTTAACTGACACTTGCTTGGAAGAAGAAGAAAAACAAAAACCATTGCGTACCTTAACTAACTATAGTTCATCTGACAGTTAAATTACCTACCTCATCTTATGCATCTGGTTGTATTAAATTCAACTAAATTATATTTACTGAAACTTCGCAAGGGAAAATAAAATCTTCCTCAAAAGAATGTTTTCATGGCCAATATAAAAAAAAAACAAAAACAGAGAAACATTTTTTACACAAGCTTTCAATTACTAAATTAGGAAAAGTGCTCTGTGACTGTAACATATTGTTATATTAAAATCTGCAGTAAAAATAATTTCATGTATCAAAAAATCAAACAGTAAGAGATTACTTCATAATTTGGTTATAATTGATTCATTTTATTGAAAGAGGTAATTCCCTTGCACCAGAAACCTCAGAAACTGCTCACTGCTGTGTACTAAGCATACTTTTCCGTCTGAGTATGTTGATTATCTTTATCTTCTCTCATTCGTTGGTTCTTTTGATATACGCTTCATTTTGCCCTCAGTTTTAAATATATCCATTTCCTGCCATAATTCCAGTAATTTCTTTTTTTAAATTTAAAATATTACTAAATTACTATCTTTGCTAGATAATTATATTACTAGATTAAATAAAATATCTAGAATAACCTTTTGACAATGAACATAGCAGATGTGAAAGCTCCCATTCTCATTACATATTTTAGATATATTTACTCAAACTGCATGTCGAAACTCCTTTATCTTGTTATTTTCTTTCAGAGAAAGAGTATGTCCATTGTTTATCATTATTTTTAAAATGGTAAAGAATACCAAAATAAAATATTGCATGCATGAACATATTGCTTGAGTCAATAACTACATTAATGCTATCTAAATAATAATTTTTATTGGCATAGACCCTGCAACTATCAATCAAAATATCAAACTGCTAAATTTCCTTCTTTCCCTTTATTTTGCTTTCTTGCTTGTATCATATTATTATTTGATACTACTTTTATCTCACAGCAGAGCCAAGCAACTAACTTTAGGGTCCCAGAAGTGAATTACTATAGACTGAGTATGAATCTCTCTTAAGGGAAGATTTACACAAGAGCAATGATCTAATAAATTATTCTCTTAAGAATCTAGCCTTTAGGTCCTTAATCACATAGGTACCAGACGTTAGACTGTTCACTGAATAGCGCATCTGGAACCGATGTGTTTTTATCAGCAACAGCTGAATTAGAGGTAATACTATGCCGTGACTACCAAAAATCCTAACCCAATCTTAAATAGCATTCATAGAGTTGGAGTAGAATTTTTGACATATGCAAATTCAATTTCTATGAATTAACAAGTCAATTCATGTGTGACTAGGAAGGTATATGATATGTATTAATTTAAATGGCAATAATAACTCCTACCTCGTAATTGAGGATTAAATAAAATGTTATATTTAATGCCCCTAATCTGAATTGGAATTCTATTTAGTATACAGGAGCCTAATTAACCACAATAATTTTACTTCTTGAGGAGTGTTTTTTTAAACTTTTGGTGAATTTCTAAGGTCTCATACATAGCTTTAAAGAATACAAGTGTTTACACTATGGTGTCCAGAATAAGGCAGAAGATAATAGCAACTAAATGGAAATGTGAAAGGTCATTTTTTCAGAAATATCAGAAAAAACAAAGGTTTGAGAGCTGACTGTCTTTGTGACTAGATCTAAATAAAGTGATATAACCAAGGTAGATCTCAGTTTCTTTGATGAAGAAATGACAATAATGAAATCTGCCCTATAAGGGTTCTCAACAAAAGGAGAACTAAACAATCTACAACTTACATAGTGCCTGTAGTGGTTATTAATGTTCCCATCAAGAGTAAGTCAGACCTTCCTGGAGTCTCTATTATGTCTTGGCCATGAGATATACAAGAAAACATTTACAAATCAGAATGACTGAATCATTACTTCCCAAGAAAACCAAGTAAATTGAGAACAAATGTTTTACTCAGACAGTAGTCTATGTAAGAGGGTGATAATTCTTACAATCCAATGTTTAGTGTTATTATATGAGGAAAGCATTGACAACTCTGTGGGAAAATGTGAACCCACTCTTGACATTCCTGGGGTTGAAGTGAGCACCAATGAGTAAATGCTAAATTCATTCAATTTCATTTTAATTAAGAAAAATATTGTGCAAGACAAAAACGTTAATCTCTTCTAAGAAATCCAGAAAAAAGGTGTGAATCCATCTAATCCCTTGTCATAAATTATGGTACTCTCATATTTGGTAAAAGTGTGAACTAAATAACTTCTAAGTTTAAGTTTCTATAATGTCCCTGAATCTTTTTATTGTGAAGAAAATATATATTTTTTTCTTTATTCATTCATTAATTTGAGCACAAAAAAGGTCCAGAGCTAGCTGGCTATCATGCTAGATAATATTAGTACCCCTACTAATATTAAATAATATGTATTGTGTACTTACTATGTATCAGGTATGTCTAAACGTGTCACATACAATATTTCATTGATTATCCCTATTTTGCTAAACCCATTTTAAAGATATGGAGTCTTAGGCACAAAAAATTTAAGCAGCACTTTTCTCAATCTACAAGTTGGCAAACTGGGATATCATTTTGAAATGAAAAAAACTCTGTCTAAAAATTAATAGTAATAAAAGAATATACCATCCTAGCCCCCACTTACATTTAATAAGGAATATACATAGATAATTTCAATTTTCTTCTCATTTAGTTTTGCTTCCCCCCAACAGACAGGAAATGTGTACTAAATAAAAGATTTTTGGTGTTGACAGAAACTTTTACATAAAAAACTATTTTTTTAAAGTGTTTAATGAAAATCTTACAAGAGTTTGTAAAGGTTTCATTTTTCATTTACTGAACAAAATGTCTTGAAGCCATTGACGTAATGGCTTAAAGAACTTCATTAAAAATATCAAGCTATGTACATCAATATAGTAAGGTCCTCGAATGTTCTTTAAAAGTTTTCTTGAATTTTCAAGGTTTTCATGATTTTCCACTTGATGTTTCAGTTAAAGGGAAATGGAAATAAAAGGAAAACAGACTTTAATTGTGCATTCATTCAATATACTGAGAGGTCCTAGTGTTCTTTCCTTTTTAGGTTGATTGATTTTCTGAGTCTCTGTGGTTACCTCACTTCAGTAGTCTTTTGTTATAATAAATGTTCATTTCTTCCCTTTGCATAAGTTATAGGAAAACTATTTTTACCTCCCCGATACACTGATTAATACTAAAGCCCACTAGAGAAAAAATAAAACAAATAGCTGTGTTAGAAAAAAATTCAAGGACTACGACTTTTTTGGCTTACAATTTTTCATTTATTAAAATTTTAATTTTGGGAGACAAATTCATATATCAATAGCTTTCCCTCCCAAAACCAAAACACAGTTCCCTTTGATATGGTTTCAGTATTAAGATTAAGGTTAAGGTGGCACTGGAAAAGGATGAGGTAAAAATTAATTTCCCACTTTAAATCAGTTAAAGTGTCCACCTGTGACTCAAATAAACAATTGGAACAAAAAGAATGTTTCTATCCCAAAAGAAGAGATTCTTTAAGGACAAAGTAAGGACTAACACAGATAAGAAAATGAGATCAATCAGTCCATTAACACAGAATGGAGCACGTGAAATTATGTGCCACAGTGAATGTGCCACAAGGGAACAGAGGGGAAGACCTCTCTGTTAACACAGAATAGAGCAAGCAACTTGACACCAGAAATACATTGAGATGAACAGAAATGAGATAGAACATGTCCCTATTCCTAACCTTAGCCATACACAAAACCCTAATCATAATTCCTTACACACTAACCCCTCATTCTAACCTCTACAGAAATGCCAGCTTCCTGAATGGGAACAATGATTTCCCAAACAGATGTCAGACATTAGCCACTGGCCTTAGCTGCCATCAATATTAATCAGCTAATCTTAACATTAGCAAAACATATGCATCTTAAGGATGAACTCTTACTACAATTGTGTAGAGGACAATTATTATCAAATTCAAATATTTAGGATGATGTCAGCACATCTATTGTCAACTACAATCTTTTTTTTTTTAAATAACAGATATCTCTCACTGGTTTAACGGGGATATTATTGTCACTTAGAGTTTATATGCTTGAATTTCCTAAATACATGGTAATGACACATGAAGCATGAACAAAGACTTTCTTAAGCTATTAACTATCTTTTATTATCAAGAGGATCTCAGTTAGAAATTTACTAATGGTTATTACTTAGGTATAGGCATTTCTAAAAACTGTATGTATGTATGCATGAATAAGAGTATGTTTTTATGCATGAAATGTGTTGATCACCTGTATGTTATTTGGATTTTTCTATTGTTTTGTTAATGAAAAATTAACTACACATAAAAACTTCTGATTTTTTTTCATAAAATTAGCTTACTTAAAAAAATCATTTGAGACACAAAAATAGGAAATCTTATTTTTCTTAATTTTACATAAAATGGCCTGAATTCTGCCTTTCTTATGTTCTATCATGTATGAGTCTACAACTGAGGTGCCTGTCAAACTCTGAAAATTTGGGGCTTTTCCTTTTATCATACATTACCACATATATCTCCATGGACAATTAGGCATTTATAAGCACTTTTGTGGTTATTGCTGTTAAGGGCAACAATAATCATAGTAAATTATTTCCTCTCATGATGGAACATGACTCAGATCCTGATGCAATTCTCAGACAAATGCCTTAGTATCTGGACTAAAGGAATAGACCTTGGCATGTGGAAGTTCAAAATGTAATAGAATCACAAACAATTGCATTTATTCACACAACAAATACGTAATGAATGCCTACTATGTACTACACACTACATTAGGTTCTGAGGATACATCATTTAGAGGATACACAAAGCTCCTGCAATTATAGGACTTAGAGTCTACAGACAGAGTACAAGGAAAACAAAGTGTGCCCCTGATATTTATCATATTGAATGGCAGGTCTACATACTTGAGCATCTATATCCATTAGGAATAATATCTTGAAAAGGCTGCTGCAGGAGGAGTGTGAATAAAGGTCGTATCACGGAAAACTAGAAAGGAGAAAGGAGCTAACAGTCCAGAATGGAAGGATAGATACACAGAAGATGATGTTAAATTAATGTACATTAATGGCAACTTTTCCAGGAACAGAGAAATTTGCTCAAATCAGAACAAGTTTTTGGAATCAAATGAAGGTCAAGTTATAAGAGAAAGGGCAGAGTGAGAAGGCTTGGGGGTTCTGTGCCACAGTGAAGTTCTGGGCCTCCCATGGTGTTCGCTTATGCTAAAAATGCAGCCCCAATTACCAGAGTGATAATTGAGAACCAGTTTTATCCATAAGCATTACAAGAGTCATTAAGAATGGCCATAGTCACAGGGTGTTAGCCATACTAATTTCAGTTCTATGCATACAGCAAAAGCTAATGCGCAAACTATAGTGTGTCTTCTATGTCCTTGCATCTAAGTAGAATTTTTAGAAGTGAAATAGACACATCATGGCTTCGGCATTGCTTTCTCATAAAAATAGGACTTCTGTTCTCTTTCTTTTATACATGCGATTTGATTTCAAGCTGAATTGTATAGATGGAAATAGAAAGGGAATATTTGGATTTCCCAGGTAATAAGAAAGCATGGGTGTTTGTAATACTGTAGCAATTTATTATATACATGTAAATATATTTTCTATAGCCAAGGAATTTTCATTTTAAACCTATATGTTATACACACACACACACACACGTATATATGTACTTTTACTCTCAAACTAGTGACCTTCTCTGGAGGAAAATACTTAGGAAGGGTATGATTTATCTGAAGAATATTTGCCTGCTCATATAAATGTTTTGATATACAAACACATACTAATAAACACATGCCTATAATCACAGATTTTATAAGTCATGCTGGGTTATATGGACATTAGTTTAAAGGTCTAAACCAAATTAGGATTTAGAATTTCCTTAAAAACAATAGAGAGTTAAGTAATGTAACTTACCTTTTCTGATACATGTGCATTCATCATAGCAATATTCTCATATAAGTGCCAGATTAAAAATGCTGAGAAATTCTAATCTTACTAAAAGAATATTTAGATCTGGCTCTGCTTTATGTATTCTTTACCAAAGTATTTCACAATCACACGTGTGTTTTTCAAGAACACAAGGTACAAGGCTACTGGACAGTATATTTGTTCAAATAGAAGCTAACTATCTTCTAAGAATTAAGCGGATCATATTTTACATACCAGGTGATATGGAGCATAACCTCTCAGTTTACCATGACAAAACACCACAAATATTCGAAAAAGAAAAATTATTTGTTTGACCTTCTATTTTTTTCAAAATAAAGAGAAGAATCACTTCATAATACTTCACAATGGCCCAGGAATGTGATCCATATATCTTTGAACTAGAGAAGGATGTTTTCCCTGGAAAAAAATTAAGTGTAAAGAGTGCCTGCAAAATATGTTAACTAAGAGCAAGGCTAATTGGACTGAATTTTTAAATAGTAATTATCTGTCTGTCCATGTCACTGTGCTGGGTAAAAATAATGGTCTTGCCTGCTTTCCACAACATCTCTGCATTTTCTCCTTTGAATTGGAAATCCATGGACTCTGTCAAACAGATATCTAAATATTAGGTATTTCTTTTTGAAGCATTCATTCGACATGTATTAAATGAGTGCTAACTATGTGCCTGGCACTGTGCTAGATCATGGGTATAGAACTGTGAATAAGGTAGCTACACATCCACTCTTCATGAAGATTACAGTTCAGCTAACACAGTTAACAAATTATACCTCTACTTGAACATGGGTGCTCATTTACCCCTTCCTATTCCTCTCAACTCCCACCCTTGAATTCACTAAAGTGATGATAAATTATTATAAACCCAAGGATAGAAAACAAGAGAACACAAAATAGCGAGCAAGTTATTTCTGGTTGTTAGAAGGCAGAAAGCATGTGGGGAGACATGATTACAGGCTTAACAATCAAGGAAATAATAATATAAATGCTTTGGAGGGCAAAGGACAGCTAAGGCACTCTCCTCCTCCCCTTTGAGAAAATTGAGCTGGGGACACCCCAGACTCATACTCAGTTGATGGCAGAATTGAGGAATAGAGCTGAAAATAGAGAAAAACTGAACAACTACATGTTGAACTGAAACATGTTAATGGATCTTTCTCTAACCTATTCCCAGAATCCTGGCAGCCAGGCATAAATTCCCATCAATAATACCTGATCTGACCAACACATACCCAGGAGTTGGCCTGGAAGATTCCTTGACAAGAAACTAAGTGACACTAGGGAATTAAAAAAAAAAAAAGAAGAAGAAGAAAAAAATAGACTCCTATTAATTTTGAGTGTTCTCAAACAAAACCCTAAGTTAACAACCTGCTCTCCTCTAGCAAAGCTTCACTGCTACCAAGATGATATCGTCCAAGTAAGCCCTCCAGTAAGAAAAATAACCAACTTATGAAAAAGGGGATCCCACAATAAATAAGCAAAAAGTGGTGTAAAGAAACCCTCAAAACAAAAAGTAGAAAAAAAGTAGATATATAGATACTGTAGATAGATCCTCATTATTCTCAGAAAGAAGAGATAAAATGCCAGTTGTGAGATGAAAATGCAGTTGTAAAATGAAAATATGACTTTATAAGAAACGTTCAAAGAAGAACCAGGAATGCTGAGAAGTTAGGGATAAAACTGTCTTATTATTTTTAATTAATTGGCAATTTTAGAAGATAAAGTCAAGGGAATATTCCAGAAATAAATACAAAAATATGAAAGAAAAGATAACTCAATCCAGAATGCTTAACATCTAGATTATAGGAGTTCTAGGAAGAGCAAATAAAACATAATTGGGTGATTATGAAGAAAATATAATAGCAATATATGAAAATTCTGGGAGATTAAGAATTTGTATCTCTAGAATAAAAGGGCCAATCATGAAGTCAGCACAATAAATGAGAAAAGGTCCTTCACAGTGTTCATCACTGCAAAATTCAGAGAAATCATTTGAAGGGAATTCTCTAAAATGTTCCATAAGGGGAAAAAATGTAAGCTCTTAAACAAATGAACATTCTGAGAGAAAATTATTCTTTCCCAGGCTTTCTATTATTTAGCTACTTTCACACTGTTACACTACATGATAATTCAGTGGCTTATATAAACAAGCATATATTTTTCACCCATGCTTCTGCAGATTATCTGTGGTTAAGCTTCTACATGCTAGGCTCAGCTAGGTTTGCCTCAGATGTCTCTCATTTTTGAGATGACAACACTACCTAAGGCTTTTTTCTTTCTTACTTTCGTCGTCGTCGTCGTCGTCGTCGTCGTCGTTGTTGTTGAAGGGGAAAACATAAGAGAAACTCATCCTGCAAGCACGTACAAATCATTTGCTTGAGTTCCATCTATTAAAACAGCATTGGCCCAAGCAAAGAACATTACCAAACCCCTCACCAGTAAAACAGGGAAGTGAACTCCACTTCTAGTAGAAAGAATTGCAGTTACACGACAAGCAAACAAACAAACAAAAACCCCAAAAGGCTTGGATACAAGTAGGCATGGGGGGTTTTAGGCAATAGCGCAATTTATCATACTAGCTAAACTAGAAAGACATGGAAGCTCTCAAAATTTTATGTCCCTTGTGCCCTGGAATAGTTTTTAAAGTGTATTTCCCAAATCAGCAGCAGCACCTGAGAATTTGTTGAAAAGGCAAATTCACTCTCCTCACCCCAGATACACTGAATCAGACACTGGGGTTAAAACCTAGTAAACTGTGTTTTAAAAAGATATCCATGTGATTCTGATGCACGCTAAAGTTTCAGAAACACTATATTAGAAGATGTGTATGCAGAAAACCTTAAAAGGAAGACATGAGATCCAGAAAGTGGGATTACAAATATAAGACAGGTGAGAGAAATACACAAATAACATCTTTGTTTCAAGCCTAGACTTCAACGATATAGACTGGGAAATAGGAAGGAAGAGGAATCCTTCCTATTGACAGATCAATGCATTTGGAGAAAAATGTTCATACACGTATAGGAAACTAATGTAAATTAAGCAATTATTAAGTCCAGTGTGTAGTGATGAAGGGAGGCAATGGGAAAAGAAAGGTAATCATAGCACAATACGTCCTTTAGAAGTGAATTGTATTTACATAGTCATCACCATGAAAATATCTTCTATTAATCTATTAATGAGTTTAAAGAAATCTTAGTCAAAAGGCTGAGAAAAGGGAAAGCAGGAATGTGAGGATGGGTGGAAAGCTAAATCTTCAACTACCATAACAGGAAATCAAGAGTTACTAAAATGAATAAATGAAATATAATTTCATTATTTTAAAGAAAGTAATGTCTTAACATTTTTAAATGTAATTTTAAAAATATCCTAGAAAAAATACCTTAAAAATAGTAGAAAAACTGTTACCGTCTGGGGAGTAATCTTGTGGGATGAAGAGACAGAATGCTGGTGATTGACCTTTCTGACAAAGTCATGTAATATCATTTTAATTTAAAAATAATATGTGCCTTTAATAAAACAACAACTTACTTTAAAAGACTGATAAGCAATACAAAACACTGTGATATGTGCAAAGAAATAAAGTTTGACACATAATAACAAAGAAATTCCAACCTAGCATGTGTCCAAAACCTCAGTCATTCTAGACTTTCTCTTATAGTCGTATATTCCTTACTGTATCCATCAGCAAATTCTACTGACTCGAAGTTTAAAATATATCCAAAATCTGACCATTTTTTAATAACTTCACTGCGGCCAGCAATCAATTCTCATCTGGAACTTTTTTGAATAGCCTTGGAACAATCCTAACTCTGTCTCTGCTCTGCAGGTTCTCTCCTCTATGTACATGCTCTTCTCTCTCGTAATCCCCCTGTTTATTCCCCTCTGAGGATAGCAAAAAGCACTGGGCATATGTAGTTTTACTCCCTCCCTTTGGGGTTTACTCTTTGGGCTGCTCTTCTTGCCATTCTTCATTTTCCATTAACCTGGTTCTTCCTCAGGACTCAGGGTCTGGTTTGTAAAGTTAAATCTATGTCTTATTTCTCTGCCACTGCTCTTCAAGCTTAAAAATATGAGTTAGAAGTCCCACTGACACCTGAAGGGATGTTTCTGCTCCAAGTCCTATGTTTTCTCTTAGCTGGATTTTTCCAATGTACATACTCAGTGAGGGTGGGGAAGGAAGACTATCTGGCCACAGTGGAAACTGACTTAGCAGTGTGCGTAACGTCATCCACATTTTAATTTTCATTTTTTTCTAACTCCATCAATCTCTGTTTTAAACCTGTGTGTGATTATTACCTTTAAACTCCAATAGATATGGTGATATTTGACATTAAAATATAGTTTTTAAAATATTCTAAATAAGGTAGAAGCAACACAATTAACAAAGACAATGTTAACAAAGACAATTAACAAAGACCTCACAAACATGCAACTTCATGCAAGAGTTTATTTTATGTGGTAATTTCTTCTATTCAATAACCATACGTTTTGAAATAGGATATATATAATACATTTTATGCTCTGCCAAAAATGAGGTAAAGGTATATAAGCATAAAAACTAGTTATTTTATGAATAAATAACATTAGCTGAATAATCATAAATACTCCTAAAACACAAGAACAGTAGAAAATGTAGTGCAGGAAGGAACCTGATACTTATCTCTTCGTAGTGCTTTACATTTGCTAATGGAAATTTCTTAAACTTTAACCACGTATTACACTCCACTGTTATCTTTTGAAATTCTTATAACTCAATGAAGGATACATGTTACTACCTTCAACTGATGAAAAACCTCTATTCAAAGAGAATGAATGGTCTGTTTAAAGTCTTAAAGTAGCTAATAAGTCTTAGTCACTGTAATATTCAGGAAAGAATAGGAGAATGCATAGAGGCATTGGGTCCTCAAGTGGAAGGGATATTTGAGAAGACCTGGTGGGGGAAAAATATCTAGAAAAGAAAACCAAGTGCTGGAGAAAGATTTTACCCTCATTACATTTTCTATTTGGCCAGCCCTAGCTGCTATTTCCTGTGTAAGTAATTATTGGAGGTCAGGGACAAAGGGACAGTGGGAAGAAAATATTTGTATAGAGGAGATTGCCAATTAATTAACGTGGAAGAAAAGGCAGAATTTTAAAATCACCACTTTGTAACCACTAATGTACTGATGGCTTAAATACATAATCAGCAAGGGCTTTTTTTTTTTTTTGCATGGTGGTTTTATTTATTTATTTATTATACTTTAAGTTTTAGGGCTTTAAAACCATTTTATGAAATATTATGGGTGTGAAGAGGATCAGGACAGGATATTCACATTTCTTAACGTGAGACAGTTGAAGAGATTTGGTAATTATTACACTAACCAAGTGACTTAACATCATGTCTAATAAACATGACATTATTAATGACTAATAAGAAGCAATCAGAACTATACAACATGGTTCATGTAGTATTCTTATAGAGAAAACAATTTAATTAGAAATCAAAAGACCTAAACAAAATTTGGAACATTTTATGTCAAGTAATCCGTATCCCTCAAAAAGTAAAGATCAGGAAAAACAAAGAGGTGGAGGGGGGAACTCTCTTGGTTAGAAGAAACTACAAAGAATTTGAAGCAACATGTGAACCTTGACTAGACTCTGGAATAAAAAAAGGTGGGGAGGGCATTTAGAAAGAGATGCATGCTGAATTAGGGAGGAAAGATTCTCAGTATCTGTAACTCAAAGTATACGAAGATGGAGATAGAGAAATCAAAAGTGCCAAAATGTTAATAATTTGTAGTTCTGTATATTCAGGTTTTATATGAATTATTTTTTAAAGTTTAGGTTTTAAAAGGTATTAAAAGTTAGGAAAATAATTTAGAAATCAGGTGATTAATCAACACAAATTTATTGACAACTTACTATTATAAAATCACCATTCTAAAAACATAGTTGAAGAAATTTCATGAAAATGCAGGTGATTCCACACTAAACATTTCACTCAATTTCCAGGGTCATAGGAACTTTCCAGAGTAAGAATTAGAAGAAGAAAAAAAAAAAGTATTTAAGAAGTTATTCGGCCACGTGCGGTGGCTCACGCCTGTAATCCCAGCACTTTGGGGGACCAAGGCTCGTGAATCATGAGGTCAGGAGTTCGAGAGCAGCCTGGCCAATATGGTGAAACCACTTCTGTACTAAAAATACAAAATTTAGCCAGGCATGGTGGCACGCGCCTGTAGTCCCAGCTACTCAGGAGGCTGAGGCAGAAGAATTGCTTCAACCAGGGAGGCAAAGGTTGCAGTGAGCCGAGATCAGGCCATTGCACTCCAGCCTGGGTGACAGAGTGAGAGCGAGACTGTCTCAAAAAACAAACAAACAAACAAACAAACAAACATAAAACCTTATTCAAAAATTGAAAGTAATTTAGGGCATGTATTTGTTTTTTTGACTTTGAAATTCACGACATTACAAAGAAACATATTCACTACACTATGCTAGCCAAACTCAGGATTTCCGGAGACATTTTTTACTATCTTATCACTCCTCAAAAAAAAAAAAAAAAAAAAAAAAGAAAAGAAAACTCAGTTTAGGTCAGTCTATCTTCCGGATTTTCAAAATTATTCAACTCAAAACTTCCTAAGGGTGATGAGGTAACTGAGTCTTGGTTAAAAAGCCTATTCGTGGAGCAAGAGAAGATTTTGGCTGAATTCTATTTTGGATTCTGATACACTTAAGAGACTTTGCTAGTGATTTTAACTCTGAATGTTGCATAGAACTAGAACTAGACAAATCAATTATTTTAATATTGAAGACTTAAGATCATAGAACAAATACAAATACTTTAAGAAGCATCAGGGTCAGTTGTGTCTCTATTTTAACCCTACGCTGGTCCCCAAGTCTCAACAACCTTACTCTTCTCAATGCCGCCCATGGCCGGGCTCTGCTTGGCTTTCCATTTTGTGATCCAGAGCTGTTATGCAGATTTTTCCTTTAATATAGTATTTCTGATGACATTTCCAGCCACATAAGTCAGTGGTTCAACACAAGTCCAGGCTAACTTCCTCAGCATTTATACCCTGTCTACAATCGACTATACCCTGTACCCTATTACTCCTCACTTTATGGCAATTTGGCTTTTACTGTCTGAGTTCATAAAATATTGCTTTCCATAAATTCAAAAATACCTTTCAAGTTCCCAAAACTAATAGAAGTTTTTAACTCATAGTTTACTGTACTTTTCAAGTTCCCTAGTTCACTGGATCATACCCTTCTCATTGAGACTATCTAGTCTTTTAACTCCTATGGCACCACACTCTTCTGTCTTTGATGAAAATAGTTCAAAGCACTGCTGAAAATTTCCTGGCAATGAAGTGACAGTCAAGGGGCCCAAGCTGCAATACTAGATATAATCTTAAAGGACATGATACACAAATAAGAGGCTGGATGTTTTTCTCCTATCCTTATATTTTATAAGTGCATATCATAATTATATTTACAACTTATCTGCACCATTACATTTGAGATGGTGAGAATTTCTACTTGTGGTGGATCATGGAAGAACTGAATGTGACAGATTTGTAACAAACTGTTTTAATCAAACTATAAGAAACCTCGTAAATAAATAAAAACCTGGAATTGAAGCTAACAATATTTTCCTAAATAGACTAAAATGCATCATTTATATATATGTAATGACATCAAATCAGAAAAAGTCTCCTTAGTTAGGACTGACATGCCTCTAACAATATAAACTTTCAGGTTGATTATTACCTAGGCTATGTATAGGCAAACATTCGTATAAAATATAAATAATTGGTGTTTGAATTACTATTTTTGTAGGTCTTGGTAGAGCTCATCAAGGAACGTGTTCCTTGTCAGCATAGGATTTGGTTAGAACTTACATCTTAGTATCGTAAAACATAATGCACAAGTGTTTTACTTTGAGCCACTAAATACGATTATTAAGCAATTAACCAATGGGTATTTATGAATGGTAATTATCTCTGTTCAAATAAAACACCTGTGTACATATATATGTGTATATATACACACATGCACAAACATGTATACATGCAGAATGCTTACTGCATTGTGTGATATATTACAAACCACCGCATTAAATTGTAAGCTAGAGAAGAGAAGAAGTTTGCCTGATTCAGGTTAATATCCCTAACCAGAAGTAATTCAATAAAAATTAACTTTTTATTATTAATTTAGGAAAAAAACTCTACCAAAGTGATGAATATTTTCTTGACTAGAATTATTATTCTTAGTAATGAGCAGTGTTCTATGAAAACGAGGATTTAATATGTAACCAATTAGTAAAAAAATTAAGTCAATTACCAAACACGATTTTCCATGTTAAACATTAATTAAATACTGGAGTATTTTTAATAAATTTAATATAGAAAAAGTTAATTAAAGGAAAAGGTCAATTTAACCAATTAATCAAAATAGTGTTTATCATTTTATAGAGATATATTTTTATCAGAAAAGTTTTATACATGATAAATTATTTATGCATTATTTTAAGGGCTCATTTACTATTTGGATTTCTAATCACATTTTATATACCAGAAACATAATTTTTTAAAACTTAGCATTTAGTTGACACATGACAATATTATATGGAGTACTATGGTGGAATGAAGATTACCGAAAGCTGGAGGAACAGGAACACTAAATCAAAATTGTTTATTCAGGCTAGTGAAAGATATTGTAGAATTGTTGAAATTGAGGTAAGGGCCAAAGATTATGCTTTTGGAGTAATATACATGAATGTGGCCACAGTCTATAAGTACATAATAGGAATATACATACAAATTCACATATACGCAACCAGAATATAGATGGCCTATGGAAACAGGTATAAAATAACTATAATCTGCATCAATGGCGCTGAATCCTGACCATGAGAAACAAGTGGGGAGTTACAGTGTAGTCCTCACCCTGTGATTCCTGCTTTAACTGATCTCTAGAAGGGCCTGATGAGTTGGTATGTTTTAAAAGTCCCCATCTCACATTTTCTAATTCACACCATAGAGATTGTGACTGATTAATTTTGACTCAGCTGCTCAACTCTAGTCCAATAAACTGGAGCCTAGGGCAGCCTCACACTTTCTACTGCCCACTCAGTTATGTTGTTGGAGAAAGTATGGATGAGGCAGACATAAGGAGATCTGCTACATTACCCAAAAAAGCAGTTATTTGACCTAGATGTGAGAAAAGCAAATATACAAGAGAAAACAAGGAAAAACAAAGAGCTGACTGGAAATGGCACAGATTAGCTAGAATAAACATTTGTATCATTCTGCTTTTAAAGTAACTAGGCAGTGGACCTCAAGTCAATTCTTATATGAATCTCAATGCCTTTATGCACAAAACAATGTCACTCATTGCTAAGGTAATCTCCGTCTTGATAATCCCATTGATTCTAAGATCCTAGGGCAGAAAAAGATGCATCTGTTACTACACTGATGACTTTTGCCTGGAAGGAAACTGAAGCTCTGTGGTATGAAAATGAAACAAAAAGATAAAGTGATTCCTATCAACTTGCTTTTCTACCACTTAAGAACTGTGACATAATGGGAAAACAACGACAACAACAAAAACAACAATATATTTTGAAGGAGAGGCTGTGGTTTGGGTAGCATACAATTTTTATTTTATGTCCCACTGATTTAAATCTTCTCAGCAAACTTAATGTTGTATGTCTGTGGGTCAATTTTAATTCAATTCCTAGTGGTGAGTTGGCTTTCAGTACATTTGAACTACTTTGGAAATATATAACTTCTATAGGGAGATGAATGTTGTTCTCACTGAGACCAAATTAGTATGGAAAAATGACTGGTTTCTGTAAAATAAGAAAAGAATCATCTATCAAAATTTGGATTGATTTAATACACACTGGGAATGTTATTGGGTATAGTCTCTTAGATGCTAATCAGCAGCACTGAAATACCAAGCAATACTCTGCTAATTAGAAATTTTAGGGCCAAGAATTAAAATGTGATAAGATCTACCCATAGTTGGCAAAAAGGCACCTTAGAAATGGGTGGGGGGTGGCTAGAAGACCTTTTGAATCAATTAAGATAGAATATTTAAATCTTTCTGAAGTGCTAATATTTTCACTTTGTTGATTGAATAACAAAGATTTGTTTACTGAATAACAAATAATGAATGCATTTACAAAAGAATGACCTGGTTACTTAATTTTCAGGATTTAAGAAGTGAAACAAAGGTAAAAGAGAAAATAGTACATGGCAAAGATCACGTTGGTAATTTCCTGAAGATTATTAAATGTAAGATAAATATGGAATTACTAGAATTTATTGAATATTTCAATATGAAGACAAAATAGGTATATGATTCATTCTGACTAACGGCTTCATATTTTAATGCTTCTGTAACTGGAAACTTCAGACCATGTTATCATTTTTCATTTTTCAAATGTGTATGGTATATTACCTAAGGCATTTGTATTAAACACCCCCAGTTTATTGTGAGGTCAATAATTCAATTGTTTTATCTTTCATTTCTTTGTGTTGAATTTTCTGGTTTAACTATTTTTAGACATCTGAACTTGTAATATATATATTTTTTAAAATAAGAAAGCAATTAAAATTTCTATTTGAATTCCATACATATTTTTAATGATCAGACATATTTTAACTTAGGTAAACCTTTCTGCTACAATTAGAAACAAAATACAGATTTTGGTATTCAAATGTAATTAAGACTGAGTCCAAAGAAAATTGATATAAACCCTACCAAAAGAATTACAGCATTATGCCAATTTACACTTTAGAAATTTTGAGGCATCTATATATGGAACGTGAGTAGAAAAACAACTTTTAAATTGAACCAGATTAAATTTTCTTTCCAGAAGTTAATTAATGGAGTATAATTAGGAGCAAACCACTTGCTAACTGACATATTCTTAGAATTAAATTTCAAAACGCTAAGAGAAAAAAATAACCAAATATTGAAGAGCAGACTCTAAAAACCTGTGGCCAGCCTATAGCTTATGAAGTAGCTATTGTTTATATAAATAGTTTGCCTCATCAAGAAGATATGGCCAAGACAGGTTAAGACAGGTTAAACCAGGGGAAAATTAAGTATTACAAGGAAACGAGTTACATGTCTTAGGTGTCGGATTTCATTGTTTTTGTATAGAAATGCCAATGTACTGACATAATTTCTATAGAAGACTCATGTTTTTATATTGTTTTGCAGTGCCAACTCTAGAAGCAATATTGGCCACAAAAATATGGGTCTTACCTGGATTTTTAATTCGTTGCTTCTGATCTATTTTTCAATATTGATGACAATCTCGGTGTCTTAATTAGAGTAATAATATAATAAATCAATAGCTGGTAGAACAAGTCCTTCCTACCTGGTTCTTCAAGTGTCTTTGCTATTTTTGAACCTTTCGTTTCTACATAAATTTTATGAATAATTTCTACAAGGGAAAAACAAAAACTGTTAGAATTGGACTGGGATAATTTAGACCTCTAAATATCTAATCTTCCAATTCATGAACATGACATTTATTACACTTACTAAGGCATATTTTACTTTCTCTAAACATTTTTTTTATAATTTTCTTTGTAGAGGTCTTGCATATATTCCATTGAATTTATTCCAATACATTTAATATGATTTATACTATCAAAACATATCCTTTTTATTTCCTTTTCCAATTTCTTGTTGTTGCTATGTGAAAATATATGTGTATGTAAAAATATGTGTAAAAATATATGTCTAAAGTGTATGTGGAAAGGTTAATTATATATTCAATTTCATTGTTATAGAATTATTTCGATTTTCTGTTTTTATGTAAGTTTCCGCAGTTTTAGTCTATTAAGAATTTTTTTCATTTCTGTAACACTTTCAAGAAATGGTCATAAAGTCGTCCATAATATCTTTTGGCTATCTTTTTTGAGTCTTCAGTTGTCTAGTAGTGTTATCTTTTAATGCTCAGGCTTTTTGTATTTTCTTTCCTTTTTCTTAATTTAGCTTGCCAGCAATTTACCAATTATATCAATATTTTAAAATATATTTTTCTCTGCTGATCTTCTCCATTGTTTATGATTCTACTTTTTGTTCTATGTCTTGTATTCAACTTTCTTTAGATATATTATACTTTACTATTATTTTTCTAATTTCTTGAAGATGTTTAGTTACTAAAATTTTCAGCCTTTTTGTTCTTTAATATGTATACTTAAGCCTATAAGAAACTTTCTAAGCATGATTTTTCCTTTACCATGCAAATTTTTATTTGTGGAATTTTTATCATTCTTTAGTAAAAAATATCTTCTCCTATCCATTATGATTTGGTTTTTAACCTATAGGCTGCAAAGCATGGGGTTTATAGGACCATTTGAATGTATGGCTGAATGATTTCAAAAGTATGAGAAAATTTCCAAACATTACTTCTGTATATAGAATTTTCCCCCAACCTTTTCTTCTTTATGGTCGAGGTTTCAATTACTTATATATATATATATAATTGAGAACTTTATACTCAATTATATTCATTTATATTCGGATGATATTTACTCATTTATATTCTAAAAATGTCATATCTATTTTTATATTTTTAATCTATTTTTGACTTGGCATCATTGTGGATAACTCATTTATTTTTTAGCAAACATCTACTTGTTCAATTCAACTACGTTTAATATTATAAACTATATTTTACATTTTCATGTTCTTTTTGTAGCTTTTAATTATCAAAATTATTTATCTTGTTCTTTTTAATCTCCTTGAATATAATCTCCATGTACAGTCATGAATTGCTTAATGACAGGAATGCATTCTGAGAAATACATCACCATGCAATTCTGTTTTTGAGCAAACATCATGGAGTGTACTTACACAAACCTAAATGGAATATACTATACCCCCAGCTTTATTGTATGGACTATATTTTATAGACTATATTGCAAATTACTGTACTGAATAGTGTAAGCAATTATAACACAATGGTATGATTTTGTGACTCTAAACATAGAAAACCTACACTAAAAATATGGCATAACAGATTTAAAAAGTAGTACCCCTGTACAGTGCACTTAACATGAATGGAGCTTGCAGGACTAGAAGTTGCTCTGGGTAAGTCAGTGAGTGAGAGGTGAGTGAATATGAAGGCCTAGGGCACGACTGTACACTTCTGTAAACTCTATAAACACCAAACACTTAGGCTACACTAAATTGAAAAAGTACTTTGCTTTCTTCAATAATAAATGAACCTTAGTAACTGTAATTTTTTACTTTATAAACTTTTAATTTTTTTAAACGTTTGACTCTTACAGTAACACAAAACACAAACATGTTGTACAGCTGTACAAAATATTTTCTTTCTATATATCTTATTCTGTAAACCTTTTTTCTATTTTTAATTTTTTAAAAATTTTATTCTCTTAAAAATGTTTTCTAAAAACTAAGACACAAACACACACATTAGCCTATGCCTACACAGGGATAGAACCATCAATATCACTGAATTCTACCTCCACATCTTGTCTCACTGGAAGGTCTACATCACCAAACAATAGAAATATTTTAGCTCTGTTATAATCTTATAGGACCACCATTGTATATGTGATCCACTATTGACCAAAATGTCTTTATGTAGTACATGACTATATAGAATTTTTATGCTTGTGTCAGCATATCCACTGTCTGAAGCCCTATTTTCTCTCTTCCTTCCTCATTAGTCAAGTTGTTTTACCTATTTATATTTCTTGTCATATCTTATTGGATCTCAGAAATTATGCTTAAAAAATTATTTGCTGAAATAGTTTGAGGATCATGAGGGTATCTTCTTCCTCTACACATGACTTACATTTGCAGTTGACAGGCTTCTGAGGACAACAAGAGTCTGAGCTCACTTTAGTTGAATTTCAATCACAGAATCACTGGACTCTGTGAGGACTTGCCTTCTTGTCACTGAGACTTATTTCTGTGGAAAAACTCTTTGGAATTCCTCCTCAAAGCACAGATGTGTTAGGAGAACTACATTAGGCCCTGAATTCCAACTCTGTGCTTATCTACTCATGGGTCTGTCAAAAGTACTGTTCAGACTCTCAAACAGCATAAGTTTTTGCGACAATATGAATGCATTTCCAAGACACGTTCCAGGCTCATCTCCCTGGATTTTTGTCTTCTCCCAAGGAAGGCTCAGTAATTCTTTAATATGTTGTTATCTCTCTGTGGTTCTCAAACATATATACCTTATATGTTGTCCAGGCACCCTAGATATGCTCTATGGGAAGGATATCCTAAATTTTTAGAAGCATAAATTACCAGACAATTTTTGAACTGTCTTATGTAATGGACTGCAGAAATTAAAGCTAATCCTCCAAGTAATGAAAAGCCACAGTAAGTCTTATAGTTTGGGGAAATGTTTCTATGGATAAGTTATATGGAAAGGATGTCTTTAGTGAAAGTCCAGAGGTAGCAAGTATATGTTATAATCATCAACAACCATGTAGGCATTGAGTATAAAACAGAGGCCTGCAGTCAACATTCCAGAAAGAGATACTGTGGATTTTGGAAATAGAGTGAAATGAAACAAATTTTAGAAGAAATTTGTAACCAACAGAATAGGAAATGAGTATACAGAACAACAATGAGATGGGGGGGAGGTTACATTGACAGAATGTTTAATACGTAGGTTAACCTTGTTCATTGAGCTTCACTATATTGCACTTTACTGATATTGAGGGCTTGTAACAACACTGCATGGAACAAGTCTATTGGGGGCATTTTTTCCAACATCATATGCCCACTTTATGTCTTTATGTCATATTTTGTTGATACTCACAATATTCCTAACTTTTTTATTACTACTAAATCTGTTATGGTGATCTGTAACCAGCAATTTTTTTATTTAACTATTTTAATTGCTTTTAGGGCACCAGTAACCGTGCCCATGTAAGACAAAAAACTTAATTGATAAATATGTGTGTTCTTACTGCTCCACCAACCGAACAGTCCCCCCTCTATTCTTCTCCTTGAGCCTCCCTATTCTGTGTGAAAAAACAATGTTGAAATTATGCCAATTTATAACCCTACAATGGTCTCTAATTTTTCAAGTGAAAAGAAGACTGTTACTTACATATCTCTCACTTTAAATCAAAATCTAGAAATGATTAGCTTAGTGAGGAAAGCCTGTCAAAGCTGAGATAGGCTGAAATCTAAGCTTCCAACATGAAAAATTAGCAATGCTCTGGATGCAATAAAGTTCTTGAATAAAATTAAAAGTGATTCTCCAGTGAATACACAGATCATAAAAAATATGAAACAGCCCTATTGCTCATGTTGAGAAAGTTTTTATTGTCTGGCTTGAAGATCAAACCAGCCACAACATCCCCTTAAGCCAAGGCCTAATTCAGAGAAGGCCTTCACTTTTTAATTCTATGAAGGCTGATAGAGATGACAAAGCTGCATAAGACAATTTGAAGCTAGCAGAGTTTAGTTCATGAAGTTTAAGGAAAGATGCTCTCTTCATAACATAAAAGTTCAAGGCGAAGCAGCAAGTGCTGATGCAAAAGCTGCAGCAAGTTATCTGGAAGATCTAGATCATTGACAAAGGTGGCTACACTAAGTAACAGATTTTTAATGTAGACAAAACAACCTTCTATTGGAAGATAATGCCATATAAAGCTTTCATAGCTAGAGAGAGGGAATCAATGCTTGGCTTCAAATGTCTCTCTTGTCAGGAGCTAATGTATCTGCTGACTTAAAGTTGAAGCCAGTGCTCACTTACCATTCTGAAAATCATAGAGCCCTAAATAATTACACTAAATCTACTCTGCCTGTGCTCTATAGGTGAAACAACAAAGCCGGATTAGCACATCTATTTACTTCATGGTTTACTAAATATTTTAAGCCTACTTTTGAGACCTACTGCTCAGAAAATAATATATATTCCTTTCAAAATATCACTGCTCATTGACAAGGCACCTGGTTACTCAAGAGCTCTGATGAAAATGTACATGGAGTGTGATGTTTTTATGTGCTAACACAATATCCATTCTGTAGTTCATGGATCCAGGAGTAATTTTGAATTTCAAGTCTTATTATTTATGAGGTAAGTTTCACAAGGCTAGAGCTGCCACAGGTAACTCTGCACAGATCCTCTGACAGATCTGGGCAAACTAATTTGAAAACCTCCTGGAAAGGATTCACCATTCTAGACTCCATTAAGAGCATTAGTGATTTATGGGAGGAAGTCAAAATATAAACATTAAGACTAGTTATCTCATGACAAAACTTTAACAAAGGAGGAGCTGCTTCTTACAGATGAGAAAATAAGTGGTTTCTTGAAATCGAATCAAGTCCTGATAAAGATGCTACGAACATTGTTGAAATGCCAACAAAGGATTTAGAATATTACAGGAACTTAGTTGACAAAGCAGTGGCAGGATTTGAGAGGACTGATTCCAATTTTGAAAGAATTTCTGTGAGTAAAATGTTCTCAAAAAGCATCACGTGCTACAGAGAAATATTTTGTGAAAGAGTCATAAATGCAGAAAACTTCATTGCTGTCTTATTTTAAGAAATTGTCACAGCCACACCAGCTTTCAACAACCACTCTATTCAGTCAGCAGCTATTAACGTTGTGGTAAGACCCTCCACTGGCAAAAAGATTACAACTCGGTGAAGGCTCAAATGATTGATAACATTTTCATAGTAATTAAGTATGTTCAAGTTAAGGTATGTACATTGTTTTTTATACATAATACTATGGCACATTTAATAGAGCAGAGGGTAAACATAACTTTTATATGCACTGAGAAACCCAAAAATTTGTGTGACTTGCCTTATTGTGATAATTGTTTTAGCACAATTGTCTGGAAGTGAACCTGCAACATCTCCAAGATATGCCTGTATTGTGTTTAGCAGAAAAATCTCTGTAAAGGTATCAGCAAGCAATTGGAAAATAGACCCTAAAATTTGCAAGAGAATTTGAAACTGGATTCTTAAATCTGAAAAGTATTACCTTAAAGGAAATAGTTTAAGACATGGAAATGGACAGGAACCTAGTTTCCACTTCAGCTCTGCCATTGAACAACCATGAAACAAGATATTCATAATAATGAGAATTTTCTAATTCCTATTGAGACACACAAAACAGAATTTGAAACTCTAATTCATACATAATATGCTTTCTTTGGCATACCTAACATAAGAAAACTTAATGTCCTTTTTATACAGATCTTCAGCAATAAGAAACATCTTCCACTTCAAGCCACATCATTATTAATTCTGTGCTGTGTTGTGAGATTATGCAGATTTGGCATCATGGATTCTGTCATGACTTATAACATCTTTTCCATCTATATTTGGCTGTATAATTTTAACAGGATTTATCAAACAAGAAATTTCCCTCTCCTCCAAAGAGCTTTTATTTCTCTTTAATAGAGTGGCACCTACTATTTCAACAAAACTACTCTCACTTTTAAATGAGGTAACTGAGTTTAACAGTGGTTAAGAGGCTTGCTCAATGCCATTAATTGACGGAAATTTCAGCCCCTTGACCTATAAATTAGTGTGCTTGCCAGAGTGTTAATTAAAGGTGATGAGAAGATAGTAAACATTTAATCAGATAATTAAAATTTGCTAGAGATTTTGAGGATCTATTTTACCTTTTGAAATTAAAAAAAAATGAGGTAGGCATTATTAACTTTTAATCTCTAGACAAAGAAAATAAAACTTTAAAAAGTTTACCAAAAGTAATATATGTAAGTTTTTATATTATAAAAGAGAAAAATCAGCATTTAAACTATGGTTTCAGTGAATAAAAAGTTTAATTTCTTCTAATGATTTATGTCAATGAAAATGTAAACTAATTTTAAAAAGGAAGAGTCTATACATTTCAAAACTATATAAATGGCGATGAATTTTTGAGAATATACTGTTTACATGCATTAACATTTTAAACTTATACACACATCACATAAACTATATAAATAGTGCCACAATGCACACTCTGTGGTAGACTTGCATATCCCTGCACCAGTTAACTGCTACATTTAAAAGAGCAAATACACAAGATTTCACCCTAAAACAATACTATTCACTGGCTACAAAAATATGAATTTTCATTAAAATTTTAATCTAATTTGACTAGCAACTACCAAAATTTTTTCCTTGCACTAGACATTCTACCAAGCCATGGGGAAATAAAGATGAATAGGAATTACAGGTAAGCAGAGGTATATAAGCAGTGGGATAAGTACAACTTAAAGTACTCTGGGAGTACAATGGTAACGGGCTCCCGAGAGGAGGGGAGATCCAAGACACACTTTAAAGCTGGTAACAGATTTTCCATATCGAGTGGATGGAGTGGTCCTCTCAACAGAGGAGACCACATGAGCAAAGATGTGGATGCCTGCATGGGGACAGTATGCTCTGGGTGATGCTCAAGTGGCCAGGCTCATCAAACACGCAAGAAGGGAGCCTATAAGACTTCCCCTCACTGCCTGCCTTAAACTGTGGTCTGAAATATATGCTAATTAAAGTCAAGAAAATAAGTTTATGAAAGCAGAATATGGGCTTTAACGATATGCTTCATTCTCCTCAATTATCTTAAACTTATATTTCAAATTCAACCTTTACCTATATGCCCAATCAAAAGCAAGAATGGGAGAAATTACTTATCTTCTTTAATTAACAGTTTTCATCCCATAGCAGACTGTTTTTCATAATTCCTAAATTCTCCTCTCTTCCTGACATTTGATAGTCACTTATTGTTCTTAGAAGTTGATCAGTTACAGTGGTCGTCTATTTACTTCCGACCTCCATCTCTTACTTTAAATTGCACAATGACGCTGAGTAAATAAACTTTTCCTCAGCTTCTATTCTCATAGTTTCAGCTCTCCTCTCTTCTGTTTTTGATAGATCTGAAGTTATTTTGAGTCCTATGCAGTTCTCTTTCCTTCATCCTCTTTTGAGTTTACTTTGGAGAATAAATCACAGTTTCTCATGCCTTACGGCACTGTGTCATTATAAAATATTTCATACCTGATGACCTTTGAGCATTTCTTATTCAAAGATTCATGAAAGCTTAGCATGAGGTACATCTAATGATCCCTGTGTAAACATACTGAAAGCTCCCTCCTACAAAGGCACAGGCAGGTGGAAGACATATTTTCGACACTCTGTCTTCAATCTAAGCGTCACTGGCAGTGCCTGACAGGTCTCATTTGCTAAATAAAGTACAATGTGTCAATCTGAAATAAATGTAAATTATCACCTTTCTTCCATGTTAATTAAGGTCTGATTAATGCAATACAAGCAGTTGTTGAGAGTACAGTAAAAGAATGGCTTTTGTTGCAAAAACAAAGCAAAATTCCTCAAATATAAATCATTGTCTGCCTCATCCATTGAACTTTGGGTTAGAAAGGTTATTTGGAATGATTTGTTCTGTTGGAACATGGACAGATGTTCACATCTCAGCCTCTTAATAAATGAATCCCAAGGAGCAGATAGCAAAAGGCACTGATGCTTTAAAGGTAAGAATTAGTAGTGGAATGACCTAGACTTATTATAAATCATAAAAGGCTAAATTCTAGGCTTAGTTTTATTTAAAAAAATCCAAGAGGTGTAACTCAAAAATTATGCATGTTATTTATGCATAGGATAAAGTTGAGGAATATTTTATTAAGCTAAATCATGAATTTTTACCTGGGCTCCCTTTTTCTAGAACTTTAAGAAATGATCTATGGGTGAATATGAAAGGGCTACTGAGTAGAAATTAATAGAAGCAAATTTTAGAATGAATATCACTAACTGAGAAAACCTAATTCATTATACTTTCAAACTCCATTTGGTTAGTTGTATAATCCAAAGTAGCTCACAATGCATAGAGAAAGTGTTCTCTGAGTCATGGAAATTTTAGAAAATAAACAGGAATGCAAAAAATTATCTAACTCAATTTTCTGACACTACAAAAGATAACAATTATGTTAATAAAAAGTACAGATAGTTAATGGCATAGTCAGGTATGTGATATGTGCTTCCAGGCTCACAAGCATAGTTTTCTAATTTATTTGTAATTTTGCCGTCCTTTTTTTCATACATTTTCTTATATATGATGATTGTCTAAAATAACACTGTTGGAAAACTATGGGACCCTTCTCACATTTCAGCAAAATATGTTAATATATTAATAGATCATTTCTTTAAACATGAAGTTTTAAATGCAGTAGTTAATAGGTTTCTTCATTTGTTAATATTGTTTTCTGGGCTAGAAATCTAAATTTTTACACCAAAATACTATTATTTATAATTTCACATAGATATAATTCCTGGGAACTATGATAATATAATTATGATTATGTAAATAGCAGAATCAGATCTATATTAACTCAAAACTGGTAGAACAAGTGGTCTCTCCTCAATTACAATTTATCATGCTTTTGCAGAATGAGAAGCTATGCAATTTATTCACTCATTCCTTCGTTCAACAAATAGGGCTGTAATATTAGAATAATGAAAAAGGTTCTAAAGTTGTAGAAAAAATCAGTTTCAATGTTAGACATTCTTTAAGGTACAAATGTTATCACACTCCATAGCAATATTGAACTGACCTTTAACACGTTCCTTGTGTGCTTTCGCTTAAAACAGTCGGAGGTAGTGAACACAAGAAATAGTTATCACAGGTTACACGGAAATACAAGTATACAATGACAGGGACCTTATAATAAATCCTCCATTTAATTTGGTTGCCTTGTGTTAGGAGCATACATATAAGATGCAAATAGTGCTCACAGATTCAAAATTTGTTAAACTTTGAAACTGACTCTTGTTTTATAATGGTACAAGGCTCGATGTGTTAAAAAGTTGATAAGTGTCTTTAAAAGTTTCTATTAATAATGGTGTTTGGAATTATAGTGATTTTACCCAATGAAACTGAAAAGCCTTTAACCCAACTGGAGTGACTACCAAACTATGTTTTGAATGACTCAGAGAATGACGGCCAAGAAAATTAATCCTATGCTTACACTTAAGAATTACCTGAAAAATACCAGCCATCCCATTACTGGGTATATACCCAAAGGATTATAAATCATGCTGCTATAAAGACACATGCACATGTATGTTTATTGAGGCACTATTCACAATAGCAAAGACTTGGAACCAACCTAAATGTCCATCAATGATAGACTGGATTAAGAAAATGTGACACATATACACCATGGAATATTATGCAGCCATAAAAATGGATGAGTTCATGTCCTTTGTAGGGACATGGATGAAGCTGGAAACCATCATTCTCAGCAAATTATCACAACGACAAAAAACCAAACACCGCATGTTCTCACTGATAGGTGGGAATTGAACAATGAGAATACTTGGACACAGGAAGGGGAACATCACACACCGGGGCCTGTTGTGGGGTGGGGGAAGTGGGGAGGGATAGCATTAGGAGATATACCTAATGTAAATGACGAGTTAATGGGTGCAGCACACCAACATGACACATGTATACATGTGTGACAAACCAGCACGTTGTGCACATGTACCCTAGAACTTAAAATATAATAATAATAATAAAAAAGAATTACCCAAAAAAAAATTTTTTTAAGTGGTACCTTGCAAAGAGTGCAGGCCATAAAGTAAGAGGCACTGATGAAATACTGATTCAAATCTCACTCTAACTATGCATATACTGGGCACTCAAGACAACTTTCTAGAGAGGAGGAAACTAATCAAATTTGTGACTGAAACTTTGCACTTATAATGTTTAATGTTCTAAATCACCCTGTGAGGCTGGTAGTATTATTTATATTTTAAAAATAACATTACTAAGGTTCAGATGAAATTAAATAAATTCAGTTGAGGGGGTTGGGGAAGATAGGTTCTAACAGTTCAATATCTATATCCCAGGAAAATTATTTATTGTGATTGTCTTTGCAAAAGAGGAACAATACAACCTAACTGTCTATATTGTTATAGGACTAACAAAAAACACAGGGGATAAATGTTAATATTCTTATTCTCTCTGGTAATCCCCACTAAAATGTAGTTACCCTGAAAAAATGTACATTTCAGTAATCACTTGATATGCCAAGTGAAGAGTGCGTCTGTCCCTGTGGTGAGACGTGTGGAATAAAGAGGTAAGAAAGAATATTATCCCAGAAATTGTCAAGATATTGAGGCACGACGGAAAAAAACGAAGTAGTGTTTTATAGTAGCCAAGACTCCTAAGTGTGGTTTAAAAATCTGTATTGAGAAGCTAAAGCTCATGGGTCTGGGACAGTCTCTTGGACAAAGAACAGCAAAAGTTGTTTGACTTTTGTTTAATATGCTGGGCTTCTATTTATTAAGCACCTACTGTTTGGAAAATATTTTTTACATGTATCTAAAATACGTGCCCATTTGGTAAAAAGTTTATATTAACTATGAAGCCAAAAGTAAATCACAATAAAACTGTAAGAAACCACGAATGAACAATTCTAGCTATGATGAAATAACTTATATTGGATGTACACATCCACTAACTGAAAACATGAACACAGTGTATAAGACAACTCTTTTTTAGGTATTTCACATCAGACAGTACTGACTGTCTGACTATTGAGAGACACAAAAGCGAACAGTCATTCTAGTTTTCTGACATCCTGCTTTTCTACAAAGAACAGGAATAGAGCCCCCCCCCCCCAAATAATCACAATCTTCTTGAGCAAAGGAAGAAAATATTGAACTTACTGGAATTTGTACGCAAGATATTAGAGAAGGGAAAGCTGCTAGGAGTAAACAGCATGGAAGACTTCACGGGAGTTAGTGACATGTCTTTTGCCAATGTCTGGGTTTCAAATATGTAAGTCAATACTATGAAAACTTGCAGAGTAATACTCAGAGATGAAGACTGAAAAAGACACCAGAGGTCTCACAATGTTGGAAAATACTGGAGTTTCAGCTCTGCAAGAGTAAAGAGACCCTAATGAGCACCTTGTGCATTTAGTTGGGACATGAAAAGGTTAGAATTTAGAAGTAAGGGTCATTTCCTAGGTCACAGGACACATTAGTAACAAAGACAAAAGAAAAATATACTTGCTCTTATAAAAAGTAAAACCAAGTTTGCCAGAATGAAAAAAAATAAAAAGCTCCTGGGATGTTAATTTCTTTTTCAGAACAAAGTTCAAAAACTTTTAAAAGAAGATGACATAATTCAGACTACTTACAACATAGCTTTGGCAATGGCCGTTATATAATAGTTACCACATGTGAGAAAAAGCAGAGAAAAGCAATGCCGAATCAAGAAGGAAAAAAATAAATAAAAACAGAATATAGAAAAGAACTTTGAAACAGTTAATGTGAATATTTTCAAGGACTTAATAAAGAATACTAATTATGTGTAACATTATAGAATTGGTTCATTTTATGCATTTTTAGGCTTATATGTTTATAAATAAGTGAAAGTTGAGAAAGTCATTGCCAGCTGGCCTGCATTAAAAAATACAATAGTTCCTCAGTTCCTTTTAAAATAAAACTCAGAAAAAAATTTGAATTTATAGAGAAAAAGAAATGATAAATATGTGAGCATATATTCTCTTAATTGGAAGATTTGTTTAAAGCACAAAATAACTGCTGTGGTCTGCATGTCTGTTCCCCCAACCCCCCAAAAAATTATATGTTGAAACCTAATCCCGAGTGTAATAGCATTAAGAGGTGGGGCTTTTAGTAGGTGATTAGGTCATGAGGGTGGGGCCACCATTAACAGCATTAGTGTTTTACAAAAGAGGCCAGAGAGCTTGTTTGCCCCTTCCACCATGTGAGACACAATGGGAAGAGTGTCATATAGGAGAAGCAGGCCCTCACCAGACAGGAAATCTGCCAGTGCCTTGATCTTTGACTTCCCATCCTCCAGAAAAGGGAGAAATAAATTTCTGTTATTTATTAGCTACCTAGTTTAAGGTATTTTGTTATAGAAGTCCAAACAGACTAAGACAATAACATGATATGGAAATTTCTAACACACATGGTAATATGACAATAGTATAAACGATAGTTGAATAATGGTATTACACTGTAGTAACACACACTGGGGTCTGTCTGGGTTGGGGTAGGGGGAGAGAGAGCATCAGGAAGAATAGCTAATGGATGCTGGGCTTAATACTAAGGTGATGGGATTATGTGCAGCAAACCACCATGGCACTTGTTTACTTATGTAACAAACCTGCATATCCTGCACATGTACCCCTGAACTAAGTTGAAAAAAAAAATACATAAAAAACAAATATTGGCCGGGCGCAGTGGCTCACGCCTGTAATCCCAGCACTTTGGGAGGCCGAGGCGGGTGGATCACGAGGTCAAGAGATCGAGACCATCCTGGCCAACACGGTGAAACCACTTCTCTACTAAAAATACAAAAAATTAGCCGGGCATGGTAGCGGGCGCCTGTAGTCCCAGCTACTCGGGAGGTTGAGGCAGGAGAATGGCGTGAACCCGGGAGGCGGAGCTTGCAGTGAGCTGAGATCGTGCCACTGCACTCCAGCGTGGGCAACAGAGCCAGACTCCGTCTCAAAAAAAAAAAAAAAAAAAAAAAAATTAACCAACTAAGTAATAAATAAGGTCTACTAATACATGAAATGAGCTCTTTCTCAGATATGTAAAGTTGGAGCAACATTCAAAAATCAGCCAATTTATTTTACAAGTTTAATAAAAATTTTAAAGCAATTAAATACATTTAAAAAGGGAATTTGACAACATTTTTGCACCTTTATTTTTAAATTTTTAACAAACTAGGAATAAAGGAAACCCTCAACCTGAAAAAGCACAGCAATAAATACAGGGCTAACATCAGACTTAATACTGAGAAATTAAGAATGAAACAATTCAACAATTTCTGCTCTTGCCACTTCTAAGAAACACTGTCTTGGAAATCCTAATCAGGAAAGTAAAGCAAGATAAATAAATAAAAGACAAGTAAATATGAAAGAAAATTAAAATAGTCTCCATAGCAGATTACATAATTAGCTACTTAGAACATCCTAAGAAATCTACAGAACAACTACGAAAACTTAAAAGTAAACTTAACAAGACTGTAATCTATAAATTCACAATTTTAAAATATATTTTTACATATAATTAGCAAACAACTGGATAATAAATTTTTAAATATTATTTCCAATAATATCAGAAAACATGAGCCATTTATCAATAACTTATCAGGATTTCTGTCCAAAACCTACAAACTAACTCATAATTTTTTAAAAACTAAATAAATGGAAAGGCATGCTCTATTCATTGATTGGAAGACTCAACATTGTTAAAATGTCAATTCTCTCTCAATTTATTCATATATTCAATATATTCCAAATAAAACTTATAAGAGATGTTTTGTAGAAATAGACAAGCATGGTCTACAAATTAATATGAAGATGCAAAATGAATCCAAGATTCTTCAAAATGCACGAAGTTGGAGAACTCACTCTATCATATTTAAAGACTTCATGTAAAACCACACCTACCAAACAAGTATTTTATTTATTTTAAAATAGACAAATAGATCAATAAAGCATAATAGAAAATTCAGAAATGCACTCACATATATATTGTCAAATGATGTCCCTCAGTTGCCAAGACAATACTCTGAGAAAATCTTTTCAATAAATGATGCTGATGCACCAAAATAAATATGTGGAAAGAAATACATTTGACTACCTCACACCACACCCAAAAATTTATTTAAGAAGAAGAAAGCCAAACATAAAGCTAAATGCATAGCTTCTAGAAAAAGACCTAGCTAGGTTTTCCTTGCCACCTTGAAATAGACAAATATTTCCTAAATGGGTAACAAAACACGTGGAGAATGCTGGATTGGATTCTATTGATACTAAAACTTCTGCTAAGAAATTATGAGCATTAGTAAAACTAAAAATGTGGTGCATGGAATTGGGAAAAATATTTTCAATATGTACATCTGACAAGGGAGTTTTATCCAGATAATATAAGGAACTCTTACAATTCACTAAGAAAAAGACAAACAACTCAATAAGAAAACAGATGGAGATAAAGAATAGAAGAAAACAGATGGCTTGTACAGACACTTCACAAAAGAAAATATGTGAAAGTCCAATGAGTACTAGAAAAGGTGCTCAACATCATTAATTCCAGTGAAATGAAAAATTAAAACCACAATGAGACACTACTTTACTAGAATGGTTAATATTTAAAAGATCATTAATGCCAATATCAGAGCTGTTAAGAAACTGATACAAATAGGATATTTTCCTGATAGATGTGCACAATTATATAAAAACTCTAGAATAAAGTTTGCAGCTGGTGTCATGAATGTATCCAATGACCCAGAAATTTGCTTATTTAGATATTGACCCAACATAAGTAAAAATATATGTCCAGAAAAATACATATACAAAAATATTTATATCAGCTTTATTCATAATAGCTACAAACTATCAATCATCCAAATGCCCATCAATAGTATGAATATTCAACTTGTGGTACATTCATGCCATTAAATACTACTCAGAATTTTAAAAAAATAAACAGGCCGAAAAATAAACAACTGACATACACAATAACATGTATGAATCTCAAAAATATTTTGATCCACAAAAGAAACTAGGCATAGAAGAGCATGTAATCCATGATTGAATTTAAATAAAGTTCAGTTAACAGGCAAAACCAACCTCTGGTGATGGAAGTCAGACCAGTGCTGCCTTGGTGTGGGAATGAAGATTTGAAGGGGTGCAAAGAAAATTTCCAAGTAGGTAAATGCATATGTTCTATGTCTTCATTGAGGCATAGTTACAAATCTATACACATTTGTCAAAAATCATAGAATTGCACACTTAAGATCTGTGCATTTCTATGTAAATTTTACCTCAATATTTCAAAAAGACACTGAAATACCAAAATATGTGGATATGTACTACAAGAGAAATAGGAATTCAATAGTAAGTGCTAATATAATTAGGAAAGATTCAATGAGCGAAAGGAACTATGTTTTTCAAGCATGCTTATAAGACCTAGAAGTTTTAAAAAGCCACACTAGAGTACGGTATGGACACAAATCTATTTTTACTGCACAAACAATAAAAATAGATGTCCAACACTCACTTTAACTATGGTAGATTACTTTATCAGTTTGTTTGTTGAAAAATACATTATTTATATGAAGAAGATTCAATATAAAATCTAGTGGAATAAAAATGAGTTGAAAATTGCTAGGTGAACATCTGTCTTTTGCAGAGGCGGTTGTGGCATCAGGGGTGCACACCAACAGCCGTATCTTCACCTAACTGTTGACCTGCTCCTTTAATAAAATGTTTTGCATCTGAACCCTGAACCAGACCATCTAGAATAGAGTCAGCAATAAGCTTAATCTAAATATTCCTGAGATTTAGGCAATGTAAACAGCTACAAGACAGCTTATGTCCACATGGCTGAGCTTTTATCTAAATGCCCGTACCGAGCCATCTTGTCAGTTTTTGGAATTTAATCTGCTAAACTAGATCTCTGTTAGACATTGCAATTCTTCTGTGGTAGATCAAATTAGTAGCCCTGATTCTTAACCCCCATCATCATATGCACCCTTTCCATGGCACATTATTGGGCTTGGCCATGTAACTTGTCAATGGAGTAGAGTAGAAGGGACAGCATGACACCTTTGAGATATGGCCTTAAGAAACCTTGCAGGTTTCTGCTTAACTTTATGCACCTTTCTCATCACCCTAAAAATATGCCCGAACAATGCAGCAAACTCCATGTGAGGAGTAAGAAATACATGGAGCAAAGTTGCCAAGCAGAGACCAGCCAGGTGAGCTATCCTCCAGCCTCCACAGCCTAAAGCAGACCCATGATAATAAATTACTGTCATTTAAAATCACTTAGTTTTAGAGTGGTCTGTTATGCAGAAATATTGCTGCAATAGTTAACTGAAATATTCTTCCTCAGAATAATGCATACAGCACTTATGCCCATCTGCTGAAAAAATGGAAATATACATCATCTTTCCCCTATTCTATAAGCTAAATTCAAATACAGAGGGATGATACATGATCCAGGAAACTGAGCACCTAAAACTCTGAGCTTTGTTGGTTTAAACTGACCAGAGTATGGATATACATGGGTCCCATTTTTGATGTGCTATCCGTCAAGTTTTTGTGAAGTGACCTCCATTTCCATCACACAATTATCTATTTTTATTCTAAAATCACCTACTTCCTGGATTCTCACTTGAAAGATCTTATCTTCCCCAATAAATACTTTTGCAAGAGACCCTGTCCCAAATGAATTTTTCAAACTCTTTAGGAATGTTGTATTTGATTTTTCATAACTTCCTGGGAGGCATCACTATGGGTTTTTTGTCCTAACCTCAGCAGTACAATCTTGTATTTTCTCACCAGCTTTATGAGTGGAGTGCCAGGAACTTTATTCATGAACACATCTCCATTATGGCAAACTGAGCCTGGAAAAATTGAGTCTTCCAGTTATCTTCTGCTTTGGAATGAACCATGTCAAATGTAGTGAAATAAAACAACAACCATTTTATTAAGTTCATGAATTCTATGGTTCAGGAATCCAAAATAGGGCATAGGAGAGATTTTCCATTTCTGCTCTACAAGGTCTGTGGCCTTAGCTAGGAAAATTCATGTCTGCAAGTGATTCATAAAGAGCTCTGTGTTATATCCATCTGGTGTCTTCTTCACTCATGTGCCTGAAACTTTCTCTGTGGTTGGGGGTTGAGAGTGAGGGACTCATCTAGGATTACCAACCAGAGTTTCTATATCTGGCCATTCCGTGTGAGGAGGACTTCTTCACAACATGACAATCTCAGGGTAGTCAGACTTCTCATATGATTCTCAGGTTTGCAAGAATGCAGCAGAGGGCAGGACTTCAGTCCAGGTCTTTTATGACCTGGACTTAGAAGTCACATATTGTCACTTCCACTGAACTCTACTGGTCATTGTCAAAGTAGTCACAAGCACGTCCTGATTCCAACACATAATGTACCACTTTGTGAGAGCAGTTCAGAGCATTTGTGGCCGTGTTTTAAAAACCCCATAGACACTAGGAAAATTGATAGGAGAAAGACGAAAGAAATTCCATGCAATAAGTCCATAATGGACAAATCACATGACCTGGAGAGGTAGTCCTATGGTTTTACACGTTCACAGGAAGTCCCTTCCTATCCTCAACCATCACTGCCCAGATCTGAGAACAGCACATTAGATTTCCTAGGAAGCTATTTTATATAAAATGATTATACTGCCCTAGTACATTTATTTTGTTAAGATAGGAAACCTTGATTAAAACTTGGTCAATTTATCTTTTGCCCAAGATCCAGTGGTGTGCTAGCTCAGAGTGTAGATACAGGCTTGTGAGAGTGTATGGCATAAAATTTTCCCAGCTCCATGTTCTGTGCTGTCATTCTGGTAGCCTGAAGATTGGCCATGATACAAGTATTTACACATGGAAATTTAGAAATGCCAAAAATCAGGCTTTGTTTTTTTCATCAACACACCACTGACAAGATCCATCTCACTTGAGGTGACTGTTGTTATAATGAGTCTGAGGCTACTGGAAGGCAGCTACCACATAGGCTAAGCAGAAGAAAAATTCTATCTGCAGTATGTGAGAGAAGATAAAAGAAACAGAGGCTGAAAGAGAATTAAGAATAAGAGACTGAACAAAATACTTAACAACACTGAGAGAAGGACAGTATCACTGATAGAAAGGGAACAATTAATGAATTCCAGTTTGATGACCTTAACTAGTTTCTGTCTTTCAGCTCACTAAAATATCTCTGAAGACTCACTAAAGATTAATTTCAGAAGACTATACTGGAAGAAGAAACAAGTTACAAAATGTCACTGACTATAAGACCAAAGGAGTTTATTTTATTTTAGTCATTTTATTTATAGCGTCTATTATTACCTGACATAATATTATTTGCATATTTGTTCATTTTATTGCTGTCCCTCATTAGAATAAGGGAAAAAATGTTGTCAGACATATTCTCTAAAATAGCATCAGCACCTAGACCATGTCTAGCACACTGTAGTTGAACAATAAATATTACTGGAATTAATGCATAAATGAGAAAAAATTGATTTTTTAGATGGAAGTTAGCGTAAATGTTCTGCTATCCAATAGGTCAGATCCTAGAAGAGGAGGAAGTTTGGTCATTATCAATGACCAATTGACCAGGCTTCAATTTTGATCCTGCTGACTTTGAGACATAGAGAGGATAAGCGCTGGTGGAGATGTCACACAGAAGACAGTCAACTCTGTGGCTTAGATTTTCTGGGGAATACCCAGAAACAGACACACAGATTTGTAGCATAAGTGATGATAGTTGTTGACTGAAAATGAATTTGCCCAACTATTTTGTTCTTTGTTATTTTATTTATTCTCTTATCCTTAAAGAGAACCTTTGGAGAGCCATATCCTATCAAGCCTAGGTTTTTTATCTTGTTTAATTAATACAGAAAAAATATTTTGAGTGTACATTAATTTTAAAAAGTAGTTACCAAGTGATTCACTGAAGGAAGTTTTTAAAAACAAGAGAAGAAAGCACACAGATTCATGGAATTACCTGTTTTCAGTGAATTCTGGAGGAAAAAGACTACAACAGAATGCCGCTTATGCCAAAAGTGATTGATAAAATCCTGTTTTGAAACAGGCTGGTAATAATAGATGATTTCTTTAGCCTCAACTGATATTGTTAACATTCATTCCAGACATAACTTCACTTCTTGACAAAGAGATAATCAAAATCTGAGAAAAAGGTAAAGTCCCCAAATTTCCCAACATTGTAGAATAAGCAATAGCTATTGCCTGTTGAACTTACTGAACTCAGCCTCTCCTGTTCCTTGCTTCCAACATAATCACCTCCATTGTGTATCCCTCAAGAAAAAAAATATTCTACCAAAAACAATTAACCTTATTGACCCCAAGATGTTTTTGTTGTTGTTTGCTTTCAGTAAAGAGATGTTTATTTCTCCCTGAATAAATCTTAAAAAAAAAAAGACCTTAGAATGGGACCTTTTCATCTTGAAAAAATAAATTGTTATCTTAGACCTAAAATACCAAAATTTTTAGTTGGGAATGTGTGTTTTATTATTCATTGATGGGCTTGTATTTTTCATATAAATCCAATGAAGATGGTGTAAAAAAGTATATCTGGGCATTCATTTTTCCTCTGTATTCACAATGGTTAAAAGAGAAGGAAACCCTCAATCTCTGTTTATTCTTTCCCTTTATCTCTCTCAATGGGCTAGGTCAGAATGAATGCACATTACCAACCATATCCAAGACAATTTCGTAGGCCATTTCATATATGGTAACTCATCCACATCTCACAATAAGCACTGAGGTAATCATTTAGAGATCAAGTCAAAACGGTGGTGCCCACTGTTACATTAGGTTGGTGCAGCAATTACTTCTTCTGCACCAACCTAATATCTGATAAGGAGACAGATGGTACAGACACAGTAACCCTGAAGCAGGGGCCCTGAAACAGAGCCCCAGGCAGCTTCCCCTGCTGTTGCCACTGGAAAAACATGGCATACAGTTAAATGGACAATAAAACAACATGGTATTTCTATCTACACTTTAGCTCCACACTCCAGAGTATTCCAGGGGTGAGCTAAACTAGATCCATGGAGGAAGCCCTTTTGCTTAGAGTAGGTGCAGGAGAAGAGCAAGCCAGAAGGAAAGCTCTATACACATGGGTCATAACTGGATTTCCCTCCACTCCTACATTTTTAGAGCAGCACCAGTTGCCTTACCTACATATTTAGAAAGGATGAGGCATGAAAAGATAAAAAGACAGATAAAGATGGCTGGGCTAAAGAAGTGAACAAGAATTTATTGCCCACTTCTCAAGCAAGATCTTGCTCACTTCTCTACCTTCACAGAATTAAGTAGAGCATCAATGAAGAGGGTAATGATTGTGTCATTTCTAAGAGAGAGAGAGACATCTCTTACCTCCAGCTTCATTAAAAAAAAAAAGCATTATATAGCAAAGACATGGAATCAACCTAAATGTCCATTGATGGAAGACTATATAAAGAATATGTGGCACATATACACTATGGGATAATCAGCCATAATAAAGTATGAGATCATATCCTTTGCAGGAACACAGAGTGAGCTAGAGGCCATTATCCTCAGCAAACTAACGCAGCAACTAAATACTGCATGCTCTCACTTATATGTGGGAGCTAAATGATGACAACCCATAGACACAAAGAGAGGAACAACAGGCACTGGAGCCTAACAGAGGATGGAGAGTGGGAGGAGGAAGAGGAGCAGAAAAAATAACCATTGAATACAAGGCTTCATACCTGGGTGACAAAAGAATTCATACATCAAACCCCTGTGACATGAGTTTACCTATGTAACAAACCTGCACATGTAGCCCCGAACCTAAAATACAGGTCTTAAAACAAAAGCATTAGAAAAGCTAGACTTATATATGAGCTGAATTATAACTCTTTTCATTAGCACAATGATATATATATAATGATTTCAAATTTATTTCACTTAAATATTTTGGGTTGTTTTTATTTTTACTACAAAGCAGCATAATCACTGGATTGTTGACATTAGGAACGGAACATATTAATTCATTGGAAGGACACTGGGGTTTCACACAAAACTAAGATCCATGAAAAGAAGAAATTTGAATTGCTTTTTAGTACTCTAAGACATGCAAGGCCCTTCACAGTCTTACTTTTCCACAGTCACACTTTTTCTCCAGATACCTGGAATTTCTTGAAGCCTGCAAATGCTCATTATGTACTTCCAGCCTTTGCACTAACCTTTGTCCTTTCCTCCTCTGCCTTTTCTGCCTTTCCTAATCCATATTCATCTTTCAAGTGTCAAGACATGTCCTGTTAATATTTCAGAAAGTCTTCAGGGATGTTTCACCTCCAGTGCTCTTTCCCTTGTCCAGTATCACTACGTGTATGCAATTCTTATACAAAAATAAACACCAATGTCAACAAAAATGCAGGCTGACCTATTATATGCCAGGTACTGTGATAAACAGCTGAATCATTTCATCTACTATTTACAGCATCTTTGGGTCTCACTTACTATTGGTATCCCACAGATGTTAAATGACTACCCAAGGCTATATAGTCAAAAGTGATGGAATTTAGACTCCCAGCCTAGCAGTGTTGGACTCCAGAGCTTAGACTGCCAACTATTATGCTACATTCTCATTTATCACTATGTATTAAAACCTTTTATTTTCCTGTATGTAATAAATTGTAATAAACTTGAATACATGAAATGTGCCTTCGATATTTGAATTCCGAATAGCATGAAAATTACACCTTGCCCAATAGGTGACCGTTAAAATGTGTGAAATGAAAGAGTAGATGAATAAATCATACTCTATTTCTGGAGATACCTATGGCTTCAACTATCCCATTACTAAGTGCTAGAGGGAGGTGGTGAGAACAAATGAGAAGAACTTAGGTAAAAGGCAGCAAGATCCAGCATCAAGACTCATATGTAGAAAATCAATATTTAGTGTTTCCTTTGTGCTCATCATTCTGTAATTATATGCTGACATACTGGTACACTCAAGCAGCTCACGCATTGGATTTATGCTTACACAGTTATCACCCCCAATCTCTTCCCATTGTCCACTCACAATCGTTTAAGTTTGCTGAAGATCTAAAAATACATTATCAGTCCTAGTAGCATGAGATGGACTCCACTATACACTGGCTTCAGGATAACACATGACTTAAAACAGAAACTTAACAATTACTATTTACAGAGTAGCAGCAGACAAACAAAAACTATTAAAAACATTTTTTCAGGATTTATCATTGTCTTATGCCCATCTCAAAGCTGATTAACCCAAGACTGGTAAGAGGTCAGACTACCTGAATGGCACTTGGGGAATGGCATATAGTCCTGGGGAAAGACACATAGTCCTGGAAAGGGAACGGCATATAGTCCTGGGGAAAGACACGTAGTCCTGGAAGTATAACAAATGATACAAATCAATCATAAGTATATTCCAAACACCATGCAAGATGCTCCAATGTCACCTGTAAAATTAGGTATCACTCAACCGTAAACATTTGATAATGTGCTATGTAATTTGAGGAATTTAACACATTCATATTCAAAATATAGCATAATTGCTACTGGGCAAATTCTGGGGAAAATTTTTCTAAAGTTCCTATATAGAGTGACATAGAATCACTCATAAAAGTGTACAAATTTGACCTACTGTGTGATCTTTAATTATTTATTCAAGCACTTAGATATACAGACATACATTTATCTTTCTGTCTCACCAAGGAGTAAGTTTCTTGAGGGCTTGGATTTTACTTTGCTGTTGTTGTTGTTGTTGTTCACTGCTGTACCGTAGTGCCGAGAAGACATTGAGTACACAGTAGGCACTCTGTACATATATAACAATAGATTGCCCATCTTTCAGGAAATGCCAAAGTATGAAACTAACTTACTAAATAATTTAGTTTAGTAATTTAGAAATAAATTACTAAAGGACAGGAGGTCCTGAAGGCCAAAAGAAATGAAGACTGAGTCATTGTTAACAATGGGGTATGAGGTCAAGATTAACCAATAAAGGAAGGGGTAGAAGAAAGTGGAAATGTATGAAGAAAGCAAGGAATCAGGGTTGTCATGTATACTTTTGTGTAAGGAATAAGGGTAGTCTAATGTATTTCTGGTGACTGGGATCTTGACCTATGAAGATGTTGGAACGTGACAGATGTGTGTATCTTGTCCTACTGTATAATATCCAAAGGGATCACCATCTGACCAAGTTAATAACGTAAGATCACTATTTAGATTCTGTCTTTTTGATATGGACACTCTGATGACCTATTTTACTCCTTCGTGACTGTCAATCCTTAATTTGTCTAATTGGAACTATATGTGGCCCATTAACCAAATAGAATCAACTTGAGGTTTTTCCCATTGTCTTAAAAGAAACTCAGTTTTTTTCATTAGTAAAGTTTTTCCTCAATCCCACCTAAATAACCATTCTACTTCCCTCCTCTCCCTTCAATTAAACTTAAAAGAGCGATATCTTTTTGTTTTCATTGATTTACCTCTATATTATTTTTCAGTTTCCTATGTTCTGGCATCTGATCCTATAACTCCATATAAACAACCAATGCTAAGGTCATTATTGACCTTAAATGATGATCATCAAGTAACTGAAATCAATAGTCATATTTCAATGTTTGTCTTACATGATCTTACACTGGACAGTAGTAACCATTTCTCTTTTATTCACAATCTTCTTTCTCTTAGTGCGCATGATACAAGCTTCTTTGGTTTTCTTACTATCCATCTGGCCACTTTTTCTCAATCTTCTTAAAAGGCTCACCTTCTCCTACCCAGCTATTAAACAATAGTGTTCTTCAAAGCGGTTTTATTTCCTTTTCTGTTTTCACTATGTTTTCTCAGGGAGTCAATCTCATTTAGTCCCATTTCAATTACCATCTAAACACTATTGACTCCTCAATTTATCTGCAGTCCAGACCTTTCCTCTGAACTCAGATGTATATATCTAAAAATTTACTCACCATGCCTTTCTGGATAATTAAAATGACCTAAAATTCAGCATATCCAGAAATGGCTTATAATAGCAACTTACTAATTTCTTGCCATGGGCTATATAATGTTTCAGGTAAGTAGTTACCATCACAATCTTCTCCATTTTTATAGATGAGAGAAATGGGGAACAATAGGTATAAATAAATTGCCCACGTTCATACAGCTAATACATCTCAGACCCAGTAGTTAAACCCAGGCCTGCTGGGTCCAAAGACTCGTTTATCAACCACTATATTACAGTGCTGCTGAGTCTGCCTTCCTAAACCTGGTCCTCTTTCAGTGTTATTTATCTCTGTGCGTGGCCCTTTACTGGTCACCTGTCATAGAGTACAATGAGAAGCAGCTTCCTTCTTTCTCCATCCCATTTGACTGCCAGTCAAATATACACAGTAGAGGCATTTTTTTCCTTGCTTTCCTGGAAAAATCTTCAGTGTAATCCATACTTCTTCAACTCACTTCAGACACAGAAGAGCCTAATTTCACTAGTTAAAGTACAAAGGCCCATGTAATAGTTCAAAATCCAAATTTTATTCATCTAGTCTCATGGCCACCACTTCCATACCCTGGGTCCCATATACCATTCTCTGGCCTTGACTACTGATCAAAAGCCTACTGATTTTTCTATATACACTCTGGTACCCTTAAATGTCTTGTAGCCTGAAACTTGAGAAAATTTTTCAAACCTACATCTGATAATATCAGCTGCTGCAAAAACTCTTTCAATCAACTCTCTCTATTTTTAGGCCAAAGATCAAAATCTTTAACCTCTCCTGTGTAGTCTAGGGTTACTTTTTGTTCTCTGCCTCCACTCAATCAAGTTTCTTTCAGTTTCTTCAATTAACTGTATTCCCTCTGGGCCTTTGCACATACTTCCTCCTTTATCTGGAATGTTCTGTCACAATTCTTTACCTTAATTATGCCTAATTTTTCAGATCTCAGCTGAAATTTATTTCTATTATGAGAAACTTCCTTCTGTTTCCAGTATAAGCGAAGTTCTTGTGCTGTTCTAAAACCAGCTTCTTGTAACTTATGGCCTTTCTCTCAGTTATAATAATTCATTTCCTTGTGTAATTAGACTCTGAGCTCTGCCAGAACAGGGGCTTTGTTTCATTAACTGATATACCCCACCTAACTCAATGCTTACCATATTACAGAAACTAAATGAATATGTTCGTCCAGTGTTTGAATTAACTATGTTAATATGCTTTTTATGCTATAAAGCCTATTAGTATGCTAATATTCTACATATGAAAACCCTATCTTTAAAATGATCCTAGTATTATCTCAGCATGCTAATTATAAAGATAAAAAATTATACATTTTCATAAATGCATTTAAGAAAAATATCTGAGTATACAAGTTATATTTTATTATGCTCATAAAATTTGTTAAACATACACTGATTTTTCTTTTAGGTAATAACATCTTGATAATCCCCACATGAATCAATCAGTATTATTCTTCAATGACCTCAGTTCACACCATCTGTCCCACTAACACGTGGTGTGGGCCATGGGGAAGTTGGAGTGAGTCACTTTAAATGGATTAGCACAAAATTAACTTCCATAAGTTGAAAATCACTGGTTAGTGTTAAATCACATTGCATTATATAGAACCTTATAATAATGTTGCTTCACTCTGTAGAGAGGGAATAGGATGAGCATAGCAAAGTGGAAAGAACACAGGCTTGGGGCTCAGACAGATCTGGGTTTATATCTAACTTCTGCTGCTGACCAACACTGTGACATGAGCAAACACTGTAACATTCATAAACCTGGCTTTTTATCTTCATATATGAGAATTAGAAATACTATCTTCACAGAATTATGAAGATTAAATTAAGACCAAATGTTATAACTAAGGTTTTCAGAAACCAAAAAATTACACATGGAAATTTTATTGATTCCAAATCAACTAATAATTAGCTATGACCTTGGCTTTATCTCTTATCCTCAATTTTTCCCCATACTAATAATTTCCCAGTCTCCCATGCTTATTCCTTAAGCAATAAAGCTTATTTTCTATCTTTAATTTCCCTAGGTTTTTTGTTCATATTTTTTTTCAGTGGTTTCTTTTTAAAAAATAACCTATTTCTCTTTCTTTGCAGTATATTACCCATTGCTAACAGAAATTACAAGCAGTCTCAATGTCATATTCATATCGAAAATATAGAAATTCCATGTTTGTATTTTCTCAAGAATTAGTGAGCATTCTCGCTCATTTGGAATTCATAATTTGAATAAATCAGGTTGTTTGGTTTCTGTGAAGTGATTTCTATTGTCTTTTCTGTCTGGGGAGTTTTACAGCCTAAAATGAGGCACGTTTTTCTTATTTGTAAACCACCTTTTAATTCCTTAAATACATAAAATACTTATCTAGTGTATCAGAAAACAAAGACTGGCCAGTTATTTGTATATCAGTCTAATTTTTCTGCATTTCTTATCTTACATAAAACTACCAGTTTCTAAGTAGAAAGGAATTAACTTCCAAAGAAGAATTATTTTCCAATTTGAAAGAAAATCTGTTCTTCAGTTCAGGTTTATATAGAATTTCCACCTGATGGAGTTAATTTTTTCTTTTTTCTTTCAGATTGATTTAAAATTAGAAGCAAGATTATCAAATGGAGTACTTACAAAGGGACTCAGTTTTCTAGCATAATTCTCACTATAGTAAACCCCAAATTTAAAGCTAGTTCAAGGAACAGTTTCAATAATCTTCTTCATGCCCTATTATCATTTCTCCTCCTTCCTTATAAAAAATCTTAGTATTCTGGACATAATTAGTGCTAAAAAAATATTTTTTGAAGAAGCAAATGAATGAGGAAGAGAAAGATGCTATAAATTCCAGAATGATCTCTATCATAACTTAACTGGGCTGGATTTGCTTAGTTTGTCCTTAGAGGCTACTTATTTCTTACCAGAAACCTTCAGGCAAGAATGGTGATAAACACTCATTTTAATGTCATCTGATATTGCAGCTCAATTACTTCTATATCAATATCTAGTGGAATAATAGTGTTTCACATAGCTTTATAAAGTTTATCCAATATACTTTGAAGATCACTAATCATTTTGTCATTGTCAAGCCCCATTTGGGAAAACTCATTTTAAGATTAGAATAGTTGTAGGTCTAGGGCTAGATGATAGATAGGGATTTAGACGTTAAAGTCATAGGAGTAGTTAAGATTCAGTAGAATGAGAATAGAAGGGGATTAAGAGGAGCCCTGTGGAACATTTAACAATTATGAGGTAAAAAGAGAAATTGCATTCTGTAAAGAAAATGAAAAAGAGCTGGTCAGACAGGAACAGAGAGAAGTGCAGAAATGTCATTGAGAAAAAAGTGAATGATACTATTTTGCAAAAGGTAGTCTTCCTCTCTAATGCTACAGAGGCTAACGAGATGTGGAGTGAGATGACCCAGTGGATTTTTCTAGTGAGGATGTTAATATACCACTTCTTTTAATTTATTATATTTTCTAAAATACAGTAAGTCCTCACTTAACTTTGTTGATAGGTCCTTAGAAACTGACTTTAAGCAAAAGAAGCATAATAAAACCAGTATTTTTTCTGCTCAAGTTTAGAATGAAACAATCTTGAAACAAATAATATTATTCAAAGATTTTAAAGTCATTTTCTAAGAACTTGTTGACAATATCAAGTGAGGACTTATTGTACTTTTATACGCATTTTACAGTTTAACCCTCAAAGCAACGTTAAAAGATTAACATGATACTATACAAGAGCCATCTTTATAAATAAACTAAGGCTTAAAGAGATCCAGTGAATTGTGCAATGTTTTATGATTACTAAATGAGAAAGGAAGAACACTTTTTTTTTTTTTTTTTGAGACGGAGTCTTGCTGCCGCCCAGGCTGGAGTGCAGTGGCGCGATCTCGGCTCACTGCAGGCTCTGCCCCCGGGGTTCACGCCATTCTCCCGCCTCAGCCTCCTGAGTAGCTGGGACTACAGGCGCCCACCACAACGCCCGGCTAATTTTTTGTATTTTTAGTAGAGACGGGGTTTCACTGTGTTAGCCAGGATGGTCTCGATCTCCTGACCTCGTGATCCGCCCGCCTCGGCCTCCCAAAGTGCTGGGATTACAGGCGTGAGCCACCGCGCCCGGCTAAGAACACTTTTATTTGTAACAAAAATAACATCAATAACAACTAACATTTAATGAATGCTTACATTTAATAAATATAAGGTACTTTTTGGTAACATATTATCATCTCATTTAACCCTCACAAGAACCTTATAATGTGCATGTGTATATATTTTTTCCCATGTCTCAGTTGCAAAACCTTAGGTTTCTAAAGGGTAACTAACTTCCCCAAGGTTACACAGTTATTACTTTAAAAGACTAGCTATTTTGATGGGACAGACAAAGCTGTTTTTCCAAATTCCTTTCTCTCTCTGAGTCATTTGTTTGACGCTGTGAGACAGACATTGGTTATTTCACCTTAATAAAAAACTCAATTTTCCCACACCTGAAAGATTGGATGAGTCTGGACACATATTTAGGCCTTTGCTCTAGCTTGCTAATATTCTCTAAGCACCTATTCAGGTCAGAGGAACAGCTTCCAGATTTATGCTAACCATTATCATCGAATGCTGTTTTAGAACTCAACTTCGATATGTGTGAGAGTTAGTTCAACTGTCCCATGGCTTGCCCACTGATTCATGTTTTCTTTTATCTAAACAAAACTTAAAATATGTTTTTTCTTTAATTTTTATCTCACTTTGATTTGATTGGGCTAAGATGAAATATGCATCAAAATGTCTAATTGATGTGATCTAATTCAGCAAAGTATGGGCATTAGAGTTGGACCCAAACTCTTGCCCTCATAGGACACATAAGCTTGAAAAAGTTAACATTTCCTTTTGGAAGTTCAGTTTCTTACTTAATAAATGGAGTAGATCAGACCCTTGTCCACGGAGATTTCATGAAAATTAGAAAGCATAGTACTTACACAAAGGTGCTCAAAACATGTCAGGAGTTTATTAAATTATTAAGATCAAGCTTTCTTAATATTGTCAGTAAATTTGTATAAAAATTAGCTTTAAAATGTGGACCAATGTTTCTCCATTAATAATTTATGGTTGTATCATAATTTAATTCCTTTCCTTTTGACATTGAATACATTAGATAAAATATTGTAGAATTTGTTTCTTTGGTGTTAAGACCCACTACATTTTTATTTCTGCCTCAATAGAATTATATGCCTCCACTACTTCCCTGTTATATTAAAACAGAAATTCTAATTTGACCACACTGTTATTTTGGAATTTTCTTCTGTTTTGTCTCCGTTCATAAGCTCAGTGGCTAGTTAGCTAGTTATTCCTGTAGAATGGCATATGTGGATTTACAAATTTTACTGGGGCAACACTTAATTTTACTGGAATGTACACTGCAAATTTGACTGGAGTAAATTTTATAATTGGAATCAGTGCACAGGTCAATACCACATTTTAACAACTTAACCTTTACCACTGTAGGCAACACATGCCTTCAACAACTAAACTGCTTTTTCCAAATTATCAACCCCCTAAGTGCCTGTCCACCAGATGTATCTTGAGAGGCAGATTTACATTTTCAAAACTGTCAACTGTTCTCTTAAGGTTCCCAGTACACATACTGTCTTTTTCTGTAACCTCAATTTGCTTTTAAGAATTCTCTTGAAGTAATGCTAATTTTAGTATTCTACCTTCAAAAAATAATGTACATTGTTCATGAAACTGTTTATTTTGTGAAGAAGTTATATGCTCACATTAAATGAAAACTCCAGACCTAGGGCAGGTTTCTACTAAAGCTTGATCTGGTAGTTCAACTTACGGTATCAAGACCTAATTTCTCATGACTCTCTGCTGGTCTCACACTAAGTTTCTATATGACTCCACACTATGGACTCAGAGTAAGCTGGCTATCTGCACCTCCCTTAAAAAAAGGAAAGAAAAAACTTAAAGACCCTTTATTTGTATCATCTGCAATTTCTGAGATGTAAATTCTTCCACCATGGTCAGTTTCAAGCTACCACGTGCAGAATTGATTGTCAAATTAGCTCTCATAAACCACAGATAAGGGGAGCCCCAACACGCCTCTGGCAGTGGCGGCTTTAGTGTTCACATTTTCACATTAGGAGGTTTGGGAAAACAGTCAGAGTTTTCTCTGGTAACTCCTACAAAGGAGACAGTGTGGATTTTTGTTTGTTTTCCCGAAAGCTTCCATTAATATTTGCCAGTATCTCATGGGCTGTGATTGGCTTACATACCCATTCTTGATGCAGTTTCTGGAGAAATAGAATGTATTAACTGACTTAAGTCACCCTTTGATCTGTGGACCAACTCAGCCAAAACTTTCCCGATTTGTTTGGAATGGAGCAAAATTCCCATTCAGAAACATAAAGACTGTTAATTTTTTAAAATAAATATATACATATATATGCATATACATAATCTGTGTGTGTGTGTGTGTGTGTGTGTGTGTGTGTGTGTGTAACAAAAATGAATGCTTGGGGAAAAAAGCCACCTCAACACATTAAAAAAAGTTTAGATTAAAATATCAGCCTTCCACTTGATTGCATGCTGTAGCACAGGTATTTCTCTCCCATCTTCTTTCTATTGTTGCTACTTAGCGTGGTTTCTGACAAATAATAAATGCTCAATAAATACTTGTTGGATGTAAGTTAAATGTAGGCACTTACATACTTTTGACTGGATAAAGTCATACATTTTTAACAATAAGATATTGACTTCTCATTATTAAAATAATCCTTGGATTTCAATACATGGGCTAGTATCAGTGTCAACAGTTTTGTAAACAGCTCTGCTACTTAGGGTAATTCACTCCCCTAAAAATAATTCAGTGCCATCGTATTAAATTCTAACCTATAGCAGGTTATACTGAAGTAGTGGTATATTTTTCTGGTTTTTACTATGAGAATTGTTCCATTATCATTGCACTCAACAATGCTGTTGTTGTATAAGAATTTATTTTAGCATTTTAATAGGCATTTTTGCTCACTTTCACATCCAACCAATGTCTCATGCAGTTGGATTGTGCAGTTGTCAGCCATACATGTTGGAGAAAACAAATATCAACCAGATAAAGACTCATTTCTGTGTCTATCACAGAGATGCTTCAACATCAGCAGGTCATTATTAAGGGTTTTTCTATCTTTGGGAGATTTGAAATAATAAAGGAGTGTTGCAATTAGACAAGCATCTTCTTTTTATTTCCTCTCCACATAGCATTTTGCAAATGTTAAAACAGCAACGTGATTGTTTTCTCCCTAGTGTCCTGTGTATTTTGTGAACTATGTGGAGATTAATAGCAGCCTACAATAATCTGTTGTCCCTTGCAGAAAAAACTACATTGCTGTTTCTGGAAAGAAATAATTGGTACGTAGCTTATAGAGTCAACGTCTGAACTTAATGGAGCATAAAGGGGTGGTATTTCTCATGAAGGAGGCATATTATCCGTTTAAACAGCTTTCAGTCTTGCACATAAATTAGACCTTCAACAAGCTTTGGAAAAAGAGAAACCACACAGTAATGAATTAACGTGCTTGCATATTCCTAACAAAGAAACCTTCCCTTTTCAAAAGAAGAGAAAGCTCCCTTGTCTCTGTTACATTTGGAAATCTGAAATTAATTATTGACTTTTCCATATTGTTTGCAGCCGCTTTGTTTGCTCATTTATTGTAAAATGTGTATATGGTAATTGTTTTATGGGAGCTCATAAAACTCAGACTGCAAATGAGATAATGTATGAACAATTTATCGCATCTGTCCTTCAGACATAGAGCTAAACTTGGCAAAAATAAAAAGTGGTCAATGTATACTTTGTCAAGGTCTTAAGGCATCACAGAGCAAAATAATTTGATGAAGTATTTATGGTGAAATTCTTAAATAGCTACAATTGGAAACCATTTTATATTTTTCTAGAAAATATGCCTCTTACCACTTAAAAAAACTGATTTGTAGTGTTTTTTAGAATCCATCTTGGTGAATGTGTTTAGGCAAAAAATGACTTGATAATGTGTAGAACTAGACAAATTCCTTTTTCATCTAGTATATGTAGTACCAGAATTTTCATTTTTCAAAAAAATTATACATATATATAATATCTGCTGTTATACTTTCATTAAATTTAAAAAATAATATAAATCAGAAACTTCTCATGGTATCATTCTCTAAATACTCTAAATATTGTAACAGCTATGCCAGCTAGGAGGACTTCCAATTCAGTAAAGCCCAAACCTTGAGGGAGGACTGCCCAACACTGACTGTGGATTGAAAGAATGGAGATTCCACACCTTTTATAGCTTATTCCAAATATGGAAGTTAATGACATTTCATCAAGATTTTCTTTTCTCCACTGAACTGAAACCTTCCTGCCTCACCGTTGACCTTTTTGGTTTCCTCATTTATGTTAGTAAATAGGTAGATAGCAAATTTTGTTGAGGTCATTTTTCAGAAGACACTGCAAGATATAATGAAATTTGATTAAATTTCCAATGATCTTATAGATAAGCCAACACCTACAAGTGTAGTTTGAAGACAGGTTGTATTACACAGAAAATACTTACTTAGCATATTAGAAATAATCAGGAGAAAACTATCCTAATTAATACTGCAAAACAAGATGACAAATACAAGTCTGCAAATAAAGAAATGTCCAAATGTAAAATTTTATACTAAAGAAAAGTTGTATAATATAAAAAAAAGTTAACAATAAAATTAGTTTTTGAAGGGTAGTAACCATTAAGTTCAAATTCCACTAAGAGTTCAACCCCTTGACTCTACACATTGCAAAGAGATCTTTTCCTACAAGGATCAGAATTAAAATTGAATCTAGTGCCATATATTAGTCCACAATGTCTCACCTACTAAGTATAAGTTTATCAGAAATAAGCCAGTTCATTACGTACAGGGAAAGGGTACATTTTTTCCTCTTGGCTACCAAAAACTGAGAATTTGGTGGTTTAAAGAAAATAAATAGGGAATCATTCAAAACCATACAAATCCATGCTCTACTGCCAGAGAGCTCTATGGTCTGGTTGAAAATACTTAACCACTCAGTCTCAGTTCTCTCATCTCTAAATGGGTATAATAGGACCAGCCTTTTAGAATAGGGATTTTATAAGATCATGCATGTAAGAAATACAAAACACTATTTGACATAGACTTTTTGTTCAATGAAATTACTTCTTATTGGCTACTGGGTTCTCATTATTGCTTTTATTATTGTATTTGTATTCCTTTTGAAGGTAGGAAAGGAGAAATTCTGCATCTACCTGGTATTTATTTATGGTAAACTAGGTTAACATCTGTATCTTTTATATGTGTTATTAAAGAAATTATGTACTTTAATCAACAGGCAATTCCTCTATAGAAATAATTGGGAGGAATGGAAAAAAGAATTGGCTATGGGGAGAAAACTAAAAGATGGTTGAATTACAGACTCCATAATTTTTAAATAATTGAATGAAAAGAACACAACATCTTTCTATTTTTTCCGAATATAATTTCATAAGAGTACCTATTCTTGCTACTCTGAGGCAATGATGATGTGACCTTGGATTAACTCTCTTCAGAAAAAAATTTTGGTGTTTTAGAAAGAACATGGATTTGAAGGCAGACAAATTTGTGTTATAACCCCCAAATCTTTATCCTACTAAGTGTGTGACCTTGGACATGTCCTTTAATGGCTCCAAACATCACGCTTGTATTTTATAAAATGGAAATAGTCATGCAAGCTTGTCTTGAGAATAAAATATTATGACATTTATGTTGCAAGGTCACACATTTTTTCACACTGCTCTCAGATACACGAAAGAGACATAGCTTCCTCATAGTCTATTGGTCTTAGCTTTCTCTGAACACCTTTTCACCTCCTTGGGTAAAAAATAAAAAGCAATATTAGCATAATATAATAAGCCTAATCTCACAAAATGATTTAAACACTTTTTTTAGATAACTACATTTCTTTTGGAAGAATCATTCTTTCACATTTTTCCTCTTGTTTCTTTCCAAACAGGATGTAAGAATGGGGAGGTAGGAGCTGATGTTACCTCATGGCACTGTGTGGTTGAGGGCTCATTGCCTTGGATGTGTCTCATGTAGAAGAAAGTTTTTCATTTACAGTAGAGTTTGCCTACAACATATCAAAACTGTTATGTTTCATGCCAGCTAGCTTTAACCTCCTGAAATTGGTAAGAAACTATGAAGTCTGAGTAACTCTGGGATCCTAGACCTTCTTGAGCCAGGTTAAAACAAATTCATAATCACCAAAATCCAGGCTTGTTTTAACCAACTACAAGTCCAGTCATGGACTCAATCCTTCCTATCTAGCGTGTTAAAATGTAGTAAATATAACCACCATGGACTCCCTCTCCTTCTAGAGAGGGGTTTAAAAACTCCTGATTTTTTTTCCTCTCAGTAAACTGTAGAGTAAATTTCTCCACTAATGTGTGTTTTAGTTTTTGACAGTGTGTTGGTATCTTCCAAGGTGAAGATATAACTTTACCTAATACCATTCCTAAATCTATTTATAGTGTTTGTTAAGAAACTCTGCACATGGGGCACTTTGGACCTGTTTTCTCTCAGTTGCATCAGTAACTGGTGATCTTTCCTAATGATTTGGCCCATCAAGGCCCTGAAGCTTGCTGCAGACTCCACTTCCTTTCCTGACCCTGGTACCAGGTCCGCTCTCCGGCTGTTACACAGGGTCCCTTTACCTGAAGCCTTGGTGATATGCCAGCAAAGGTGCCAGTCAGATCCTGAGTTGAGTTGTACATCCTTCCCCAGCAGCCAGTGAAAGCATCTTAGACATTCCATGCCACATAGGAACCGACATCGTCTCAGGAGCACTTTCTATTAACCTATTCTGTAAAAGCCCTTAAAGGGAACAGGGCAAAAGCTCATGGAATATGAGGATTTAACTCAACATTTCTAGTATAGAGAGAAAATAAGCTGTGATACATATCTTCTGCTTCCGCTACCCTTCTCCCCTCATTCTTCCCACAATCACCTTGATGTGTTTAGCTTTTTAGTTCATTTCCTGTTAAAGATTCATTGTAAATCTTCTAGTCTACCCTATAATTTACCCACCCTTATGACTATTCCTAAAGGATAAGTGAAATATGAGGAGATAAATTAGCTTAATGACAATGGAATATAAATGGGGAGGTATATAGAAAATTAAACTTATTCTACATGTGGAATGTCTGGTATATAGTAATTATTTCAAATACGATTATTACGCTACCTAGAAATATAGCTTATAACATGGCCAAATGTCAAGTAATGGCTTCTTGATCTCAGATTACAGTCAGGAATGTAGTTAACTGCATGTGACTATAAAAGGTATCTAGATTATTTGCAAACTTTTAAGGAATCCTGTGAAGTGATAGGTAGGGATGGGAAATAGAGCAGAGCTCAATGGCATAAATAATCCATCAGAAAAATGGCTGTAAGAAGCTTGAGGATAAGGATTCATTATTTTTGTTAATAAATCTGAGAAATCAGATCTACCATGGGATGAGGGAGAATTTCTGTAAAAATCTTGCTCTTTATGAAACTTGTTCTTCAAATTTCAAACCTCAGTACCTTATGTGATTTGTAACAAAGGCCAAATGGTACCAAACAACTGATTCTAGCCCTTAAAGGAGGGACTCTCTAATTGCTAGTGTTTTAGTATAAAAACAACTACCCATGAATATCTATGTTACAACTACAAATGAGTCATTATGTAGCTGGTAAAAATATTATGAATGTATGTGCCATTATTTGTCTCATACTATTTTAAACAGAGTTTAGCTAGCTAGTCTGCAGATTTGTGCTGACTATAAATCATAGCTCTTCCTGCCAAGCCAAATCATATACTAACTTAATTATTCTAGGGTTTGGGTGTTAGCCTTTTGCCTTCCAGACACAGGTATTATTATTTTAATTAAGTAATGTGATCATTATATTATTAATCAATTTCCAGACAGCTCTTCTTTCCCAAAGCTCAAATATTTTACATTTATGAAATTCAAAGTGCTATCCCATGATAATTGTGGTTATTTTCTTATGTTATACATTTCACCATCAGTACTTTTAGAGTGTTCCCCCTAAAGGTTCCTGAACACTATTGGATTCTCACTCATCATGATATATTAATTACTGTCTCTAGTCTCCTGGATCCAGCCTTTCTATAAAAATTTCTCTAAACTTAGCTAGTACTGCTCTGTTTTCTCATAAACCTCGATGTGTATCTCTGCGTTTACCATTAGCACATTGTGTTATCTTTCTACTGTTTACTCCATGAGACTGAGATTTCCTTCCTTGTTATTCCTTTTACATGGGATATATGTATTCTTTCAATTACAAGTTCTATCTGTCTTAATAAGTGACTTGCCTTTTTCCAGTCTTTCTAAGACTATCCAAAAGCCAATTTTTTTCTCTCATTCTAAAAACCTGATTGAAATTTAAGCTGGAAGGGTGAGACAATGATAAAAATGACAGATGGACCTCTAAGTCTGGGTTAAAGTAATGTGCCATTGAATTATTCAGTAATGTGTCAGAGGATACTCTTTGAACTGTCTAAGTGAAGGTATGGATCATTGACTGGAAAATATCTGTAATGCATATCTTTTCTTGAAGCACAGTTTGTTCTCATACCTTGCCACTTCTCTGCCAAATTTTTTAGCCTCTTTAGTTTTCAACTTTACTATCTAGAGTTAATTTAATCCCATTAGCTCACTTGCCTTCAGACCTCAGCATGTGAAAATCTTTTGGGAAATCCTCTAAAAATGAGATCATCTAGCCAAGGGAATAAAAAAAAATCTGAGCAGAGATATGCTAATTTAAACCATAAATCAAGAAATCTGTATTGGCCTTCATATTTTGACTTACCAAATTCCAAGAGATAATTTTCTGTGTTATCCCAGCAAGTTGTTGTTGAGAGGCAGTAAAGTGTATAGGGTTTGGAATCAGACAGACATGAGCTTGAACCCTGAACTCATACTCTTAAATTATTCTTCCAGCGAGGATTCTTTTACATCTCTGAGCCTCAATTTCTTACCAGTAACAGAGAAATGACAATCTCCAAAGGATTGCTGCGCCATGAGAATTTGTGACTACCTGAAATGTTTAGCACAATGTCTGTCACATGGACTTGGTAGACATATAAGTAATGGTAATTCTTTTAACTTCCCGCACAACATTCCACTGTGATCACCCCATATCTTAAATATAAATTCTACCACTAACCCTGTAGATTGCCAGTGTTTCCTGGTTTCCAGGAGGTCACAGCCATACAGGCAATGTATTAGAAAAGAGGTAACCAGTGCTCTTAAGAGTCTGAAAAGCAACCTCAATTTATTCAAATAACACAGAATATTTTTATTCAAAGGGCCATTGAAAGGAGAACATGTTTATTTGGACATCTTCCTTGTAGGTGGTCTGAGAGGGAAGCCCATGATAACCACTATGTTTTTGTATGTTACATACTTTGCCAGTATTTTAGAGTGCACTTGTTAAAGGATCTGAACTTTATTGGATTCATCACTCAGTATTCCTCAACTATTGTTTCTAGTATGTGACTCCACACTCTCTATAAGAAGAATGCTATAAAAAGATTAGAAATCACCAGGCACAGTGGCTCATGCCTGTAATCCCAGCACTTTGGGAGGCCGAGGCGGGTGAATCACCTGAGGTCGGGAGTTCGAGACCAGCCTGACCAACATGGAGAAACCTCATCTCTACTAAAATACAAAATTAGCCAGGCATGATGGCACATGCCTGTAATCCCAGCTACTCAGGAGGCTGATGCAGGAGAAACACTGGAACCCAGGAGCGGAGGTTGAAGTGAGCCGAGATCATGCCATTGCACTCCAGCCCGGGCAACAAGAGTGAAATCCCATCTCGAAAGAAGAAAGAAGAAGAAAAGAAAAGAAAAGAAAAGAAAAAAAAGAAAAGAAAAGAAAAGAAAGAGAAAGAAAAAGAAAAAGAAAGAAAGAAAGAAAGAAAGAAAGAAAGAAAGAAAGAAAGAAAGGAAGGAAGGAAGGAAGGAAGGAAGGAAGGAAGGAAGGAAGGAAAGAAGGAAGGAAGGAAGGAAAGAAGAGAAAGAAGAGAAAGAGAAAAAAGAGAGAAAGAGAAGAAAAGGAAAAGATTACAAATCATGTCTAGAAAATCATCCTAGTGATAAATGTAGCCTGAAATATGTTACTGTCTATTAAAATTGCCAAATATTATTCTAGATAAATGCTCACTCCTTTATTCTCAACAATACTGCCACCAGTATTTGTCAACAATACTGCCCCAGTAGGGACTGAGACCCGCAAGAAACTCAATATTCTTGGCTTTTCTTAACTCTAACGTAGAAGCAGAGTTTGAGTTAAGCAATCTCTCAGGTTCTATAGGATCACTTCCATAACCCATCTCTGGTGATAAACATCTCTGAAGGTCAGGAGGGGGTTTAAGAGTCTCATGAGGATGCAAGTCAGGGAGAGGGCTAAAGGAACACTTTTTCTGAGACATCTCCCTGCACAGAACTCTGCTTGTGTGAGCTCAAGTCTTCTCTATCTCTTGGTGTTCTACACTCAGAACTCAGGTGTCCGCTCCCCAGCTGGCAGTTCCCTCTCCTAGAATGAAGGATAACAGTCAGTAAACAACTAAAGATCCTTAAGGAAATGAGATTGCCTGATAGTGGGATGGAAACAGGGGGAAAAGTGGAGTCAGACTATCCAGGACCAGCCTCTCATTCCTGGATTTTTGAAGGAAAAGGAACTAAGTGAACCAGTTGCCAGGACAACCTGCTGTTGGGGAGCGGGGGTGAAGAAAGAAATGGCTGACCTGTGGTTATTCCTGCTCCTGCCCCTCTCAGCCTTCCATGGAGTCAAAGGCTGTTTAGAATGTGACCCCAAATTTATAGAGGATGTTGGCTCCTTGCTGGAAAATCTGATACCTTCAGAAGTCCCTGGCCGAACTCAGCTGCTTGAACGGCAGATTAAGGAGATGATTCATTTAAGCTTCAAGGTCTCCCACAGTGACAAGAGGCTTCGGGTGTTGGGTGAGGGAAGCTTGAGTTCCTGAGAGTCCAGGGGCTTAAACGGAGAAGGGAGGCAAGGAAGAGAACACCTGGGTCTACATAACTTCCTGCATAGATATAATTATTCCCCTACATGTACCTTTACTCTCCCTCTCTAGCTGTTCAGCAGGTTGTTAAGTTGAGAACATGGTTGAAGAACGAATTTTATAAACTGGGCAATGAAACATGGAAAGGTGAGGTACTGTTTCAATGTTAAAAGTTTGTATTGCTCAAGCAAGCCTCAGAAAATTTGGCTGGGGAAAACAAAGATAAAAACAGACATAATTAACTTCTGAAGGGAAGAGCTACTTCTATTTTTTGACACCCCTTCCACTCCCTCTTAGGTGTCTTTATCTATCAAGGCAAGCTTCTCGAGGTCTGCCAAAACCTGGAATCCAAACTGAAAGAATTACTAAAGAACTTCTCTGAAGTTGGTAATTAAAACTTTCTATGTAACAGCACTGAAGTTATATGAAGGGAATAGAAAATGCGGGATGAGGGAAGAAATGCAAGTTCATAATAGAGTTATTTAGAATGGGTGGAGAGGTAACTGGAACTTAAAGGGTAAACAAAGACTACGTGGGTATAAATATGGCAAACTGTAGCTGGTTTTAAACTCATTAGAACTTTCTGATTCTCTTCCAGCTTGTTCTGAAGATTGCAGTGAGTACAGTACATGTGACGCCTTGAGGTTTCAGCCCATATTTTCCCATCTCCTTTGCTCTATATGGCCCTATCTCTCCCACCTGTTACACTGGGAAACCAATTCCTAGAGCTGTGGTTACAAGGGGTAACGTCAACAATACCTGATAACGAAACCTAGCTCATGAAATCTCAGACACCCCACATATTTTTGAGGTACTAGGAGGCCTTCTAACATATGGTTTACAACCCATTGACCCAGTATAAGCCGAGGCATCCTTTTCCCGCTTTTTCCTGGAGATCAGACTTACAGATTTTGATCCATCAAGAAACTTGATTTCTAGGAGAAGAAGAAATTCACAGCAATGCAAACTTGAGAGTCCTGGGAATGCTTGAGATCAAATCCTCCACACTTGATGTATGACTAAGGAACCCTCGTGCCATGCCCTCTTTCTGATTATCTTTCTTCTCCTCTTTATCAGTTGTGGTTGAAGGTCCCATTCTTGATTGTTGGACGTGTCTTCGCATGACTAACAGGTGCTTCAAAGGAGAATATTGTGGAGGTAACAAAGATCGTGGTATGGAATTTTGAAGGGACAGGGATCAAGGAGCAGGATTGCTCACTGATTTATTCTACAAGTATTTGTTGAGCATCTTTAATGGAGGTCATGGTAGTGTTACAAAATGGAGCTAGGCTGTTGGGTGAAATTTTGACCAGTATAAATAATTTGGCACTGAATCAACTGAAAGGCTGAGAAATGAAGAGGCTAGGCTTGGAATGAAGAAATTAGGCTGGGAAGAATTTTGCTGACAGCTATCAGCAACAGTTTTGTAGAACCTAGGAGACTAAAAGTAATAAAGGTCAATATAAGCATGGAACAGCGATGAAGTACTAAACAGGGCAAACTGAGGTTAAAAGAGTTTTCTATTCTGAATAAATGTCACAAGCTATTTCTCTTCTCCAAAACTCACTCTCATATTTTCCTGTTTCTCCTTCCAGACGAGGATCCAAGAAAGGCTGAGAATCGAGAGATTGCTCTATTTCTCATATTGCTGGCAACAGCTGTCATACTGGGAAGTGCTGTGTTACTGTGAGTTTCTTCTCTCCAAATAAACACTGGGTCAAATATTCCTTTTGCCAAGAGACTGCCCAAATTCCCTCTTCCTCCAAATGGAAATAAGGCAAAAGAAGTCATTTTAAATTCTGGGATACTGAAAGGAATAAAATGCAAAGTTTGACGGGATAATAGTTGGAACAAAAGGAAATGGAGAAGTATCCGGCAAAGGAAAAAAAAAAAAGCAATGTATAACTGGCTTAAAGAATGGGGCTACTGATATTGAAGTTGGAATTATTTTCTTTTCCTACTCTAGATTCCATTTTTGCATCTTTCATCGGAGGAAAATGAAGGCAATACGAAGGTCACTAAAGGAATATGTGGAGAAGAAACTTGAAGAATTAATGGGGAAGATAGATGAGAAGGAGGAGAAAGACTTTAGACTCAGAAAATAAACACATCAACATGGACAAGAAGTCTTTCATGATTCTCTTAAGTGTTGACTCTAAGTACAAAACTGGGAGGTAAACCCTTTCTTGGTCATAAAGTCATAGTATTTTAAAACTGAGATAGAACTTAGAGTTTCTCTAATGAAAATGCTTATTGATATCCTGAGACAACGGAAGTAATGAGAGAGCAAATAATTTGGCCAGAGTTGTACAGAAAGTAATGCTGGTATGTTGCAATGCACAGGAAAGATAATATGCTGGATAGTAATAAACAATGCATCGTTAGTAACTCTGATTAATGGCTGTAACTAGGATAAGTTTCACATTTCTAAGGCTGCTTTTTACTTTATTGTTTTGTTACTGTTTTCATATTTATCATTAGGTTCAAGGTGGACAATTTTCCTTGATAATACACAACACTTAATCTTCATTATTACACACACACACAGGCAGGAAAAAAAAAAGGCCCAAAGTATTAGTCCTGGGTAGCTGAGGTTTGCCCCAATTATTTCCCCCTGGATCTATGTTCCAAGGCCACGTTGGATACGATTTTTTTTTATTATTTTTGGTTGTTTCCACTGAATACTTTTTTAGTATGTGTAGCACTCTAAATAGTGCTTTACATGTGTTATCCATCTGAATTCTCACAACAGCCCTATGGATAACATTGCTATTATATCTGCTTTGGGGATGAATAAACAGAAGAATCTCTAACTCAAGGTCACACGGGTAAGTAATCTAAGCTCTGACAAACTCCTCTCCTCCAGTGTCTGACCTCTGATCATCCAAACCATTTGATTGGTATTGACAGCTATCAGCATATAGTTATGACACATTAATGGAGAGATAATTGTGGCTTTATTGTCTTTATATACCCTTCATTACACAGTTGGTATATGGCAAAGCCTGAAATAAAGCTGATGCCTAGTTAACTGTAAAATTCACGACCTTTTCACCCTATGTTGTTTCCTTTTATTCCGGAACTTATTTTAGAAGATAAAAACCATCATTTAGCAGCAGGAAATAGTTTCGAGAGTCCTGCTTTAGGGGAGGGTACAGGTATTTGTAAATCTTTCACACATAGATCTCTGAGTGCTTGCTTACAGTTGCCGTTATAATAATGAGATAAATGAGAACGCATTTGATGAGGACCTGAACCCAAATATCTCTCAAGTGCTAAATTTAAAATTCATGTAAAATTCCCAGATAAGAGTGTTTGTCAGGCATCTACCATTTCCCAGTGATTTAACTTTAATCTCCTCAAATATCTTGTTGAGATATATTAACTTCATTCACAGTCTTAATTATTGCCTTTATATTGTGTTTTTCATTATAACTATATGTAAATGGAGTAACATACATTTTAGATTTTTAAGATATTTTTGTTCCGTGGATTTTTATTTATATACTTTATTTTATATCTAATTTTATTACTTTGTTATACATATATTTTATTTTATATACTTAAGGTATTAACATATTGGCTTGTTGTTCCTTTTCCCCCCTGCTGCTACTCCACACTCCTCACTCCTTTCTAGCAAATATTGGATAACAATTTAGGATAGATCTTTCATGGTTTTTGTTAAAGCCTAAATAATTAAAAGTAAATAGACATACATACATATGAAAACATTTATGGATGATTTTTTTTGCAATTAAAACAATTATAAACACTTTTTCATATGTTGATTTTCATACTTAAGTACTTTGTGGAAATTATTTAAGTGATATAAGTCTAATTCACTGTTTTGGTAGTTATGTACAACACCATAGTGTGGGGGCACCATAATTATTCCAATATTCCTCTACTGATAGGAAATCTCTTAATGTTCCTTTTTATTACTATGAATAATGCTGCAGTAAATATCTGTGTACATATATCTTTACTTACTAATAATTTTATTTATAAGAAATAATGTTACAGAATTGGGATATCAAAATGAAAGTTATATGTACTTTGAAATGTGATGACTGTGACAGAAATGATGTAATAATGTGCATGTATATCAGTAACAACCAATTGTTCATGTTTGCCACATCCCCACCAGCAACAGGTAATACAGCTCTTTTAAATTTTGCAGTCTGATAAATATGATAATCAATTTACTTATATTCTCTAGTGTGTCAGCGTCTTTACATAGGATTCAGTGCCATTAGAATTAGTCCCACAGTGAGTTACCTATTCATACACTCTGCTAATTTTAATCTGAAAAATTTTTGTCAATTTAAAAGAGGTTCTTCCATAACATAAATATTAACTCTAGCATCTCTTTTGCAGATGTATTTTTCCCCAAAGCTATCACTGGACAGTTGAATATTTAAAGTGTTATTTTATCTATCTATACATCTAACCACTCCAGGTCTTTTTACCCATATTACATAAAATAAAAACCCATTTATTTTCACATATTCACTCTATAACCAACTACTTAAATTTGTTTTTAAATTTTATTTTAAAGTCTCTTGAATTTTTTAGATATTCAGTCATATTTCTGTCCAAAACAAATGTTTTCTATTTTCTTTTCTATGAGTACCAATCATTTTGCTTTTTTAATTATAGTGTATTTGTAAGAATCTTAAGTCAGTCCTGAATAATAACATAGTTATTATTTTAAAAAGAATGAGAACTCAATCATTATATAACTGTAAGTCTGTAAACAGCAAATGCCGAGAAAGTTAAAACATTAACTCTTAAGCAAACTGTAAATTGTTATATTGGGATTATTTCATAAAACCTGAAATTATATTAGAACACCCATTACGGTTACTTTGAGGTTAAAAAATTCTAGTCCTATGGAGAAGAATTTTAATGTTCAAGTTTCTTTATATAATATCACTGCCTTGAGATGGTTAAATCTTAAAACCCTTCATGAACTGGTTATATTTTATAATAAATTAGTTCAGTCCTTATCAATAATATCATTTCTTTGTCTTCTTCATCTCCGAATATACAAAAGATTTTCCAGGAACCAGAAAAATAAATACCTTAGAAAATAAGAAAGTACCTAGGAAACTGTCACCGGGAAGAAAAATGTTCTCTCCCTCAATCTTGCTTAGCTCTGTTAATAATCTCGTTATCTCTTTTTGTGACATGCGATTTTATGTAAAAGAAGAGAAAGAGAAGCAAAATTGCCAAAATAAAACAAACCATATTAATATTATGATTAAATATTGACTATAAAATCAAACAAGGTTTGTGTCCAAAAATTAGGGGGAAATAATTACACGCCTTAAGAAAAAGGAAACTAAAAGTGGATGAAGGATAAGTAAGGGAGTTTAGACAAAAGCAGTAGATGCCAAGGTCCTCGTCATACATACATGTACATGCACACATATGATACCTTTATTCTTTGTTATGAAATATTGGAGTGTGACTCTTTAGGGATGAAAATACAATATATGACATCCACAATTTCAAGAAGAAAAAGAGGGGATAAATTCTATTGATTCAATAAAAACAAGAAAGAAGAAACAAATCAACAGGGCAAAATGTAACACAATAAGCATAATAAATATGTAAACGAAGTAAATATATTAATCAGAAGATCAACTATTAGATTGGATATTTTAAAATCTAATTATAGGCTACTTGTAAGATAGCAACCTAAAACAACATGAGAAGGTAAATGTGAAATGAAAGAATACCTAGCAAAACTTACCCAAAATAAAGCAGGTGTTTATTGATATTAGCCAGAAGAGAATGTAAGCCAAAGAACACTAGCAAGAATAATGTGATAATATAATATGAAATCATATGAGCCTAACAATATAGTCTTCTGATTTTAAAAAAGGAAAAAGATTTTCACAATCATGATGGGAAAGTGTAGTCCTCTCATTTAGAATCTGATAAATCAAAAGAAAAAATGTTAATAATACTATAATTCGTAGAACACAATGAACAACTTTAAATGACATGATGCGTTAAACCCATACTCAACTAGTAAATAGATTTTTCTTCTTTCTAGTGAAGAAGGAACATATATAAAAATTAATAACATGTATGGCTTGAAAGACACCAGCTGGTTTTCTCCTAACTACATCCCTTTCCTCTTGGACACATGGTTAAACTACATTTCTCAGTCATCCCTACTGTATGATGGGCTATGAAGCTGAATTCTGGCCAATGGACTGTGGGTAAAAGTGTATTAAACATTTTCAGGAGCATCTAAATTTAAAGGACAATCGTCCAGCCTCTTTCTTCCCTGATAAGTGGTAGGATGTCAATATACAGGAATATCTTAGAATCCTGAAGATGCCTCTTAGTTGGAGTATTTGTTTTAGATTTCATGAGTGAAAAATATTTATTTGATTAAGCTTCTGATATTTTTAGAACTACCATTAACTGATCTAATACGTAGGCCAAAAAGGAAATTTTAACAAATTCCAAAGAACTCATAAAGAACAATCATTCAGACCATGAGCAACAAAATTAAAACCACAAAGGATATTCCCTTATTATATATATTGGAAACTGAAAAATTCTATCTCTAAATAATTCCTGAATTAAAAATGAATCTATAAAGCAAATTATAAAATACTTACAGCTAAATAACAATAAAAATATTACCTATCAAATCTTGTGAAATGTACTAACTATGCATTTAACAATATAACATTCTAATATATATCAGAAAGATTTTAAAATACATACATATTTATGTATTTATATATATATATGTATATGTATTGAACAGGGTATTTAAATTAAGCAAACAGAACGGCTGGGTGCAATGGCTCATGTCTGTAATCCCAGCACTTTGGGAGGCCGAGTCACTTGTGGTCAGGAGTTCAAGACCAGCCTGACCAACATGGTGAAAACCTGTCTCTACTAAAAATACATTAGTTGGGGGTGGTGGCGCGCACCTGTAACCCCAGCTACTTGGGACACTGAGGCAGGAGAATCATTTGAACCCAGGCGGAGGAGGTTGCAGTGAGCCGAGGTTGCACCATTGCACTCCAGCCTGGGCAACAAGAGGAAAACTCCGACAAAAAAAAAATAATAATAATTAAGCAGGTAGAAAAAGAACAAACTAAACTCAAAGCATGTACAAAAAGGGAACATTAGACTGTATCATAAATGAAATATTAAGCATAAAAAGGTGACTAACACTGAATGCTAATAAAAAAGTTTTCATCCACACTGAACAAAATTTTTAAAATAAAAGATATTTTTCATAAAACAAATTTGAAAGTAGCAAAACTTAAGATAGATTTGTTTTTATATCTTAACAGACTCTTAAGCTAAATTGCAAAAATATTTAAAACTTGGGTGAAAGGGCTATTTAAAATAAAAGTACAAATTACCAATATCGACACTGGAAGATAAAAGAAGCCCCCCACCAAAAAAAAGTCAATATTCTTTAAATAAATTTTAAAATGAGTCAGGCACAGTGGCTTACACCTGCAGTCCTAGCACTTTGGGAGACTGAGATGGGAGGATCGCTTGAGCTCAGGAATTCAAGACAAGCCCAGGCAACATAGTGAGACCCCATATCTACAAAAATAATAATAAAAATAAAAATTTAAAAATTGTATTAACACAATTGAAAACAAATGCCATGCTTAGAGAAAAGCCCAGAGTAAAATAAAACATGTTGACTGATTTTACCTTCATGGTGGAACTATGGTTTTCTTCCAGTTTAAGTCTTTTTATTTGGTCGTGTCCTTCAATAGGAAATACAGGAGGACAAGTAAGTTTCACAGAAAAGGTTCAAGTTCAGTTTTGAAATATTAAGTATGAATACTGCTGGGATATTTAAAAAGATATGCCTTCAGCGTTTGGACTTACATACATGAACATAGCTAGTGAAACACATTTCAAAGGCACTAGAACACAATAAATAGCAAAGCTGAAAATACTACTGAGGTCACCTAGCTAGAGGCTGGTGAAGAAGAGATACAGACCAAGGACAGAATACTAAAGATCACTACATTATGGTAAAATCAAAATAAAACTCTAAGTGAACTGTAAGGCAAAGCCAGCAAGATAATAACTATTAAAATACTTATACTATTAAGATAACCCAAAATCCAAGCTGTTCTATGCAAACTTATTCCTTTCAATGACTTTGAGATGATGCTGACTTTGAGTTAGAATAATGAAGAATTCCAATCAGCTTTGGACTACGTGGTTTTTAAAAATTTTCATTTCCATAAGTTTGGGGGAAACAGGTGTCATTTGGTTACATTAGTAAGTTCTTCAGTGGTGATTTGTCAGGTTTTGGTGTACCCATCCCCCAAGCAGAATACACTAAACCCAATTTGTAGTCTTTTATCCCTCACCCCCCTCCCACTCTTTACCCCAAGGTCCCCAAAGTCCATTGTATCATTAGTATGCCTTTGCATCTTCATAGTTTAGCTCCCACTTATAAGTGGGAACACACAATGTTTGGTTTTTCCATTCCCGAGTTACTTCACTTAGAATAATAATCTCAAGTTCCATCCAAGTTGTTATGAATGCCATTAATTTATTCCTTTTAATGGCTGAGCAGTGTTCCTTCATATATATATATCACATTTTCTTTATCCACTCTGATGGAGATTTGTGCTGGTTTCACATTTTTGCAATTGTGAATTCTGCTGCTATAAATATGCATGTACAAAGTATCTTTTTCATATAATGACTTCTTTTCCTCTGGGTAGACACCCAGTAGTGGGATTCCTGGATCAAATTGTAGTTCTACTTTTAGTTATTTAAGGAATCTTCACACTGTTTTCCATAGCGGTTGTATTAGTTTACATTCCCACCAGCAATGTAGAAGTGTTCCCTTTACACCACATCCATGCCAACAGGATATGATGCTATAGTTAGAAAACCCAAAAGACTCCTCCAAAAAGCTTTAGAACTGATAAATGAATTCAGCCAAGTTTCAGTATAGAAAATTAATGTACACAAGTCAGTATCTCTGCTATACACCTACAGCGACCAACCTGAGAATCAAATCAAGAACTCAACCCCTTTTACAATAGCTGCCAAAATTTAAAAATAAAATACTTTTGGAATATACCAAACCAGGGAGGTGAAAGACCTCTACTAGGAAAACTGCAAAACACTGCTGAAGGAAATCATAGACAACAAAAACACATGGTAATATATCCCATGCTCATGGATGGGTAGAATATTGTGAAAATGACCATATTGCCAAAAGCAATCACAAATTCAAGGCAATTCTCATCCAAATACCACCATCATTCTTTAAAGAACTAGACAAAACAATTCTACAATTAATATGGAACCCCCAAAGAAGAGACTGCATAGTCAAAGCAAGACTAAGCAAAAACAACAAATCTGGAGGCATCACATTACCTGACTTCAAACTATACTATAAGACCACAGTCACCAAAACAGCATGGGACTGATATAAAAGTAGGCACATAGACCAATGGGACAGAAGAGAGAACCCAGAACTGATCTTTGACAAAGCAAACAAAAACGAAGTGGAGAAAGTACACCCTATTCAACAAATGGTGCTAGGATAATTGGCAGGCCACAGGTAGGAGAATGAAACTGGATCCTCTTCTCTCTGCTTATACAAAAGTCAATTCAAAATGGATCAAGAACTTAAATCTAAGACCTGAAACTATAAAAATTCCAGAGGTTAACATCGGAAAAACCCTTCCAGACATTGGCTTAGGCAATGACTTCATGACCAAGAATCCAAAATCAAATACAACAAAAGCAAAGATAAATAGGTGGGACTTAATTAAACTAAAGAGCTTCTGCAGAGCTAAAGTAACAGTCAGCAGAATAAACCAACGATCCACAGAGTGGGAGAAATTATTCACAATCTATACGTCCAACAAAGGACTAATATCCACAATCTAGAAGGAACTCAAACAAATTAGAAAGAAAAAAACCAAATAATCCCATCAAAAAGTGGGCTAGGGACATGGATAGACAATTATTACAAGAAGACACACAAATGGTCAACAAACATGAAAAAATGTCCAACATCACCAATGATCAGTGAAATGCAAATCAAAACTACAATGCAATACCAACTTACTCCTGCTAGAACGGCCATAATCAAAAACTCAAAAAATAATGGACTCTTTTTTTCAAATGGGTGCTCTTCTATCTGCACAATCTACTGCAATTGCTTCATCATATAAATCCAGAATCTGGACTTTATTATTTCAAAAATCACCAGAATTAGAAGAAGCCTTTTATGTTTATGTGTTTATCATACAATAAAGTCAAGATGATCTAATTAAACTATGTGTTCATTCACTAGGAAAGGTCTTGTGGTACTTCTGTTTTTTAAATGTAAACATGATACAAAATTAATTGCTTACAATTCTAATAAGCTTGAGCTAACAGTTAACATAACAAAGCATGGCTATGTAAAAACATCCTTCCAACAAGCAAATGCTCAAGCAAAACCTCATTTATATCAATAAATAATACAAATCATTTTATTCTGAAACAACTATATTTAACACATACTCCAATGTCCTGATGTCAGTCCTTCATGAAGCTTAGTTCTAAGGTTTCTTGAAGAGCTACAAATCATTAGGGAAAAATATTTATCTGATAACATTCAACCCTAGCACTGATGGTATAGTTTCTGAGATCCTATTTTTCTTGGAGCTACTTTATTAACAATCAGTATTTTCCATGTATATGTGTGTGTGTGTGTGTGTGTGTGTGTGTCTGTAGGAGGCAGCAGACAGAGATGAGGTTTCACTTAGCTTTTATTGGGTGATAACATAATAATTTATTTTATCTAAAGATAACATTAAAACATGATAGCAATTAAAGTACTCATATGTTATTAGATAAAATCTCAACACATAAAGTATCCGATAAAATATAAAAATAAAAGTGAATAGTATCAAATAACAGTTGAATTAATACTGGAAGCTTCTTAATTTCCATTTACTAATATTCTTTCTAACCTTGCTCCCTTACATTTTGACTCAAAAGAAGGTTTCACCTTCTTCCATCTTAGATTAATGCTTCCTGTTTTGTTTGTTTGTTTGTTTTTAGACGGAGTCTCGCTCTGTCGCCCAGGCTGGAGTGCAGTGGCGAGGTCTCAGCTCACTGCAACCTCCGCCCCCCGGGTTCAAGTGATTCTCCTGCTTCATCCTCCTGAATAGGTGGGAACACAAGCGCCTGCCACCACGCCCAGCTAATTTTTTGTGTTTTTAGTAGAGACCGGGTTTTACCATGATGGCCAGGCTGGTCTCAAACTCCTAACCTCGTGATCCGCCTCTTCCTCCCAAAGTGCTGGGATTACAAGCGTGAGCCACCGCGCCCTGCCTCCTTACGTGTTTTTTACATCCTGAACTGCAGTCACTTCTAGAGCATTCCTTCATCATTTATCTCCAATCATTACCCCCTTTTCTCGATCCTAGGTCCTTATTATTATTATCTGTTACTAGGAATTCAAGCCTCTTTATCCTGTACCCAGCCCTCTATGACTAACTTCGTACAGGAGCACTCTATTTCTCATGACTGTTTCTATATTTCCGTTCTCCCCTCAAATCACCCCAATCTGCATTCTCCTAACCATCATATGGAGATTTCTCCCTCCAAGGCTGACAGTGATCTCTTTGTTGTTATCTTCAGAGTTCTCTTCATTCCTCAAGCTACTTGTCAGCTATAAGATTTGCCAGAGTGCTAATGGTTCCTTCTTAAAATACCCCTTGTGGTACACTAGGCACATGTTCTTACTTTTGTTCTTGTTTTTTAGATTTTTTTATGTTTAAACCATGTTTTAGTTGATTTTTTGAGCTCTTCCTCTTCTTCTCCATACTCATTAGATACTGCAATAAGAGAACTCATTTCAAACCTTTTCCTGCGTTTTACCTGGAGCAATCTCACCCACTGGTGTGATTTCCAAGACCACATAATAATAATATCTCCAAATTCTTAGGCTTCTGTTTGCACCCCCTTCTCAAGTCCTCAGTCCTTATTTCTGAATACCTACTGGATATATCCATCCAGAAAGACAATGCTAATTTAAAAATGGGCATGCCTAACACTGAACTTAACTTAAACCATTTCTGATTCTATATAATTTATCTTAATTGAGGGTTCTTGAAGGATTTTTAGTTATCTTCCCAAGAATCTCTCAAAATTATTTTAAGCCAGTTTTGTACAGATAAGAAAACTGAGGCTTGTCACATTTAAGTAACTCCTTCCAAGCCCCATAATTCACAAGTTGTGGAGGCAGGATTCAAACCCCAAATCTTAACCTTTTCACTAGCTAGCAGAGGTCCCATGGATAATATAAATAATCCAGAAAGTAGAAATCTCAGTATTTTCTAGAGTCCTCTCTCTCCTTCATCTGTCCTAGCCAGTCACTCTTCAATTAGCACTGATTTTTCACTCCTAAAAATCTCTTGAATCTCCCCAGCTACTGTCAAATTTGAGGTCCTTCATTCTTCTCTCATGGCTACTACAGTGGTCTCCTACTCAGTTTCCCTGAGCCCAGCCTATCTAGGAGCCAAATTCATCGTTCCTTTTGCACTCAGAAATATCAATCTTAAATCACAAACCAATGTCAAATCCTTGATTAAAATACTCCATTGCCTCTTCTACTTCAAAAAGAGAAGTGTAAACTCTTTCATACAACATTTCACATGTTTTATATTTTACCAACATGCTTTACGTATAATTTCACCTTTGGTCAATTGCCTTCCCAAACCTTAATCTCTACTTAGAGTTTGCCAAACATATTAGGCATTTTTTTTTTTTTTAGCTTATAGACAATACTTGCTATATTCTTGTCTTGATTGCCTGGTAATCTTTCTCAGCCTTCAACATTATTGTCTTTCAAAACCCACATTTAAAGTAATCTCTTTTCATAAGGGCTTTTCTGAGATGGTTAGAATTGATCACCCAAAACCTTTGGAATCCACTACAATTCACATGCTTTTGTAGAGCCTTTTTAATAAATGACTGTGATTGGTTTTCAAGTCTCTTTCCTAGACATGAAATTCTCAGGGATAGGGACTATGCTATGCTTATCTTTATAGTCACAGCATCTAGCAATGTATCAGGGAACATTTCATCAGCTTAAATGTCACCTACTCAAGGAAGAATTTTTCCTGAATCTTCATATTATGCTAGCACTTCCAATTACACTGTGTCATTGCTTACTTTTCTCGCTCTGTAGGAATTAAGGAATATTATATAACTGTAAATTAATGTCTTACTTCAAGAGGTCAGAAATCACATCTTCTGTTTGTTCATAGATGTACCTATCCCCAGAGCTCGTTAAAATGCCTGGCACAAAAAAGATGAATATTGGATGAATAAAATTATGAATATACAAATAAAATATTGATGAATTCTATCACTTGAAATTGAGTATAACCCAAGTATTCTTAATAGCATCATATATATTTTGTCTGCCACATTGTCCACTGTAGCACTCGCACAGTAGACAATGTGGCGGTATTTCATTTTATGTCCTTTATTTAAAGGATGTTAAAAATCCTTTGCAGCTTGATGGCCAACATTGCCATGAAATAAAGGCTATATGTACCAAATTCGCAAATCAAGCACACAGATTTCTAGTGTTTAACCTAGTTCAGGTGCACGCAAATGAAGTTTTCAGCACCTCCACTTGCTTCTCAAGGAAGCTAGGTTGACTCTTCCCCTTCAGCCTGCCTTCCTGCCAAATGGACCAGAAACTCAAAGAAGCTGAGAACTTCCTAGGAGTTCTAAGAACTTTTGGCATTGATCTACACCTGGAGATTAACTCGGAGATAAAGAATCTGCAGCATATTCCCCAAAGTTACCCTTATTATAGGGATAGGGTGGGAGTTGGGTAAGGGACAGTAGAGACGTTGGTATTTATGTAACAAATTATCTCAAGATCAATAAACACAGAAGATTCTGGAACAGGACACCAAGCCATTGTTTTTCCTAACTTCAGGATGCATGTTTTTATTGTTCAACTGTCCTAAAAATAGTTGAATATCAAGACTGACTGAAAGGACAATAGAGAGAATGAAAATCAGAGAGAATGGAGGAAACTATCTGAAGAATTGACAAAGGACACTTTGCACTCCACTTCATCTCAAGTGGTCTGCCAAACTTTAGGTCCTCAGGTTTGCATTCCCAGATACAGCACTGCTAAATTTTCTGTGTAGTTTCACACTTGGGTGTGCATCTTCCTCTTAAAGAGGAAACAAAAACTCTCGCCAATCAAAGGTCAACATGGGCAGGTAGGCATGTTTGTCTAGCATTTGCTTAGGATGGTTATAAGGCTTTCTATGAGGGATTACTCTTGAAACATTTAAAGCCTTTACCTAATGAGGCTTCATGAATCTGCTGATGAGGTGACCCTTCATGATTTCTGCTGAAAATACTAATAAGCACAGGCTCTTCAAGATTCAGAATTCTTCATTCTTCTTTCATCTTCACTCTCTCCATTGTACTAATAATGTCAGAAAATGTTCAACAAGATTTTCTAGTGAATAAAGCACTTCCTGGCTTTATGTTTGGTGCTTTGGAAATCTATATGAAGAATACTTTCAAGCCAACAAGACATCATTTATTAAGTTGTTGTTCTACAACAGATAACCTCAGTCTGGGCTATGAAAACAGCCCAAAGAGAGTTCAAAGAAAAGGGTGAAAAGTATTAAATACAGAGTTTGTGATGCAGTCCTTATTAAGGCATACCAAACCCTGGCTAAAAACCAACAATGTTTCCTTGAAGAAAATGCAAGGAAAAATTACAATCATTATCTCTGGGTGGTATGGGTTACAAGTGATTATTGTTTTCCTCTTTTTGCTTGTTAGTATTCTGATTTCTCTGCAGTGAGCTTGTATTTCACTTATGTAGAGAGAAAGGCTATTTTAATTTAACATGAGGGCAATAAGACTTCCATGGCAAACACAATGTAATACAATTTGTTCCAAACTGTCCGAAGGATTAATCTAATCCAGTTCTTAGCTATGGACTAGATTTGATATAACAAAGTGCCCCAAGTTAATGTTCCATTAGATTTCTACCCTGGGAAATGAAATTTGTTTTAACATTCTTTTTTCTGTCCTATAATTCTAGGAAATCGCTTTTGTTTTAAAGGTTATTATGGTAAAATCCTTTATATGTCTCCGTGTAAGGCATTTAATACCATATTGTAGGCTGAAAGAAGACTGAAATACAGTAATACTTTTAAAAAATAATTAAATTTGTTATTATTGGCCAGACTGAGTGGCTGAGGCCTATAATCCCAGAACTTTGGGGAGGCTGAGGTAGGAAGATTACTTAAGCCCAGCACTTAAGGGCAGCACAGCAAGACTCCATCTCTATATATTAAAAAATGAATAAAAAATTAATTAAATTATAAAAATAATTGTGTTATTATTAAAGCAACATAATAATGTATTTGTCTGTCATTGATCATAAGACACTAAATGCTAAAAAGTCACGTTCTTGATCCTGAGCCCTATGACAGTTCAGGAATCACAAGCTACTGACCTGCCAACAGAGCAAGGAGCTGCTTCTCTTTTGGTCCATTTGCTACCCACTCTCACTCTGCTGGCACTAGTTCCTCATTCTGGTCACTATATCCCATCTATAACCTTGTTACCTCAAATATATTTCCATGTATTTTCCTCTTCTGTTCCCATAGAAGTTTAACTTAAACCACATATATAATTTTAAACTTTCTAGTAGCTGTATTAAGAAAATAAAAAGAAACAGGTAAAACTAATTTTAATATATTTTAACCCAAATATCCAAACCATTTCAACATCCAATCTATGTAAAATGACTAAGGAGTTATTTTGTTTATTTATTTTAGCACTAAGTCTTCAAAATCTGCTTTGGGCTTTATACTTTCAGCACATCTCAATTTGAAATTTTTGGCTGCAAATACTCAATCTGTATTTACATAACATAAAATGTATTCCTGAAAAAGTAAATCCAAAGTTGTTCCAAATATACTTAAAAGGTTTTCAAACACTGAATCCAGTGATGGTTTTTAAATTTACCTTAATTAATGTTAAATAAAATTTAAAATTTAGTTTGTCACATTAACTACAGTCCAAGTGATCTACATCCACATGTGGCTAGTGGCTACTGTATTGGACAGCAGAGGTTTAGAATTCACAGGCTAGTTTCTGCTTCAGACCTTCATATGCAGGATACTTATTTTTAACAGGAATTAACCTTCAGATCTGGCCCCCACATACAAGCCCAGCAGTGGCTCTTACAGACTTACAGACGACTTCTACAAAGGACATATATGTGAGAATAACCACATCCAACACATATGCATGTGAAAAAAGTTTCAGAATACATTCCCTTCTGACAGTGATTCCTGGTATATAATGGCTCCTTTCTGGGGGAACAACAATTGTACTTTGAATTTATATGGAATAATTCCTGGAAGAACACAGTATTTTAAAAATATAAATGAAGAATCTTAGAAAATGTAAATGAAAACATAAATGACCTACTTGGAGATATGTATGCATTCTATCAGGTATTAAAGATTCATTTATTATGAACCCAAAGATAGTCTATTGTAGTACTCCAAAGCAATAAATCCTGAGAGTCACTTATTGTACTTTTCTTGCTTGCGACTGCACTGGGGGCTTTTTCTGTCTTTAACTCATCCCCTCTTTGAAAAACACATCTAAGAAAAGAAAATGGAAGGAGAGAAAAGGAGATGTTCCATATAGTCTTTGTTGGAACAGAGAGAGTACTGTTTTGTTTTGAATTTGCAGGGATAGATGGAAGGGACTTGGGCAAAGATTCTTGCATAAATGATTTGTATTGATTTCTGCATTTAAAATTCATCAGTGAGAAGATAAATTTCCACAAACTTTCAAACCATATAGGGGGAAGAGTTTCCTTTATAATCACAATGTCTCTATCAATATAATAGAAGAATAATGCAGCAATTATAGGTGGAACATATGCTTTATATAAGAACATGAGCATACATGTTTCACCTAACAAATGGCTATTCTGCGTTTCAGATTTTGCACTGTTATCTATCCACACATTTATGATTTTATATCTTTTTTCTTATCGTTTTTAAAATGCATAATATATTTTGAATTATATGGTTTCTTTACAATGATTTACACATAAACTAAAACAAACATGCTTTATGGCCACAATGTGAGTAATTTTAACGTGTTTCTGAGGAGGTCAAGATTATTTGTTCAGAATATTGCTTCCATCATCAGTGACTTTATTCATGTACCACAAAAAAACAGCACTGTTTGATAGAAACATAACAAATCACAAATGGAAGCCACATGAGTATAAATATTTTCCTCTCGCTGTTAAAAAGTTAAAAAGAAACCAGTGAAATTGACACATCTCATTAAAACTTATATATCCAAGTACAATATTTTACCTTTTTTTCAAAGAAGATAAAGCATAAAAATAATACAGAAATATGGCCTGTATTTTACACTTACAGCCTAAATCAATTCAGATTAACCACATTTCAAGTACTTAGTAGCCACACATGACTAGTGGCTGCCATATTGGACAGCAGAAGCAGAAACAATATTTATAGTGAAACTGGTCCAGTTTTCTGAATATGTTACTTTGTCAAGCAAATCGAACACAAGGCCAGGTCAAAATTAATTTTCAACAATCTCTTCATGTTAAAATTGCACATTTACGAAAACAAAATTTAAAGAAATCTTTATTCTTTCTTAAAAAAAAAAAGTGTAGCCTGGTCTACAGAACGTAACACTTTTCCATTCTTTTCTACTTCTGTTATCAGCAAATTTTCAGGTCCGGCTCACTAGATCCATATAGAACAGACAGTTAAATATCCTTGATCACAGTTTAAATCAGTCCGTGCAATTAGTTCACATAATTACCTGTCAGTGGACTATGTCATTAGTTTCTTTTTTTTTCCAAAACATTTTTTAAAATCTAACATCTTCAAAGCTCCCTTAGAAAATTGAACGAAATATCAGAATGACATACTCTGAGTGAAAAATGTTAATTTCTATCTCACCCTTTCTTCTATTCAAATGCATGATTTTTTCCAGTGTTGAAAAATCTTCAGCATTAATCTCTGTGACTTAAAGAATAACCATATCTTACAGCACAGTTCAGTAAGACATAAGATATGTAGCAGACATATTTACAAAAAGAATATATCCACAAGCTATTACACTGTCATACACTAGAGCACTTGTCTGCCTATGTGATATTTTTTCTCCATGTTCAATGGTGCATATCAAGTTAACAACCACAATTTATTATCTAATGTATTCTGTGATTAATGAGATAGCTCATATTTTAATCAGCAATAGATTTCTTCTCAATGAGATCTACTTGCCTTAAGCACAATATAGTCATAGAAACTAAACTTTTTACAATAGCTTTTTGTCTACTTTCCTATTTGTTTTTAACAAAAGAGATTTCATGTGAATGCTATTAATAGATTTAATAAATCATTTCATGATATCCCTGTATTTTAAGAGACCTATTGGTTTAGCTCTACTAGGGTGCTTTGTATTTGGAATTAGCAACAACAATGGTAAAAATAATAACTACAGTTTATTGATTATCTTCCACTAAGTCGAAAAGTATCTCTCTTTTCTTCTTACCACTAGAGAATTTTTTACTGCTTGATTTTACCTATCACAATTATAACTTATATTGCATTCACTTATGTATTATCAGTGTACCTCATGCTTGATTATAAGCTACTTAATAAAAAGAATGACATTATACCTATTTTTAATATTTTATAAAAACTAGCAGAGTAACTTACATAGTAGATGCTTCATAAAATATGTGGGCTTTGTATATGAATCACTGTAAGTAATCCAAACCAAAACACAGAGTTATAATAGCTATGTCAGCTATTATATGTTATACTGCAATAGGAATATTCAGTGGTTACTCTGTTCTAGATATTTTACACATTAGCTGCAGGGTTTCACTTAATTCTCCTGTATAGAGTATTAAACGCCATTAGCTAAGCACTGTGAATAGCCCTGCTGCATAAATGAAGAAACTGAGTTTCCAACAGAAAAAGATACTTGTTTCAGAGAAAAGAGTGATAAGTCAGAGTTCAGAAATGAGTCAATCTGATAGCAAAACTGGAGTTTTGAACTACTGTACAGCACTGTATCCTCAGGCCTGCAGTTCTGGAAACCTTAGAAGAGAATGCCTTTGACAATGGAGCTCCTAATTTGGGGGATGCTTCCACTAAATGATATGCATTAGACATGCTAAGGAAATAAAACAATAACATATATCATTCATAAGTGTAAGAACATTAATGCCAAATGTCTGAAATCTTATCTTCAGCAGTAACTTTGTTACTCATTTTTAGTAACACTATCATTTTTTCTGAGTAGATATTATGTGTCTACTGTGAAACATTCTATTTCTCTTTGAGGTTTTAACTCATTTATTATTTTCCAGATTCTCACACATTTGCTTTTGATTGAAATAACTTTGAAATTTTTTTTATTATACTTTAAGTTCAAGGGTACATGTGCACAATGTACAGGTTTGTTACATATGTATACATGTGCCATGTTGGTGTGCTGCACCCATTAACTCGTCATTTACATTAGGTATATCTCCTAATGCTAACCCTCCCCCGTCTCCCCACCCCACAACAGTCCCCGGTGTGTGATGTTCCCCTTCCTGTGTCCAAATGTTCTCATTGTACAATTCCCAACTATGAGTGCGAACATGTGGTGTTTGGTTTTTTGTCCTTGCGATAGTTTGCAGAGAAAGATGGCTTCCAGCTTCATCTATGTCCCTACAAAACACATGAACTCAACCTTTTTTATAGCTGCATAGTGTTCCATGGTGTATATGTGCCGTATTTTCTTAGCCCAGTCTATCATTGATGCACATCTGGGTTGGTTCCAAGTCTTTGCTATTGTGAATAGTGCCACAAATAAACATATGTGTGCATGTGTCCTTATAGCAGCATGACTTATAATCCTTTGGGTATATACCCAGTAATGGGATGGCTGGGTCAAATGATATTTCTAGTTCCAGATCCTTGAGGAATCACCACACTGTCTTCCACAGTGGTTGAACTAGTTTAGAGTCCCACCAAAAGCATAAAAGTGTTCCTACTTCTCCACATCCTCTCCAGCACCTGTTGTTTCCTGACTTTTTAATGATCACCATTCTAACTGGTGTGAGATGGTATCTCATTGTGGTTTTGATTTGCATTTCTCTGATGGCCAGTGATGATGAGCATTTTTTCATGTGTCTTTTGGCTGCATAAATGTCTTCTTTTGAGAAGTACCTGTTCATATCTTTCACCCACTTGTTGATGGGGTTTTTTTTCTTGTAAATTTATTTGAGTTCTTAGTAGATTCTGGATATTAGCCCTTTGTCAGATGAATAGATTGCAAAAATTTTCTCCCATTCTGTAGGTTGCCTGTTCACTCTGATGGTAGTTTCTTTTGCTGTGCAGAAGCTCTTTAGTTTAATTAGATCCCATTTGTCAATTTTGGCTTTTGTTGCCATTGCTTTTGGTGTTTCAGACATGAAGTCCTTGCCCATGCCTATGTCCTGAATGGTATTGCCTAGGATTTCTTCTGGGGTTTTTATGGTTTTAGGTCTAACATTTAAGTCTTTAATCCATCTTGAATTAATTTTTGTATAAGGTGTAAGGAAGGGATCCAGTTTCAGCTTTCTACATATGGCTAGCCAGTTTTCCCAGCAACATTTGTTAAACAGGGAATCCTTTCCCCATTTCTTGGTTTTGTCAGGTTTGTCAAAGATCAGATGGTTGTAGATGTGTGGTATTCTTTCTGAGGGCTCTGTTCCATTCCAAGGGTCTACATCTCTGTTTTGGTACCAGTATCATGTTGTTTTGGTTAATATAACCTTGTAGTATAGTTTGAAGTCAGGTAGCATGATGCCTCCAGCTTTGTTCTTTTGGCTTAGGATTGACTTGGCAATGCAGGCTCTTTTTCGGTTTCTTATGAACTTTAAAGTAGTTTTTTTCAATTATGTGAAGAAAGTCATTGGTAGCTTGATGGGGATGCCATTGAATCTATAAATTACCTTGGGCAGTATGGCCATTTTCATGATATTCATTCTTCCTATCCATGAGCATGGAATGTTCTTCCATTTGTTTGTAGCCTCTTTTATTTCGTTGAGCAGTGGTTTGTAGCTCTCCTTGAAGAGGTCCTTCACATCCCTTGTACGTTGGATTCCTAGGTATTTTATTCTCTTTGAAGCAATTGTGAGTGGGAGTTCACTCATGATTTGGCTCTCTGATTGTCTGTTACTGGTATATAAGAATGCTTGTGATTTTGGCACATTGATTTTGTATCCTGAGACTTTGCTGAAGTTGCTTATCAGCTTAAGGAGATTTTGGGCTGAGACAATGGGGTTTTCTAGATATACAATAATATCATCTGCAAACAGGGACAATTCAGATTCACCAAAGTTGAAATGAAGAAAAAAATGTTAAGGGCAGCCAGAGAGAAGAGTCGGGTTACCCACAAAGGGAAGCCCATCAGACTAACAGCTGATATCTTGGCAGAAACTCTACAAGCCAGCAGAGGGTGGGGGCCAATATTCAACATTCTTAAAGAAAAGAATTTTCAACCCAGAATTTCATATCCAGCCAAGCTAAGCTTCATAAGTGAAGGAGAAATAAAATCCTTTACAGACAAGCAAATCCTGAGAGATTTTGTCACCACCAGGTACCCTAAAAGAGCTCCCGAAGGAAGCACTAAACATGGAAAGGAACAACTGGTACCAGCCACTACAAAAACATGCCAAATTGTAAAGACCATCAAGGCTAGGAAGAAACTTCATCAACTAATGAGCAAAATAACCAGCTAACATCATAATGACAGGATCAAATTCACACATAACAATATTAACCTTAAATGTAAATGGGCTAAATGCTCCAATTAAAAGACACAGACTGGCAAACTGGATAAAAAGTCAAGACCCTTCAGTGTGCTGTATTCAGGGAACACATCTCATGTGCAGAGATACACATAGGTTCAAAATAAAGGGATGGAGGAAGATCTACCAAGCCAATGGAAAATAAAAAAAGGCAGGGGTTGCAATCCTAGTCTCTGATAAAACAGACTTTAAACCAACAAAGATCAAAAGAGACAAACAAGGCCATTACATAATGGTAAAGGGATCAATTCAACAAGAAGAGCTAACTATCCTAAATATATGTGCACCCAATACAGGAGCACCCAGATTCATAAAGCAAGTCCTTAGAGACCTACAAAGAGACTTAGACTCCCACACAGTAACAATGGGAGATTTTAACTCCCCATTATCAACATTAGACAGATCAATGAGACAGAAAGTTAACAAGGATATCCAGGAATTGAACTCAGCTCTGCACCAAGCAGACCTAACAGACATCTACAGAACTGTCCACCCCAAATAAACAGAATATGCATTCTTCTCAGCACTTCGTACTTATTCCAAAATTGACCACGTTGTCGGAAGTAAAGCACTCCTCAGCAAATGTAAAAGAAGAGAAATTATAATAAACTGTCTCTCAGACCACAGTGCAATCAAACTAGAACTTAGGATTAAGAAACTCACTCAAAACCGCTCAACTACATGGAAACTGAACAACCTGCTCCTGAATGACTACTGGGTAAATAACGAAATGAAGGCAGAAATAAATATGTTCTTTGAAACCAGCAAGAACAAAGACACAACATACCAGAATCTCTGGGACACATTTAAATCAATGTGTAGAGGGAAATTTATAGTACTAAATGCCCACAAAAGAAAGCAGGAAATATCTAAAATTGACACCCTAACATCACAATTGAAAGAACTAGAGAAGCAACAACAAACACATTCAAAAGCTAGCAGAAGGCAAGACATAACTAAGATCAGAGCAGAACTGAAGGAGACAGAGACATAAAAAACCCTTCAAAAAAAATCAAGGAATCCAGGAAGCTCCTGGATAGACTGCTAGCAAGACTAATAAAGAAGAAAAGAGAAGAATCAAATAGATGCAATAAAAAATGATAAAGGGGATATCACCACCGATCCCACAGAAATACAAACTACCATCAGAGAATACTATAAACACCTCTACGCAAATAAACTAGAAAATCTAGAAGAAATGGATAAATTCCTCGACACATACACCTTCCCAAGACTAAACTAGGAACAAGTCGAATCTCTGAATAGACCAATAACAGGCTCTGAAACTGAGGCAATAATTAATAGCTTACCAACTAAAAAAAGTCCAGGACCAGACAGATTCACAGCCGAATTCTACCAGAGGTAGAAGGAGGAGCTGGTACCATTCCTTCTGAAAATATTCCAATCAATAGAAAAAGAGGGAATCCTCCCTAACTCATTTTATGAGGCCAGCATCATCCTGATACCAAAGCCTGGTAGAGACACAATAAAAAAAGAGAATTTTAGACCAATATCACTGATGAACATTGATGCAAAAATCCTCAATAAAATACTGGCAAACCAAATCCAGAAGCACATCAAAAAGCTTATCCACCACGATCAAGTGGGCTTCATCCCTGGGATGCAAGGCTGGTTCAACATATGCAAATCAATAAACGTAATCCAGCGTATAAACAGAACCAAAGACAAAAACCACATGATTATCTCAATAGATGCAGAAAAGGCCTTTGACAAAATTCAACAGCACTTCATGCTAAAAACTCTCAACAAATTAGGTACTGATGGGACGTATCTCAAAATAATAAGAGCTATTTATGACAAACCCACAGCCAATATCATACTGAATGGGCAAAAACTGGAAGCATTCCCTTTGAAAACTGGCACAAGACAGGGATGCCCTCTCTCCCTACTCCTATTCAACATAGTGTTGGAAGTTCTGGCCAGGGCAATCAGGCAGGAGAAAGAAATAAAAGGTATTCAATTAGGAAAGAGGAAGTCAGATTGAAATAACTTCTGATCTTTCGGAATGTGGTCAAGTTTGTTGGTTTCTAACTATAGTTGAATTTTGAGTGGCCACTATTGATTTTTTAAACTTGACTAGACAATTCATGTCTCACTGACCAGAGGCTGTTAAGAGTTTATTTGATTAGAGTTACTTGCATTCGCTTTTGCTCTGGGTTGAAAGATCACTTACTATCAACCTGGCACAACATCTGTTGAAACATATTCCTAAGGAAAATAACAAACTAAATTAAACAATAATAAAAACACCCATATAGAAAGTAATTCTCCTATACTTTCCTTTTCACATATTTCTCAAACTTGTTTCCTTGGGAAATTGCAAAATGTGCTTCTTTTTCTACAGTCATGTGTGTTTGTGTATGTAATTTGAATTGTTGAACACCAGGCGAGTAATATTATAAAACTATCAGAACATAGGTTAAAAGTTAAAGATCACAGCAAAAGCATTCCCTACATATTTTATAGTAATGCCTGGTCTTCATATTGCAAGCTCCGCTGGTTTGTTCCAGAGATCCTAAAAGCATGATTCTTTTAAATGCCTCCATCTGGACTAAAAGGAAAACTACAATATCCATTTTCTGCTTTGCCTCTTGCAAGTTCCCAATTGAACAATGCTCTTGAATTCTGTATTCAGAGAGGTTTTTTGTTCCCAAGTACTTTGGTTTCCTTTCCATAATATAGAGATAGAACTGAATATGGAAACATATTGGCAGCTCTTTGGTATTATCTCCTTAACAAGTGATTGTAAGCAAATAAGTACTTTCAAATGAGTTTATAAAGTGGTTTTCTTGCCAAAGTTCACATTTGTGTCAAATTGGGCTATTATATCAATTATTACCCATACTCTTGAATTGGTTGTCAAAAAATAAAGGAACAAGGGAAGGAAAAAAGGAGAGAAGGAATTAAGGAAGGAGGGAGAAAGGGAGGGAGGAAGGGAAAGAGGGAGGGAGGGAGGGGAGGGAGGGGAGGGTGGAAGGGAGGCAGGAAGAAAAGGAAGGGAGGAAGGGAGGCAGGAAGTAAAGGAAGGAAGGAAGGAAGGAAAGGCAGACAGGCAATTTGCATTTCTGATTAGAAAACTCCTATCTCTCCTTAAATAATGGCATCTTTAGAATGAAAGTGAAATGAGAAATGAAGGATGGAAGAACCAGTGTTTCCTTAGAACAATTATTTTACCAGAAATGTCATCCTTTCATTCTCAGAAGTCTTTCAGCCAGGTCCATGAATTAGTCCAGTTGCATGTCCCCCTTATTTCCTATTTAATGCTAAGTGATCTCAGTTTGACTACATTGCCCAGCACAAGGAAGCAAGTTCAAGAAATATGTGAAAAGGAAAATATAGGAGAAATACTTTCTATTTTTGTGTGTGTGTATGTATTTTTACTGATTTAATTTAGTTTGCTGTTTTCCTCGGGAACATGTTTCAACAAATGTTCTGGCAAGTTGATAGTAAGTGATCTTTCAACCCAGAACAAAAATGAATGCAACTCTAATCAAATAATCTAATTGTTTCCTGTACATTCATTTTCCTTTCCCACTGTTAATCCTTTCATAAGACATCATCAGCAACTCCTTAGCATGTAGACGTATAATGAATTCTTTAGAGAAACATGTTCCATATGTATTTACTTCAGCCTTCTTCTGGGAAGAATTTCTTCTCTGCCACTCCTCTTTTATTACACTGCCACTTGGAAGTGCACCACGACAATGCTCTTGGCTAGATATCTTATATGTATTGTCTTGAATATCCACCAAAAATCTGTACCATCGAGTTTATTACTCCAATTCTACATGTGAGAACTACGTCTCGTCCAATTTAAATAGCTAAATATCATGAAGCTCATAAATGAGCATTATACCCTAGTCAGATGTGCCACTAAAATTTAGTAGAAGTACATCTTTTACCCCCTTTTGTAATCAGGAGAGAAAATAAATGGAATGTACTAGTCTCTAGATGCTCTTCATTGTTTCAGACTGAGCCCCCTGCACAGGAGGGTTGGAATTTAACGCAATTTGAGACACACTCCACAATCACTGCAGTTGCTGACTTCAAAAGCTATCTCAGAAACACAAAACCCACCCTAAGTTTCAGTTTATACTACCCCATTTCCCATGCCAACCGATACAACAAACCACCCATGATGTGTCCCATTTCCTAAAGGTGAGTTTAATTTGAATAGAGTAAAAACGAATCCTGAAGGGGAAAAATAATAACCACCACAAAAAACCATGCCACTTAATCTGAATTCAGAGGTGCAGGCTAGTTCAAACAACTAATAAAGAAAATGGGAAGAATACAATTTGCAGCAATTTTGCAAAGGGGGAAAAACCTTACTTTACAAATAGCTTTGGCTTCATATCTAGCCAAGCAAGCAGCAAGGCAGAGGCAGATAATAATGTGATTACTCTGGTAATGATATGCATTAGATACATTATGGGAAACAATAATGCTCCCTACTGAATGCAGTCAATCCAGTTATTGATTTTTCTTAATGTTAAAAGCGCTACTCTAAAACTGAAAAGAGATATCCTTTATTTATTCTCTTTCCCTTTCATTCTCCAAGTCCATAGATCCTTTGATGCAGAGTAGTCTACCAAGATAATGGAGTAATGTATATCTAATCTGACACCTACTGGGCCAGGCTAATGTTTCAGATAAAAACGTCTAGGTTACTGCTGCTCATGGAAAAAAGCAATGTATGATAAGAAAAAATATCTGAACTTTCATTTTTGTTTGGCTTTGTTTTCTAAAGAATCCTTGCAGACCAAGCGTATTTTCCTTTTATATGAGAATAACATATTGATTAGTCCACAGATGAAGCTCAGAGGTACATTAAAATGGTCTTCTTCTGAGAATATATGTTTCCTTTATTTAAGCTTTTAATACATTATTATTAGAAACAAAACAGATGCATTACACATGCACCTGGATATAGTTCATTTCTTCTATCTTCTACACCAACTGTTCAAATCACATTTTTCTACACACACCCACCTCTGCCCACACACACACACACCTATCCTATCTTGCCCTGTTCTACACTTTATACTTCCTCTTAATTACAGCTCGGCAGTAGCTGGAACCATGTATTTCTAATGAGCATCAGAAAAAAAAGATTTCAATAAATACGAGGCAATTTGGTAAATGCTGACTTTTTTTTTCACTTCACACAATAGAGAAGTTTTTCAGAAATCTTTACTAAATATCATTTCATGCTGTCTTTGTCAAGTAAATAAGCAACATACATAGACTGATGTCAAAAATCTTTCATATGACTCATCAGTTCCATCAGAAAAAAATCAAACAATGTATTTGTACCAACCTTTTGGCTGATGTCTCATACCAATTTCCCTCATTCACCTTAGGTCCCCACTAAATTTCTTTTTCTTTTTTTTATTCACTCTATAGGAGAATAAAAAGCATTTCTTCTTGTCATATTTACTTGGCCAATTTAATTTAAACTGCCCCCAGTGGATTTGAAACAGCATGTGCAAGGTAACAGACCTATAAACAGCTATGCAGAATCAGTAACACAGAAACTAAAAAGCATTTCAGTATCTTCCTCTATTTAATCAGATGAAATTATTTGTGCATTTCTAATGAAGCATTTGATATATTTTTAAAGTTGCATGAGCCAACTAAATCTTATTTTAAAAAAGAGAGAAAAGCTAAAAAGTAATTCAATTTTATCAATGTGATTAAGATGAGATCTCTGTGTATCCTAAAATTAATTATTAAGAATAAGAAAATTGCTTAATTTTTGGAGATCTTTCCACATAACAAACTTTTCATTTGGCATATTGCCTGCTTGGCCTAACGTCTTGAGGTGAATAAAATAAAATATGTTCACCTGGTGAAGGAAAATAAACAGCAACAGGAATTAATTATGAGTTTTTCTAAATGGCCCTAGGCCCACTTAAGGTAATTTCTCCCAAATTTTAATAAGGAGATGCAAAGTATAAAACACTTAGGATAAAAAATAGTTTCTTTTTTCCCCAGTCCACTAACATCACTATTTTTCCCTTTCCAACTCTGAAAGTTGACAATACGAATTGGGTTATCCTTATCATACCCAACTAAAACAGAGTCAATAAATCAGGGACAAAAAGCACTTAGGACATATAATATTGCTCCGCAAAGGTAGCTCTCTGAAGTCTAGCTGGTAAAAGTGCCTACTGTAACATAAAACCAGTTGTATCCAATGACTTCTGAAATAACCTGCCGATTCTTTAAGATTGTTTTTACCCACTGTCTTCACTCACCAATCAAAGATTGCCAGCTCCGCAAACTTTACTAGTGCCAATAAACTTTTTTCAAACAGCAATATACACAACCTCCAACGCTTCTGTGTTCTTCATATAAACCAAAGACCACCAGGTCTGTGTGTATGCTCCAAATTGTAATTCTGCCTTTCCAAGTAAAAGATTAAATTTAGATATCCATCTCTATATATTTTATTTGACTTTGACACATCTATAAGCCTTTGTGAATCAAAGACTACTTCAGCTATCTAGACATTCATTTAAATGGTTTTCTATGAAGACTTCATGTTTTGTCTCTTATTTTCATATGAAAATTCTCTACATAACAGATTTTGGGATCTCTTCTTTGAAAAAACAATGTTGAGACCTCTTATTTATGTACTTAAATTGGCCAAAAAGTCTTGGGTGTGAGAATCATTCTCCATCTCGTTTCTTGAACACTTGTCAAACCTTGTGCTACAAACATTGGAAGACCTTTGAGTTATTATAATAGGTCCATCAGTCAATATGCTTAGCAAGTGTACAAAGTAGAAATTAATTTGAAAGCACAGTCAAAATAGTGCTAACTGGTCCTAATAACTCTTTTGCTAAAAAAAAAAAAAAAATAAGTGGATCTACAAAAAGTTGTATTACAAAAAGCTTTAAATATTCAGGGAATTGTTGCTTTCAAGTTATAACAGATCTCTATAGAAAGTGGACACTATAAACTTTTCAGCAATCAGACAGTACCATTGGTAATGTACCCAAATGAATTGTTTTACTTAACTCTTATCCATGTCTAAAGTTATCATAAAAATAAACAAAGTGACCTAACTATACATTATTTCCACCTACCAAATTATAGACTGGCTTATAGCTATTTATTTATTGCTAGTTTATTATAAAAATATAACTTATATTTTAAAGAGTTTATAGTTTAAAGAGTTTTATATTTCTAATGTTTCTTACAATTTCATAGCACTGGATTTTATGAGTCACAATTTTAAAATTTTGACTTTTACATATTTATGGAGTACAAAGGTTAATTTTATTACATGCATAAATTGGGGAGTGGTAAAGTCAGGGCTTTTAGGCTATACATCACCTAAATGTCATACACTTCACTCATTAAATAATTTATCATTATCCACCTGCCTCTCCTCCTTCTGAGTCTCCATGATTTATCATTCTACACTTTATACTCATGTGTACACATTATTTAGCTCCCACTTACAACTGAGAAGATATAGTATTTGACTTTGTTTCTGAGTTGTTTCACTTAAGAAAATAATCTCCAGCTCTATTCATGTCACTGCAAAAAATCCACATTATTTCACTCTTTTTTATGGCTGGATAGTATTTTATTTTGTATATATACGACATTCTCTTTATCCAGTCATCTGTTGATGGATACTTAGGTTGATTCCATAACTTTGCTATGGTGAATATTGCTGCAGTAAACGTTTAGGTGTTCACATCTTTTTGATATAATGACTTCTTTTCCTTTGGGTAGATACCAAACAGTGAGATTGCTGAATCAAATGGTAGTTGTATTTTTAGCTTTTTGAGGTAACTCCATTATGTTTTTAATAGAGGTTGTGCTAACTTACATTCCCACCAACAATGTATAAGAGTTTCCTTTTTTCCTTGCCTATGCCAAAATCTATTGTTTTTTGTCTTTATAAAAAGAGCCATTCTGGCAAACTCTTTAAACCATGGTTTCTTAATCTGTAAAAATGGGAGGACCAATAGCCATCTCATCTTTTACTTACATGTAACAAACATGAAATGCAAAAATGATTGACTGACTTGTCCATTTTAATATAGTGAGGAAAAACTGTAACCCAAGTATTCTGCTCCTAGCACAATTTGCTCACTCATTTAATCCATAGACCATAACTCTTGAGGAAGTAGCAATAAACAAAGAGACAAAGTTCCTGTTCTCATGAAGCTTGTGTTTTGGTGGGAAGACCATAAACAATTCAATGCATCATACGGTAGTAATGCAAAATAAAGCAGGGTAAAGGGATAAAAATTAATGTGACTGAGAATAGCAGGGCATTTTATATACAATTACGGGGGCGAGCCTCTGTGATGAAGTCATATTTACTCAGAGATATGAAGGAAATAGGGGAATGAGGCATTCTGGTATCCGGTAGATCATTCCAAGTATGACCAGTGTGTTCTAGAGACAGCAAGGAGGCCAGTGGTCATACCTTCATAGGGTAAGGTATGAAGATGAGATCATAATAGTGGAGTTGGGAGTCAGAGTTTTTAACATCCCCCAGTCCCTTGCTTTTAACACATTGCTATCCTGCTCCTCAGACAATCAGTGTAGTTTGCCTTTTTCATCATATGAACTCTTCTAGTACTCTCCTTTTCACCCATTCATCAGTAGGTTTTATCAGTGTTCCAATTCTAATTATATAAATTACAAAGTTTATCATATTCTTCCAAATACATTACTTGTCCACCAACACAGTGAAGGTGTTGTCAGTAACATTTGACAGATGAGGAAATAGAGATGCTGAAGCACACGATGCTTTATCCAGAGCCATGATACCAGGAAACAACAGTTATTTTTGAAAAGCCAGTACTGTTGCACCATGCAGCCTTTGCTACACCTCTTACCTCTCAGCATGTTCTTTGAATGAAAGCTCCAATTAGAGTCTTCTGTTTAAGTGAGAAGCCTTGGTTTATAAAGATGTCACACCACAATGTCACTAAGTGCAATTAAATATAAGGCATATGAAGTACTATGTATCAGGATGCTAAGAATAGGATTTTCTCAGAGGAGAAAACAAACTTTACTAGAGACAGATTTTTAGAAATCATTCCAGTGTTACTATCTTAACAAAAATCCACCTCGTTATATTGACTGAATGTGGTTCTTTTTCACATTTTCTTTAGAGAATATGATATCTAATTTTGGACACATAAATGTGCACAAACAGAAAAACAGACAGAGAAATACATTTAAAAAAATAAAACCCCATATAATTTTTATATATCAAGCCTGCTTAAAAATCAAGTATCTGTAAAAGTACATTTTATAATACATCTCCAGTAACCCTGACCATGCTGTACTACCACATCTGATTATTGTTAATAGACATGCAACATAACAGCAAGACAACACACATAATTTGCTCCTCAACTCTCATACCTAAAAGTTAGAAAAGTTACCTGAGTGACATAAATTGGCATGGACTTCCAAAAACATTTCGCCCACAGTGAGAAAAAAACATTTAAATTTTGTCCATAGCAGGAATTATCTACATGCTGGCCAGCCATCACACTTAATTAAATTCGTAAGGGTCACATCAGAGGTAAAAAAAAATATTATCCACACAGGTAATGCTATAGGAATACTAATTCACTCAAAGGGGTCTCAGTTGCCCTTTCAGCTTCACCCTTATAGAAATTCTTATTATTTGTCAGAATAAAAATACCAAGCTAAGCAGATCTACTAAGTCATAACTCTTGTCTAAGCCTAATTTGAAAGTCTCATAAAAGCATCCTTTGCTATGGGCAGTAAGTATATTGAGGCTTCATCCATCTGTTCTCATAGAGAGAACAGAGAGAATAGAGGAGGATGCTGTTTGTATGTAAGGAAAAAATTGTATCCCAAAGAAACGTGTTTTTCAATTTGCTCACCACAATTAACACTCAAAGTACAATAGTTTTGGTGTGCTTTGTAGTTACCAGGCAGGAGCTACATATTTATATATTAAAGTTAGCAACTGTCAAAACTCTTATCAAAATTCACCACCATACTCTGGTAATTCCTTAAGGCAGGTTGTCCTTTAAGGATACCTTTATTCTTGTCAAGCTGCTACTACAGACAAGCTAGTTATCCATGTACACAGCTCAGGTTCTACCATGGACTAAGGCTGATCATAATTTTCAAACGAATAGATTAAGATCATTTATATTTTGAAACTGTCAACATTTGCCAATAGATAATGAATGTACTAGAACTCCTCTTCACTGCTCGATTTCTTCAGCAGAGAGTCAATGAGAAAGAGTATGGAGCTTTGGAAATGTGCAGATTTCAGTTAAAATTTTGGGTTCTAATATTTGTGTGAAATACATCCAACTTTCTTAATCTCATTGAGCCTCAATTTCTCTAATGTTAACATGTTAATATTCCCTCCCTAATGGAGCTGTGGTCTGAAATGAGACAATGTCTATAACATGATTGATACTTATAAATATTATATATATATTTATAGATGTATATATTAACTTCTATTTCCCTAAGGTACATACAACCTGTAAAATTACAAAAAAATAATAAGTCCATAAATACCAAATGAATTAATATAATCCAAAAATCACTAACCGTAAGTCAAACAGTGAGTAGAAAAAGTTATTGCATCCATCAGCTATGCTGACATTAAGTAACACATGCATTAGAAAATGTAGTTTTAAGTTTGGCTCTTTGTTTTTAACCTATATCACTTTAATCTATATCATAATATAAGTGATTTTCATCCATACTTTGCCATCCAAAAAATATTTTCTAAATCTGATTTAATTTTACTCAGTAAATATAAAATGGGAATCAGTTTTACACAACATAGTACTAACTGCTGAAGAATGAAGAAAAATTAGGAAAACATTTTCTGCTTAACTGCAAGTAACTGTCCTTTAGAATTGTACAGTCACCCTACTATTTCACACACAAATATGAAAGGATTATGCATATAGACAAATACTTATCTAAATTCATCACCCAAACCCCTTCACACTGATTTTAAAGCACTGCTTCAAGAATGAAACAATAAATATTATCATCAGTCTGATGAACTACATGTTGACACAAAAGAATTTAGGCTCCGTCAGTTTACTGCTCTGGATCTCAATTCAACCATTTGGAAAATGATGAGCTTGGAACATCCAAGTTAGCTTCTTAGATTTTTAACTAGAATTATAACTGTTTTTCTCAAGGTGTTAAATATTTTGCCAATGAAAATGTAAATTTATTACTTTTGTCTAGTTAAATGGGAGAGTATTTCAATCAAATACTTTGACTAATTGTGATGTTTTGGGACTGAAAATATTTTTTCTGATAGCAATCACATAAAAATTTTATTATAAAATTAGTGAATACTCATTAAAAATACAAGAAGAGCAATTAAAATTGGAAACTACAGCACTATAAGATTTTTTTTCCAGACAATTATTCAATTTACCTATGTTGAAGTATTTTCTAACCAAATGTAATAGGAAACCTTTTTCTAAATGATTATAATCATAGATGCTTTATATAAAAGATTTCTTAAAATTTGCTTTGTGATTATCTAACATTGAAAGTAAGAATGGAAAATGTATGCTGAAAATTTTTCTACTTAAAATATGTGCAGGACTACAAAATGAACACATTTTAAGTGTAAGTAAATAAGTTTACTAGAGTTTGATTTGCATTGCTATTCAGATCAAAGATGTTCTAGAATTTCTCTCTCAGCACTCACAGTTCATTTTTAGAAAAGACAATACAAAATCCTAGTACAAAGTTAAAAGTGAAACTGCCAAGATTGACTTCTATTTAAAGTTACATTCTTCCCCAACTGCTAAATGTACCATACACAATAAAAAACTGTGAGTGGGATTGTGTGTGTGTTGTGGGAGTGGGGTGTGTGTGTGTGTGTGTGTGTCTGACTGGTGGCTGATGTTTAAAAAAAAGATAAACCTGCCAGGAAAAAAAGTCTTTACTCATAAGCTTTGAGTAAAGAGAGTGACTATTTCATTATACTTGCAACTGTCATTTCAAAGCCCTGTCTCTAGTTTCTTAAGGCTCTGCTAGCTCTGTGATATAACTAGATGGAGATCATTCTGCTGTGACCAAGTTACATCTCAATATAGAACTCTCATTTTTCATGTCTCCTGCTTAAAAACAAATAGTGTGCTTCAGAGAAAAACATGCAGTTAGCTGATATGAATCTAGACTAGAACAATGGAATGCTGAGAAATGAAATAAACAATTCTGAAAGGATTCACATCTTAAATATTTTTTCTGCAAAGAGCTTTCTAAAATCTAGCTCTTTGAGGTACAAACAGTTATTATCTTCCAGAACAGGTCAACACTAAGCTGTTTGTGATCCTGGTTTAAATGGCAATCTGAAGGGCAACAATTATTTTCTTCTGAATTCCTCGTCTATTAGCTTTTTTTTTTTTTTTGCTTTTCACGTGAACATCTGTGAACATCGAAACCAACGCATTATGTGAGCTAATAATTCACATGTACTCAGAACTTGCACAAGAATGACACCTGGGATGCAATCAAATTGAAACTTAAATTTTAAATGGACATTGGGAAGCAAAAACTATCTAGTGGGAAAAGCAATTCCCTTTATATTTTGATAATAAATAGTTATACAATAACTTTATGTTACAAAGCTCTGTCTTGATTCAGTAATTTGCTACATCCCATCAAAGTAATTAATTCATCACTTTAATCCCTTTGCTCTTATTTTCTTCCTCTGGAGCAAATCCTGTACTTGGTAACCTGCTGGTCTTCAGGGAGCGGATGTAGTAAACTCCTACTCTCTTTCTCTGCTCAGCTTTTTCACCTTTTCCTCAAATTATCTGCCACTGTTTAAATCTCACCAAGGTCAAAGAGTACAAGAAAGAGATGTCAGGACAGGAAAGTACTTGCTTGTTCTCTGGGTGAGGAAGATGTTTATGCGCCTTCTGGGAGCTCCACAGTAGTCTCTTGCTCAGCCTCTAGCACTGCAGCCTCCTGGCCACTCCTCCATCCTCAGCCCTAGTCCTCTAGTTGTCTACAACTCACACTGGCTATTGGAGTCCTCTGACCCTCCATAGGGTCCCCATTGACTAGATTAAACTCCTGTTTAAATGACTATGTATTGCATTCAGTGTAAGTGTGTTTACTTCTTGAGTGCAGCTTCCTACTTTCACATCTTTCTTCACCAAATTCAGCTTTAGTTTTCAGTGGTACATTCAGGAATCACAGCAAGGTTCCTCAACTGCAAGGAATGCATAGCAAGCCTTCTAGTAAGTCCAGTTGAAGCTCTCTACGTTTCAAGATGAAACAATGGTGTGCTATCAATGCTTCATTCACAGAAAACTCTACGCAAGAGCCATGAAAGCCATTCTTATATAACCCACTTCATGATATCCCATTCCAAGATATGCACACACTCTTAAGGATCTGACAATTTTGTTGTCTCAGTGACTGAGCTGAACTTTAAATTTATCTTGTTACAATTACACATATAAAATACATTTAACACATAGAATGTGATACAGTCTGATACAGCAAAAGCTCACTTAATGACAGTTACCATTATTATCCTCATCATCAACATAATGCTTACTGTATTAGTCCATTCTCACACTGCTATAAAGGACTGCCCAAGACTGGGCAATTTACAAACAAAAGACGTTTATTGACTGACACTTCTGCATGGCTAGGGAGACCTCAGGACACTTACAATCATTGCAGAAGGGGAAACAAACATGTCCTTCTTCACATAACGGCAGGAAGAAGTGTCAAGCAAAAGTGGAAAAGCCCCTTATGAAACCATCAGATCTCATAACTCACTCACTATCATGAGAAAAGTAGCACAGGGGTATTCTGCCCTCATGATTCAATTACCTCCCACTAGGTCCCTTTCATGACATATGGGGATTATGGGCACTAAAACTCATGATTAGCCAAAGCCAAACCATATCATCACACACCTGGCCCCTCCAAAATCTCATGTCCTCACATTTCATAGCACAATCATGCCTTTCCAATAATCCATCAAAATCTTAAGTCATTCCAGCATTAACTCAAAAGTCCAAGTCTAAAGGTTCATCTGAGACAAGGCAAGTCCCTTCTGCCTGTAAGCCTGTAAAACTGAAAACAAGTTAGTTACTTCCTAGATAAAACGAGGGTACAGGTGTTAGGTAAACACACTCATTCTAAATTGGAGAAATTGGCCAAAACAAGGGACTACAGGCCCCGTGCAAGTCTGTAATACAATAGGGCAGTCATTAAACTTTAAAGTTCCAAAATGATTTTCTTTAACTCCATGTCTCACATCCAGGGCACAATGATGCAAGAAGTGAGTTCTCATGGCTGTAGGCAGCTCCACCCCTGTGGCTTTGCAGCATACAGTCCTCCTCCCAGCTGCTTTCATGGCCTGGTGTTTAGTGTCTACAACTTCTCCAAGCGCACAGTACAAGCTGTTAGTGAATCTACCATTTTGGAGCCTGGACGACAGTGGCCCTCTTCTCACAGCTCCACTAGGCAGTGCCCCAGTGAAGACTCTGTGTGGGGGCTCCAACCCCACATTTCCCTTCTACACTGCCCTAGCAGAGGTTTGCCATGAGGGCTCCACCCCCACAGCAAACTTCTGCCTGGACATGCAGGCATTTCCATACGCTCTCCGAAATCTAGGTGGAAGTTCCCAAACCTCAGTTCTTGACTTCTGTGCACCCACAGGGCCAACACTACATGTATGCTGACAAGGTTTGGGGCCTGCACCCTGCCAAGCAATAGCCCAAGCTGTACCTTGGCCCCTCTTAGCCATGGCTGGAGCTGAAGCTGCTGGGATGCAGGGCACCAAGTCTGAGGACACACACAGCAGAAAGGCCCTGACCAAGCCAAGGAAACCAATTTTCCCCCCTAAGTCTCTGAGCCTGTGACGGGAGGAGCTGCCTATAAGGTCTCTGACATGCACTGGAGACATTTTCCCCATTGTCTTGGTGATTAGCATTTGACTCCTGGTTACTTATGTAAATTTCTGTAGCCAGCTTGCATTTCTCCCTTGAAAATGAGTTTTTTCTTTTCTACCACATCTTAAGGCTGCAAATTTTTCAAATTTTTATGCTCTGCTTCCTTTTGAATACTGTGCTGCTTAGAAATTTCTCCTGCCAGATACCCTAAATCGTCTCTCTCAAGTTTAAAGTTCCACAGAACTCTAGGGCAGGGACAAAATGCCACCAGTCTCTTTGCATAGCAAGAGTGACCTTTACTTTAGTTCCCAACAATTTCTTCATCTCCATCTGAGACCACCTCAGCCTGGACTTCACTATCCATATCACTGTCAGCATTTTGGTCACAGTCATTCAACAAGTCTCTAGGAAGTTCCAAACTTTCCCACATTTTCCTGTCTTCTTTTGAGCCCTCCAAACTGTTCCAACCTCTTCCTGTTATCTTGTTCCAAAGTCAGTTCCATATTTTTGGAAATCTTTACAGCAGCTCCCTACTCTCTGCAGTACCAATTTACTGTATTAGTCTATTCTTATGCTGCCCAAAGCTGGGTAATTTATAAAGGAAAGAGGTTTAATTGACTCACAGTTTCACATGGCTCAGGAGGCCTCAGGAAACTTACACTCATGGCAGAAGTGGAAGCAAACTTGTCGTTCTTTACATAATGGCAGGAAGAAGTGTTGAGCAAAAGGGAAAAAAGCCCTTTATAAAACCATCAGATCTCATGAGAATTCACTCACTATCATGAGAAGAGCAGCATGGGGATGACCACCCCCATGATTAAATTACCTTTCACCAGGTCCCTCCCATGATATGTGTGGATTATGGGAACCTCAATTCAAGATGAGATTTGGGTGGGAACACAGCCAAACCATATCACTTACCACCTAGGGAGGAGTATATCCGATTCATGCCTTAACTTCTTATACACGAATGTTCATTCATGTTTATTTGTGATAGCCAAGAACTGGAAACAATCCAGTGGCCATTAGGTAACTGGATAAACAAATTGTGGCATATTTCCACAATGGAATACAAATCAACAATTTTAAAAATGACTGTTTATACACACAATATAGATTAATCTCAAAATAATTATGAATAGTGATAAGAGCTATATTCTTCTTTTTCTTGAGATGGAGTCTCACTGTGACACCCAGGTTGGAGTGCAATGGCATGATCCTGGCTCACTACAACCTCTGCTTCCTAGGTTCAAGTGATTCTCCTGCCTTAGCCTCCCGAGTAGCTGGGACTACTGGAGAACACCTTCATGCCCAGCTAATTTTTGTATTTTTAGTACAAATGGGGTTTCACCATATTGGCCAGGCTGGTCTCAAACTCCTGACTTCAAGTTATCCACTCACCTTGGCCTCCAAAACTGCTGGGATTATAGGTGTGAGCCACCAAGCTTGGCAAAAGCCATATCAAAAAAGAGTTCATAGTGTATGATTCCATTTAAATAAAATTCTAGAAAAGGAAAACTAATCTGTAGTGGCAGAAAACAAATGAGAAGGTGCTTAAGAAAGCAGAAGCAGTTAAGAAGGGAATGGCTGGCAGTATTACAAAAGGCATGGGGAAACTTTTAGGGATAAAGGTGTTTATCTTGACTCTAGTGATAGCATTATTGGTATATATTGGAAAACAAAATTGTACATATTAAACATGCCAATTTATTCTTATCAATTATACACTAAGAAAGCTGTTTTTTAAAAAGTTAAGCTACAACAACATACAAGAGTAGGGAACCCAGTGAAAAATACCAAAATACTATGATGATTTCATTAGTCTTCTCAAACTGGCTTATGATCATTGTATTTATAATACTTAATATCAGTGACTTGTCTGTTTCTCCACTGATCCAGAAAGTCAAGTTTCATATCACATGCAAAGTTTTACTTCTTTTTTATTTAGTATATTTCTGAGCATTTTTATATATTTTATTGCTAATTTGAATACAATAAGTTTCTTAAGACAGTTTCCATCTGATTATATAAACCGACAATGTTTAAATTTGCCATTTTGCTGGAATTTTACATAAATTCTGATATTTTTTCAGTGGACTGTCTTGGTTTTCAGGGACAGCTATTTAAAATGTTTACGTTCTAATAGTTTAATAGGTATTTTTTATTAAAATATGAATAGAGGTGTTTCAGTCATTGCTGTTCTTCCAAAGTTTGGCTAAAATTTCTTTGCTGTTTTTCACATCATATTAACCTATTGAAAGCTCTAAGAAAGAAAATATATTTGCCCCATATGATAAATATTTATGATATTCTACGTTATTTTTTAAGATCAAGTCTCTTGCATTCCTACATATACCTGTGTTAGATGAAAATTTTAACATAAAGATCCTTGCATTAAAGCTGTGAAATTTTCAATGCTACTTTTAAAAAGCAATGCATTGATTTTTAAAAATTTTTAAATAACTTTATCTGTTTCTCATTTACTTTTTAAATTATAGTCTACTGTGTCCAACAAAAAAGCTTGGCTAGAAATTGTTTTTTAAGGAAATAATAAATGAAACTATATCTATCTAGCTAGTATGAACATTTTCAAGGCACTTTTGCACATATTTGTCTATTTTTTCTTAAACAATATTCCTGTTTTGTGAGTCAAATTACAATATCTAAAATTATAATGCTGTTAAAATGAGGAACTTCCAATTCTGAATTTCATGTTTTCTCCACTAATCTCTAGAAATGGCATAAGTTTAGTGTCTGTTCTCAAGTCACCTGCCTAATCTTAAGCCCACCTCTGGTTATGTAACTTTGGGCAAGTTTTCCAACCTGATCAACCATGTTTTTATTTTCTCTCTAATAGGCATTATCATAGGATCTTCCTCATAGGAGTGCAATGAGGAGGAAATGAGATAAGGAACACAAAGCTTTTAGCCTACGGCCTAGGATATGGTGTTAGTAATTATTACATATTTTACTATCATATTTTAAACGTATGGACAGTAATAATCATTGTGTAAGTTCTGAGTAAAATATGAGAAGAATGCAATGATAAATGCGTTCCTCATCTGCCCAGCTACAATTTGTTATTTTTTTTCTGGTAATCTTAGCAAGCATGTGAAGAATTTAAATGTACGATAAATCTACTACAAGATTAAGATTAATAGATAGTATGAAATAAATTTTGTTTGTTGTTGCACAAAGCTTTTTAAAAAAACTATTCAGCATTTTATCGATTTTAGTAAACATCATTAAAATAGCAAAATCCTATCAGTTCAATGAGAACTTAAAATAGAATTGAAGGATATTATAATATATTAAGAGAGATATTACTGCAAAAGCCAGTGAAATCTGTTACATAATTATGACACACACACCTACAGCTACACTACCCTACCCCCTACACATACACACTAAAAACACAAAAGGGTAAAATTATGTGTTTGATGTTTGAATTTTAGTAACTCAGATAATCTTTCAGAACCCTGCATTGAGAGGCAGACTGGCCAACTGAGCCTCAATTGCTTCATCAGGGAACTAAGGGAAGTATTACCTCTCGTAAGAGTTTTAAATCTGGCTTAAAAAATAATTGCTGATGCACATATACATGTCCTTAGACTTCTTCCTTACCTTTTTGAAGGCTTTAGCTCCACGCCTGCCTATTCACCAAGTACAAGCAACTGGTGCAAGACTACCTAGCATATTCCAACTGAAGATTAAATTACCACAAAACTTTTAACTATTTGTATGGAAGATTGTGTATTTCTTTATAGGTAGATACAGCAAGCAACCCTAGGGTTTGGTGGTAGGGAAACTAGAGAAAACCCTTGGAAAAAATGTGCAGAATGCTAATTTGGTAGTTCCACAATTAGGCATAGAATTCAAAACAATAATCAACGCTGTGACTTGACAGATTTCAGGTTTTAACTCGAAGAGAAGCATGCCATGATGAATTCTGCAGACTGATGACTGCATCCACCTTGGAGAGTAAGGGGTTGGGGGGGTGGAGAGGAGGAGAAGAAAGCATAGGGAACAGGCAAAGAAGTAGAGATTGAAGTATCTCAAGGACTCTGAAGTCAATATTGTTCCTGAGCTCAATAAAGTGATGGCAAAATTCTTCCAGGCTTTCTTTAATGCTGTGAAATATTTTGAATCTCAGTCTTCCCAATTGTTGCCTGTAACTGATGTGACAAGGAACTGGTGACAGATTTCTTTGCTCAAGGCTCTGTCGCTCAAAATTATGCCACATTAGAGAGAGAAAAATGTCAGATTATGCCACTTTGTAAAATGTCGTTCTCTAAAACGAATAGAGGTTACCCATTTTGATATTCCTCTAGGTCTGGCTTTCCAAATAAGCCAATAGTAAACATTTAGCATCAAGCTCCTTACCTCTAACACCATCTAAGCTCTCATCACCACATATAAAATAGCAGCCCTCTTACCCACAAGTCTATCTCCATTGTGCTGCTTGGTATTCCTTCCTGGCACTTATCACTAGACATGTTATGCAATAATTTGGTTCAATTTATGTCTTCCCACAATAAAAGGCGAGTCCCAGGCCTCAGATGTACATCTGATGGACAATAAAAGTAGGCATTCAATAGACATCTAGACATTAATGAACACTTTCATGAAATAGGAGAAAACGAACCCAATCTTTGTCTCTATAAGAAAGCAATTCCTTTATCAACTCAATGTTTCCTCTAAAGTGAGAAAATTCTACTAAGGAATCATTGTAGTATAAAGTAGAATAAAGCCAAGAGCAATGATAATACTTAGGAGAAGTTGTTAAATAATCCAAACCTCACCGTTAAAATGTATAACTCCCTATCAGTATCCACATTCAAATCATGAAAAGAATTTATAATTTCAGAAGAAAAGATTGAAAAAAATCTAGTCATCCTGTTTCCCTTTTTATAGGATCTGGAATACCCAAATATTTATTAATAGAAATATCTGGAGAACTTATTGGCTCCATCATTTTTACCTGAATAAATGAGATTATGCAGAGACAATGACTAGAACTATTCTAAGAATATTTTTGTATTTTAAAAACTGCATTTTCTAAAATTAGTCACACTGGTAAAGCACCACCAAGAAGAACAGTTATATTTTTCCTCCATTTTTCCTTTCCCAGCAAATACCAGAGAGAAAAAAAGGTCAATTTGTCTCGTAAAAAGCTATAGATTTGCAAGAAGGAAGAGTTATTTTAGTGAGATCAGTCCCATCTTGCTTTTCACAGAAGTCTCACATTCAACATCAGAATCTGTCCTTTGTCAGGGCAGTGGGATTTAACATGTGTAGCTCCATTAGCATTAGTGGCTGTTCTGCACGCATTGATCCCCCAGCTGTCAATGACAGAGCCGACCAACAGTAGACACTTGTTGAAAAGCCAACAGGATTGTGCCGAAGTTGTCTGCTATAGAATAACTGATACCCTTTCCTTTTTCTCCTTTGTACTCAGGAAGTCAAGGGCTGGAATTGAGTCTTATTGCAAAATACACGGAGTAGTAGAATCTGAACCCACCTGATCTCTCCCAAGACACATTATCCAGAACATTTGGCACAGTTCTGTCAGTACTTCTATAAACATTAAGTTCCCAAATCATGTAAGTTTCTGGCTACATGGAGCTTATTAATGAGCTTTTGCCAAAGAGTTTTTAAGGCTTGTCCTTGATGCCTTCTTTGAGTATATAAATATTAAATATTTCTGTTTCAGATTTTTCTTGAGCTCTTTTGTTCAAACAAACATACAAAAAAATGCCACCTGTCATTACAGAGAGCTACATCATATGAAGGTACTATATGGAAAAGAGAAATTCTATCTTCAGAAGCTACTAACAATAATAAGAAAACAAAAACCTGGCATTAAAATTATGTTTCTGATATTAATCTTTTGAGGCTAAGCTTACAAAAAAAAAAAAAAAACCGTAAATGCGATCCATATATAGAAGAACAACTTTAGGCGACGTAAGTCACTAAAGGAAACAAAGATATACATGATCTCTACCTTGTTTACAAAAACTGGATTGTAATTAACTATTCCTACATTAGCTATCTGCCAGAAAAAACGTATTCATTCAGAAATGTTAAACATGCAAATTTTTTAGCACATGTATATGTAATATTCACTTTACTACATATTGCAATGTATTTTAAGCTTTTATATTAACATATATGTTAACAAGAAAAGGTACATGTCAGATTAAAAGATTTAAGACCTAAGTTAAAATTCCTGACCCTGTAATGTATGAGCTGTGTGACCTTGGGAAATTACCAAACCTTACTGAGTCAGCTTTTTCACTTATAAAATGGGAATAATAGTACCATCAAAATTTCATATTTCAATGTCTATCATGAAAAATCCTTCATATAGGAAAGGTATTAGCATTCATTATTAAGTCTTCATTTAACACATTAGAAATAAATTGTTGAATGTTTCGGAGGGAATAGTACATAGTGTGTTTTGCATATGTGTATATATATGTGTGTATGTCTATATATATATGTATATATAGATACATACATACACAGCAAAAAGATATATGTGTATGCATCTATACTCATACATACATAAGCATGTACATAAGCAAGTAGCATGACAACTTCTTTTTTAAATATTTTAGGATTCCATTATATAATAGGACCAGGAGTATCAAATATATTAAAAAATTACTGATACGTAAGTAAAAATCACAATTACTCTTTCAACAGCTAAATTACACAGCCAAAATATTGAAAGTAGAAAAAGACTTGTTTTTTTACAATAATTTTAAATAGAGTTTTTCATTCCACAATTAAGAAACATCACTTAGAATCATTAAAGATATATCTTATCCTCGCTTATTTTCTTCTATTCATTCTAGAAGACTTCAACATCGCTTTCTAGCAGCAACTTTCAAGGAGAAAAATTTCTATTAAAACACCACTCCAAGTAATTTCTCACATTGTAAATCAGCCATTGAGCTCTCCATAATTCTTCACCCTAAAAGTATTTGCTGTTTTCAACCCCCATTCTGGTAGTCATTTCATTCAAAGCCAATAGGCTCCGAGCACTGATGTCCTAGGAAGCAAAATCATGAAAACCATGACTTCCCAAGATGGCTTGAACTATGAGTACCAAAGTGCAAAATGTGCTTGTGCACTTAAACCTCAAGACTGAAATCTGCAATCCTGATTATAGAACTGGCCATTCTGTAATTAACTCAGTGTTGGTTGATTTCCTGTATTTGTCTTTCAACAGAAGGGGATATAATGCAATAGCTTGAAAAATGAAAAGACCTTCTCATTTACACATGAAAAACCATCTTATGTGGTAGCTCCATGGGGCTGTCTGCAGAGTTCTGTGTATACATTACATTCAAGGGCTTAGATCTCTCTGCACCTGCTGCATCACTACAGACCCCTACTAGCTTGAAGCCTGTTAGAGCAGGAGACTTTTCAGGCTATGTCTACAGGACGCCAATACAGCTGGTCAATTCAATTCATTTGATGAAGGAAAAAAAAAAAGATTCACACTAGTAAGGAGAATACTCATCAAGCCATTTCTTTAGTGTTGTGTAGACAAATAAACAGGTTACCTTCACTTTCCATTTTGCCACCTGTTCTGTGGGGTGTATAGACCCAGCTCCAGGCTCACCATTTGTTTTAATCACACTAAATGCAGCATTGAATCAAGTTTCCAATCAGGGAGCTGCCATCTGTTCAACTCTGGAGAAGAAATTAGAAGATGCTACCCAGTTGCAGCCCCACAGGAGCCTGAGGCAGCTTTTCCCAATGAAAAATACAGTGCTAGTTACTGTTTGTGAGACTGCCCTTAAGAGACAAAGCGTTTTGTGTATTACTATATAAAGAGATTTATGTTACTGACCAGTTGTTTATAATGGGGATGTAGTGTTACTGAGCTGATAAAAGGACAGTAACCATTATCCAGTTGATAGAGTTATTAACTAGAGCTAAATTGGTTCAATGACCTGAAAGCAAGAGGGAGTAGCTTAGAAATTCTTTGACCACCCACACACTGCCAAAGACTTTAAAGGTAGTCACCTAAATGGTCCAAAGAAAAGCAGAAATCACCAATGATACAACACGCAGCCTATTTACATTTTATGCATTGATTTGTCTGTGATCTACTTAGAGTATAAATCTCTCTTGAAGATTTCTTCTCAGTAGCATCATTATCAGCTACTGCTAGCAGGAAAGTTATCCTTGAAGGCTAACACATTAACAAAAATGTTTCATGATTTAATATAAAGGGTAAATACACATTATCTACGCTTCATAAATTGCTTGTATTATAGAAAGTTATTTAATATTTGTGTAATATAAGTATGTATTTTACTATATATTTAAATTTTATGTTAATAATATTTTCTACAAGAATCTGTGTTCAAAAGTTAACCAATTTTTTTCAGGAAATCGGGTCTTTTAAGTCTTTCTATATATGCTTTTGTTTCTACTTACATAGGAGAGAAAATAAATCAACAGTGAATATTAAAATCATTTAACATTAAACTTACAGTTTGACTGAGTGAGTGGTTAACAATATAGTCCCATAGACATGGCAATGAAAACAGAATAGGAAGTTCCAGGAAGGTAGTTCATTCCAAGGGATAGAAAGCTAAATTAAATTAGTAAGACTTCCACAGGTCAGTAAATAGCCAAATTCTCTTCATATTTACAATATTCAGAGAAACATTATGCTACAGAATTATGCATCAGAGGACTACAATTGGTGAAAGCCATGAGTTGCCCTAAATTAGCTTTCAGAGTATAGTCTCCTTCATTTTGTTTTAAAGATACCATGTCAAAATAGCAGCACACCAGCATGGCACATGTATATATATGTAACTAACCTGCACATTGTGCACATGTACCCTAAAACTTAAAGTATAATAATAATAAAATTAAATTAAAAACAGAAAAAAACAAAAAATGTTCACTTTGAATTTGAAGCAAGCTTGATTAGAAAGGGAGAGAGAAACAGAGACAGGCAGAGAGACAGAGAAAGAGCACACACATGCAGGCATTTGTTAGTTGGTATCCATAACAAAGCACCAAAATGGAAAAAATAATAAATGCACTTAAGTAGCAATTTAAGAGATTTAACTGAGACATCACTAAGAAATTCTTAGCAGTGGGAAATTGTTAAGTGTTAGAATGGGTCATACAGGGAAGAAGGAATTTTCTTGTAAAAAGCAGATTTTAATTTGTCCAGAACATTTAAGTGCAATTCTGACAGAGGTAAGAGGCTGAATTCTCAGGGTCTTGCTGGCTGGGGAATTAACAATTTGAACTGACAAGTAACTCAGCACTATTAACACCCAGTATTTATTAAATATGAGGTATCCTGGACTTTTAAAATAGGTAATCTGTAAACCAACCCTCTGATTTCAATAAGCAGTTATTGAAGTACAGATGGTAGAAGATGATGTTATGCCACTAATATTTTGTGATAGTAGCTTTCTAAGAAGGGGTGCTTGGAAAGTAACTGTTTATCATCACGTATGTCTGCAAATGTCTTTATTTTGTCCTCAAATTAGTTGAAAGTTTGGCTGCATATAGAACTGTTCACGGAAAATGTTTTATTCCAAATTTTGAAAAACAATCTTCTAGCTCCCAGTATTGCTGTAGGGAAGTTCTGTGCTTACATCATGGTCCATATCATGATCTATATGATCTGTAGCATGATCCATCATGTGTAACCCATTTTTAACTCTGAAAACATCTAAAACTCATTAGTTTTGACATTTGACCATGTTATGTTGCCTTGAAGTGGGTTTTTATCACCCATTTTTCTGAGAGCTTGGCGGGCTCTTTCATTATAGGAACTTCTAACTCCCACTTCCTGAAAAATTCTTCTCATTTCTTTGATGTTGGCATCACCTGATTTTTTTTCCTTCTTTTTCTCTTTCTGAAACTCTTATTAGTTGAGTACTGAACTTCATCTCTTTGTCTCTTTGTTCTACAGTCGAGAAGATTACATTAACTTTTTAACACTTTGATTTTTTAACTATTATATTTTCAATTTCAAATGAATCCTCCTTATTCCCTGAGAATTTCTTTGATTAATAGCATACTGTTTCTGTTTGATGAGCGCGACATTTTCCCTTATCTCCCTGAGAATATTAATCACGGCTTTATGATGCTTTCTACCTTTCATAGTGTGGACTGTTTTCACTGAGCTTCTTTTTGTTTTTGTCTCTATTTCCCACATTGTAATTTTTACCCAGATTTCTAGTGGTCTTTATTCACTCAGAGTGAGTAATTTAAAAATTGATCTTGAATTTTGTACATGGGCTGGGTTCATGAATTCATGTGCTACCCTGTAAGTTAATGGTGTCCCTAGCTAGATTTTTATAGGGAGACTCACAGATGTCTGATTCTGACAATAATAATTTACCATTATAGGAGACAAAGTTAAAAGCTGGGTATTCTTACCATTAGCTATGAAGACACTTGGGGAAGCGCCTGGCTTTTACGAAAAAAGCTAATCTCACCTCTGCTTTGCCTGGAATCCCAGTTCAAAGTCTCTTCCAGGTCAGTTTATCTGAAAAATGAATTTAATTTCTCTTTCAGGTTTGAGAAGGAAGTAGTTGTCCTGCTGTGAGAAGTGGGAAAAGGCATCTGACATTTCTAATCGCTTCTTTTACAAAAATAAACCAATTCTAATTTTTTTTATCCTCCAAATTTTGCCTTTCACGGAATCTGGTTCCTGTAGTTCCTTAGAGCCTGAGGGACTTTCCAAGGCCCAGGGGGGACAAAGTGACCTTCTCCTCTCTGGTGTCCTTCTCTATAGGCACCCAGGGTTCCACTCTGCTCTGCCAATTCACTCATTACTCACCCATCTGCTTTCATCTGAAGTTTTGTGTCATTTCTCAGCTGCTGTTGTCTTCACTACTGATTGTTCCTGTAGACTTTTAGCTCTTTTATTTTTTTGTATTATTTTAGTCAGGTTTCTGGCAGAATGGCATGCTTTCAATGCACCAAATTTAACCAGAAACTTCAACTCTTTCTTCATCTGTGAAATGAAGAGAGATAATGTCTATAGACTTTCAGATGCCAAAGTCTAAATCTCAGAGGTAAGAGAATGCTGTACCTAAGAGAAGCTCGAGTAGTGTTTATAGATGGAGACAGAGGAAGGAAATCTATAGAAATGATCACTGTTCTCCGACCCCAAATAAAGGAGCAGCCAAAGTCAAAGAAGTTTGACCTCCAGGAATGTAAACTACTCAGACAGAGGCAGAGTGCCAGCAGGGAGAAAGCAAGGGGAAAGATTCAAGGAAAGACAGAGGGACAACTCTGAATTCATTAGCATTTACAGTGTTCTCTTTAGCCCAGGTTCAAGGACAAGAGAAGATCCAGGTGCAGAGGAAGTGTATGATATGACTAAAGAAAATTATAAAAAATAATAGAAATAGAAAGGGTCAAGAGCAGAAAGGGCCTGCAGAAATAATTGCAGCAGGGCACTGGGATTCTAGAAAAACTGTAAAAACAAAACTGAAGGAGATATCCATAAAGATTAGGAACAATCAATTCTAACCATGTTAAAGGTTAGAGAGGTGGCCATTCATTTTTGAGAAAAGTCATAGGATTTTTTTTATTTTAGAATGTAAACATACAGTAAGAAGGAGATTTGAAAATACTCCAAGGGTCTGCATTTGGGAAGAGTTCCATGTGCCTATTTTAAGGATACTATCTACTCTTTTATATTACATGGCATGGTCACTTTTTGAAACTCTAGTTGAAAGCATAAAATATTCTATCTGGTCCATTTCTTTGTCAAAACACATGTAATAATTAACAAAGCTTTGGAGATGCAGAAGTGTGTTATAAAAGAATTTTTGCTGCAGATTGGGGAATTTTTTTTGCTAATTTATTCATCCTACCACACAACTAATATTTTTGAGTGCCTACTACATGCTAGGCACTAGAGACTAAAACATTAACAAAAAAATTTCAAATTTCAAAAGAAGTCACCATTATTTTATTTTGACAGTAGTAAGAAAAACATCTCAAAAGTAAACCGTTCTATAAAATGAGTAGTTATCTACAAGGAAACATACCAGTTGGGATATAATACTTCTTATACCTAAAAATCAGGAATTGCTATAAAATTCCTTATAACACCACTACAGTAGTTCCTTTGTAAAGACGTATCCTGAAGAAAATTCTTTGCAAACATTCTCCAAATGCAAATACAGGGCACCTTTGCATTTGAAAACAGCCAAGATTTTAGCCGCTCCAGTATGAAAACAACTATATACACTAGCAAATTGAAAGAGAAACAGCCAGGGAAAAACAAACTCAGAAGATGAAACCGTGTGTGGCAAATGACAAACCTGTGGGCTTCAAAAATTAAATATTTGACAATTGCACACGGCAGAATGACTCTCTTTAATAGCACTTTATGTCTGATACAAAATAATGACCAACACTTAGCTGAGTGAAGAACTAGATTAAATATTTGTTGGATGAATAAATGAATTAAACAACAATTCAGTAGGAATTTGTGAAGACCAATAGGGGTTTAAGGAGTGCATAGGCCAGGCATGGTGGCTCACACCTGTAATCCCAGCACTTTGGGAGGCTGAGGCAGGTGGACTGCCTGAGGTCAGGAGTTTGAGACCAGTCTGGCCAACATGGTGAAACCCCATGTCTACTAAAAATACAAAAAAAATTAGCTAGGTATGGTGGCGGTGCCTGTAATCCCAGCTACTCAGGAGGCTGAGGCAGGGTAATTGCTTGAACCAGGAAATTGGAGATTGCAGTGAGCTGAGATCATGCCACTGCACTCCAGCCTGGGTGATAGAGCAAGACTCCATCTCAAATTTAAAAAAAAAAAAAAAAAAAAAGTGCATCAAGGAATCATGCAAAGCTGCACACAGTGATTCACACCTGTAATCCTACCACTTTGGGAGGCTGAGGTGGGAAGATGGCTTGAGCCTAGGAGTTCGAATCAAGCCTGGGAAACACAGTACGACTCCATCTCTACAAAAGAAATACAAAACAACTAGCTGGACGCAATGGTGCATGCCTATAGTTCCGTCTGAGGCAGGAGGATTGATTAAGAATAGGAGGTGGAGGCTGAAGATGAAGAGAGCCATAGTTTTGCCACTGCATTCCAGCCTGGTTAACAGAGCAAGACGCTGTCTCAAAAAAAAAAAAAAAAAAAAAAAAAGATAACGAAAAATTAATAATGAAAATTCAAAAAAATATATTACAGAGCTACCACTGCCACTTTTCTCTAAATTACTGTCACCATGACCTGGTGGCTAACATTAAACACACATTCTTTCTCGTTCCTGCATACATACTTATGCTTAACCAATTATCTAAATAATATATATTTAATAATATATTTGTTCCATAGTGTGGGATCTCTTTTTAATAAATTCTCACATCACCTTTATAAATGTACAAGACAAAATTATTCTTTAGGTTATTATTAAAGTACTTGTGAATGGGTAAGCTTGTAGACATTTGCCGTAAAAATTGGGTGAACCAGAAATTTTGATCTAGTCTGATTGCAAAGGGAAGGGGGAATTTGCCCTACACCAGCAAAACGGTCTGAGGACTAACTTTGAAAAACCTGCTTAATAGCAAGGGTAATCCATTTAGATGTCTCCCCTTTTAAACTTACAGACTCCTCAAATATTATTATTTAGCCAAAATACAAGTAAAATGGTTTAAAGATGAATTTAATTTCAAGTTTTTGTCATGCTAACATGAAGGTACAATTGGTCAATAAAGCAAATACTAGAATGTAAAATCACATTGCTTTGGTGAGGAATTGTGAGTATTCCACCTTTATGGAAAAGAAATTTACATTCTTCTTTCATCTCTCATTGTGATATCATTCCTACCCGTTTGTATGATGAGATACGAGGCACTCCTGGTGAGAAGGCATAGAAAGGAAGTACTGGGTAGTTAGAACATAATATTTAAGATCATTTTATTCTGGTAGGCTTGAGTTGCAGTTTGGCCATTCCAAGCTTTGTAATTTAATATTTCTTCTTTGTAAAAGAGGTATAGCATTAATTAAAAGAGGAAGAATGTAAAATATTTAGCAAAGTACTAATAAAGGTTAGCTAAAAATACATTCACCATCCACCCTGTACCACAATTAGTAGTAATAATAAGGCTTCTTATTCTATATAAATCATTGTGGCAGTTAATTTGTAACGAAGAGAGAGATGAATGCAACCTATAAACTTCTATTCATAAAAAGGCAATGATGATCATGGAATGTAAAGTAGGCTTTTCTGAACTCAAAATTTAAGAAGAGATTAACATTAAATGCAGAAAAGAGGATTTGGCTGGACAATAAAGATTTAGTATGTTTTTACTAAAAAAAAAAAAGAAAAAAAAGTTGAAATAGCCAGTGTCAAGAATCTTCTAAGTCTCACTTCAGGAATTCCACAGGGTACAGTCAATTTTTTTAAAAAGTAGGAGTTTATCAAACTAACCTGAAGTGCCTCATTCCCATGTAATGATACCTCACCACCCACCTCATCCTTGCAACCATTATATTAGGCTTTATTTATTGAGTTTTTTTAAAACACAATAAATATTGAATAATTACAATTTCCAAATACTCTGCTGTTAACTGGGGATACAACAGAGAAACACATCTCTGCCTTTGTGTGAGCCTGTCTAGCAAGCAAGTATACAAAAGATTATCAAAATACTACAAATAATGACAAGTAGAAATATAAGTATTTAGGTTGGTGAGACAAGAACGGATGAGATTGGAAGAGAGCAAGGGACTACATAAGATGACTAAAGAAGTCCTGAAAAAATTCTGTCTACTTTCACGTTGAGAACTCAGAGAGAAGAATCCAGCAAAAAAAAAAAATAAGATCAAGGATAATACAGCATTCCAGGGTAAGGTCTGCAGTTAGGAAAGGGCAAGGGCAAAAGAAAAGATAATCATATAAGTATCAATACAAATAGGCAGATTCAAGATATATGCTAGAGATAGAATCCATAGAATTTATGTTTTACTGGGAGAGTTAGGAAAAAAGAATGAGCAACGATACTTCATATAATTTTGATTTGATTAATGAGTAATTGTAGTGACACTACCGATATGAGAAACAGCGAGAGGGATAGTTTCAGGGAGGTAAAAGTTTAGCACTCATTTTGGACCCATACAATTTTATATGCTTGTTAGTGGAGATATCAGGTTGAATGCTGACTATGAGTCTGGAACTCATGGGAAAGCTCTGGGCTACTGATATACAATTCAGGTTTATCATCATATAAATAGTATTTAAAACCATGTGATGGATGAAAGCTCCTAATGAACAAGACTGAACAGAAATGAAGATCTGGGACTGAAGCCTAGAACAAGCCAACCATTAAAGAATGTGCAGAGGAGGAATAGCCAACAAAGAAGAGGAAGAAATGTTTGGTGTAAGCAAAAATCCAGGAGAAGAGAATTCACTGGTGACTAAGAGTCCTCTCTAGGACTTTTGCTTTCTTTCTATGGTTTAGATTTTCAGGTTCATTTTCCCATTCCGCAGAATTCCAAAATAGACTTAGTCTCTTTTGTTATTGCTATCCTTTGGCAGTCTATTTAAGTTCTCTGCATTCTAAGTTCTTCATCTATAAAGTGGGAGGCAAATTTGGGTGGCTGTGAAGATTAAAATATATTAATATATGAAAAGTACTTAACACTGGAGTGTATAGAATATAAGCACTCAGTAAATTATAGACGTGGTTATTTAAATTTGTGTTATTTCTCAAAACTTCTACCAACTAGTCCAAACTTGAGCACTGTCACAGAAAAAAAAATGCTAATCTTATGAAAATATAAAATAATCTACTCAAAGGATCAAGAAGTTATATATAAAAGAGTTATATATAAAAGAATATTGATTATATAAAGAGTTATATATAAAAGAATATTGGTTATATAAAGAATATTGTGGGGCAGTTACTTATGGCTCATGCATAAACCTATTAAAATATTTCCTAAACAAAGGACAGACAAAAAAAGGAGGAGGTGGAACAGCAGAAGCACAAGAACAAATAATTTTACATCAATTTTGCTAGGAAACTAGGACTTTGTCTCAAAATTATAAGTGAAAATCTTTCTCTAATTTTTTGTGCAAAAAAAAGTACTAATTCGGAAAAGATATAAAAGTTTTACCTTTGAAACTCTATATAAAATAATTTTTAAAAGGTATGGCATAAGTGGCAATATAATAGAGACTGTAGAAAGACAGTACTCAAAGATTATGACTATTACTGGCACAAATGAATTTATCACAGAATTTCAGGTTTTAAAGGAAGACTTTGGCAAGAGTTATCAATGTAATTCTATTAAAACATGTGACTTTGTGACACAGGGCTTATTGATTATTATGTTTAAGAAGGAGCAGGGCAAGACTTCAGAAATTGAAAGCTCTTAACACTATTGAATTCAGACCATAAAATATTTGTGGGGATTTTATTGCAAAGACAAACGGTTGTATCCACCAGAATATGTGGAATCTAAATTCTGGGCAATAAGAGAAAAATAGCTGACTGCCTAATCTCCTGTATAGAATTAGTAGGACACACTAGAAGGGTAAGATGGATTGGTTTCCTCGTAAGTCTACATTAGGAAAATGCTTTTGACTATACACAACATTCTATATGTTCAGTGATGATGTACACAAACGAGCATCCATTCTAATGTGTTAGATATATGAGAATAATATGGTTAGCAAATAAAAATAGGTGAAGTTGACAGGACAAGAAATAAATAGCATGCCTGTGACAGATGCAAGTGCATAGCTGTGAGTTTCCACTGTTTACATTGGCAATAGATGGAGACAGATAAATTTTAACTATGGATAATCCTTAAATGATTATGGAATACCACTAGTAAAGACATTAAATTCTTGAAATTCTTGATGGGCATTTGGTGGCCATTATTCTCATCGCATTGTAGAAACTTTTTTTTGTTGTTGTTGTTGTTGTTTTTTGAGACGGAATTTCACTCTTGTTGCCCAAACTGGAGTGAAATGGCGCAATATCGGCTCACTGCAACCTCTGCCTCCCGTGTTCCAGCAATTCTCCTGCCTCAGCCTCCGAAGTAGCTGGGATGACAGGGGCTCGCCACCATGCCTGGCTAATTTTTTGTATTTTTAGTAGAGATGGTTTGTTTCTTTGTTTGTTTGTTTATTTATTTATTTATTTATTTTATTTTTGAGGCGGAATCTCACTCTGTGCCCAGGCTGGAGTGCAGTGGTGCGATCTCGGCTCACTGCAAGCTTCGCCTCCTGGGTTCACGCCATTCTCCTGCCTCAGCCTCCTGAGTAGCTGAGACTATACGCACCTGCCACCACACCCGACTTATTTTTGTATTTTTAGTAGAGACAGGGTTTCACCATGTTGGCCAGGCTGGTCTTGAACTCCTGACCTCAAGTGATCCACCCACCTCGGCCTTCCAAAGTGCTGGGATTACAGGCGTGAGCCACCACACCCAGCCTTAGAAGTTCTTTATAACCTCAATTGCCTACCCAGAGGTAGGATATCAATCATTAATAGTATTTTTCTAAATGCTGGATGACTGACAGTCTAGAGGACAACGGTGAACACTGGCCTATAGTGGAAATTCCAATGATTTTCTATATTTACAAGGGTCTTGGAAATTACAGTGTCCTCGCTCCATCTTCGGATTTTGGTCAGAGGTCCTAAAAGAGGACATACCTCACAGATTGCTTTTAAGTGAGAACTTTAATAGCTGCATTAAGGAATCCCAGATCTAGATCCTGGCATGGAACACAGCAAAGTATTACCAGGGTCCAGGATTCAGAGACACACCTGAACCCAGAGAAGAAAACTTGGGCAAGAATAGTCTCTTAGCCCAACTCACTCCAACTCTAAATCACGAATCCACTTAATGAATGTTTACTAAACATCTAATATATGTCATATGCTTTGCTAAAAACTCAAGACAAAATGGTGAACAATACAGTTGTTATCTATAGTTTAATTCTAGTATTGTGAACGACACTGACACACAATGACAAATGCTCAGTACAATGTAACATGTTCAATGGTAGAGGTGATCGGAGTGTTTTGGATGCACATGGGTAAAGGTATTAGCCTACTTTTGTTGGTCAGAGAAGACTTTTCTCATGTACAAAATATCTAGGCTGAAAGCAAAAGGTTAAGGAGTGAATCAGACAAGATAAGTGAAGCAGAGAGAAGAATATTCCAGGCAGAGAGGGCAGCACGTGCAAAAACCTGAAAGTGAGAAAGAGCAGGCATAGAAAGAGAATTTGAGCTAGTTAAGTATGGCTTAAGCATAGTCCCTGAAAAGCCAAGAAACTCCTCCGAATTCAAGTGAGAGATAATTGATTTATATATATTTATATACATATATATGTATATGACAATTTGAGAGCCTAAGGTTCTTATATGCATTTACAATACTTAAAAATAGGTGCTGTCAATATTTTCCTATATGCCACCACAGGGTTTACGTCCTAACAATATACTCCAAAGTCAACTAAAACACAGGTCAGCCAGCATAGCTGTATATTTCTGGAAAAATGCAAAGCCATCACTCTCATTCACTCACAATGCACTAAAATGGTCATTTTTTAAAAGAAATTCTTACCATCAATTATCCTACTTTCTTGCATCATATTTGCACAGTTCAGAGTATATACAGAGGAGAAGAATTGAGAAGGGGCCAGAGATGGTATGACAACCGATAACAGGAACAGCTTACATCAACGTAGGTATAAAATGTAAATGTTGAACAATAAACCTCTGTGAACCAATTCTGATCACTAGAATCAGCAGGTTTACGTTCTTTGACAGATTCTTGGAATTAAGAAAATTACACTCAAGATGGTCTTTTCTGTATAGTATTTTCTATTTTGAGGTTTATTGAAAATGTACATTTTAATCAGGTGAGTGAACAGACATCAATTTATAAATGACACTGCCAAATTATTTTCACTAGATACTTTCTAAATATACATTTTCTGAGCAACATCATGTACTGGGCCTATCAACTAGCAGACTGTGGCTAATCAATTCTAAGTTACTAAGCTTAGAGCATTAGCTTTCTTGCTTGGGCTTTTCAATCCGATATCATATACAGCTGAATTTATCTTTCCTTTGTTTTTTGAATGTAGAAACATCACTCTCTAGTTGATATTTGTACCCTAATTTTACTACACAAACTGTAACTTGAGTAGGAATCATAAGAGCTAACATTACTTAAGAGCATATTATATATAGCAGGAGCTCTTAGCAGAGATCTGCATGTAATAACTTATTGAAATCTTAATTTTGCAGATAACAATTATTATCTGAAAGAGTCTGAAAGATCATCAAATCCCTGACTTTGATTTTTTTTCTATACTACTTTGGATCTGTTCAGTAGATTCAGCCAAGCAGTTTGAGATCAGAGGTATGGCATTTGCTCAACAGTTTCTGGCTAGCAATACAAATGTGCTGTTTCTATGTTAGTCAGTTGAAACCCATGGAGCATACATGTGGCCAGATCAGCCACATCAAGTCATCAAATTCACTTTTCCAGTCTTGCTTGATTCAGGAGAAACATTTGTACCTTTTAAGGAAATGGAAAAATACCTCAAAATAGGCAAGTGAATGAAGAAAATGCATAGAATTTAGTTTTGTTCTAACCTCTTTTCAGTTAATTGTGTTATTGAGTGTTGTTAGGTTTTACAAATCTCTGCAAGGCAAAGGAACTCGGAGAGATAGAGTATGAGATTTATTAATAAATATACCTAACGCTGATGCAGGTGGAGTTTTCAAACTATTAGCTAAGCACCCATCACAACTTTCAAACACTTCTAAAAATTTATTCTGTTTGCATTTTTTCATTGTAACTAATCTCTACCACAACCCTTCTTTATGTTCCTTTTTCTTGCTCAGATCAGAGTGAGCTTTATTGCCTCTGTTCTCCAATCAGAAAGTGCATATACAACAGACGCGTTTCCTTTGCTTCTGTATGCACATACATCAAAACCTGTAGTTGACAGAAACAAACTTTTGAAAAATATCACTGATCCTAAAATAAAATGCCGTTGATTTCTGCCCCTATCTGATCCCTTAAAACTGTGATCTATCATTTCCCAGGTGCCAGTAACAGACTAAAGAAATAAAAACAAGTAATCGCATTTAAATGATGCCTTTTCAGATTTAATTAATTCACAGTGGCATGTAAAAACAAATGCATAGTTAAAAGATCAGTTTCCATAGATATAACACTTTGCTTTTCAACCATAGTAAAGATACAAAAACAAAAACAAATGGCATATGTATAATAAATGCAGTTCTGATTTTTCTAGATACTAAGCTGTCAGGGAAATTCAATTCACTCCATAAATTATAACACAGCATATAATACCTATAACTTTTGGTTTCCTTTAAAGAGTAAAACAAGAGAAACCAACATTAAAATATTGGGTGCTACACTAGAGGTGTTTACATACATTAGCTCACTTAATGCTCATATAAACCTTAGAAGGTTGACATTATAATCTCCATTTTATAAATGAGGAGAGTGAGATTCAAAGAAGTGAAGTGACTTGTTCAACACCATAAAGTTGGTAAGTGTTATAAACAGAATTTGTACCAAAATCTTCTGACTACATCTTTCCCCTTAGCCATTCTGTTAAAAAATAACTCTATGCGCCGCGCTTGCATATGTAAAGAGAGGATAGAAGAGGGAAGTGTTAGCAGAGAGTTAGACTGACATGCAGAGAACAGTAAAAAAAAGGGGGAATTGTACCCCTGAACAAACAATATATTCATTTTCCATTTTCTGCACTATTTAAGTACAAACTAGTCTCACTGGTGTCATGGGTAAAATTTAGTTTGGATGATTACAAAAATGTTTCTGTGGAGACTTACTGGGACAGCTGCTTTAATTCTAAACTGTTTTCTACTGTTTTCACTGGGTGGCAGATATTAGAAAAGCTAAGTATATAGCAGTCACTGACTTCAAATTAAGCAGTAATGAATGCAGATTTCCATGAAGATTCCACGAGTTAGTAATTACAGTTTTATTGCTATTCGAAATGGTGAAATAAACTCAGTCTCCACTGTCCCATACATGTAATTGATGAGTTAATTTGTCTTCAGCACTCTCGCTGTTCTAATATTTCTCCATCTATGCCATGAAAATTAATAGGATGCAAAATGTATAAAATTATATCCACTAAAAAAAAATCACTGTACAGTACCAGGGAGGCATATTTATTTCATCTGTAGATAGTATGGGGTCACCATCTTTTTTCCCCTTTCCCAGTGACATTTTCAGATTTGACATTTTGTGACATTTTCAGTTTAATATTGCTAATACCCTGGCTGCAGAATTAAAAGTACACCCCAAGGAAGGGTTGAATGCAGACATATCAGGAGAATATAACTGTTTCTTACCCTTCTAACAACTGTTTTTATGTAAACAATGCACACATTAAGAAGAAAGAAACAACTCTTTTTGTCCTTTATTTTTTTCTTGTGGGTGGGGGAATTTATTCCAGGCTCCCAGAAGGGTAACTCTTCATTAGAACCTTGATGTACAAACAACCAATGTGAGATCTTACCAGTGTGTTACTAAGGGACCACATGACAAATGTCTAAAGTAGAGATTTGGTGAAAGGTACTTGAAATGCAGCAGGTGAAGCATCCTCACTTAGCTAAAAACAGCTGAAGAGAGGTCTCTGCAATTATGATTCAGGAGCAACAGGAGTCTCTAAACTATATATCCCTAACTGATGAATAAGCCACAATGTTAATTGAATGCTGATGCTCACTGACATTTATATAGGGTTCTGTTTGATGAATGAAAGGTTAGGTTCATTTTTCTTTAAGTGTAGTTGATAAGTTTTATCTGACTGTCCCTTGTGATACCTGTGGACTCCCATTGCATTCCAACGATGCCACGCATCACCTCCCTAGCCCCCACTCACTGCTTACTTCAATTTGTCTGTGAGCAGTGCAATTTCTCACTAGGAAGGAGAATATCCTTACTAGATTCCATCATTACTATTGCATAAGAGATATATGGGTAATATCAAAGCTATGATTCTTGGCATTTTTTCAAGGCCAAATTAAATATCCACCCACAATTATTCCATTCTTCCTGTTCCCACTGTCACTACCCTACAATCTATTTGAAGAATTAAGCCCCTCTCCAACTTCCAAATATAGGCATTTATAGGAGTGATATTTGGACTTGAGATAGAGACAAAGGACCTGAGGTGAACTCACACAGAGGACAACTAGAATATACCAAATCAAGTGAAAAACTGAGACAGGTTTTAGGAAAAAAAAAAAAAAAAAAAAGCTTGTACCTAATCCATTTTGATGTTAGTTCTAGGAGCCGCTGGCTCATGTGAGTGTTCTCCTTTAGGCTCCTCAGTTTATACCTTGGTGCAGACACAAAGTCCTCTCAAGCAAAGTTAACATTTGCCAAATGCTAATCACTCTCTCACAGAACTTCTAGAGGCAAACAATACCACAGAAAAACTGCGGCCGTGGAGGGACCTGAGCCTGCTGTGGGATTCATTCTGTTGAAATTTCAGATTATAAAAGTCATATAAACAAAGCAATGACCTTTCAGTCTGCTAGATGCTGTGCCCTACTGGCTATAATGTTGCAACCAAAGATTTATAGAGAACAGCTGTAATAGTGCAGATGAGAATGTGCAGCTACTTGCCACTGTCGGTAAGCTTGAGTTTAGCATTACTAATGTTTCTTTATAAATAATATCAGGCATAAGCTCACTATTATTTTCCTTTGCTGCATAGTTTTCGTTTGTTTGTTGTTGTCATTGGTGGTGGCATTTCTAATGGTTAAGCTATGTGCTTTGCAGAGATTAGGTTTGAAAAGCTCCCGTTTTGTTGTGATTTTACTAAACATCCGAATGTAAATGATAGCAGGATTTTTTTTTCCCTTCAGCATCAGTCTTTTGTTTACCTTACTTTTTATGTGTGGTTAGTATAATCAAACAATGCATATGCTTCCATCTATTTTCATTATTTGGCAATAGTTTCTCTATTACACTTATTTAAGATGTACTCGATGTTAAGTTATATTGAAAATACATTTCTTAAAGATAGACATTTTATAGAAAAATAATTTTGAGGCTTCTGTTTTTTCAAGTACGCTGATATGAAAGATAATTGGAGGATTCATATGTAACAGTGAGGAGTGACCATGTTAGGCCATAATAGCCTTCTTTTTTTTTCCTACACTGTGACAAAGAGATGATTGCTATGATTATTTATTCCAATCACACCGTAGTCATATATCACTACATTGTAGCCACAGATTTCTAAGAAGGAAATACATATTTATTAAAACATAAGCACAATATAATCATTGATATAGCGGATATTGGAACTAACAGTTATATAATCCAGGGAAGGATGTCCTATCAAATTAGTAAATCAGTAATATTTTTATAACCTATTCAAAAAAGAAGGTTCTTTTTGTTTACAGTACAGAGAAAAGTTACGAAGACAAGAATAATACTTGTTTGAAAGGGATTAACTAGCCATGGCATCCATAGACAGATATTGGATACAGAGATATTGGAGAAGGTAAATGAAGGAAACAGTTAATTTCACCAGTGCCTTGCCTGTAGCAAAGTGCTGTATTTGGCTCTGAAATATAAGTTATGTGAACAATTGAAATGTTTATTCTCTTTTCCTTAAGCAGGTTAATATGCTGAAGACAATGATGTATTTGCACAAAGCAAATAGGTAGGAATGAATAACTTTGTACCTAGATAGGAAAAATAAATTTATAACTTTTAATAATACATATGTGACTACACACACAAATAGGTGTTTTATAAGCATGCTATATACATGAGAGAAACATGGCTCAAATATTAGAAATAATTAAGTTGACATGGACATCTGGATTTCTATAAACTCCACTTTCAATATTTTTTCCTTTTTCTTCCTTTGTGTTCCTGGGTCCTAGTTAGGCATTTTGTATGTTTTTGAATGGGGTTGCTATTATGAGACACTGGGGAATAAAAGATACATAAAATATAATTCTTCACCTCAAGAAATTTCTAGAATGAACAGCTAAAATAAAACAATGTACAGTGTGCAGAAAGTAAACATAGAGGCACAAATGCAGGGCTAGGAAATTATGATACAGAATACAGATGGTATACAATCTGTGTGATAAGTAAGATTTATATAGGTAAAAAGGAAGTCAAGAGAAAATAAAAGCCATGAGGGCAAAAAATTTCCAATGTTTATAGCTTGGTAAGATAGATAACTGTTTTGTAAGCTGCCTGTAAATCTTTTTTGTATAGTTATCATATAAATTGAAAAAAGAAAGAAAATGTAAATAAAGACTACAAACAGAATTTGGCCATTGTCTTAGTAAACAAGAGAGTGATATCAAAGTTATCTTGAGACAAGAACAAAAACTTATGAAGTAGGTGACAAGAAAGCACAAACAGAAAGAAATCCATAAAGGTAGAAGTTGAAAGGTAGATAATAAAAGATAAAAGACAATATAGAATATGGTAGGTGTTAGGAAAATTTACATTGTTAATTCTTTCTTTTTATGCTTTAGAAATAATTGAGTTTAAAAATGTATTCTGTCAGCAAAACCTATTACTAAATTTTTTTGAAAAAAGAAAGAGATACAGAAGTAATGAAATTGAGTGGATATCTAAATCATAGGGAGAAAATGAATTTCCAAAAGATAAAAATTATCATTAGGGTACACTGGTTCAAGAAGGCATAATAAAAATTTAAAAATAGTTATTAAACTACATTTTAACATTCTACATATCAAAACTTGTGACGTGTATATGCTGATTTTATAGAGAATTTTTGTAATTTAAATGCACATCTTTAGAGAGAAGGTTAAAAATTAATTATCTAAACATTCATCTTAAGAAAAGCAACAAAATTAATCTCAAAGATAGTAAAAAGGAGAAAATGATAAAGAAATGCACAGAAATTAACTAAATAGAAAAATACATACAATAGAAAGGATAGTCAAACACTTGTTTAATTGCTTGTTTAAAAAAACGAATCAACTTGATAAACCATGGTGACACTGATGAAGAAAAATGAAAAAAAAAAAAACACACAAATACCAAGAATACAAAAAGGGAGACCATTATACATCCCAAAATATTAAAATAACCCTAATGGGACATTACATACTAAAAATTGGAAACTAGAAGAAATGCACAAAGACTGAAAAAAGGACAACGTAATAAAACAAACACAAAACAAAACAGACAAGATGAACAGTTCAGTATTTTAACAATATATTTAATCTAAAATTAAGAATCAGCTTATACAACAACAACAAAAAATCTCTGCCTAATGGCTTCCGCAGCACATTCTGCCAAACATTTAAGGAAGAAGTCACATCAATCTTTCATACAATCTCCCACTAAATAATAAAAAAGATTACCCAAATTATTTTATGAGTACAGCATGACTCTGATACCAAAAATAATTAGAAAGAAAAATTGATAAACAAATCTTTCATAAACATAAATGCAAAAATTTTAAACAAGTATTGGAAATTCAAGCCAATAATATATAAACAGGCCGAAATATCAGCAACAATTTGTGTTAATTCCAGGAATGCAAAGTGGATTCTTTTTTAAAATCAATCAGTGTAATTCACCACATAAATAGAACAAAGAAAAGAAATAACATATTATCACCATAATAAAGGCTGTAAGCCATTTGATAAAATTCAACCTCAATTCTCAACTTTTAAAAAGCATCCTTGCTTAGAAGTAAGGTTGTGAAGAAATTTAAACCCTTGTGCACCATTTTGTTGAGAATGTAAAATGTTGCTACCTCTCTGGAAAACAGTGTGGCAGTTCCTCAAAACAATATAAAGAGAATTCCCATTACCAGAAGCAGATCCACTTCCGGATATAGACCTGAAATAATTCAAAGCATGAAAACAGATATTTTTCCACTCATTTTCAAGGAAATATTATTTACAATGAATGGCCAAAAGTTAGAAGCAACTCAAAGGTCTATCAACGATGAGTGCGTAAACAAAGTACCATGCACACCTACAACGGAATATTTTTCAGGCTTGAAGGAAATTCTGATACATGCTACAACATGGATGGACATTGAGGGCATGTGAAGTGAAATAAAATAGACACAAAAGGGCAAATAATGTGTGATTCAACTTATATGAGGTATATAGATTAGTAGTTAAATTCACAGAGGCAGAAAGAAGGGGGGTGGTTGACGGGTTGTAAAAAGGGGTGAATGAAAAGTTATTGTTTGATCAGTACAGAATGTCAGTTTTGTTAAGAAGAAAAGAGTTCTTGAGATGGATGGTAGCAATGGTTGTACAACAATGAATATACTTAATGCCACTAAACTGTACACTTAAAATTCCTTAAGATAATACATTTCATGCTATGTGTATTTTACCACAATCAAAAATAATTAATGAATGAAAAACAATTTTGCAAACTGTGAATGAAAATTTCTCCTTAATTAAAGGTTATTTTAAAAAAAAACCCATGTAAGCATTTTATTTAATTTTAAAGTATTGGAACCATCGTGAACAAAAACAAACAAATCAAAAGTATAAGAATTAGAAAAAAAATAACTCTCCATATGCAAATATGTTATCTGTGTTTTCAAAAAAAAAAAAAACCTGAAAATTTTACAACTAAATTACTGCCTAAATCATGGGTTTAATAAAGTTGCTTATACAACGTCAATATATAAAAATTGCATTTCTATGTATCAGCAAAAGTATTCAGAAGTAAAATATAAAAGGTGCCATTTATAGTATCCTAAAAATACCAAATAATTAGGAATTAATCTATTAAAAAGATATGTATACCTCTTCTAGATAATTATAAAACATTATGGAGGAATAAGATCTAATCAATGAAATAATGAATCATGTTTATTGATAGAAGATTTAATATTGTAATGACATAAATTCTACTACTCATTTATAGATTCAATCTCAATCAAAATCTCAATAACTGTGAATGTTTATATACTGACAAGTGAATTCCTAAATATATTTGGGAATACCAAGGCACAAGATAGCCACAACACTCCTTAAGATGTCTAATGGACTTACTATACCAGATGTTGCCATTTATTTTATAGCTACTGCAAATTTAAAAGTTTCTTTTCTTTTTGCATTAGTTCTTATAACAGATTTACATAAACACATTTAAAAGATAGATCTAAGCATGCTTTAAGAATTGATTATATGCTATTTTCTTTCAGTGAATGGAACTGTTTAACAAAGAAAGAAATTTAAAAGCAAGCATTAAAAAAAAAGAAAAACCATAGTAATTGGGAAGAGATAGACAAATAGAAAAACAGACTGGAACAGAAAATCCAGAAACAAATCCATAAAAGCATAGAAATCCATTGTTGATGGGTGTGAAATTCCAGAAATAGCACTTTGGATAACTGTTTGATTCTATCGAATAAAGTTCAAGATATGCACACTCTTTCACTCAGCAGTTACACTCCTGGTTATATACATAACGAATAGAAATGTGGGCAATCGTGCACTACGAGACATAAACAAGAATTTTAATCATTGCATTGCTTGCAAGAACCCAAAACAGGCCACAACCCAAACATTAATCAACATTATAAATAATTTTTAATGTGCTATAATCATATGAAGGGATATTATATATCAATGACAATAAACAGTTACATGCAACATTATGGACAATTTCACAAAGATAACATGTAGCAAACTAAGCTAGACTTAAAAGAATACATGCTGTGTGGTTCCATTTAAATTAAGCCCTAAAAATAATAAAGCTGAACTCTAGTGTTTAGCAGTACATGATTAGGTGATGAAATTATAAACAAAAGGAAGCAATTATTAGTGAGGTGGGACATGTACTAATGATTGATTAGAGGTGTGAGGGGTATTCTGCTATCTTACCAGTGTCTGATTACACGATACCGTTGGTGATAAAAGGTGACAGATTTGTAACAAACAAGGAGCTATTCATTTTGTTTAATTAATTTGTAGTATTTCATAATAAAATGGCTAAAAATTAATTGTAAAAAATATGGGCTACTCAAATAACAGACGTTAAAAGAATGCCTAAAACGTATCTTAATGATATGAGGAAATGTTACTTCTTTTACTAAAACCTTTTATTGTACTTTATTACTGGTCCTCCTGGCTATTAGAAAAACTGAGAGACACTAGCAGGGATTTATTGATACCTGGAAAACACTAAAGTCCTAAATGCCATCAATTTTCGCTCCAGGAATGGAGTTAGATTTCATAGTAAATGACTGGGAAAGAAGATGTAAACGTCTTCAGCTGCTGCTGCTGCTTCTTTTAAATCGCTTAATTATGAACAAGCATTTCTATTTCAAGGTCCAAACAGTGATTCTGAAACCACCTGACTCCTCTTCAGTATGATATAAATTTCATCTCTAAAAGCCACTTTGAGGTGGGCGACTCTTGTTCTTGGTTAGCAAATGAGTTCACAGGCTTGGAAGTACCCAGTGTAGGGAACTTAGCTTACAGAGTAGTATGTAATGTTTCAGTGTCTATGCACAATTGACAGAGATGGTACAAGCCATGAATAGCGGAGACATAGAGAAATGGGGCATCATGCTGCCACTTCACAAATTCACTTGATCACATCCCTCCCCATAATGTTTAGATTACAAAGCAGATATTCTGCCCCACTGACACTTCTCAGGTCTCATCCCTTCTGAGACTGCTTGTATGAGTTGTACTATCGGTCCGTCCTCACATTGCTATAAGGAAATACCCAAGACTGGGTAATTTATAAAGGAAAGAGGTTTAATTGACTCACATTTCAGCATGGCTGGGGAGGCCTCAGGAAACTTACAATCATGGCAGGAGATAAAAGGGAAGCAAGACACCTTCTTCACAAGATGGCAGGAAGGAGAATTGCTGAGCGCAGGGAAAGAACCACTTATAAAACCTCAGATCTCGTTAGAACTCACTCACTATCACGAGAACAGCATGGGGGAAACCACCCCAATGATTCAATTACCTGCACCTGGTCTCTCCCTTCACACATGGAGATGATGAGGATTATGTAGATTACAATTCAAGGTGAGATTCAGGTGGGGAGAGAAAAACCTAACTATATCAAGTCATGCTCCGTTTAGTACAAGACTTAGCACTACCCCTCTTTTGCATCACAGATCTGTTCAGATGGATATCTGCATATCGTCATGCTCCTGCCCAGATGAAGACAGGCCAAAGACTTTTGTTCACAAACCATTGAAGTGCCTCCAGTGCAGAAAGATTCGCTGATGATACCTTATGCTATGAAGAGAAGTATGAAGAGAAAACCACAGCCTTTTGTTAAAAAGAATAAATTTATAAAAACAAAAGACATCCATTATATGCAAAAGATGCTTGCAAACCTATGTTTAGAGCAGCACAATTTGCAATTGCAAAAATATGGAACCAGCCAAAATGCCCACCAACCACCTAGTGGGTAAAAAAAATTGGCATATATACACCATAGAATGCTATTCAGCCACAAAAAGGGACAAAATAATGGCATTCGCAGCAACCTGGATGGAGTTGGAGATCATTATTCTAAGTGAAGTAACTCAGGAATAGAAAACCAAATATTGTATGTTCTCACTTATAAGTGGGAACTAAGCTATGAGGACACAAAAGTATAAGAATGATATAACGGACTTTGGGATCAGGGGGAAGAGTGGGAGGGAGGTGAGGGATAACTGACTATATATTGGGTACAGTGTACACTGCTCAAGTGACAGGTGCACCAAAATCTCAGAAATTACCAGTGAGGAACTTATCCATGTAACAAAACACCACTGTTCCCCAAAAACTATTGAAATAAAAATTTTTAAAAAGGACATCTCTCGTGTGCATATATGTTTTGATGTGTGGAAGGAAGCACAAAATCTGAAGTTGATCATGGGCAATTGATCATACAGAAGCTGGTGGGATATAAAAAAATAGAAACATTATTAGCCAAAGTGGAATGATATGTGGCTTAAATTTACAAACCCCCAGGTCCACACTGTATTCTGAAACAATAGGATGGTAAACTCAAGTTAAAAGTGCCTTCATTTGTTTAACAACCAGAAATATGTTCCTTTCTTTAGGGCAACCCTATGGAGGGTTAAGCTGATCTGCTGTGCTGAGCAAACAGAGGGCTGCTCACCGACAGCATCTGCTGGGGACTTGGGAAAGCTGTTTTCTCTTAATAGATACCATTTTCCATTTTTATTTCTTCTGGTGTGTAAACTCTTAAAGAAATGATGCATTGCATGGAAATTCATCCACAGCTGAGAGTGCAAATAAGGGAAGAAAAACAAAATCATAAAAGACATTAAAAGGTACATTTCAGAAAGCAAGTTTACTCAGTTTCTTAGGCAATGAAGCATTCATGTTTTCAATTTTAACAGAGAGGCAGAAAATATGAAAACAAAGTGATTCCTAGGGAAAAGACATGGCTGAAAAAAGTTGGTTATTTTTAAACTTTTCCCCTTAAGAGAAAGGAAAATAATGCAGCTGTGGATTTTAGTGGTCTCCTGAGAGTGTCGGCATTCTTGCAGTTTGTGTGTAGGAGGCAAACGTTTGCTAAACTATTTGGGGAAGAATGTGCATATACGATAAAGCAGCAGGAAGCATGTATCGTATTTACCATCCCATAGCTGACAGTTCTTTGTTACACTGCAGTACATCAACTGTGATGTACTGGTCGATAATGGTGAGCTATATTTTGGGAAACCAGTGGCTGGTTCAAAACTAATTCTCTGAAAACCAGAATATATTGTTGAAAATGCACACCTTTTTGATATTTACATATATTTAGATGTCTGATATGTAATTTTATCATGTTGGTCTCAAGAACACTCATTTAAGCAATTCCTTTTGTGACAGAGAAATGAGATTGATGAAATTTCCAGACATTAAAGCATTTTCTCCTCACCTACTAACTGATGCATGATTTGGAATTCATTGATCTTAGCAAAGCTTAGACATAAAATGAAGAATAGTAAAATATCTCCTTCAATCTTTGGTTGCAGTCTTTCAAATACATAGGTGACCTTTTTCCTTTTCAGCTAAAAGCTCTTTAAACACACACACATTTATGGCATGTAGTGCTAATGAGACATCATTGATTTTCAAATTGGTTTTACTTATATTAGATATGAATACCTAGAAACATATACCAAGTCACACATTCACTGTAGGCAGCTTTTTAAAAAGCTGTATTTTCTAGGTAAATAAAGTTCTCTGTTATAAGAAAGTATATAGCTTTATTTATTTGAATAATCAGTAATGTCTTAAGCACTTTGTTGGATCCACTTGGATAAACTGGGTTAATGTGGTCCTTCGTTTCAAACAAGAGAAAGGTGTATTTAATAATAGTGATTAATAAATGAAATCTGATATTTAAAGCTTGCTATATGGCAGCTACTATACTAGGAATTTTACATGCCTTATCTCAACAAATCTGCACATTAACCCAATAAGTATATTATCCCCACTTTAAAATTTAGTTTTCCAAGGTCAGCATATAGGCAGTGGTAGAGCTGAAATTAAAGCTAGAATGCTTTGAATCTAGAGGTTGTGCTCCTATACTGCACTCTCTATGAATAACTAAGTTAAAAGAATAGGGCTCTTAGCAGGGCAAATACTTGGCCTGTCATGAGAAGAAACTGCACTGGGGGCTGAGTGGCACCAAGTGCCAATGTGACTAAAGCCATCGTCATTCAGACAACCCAAGTTCACTGAAGGTACCCTCTGCTCTAGGGAAGAAGAGTCAGTGGCATTTATCATGTGAGTGAATATGTATCTTGAGTGATCAACTATTTATTTGAGAAACATAAAATTTGTATTGTTCTAGCAACTCAGGCCAAGTGCCAAAGATGAGATATTGTACTAAGGGATTTGGCGAGGTGTCTCAAAAATGTCAAGTCTTGGCACAAATTGTGAAACACTTGACACTTCAAAATTATTCCTAATTTCTTATGTGACACATATAAAATCTCAACAAAATCAAATCCAAATTACCAGAGTGATTTGATATCCTCCTACTTTAGAAAGGACAATAGTAGGAAATCAAATGCATAACAAAGATACATGTTTGGCTCAATGTTTCATACATTGTGCATATTTTACTTTTATCATCTTTTTAAAATAAAAATTTCAAATCTTTAAAGTAACACTATATTACTTTTGTGTTTTGTATTTAGAGACAAGAAAGAGAAATCATTCATTTTAGAAAAAAATTACAAAGCCATTACAAAACTGTATGGATTTTATATCTTGCGGCAGCTATTCGTATTAACACTCTCACTATCAAGAGTATTTAGTTAACCAGAACATCTCCTTTCTCACAAATAATAGTTATTATATTTAACTTCTTATTGAAGTAAAAATACAGACAGTGAAGTAGACAATTCATAGGTGCACAACTCATTAAATAATTGCAAGGGAATATATGCCTGTAACTACCACACAGGCCAAGAAGTTGTTCATGTGTAACACTCTGGAGCCACTCTTAGACCACCATTATTTTGACTATTAAGTCATAGATAATTCTGGCTTATTTTTAAAAATTTTTATAAATGAACTCCTACAATATGTATTTATTTGCTATGTCTGGCTTCCTCGGCTTAATACTGTGGAATAATTCAACATGGTATTACATTTTCCTCATTCATTTTGATTGCCATATGTTATTTTACTTTCATGAATATAACAAAATTATCTTATTTCTTCTGACACTGACTGAAATTTGAAAAATTTGAGTGGTTTCCAGTTTGGGGTTATTATGTATAATACTGACATAAATGTTATTGCACACATCTTTGATACGTAAGTACACTCATTTAAGGCATGTATACAAAGAAGCAAAACTACTGTGCTATAGGAAAATTGTTTTTCCAACTTTAGTAGATAATACCACAAAGTTTTCCAAAATGTTTGTACTAATTTACGCTCCTGACGTTTATGAAAATTCCAGTTGTTTCATATTCTCACTTAGCATCATTAGTCTTTACAATGATGTTTACAGTGTATGCTATCTTATTTTTAATGAGTATAAATAAAAAGATAAATTTAGGATTTGCTCTTTAAATATTAATTTACAGAGACAATCACTATAATAAAGGAGCTAATCTTAGATCTTAGAAGTACAGATTTAAGGATCCAATGCCTTTGAGCCTCTTTCTGCTGCTTACTGTCTTCGTGGTCATTAGCACGTTTTTGCCTTTCTAAGTCTCACTTTCCTTATCTTAAAAATGAGACTAATACCTAAAAGGGTTGTTGTGGATTAAAATAGTCAATGCTGTAGGCTGGGCACAGTGGCTCACGCCTATAATCCCAGCACTTTGGGAGTCTGAGGCAGGTGGATCACAAGGTCAAGAATTCGAGACCATCCTGGCCAACATGGTGAAACCCCATCCCACCAAAAATACAAAAATTAGCTGGGCATGGTGGCGTGTGCCTGTAGTCCCAGCTACTCAGGAGGCTGAGGCAGGAAAATTGCTTGAACCTGGGAGGAGGAGGTTGCAGTGAGCCGAGATCACGCCACTGCACTCCAGCCTGGTGGCAGAGTGAGACTCCATCATATATATATATATATACACACACACACACACACACATATATAGTAAAATAAAATGGTCATTGCTCATTAACTACTTGGCATAGTAGCAAGAAAATAGAAATCATTCCAATCTTATTATTACTACTGAAAAGCATTCTGATATTGGCTGAAACCTCCAAGCGACCAACAGGAATCCAAATATTATTCTAATAAGTCCTCTATTATCCTAATTTATAAAAATCAAGATAAGGAAGAATTGTAATCATTTTCTCATGCTAAGAAGTAACATTTATTATCCACAGATTTAATCACATGTTCATAAATACACAATGGTATTCCACAAAGGTTAAGAGCAGACTCTGGAGCCAGAGGGCAATTGTTAGATCCTAACTTCAGCAGCACCTATAAACTGGGTGACCTTAAACTCACATTTGACCTCTCTTTGCTCCTGGTTCTCATCTATAGAATGAGATAAAAGTAGAGTCTCTCTTATAGGGGCTATGTGGGTTATATGCTATAAATATTGGTAAAACACTTGAATTCTAAAACATAGTGAGCACTAGCAATAGATAGAGCTAATGCTATATGTCAGTAGCTTACTCATTTTTAACCACCTAATGCTGATTCTCAAGTACAATCAATGGAATCTGATTCAATAACAGCTGACATCTCAAAACTCTCCTACACCTCTTGGGTGTCAAGATAAAATTTGCTACTCTGCCAATATGATTTTCATAGATTATTGTTTAGGAGATTGTGTACAACTTAAAATGGTACTAGTATGGTGTGGTGTACAATAAGACCCCCTCAAGAACAGCTAAAAATTGGCATAAATAGGTGGTTCCAACTTTTTGGCATAATGAGAAGATAGGTAAGGGAAGTTACCCTTCTTACATTATGGTACCAAAAATGTTTATGTCTTCCTTTTGCATCCTATACATGATGATTTTAAAACAAAATTAGAATTCAAACTTCTTTTGTCTTCCTCTATTTAAAAATTTATAAAGTCAGAGCTCCATAGAATCTAAACAGACCTCAAAATTTCTGGCCCATCTCCTTGCCTTTAAATAGACAAATATCTGTATCACACAAGATAGATAATAGTTTAATTCCCTTATAACATTATCTATAAAGATACCTATTGTCTCTACTAGACCATAATTTTATTGTTGATATTTCTCCCCCTACACAACATAGACACTTTGAAGGATCTTCCACATAACAAGCAATCAGGAAGTTAACTGAATCGCATTCATTTATTCATATCACAAATGCCCAAGACCCCAGAATATAACAACCACAACACATACACATTACTTTGAAGCACAAGGCAAATACAGAATTTTCTATAAATGCCAGTAAGAAGTACAGTAGTAGCAGCAGCAATCAAAATAAAAACTTTTAAGAACCACTAGACTGCTAAGTCTTTTACAAGTCTCTCAGTTTTCCAAACTCCTTTATTTTCCTAAAAGCTGGGAAATTGTGTTTTGCCTAAGATAAGCCAACATATTTGGGTCTGTTTCATAATTCTGAACACATGAATTCTAAGCAGCTCAGAACTGGCAGAACACATCCTTCTGTGTCTGATGCATTGCTCCCGTTCAATGAAAGAAGATCGAAAGAATCAATGGAGGTACTTGTGCTTTGCGTAGAGGTAGAATGGGGAAGAAATAAACCAACATGAAGAAGTTCCTCTTTCTTCAGTTTTATCTCTACCTACCTTTCTACAATGAATACTTTTTAATATAACTATTAAATTATTCATGCACTCAAGTATTTACTTATTGAGTATTTACTCTGTCCAAGGTAGTGATCCAGGTAAGTTCTATGGAGATGGATCAAATGCAATCTATGTAGTCAAAACAACAACAACAACAACAACAACAACAACAAACCCTCACATTGTAGAGGGAAGATAAGACATGCATCTAAATAAATTTAATTCAAGAAATATACATGAGAGAGAACAAAAGATATTATGCTATGAAAAATCAAAAAGATCACCTTTCACTGAGGGACCAGGAAAAATTATCTAGGGAAAGTGTTCAACCTGTGCCAAGAAATATTGAGAAAAGCTTTTATACCCACCTCATACTCTTTCTCTAACAATGTAGATTACTCTAGGCTTTCCCATTCAAGCAAATAAGTCAGCATTTTGCTTTTCCAGCAATTATCATAAGTGATGCTATGATTCATGTGGGAATTTCGTTTGACCCTAATACCCACTTTTCCAGGAAAAGTGTATTTCGCTTGGTAACTAGGCTTGTGTTTGGTGAATCTGGTCATGCACAGTAAATGCACAAATGAATGTATAAAACAAGACTATACTTGTAGAAAAATTACTCACTTAGCAATTAATGAGCCTATTTTCATTGATGCCTGAGGCACTTGAAAAAAATGATGGAAATAAATTGAGGCAATTTATTTAGAAAATGCAAAATTGTTCACATGGATGGTATTTGTTACCCATTGCCTTTTACAATGAGACTTTCTCAATATACTTTAGAATATAGTGAATTGGACAATATTTATAGAATAAAAACATAAGAAAAAATCAGGAAAAATTATGAAAAAAGTTGACCTAATATTCAAGATCCAGAAGCTATAATGTAATAAGTATGAAAAAGAAGAGACCTGCCTGTGGTGATGCAATAGAGAAAAGACTCTGAAGAAATGGGAGAATTTCTAGGGAGAGATTTTCTACACAAATTAAAATGTGCAAGAATATACAGTATGGTGAAAAAGAATAAATAGTATATAACAATGATATGATTAATTGTAGCTTAGAAATCTTCATGGATATTGGTGAGAGGGGTAAAAGAAAGATTGAGAAAATGGAACCAAGCCCATTGCTTTGCAAATTTCTTAATAACTTTTTATATACATTTTAAAAATAAAAATAATTTTAAGAGCATTATTCCTAGTATCTAACCTAAAATAGAATTTATATATTGTTCCTCTTACATAGAGCATATTCTTCCCAAAAGTCATCCTGAGATAGGTAAATTACATAATCCAGTCCCACTCCACAGCAGCCTGAAAAAGATGTTGTAGAATGCTTTTTAGGAGTGAGTCATGGCTTTTCATGTTTGTGTTTCTGTTTTGATGTTTTGGGTAATGGGAAAAATGTCTTGACATATTACTTAATCTGGAGGTTGACATCTCCTTGCCAAATTCAAGGTATTGACAAAACCTACCTGACTGCAACAGCACAAATAGAACCCATTTCCGAATATTAGCCAAATATTTCACAGAATATATGTCAAAGAAGTATTTACCTCCTGAAAATTACATTTCTTAATTATTACCATTGCATTAAATGGGCTCTAAGAAATCTGAGCAAAAATAACTAAAGCTCCAAAGACAGGATAGAAAAAGCCTTTGAAATTTGAGACTACAAAGAGAGCACCTAGGAGTTCTCCTGGTCTTGATTCAAGAAAGTCTGCCCCAACATGGATTACCAACAAACATGGATACATTTGAAACACAGAAGTCGATAAACAAACTCCAAATGATGATGCTAAAAGCAGAAAATTAAGATAAGAATATTGAACCCGCTCGGACAGACGCATTACTGTTTGTTACTTCTCGATAAGAGTTTACCAATTTCTAGGACATACCAGTGAAATAATGTCAGTATCACACTATTACAATATTGATATATGAATTATAGTTTATTTAGTATCCACGTACAAATATAAAGATATATCTGAGAGACAATGGTTTAGAAAGGTAATATTTTTTGTCCATTGACAATGCTCTCAAACACTATGTTGCTGCAAATCTGTCGGGAGGAAAATGCAATCCGTGGGTGCAAGGTTTACATGCAAAAAAATCTTGAGGAAAACTAAAGGGTTTTCCTCCCATATATGCAAATATCTTCTCCACTTCGTCATCCCATTTGGTTAATGTTAAAATATTAAATCTGTATTTTGTGATAACTAAAGTAAATATTACTGTGTATGAACAAGTCAACTGAAAGATCCACAATTCCTAGAAATTTTTCCTTTCTCCAGGCACAATTACAAATCAAACACACTACTCTCATCTATGCAAAAATGAGCTAATTAACTAAAGACAGGGTCTAGGCAAGTAATCGGTGTCTATATTGCAGTGTTGCTTTGTTGCTATTGATTTATCATCACTGGACACAGTAGCAGGCATAGATACAATGTCAAAAATTTAGTTATACTTTATTGTAATGTTGTAGGACTCATATTCCACGGTGATATTTACAGATTTGTGTATTTGCAAATGCTTAAATGAAATATTGTTCAAAAATGTCAAGAATATTTGGAGTGGTATAAAGGTTATAAGCGTATAAAATGCAAAATTATATTTGTAGTCAAGATTCTGGTGCCTAAATCTGTCTGGCTAGGTGAACAGCAACCTTTAGAGGGATTTGGCTAAACCAGGATCACTTTTTAAACGTTGCTCTTTATGTTATACTCAGATTCTAAAACAGCTTGGAATACACATGCCACTCACTCAGGACTCAAAACAAAGAGTATGTGACAATTCTACCCTTACTATGCTTTGTGCCTAAAAATTCTGCCACATATAATTTATCCTGTGCTACTTCTAGAAAATAATCAAATAACATAATAAGTTTAAAAACTGAAAGTGTATTAAAGTACATTTAACATCAGTAGTTTGGGTTCTTAGATCCAGAAACAAATGATATAGTAGAGGCACCAGGGCCAGACGTTTTCACTCTCCAACAGCTGGAGCATTTGAGGGTGCATTTGAGTTTTCCCCACAAGATTTTCATCCATACTTTCATTATTAAGGAGGCTGAGCAAAACTGCATCCGTACTTTGCCACAACTATGGCAAAAAGGAAAAATAATTAGCTAAGTTCTACACAATTTAGAAGGATTAGTTTTAAAATAGGGGTGATCATTACTGTGGGTGCTGATTAGTATTTCCTGCTTTTTCTTCGATAACTCTTCATTTCTTTTACCCACTTGATATGTTATGAAAAAGAGGATACCTGGTGGCGGTGGTGGTGGTTTTGTGTGTGTGTGTGTTCTTTTTCATAAAGCGTTGCTCATGTGCTATTTAATGGTCACAGAAGTGAGTCTTGGCAGGGCTACTTAGAGGCATATCTTTTTATTTTATTTTATTTTTTTTGAGACACAGTCTCCCTCTGTTGCCCAGGCTGGAGTGCAGTGGCACGATCTCAGCTCACTGCAAGCTCTGCCTCCCGGGTTCACGCCATTCTCCTGCCTCAGCCTCCTGAGTAGCTGGGACTAGAGGCGGGTGCCACCATGTCCGGCTACTTTGTTTTTTGTATTTTTAGTGGAGATGGGGCTTCACCATGTTAGCCAGGATGGTCTCGATCTCCTGACCTCGTGATCCGCCCACCTTGGCTTCCGAAAGTGCTGGGATTACAGGCGTGAGCCGCCGTGCCTGGCCGAGACATATCTTATTTGTACCATTTCCTCTCCACTAATGGTGACTGGAACCATAGAAACTGTCTGGTTTATTACTCAGATTATTTCTCATAACAACTAAAATAAATAGAATTCCAACAGATAGTACAAATAAGCAACCACCGAAATAGAAAGTTTTAACTAATAAGAGTCATTTTCATATATCTCCAGTAAGATGAAAAAATAGGAAAAGACATGAAACTTTTATATATTAGCAATTTTATTTCAATATTTATCCAAAAATATTTCAAAATTACAGATCAAAATCATCATAATTTGGCAAGGCTCAGAAAATAATATCTGCATATTTATGAAAAACTCAACTCCATTTTCACATTGTCAATTGATTTTTTTCATATAAAGCATACAATTTTATCATGTTCAATAAAAGGACAACTATTGCAATATTTAAGCAAGATATTAACTAAATCAATATTATATTGTAAAAATTATATTACTCTATTATCTAGGTTACTTAACATTTTACAAGCTGTGATAAAGAATTCTAATTCTTTATGAACATATTCTTGCAAGACAGTTTTTTTATATATATCGCAAAACCTCAATTTGCTAGTATTCCCAATTAAATATCACTGGTATCAAAAAAGATTACAAATAAAAGACTTGCTTCAGGTGCATGTTATTCCATCTTTCCATGTTTAACAGCATATTTATGTAGGGTCAAAATATCTATTTTCTGTCATCTGAAAAGACTTACAAATAATTCTAGCTTGAGTTTTAGTCTATAACTAAAATCCTGTATTAGTTTACTTTGTTAAAATTATTAAGACAGAGCTGAATAATTTGTCAATTCTTAGAGCATTTATATGTAACAGGTAATAAGAAACTTAACTTTTTATGTTCTAATTGACAGAGATATTTCAGAAATGCATACATGAAGATGTCCACATACACTATGGTTGCAGGTAAACTTTCCCTTTAAGCACAATTTTAAAGTGTGGTGAAAAATAAAATCTAGTAATTTTTCTGGCAATGCAGTACACTATACACAAAGAAACCACCTCTCCTAGTATATAACAAATGATTCTGGATAAAATATGGAAAATATTTTTCTGAAGTATGGGCTTAATGTGAATAAAGAAAGGAAAAATTTAAGGCCAGAAATTACATAGAAGTTTGTTTCTATGTAAATAAGCATTTGCTGAAGATAGTATTTGCTCTACAGACATTGGTCAGTTTCTTGTGGCTGGGACATGATTTTTAACTAGCCACAGGCATAAAGGGTTAGGAAACAAGCCTAAGTTTACTGTTAGTCTGTAAGATGGGACACATACATACACACACACACACACACACACACTCACACACACACACCCCAGATACACACATGCACACATACAAATTAAGTGAACTAGAGGGGGAAAGAAGTCCTCTCTTAGCTTTGGCTCTGCCTAGAATAGCAAAAACGAACACAGTCTTCCATAAGATTTTTTTAGAACCACAAGGAACATACTAATAAGAGTTTTTGGATCAGAACTTATACTTCTGATCCATTTTGACTGAAAAACTGTCAGCTGAGGTGTTAAGTTATTCCTAGGTTGGTACTGCACCCATTTGCCTGTCAAAAGTAAACACATTTCCTTGCTCAAATATGACACTTTTAAACACAGACCTCTACACGGACCTCTAGAATCCCTACAGAAATAGTTCCAAACAATGGGACTTCAAATTTTTAAAACTCAAAAAACTAGTCCTCTACAATCATCAATTAACAGAAGCAACATATTACAGAATCAGACCCAGGAAAAATAATAAATAATAAAAATGCCACATAAAAAATATAAAATAATTAATTTAAAAAATAAAGGAAGTTATTCAAATTATTGTAGAATGATAAATGTCTTTAGAAATTGACCAGGAATATTGAGAAGAAATAAATAGCAGTGAAAATATAATAACTGAAAATAAAATCTTAATCTGTGAGTTAAAATCAAAATTAGAAACAATTGAAAAGAGAAGTAGTGACTAGAAAGATAGGTCTGAAAAACTTATCCAAAATGGAGAGTGAATCCATAGGGGGAAAGCAATGAAAAATATGGAAAATGGGTTAGGGCACCTGGAACAGTGTGAGGGGATCCCACATACATTTATCCAGAGTTTTAAAAAAATGAATATTTTATATCTAAGAAACTGGCAGAATTGCTGAAAGATCCCAATCCTCTGATTCAGGACAACCAACAAATTTTAATCAGGAGATAATTTTTAAACAAACTTAGACATATTACAGTTAAACTACTAGAAAGCAAATATAAAAATAAAATTCGTAAGAGCAGCCGGGGTTGGGGGGAAACTGCCTATTGCAAGGGAATGGTAATTTGACTTTTGCTGGCTTCTTAACATCAGAAATGGAATACGGGTGAGAGTAAAATATCTTCAAAATACTGGAGAAAATTTCTGTACTTAGTGTTACTGTTTTCCAATACAAAGGTCTAATTAACAATTTCTAAATTTCTAAAAACAAGCCAAAACTTGTTTCAAGAAACAAGCGAAATTCTAAAAACAAGACCAAACTAAATAATTTTATAATTGTTTTTTAAAAATTTTATAATTAATAATTTCATAAATAAAAGACATATGTAAAGCAACTTGCCCTACCTGTTATCAAAACTTATGAATACACTACATAATTTGGAGTATAATAATAGCACAGGATTAAGCACGCAAATGGAACAAAGCTGACACAATAAAACCCATTTATGAAACAAGGATATTCCATTTTTAAAAATGTAATTCACCACTACTTTGGGAAAAAGTGAAGAGTATCATCATACTGTCTTTTGAAGAGGTTTTGAAGCAAGAGGAATCCCTGTACACTGCTAGTGAAGAAGTCAATTGGTTCAATTGCAGTTGGCATTATTTAGTGAAGTTGCATATAATCAAGACCAAGCAATTCTATTCCTATATTCTTAGAGAAATTTGTGTACCCATTCATTCAGATATGTGCAAAAACATTCAAAGATGCATTGGTCATGATAGTAACACCTCGAAAGAACCTAAATATCCTGTCACATACAGCACAGGATACTCATAAATAAAATATTATCCATCCAGGGAGTGAAAATGAATGCACTATAGCTATAAGCATCAATGTAGAAAAATCTTAAATGTTGAATGAAAAAAGCAAATTGCAGAAAAATACAAGCATTATGAGATTAAGTAAAATTTTTAAAACAGAGAAAATTAAATAACATACTGCTTAAGAATACATGCATATATGGTTAATTACAAAGGAAAACAAATCATTATCATAAAATTAAGGAAGTTATTGTTTCTGCTGGGAAAATGGGGAAGATGATTAGGAAATTCACAAGGGATATCAAATTTTCTCATATCGTTTTGTGTCTTAAGCGAGGTAGGAGATACACAGAGGTTTAGTTTATTGTTACACATTAAATTGTATGTGTAGTGTTTATAATTTATATGTTATTATTCTAAAAGCATTTTTTAAAGAGTTTACTATTTGGTTTGAGTTGCCCATGTATTTTCTATTTCTTCTGTACTTCGAAATTGCAAATCATGATACAGCATATAAAAATAGATTAATTGTGTATTACTTCTCAAATATATGAGTGTTATAATTTCCACTTAAAATCAAGATTGAATATTTGAAGGCATTTAAAATACAAACTTCTTTTTTTTTTTTTTTTTTTTTTTTTTGAGACGGAGTCTTGCTTTGTCGCCCAGGCTGGAGTGCAGTGGCGCGATCTCGGCTCACTGCAAGCTCCACCTCCCGGGTTCACGCCATTCTCCTGCCTCAGCCTCCCGAGTAGCTGGGACTACAGGCGCCCACTACCACGCCCGGCTACTTTTTTGTATTTTTAGTAGAGACGGGGTTTCACCGTGTTAGCCAGGATGGTCTCGATCTCCTGACCTCGTGATCCGCCCGCCTCGGCCTCCCAAAGTGCTGGGATTACAGGCGTGAGCCACCGCGCCCGGAAAATACAAACTTCTTAAAATTTTACTGACCCTTGAGCTGCATTGCATTACTAATGATGAAATATGCAGATACCTGTAATTGTATATTTCTAATTCTGAAACTTTGTCAGTTACATATAGTAATGTACCATGTAGCTTGCTAAGACAAAAGCTCTACACATTACAATATATTTTTGTTCCTGAAATTAAAGATGAGGAGGATTTATTTGTAAAAATGATTATAGAATTAATATACCCTAAGGCAATCTAACAAAACTAGCAATTCTAAACTCTTCCCTCATAGTCCAGACTTTTCTGTTTTCCTTACCCATTACCTTGGAAAAATTGACAACCCTGACTTACTGGGTGGTTGTAGCCCAAAGAACTGTTTGCAAAAAGAGAATTTTAGTAATAATAGAGGATCCACTCACCACCAATCAGGATTTACATATTCATGTTTCAATTCACGAAAATTATTACTGAAGCAACATTCTGTGTGTGTGCATGTGACTATGTGTATGAGTGCACTTTATACTAAACCACAAGGACGTTGATCAGGACTTGACTTTTACTGTGAAAAGGCAGCTGGTAAATATTGTAGGCTTTGGATCCATGGAGTCTCTTTCATTACTACTCAACTCTGCTGTTCTAAAACAAAAGCAACTATCAATAATTCATAAATGAATGAGTATGGCTGTATTCTAATAAAACTTTATTTACAAAACTAGACAATGGGCTAGAATGTAACCTATTACCCTAATCTAGATTATTATCTAAATTTATCACTTTGCTAAAAATGTAAATGGATTATGTGTGAATTATGCATTGATTGGCTGCTAAATAATTTCAACTAAACACTCTTGAGTTAATTGAGCCTTTCACTCACCCTATTCCAAAAATGATGAAACCTTCTAATTCCTCTGACACAGATAGTTCTTTCCTAATTCCTGGCTGTCACTCATGAGACTAAGTGTTCTTTCTAATGAAATGTTCTTTCCTAATTACTTTCTTAAATCTGGATACTCATTATTAAGCTTTTGGTTTGAATATTACCAACGACAGCTTCATAGTATCCTCTCATTCTTTAAAAGACATATGCATGAGTTTTTAATCGTCTAATCTTTTCCCCTACTAGACTATAAGCTCCATGAAAACTGCTTACAAGATCCAGATCTCCAAACATTTTGCAATGCAGAACACTTAATTTATGCTTTTTTAGCCCCTCTAAAAGATAAGGTCTTGGCTCCACGTTCTACTTCCCTACACTTTCCTTCTATCCCCCTGACAAAAACTTACTTATCTGTCAGAATTTAAATCCAAGAAGAGTTCTTTCATTTAGCTGACCTACTACCCAAAACCCTCTATTCAATTTCTTACTCTCTCCTTTGGAATCACTCCTGATGCCAACACAGGCTGTCTTTTACTGCTCTGACATACTTGCTTTTGTGTTAATTCAGACTATTTTCTAACTTATTCCAGGGGCTCAGATCTTGATCCACTCATCTATGCAGCCCTAGCACTTGGCATATTGTCTGTCACGTGAACAAAAGAAAAATGGTCTCAAACCTCTCTCAAGGAAGAAGTAGGCATTCCTGATAACATGCTTAAGCAATTTTATAATAAACTTCAACAGAATTATAAATTATTTAACAGAATTAGCTTTCTGGGAGACTAATTACACAACCCAGCCAATCAGCTCTCAGACAAAAGCCTAATCTTTGACCGAACGTATGCTGGTTTTCGTATTTAGTGTAAATATTACTACGTAGTCATTCTACTTTCTTAGAAAATGTTCCTACCTAGAATGAGTCTTTGAATTGGCCCACTAGGGGCCTTTACCATTACAGTAAAATTGCAATGATGTGATTTTAACATATCTTAACTAAATGTTCTGAAGAATTTCTCAGCAGAAATTCTTGGTAGGATCTCAATAAATATTTGTTGAAAAAATTAGTAACATCCTTCTCATAAATACAACTATTCTGAATGTACATATGTTCTCTCTTAAAAAAAAACTAGGAAACACATACAAAAAAATGAGAAAAATCTGCTAAAGTTGCAGAGCTATGTACTGCATACTCTATGGCCATGACAAGAGATTATTCTTCATTATAGATAGAAGCATTAATTTACAAATGACCCATGCTCAGCAGCATAAAACCTCATGCCAGTGCTTACAGAAAACTCTAAATGTTCAACTTAAATTCAAAAAGGATACCTACTCCAATTCCTCTATTAACTTTACCACCTTGTGAAATTATTCTTATCAATATTTTAATTTCAATGTGTTTGAATGCGAGAGAAATGTGACTGCCTCAGCAGATGGTTGTCACAGACTGCATACCACAATTAAGAACTAGTATACAAGCAGAAGCATTCGGATATACTGTTCGTGAATACCAATACCACCTAAGCTTAGCCTTAGAGAATACACTAGGCCAGTTAGAGAAATAATAGATAAGCCATTTCGATGGTCACCTGAAAACCTTGTATAAGTAAATCAATGTGTAGATTCCAGATAAGGGGGAAAGGTTTGCTCTCTCTGATTTCATGTTTTGCCCGTCTGTGCTGCCTGTGTTGTCACTGGCTGTACAACAGTGTGGGGGGCCCCCAAGGGTTGCCAAATGTTCCAGCATATGCAGCAATTGGTATATCCAAGAAAGGGCATTCCATTGACACAGCATGGGCTCCAATCAATACAGACAAGTTCTCCAGAGGATACCCCTGAGCTAAATTGTAATCTAAGTAAAGTCCATTTTGTATATCACCTGAGTCACTATTCTTCACTCTTAGCCCCCCTTTAAAGGGCAGAACTACTGCTTTGCACACATCCTGTCTCCCTCTTCAATTAACATGCTTACAGGAAAAGTTCTGAGTCAGGGCTTCCCAGAAGTCTCAGGCATTGTGTCATCTCCATCAGAGGACATTGTTTTTAAGCCTTCTCTCTAATTTGGAATGAAAGAAGAGAAAATCCCTTCATGAACATATGGCATGATAATTAAGGAGGAGTAGAAGACATTTTTTCTCATGCCCCTGAAATTATATCATTCCACCTAAACTGTTCAGAATAAATCATAACAATTATTCTGAAATTTATTATATTTAAAATTAAAGTTGAAAAGACTCTCAGAAACTCCATTTTTCCTTAGAATTAGATTCAGAAATAAATCTATTCATAACTTGTATACATAATAAAAATGTGTTTATATTAGAAGGCTTAAACTCTAGCACTTTTTTGGTTACCAAAAAAAACCTGAAAGCTTTGAACATTCAATTGTTTCTTTCTGGGGTCCTATTTTACTCATCTGTAAAATAGGAAGAAAAGTACCCATTTAATTACTTCATTGGGTTGTGTGGTAATCCTCAAACATGCATAATTCACAGGAGTAGATTTTGAAATGAATAATTACTAAGTGTGCACGAGATGCAATTACCATAGTGTCTCCTTTAAGAAAGAAAAAAAATTCACATTTGAAATTAAGCAGTCATGCCTCTGCTCTCACCTCCAACTTTCTGGAAAGTATGATTTTATTAAAAACCAAAGTAAAGAGATTTTTTCTCTTACTTTCTAGTGAGATCTATGCTTTCGAGGGGAAGGTGCATTTTTCTTGCTGTGATCTTATGCCATTATACTCACGTCAGAACATAGCAACATGCCATTAGGAACATCTCAAGAAACCGAGAGGTGGTAACAGTCTCTTGGCCCTTAAGAAAATGCTTGTGTCTGTATTACAGAGGTGGCGATTAGAGATATTTCCTTCTGGCTGTACCATTTTTAACCCTGTTAAGAATCTGAGCAAGTGAGGTGGGTTTAGAAGACAGAAAGATAGAAAAAAAATAAGATTACTAAGGAAGTAACATTCTCTACAAATTGGAAAGAAAGGAGATCTTGACATTACAGGTTTAACAAATTGATAACCTTCAGACATGATCTGGCGCTATAAGCTTGCGTATCTCCACTGAAAATTGCAATAAGGCTCAATGCCTAAATTTGGAATTCTTGAAAGAAAATTATAACTTAAAGAATTAGAGGAGCTGGCAGAAACGACTTTCCCAGGACATGCTGTTCATTTCCTCCTCCTAGACAGAATGATTTTGTATTTAATTCCAAAAAAAAAATTTTAATAGGTGATCTGTGGGGGGAAAGGGGAAGGATTTGAGACGACATAATCTTATTCTGTTATAAAACATGAGTCATATGGACCAGGTAATCATTTGCTAAGGTCTCTCTCTGCAGGAAATGCAATCACAAAACTGCTTAGGCCCTCCTATGCAAATATTCACTCTAATAGACAGCATTATCATCATTAGTTAGCATGTATAATGCTCATCACAATTACATATTGCCTAATCTTAGCAACACATCCCCAGTGAGCATTTCCATCTCTACTTGCAGATGAGAAGAACACACCACAGAAGGGTTAAGTGACTTACCCATCGTGAAGCAACCATTCAGTGCTAAGCAAGAAACAGAGCTTAAGACTGTACTGTAAAACAACAGGCACTCCATCTACTAAATTGTAAACATAAGGCCCACTTCTTAAACACGTGAAGAGGAACTCAAGTTCACTTTTTAAAATGCTTTGTCTCCAGGATTTAAATCATTAAATCTTGACTTATCCTTTCCTCTTTTTCAAGATACCTCTTTGTATCCCGTGGAGAAGTGAAGTAGAATGCTTTCAAATATGCCACACAGTCACCTGCCAGTTAAGATCGGACCTATTTCTAAAAGCAGAGTGTTTGTACATCCCCTGCAAAACCCATCACTCATGTGCCCCTTGCAAGGCACATTCTTCTTTCAGTCCTTGCTCCACTAAATTGTAAATATCAGTCATCTCAAATTGCTTCTTTCAGGTTCCCATGAATATACTTCCATTTGTGTGTGTGTACGTGTGTGTGTTATCTGTTCCTTGCGGACAGAGGATAAGGAGTCCTTTTGCTCTTACTTACCTCTCCCATAAGACTATAGAATAATGACATAGGAATTTTATTTCTAATTCATGTTTAAAACCTGTGTGATTTTTAAAGGCAGACTATGAATATGTAAATGAATAAACTTTTTCCATTTCTATTCAAGCTATTTTAGGGCTTAGTTTAGGCTTCCCTTTAAATAATCATTAATGGTGTCATTGACTAAGAGATATATTTGAATTCTACAATTAAGGCCACCACATATGATGGTTTTGAATTGATCAAATATATTTTCATAAGCTCTAATATTTAGCAGTTTATTTTGTTTAGAAAAGTGATTTCCTCTAATCATAAGGTTAAAAGGAAATTCAGGGTCATCTAGGCTATCTAACAGCATTAAGGCAATACAAATTTGAATTAGACTACCTTTAGTTTATCTGTAAGCTAGCATAAATTTTAATCTGGAAACAGATAGTGTCCAGTCTCCCAAATAATCTGTCTAAAAGGAAATAGTTCCTTGAGTATGTCTAGACAATATATAGGTCAATACATTTTACAATATGTGTTTGTGGTTTGTATTTTTAAAATTCTGCCAACAGTTGCCATGATATTTTACATTATCTTTCTAAGTGGTTTCCCACAAATATATGGCTTTGTGATTTTCCATCAAACAATCCCAATGATAAAGTTGTCCTTTTGACAAAAAGCCTTATTCCAAATCTCAGACTCCATATATATGCTTTTAAATGGACCCATTAGATGGATAAGTATTAATCCCCATGAGAAATGGCCATGTCAATATCTATCTCTGAATTTCAGGTAACAGGAAGATAATGCTACTTTGGAAAAAGATACATTGCTCTTTGTTTTTTCATCAAGTGAAAGGCTCTTGAATTTTCAGTAGCCATACACAGTACTATACCTCTGATGGCATCAAAGAAAAAAGTTTTAGTTTGTAACTATTGATGGATTCAAAAATTAAGAGAAAAGCAACATAAATACTTTAGGACATTATTATTATAACAAGGCCACATTTTGTGCATCTGGGTGATAAAAACCTCTACTGTGAGAAAAACAAACAAACAAAAAACTTGCGTCTTCTTGCCTCAGTCCCTCATGTTTAATAAGAGCTGATTTACCTGATTTCAACATTTCAATTGCATCTTGATGAGCTTTGGAGCTGGTTTTGTGAAAGGCTGTTTTTCCTTTATAAAAAAATAGACATACACAAATGGAGATTGGCCAGCAGACAGAAATGATCTGTTAAGTCTTACTGGCAATGCTCTCCCCGCTCCTTAATTTCATAAAGGTCAGAGACACTACTTTAAACATAGGCCTATTAAAATTCTGCAGGATAGCGCTTGCTCATCTCAAATACCTAGATGTTGGGTAAGGGAGGGGAAAGAAGAAAAAAAAAATCTCACCACTTTGTACAAGGTTAGATTAGGCCCTGTGTACATATAGCTATCTGAGGGGAGGATCAAGCCCTAAAGTTTTTAATTCCAGTGAAGTCATACAGAGCTAATGGAGCCACTGGCGATCAATAGCTCCCACTCTCCTGTGAGAGCGAGAGATTTATTGAGCTCTCCCCACTGATCCTGCATCAAGTACAGCCAGCAATGCTGATCGCTGTGGCCCCAAATTCCTGCAGTGTGCAAATGACGGACTCCATTCATGGTAGCAGCTCAGCTTTCATAGCCAATATAGAGTTCCCTGATAATCTCTTAACATGTCCATTGGAATCATATCTTTATGACTTAGGCTGAGGGATGAGGGAACCAATAAATCACTTACCTTTCTTTCTTCTAGTTCAGACCCAATTCAGGGGAAGATACAGGAGTCGAGATCAAGGCGATCAAGGTAGCAGCTTTATTGCGAGTTCCCTAAACCTGTAATTTCAGGTAGGCTCCCTGCCCCCTCTCCAGTCCTTTGGACTCAGCTGGTGAGAAGATTTGGTCTGTAACACACTTACCCAGCTAGCTGCCTCAAGCTCAAAAACAAAAGGTGGAACAACAGGTCCCAGACCCTCACTTTGCCAATCAGACAAAACAATTTTTGCGAGTAAGAGTGGAAAGAGTAATGGAAATATTTCTTAAGTGCTGCCTTTCCTAATAATGGAAAATTTCTCATAGAACGGTATTCTGCCAAATACTGAAATCAAACCTGTATATTTGGTCTTATTAGGCACTTTTGAGACATTTATATTTGGAATTATGTATTTATTAAATGATAAATATAATAGCTTATAAGCACTAGAGAAAATAGTAAAGTTGGTTCCTAGCCAGTTCATTCAATGGTGATTATTTCTGCTGGCAGCATGCACAACTGCTGTTTTATCCATTGGCTTCCAAAATCAGGAATTCCCAGAGATAAGCATTAAATAATGGCAGATATTCAAGTCGGAGTTAGCAAGTGTTACACACAGTTCATAAGTAACTGGGTAGTTTTCTACTCTTTGCACATGAAGAAGTCAGCTTGGGTGTTTGCCACCCAGATTAAATCAGATAAAATTTTTCAAGATCGAAGCTGAAATTTGACAGCCCCTGGCCTGACTTAAAACACTATTGAAACTAGTGTTCATTGAATCATCAGAGAAGGACAACTAAATGTACATCAACAATCAGACAGCTTCCAGATCCAAATATGTTTGTTTTTATCTGTGTCTTTTCCTTTTATATACTCCTTCCCACTGCTTCTGAATTCATATACTCATGCTGTGTAATCAATTAAATCAAACTTTCTAAGTAACTTCTATTTATTAACAAATTTCATTCCAGCTTTTGTCCACCTAAAATGCTTTCTTAACTTGAACTTAACTAATGAGCTTACTAAAATTGGTGTTTCTAATTTTCTGAGCCACAGATCTCTGAAACAAATGAAATAAGCACATTTTTAACTTGCATTCAAAATAAGTATTTTGATTATTTCTATACTTTTGCATGTATTAAATTTGTAAATTAAAATTAACATTTTGAAAGATCGAAGAAAGATTAGTCACTTGTGCTATTGCCAGGAATTAAAAATATTGGATCAATGTGGTATCTATTCCTGAAATGAAATCTTCAGGTCAAGGACATGTTCACTTGGCAGAGGACTCATCACATCCCAGGTGTGACAATGATGTTGCAATCAGGTACTTGAACAATGTATTTTATTGTTTCATTTACAGACAAATATATGACACACAAACATGAACTTGTTAGTAAAGCAGAAAGATACAAAACAGACTTAATTCTCAATACTCTAAGAAAACAATTTTGTGTCTAATTTTTTCAAGTTTTCAGATTCTAAATCATTGAGAAATGCTTCATGATCCTGAATCTCGTTTGTACATTTCTTAGCACAATGAAGAAAAAAAAAACTCTAAAAAAGATGAGCTTGTTATTTTCTAAAAAACTACATTCCATTTAATGTGCCTCCTAGCTGAAACTCTAGTAAAGTATTTTCTCTCTTGCTTAGAAGAGACTTCCTTCCATTATGTAAAGTACGTTGGGTCATTATTTAAAAAGCAAAAGTAGAGAGTTTCAATGAAAAATTATTATTTAATGCATGTTTGTATTGTGTATTGGGCACTGAGATAGGTATTATTAGTCTTATTTTGTAGATTGGGACATCAAAATCCAAAGAGGTCACATAACCTGTCAATCTAGCAAGGAAGTGGTAGAGCCACAGTTGCTTCTACATTCTTTGATTTCAAAGCCCAGGTTATACTGACCATCACACAAGGTTAGCCATTATGAAGCTGTTGCACAGTTCGTTAATAAGTCCGATTCTCTCTATTTAAATTACTCCAAAGGAGGAATAAATATACACACTCTTAGAAGTGGCACAAACTTTGAGAATTAAGATATATTTTAAATATAGATTGATGCATATTAAAATATAAAGTTATATATATTAAAGTAATTTCTAGAAACAAATTTCATATTTGATAAAGATATATTAATTATTTAATTTTCAATAAAGGAGAGAAAAGTCTACAGATGTAAATTATCATTTATTGAAGACCCACTTTGTGCCAAAAGTGTAAAGTCCATTATCATATTTAATCTTCATATAAATTTATGATAGAATGCATTATAATTCTTATTTAATAAAATATAAATATGAGACTCAGAATCATTAAATGGAATAAACAACACACGGCAAAGGGGTGGGGTAAGGGTACTCAAATCCATCTCTGCTGACTCCAGTGCCTAAGCATTTTTTGTGACTACACTCAATAAGCACCAAATGAAACATACACAAGCATATATGTGCAAAGTACTCTTTATCAGCTCAAAGGTTAAAAAAAATGTAGCAAACAGGTAGCTTTAAACTTGCCAACAATAACAAAAATACAATAGTTAAGACTTTTTACCGAGTGAAATTTTTAGTGATACAAATGAGATAGAAAGAACTATAATGTAATGTCTCTGCCATTTCAAAGAAAAGAAATAAGACAGATAATTGCATCTAATTTCAAAATTGTAAATAGCAGCCAAAGCAATATAACAAGACTAGACAATACATGATTAATTATTAATAACTGGTATAGATCTGAATTTCCCAAAGTATGGAAGATATACATTTTATGGCAGCAAAAATTACTCTAGGTGGCACAATATTAACAAAGTTTTTGTTTAAATTATGTCTTTATTTCATGGTAAATTTTCTCATTATGGTCTGGATACTAGTTTCCCTTTATGAAAGTATTTAAGTTTCCTTTCTAAACAAATTTCTTTTTGATTAACCACCTTGGAATACTATTTAACAGGGTCACTAAACCTGAACATATGCATGAACATTTTATGACCTAGCAGTTCTATTCTATAAATGTATGCACATGTATACCAAAAGACAGGCATAAGAATATATTCACTGCAACATTATTTTTAATAGACTGAACCTGAAAACTAACCAAATGGTTATCAACAGTTGAATGGATAAATAAATCCTGGTATATACATACAATAAAATATAATAAAGCACTGCAAATGACTATACAAAACATGGATGATTTTCATAGATATTGAAACAATGAAGCCAGACATGGAAGAATATATACTGTGTTATGCCAAAAGTACAAAAACAAGTAAACTAATCAATGTTTTCAAAGTCAGGGCAGTAACAAGAGCATAATGCCTGGAAGAACATAAAAAGGAGGCTTCTGGGTGTTGAAAAGTTTGTTTCTTAATTTAGTTGTGCTTGTTTTATGAAAATTCATCAAGCTGTATATTTAAGAGTTTTATGTTATTGGTATGTCAATAAAAATTTAACAACATTGAAATATAATTGAGTTGATGTAATGGACATATTTCAACAAAGAGGCTTTGATGTCCAGAAGAGCTGGACTTCAATTTTAATTCCTCCACTTATGAATTCTGACCTTCACCAAATTATTTAACTGTTTAAAGCCTTCATCATCTGTAAAGTGGGAAAATAATACCTATGAAAATGTAAAGCTCCAGGATAATTGTAAGCATTTAATGCATGTTACTTTGGTTTTTTGAGTAGTACTTGTAATGTTGTTACTGTTATTATTTTATCCCTCGGTGCTTACAGACAATCCCTTCCTTTACTTAGAAGCAGTATACTATTATCCTATTGGGACACTACACTTCACTACAAATAGGGCTGCTGCTGTGTTGATAATTGATAGCTTTATGTCAAACATTCTGTTGGGAGGAATGACTACATTAACTTAGCATATATGCTGCAATGGCCTTTTTCAAAAGAGCCTATCAGACGGCAAAATGGGCAGACAGACCTCTCCCTTTCTCTATTGTATCCTCTTCTACATCCCTTAAATTTGGGAAGTAAAAATCCAAGGTGCACATGGAAATTATGAAATATAAAATAGATAAATCCAAAGTAACTAGAAAAAAATAAATAGCATAAAACTGGCAAGCAAACAGAAAAAATTAACACAGCCAAACATTGTTTCTTGAAAAGATTAAAAAGGTGTAATAACCCATAGAAAGGCAGGTCAAAAAAAGAGAAAACAAAATTTACCAAATTTGTAATGTTATAGAACATATCATTACAAAACCTACAGATACTTAAAAGGATAATATGGCAATATTATAAACAAATGTATGCAAAAATTCAAAAAAATAGACAAAATGGACTAATGCCATGAAAATCACATTTCAAAATTAATAAAATAAATTTAAAAATTGTTTAGCCCTATATTTATTAAAGGAGTTACATTTGTTATTGAAATTGTCTATAAGGAAAACACCAAGCACACATAGTTTCAAGGATGAAAACAAACACTTAAGGAAGAAATAATATAAATTCTGTACAAATCCAGAAAATTAAAGAGAAGGAAGTACTTCCAAATTAATTGTATAAAACCATAGAAACCCTGACACAAAAACCTGACAAGTATATTGGAAAAATAAAATTATAGACCAGTACTCTTCATGCACGTAGATTCAATGATACTTAACAAATAGCAAATTGAATACAGCAATGTATAAATTGGATAGTACATCATAATCAAGAGATTTTTATCCTAAAATGCAAGGTTGGTTTAATATCCAAAAGAAACTAAATCAGTATGATTTACATTATTCTAGCAATAGAATAATGTAAAGGAAAACTTTGTAGTCACCTTAATGAATAAAAGCATTTGATAAAACTTAACTCATATGCACAATAAAAACTCAGAAAATAAAAATAGGAGAATATTTCCACAATCTGATAAAGTATATCTACCAAATATAGCAAAAAATTGGATGTTTTCCACCTACAATTCGGAACAAGGCAAAAAATACACTCTCTACTTTTGTTCAGTACAATATTACAATTCCTATTCAGTGCATTAAACAATTTTTAAAAGGTGGGCGAGCATGGTATTTCATGCCTGTAATCCCAGCACTTTGGGAGGCCAAGGTGGGCGGATCGTGAGGTCTAGAGATTGAGACCATCCTGGCCAATGTGGTGAAACCCCATCTCTATTAAAAATACAAAAAAAAAAATTAGCTGGGCATGGTGGCGTGTGCCTGTAGTCCCAGCTACTTGCGAGACTGAGGCAGGAGAATCACTTGAACCTGGGAGGTGGAGGTTACAGTGAGCTGAGATTGCGTCACTACATTCCAGCCTGGCAACAGAGTGAGACTCCATCTCAACAACAACAACAACAACAACAACAACAACAACAACAAAAGGCATAAATGTTGGAAAGGAAGATGTAAAACTACTATTTTAAAGTAAAAGGTATAATAGTTTGCATAGAAATTCCTAAATAAAATACAAAGCAATTACTAGAGCTAAAAAGATAATGAAGGCTATAGAATACAAGGCTTATATCCCAAAAGCAATTATATTTCAATATAGCAGTAACAATTGAAACAAATACTTTTTAACATTTCATTTATAAGAGTGTTTAAGTCTTCTTAATAGTTTTAAGAATACTTAAAAGTAAGTTTAAAAGCACAGATGAAAGCCTTCAATGGTAAAAAGTGCACATTACTAAAATAAATTCAAGAAAACATAAATAAATAAATAAAGAGATGTATCATGATTATAAATTAGAAGACTTCATATTATAAATATGTTCATGTTCCCCAAATGTGTCTATAGGTGTGTCTACTAGTCTGTTCACATGCTGCTAATAAAGACATACTCGAGACTGGGTAATTTATAAAGGAAAGAGGTTTAATGGACACAGTTCCACAACCCTTGGGAAGCCTCACAATCATGGTGGAAGGTGAAGGAGTAGCAAAGGCATGTCTTACATGGCAGCAGGCAAGAGAGCTTGTGCAGGGGAACTCCTATTTATAAAACCATCTAATCTCATGAGACTTACTCAATATCACAAGAACAATATAGGGGAAACCACCCTCCATGGTTCAGTTATCTCCACCTGGCCTTGCCCTTGACATGTGGTGGTTATTACAATTCAAGGTGACATTTGGGTAGGGAAACAAAGCCAAACCATATTAATGTGTTACAGTGTAAATCAAAATCAATAGGCTTTTTTCAGAAATGGGCAAGTTGCTTCTAAATTGTATATGGAGTAGCAAGAATCTGTATTTGCCCAAATAAATTTACTCAAAAAGAAATAATGTTGGAAAATTCACTGCTTGATTACATTATTCACTATAAAGTTACAGTAATCAAGACAATATGTTAGTGACATAAAAATAGACACATGGATCAATAAAATGCAGAGTCCAGAGAAAAACACTTGCAAGAATACTCAACTAATATTCAACAAATGCACTGAGGCTATACAAAGAGGAAAAAAAGAGAGTCTTTTCATGGTTCTTGAAAAACTTGATAAATACCTAGAAGAAAAATGAATCTTGATGCCTATCTCAGACCACACACAAATATTAATTCAAGATCAATTATAGTGCTAAATTAAAAAGGTAAAATTATAAATCTTCTAAATTAAGATATAGGAGATTATTTTTGCACTGTGTGATAGGCAGAGATTTCTTGAGAGGATACTAAAAAAGCCAATAAGTATGAAAAAGAAAAGGGTTAAACTGGACTCCATCAAAATTGAAAATTTCTAGTCTTCAAAATACACCATTAAGGCAAGCTATAGATTAGAATGAAATACTTAAATCTTTCTAAGAAAAGAACTGAATCCAGAATATACAAATTTCCACAAAATCTATTGTAAAAACACACAACCCAATCAAAAAAAAAAACTTGGACTAAAGTTTAAACAGACATTTTAGCAAATACTTGCTTGGGCAATAAGCTTATTAAAAGACATTCAATGTAATTTTTACCATAAATCTCAAAACCACAAAATGGTATTATTTTATGCCCATAAGAACGATTAAATTACAAAGACAAAGAAAGCCAAATGTTGACAAAGACTTGTAGCAGCGAGAACATTTTTTTTCTTTTGAGACAGAGACTCATTCTGTCACCCAGGCTGGTGTGCAATGGCATGATATCAGCTCACTGCAACCTCTGCCTCCTGGGTTCAAGCAATTCTCATGTCTCAGCCTCCGAATTTGCTGGGATTACAGGCGCCTACCACAATGCCCCACTAACTTTTGCATTTTTAGTAGAGACGGAGTTTCACTATGTTGGCCAGGCTGATCTTGAACTCCTGGCCTCAAGTGATCTGCCTGCCTTGGAATCCCAAAGTGCTAGGATTACAGGTGTGAGCCACTGCACCTGGCCAAGAACTTTCTAATATTGCTAGTGAGGTTGGAAAATTGGTCAACTATGCAGAATTGTTTGGTAGTTTCTTATAAAGTTAAAATGTACCTACCTTATGACCAAGCAATTTTTTCCCTCAATATTAACACCAGAGAAACCAAAATGCATGTCTTCAAAAAGACTTGTATTGTAATTTTTATGGCAACTTTACTCATTATATTATAATCTCAAAGTTGAAACAACCCAAATGTTCATCAACATAGAATGGAAAAACAAATTGCAGTACAATTCATGCAACAGAATTTTACTCTGAAAAAGCAAAGAATGTCTACTGACCCATGCAACAACACAGATGAATCTCAAAAACATTAGGTTGAGAAAAGAAGCCCGACACAGGAATATCATTCCTTTCTTATAAAGATTCAAGAATACTCAGAAATGATCTAGAATGATAGAAATCAACAGTGGTTATCTGGGGTGCAGAATGAGTGGAACAGGCACAAGACAACTCTGAGGTGATGGAAAGTTGGTATATCTTAATTGAAGTTGTGATATGCAAACGTATACACTTGTCATTCTCTTTGAAGTCCATGCCTAATATCTGCATTTTCCTTCAATATTTTTAATTTAATGAGAAAAATATTAACCTGATTCTGATACATTACTCAAGGAATTGAAAACTGGTACTTTGACTCTGAAAAATAATTTGTCTCTATTGAATCTGACTCTACTCCTGTACTAAAATCTGGCAATTCCAATCCCAAATATATAACCTATTAAAATGAGTAAAAATGTTCACCAAATACACATACAAAAATTTTCTCAACATGATTTATAAGGTAGAAGTAATCTACCAAAAGTAGAAGTAATCCCTACGTCCATCAGTAGAATGGATAAACTATGGTGTATTCACATAATGGTATTCTAGACATCAATGACAATAAATAAACTATTGTGGACGGGTCTCACAAACAGCATTGAATGAAAGGAGTCAGACATAAAAGAATACACCTTGTATGATTCCCTTTCAAAAACAGACCAAAACCAATATCCAGTGTTACGAATCAAGATAGCAGTCATCTTTGAAAGAAATTAGTGACTAGAAGGGCCATAGAGAGTTTCTTGATGCCAGTAATATTCTGTTTCCTCATCTGGATCCTGGTTACATAGATACACTTGCTTGTGAAAGTTAATTGAGCTATACACTGGGGCTTCATGCATTGTATGTATGCTATACTTCAATAAAAACTTTATGTTAAAAAATCTGTGGTAAATCAGACAAATGCTTTCTATGCTTTGGTCATGAGATGTCATCCACAGCTGTCATGAAACAAGGTAGCATGAATTCATCGGCCTAATAGTGAGTAAAGGTTATAGCAGAGAGGTGTGATTTTTAAAATCTTGTTTGCTGTGTACTTCAGAAATGTTTATTTTTGTCTGAGCATCTGGCCATTTCAGGTACCCCTGGGGCAAGACCAAAATTTATAGTTCTGCGGTTATATAGGCCACTTGTTTATATAGAGAATTTTATGGCTTAGTTCCCCAGGCTTATGTCGGTAATGCTGTTAGAGTTTTCTCTGTTAATTATCCTCCAGGACTTCAGTATGCACACAGATGTCAATTCAGATGGGCCAGCATGTATCTTTCTGGAAGCGATGGACTCTGAGTTTGAACCAGATGGTTGAGGCAAGTTCCCTTAAGTCGAAGCTCATTCTGAACTTTGTCTATGGATTTAATTTGTAAAGTGGGTTCCATTTTCAATATCTAGTCTGATGTACCCAGTTGCTAGCTCCTTAAAGTTCTTCCTTATAATGTTTCTTTTTAATTTTCTGATAAATGCCTAGATATAAGAGTGGGCCTTTTTTAAGGAATTTACTATGTGTCAAACACTGTTATAAATCTTTCACATGTAATTAATTTTTCTAAACACTACAAATAATCTACATGATAGAAACTATTAGAATTTTCCCCATTTAAAATATGGAAAATAAAGCCTAAAGAAGTAAAAATCTTAGTCAAAGTCACATAGAAAATTAAAGATTTCATTCCAGGTTCTTAACTATGCCCTTAACTATTATTCTATTAATACACTGTTCTCAAGCAAGAATTAGGCATTTGTCAATATGCCAAAAAAAATGCTCACAAACAACATTGCCACAGATCTGTGTTCCATCTTGATCAATTTACTTATTACCTGTAACTCTCAGATTCCTTATAGTGTGTATTATAATAGTACCTAAGTAATAGTGTCAGCTTTAAGATTAAATAATGTAATGCATGTAAAGCACTTCATAGAGACCTGGCATATATTAAAAATTAATAAACATTAACCAGCATTATCATTATTCTCATTTATGGTATTAAATTAATGTCTTAGAACTAATACCTGTGCAAAATTATTTACAAAAGAGACAGCTAAAAAAATTGACTAGAACCCCAGTGAAATTTCCTGATTTATTGAACATAAATATGATGGTAGAGTTTCTCATTTTAATGTTCACCAATTGCCAGATCATGAGCTGCCAATAGGACCCCTGGAGTCTTTAGTTCTGTACATCCAATTCCACAGCCATGAACACCTGACACCATCACTGTGCCTACACATCAGCAAACATAAAAAACCTCAGGGAGGGTTCAAGAGTTCACACATTTTTTTTCCTTTTGTACTTTGGATTATTTTCAACATCAGCAGAAATTAAAACTAATGAACACTTTTTTGTCAAAATGTAAATTCTACCTTCTGCAAATAGATAATTCAACATGTAAATTTATGTACAAACAAGATATCCTGAATCTTCTCTCCTATTAACTTTTACTTCTTGAAAAATAAATATACATGCAATCTTTTTTCTTTGGATTAAAAATAGGTTGACACTGTAGACTCATAACTATAAATTATGTGTTTTGGAAACTTCACAGATAATACAAATAGGACTATTAATAGTGTTTGTGTATTTCTAGACAGACCATGAGACGTACCCTGCTCAAAAGTCTACTGGACTTAAGATACGTGTATCAGCCACCAAAGTACACTGACAATGATATAGGTCATTTCCATGTTTCTCTGGCTGCCTTTCCCTTCTTGCTATCTTAAGTTTGACTGACAAAGATAATAATGCAAATACATTTATTTTCTTTTAAGTATCTTCTTCAAGTAGATTCATGAATGGTGTCAAAATTTGTATCCTTTCTCTTCCTAAAGATTTGGGTATTAATGAAATACCTCACTGTTATTGCTGTTGTAATTATTACTAATGCCAGTTGTTGGGTATATATGATACCCCATAAATCATGTCATAGGTCTATGTTTTACACTTTTGTAATGTGATGTTCATAATAATCTTAATAAGTTCTGCATTAAATGTTTGAAATAACTAATACTCAGAAAAGATGTGTGATTTTCTCAGATTACATAGCAGCAACTGGAAGAGATGGGATATGAACCTAGATCTGCTTGATTTCGAAGAAAATGTTTACTTTTCCAACTAACCATCTTGCCTAAGTTCCTTAAAACTAAATTCTGGATGAGTATCAGTGATTTTTTTCACATTAGAATAAAGGGCTCCTAATTTTCACCAATAAGGTAAGAAATAGATTCCTTTTTTTTCTCTCCTGCTCTATTTGTCATTGTCCTTTGTTCAAAATGCCACTAGTGCAATCCTTTCTTTCCACTATGACCATAAAAGAGGGCTAGCATCCTTAGGATACCAAGGCAGTACTGTATGCAGTCATAATATGGGGAATCTCTTTTCTCTGACAATCTTTTTTCTGGCATTTTTTTTTTTTTTTGGCCGTAGGACTTAATGTGTCGTTATTCTATCCTTATCCCATACCTTGTGTCTTACAGAGCTCTTCATGAGCTCATGTACCCACCCTGCAGGTAATACCTCTAACCACTTATGATTAACTTTATCTCCTGTAGCCGCGGGGCTGAAGTTGCTGAAGATCAAATGCAGAACCTCATCTTATTACTAGCTAAATTAAAACACAAGCTGTATTCCACAGCTCACAGGGTGTCTACTCTTAAAGTGAGGGCATTAATTGGGAATAGAATCCAGTAAATTGGAATGGGGATATGTGGGATCATCATGATTAAGCTGGGGACAATAAACCTGTAAATCTGATGAGTGTTTTTTATTTTTTACCAATGGAAGGGGAGGTCTCCCTACACTCAGAGGAACTGGTCTCCTCCACCCAAGCAAAAGCAGCATCCCCATCCTCAGTGGAAGTGACATACTCACCTCCAGTGGTATCATCCTCTTCATTTACAGTGGCATTGTCCTTTCCATCTCTATTTGAGGGTATTAGCACTACAATGTCTGAGGAAACAGTAATGACCTTCCCTGAGGCAGTTGCCATGCAATGCAATGCTGATTCTCCTCAGGACCCACCCTCATCATGCCTCTTTGCTTCTAGATGTACAACTAGATTCAAATCCCAGCAGGCCCCTCCAAGTGAGGTACAATGTGTGACACATGAAGAGGTGAGCCATACTTCAAAGGAACTACTTCAGTTTCCTGATTTATACAGAAAGAAATCCAGGGAATGAGTGGGGGAATGTATGCTAAGGGTGTGGGATGTTACTGGACGGAACATAAAGTTGGATCAGTCCAAATTCATTGACATGGGCACACTAAGTGGAGATTTTGCATGTAATGTTGCAGCTCAGGGAATTAGAAAGGGCTCTAACTGTTTGGTTGGTTAGTTGGCTGAAACATGGACCAAAAGATGGCTCAGCATGAGCAAATTTGAAATATTTATGTGGATTTGTCACTTAAACCCTACTCACCCACATTGGAAGGATCCAGAAGACATATATTTCAACAATAAGAGCTCTGTGAGTATTCTTCTCTGTATGCCAGTCCTCCTAATATGAACTACTGTCACTGAATTGGGAAACCTAAAACAGTAACTGGATCCCAGGATGGCAGGGGCCAGGTTGCAGAACTCAACCACGAAGTCACAATGGGCATGGTTACCAATGATGAAAAGAAGAATCAAAGCAGCAGTCAGACTAGTTTAACTTATGTAGAATTATGGCATTAGTTAATTGATCATGATGTTTCTAAAAGTGAAACAGACAGAAAGTATACCAAATTATTTGATATGTATGAGCAGGACATTTCCAGGTAAAAGTCTAATGTAAATTTAAAAAAAATACAGTTATGGCCCCTCAATCAATTCCAAATTTTAAACCAGTTTACAGACGTAGAATCCCTTGAATGAACGTGAGGACAGGACTCCTTGAGAAGAACATTGTCAAAGATATCACCAGTCTTTCTCCCAGCTTTCCCCAAAGGCATCTACAGCCTTTTACTAGAGTAAATGTACATTAGGGTAAATGAAATAATTAGATCATTTGGGAACTACTGGATACTGGTTCTGAACTGACACTAATTCAAGGAGACCCAAAACATCACTGTGGCCCACTAGTCAGTGTAAAGGCACATAGAGGTCAGATGATCAACTGAGTTTTAGCTCAGGTTCTTCTCACAATAGGTCTAGTGGGTGCCCAACCCTATTTTGTGGCATCTTTCCAGTTCCAGAATGCATAACTACAATAGACATACTTAGCTTCTGGAAGAATCCCCACACTAGTTCTCTGACCTCTGGAATGAGGTCTGTTATGGTGGGAAAGGCTAATTGGGATCCATTAGAACTATCTCTATCAGGAAAATACTATGCTAAAAGCCATACTACATTCCTGGAGGGGACTGCCGAGATTAGTGCCATCATCAAGGATGTGAAAGATGCAGGGGTGGTGAGTCCCACCACATTCCCATTTAACTCTCCTATTTGTCCTATACAGAAGACAGATGGATTTTGAAGAATGGTAGTGGATTATTATATACTCTACCAGGTGGTGACATCAATTGCAGCTGCTGTGCCAGATGTGGTTTCATTGCTTGAGAAAATTAACACACCCCCTTGTATCAGTTACACAGCTATTGATTTGGCAAATATCTTTTTCTCCATACCTGTCCATAAGGCCCTCCAAAGTAGTTTGCTTCCAGCTGGCAAGGCTAGTAATATGCCTTCACTGTCCTACATCAGGGATATAACCACTCTCCAGCCCCATGTAATAGTTTAGTTTGCAAGGATCTTAATTGCCTTCTCTTTCCATAAGACATCACACTAATCCATCACATTGATGTCATTATACTAATTTGTCCTAGTTAGCAAGGAGTAGCTCCTACTCTAGACTTATTAATAAGACAATTGGATGTCAGAGAGTGGAAAATAAATCTAACTAAAATCAGAAGTCTTCTTCAGTAAAATTTCCAGGATATGGAGAATGTTGAGATATCCTAAGGTGAAGGATAAGTTTGGGCATTTGCCCTATCCTACAAGCAAGAAAGAGGCACAATGTCTAGTGGCCCTCTTTAGATTTTAGACACACGTATGTCTTATGTGAGGGTGTTAACTCTGGTCCATTTACTGAATGACCCCCAAAGCTGCTAGTTTTAAATGGGACTTGGAACAAGAGAAGGCTCTGCAATTGGCCCAGCCTGCTGCACAGACTGCTCTGCCACTTGGGCCATATGATCTAGCAGATCCAATGGTCCCTGAATCATCACTGCCAAATAGGAATGTTGTTTGAAGGATTGGGAAGGCACCTATAAGTAAAATTAAACACAGTCCTTTATTATTTTGGAGTAACACCCTGCCATCACCTGCAGAAGAAGAAGAGAGATAGCTCTTGGCCTGCTACTGGGCCTTAGTAAAGAGTAAACACTTGACCATGGGCTACCATGTTACCATGCAACCTGATCTGCCTCTCATCAGCTGAGTTTTATTTGACCCAAAAAGCCATAAAGTTGGATGTGCACAGCAACACTCCATCATCAAATAGAAGTGGCACATATGTGATCAGGCTGAAGCAGGCCCTGAAGGCCAAGTAAGTTACAATAAGAATTAGCCCAAATACCCAGAGTCCCCACTCCTGCTACACTGCCTTCTCCCTCCCAGACTGTGCCTATGACCTCATGGGAAGTTCCTAACAATTAGATGACAGAAGAAGAGAAGACTCAGACCTAGTTTACAGATGGTTCTCTGTAAGACACAAGCACCACCAAAAGTGGAAAGCTGCAGCATTATAGCCCCTCTCTGAGAAATCCCTGAAGGACAGTGATAAGAGAAAGTCTTCCAAGTGGACAGGATTTTGAGCGGTACACTTGGTTGTTCACTTTGCTTGAAAGGAAAAATGGCCAGACGTGAAATTGCATACCAATTCATGGCCAGTAAAGCATAGTTTGACTGCATGGTCAGGTAATTGGAAGGAACATGATTTAAAAATTGGTGACAAAGAAATTTGGGGAAGAGATATATGGACAGTCTCTCTGAATGGGCAAAAAGAAACCTCTGAACATATTTGTGTTCTATAGGAATGCTCACCACAAGATGGCTTCTCCAGAGGAGGATTGTAATAATCAAGAGGATAGGATGACTCATTCTGTGTATACCAGTCAGCTTCTTTCCCCTGCCACCCCTGTCATTGCCCAATGGGCTCATAAACAAAATAGCCATGGTAGCAGGAATGGAGACAATGCATGGACTCAGAAACGCGGATTTCCACTCACCATGGCCAATCTGGCTATGGCCACCACTGAATGCCCATCTGCCAACAACCAAGACCAACATTGAGTCTTTGGATTATATGAGAAACTTTAACCATGATGCCATTAAACGAGATTGGGAATTCAGGAAAATGATCAAGTGTGTTAAGTTGTAAATCATAGGATAGTGAGTTTAATTTTGAATATGCTGATTTTTGAGATATGTATGGAGTATTTAGGGTAGAAAGTCCAGAAGCCTAGGATATAAGTCAAGTCTAGAGAAATGAATTGGGAATCATTATCCCTTAGATGCTATTGGAAGTCTAGTGAATGGATAATATGGGAAGAAAAATTTTTTAAAAAAAGTCAAAGGCAGCCTGAGTGAAACTAAAATCTAGATTTGTCTTCTGTTACAGTATACTTTCCACCAAGCCCTTCAAAGGGAACGTTTGTTCACGACTGAGGTAAAATAATATATAAGCATAAAATCATTAATGGTAGAATTTTAGACATCAGTAAGTAGCTGCCAGTCTTCAAAACACACTTCTCCTCTGTGTTAGTCCATTTTCATATTGCTATGAATAAATACCTGAGACTGAGGAATTTATAAATAAAAAGAGGTTTAATGAATTCACAGTTCCATCTACCTGGGGAGGCCTTACAATCATGGCAGAAGGTGAAGGAGGAACAAAGGCACATCTTGCACGGCAGCAGTCAAGAAAGCCTGTGTAGGGGAACTGCCCTTTAAAAACTACCCGGTCTCATGAAACTTATTCACTATCATGAGACCAGCACAGGAAAAAATTTCCCCCATGATTCAATTACCTCTCACCGGGTCCCTCGAAGAACACATGGGGATTATGGGAGTAACAATTCAAGATGAGATTTGGGTGGAGACACAGCGGAACCATTTCACCTCCAAGTCAAGTATTCTACTGAATTACAAGCCAGCTAATTATCCTTCCTGCTTCAGTTTCCTTCATAATACGATCACCTTACAATGTACTACATATTTTACTTAATGCTAGTGTACTCTATATCTCCCCATTAGAATAAGATCATGAGAGAATAAAATTTGGTCTACTTTGTTTACTGCTTATAACAATGTCTGAAACATTGTAGGTACTCATCAAATATTTGAATTTTTAAAAAGAGTATCAAAGGAAAACAATAAAAATTGCTCTTTACCATTAGGTAGCAGGTAGTACTAAAATGTTACATAAAATGTAACAAAACTAGTTTGTCCTGTCTCATTTCAACAAAGTGTTAGAAGAGAGATAAACTTGTAGAAGCAGTTAAACCGCATCTTATTAACATTGAAACATACAGTCAAAAGTCATTCTATTGCACAGTTTCTTTATTCTAATAGAGAAGCTATCAGAACATAGATAAAGAGAATTAGCTAGCTTGTAATTAGACTTCTGGGACACTAAAGGATAACTGTTTCAGTCGCAACAGCCTATACTGAATGCATTAAATATGCTGTATTACATTGACAAAATGAAAAAAGTGGCATTAGCATGCACTTAAGCAGTACATGTTTGTTAAGAATTTCCGTGTTCTGTGGTGGTACAAGCTGTTTACATAGCACTTCTACAAAATATTCCATCATAATGCATAGCACGGATGGAAGACATTCCTTGAAGAAACTGGCTAGATTGAAGCAATGTTTCTAATTGGTGATTATCCACAATATTGACCCATGCCCTGAAATGATTAGAAGCTGTTTCAGGTAATTCTAATATACTGATTTGTTGCTGATGATGTTGTCTTTTAGCTCAATATGTTTTTCTTTGAAAGGGGCTGGGTGTGAGGATGATCAAACCATATTCTCTGACATCTTGTCACTCCCCAGAGTTCATTCACTAATCTCAACAGCCAGCCTCAAAGAACGAAGACCATTATTCCAGAAGCTTTAGCTATGTAGCTGACGGCATTTCCAGATACAGAGCCATTTTTCAAACAGTCAAGAAGAGCTCAGGACACTAGATTCTTCTCAGCTAACTAGGAAAATACAGTCATCTCTCATATCCCTAGGAGATTGGATACAGGACCTACCTTGGATAACAAAATCTGTGAAAACCATGTTCAAATAAGGCAAACACTGAGCTGTAACCAACTCAGCTGTTTCTGTACCCCATTTCCATTTCCAGATTCTACACATCACTTTTTCTTTCTGTCCATAAATTTCTTCCCACCATGTGGCAGTGATAGAGTCTCTCTGAATCTATTCTGGTTTGAGTGGTGGGGGGTGCTTTCTGATTCTCAAATCATTATTTTATCAATTAACCTCTGTTAAATTTATTTTTTCTAAAGTTTTGCTATTAAAAACTTCAAAAACTCCTGTTTTCTTATGAAATTTGTTATGAGTCCAGATAAGTCTAACTCAGATACATATCCTTAAGGAGTCTTTTTTGCCCTTACCTCTCTGGGAAACATAGCCCAACTTAGGAAGGACCTACAGATGTAGTTGCTAGGACAAAAGTCACAAAAATGTGCCATTCTTTACTCTCTCATAACTTTGATTCTACAATGCATTTTAGTGCCTTTTTAGGTTTTTATTTATATCAAAGTAATATATATATATATAGTTTTAAAAATCAAATACTACTTCATAGCTTATAATGAAAACCAACAGTCCCATTCTATAGATTGCTTACTCTGTTGATGGTTTCTTTTGCTGTTCAGAAGGTCTTTAGTTTAATTAGGTCCCACTGGTCAATATTTGTTTTTGTTGCAATTGCCTTTGGAGACTTTGTCATAAAATCTTTGCCAAGTCCTGTGTCCAGAATGGTATTTCCTAGATTTTCTTCTAGGGATTTTATAGTTTTGGGTTTTACATTTAAGTCTTTAATCCATCTTGAGTTGATTTTTTTTAATATGGTGAAAGGTAGGGATCCAGTTTCAATCTTTGGCATATAGCTAGTCAGTTATCCCAGCACTATTTATTAAATTGGAAATCCTTTCCCCATTGCTTGTTATTGTCAACTTTGTTGACGATCCGATAGTTGTAGGTGTGCAGCCTTATTTCTGGGTTCCCTGACCTATTCCATTGGTCTATGTGTCTGTTTTAGTACACATAGACTATGTGTATTGTACCATGCTATTTTGGTTATGGTAGCCTTGTAGTATAGTTTGAAGTCAAGTAGTGTGTTGCCTCTGGCCCTGTTCTTTTTACTTGGGATTGCTTTGGCTATTTGGTTGTTTTTCTTTTGTTTTGTTTTTAGTTCCATATGAATTTTAGAATAATTTTTCTAATTCTGTGAAAAATTACATTGGTAGTTTAATAGTAAATTGCCTTGGGCAGTATGGCCTCTTTAACAATATTAAGTCTTCCTATCCTGAGCATAGAATGTTTTTCCATTTGTTTGTGTCATCTTTGATTTTTTTCAGCAGTGTTTTGTAATTTTTGCTGTAGAGATCTTTAACCTTCTTGGTTATCTGTATTCCTAGGTTTTTTATGCTTTTTGTGGTTTTTGTGAATGGGATTGCACTCTTGATTTGACTCTCAGCTTTGAGATTATTGGTGTACACAGATGTTACTGATTTTTGTACATTGATTTTGTAGCCTGAAACTTTACTTATTTGTAAGTTCTAGGAGTGTTTGGGCAGAGACTATGAGGCTTTCTAGTTATGGAATCATATCACCAGCAAAGAAACATAGTTTGACTTCCTCTCTTCCTATTGGATGCCTTTTATTTCTTTCTCTTGCCTCTGGCTAAAGAGTAATTGGCTTCCAATTACTAAGTTGAATAGGAGTGGTGACAGTAGGCATGCTTGTCTTGTTGGAATGAGGAATTTTTTCAGCTTTTGCCCATTTAGCATGATGTTAGGTATGGGATTGTAAACTATGCATCCAACAAAGATCTAACATCCAGAATGCATAAGGAACTTAAATCAACAAGCAAAAAAAACAAACAACCCTATTAAAAATGAGCAAAGGGCCAGGCACAGTGACTCACACCTGTAATCCCAGCACTTTGGGAGGCCGAGGTGGACAGATCACCTGAGGTCAGGAATTCAAGACCAGCTAACAAACATGGAGAAACCCCATCTCTACTAAAAATACAAAATTTGCCAGGCATGGTAGTGCATGCCTGTAATCCCAGCTACTCGGGAGGCTGAGGCAGGAGCATTGCTTGAATTCGGGAGGCGGAGGTTGTGGTGAGCCGAGATTGTGCCATCGCACTCCAGCCTGGGCAAGAAGAGCAAAACTCTGTTTCAAAAAAAAAAAAAAAAAAATGAGAAAAGGACATGAACGTGAACAGACACTTCTCAAAAGAAGACACAGATGTGGCCAACAAGCATATGAAAAAAAAAAAGCACTCAACATCACTAATCATTAGAGAAATTCAAATCAAAACCACAATGAGATACCATCTTACACCAGTCAGAATGGCTATTATGAAAATGTGAAAAAATAATAGATGTTGTCAAAGTTACAGAGAAAAAGGAACACCTATACACTGCTAGTGGGCATGTACATCAGTTTGGTCACTGTGGAAAGCAGTTTGGAAATTTCTCAGAGAATTTAAAAGACAGCTACCATTTGACCCAGCAATCCCATTACGGGGTATATACCCAAAGGAATCGTACCATAAAGACAAATGCACACATATGTTCATCACAGCACTACTCACAATAGCAAAGACATGGAATCAACCTAGATACCTGTCAATGGTGGACTGCATAAAGAAAATGTGGTACATGCACCATGGAACACTACACAGCCACAAAAAAAAAAGAAATTTGTTCTTTGCAACAACATGAATGCAGCTGGAGATCATTATCCACAGAGAATTAATTCAGAAATAGACCACCAAATACTGCATGTTCTCATTTCCTAGTGGGAGCCAAACAGTGAGTACACATGGACACACAAATTGGAACAATAGACAGCAGGGCCTACTTGAGTGTAGAGTGTAGAGGGGAGTGGAGTGGGGAGGACTGAAAAACTACCTATTGGGTACTATGCTCACTACCTGCATGACAAAACCATTTGTATCCCAAACCCCAGTGACAACCAATTTATCCATGTAATATACCTGCACATGTACACCCTAAGCCTAAAATAAAAGTTGAGAAAAGAAAAAAAAACACCCTCATTGATAACTTCCAAGGTGTCTCCTTTTCTTCCAGTCTACCTCCTACCCCCCACCCACATCTCCCTGCCCACTTTGCCCACCAGGCCAATGGACAAGCTGGCTTCACAAGGTGGGAGTGATGTCATGATCCCTTTGCATTTACGCCCAGGTATCCTTGACAGGATAAAATGTATTTCCCACCTACTTAGGCTCTTAACCTTTTCCCTAGGTTATTTACCAAGGAGAGGAGCTGTGTGTTCTGGTAATCTAAAACTTTTAAGTACAGAAAAAGACATATAAAACAATGTATACAAATTATACCATTTTTATGCAAGATAAAAGTATATGAACGTATGATGCGAAAAAAAACCCACAATCCTCACTCCTGTACCCTACTTACCCTTAAATCTCATTCTGCAGGGAGAATAGCCTTCAACAGTTTTAACAGGTTTGTGTATTTGTGTGCGTGTGTGTGTGAAAGAAATCAATATTTTCATATTTTTAAAATTAAAAATAATTATGTATTAACTCATGCATTAAAATGTTAAGATTTAACTCTTGTACCTCCTCTAGCATACACACTTTTCATCCCCTACCTTCTCAATATACTTGTATAGCATTGCTTTTTTTTTTGTTTGTTTCTTTTGGTAAAAATTTTTTAAAGGTTTTATTTTTCATTAACAAATAATTGTATTTATATATGGATACAATGTAATGTTTCAATTAGCATATCTATCACCTCAAATATTATTTTAAATCAGTGTTTGGTATCCATATTTATGTAACCAGGTGACTGAAAACTATTATGAGGCAACATGTACACTAGATTTATATTTATGCTCTTAAAAAATTTCTCTCTATTTTTCTTGGATATAATAATTATCTCATTTTCTGTTTCCTTAGCTTTCTATATATTTAGCTTCAGTTTATCCCCAAACTCTCATACAGAACACTAAGACTTATTTCCATTTGGCCAAACACCTGGAGATTTTTTTCCTTTTGAAACATCCACCCTGGAGTCCTCCAATATCCTGTTGGAATAGCTCTCACTCTAGCCTTCCAAATAATCACTATCCTGGGAGTTCCCTTCAACATCATGCTGTAAATTCCCTTCCCTTCTCTCCTTTCTTGACCTCCCATTTTTTGGATGAGCTTCCAGAGAAAATTCATTAAAATTATAGATTTTCAAAATGTTGCTTCATTGTCTTCCACTCTCCAGTTTTGCCAATGAGAAATTCAATGCCATTGTGACCTTCATCCTTTACATAAAATCCAATTTTGTTTGTCTGATTGCTTGATTGACTTTTCTCCAGAATTCTTTAGGATCTTCTCTTTATTGCTGGTATTCTAAGAATTCACAAGAGTGAACATTTTTCTTCATTTTGCTAGGCATTTGGCTGGCTCTTATAATTCCAGAAATGCAAATCTTTTAGTTCTAGGAAAGGTTAAAATTTTTGCTGTGTATTTATTTTATGATATTTTATTCTAAACCAAATTCTTTTTATACACAATGCTGGAAAATTAATTCCTACTCTTTTCATAATTTGCCCTAATGAGAAGAAACAATGTGCTCCAACCTGAAGAACCTCATGGTTCCTGGCTTCTTTTTCAGTCCTCATAGCTTGAGATGCTTTCCATTTTGTGTCATCAATACAACACACAAGGCTTCATGCTGATGGACAGCAAACGGATATTCAGTTCATTGCTCAGAGTTTTCCCTAATAACCTGCTTTCAGATGTTCTTAACCTCAGCCTTACAAGCCACCAAGCATTGTTGGGAAAGGGGCAGAAACAGCTTCACATATCACCCAACAATATTACATTTGCTGACCTTAGCCTATCCTTCCTGAGTCTCTTATTTTACTTTTTTAAAAAATACTTCTTTTCTTCATCTTAGTTATACTTAGTTTGTATTTTAAGGTATTGATCTAACTGCATATTGATGACACTTACATTCATATACAAAATAGTCTGATTTTAAAAAACTGTACTATGCTGCTTTTAATTGACACACTTTATATTTTTAGTAGAATGTATTATTAAACATTTTCCTGAAATTCTTAGTTCTGCCACACTTTATGGTCGTCCCAGATAAACTAATCTAGAAAGCCTTTATTCAATTTCCAAAATAAATTTTATTTAAATATGTTAACCCCGTAATTCATTTGGGGATTTTTGAAATTTTTCAAGACTCAGGTTTTTTTAATCCAAAGTATGATATAATTTTTCTATGTATTATTAGATGTCACTCAATAATAATTTTTTTGTAAATTTCCTCATATCAGTAATGAATATTTTAAGGTCTCTATGCTATTATGAATGGAATTTTATTTTTTATTTTATTTTTAGAATATTTGCAAATTTTGTTCACTTCGGTTACTTGTGTTCTAATAGCTTCTCAGTTTGCTGTCTTTTGTTTTCTATTATGCAATTTTATTATCTACCTTGAGAAACAGTGCAGTGCAAACCTTCCTAATAGTTTATTTCCATATGAACCAAAAATTTTCAGAGTGACATTTAATGAAAAGTATAATGATGGGAATCCATAGCTTGTTCCTGATTTGTGTCCCCCCAAATTCATATGTTGAAATGCTTGTCCTCAAGGTGAGGGTATTAGGAGATGATTAGGTGACGAGATTAGAGGCATCATAAATAGGGTTAGCGTCCTTATAGAAGAGGCCCAAAGAGCTTCCTCACCCCTTACATTATGTGAGGACACAGCTAGGTGTGATTTATGAACCAGAAAGTAAGCCCTCACAAGACACCAAATCTGCCTCAATTTGGACTTCCCAGACTCCAGAACTATGAAATATAAATTTCTGTAAGTTATAAGTCACCCACTTTATGGTATTTTGTTATAGCAGCCTGAATGGACTAGTATAATTTCTTTTACCATTTAATATTGTTAAAGTTTAATAGATTGAGGGATCTAGGATGTTACTGCATTTCTAACATACTCAAATGTCAATATACCAGTAAGTGTTATCTACAAATATATAACTTGGTAGTTTATGCCTTTTCAATCTGTAAAATTATTCCCTCCCTTCGTGAATGTTTAATTTATTGTTCCTTTTAATGATAGCAATAAGCTATTGAAAGTAGTAATAAGCTATTGAAAGCTATCAGACATGAATCCACATCTGATACAAAACTTTTAGATTTAACTAATATTTATATAAAAAGATCTGTTTTGCCTGAATGCTTTATCATTTATATTAACAAATCCTTATTTTGCCTTGTATTTAATCAAAATTTTGCCCACTCTTATTTTGAAGCTATCTTTGTCAGTTGGTTTTAGTACTGTCTCTTCCAGTCAGTGTGAAATTTGATCCAATCTGAACATCTTCTTTCCAGTTAGAGAATTTAAATCATTGTCAAAATAAATTTAATTTTATCTTATTTTCCTTTTTAAAATGCTTTCTTGGTTTCTATATTCTATTTTCTATGTTTTACTTTAGATTCCCCCAAGGTACCCTTGAGTTGTTTATTTGGGAGGTGATCACAGAAAGTACAAGGAAAGAAGGAACAAAGTGGGGCTGGGAACAGTCAGGTGAAAGCAGGAAGTACCTGTGTGAGCATCTGAGGCTCAATCCTAATTAAAATTCTCTGAGGAAGATAATGACTATATCTCAGAATTGTTTCACTGAGGGACAAGGAAGTTGAGGATTTTATCCACTGATTTCTATTTCTCATTGAATAAGGATTGTTTCTGAGAGTGTTACATTCCTGGCACGCTCAGGATACCTTATGTGTAGACTCAGAAAATTCCCATGGCTCCAGAGAAAACCATGGAGCAAGGGGGGCAAACATGAGAGGCAACGGTGTTGGTGGCAAAAAGTTATCAGCATGTGTGGAGGATGCCCTTTCATTTTACTGTACTAATGTACAATGTAATTATCTTATTTTTAATTCTCCAGGTGTTTACTATTAAATTTTAAAATACTTGACTGTATAAATTTTCCAATTGTCATCAACAACAGTACCACCAATGTTGGATTTAAAGGAATATAACCAGGCTAGGCATGGCAGCTCATGCCTATAATCCTAGCACTTTGGGAGGCCAAGGGAGAAGGATTCCTTCAAGCCAGGTGTTCTAGTCTCTTGTCTGGGGAACATGGTAAGAATCCATCTCTACAAAAAAATTCAAAATAGCCCTATGTAGTGGCATGCACCTGTAGCCCCAGCTACTCGGAACACTGAGATGGGAGGATCTCTTGAGTCCAGGAGTTCCAGGCTGCAGTAAGCTATGATGGTGCCACCGCACTCCAGCCTGGGTAACAAAGCAAGGCCCTGTCTCTAAAGATAGATAGATAGATAGATAGATAGATAGATAGATAGATAGATAGATAGATAGATGGATAGATAGAATAAAATAATAGAACAGAAATACAAAGGGAGTATATCTGAACTTTGTCTACCTTGCTTTCTGCTACTTCTTGTGGTACTGAGAGTAAATGGTTTACAATTCCAGGTTACACTCTCCCCTATCTCCAAAAAGAAAAATGTCTTTATATGCTTGCACATATAAGGACACTTTAATTATATATTGTGTTGTTGTTCACAGCATTATTCTTTCAAGTATTTATATATTACTTGATACCTCTCATATTTCCAAATAGGTATTAGACCAAACTTACAACTCCAGTTTTCCTTCCTTGTTTTTTTTCTGCATAAATATTATACAATTTTTAAAACCCAGAAATAAAAAAATTAGTAAAATAGTTCAAGGCATAGGAGCCTTTTAAAAAAAAATCAATATTTACTACCATATGGTGAACTGCTTTCAAATTCATGATCTGGGTTTTTTTTGTTTGTTTATCATTTTATTTTATTTTTTGTGAGTACATAGTAGGTAAATATATTTATGGGTTAGATGAGATATTTTGATACAGGCATGCAATGCATAATAATCACATCAGGGTAAGTGGGGTAAGCATCACTTTAAACATTTGTGTTTAATAAAAATCTAATTATTCTCTTTATTTCTTTTTAAATGGACAATGAAATTATTTTTGACAGCCAGGCACCGTGGCTCACACCTGTAATCCCAGCACTTTGGGAGGCTGAGGTGGGTGGATCATGAGGTCAGGAGATCAAGACCATCCTGGCTAATATAGTGAAACCCCATCTCTACTAAAAATACAAAAAATTAGCCGGCCATGGTGGCACGTGCCTGTAGTCCCAGCCACTCGGGAGGCTTTGGCAGGAGAATTGCTTGCTCCCGGGAGGCGGAGGTTGCAGTGAGCCAAGACCACGCCACTTCACTCCAGCCTGGGTGACAGGGTAAGACTTCCTCTCAAAAAAAAAAAAAAAAAAAAAACAGAAATTATTTTTGACAATAGTCACCTTGTGCTGGTGAATAGGAGGTCTTATTCATTACTTCTAACTATTTTTTTTTTTACACATTAACTATTCCCACTTCCCCATAACTCCCTCCCCCATTACCCTTCCCAGCCTGTAGAAACCATCCTTCTCCTCTCTAAGTTTGTTTTTTGTTTGTTTTAACCTCTGGAAGTTTTTCTTTTAGTATTTCTTGCTATATTGTTTCTGTTCTTTTTACCTTGACTTTTTCTTCAGAATGAAATAATTATTCATATTTTAGATCTTTATTCTCTGCTTCTTCCTCAGCCTCTCCTTTGTTTATTTCATCTCTTTATTTCTTTCCTTATACATTCTATGAAAGCCTCCTAAGCTTTTTCCATCCACATATAACTTGTCTGATTTTCTTACCATTATTGTTTCTGTTTCAGTCTTTAATTCTGCTATTACAATTTTGTTTTTATTCTTTCCTGTAAAGAGCTATCTACTAGTGTATTTTTTCTTTTTCCTGATCTGAACCTGAGTTATTTCAGAGTCCATATTTTTAAAATTCTTTTAAGAACACAACATGAAATTTCTTTTAAAATATTTAACTCTCGTAATTTTTTTTGCTCAAAACTACTCTTTCCTTACCTCAGGTGTTACATTTATCTTTCATATAAAAGATTCTGTTCAGTGTTGTTTTGTTTACACATAATTGAAGAGAAGGCACATTCTAGACTAGCAGTTACAAAGATGAATTTTACTTTGATCCTCTTAGTGTTTTCTTAGAAGCTATTTAAAGTTCTTTTCAGATTTCTAGCTGAGAACTGGCTTAATGCAAGTTTATTCCTTTTGTGAGATAACTGCCTGCCTCATTTAGAGCCATCATAGTCATATTGTCCTTTCTGATGGGTAAATTTTCTGTGATAGGAGCTAGCTTTTAAAATTATTTTACTCTGCTCTATTCTCCATTTTCCACATGGGGTGTCTGTCCAACTTCCTGGGTCTCTGTCTCCTACTCCTAGTGCTTCCATGTCTGGAAATACCCTGTAATCACTCTGCTTGAAACAGACATGCCTGCTCTTGTTTTCTCTAAGTACCCTATTCTGAATACTGCTATTCTATAGTCATAAAGAATTTATATATTTCTCTCATGTTTAACAACCTGTGTTCAACTACAGTCTTAATATAACTGATTAGGAAAATATTAATTCATTTCTGCCATGACCATCTTTGCTTAGTTCTTATCATCCCATATTACTTTCCTGAGAAAAGGCTTGTAAGGGTCTCCCCATTGCCTTCATTTAATATAGCCCCATCCTTGGGGTTTCTGGCATATAGATGGCATCCTCCCATGTTTTCCATTAAAAATGCTGAATTTTACAAGCACAGCACACCAGCATGGCACATGTATACATATGTAACTAACCTGCACATTGTGCACATGTACCCTAAAACTTAAAGTATAATAGTAATAAAATAAAATTTAAAAATGCTGAATTTTCCTTCTATTTTTATATTCTTTTGTTCATTCAATGGTGAATTTAAAATGAGAGGGAAGATTTATTCTCTGATGCTCAAGTTAATTCTTCTCCATGATTTATGTCTACTCCATGTTTTAGATCTTCCCCCATGCAGATGCCTCCTCAAGTCTCCATCTACTTCTCATAAAAAGTCATTTTTCAGATATTTGGGGTTATTTTTTGTCTTCAGGGAAATGTTGTTTTTCTCTCTTGTTAGCCTATCCCCCTCCTTTTAAAGGTCTTATTTCCATCTCTTTGAGTGGGCAAAATCTGTATCAGCTTAGGGTCTGAGGACAAAAGTGTGAGTGAAGTGTCGTTTGTTCACTTACTCTTCACATAGGAGACATTCTGACAGTTTCTGGATCTTATAATCTAATCTGAATGTCAAGTTGCTCTGTATAGCATCTAGTGCAGTTTATGAAACCTAACAAACATTCAACAACTCTTGGTCCACAAAACTATAAGTGGATTTTTTTTTTTGGCTCAGAATGGCAGTTTGTCTAATGAAGCTACAGAATAAAATGCAGTTGCTCTATCTCCTAGCCAGGTAAAACATTCAAGACATATCCTGGCATATGTAATCCCAACACCTTGTGTTCTATCCCTGTTTCTGAAGCTTTTTTCTTCTAATGCTTTTAAAAAAGCATCCAAGTATACAGGCTCTCACTCATTCCTTTCTTTATCTTTTTTGTACTGGGAGGTTAGTCTTTAAATGAATACAGACAGAAATAAGCTGCTGCTGATAATGGACCAGAAATCTTGGTTCAAACCAAAGATAGTTTCCAGTGAATTGAAAGCTTGCTTAGTTTATCAGGTTATGGTTTCTTTGCATCTTGGGGTTTTTTATTTAGACCTCAGACCAGAGTGAAGAATCAACACAGTTTCCCCATTTTCTTTCTAGATAGTTATTTGAATTTACTTTAAAATGCTGTGACCATTTTTGCATCTTTGTATACTTTAATGGAAAGTCAGTGCTAATTGTATCAATCACATCCAGTCTGCTCTATGCAACCCCGAATTGTTAAACTTATTCTTTATTTTCTTTATTATTTCAATGTTTTCTCATTCAGCCATTGTATCAGTCACCTGAAGATTTAACTAAATAACTATACCATATCTTGCATGTGCTATGTTCTGGACATATTATAACAACAAAGATATTGCAACTTCCTTCAAGATATTTCGTCTAGTTGGGAAAAAGAAATAAGCTGTATGCACTCACTATTATATAGTTAATTATGTGCAGTTTCCAAAGGAAAGAATTATCACTTTTCCCAGGTAGAAGTCAGGAAAAAAAAGGCAACACTTAAATTTAAAAGATAAATAAGTGCTAACAAACAGACACAATGGGGGCAATTGTAGGTAAAGTCAGAAAGGTTATTTGGAATAGTAAGAACAACGTCTGGCATGAAACCACCAGGTCTACTGGAGCAAGTGAGAGCAACTGGGCCTGGCTGAACTATGCAATGTAAGAGGCAGCAGCCATTGCTAAGGTTGGAAAAGAAATGGCTCATTAAAAACGTGAACTATGGATGGGGGCAGTGGCTCACTCTTGTAATTCCAGCAGTTTGGGAGGCCGAGGCAGGTGGATTATCTGAGGTCAGGCGTTCAAGACCAGACTAGCCAACATGGTGAAACCCCATCTCTACTAAAAATACAAAAACATTAGCTGGGTGAGGTGGCAGGCACCTGTAATCCCAGCTACTCAGGAGGCTGAGGCAGGAGAATCACTTGAAACCGGGAGGCGGAGGTTGCAGTGAGCAGAGATTGCACCACTGCACTCCAGCCTGGTGACAGAGCGAGACTGTCTAAAAAAAAAAAAAAAAGAACTATAAGAATCGTCCAACATAGAATGGTTAGAGTCTGTGTATGGTGCTATCAGAGTTTTTTTCTACTTCCCCTCCAGAGATTAATCAATTCTAATGTTCACCTTCATTTTAATAATCATTACCACTTAGAAAATATTTGCCATATAATTCATATTTATGAAATAATTAAAATATTCCCAATTTGTCATTTTAGTTTTAATTACTAAAATTTCCTGTTTTACAATGTTCTTCTCTTACTCTCCAAAAGTTTAGAAATATTAAAATACACTAAGTGGTTTTGCTCTAGGTAAAATAGGTCATAGATATTTAACTCAAATATATAGCTATATATTTTCTAGATTTAAAATAATGCAGAATTATAATTTTTTCTCTGCATTGAGAGACAAATGTTATTCATTTGCTGAGGTGGCAAAGCATAAATGTATGGCATATGGCATGCGATTGAGAACATTACAAGTGCTTACATGGAGAGGAGGTCATAACCTAGCGGTCATAACCAGAACCTCGAGGGTTCACTCCATTATTGGAGTGTTAACAAAGAGAATGGCAGGAGAGTGTATTATATATCAAAAGTATTTACAATATCAGAGAGATACAATTTGACAATGAATAGTGGTATGGTAAAGCACTTCAGCTAATAATGTAAGGAATAAAAAAATACAGAAAAAACTATGATGGCTATTGGCCAGCCGTATGAAAGGAACATCAGTATGAAAGGTGAGTAACAATGAAAACCTGTAAGTCAACATTTTCTACATTCTAAATTGTTCTGTCTCATATTCAAAGGAGATTTCCAACTCTCCTGTATTTTGTCAGGGTGAGGATAATAGTGACAAACAAGCAATGTCAAAGCATTCCTAAATTACATAGAAGACAACTTCACAAATCAAGAAGCAAAAGATACAGAAAATAGAGATTGCATTATATCTCTTACATACCAAGAAAAAATAGTATTAGAGCTAATATCCAAAGGCTGCTGTATTTAAGAGTGGCTTTAACAAAAATCTGGTGGCATACCTTTGTTGAGTACCTCTTTGGAGCCAGACACCATCGTAGGCACTTGGTATATATCAATGACCAAGATAGACGAAGAATCTATCCAAATAGAATTTAATATTTAGCTGAGATAGGCAGAAAATTAGAAAGTATAATGAGTAAGTAAATTAAATCTTTTACTAGCAGTGATAAATGCTATATAAAAAGAAAAAAATTGACTAGTTGAAAGGGACATTCAAGTGCCAGCATTGGGACAGGGTAGGTAGCATTAGGTTTGCCAGAAAAGGTGTTATTAAGAAAATCAGATTTCTGTAAATGTGTAAAAGAGGTGGGGAAGTTAAACAAATAGATATTTTAAGAGAAATGAATACAATTGACTCAAAATCCACAAGGTAGCATGATTGAGGAACGGTGAAGAAGGAAATGACGTTGTAGCACAGAAGCAGGAGATGAGCGCAAAGAGATAAGTGAGGAGGCCTCACTATATGTAGGATCTTGTGGGCCATTGTAAGACTTTTAGCTTTATTTTAACAAAAAATGGAGATCAGTTGAGTTTTTAGTAAGGGAATGAGTGATGTATCTTATGTTTTTAAGGGTGAATATGGCTGTTGTGCTTATAATAAACTGCAGATAGACAAATTTGTAAGAATTGTCAGAATTCTGACAAGAGCCTACTAAAGTAACCTCAGGTGAAAAGATGGTGACTCCACCAAGAGCAGTGGTAGGGTGTGTATTTGAATTCTAGACATATTTTTAAAGTTGAGTCAACACAATTTTCTAGCCATTTCAGATGTGAGAGAAAGGGAATAGTTATGATGACTAATCTAGACTTTTTGAATGTAATGAAAGAGAAGATAGAGCTTCCATCAAACAAAATGGAGAAGGCTGCAGATAGATCTGAGTTTGGAAAAATAGTCCAAATAGGGGTTTGGGATATGCTGATTTTGAGTTGATTGTTAGATATCCAAGTGGAGATGTTGAGTATGTAGTCTATATTTTGAGATATTCTGGGTTGGATATAAAATTTGGGGCATCATCTGTAAGTAGACAGGAAGGAAACACAATTAGATCACTAAAGGAGTGAACCTTCACAGAGAAGATAAGAGGACCAAGGATTGATCCCTGAGGCACTCAACTATTAAGACAGTGTGGAGAACAAAAGAAACTGGGAAAAAAGACTGAGGAATAGTCAAGGTAAGAGAAAAACCAAAAAAGTACAGTATTCTAGAAGACAAGTGAATAAAGTATGCCAAGGAGGATGGAGTAATCAACTTTGTCAAATGTTGCTGATAGTTCAAGTAACAGAAGGCATAAAATTGGCCATTTGATTTAGAAATGTGGATATCATAATTGACCTTGATGCAACTATTTATGTGATACGATAGAAATGAAACATGAATCAGAATGGGTTAGGAGAGAATAAGAGATTTGGAGAAGGCAAGTATAAAAACAATTTTAAGGAATTTTGACCCAAGGAAAACTAATGAAAGCTGGTGGTAACTGGCAGAGGAATTCAGCATTTCTCCCCGTTAATACTAGAGCAACATAATTATATACTTCATCAATTGCGATTCACTCAGGGAAAGAAAACTACTAAGAATATTATATAATAAATGATTCTAGGAATAAAACTTTACATATTTATGAAGAATCTGAGGAAGGAGGCATCCAAAAGGAGAGTTGGAGGGTAAAATGAAAGTAACTAAATAACTAACCAGCCTTCCAAAATACTGGAGTGGTTGGACACTGAGAATTTGAGAGGAAATCTGGAAAGCCAGGCACATCCAGCTGTTTGAGTGGGACCACAAGAGAGAGCTAATGGAGAAGATTATGAAATCTACACTTTTGCACATGGTTTTGGGCCTGAGGCTACTGGTGGTCAACAGGGCTGGTAGCCAGAAAGAAGTGCTTAGAAGAGAAGATGTAGTCAAGCTGAAACCTACCAGAACCTCTGCATCTGTTTCACATAACAAGGAAGAGAAGAGGAAATCTGAAACCTACTGGTATCTATGCACATGTCTTTCACCACATTTATTCCCACTGACCTTCAGGTAATAACATCTTATGCACTGCTTCAACCTTCCAAATCTCAAGCAAATTTCTCTTGATCAACACTAACCTGCAAACTTATTTACAGCTTAGCCAAATCAATCCAGTGCAAAACCACATATATGCTGATCTAGTAGAGAGGAAAAAAAATGATAATGTAGGCAAAAAAAAGAGAATAGATCCGTAATGATGTCCTTGAGTAGGCAAGAGGGCATCACAGATAGTACACACATAGAGAAATTAGATTTAAAACAGAGCAAAGGTGTTTGAGTGTATGAAAATTTATTTCCAGGAACTGGCAATCATCTCTGCTGAATGCACTGATAACAAGTATTAAAATCAAACATTAAAATCACCAGGTTAGAAACATTTTGGTGTATTTTAGGAGATAATTACCACTTAGCTGAACACAAATCTTCATAGGAGAAGGTTAGTTACTAACAGCAAGAAATTTCGTGTTTGTTAGTGTAGCTCAATAATCTCATTGCATGTGAAAAGAAAATGAAGTTAAAAAATAAATACAATTATTTATGTGTTTATTTTTAAATATTAAATAATCTCACACATGGTACTGACTTAAATTGCCATTTGTATTCTAATGAATTCACTTGTTTTCATTTTTTTCTCTATTGAGAAAAAAAAATGGTCAATATATCTGATTGCCTATTTAATAACTTCACCCTTGAATTTTTAAAGTCAGCTCTGATTCAACTTGGTCAAAAATCAAAGCACGATTTTCTGCATGCCATACCCCCTCCAATCCCAGTACTTCTCTAATTCAAATCAACGCTTTTTCAAGCTAGAAATATAGTAGCACCCCACCTTTATCTTTCTTACTATCACTGTATATTTAATTCCTTCACCCTGTTTCTTTTACCTCCTATACATCTCTAAAATCTATTCACTTATTTCAATTTATATCACCTACACCTTATTCCACACAACCTGAAACTTCCTCCTGGATTATTAAAATAGCCTCAGTTTTGACCTTCTTCATTTTTTTCCCTTAATTTTCACACCAGACCATTCACCTTACTGCATCTAATAACTTCTGCTTGGCATTTTGTTTGTTTTATTTTAATAATTGAATTATGCTCTTGTTAAAAATGGCAATTTTTAATGAATATATATTGCTCTCAAAATAGTTACCTAATTCTTAATAAGAACTACCAGTTTACCATATGCAGTGTTGGTATGAATGTCAATTAGTACAACCATTATGGAGACCAGTTTGGAGGTTCCTCAAAAAACTAAAAATAGATTTGCCACATGATCTAGCAATCCCACTGCTGGGTATATACCCTAAAGAAAGGAAATCAGTACATCGAAGAGATATCAGCACTCTTATGTTTATTGCAGCAATGTTCATAACAGCTAAGATTTGGAAGCAACCAAAATGTCCAAAAGAGATGAATGGATAAAGAAATTGTGGTACATTTATGCAATGGAGTATTATTCAGCCATAAAAATAATGAAATCCTTCATTTGCTATAACATGGATAGAACTGGAGGTCATTATGTTAAGTGAAAATAAGTCAGTCACGGAAAGACAAACATTGCACATTCTCATTTATTTGTAGGATCTAAAAATCAAAACAATTGGATTCATGGAGACAGAGAGTAGAAGCATGGTTACCTGAGGCTGAGAAGGGTAACGAGGGCTGGAGATAAGGTGGGTATGGTTAATAGTTTTTTTTTTTTAAGTTAGAAAAAATAAATAAGACTTACTACTTGATAGCACAACAGAGTGAGTTTCATCAATAATAACTGAACATTTTAAAATAACCAAAAGCACAATTGAATTGTTTGTAACTCAAAAGATAAATACTTGAAGAGATGGATACCCCATTATCCATGAAGTTGTTATTTCACATACCGTGCCTGTATCAAAATATCTCATATACCTCATAAATATATACACCTACTATGTACCAACAGAAATTAAAAATTTAAAATTTAATTAAAAAGAACTACCAGTTTAGGTGTGATCTGCCAGAGGAGTTGACAACTCTACCTATTCATTGGGAGAAAAGTGGAATTGCTATGTTTATAACTATTTGGTAAAAGAGTTTGGTAAAAATCAAGTTGTAAGAAGAAAAGTATTTTTTATATTAAAATAATGTGAAAGACACTAACTTTTAACATAGATATGTGAAATAATCAATCTGATAATTAAGAAAATTTTCTTTATCACACTCAAAATTAGCATATACCAAAGTCTACATAAGACATTATCAGATGCTTTAGAAAAAAAAAGGTTAAAAAAAACATAAAATGAAGATTGTTACAAAGTTAAGCTAGATTGATTTGTTGAAGGATGTTTCAGATCCTATGCTGATATTTGTTATAAATGTCAAAGAAACGTATAAAGTATATAGCACTTGTCAAATTTAGCCTTGAAACTGTTTGCTACGAGACTGTATTATAGAACAACTATTCTACAGAACACTTTAAGGAATGCTGTCCTAAACATTTAAGGGGGAAATATAAGACCAAATACGTTAAGGTTGAGGTGATACAAACAGCATATCAAGCGAAAGTGAAATTGCTCTGTGGATGTAAAGAGGAAGAATTCCATATGAACTGGGTGGTGAAGAAAAATGTGTTGAACAGGGATAGAACATGAAAAAGGAGAGAGGAAAACCTAAGATGTGCAATATCACTGTTCCAGTCATGTAAAGGAAAAAGAGTTAGAGGAGATCACTGATTACCAGCTAAGTCCTCATGAAAAGAAAATGAAGAGCTTTGTTTCCTAGCTATTTAAGTTTGACACTTGGTTTTATGACTTGCTCATCTGTATAAGTTCTAGTGCTTATGTTCATTACTTTACAACTAATAGGCTTGAGATAAACCCAGATTATCTCAAACTACCTTAAATACATAAATGTGTGTGTATAAATATATATAGTGTGTGTGTAAATATATAGTGTTTATAAATATATATATATAATAGCAATGCATACATTTTTAAAGCAGACAAGCTCTGCAAAGAGCAAATTATAACAGATAAAATAGAAAAATAAAAAGAGAACTTAAATATTTGAGGAGCTTGTTTTAATATATTAGAAAGGAAAAGATAAGAGGAGCAAAGCTACTGTTTAAGCAGAACATATCAAAATATTGTTAAAAAATAATTTGAGACCATCCACTTACATTTCCATGTAACTGGGAAAACAGAAATATAAGTAGCATTTCCAAAGAGAAGTATAAACCTTGTAAAATCCTAGTGACTCTTCTCAAGAAGTGAGTTGCATGGATTTTTGGAATATTTTCTGTTCATTTTCCTAACATTTTCAATAAGGATGTGGTGCAACATTTTAGAATATTCAATTATAAAAAATGAACTTTAAAGGACAATGATGATTAAGAGAAAAATCTATGTTACAACACAGCAGTGATTTCATAATTCAGAATCCAAACATGAAGAAAATAAATTTGCCCCATGTTTTTGTTCCCATGATTTGCAGAGAAAAAGGTAGTCACTGCTTTATTCACTATTTCTTCTTAAATTATCTCATGAATCATAAACTACACCTACCATTCATGTTCAACTCCCATTTTTGCTAAATATAAAGGTCACCTCAATGATCATTTACATCAGACTATAAGAAAGAGACACAGGAATTCCCTCCCTCCAGTCAGAAGACAAAATGAATGAAGGCACATGGATTTAATTATTATTTAAGCACATTCTTTATTTGTGTCCAAAATCAAAATTCACAACGTATTTTATCCATGCTAATTGCAGGAAGACATGAAAACTAAGTTATAATTGGGACTTTCAGAAGATGAAACATAGTTCCTTGGAGCAAAAGATAGCTTCTTTGGATAAAAACGTCAAGAATGGCAGCTCTGTTCAGTTCACCATGCTCTAACCAAATATTCCAAAGTGCAATAGAAAGTATGGGTTCTAGGATGGTCCTACCTATCACAAATATGGTATTTTTAAATGTATTAAATAGCACAAACTTAGTGTCACACATATTAAAGAACACACATCTGTAGCGTGTCATTAAATTATTTTATGAAAAAAATAGGAGACAGATTTTGTGTCTTTAAACAACTTTTACTATAAGCAAATTCTAAATATTCTAAGCTAATTTATGATATAAGATTGAAATATGACCCACATATAGAGAGCACAGTCCAGACTGTATCCCACTACTTTTCACTAATCACATTTCCCACAAAACCCTTTTATCAGGGCTACTAACAAGTACAAAATGACCAACCTGTATTTCACCTTCCTTGCCTTCTCAAGTGTTTTTTTTTTTTTTCTCCAGACACTAATGAGCAGTGAAATGGTGCAAAGGTAGACATCAAGAAGAGGGGAAGAGGTAATGGCCTGTATAACCTGAAAACTACAGAATCAGTTCCAGGGTAATTGAGTGTTGGTGGCACTTGGGAAAAAAAGAGCCACTGGTGATAATTCGTTCCGACTTTAAAGAAACTCTTTTTCCACTATCAAAGCATAATGAACAACTGAGTGCAAAATGCATTACCTATTTATGATTAGAGCATTCAGTGATCCATCCAAGGACTAATGTTGTCCAATAATGAATGTTAGAGAAGGACATATAATGGGTACAAAGAACTATTCTAAAGGCAGGTCTACAAGAGACAATCAATTACAGTCATATTTTATGGACTGGCACCAAACCCACTTTGGCTTCTTTTTTTTAATGATGAATCAATTCAGTAGAATCTGTCCTATTAAAGAGGGGTTGTGCTTTGGGGGTTCAAAGACACATTACTACCCTTGAGATTTTAAAATTTATGGGATATATGGACATACACTTAAATAACTTTGGTAAAGAGAACATTGCAAAATTTCATAAGAGTGAGTGATTAATTTGGAAAGCCCTGTACTAGTAGTGATGACTTAGTATATATTTTTCAGATGAGCTTGAAGGCCCAAATGGCATAATATAGGTAAAGAGCCTTGTATGAAGCAGGATAAGAACATGAATAGAAAAATTATTAATCCTTTTATTTAAAAGTCATTTTGGTTGGGTATCTACTGTGTGCCATGAATTCTGCTATATATTTGGATACAAAAAGAACAAGATAGTACACCTCGTATTAAAGTAGTTTGTATATACTAGAAAAAATAAGACAGGTAGATATATATATATACTGCCACACCAATAAAAAGATCGCAAATCCTATAGAACATCCCTTATAAAGTTTGTGATATTTAGTTGAATTGAAGTTTGTGATATTTAGTTGAATTTTCTATATAGATTTTTAGATATAGAATTCTCTTTTCTATAGATTGAGAGTTATATAAACTTATAATTCCAAAACTGTACAGACTAAGTGACCTGTGCAAAAAATTTCAGACATTTCTCAACTGGGGCTCAGAAATTTAGTCTGCAGTATGCAGAGAAGAGACTGTATGGTCAATGGTGCCCAAAAGTGGCTACAAATCAGGACTCTTTAGGAAACTCTTAAAAATTACGCATACCTGCCACGGTCACTCTGTGAACCACTTTGCATGCCCTAGGCCATGTGGGAAGTCTAAATTTCAGCATGAACAGAGTCACTACTGGTATGGGGATGGGTTTATGGATTAGAGAGGGTCAAGAAACACAGGAGAAGGAAGAATGTCATAGCACATCATCATCTAAATTGTGTCGCTAAACTCTCTTACTACTGCTTCTAGTCCATTTCCTTCATCTCTCATATTTTATTTCTCTTCTCTTTCTGTGGGAAATTTGAGAGCCACACTTCATCTGGAATTAAAAGAACAAAATGGCCGTCCAGGTTAACATAATTTCTATACACTAGGAAATCTCCCTTAGGGATCCCTGAGTAAAAAACTTTGCTAGGGGTAAAAACAGACATAAGAGATTATTTTATACCTTCCAACTAACATACTTGGAAAAATCACAGACTTAATAAACATGAGAGAAAGAGATAGGTTAAAGAAAAAAAACACAAATGTGATTCAAGAGTTTTAGATTTTAAAATTCAACAATTGAGTTTGACATTTTTTAGTGACTCTCTATGCCAAAAGAAATGTTATTCAACATTACAAAAACGGAAAGACATCTCAATGTTAGCATGATTCTGTTAATCATTCTGTATTTGAATTAATAATTAATTTCATTTAATTTTGTTTCATTAAACAAATAACGGGTAAGTATTGATCATGTGCCAGTATTGTGCTGGGGGTAAAATATTCAACGATTCAGGCCTATTCCTTGCTCTCTTAGATAGTACTGTTTGGTATAGTACAAAGACAAATACAGAAACTATAATATAGTGTGCTAAGAGTAGAGACTGCTATGGAGAATCATTGCAAGGACACACAAACCCAACTTCATGAAGGTGAGGGTGGAGGGATGATCCATGAAGAATTTCTGAAACTTTAACATAGAAACAGATTTGGAGCACATACAGCATCTACCTAGGTAAAAAGAAAACAAGTGTTCAAGAAAACACACACACACATTTTGGGATGCAAGGTACTGTAATATAATACATTCAGACAATTGCTAAGTATTTCACAGCAAAGTACATTGCAGATGGCAGAGAAAGATGCAAACGCAAACTAGAAGGGCCAGATTTTAAGTCATGTTAAGAAGATGAATTTTAACTTATGAGAGAAGGTTTTAATCATGAAGAGAGTAAATTAGGTTTGTCTTTCAGTAAGTTCACTCAGCTTTCCAGGTTGAGAATAAATTGCAGAGAATCATGAGCAGCATTAGGGAAGCTAGCCAGTTAGGAGACTAGTCTGGTCATTCAGGTGAGTGATGACATTCAGGGTATGACTTGGCATACTGAAGACGGAGATGGAGGAAAGTGATTGAAACTGAGTAATGTTAGAGATAGTACTAAAGGGAGTTGGTGACATTTTGGATGCCAGTTTCAAAGAAGGAAAGGTGATGGTTTTTGATAAAAGCATAAGAGGAAGAAGAGATTAGAGAAAATATTCTAAACATGTTGACTTTTCAGTGACCAGACAAATATCCAGGTTAAGATATCAAATAATCAGTGGAAATCGTGGGTCTAGGCTAATGTTCAGGAGAGACAACACACTCTAAGTAAAAGCTTGGGGAACATTAACTTTTAGATAGCAATTGAAGCCATGGGAAGGGACAACATTGCCCAATTTTTGTTTGTAAAGGGTGTAAAATAGAAACAAATAAAAAATCCATCAAAGGGAGAAGATCTTCAAAATAACTAAGAAATAATAGCAATAGAGATTGGATAAAATTCAAGAATTTTGTGTAGGGGAAGCCAAGGAAAGTTACAAAGAAAGAGGAAGTATTCAACTGTGCCATATACTGCTGAAAGGTCAAATGGAAAGATAAACGCATATTCATCTGCTTAGCTTAACACTCTCCTTTTTTCCTGATACCTTAAAATGCATATTTATGCCTCCTCTGGACAGAAAATATTTTCTTGTTGTTGTTTTCTTTTGTTGTAAACTGTAAAAGTGAGTTATTTGTATGTGATATGGGTTGGCTCTGTCCCCACCCAAATCTCATCTTGATTTATACCTCTCATAATTTCCATGTGTTGTATGAGGGACCCAGTGGGAGATAATTGAATCATGGAGGTGGTTTCCCCCATACTGTTAACATGGTAGTGAACAAGTTTCATGAGATCTGATGGTTTCATAAGGGGAAACCCCTTTCACTTGGTTCTCATTCTTCTCTTTGCCTGCTGCCATGTGAGATGTCCCTTTGCTCTTCCTTCGTCTTCTGCCATGATTGTGAGGCCTCTCCAACCATTAAACTTCTTTTTCTTTATAAATTACCCAGTCTCAGGTATTTATTAGCAGCATGAAAACAGATGAATATGGCATGCTTTCTTCTCCATAATGGAGGCATTCCTTTATACCAATTTGAAATTGAGCTTTACTCACGCCTATTCTACAAATGACTTAAGAGGAGAGACTATGGCCATAGGGACTAGGCAATTATTCCTAAAAAAAAAAAGTACATTTGTCATCAGTTATATAAAATCATGCTAAAACCCTGATATAAACTAAATGACACTAGACTATATGTTCTGTAAGGACAGGAAATAAATTTCATTTTTCCACCATTGTATGTCCCGGTACTAATATGATTAGCCCAAATTAGATGCTTGAAATATATTTCTGATTGAATGAATGAATAAAGTATCTGTGGCAAAAACTAGAATTATCAGATATTTTTATTATAGTTCATCAAATGGAGATTTGAAATGCTGGAGAGAAAGTCATCTGAGATGCAAAAATAAATATTAACTGATCTGAGAAAAAAATGAAGTTTTACACTAATTAGCAAAAATTAAAATTCTTCTGTCCAACTCTCAGATGTGTTCATGCATATATTATCCAACAAAAGTATTTATTTAGCTGACTAAACTCTATTAGGGATTATTAGAAAATTTAAGAGAACCAAAAATAACTGAACAAGTGACCAATGTGACAACAAACAAAATCAGCACCGACAAGGGCAAAGTAGTGCAATGTGGAAACAACAACTTAAATGACTCATTCATGATAATATGCTGTGAATTAATGGTAGGTCTTCAGTAAATCATTTTAGTCACTTTCTTTAAAGCACTAGTTACTAATCACAGAGAATGTCATCTCTACTTTTCTCCGCTACAAAATATTACAGATAATAACACTATTGCTACAATTGTAATCATTGAGCTTTAGTTTTTGTTTATTTTATAGTATATCCAATTAAATGTTCTGAGTACAGGTATATGAACTTTCAGAGTGGCCAAAACCACTATTTCAGGCTACAACAGGGAGTAAAACTTGGAACTAAAAGGCCACCTCCACCTCCAACAAGTCACCCAGTTCTCCCAACCTAAAACAATCTTAGAGGAGTAAATATTGGATGTGCTCCATGGGAAAAAGTCAAACGATACCCAGAGTGAGCAAGTAGCTAGAGATAGAAGAATTAAAGCCCTTTTAGCTGCAAGCAGCACAATAGTCAACTAGAATAGCTTAAATAATAACTAAAATTATCTCCCACAACACGAAGCCAAAGGCAGGTCATTCAGGGATTACTTCAACGGTCCAGGGATCCAGGCTTCTTATATTCCTGCTCTGCCATTCCATTGGATTACCGTCTTAGTTCTTTGTTTTGTCTACTTACGCTGCAAGATGATTGCCACAATTTCAGAAATCTCATGTAGATAAAACATAGCTTAAGAGAATTTTGTATCTGTTTCTCTCCCCCTCTCCCCTTCATTCTCTTCTTTCTCCTCCTTTCCTTCTATCTTTTGAGGAGATAAATATTTCCCAAAAGCCCCCAGAAGACTTTCTCAAGTTTTGTTATCAAAGGGTTGAGCTATTCACTAGCTGCATACTGCAGTCAAGCTCCACCAACAAGGAGAGAGGGCAGTGAGAAGAGGTAGCCTGCAACAGTGCCAGTCTCATCCATTGAATAGACTGCTCACAGCTAACACACTTGGGGTTTTCTTTCCTTAACCTCATTTCTCCCTTTCAGTCTTTCTCATCTGGCTTCATTGTATTTTACATAAGCCTAAAGGTAGTGTTTTTGTCTTACATTTATGTTTGACAAGTATTGAAATTTCCCTTAGTAAAGTATTCCTTCCCTTGGATTTTAGGCTTTCTATTGATTACATTCACAAATAATGTATGAAAGTAAGAAGGTTCAATTTCACAAGCAAGATAGTCAGAGAAAAGCTATTCTTGTACATACAAAACTGATTTCTTTTGTTGGCTAAATGAACTGTGAAAATTTTCAGTATATTTAATAATATTTTATTTATAAAGTATGAAATATTTTTGGTAACAGGAAGTAAAAGCTTAACGTGTTTGAAGTTTATAAAATACAAAATCTTATCTAGAGTCTTGCTATTTAAAACTAATGACAAGAAAATTTACTCCACACTTTTTGGCACACTAGCATTGCTCTAGCTGCTAAAAACTGAGGCCTCCCTCATTCCTGTTCTTAAAAGAATACAGTCTCTATAAAGCAGTGACATTCAGTAACATAAGAAAAAAGATGATAAAAGTAGAGCACTCTTATCCAGAGTCTTATAATTTTAGAATTTGGAAGTAACTTCTAATCCTTCATTTCATAGACAAGAAAATAGAGACCTGAAGATAGGATATTACTTGCCCAGAATCACTTGATAACTAAGACACAGAACTGAAATTTTAAGAAGTTGTTTTACAGAAATTTCTACTATTGTTCTACTTCAGCACTGTCTTTTACACTAACATTTAAGCAAATGTTAAACCAACTAACATTTAAGTAAATTCTTAAATTGCAATATAAAAACAAAAATGCTTATAAACCAAGGAATCTAGTTAACTAGCAGTTAATCGGAATATCCTTTTTGTTTTAACCCTGGCTACCAAATCTTAGTAAAATATATTCACTTCCTTACTCTTCTTGTTAAAGTTGGACCGAACATTATTTAACATTTTTGTGGATGATTTCTGATGTGGCAGCACCTTGATACATTCATAATGAGCATTATAATGGTTTTAGAACCATAAGAAATGGTTCTGGGCTGGGTGCAGTGGCTCACGCCTGTAATTGCAGCATTTTGGGAGGCCAAGGTGGGCAGATCACCTGAGGTCAGGAGTTCGAGACCAGTGTGACCAACATGGTGAAACCCCATCTCTACTAAAAATACAAAAATTAGCTGAGCCTGGTGGCATGTGCCTGTAATCCCAGCTACTCAGGAGGCTGAGGCAGAAGAATCGCTTGAACCTGGGAGGTGGAAGTTGCAGTGAGTGGAGATCATGCCACTGCACTCCAGCCTGGGGGACAGAGCAAGACTCTGCCTCAAAAAAAAAAAAAAAAAGTTCTAAAACAAATTTTGAGTTTATAAATTAAAGCTGAATTTTCTTATTATTGGCCCTAGATCATTTCTTAGACAATGTTGACTTGATGAGTTTCATGTTTACATGGTTATTTCATTTCCAAAACCAAGATTTAAGCTCTTTTTGTCCATATGTGCAACTTTGTGTTAAATAAGATGTCAAGTACAGGAAAAGAACTTCTGACTAAAATCTTTGTATCTTTATATTTTTACCTTTTTGTAATGTATAATATTTTGTAATTTATAATATCTGTTTACAAGAAATGGCAGGTCAGTGATTAATAATTTGACGATATGAAAGATTTAGTCACCGTTATAGCTCTCTCATCTGATGATCCAAGACCTGCATTAAGAAAGGCATCAGGGAGCATTCCAAGGGTTTGCTGAGGGTAAAAAGAGAGCCAAGATTACAAGCAGACATTTAATTCTTCTGCCTTCAAAATTAAGCCACTTAGATGAACCTTTTGGTCATTCTTCTAAAAATGGAACAATTGTTCTTTTACATGCACACCATCATTTTCTATGGTTCTTAGTGAGTCATTTGTGGAAAAATCTAGCTGATAGCTTCCAGTGCAGTGTGCAGATTCAGAAATAATTTTCCTTTCTAATTCAACTCAGGGTTGTGTAGAGTCAGGTTAAGTGGGACAGGACACACCAGAATATAAGAATATCTACATAGAGAAGCATTCCAAAAGCTATGTTCACCAAAAGCTTTGAAAAAAGTATTTTCTCAAAATACAAATTTTTTTCAACAAATATTCAAAATTAGCATGAATATACTTATTTTGAAATATTAATTCCTTGTTAAAATTTTGTCCTCCATAATTTTGCTATAGAACTAACCTATAAAAAAAGACTGCCTTAAAATTAATGATGTCCTCTTCTTATTTTGGTTTCAATACATAAATAAAGTATAAGATGTACTGGTTTTGCACTAACTCCAGCATAAGATGAATAATGTTTCATTAACTATTCAGCATATCCCATCCTTTAGCCAAAAGGAAAGGTGATCATACCTTCATTTTCAAGCTAGAGGTAATGGGACTAAACACCATTGTTACTAAAACATCAACATCAACTTAGGTGATTGAATATCTAGTGAGCCCTTGATATTATTCAAGTTATAAGTTCTGCAAACTATGACGTTCCTTCTAAGATGGTGCCTCAAATAAACTCAACAGGATTCATTGATGTAGAACTTCCATTCGTTCTATTTTTTGGAAGTTTTGTTCTACTTCATAGTTTTAATTTTTGATTTCCAAAAACGTACTAACCTAGTAGTTTGCTCTGTGTATAGCCGTGCATTACATATATTGTCTAGCTGTATAGTTATATATTTATCTATCTATGCATATATTTGTGTCCTGTATTTCCTGGGTGCTAAGACATCACTGATTACTAGATGTACTATTAATAGCAACCTTGGTCAAAAAATAAATACTATCCTTAATTTTAAGATACTTCCCTTTTAAGAACCTATAAAATTCATTTTTAAAGTGAATCTTAGTAAAAGGCCATATGCATGACTGCATCTCCCCATTTCATCTCCCTCCCTGAAATAACTTACTTCTGAAACAACGCTGGAAGTGCCTGCCAAAGTAAATAAAAATGAGTCTCATTTGAAAATTCAAGTAACAACTCATTCCCTAGAAAAGAAATAGTTCTTCTCTCATAAAAAAAAAAAAGATAGCTCTGAAGACCAAGATTGATAACCAGCTAGGTTAATAATACTTTTATGAACAATTTGATGAGATTAGAAGGTTTTGAAGCCAGTACTATGGGCATCTTAGTGTTGGTTTTCCATCTTTGTGCTTGCTCTGAACTGACAACTAATTGGTAGTTGTCTTAACTACTCTTTTACAGTGTAGGTAGGAGAATAAAAGAGAAAATAAAATCTCAGAAGCAGGAAAGTTTTATTTGCTACTGTCAATAATGTTCCCTCAGGCTTTTTTCCCCTCAAAAGGGAAAAGTCAGCCATATTGTTCCTGTAACCTGATGTAACTGTGTTCTTACTGTTTCAAGCCATTGCTTCAAATGCATTTCCTCTGTGCTCTGTTGATCTAACAACATAGCACAAGAAAGTGTTGTAATTGTTGATATGGACCTAGTAAGGTGCTCATGTATATAAATACTTTTAGTTTATGCAGATAATATTTAATATTATATTTTATACCATAAACATTTTCAGTAGTATTAGAGCTAGAATGAACTTCCAAAACCAAGAAGCCCAATCACTTCAAACTTCAGTGGAAGCCAAGTTCTGACAAGCTCAGTGACTTTTACAAGGCTAAATTCAATCAATTCCTGGAACCACAACTTTCTCACCAAAATACTATCTTTGGACACTATTCCAGTTAGGGATTTTAACTGAAAGCAACAGAAACCAACTTTGCGTAAATGACCCACCCCCAACCACCAAAACAAAAACAAAAACAAAAACAAAAACAAAACAAAACAAAAAAACAGGAGTTTTTTGGAATAATACGGTATAGCAAACATAGCAAACAGAAACAATGGAAGTCACTGAACTAGACACAAAAAGGAAAGGAACAAGTGCAGTTCTGGTGATCTGGATCAGATGCCCCCCTGCAGATATAAAAACATCTATCGGTTTTTTGTCTTGGTGCCTCAGTCCAAGTTTATAATTCCAGGCATACATTTCTTGAAACTTATTAAAAATTAAAAGTGTACTTTTTTTGACAATTGGCGTTACAACAGTATCTCCAAGTATAGGTGTTAACCACCACCACCCCTCTCCACCAAAAAAACCAAAAAAAACCAAAAAAAAAAAACAACACCCGATGCTGACAGCAGAAGGAGGAAGGTAGGCTGGTTAAGCCAAAACTTTTGTCTAAAAGTTAATCAGAAGCACAACAGTTAATCGTACATTATCCTCATAAAATATTTCAGATAGTTATTATTACCAAACTTAAGGATAAGGGCTCTGAGGAAAAAGGGATTAAGAAGCTAGAAAAATTATCAGGAACAAAACAGTTATTCCAAATTTTTCTACAGATATTTACGGGGTACAAGTGCAGATTTCTTCCATGCATGTATTGAGTATGGTGAAGTTTTGGCCTTCAGTGTACCCATCACCCCAATAATGAACATTATACCTAATAGGTAATTTTCCAGTTTTCATTTTGATGCTCTTTCCAGCATACAATTGGGGTTATAAAACACAAAAATTGTGGGACAATTAGTAAGTGCAATTCAGATTTTTCCCATAAGAACAGTAACAGAGGGACAAATTTTTCATTAATCCAAGAAAATCTATATTAGTGAAATGCCTATTTTAGAATATTTATTTATATCACTGTAAATTGTATAAATTTGATTCACACCATTATAATTAATAGTGGTATAACTATAATTTTTCTCTGATGGTTGAACAAGGCCCAGAAAAAATGTCTTACATTACTAACAAAGAGTAATGAGCACCTTGCTAATAATAACTTTTTAAAACAGCTAAACTTTTGGAAGAATTGTATATTCTAGGTACTAAAGCACTTTATGTATATTAACCCATTATCACACATAATAATTATATGATGCAGGCTCCATCAGTACCACAATTTCATGAATGAAGGTGTTGAAATACCAAGAAATTGGTATAATCATTATCACTGTTTTACAGAAAATGAAATTAAGATCACCCAGCCAATAATTTAAAATGTACAGGTAATGATATTGATAATAATAATTTTCAACCAGATGTTTTAAGTGCCAGTATATTTTCTTTGTCAATCAAAATCTTTCCAAAACTCTTACTAAGACTGTTATTTTGTTCAGCAATCCATTTCTTTGAGTGATAAGAATAAGTAAACTTCAGTTAATTTATTTTGGAAATTGTCCCAAATCAAGAATTAGTAAGGCCTGAGCTTATAAATTATCACTGCATTTGTAAGCACCACCTAAAGGACCAGCAGCACCAGAGCATACAAAGGAATTGGTCACAGATAATATATTGTTGGCCAATGTTATAAAACAGTTCAAAGAAGAAGTACTCTTGCCAACAAAATTGTTTCTGGTTAACATAACGAAATTTCTTTAAATACCACTGAGTCATCTCTTAAAAGATTGTTTCATATGAGTCATCCTGAATAATAAATCACAACATCCTTAACAAAATTTTGAATCTAGTCTAAGGGCAATGTTGTGCTCTCCCGAAAACTTGCGTCTAAGTAGGACAGAGAAAAAACAGCTCTGAACTGTCATTCTCTGGGGCTGACAAGGGTTGAATTAGAAGAATATCATATTTTTTTGAAAACATTCAGGAAATAAACTGCCTTTGCATAATGTCTGTTTTCTTGTTTGTTTCTTGTTGTTTGTTTGTTTTTTGTTTGTTTTGTTTTCGTTTTTCGGTAATGGGGAAAGTTGTAGAATTTAATGACCCCCAAGCTATGCTCTTGGAATAGTACCCTTTTAGTAGGATCTTCATGGTCAATAGTCTTGATTTGCAAATCATTAGCCAGCAAATAAAGGATTGAATACAAATTATTTATTTATCATGGGGCTGGTGCTACTAGTGATGCAAAGAACATGATTGCTTGCCACAAATAGTTCTTCTCACTCATCAAAAGTTGCCAAGTATGTAACTGAGAAGGCTGAGTTTCACTTAGTATCACTACGGAACGAATATCATTATTTCCATGATATTATAACAACGCACTTTTTTCTTTTTTTAATAAGATTTCTTTATTATTATTATTATTATACTTTAAGTTTTAGGGTACATGTGCACAACATGCAGCTTTGTTACATATGTATACATGTGACATGTTGGTGTGCTGCACCCATTAACTCGTCATTTACATTAGGTATATCTCCTAATGCTATCCCTCCCCCCTCCCCCCTCCCCCCACCCCACAACAGGCCCCGGTGTGTGATGTTCCCCACCCTGTGTCCAAGTGTTCTCAGTATTCAATTCCCACATATGAGTGAGAACATGCAGTGTTTGGTTTTCTGTCCTTGCAACAGTTTGCTCAGAATGATGGTTTCCAGCTTCATCCATGTCCCTACAAAGGACATGAACTCATCCTTTTTCATCGCTGCATAGTATTCCATGGTGTATATGAGCCACATTTTCTTAATCCAGTCTACCATTGATGGACATTTGGGCTGGTTCCAAGTCTTTGCTATTGTGAATAGTGCCACAATAAACATACATGTGCTTGTGTTTTACAGCAGCATGATTTATAATCCTTTGGGTATATACCCAGTAAGGGGATGACTGGGTCATGTCATCTGCAAACAGGGACAATTTGACTTCCTCTTTTCCTAATTGAATACCCTTTATTTCTTTCTCCTGCCTGATTACCCTGGCCAGAACTTCCAACACTATGTTGAATAGGAGTGGTGAGAGAGTTCATCCATTTCTTGTGCCAGTTTTCAAAGGGAATGCTTGCAGTTTCTGCCCATTCAATATGATATTGGCTGTGGATTTGTCATAAATAGCTCTTATTATTTTGAGACATGTCCCATCAATACCTAGTTTATTGATAGTTTTAACATGAAGGGCTGTTGAATTGTGTTGAAGGCCTTTTCTGCATCTATTGCGATAATCATGTGGTTTTTGTCTTTGGTTCTGTTTATACGATGGATTACATTTATTGATTTGCATATGTTGAGCCAGACTTGCATTCCAGGGATGAAGCCCACTTGATCATGGTGGATAAGTTTTTTTGATGTGCTGCTGGATTCGGTTTGCCAGTATTTTACTGAGGATTTTTGCATTGATGTTCATCAGGGATATTGGTCTAAAATTCTCTTTTTCTGTTTTGTCTCAGCCAGGCTTGGGTATCAGGATGATGCTGGCCTCATAAAATGAGTTAGGGAGGATTCCCTCTTTTTCTATTGATTGGAATCTTTTCAGAAGGAATGGTACCAGCTCCTATTTGAACCTCTGATAGAATTAGGCCGTGAATTCGTCTGGTCCTGGACTTTTTTGGTTGGTAAGCTATTAATTAATGCCTCAATTTCAGAGCCTGTTATTGTTCTATTCAGGGATTCACAACTTCTACCTGGTTTAGTCTTGGGAGGGTGTATGTGTCCAGGAATTTACCTATTTCTTCTAGATTTTCTAGTTTATTTGTTTATAGTATTCTCTGATGGTAGTTTGTATTTCTATGGGATTGGGATTGATGGTCATATCCCCTTTATCGTTTTTTATTGCATCTATTTGATTCTTCTCTCTTTTCTTATTTATTAGGCTGGCTAGTGGGCTATCAATTTTGTTGATCTTTTCAAAAAACCAGCTCCTGGATTCATTGATTTCTTGAAGGGTTTTCTGTGTCTCTATCTCCTTCAGTTCTGCTCTCATCTTAGTTATTTCTTGCCTTCTGCCAGCTTTTGAGTGTGTTTGCTCTTGCTTCTCTAGTTGTTTTAATTGTGATGTTAGGGTGTCAATTTTAGGTCTTTCCTGCTTTCTCTTCTGGGCCTTTAGTGCTATAAATTTCCGTCTACACACTGCTTTAAATGTGTCCCAGAGATTCTGGTATGTTGTGTCTTTGTTCTCATTGGTTTCAAAGAACATCTTTATTTCTGCCTTCATTTTGTCACACAACCAGTAGTCATTCAGGACCAGGTTGTTCAGTTTCCATATAGTTGAGCTGTTTTGAATGAGTTTCTCAATCCTGAGTTCTAGTTTGATTGCACTGTGGTCTGAGAGACAGTTTGTTATAATTTCTGTCCTAAGCACTTTTGCTTAGGAGTGCTTTACTTTCAACTATGTGGACAATTTTGGAATAAGTGCAATGTGGTGCTGAGAAGAATGTATATTCTGTTGATTTGGAGTGGAGAGTTCTGTAAACGTCTATTAGGTCCTCTTGGTGCAGAGCTGAGTTCAATACCTGGATATCCTTGTTAACTTTCTGTCTCATTGATCTAATGTTGACAGTGGGCTGTTAAAGTCTCCCAGCAGTACTGTGTGGGAATCTAAGTCTTGTTTTAGGTCTCTAAGGACTTGCTTTATGAATCTGTGTGCTTCTGTATTGGGTGCATATAGATTTAGGATAGTTAGTTCTTCTTGTTGAATTGATCCCTTTACCATTATGTAATGGCCTTCTTTGTCTCTTTTGATCTTTGTTGGTTTAAAGTCTGTTTTATCAGAGACTAGTATTGCAACTCCTGCTTTTTTTTGTTTTCCATTTGCTTGGTAGATCTTCCTCCATCCCTTTATTTTGAGCCCATGTGTGTATCTGCATGTGAGATGGGTCTCCTGAATACGGCACACTGAAGGGTCTTGACTGTTTATCCAATTTCCCAGATTGTGTCTTTTAATTGGAGCATTTAGTCCATTTACATTTAAGGTTAATATTGTGTGTGAATTTGATCCTGTCATTATGATGTTAGCTGGTTATTTTACTCGTTAGTTGATGCAGTTTCTTCCTAGTATCCATGGTCTTTACAATTTGGCATGTTTTTGCAGTGGCTGGTACCGGTTGTTCCTTTCCATGTTTAGTGCTTCCTTCAGGAGCTCTTGTAAGGCAGGCCTGGTGGTGACAAAATCTCTCAGCATTTGCTTGTCTGTAAAGGATTTTATTTCACCTTCATTTATGAAGCTTAGTTTGGCTGGATATGAAATTTGGGGCTGAAAATTCTTTTCTTTAAGATTGTTTATTATAGGCCCCCACTCTCTTCTGGCTTGTAGAGTTTCTGCCAAGAGATCCGCTGTTAGTCTGATGGTCTTCCCTTTGTGGATAACCTAACCTTTCTCTCTGGCTGCCCTTACCATTTTTTCCTTCATTTCAACTTTGGTGAATCTGACAATTATGTGTCTTGGAGTTGCTCTTCTCAAGGAGTATCTCTGTGGCATTCTCTGTATTTCCTGAATTTGAATGTTGGCCTACCTTGCTAGGTAGGGGAAGTTCTCCTGGATAATATCCTGAAGTGTGTTTTCCAACTAGGTTCCATTCTCCCCGTCACTTTCAGGTACACCAATCAGACATAGATTTGGTCTTTTCACATAGTCCCATATTTCTTGGAGGCTTTGTTAGTTTCTTTTTACTCTTTTTTCTCTAAACTTCTCTTCTTGCTGCATTTCATTCATTTGATCTTCAATCATGGAAACCCTTTCTTCTACTTGATCAAATCGACTACTAAAGCTTGTGCATGCATCATGTAGTTCTTGGGCCATGGTTTTCAGCTCCATCAGGTCATTTAAGCTCTTCTCTATGCTGTTTATTCTAGTTAGCCATTCGTCTAATCTTTTTTCAAGGTTTTTAGCTTCTTTGTGATGGGTTCAAACATCCTCCTTTAGCTCAGAGAAGTTTCTTATTACCGATTATCTGAAGCCTTCTTCTCTCACCTTGTCAAAGTCATTCTCCGTCCAGCTTTGTTCCATTGCTGTCAAGGAGCTGCGTTCCTTTACAGGAGAAGAGGCGCTCTGATTTTTAGAATTTTCAGGTTTTCTGCTCTAGTTTCTCCTCGACCTTGTGGTTTTATCTACCTTTAGTCTTTGATGATGGTGAAATAAAGATGGGGTTTTGGTGTGGATGTCCTTTCTGTTTGTTAGTTTTCCTTCTAACAGTCAGGACCCTCAGCTGCAGGTCTGTTGGAGTTTACTGGAGGTCCACTCCAGACCCTGTTTGCCTGGGTATCACCAGTGCAGGCTGCAGAATGTGTTGCTGCCTGATCCTTCCTCTGGAAGCTTCATCTCAGAGGGGCGCCTGGCTGTATGCAATGTCAGTCAGCCCCTACTGGGAGGTGCCTCCCAGTTACGCTACTCAGGAGTCAGGGATCCACTTGAGGAGGCAGTCTGTCTGCTCTCAGATCTTAAACTCCATGCTGGGAGAATCACTACTTTCTTGAATGCTGTCAGACAGGGACCTTTAAGTCTGCAGAAGTTTCTGCTGCCCTTTGTTCAGCTATGCCCTGCCCCCAGAGGTGGAGTCTACAGAGGCAGGCAAGCCTCCTTGAGATGCAGTGGGCTCCACTGAGTTCAAGCTTCCCAGCCACTTTGTTTACCTACTCAAGACTCAGCAATGGTGGAGGTCCCTCCCCCAGCCTCGCTGCTGCCTTGCAGTTTGATCTCAGACTGCTGTGCTAGCAGTGAGCAAGGCTCCAAGGACATGGGACCCTCTGAGCCAGGCACGGGATATAATCTCCTGGTATTCCGTTTGCTAAGACCATAGGAAAAGCACAGTATTAGGGTGGGAGTGTCCCAATTTTCCAGGTACCATCTGTCATGGCTTCCCTTGGCTAGTAAAGGGGAATTCCCTGACCCCTTGTGCTTCCCAGGTGAGGCGATGCCCCACCCTGCTTCGGCTGACACTCCATGGGCTGCACCCACTGTCCGACAAACCCCAGTGAGATGAACCCAGTACCTCAGTTGGAAATGCAAAAATCACCCATCTTCTGCATTGCTCATGCTGGGAGCTGTAGACTGGAGCTGTTCCTATTCGGCCATCATGGAACCTCCTCCCCCAAAGCACTTTTTTCTAATAATTCTATCCAGCTTGAAAATAATGACTTCCTCTGCCAAAAGATACTTTTCCTTCATAATTATAAATATTTTAATGTAAAATATCTTGTGTAATTTCTCTAAGTGCCAAAAGCCTAGAAACTTATCTCTTTCTCTTTTTTTATTTAATCTTTAAGCCCTCATACTGGTCTCAATATACGGTATGTTTTTATAAATATATGTATGCTGAATCAACGAATAAAGATAGGACATGTGGACAAAACTAATTATGCATAAGGAAAATATTTCAGCATTGCAAAATTGTTATGCCTAGGCAAGTATCTAGTGCAGGGAGGGAATGATTATTTTTTAACTCTCGCCTACTCCATCTCAAGTAAATCTACTCTCTAACAGAGATTGTTGAATGGCCAGGAAGCTGCACATGTTACTGAAATCCTTCATTATACCACTTAAATATCCCTGTCTTTTTCCTCAACAACCAAAATTTATAGTAGGTAATAACACATTCATCTAGGATAGTAAACTCATGCTATAGAGAAAGAATCAGTGGAGATCACAACCATCTTTTCTTCTTTACCTGCAAGTTAGAGTTACAGAAATCAGGTATTTAAATTCATAGTTTTCAAATGACATTCCATGGACCCCTGGGGGCTGCCCTTAGCAAGTGAGGGAAAACCTGAGTAGATGGCAGTGAGTGTTTCACCATTAGCATCCCTCTCCACCAAATTAAAAAGAAATAAAATAAAATCTGTTTTTAATCTTTTATATATAACAGTCTAGGTAAAATTGCCTTTGGGGAAAAAAGTAAAAATTTGGATCACCTATCTAAATGAGTACTGTTTCCTTTAAGGTAGCAAAGTTCAATAATTATACATTTATTGCACTATTGAAGCTTCTCCAAACATTTTGGACACTTCTCTGGAAAGTGATGTTAGACAGGTTGGTCCAAACTTTTGAGTTTCTTCTTTGGTGGAAAACCTTCAACTCTTAAAGTTGACAGACTTACAAATCAGCCAATTTATTCAGACTCATTCTGAAGTTCATGATAGGAGATTAAGACACATAATTAATATCCTGTTTGGTCAAATGTGACTACAAAGCAATGAGATGTGCAATGTCCATGTGGACAAGGGCAAAGGAAGTGTTGGAAAATGGAATGGGTGTCTTTCAGCTCCCTCATATATTTATGCAAATCAAAATCCTGAAAGCACTGGAGAGTTTGGTTATAATGTTTATATGTCCAAACTGTTTGAAGTCTTCTGCTAATTTAACATGTTAGAGAGAAAAACAAAGACAGAGAGAAAGTTCTCTATTTTTTTTCTAGAATCAGAAAGTACTTAGCTAGCCTTTGTTAGTCATCCTCTCACTATAAAGTTCATAAATTCATACACTTTCTTAAATGGCCCTTAAGATCCACCACTTCCTGCCAATTGAATTTTTTAACTTTACTGTCCATACTTAAGACTGTGACTAATGACCTTCCAGTATAAAAACAAAATGAATAAGAAGGTTTATTACTTGTTTACTGCCAATCTTTCTGGAATTTCTGACAAATTAGAAATAATTTTTAATAACAGGAAAGTTAGTTGATATGTACAAAAAGCATTTCATTACTAGTTTTGATTTATTAATAATGTGTATTATTAGTAGCTCTGACTTCTTGACTTCTTACTCAGTGTCATGCAATGTGTCTTTACAAACAATGTCGCATGCACTCCACATGCAAACATTGCCCACAGTCTCGTGGCTTATAAATGGTAGAGACTGAGTGAACCCACTCACATACTCTCCTCATTCAGGTCTCTGCTCAAATCTTGCCTTCCTAGCCTCTGAGATTCTCTATTATATACTTCCTTTGTTTTCCTTAATACCACTTATCTCTCCTAATAAATTATACATAGATTCCTCTACCCACACCTCGAAACTATAAAAGCAGTTTTAAAAAAAAATGCTTCCTACCAAATTTATAGTGCAATGTAACAGTGCCTGGCCCACAATAGGTCCTCAGTAAGTATCCATTAAATAAATGAACAGATGCATGAATTGATGTTTGATAAATAAATGACTAAAAGAAGAAACAGGCATAGATTCCTCTCTTCTTTAATCGCAGGTGTTTTTACTACACCATACGACTTCACAATATCAGACATCTTATTGCTAAAGGCAACAAATTCCTTCCATCTACTATCCTGAAATCTCTATTCCCAAGTAATTGCCCATTTTATTAGTAACACAGGGCAGGAAACCTGGATCTCTAACTGGAGGCTGCAGGATAGGATTGAGGGCAGTAGTGAGGCTCAGTTGGTGTAGAAAGACAAAACAAGGATTGGGGAGCCAGCTGTCCCCTGAGGGGACATATATCCTAGAAATGGAGAAATACCAAGGAAGGTTGCCACCCCAGATCAAGAGCAGTAGTCTGGGTAGAGAGACTGGAAAGTACTCCATGATAGGGAAGAAAGGCAGTGTTAAACGCAATTCTCAACTCACCATTAATATTTAAATCCACCAAATAGATGGCAGGCCAGGTTATCCATTGTCTACTTTATTTCCAAGAAACAGAGATAGGCATATAAGGAAAAACTACGAAACATTTAAATAGCACAAGAACTATTCTAGAAGACAACAAAGGGAAATACTTTTAATTGAGGAAAAATAACTAAAAGGTAGAAACAGTAAATAAATTTAAAACATTTTTAAAAAGTAAAATATACTTACACAGTAAAAGGAACATATTTATAGCATGCAGCAAGATGATCAGATAATATTTCTAAAATGGAAGTAAGATTTCAAAACAAATAACTCAGTGCAGCAAGACAATCAGATATTTCTAAAATTGAGGTAAGATTTTTGAAACAAATAATTCAATGGAGTAGCAGAATAAATATATCCAAAATTACATTACTTAACTGGAATACTGGGTTATGGAACTCTCCCAGAAGGCACGAGAAAAAGATAAAGTAGAAGAAAAACATAAAGAAAAAAAGAAGACAAGAATTTTTGAAAACAGAATTGTTGAAATCTATTCAACTGGAAAACGAAAAGAGAAAGTAAAGAGTAAAGAAAGAGGATTAAAAAGTTGGGGAAATTATAACCAAGAATCATTCCAAAACTAAAGGAGGATTTACCCTCACTTTGAAAGGGCTCTGTGGCAGAGGAAATTTTCTGCTTGTACCAAACTCTTTCACTGACTACTTAGGCATACAGGAAGATTACATTTTTCATTGTTTCTTTGCATCAAGGTGGAGTTAAATGACTAATTCTAGACCTGAGGTGCCTAATTACCTGAATTATCATGTGAACAACTATAACACATCACTCTCAAATTGCTGGAATTAGCAGAAATTTTTTCAAAAACAGAAAATATTTAAATATCACAACCAATGAGCATATTCTTGTGAGCTTGTGTATGTGGAGATAGTATAAAGGGAGAGGGATAAAGAAATGTAAAGCAAAAGAAAAAACGGGCCCACTCTCACCCTGTGAGACAGCTGTTCCTCCCTTGCCTTATGTCATAATTTTAAGTTTTCTGAGGTCCTAACTGGAAGCAGTTGTCAATGCTATGCTTCCTGTAGAGTGTGCAGAACTGTCAGCCTTAAACCTCTTTTCTTAATTTTTTTTAAAAAAGAAAAATATGGACCAATATTTCCTGAATAAACTTTATTCTTATGTAAACAAGAAGCATTCTTAAAAATCCATATATAAGATGCACAAATAATGTGGCCAAAGAATCCACATCTTAAAGGTTATATATACTCAAACCACAGTGCAAAAACATTGGAGATAAGTTAAAAAAGAATAGCTTTAAAGCAACCGAATGCATAGAAATTTCTAAAATATATATACCACTAATGTACTGAGAAAAGAATCTAATTGTTTCTTGACAATGAAGTATTACATTTCAAAATATGTGAGATACAACTAAAAAAAAAGTTTTGCTGTAAATACATTTATCACAAAACAACAAAGATTGAAAATAAATAAGCAAAACAACAAACCCAAGATGCAAGAGAAATTAAATCAAACTCATGAAGTTGGAAAAAGGTAAAATAGTAAATGTAAGAAATTCAAGAAAAAGAACACAGTAAACTCAAAGAAACCAAAAAGAAGGAAATAATAATAACAAAATATCATGAATCAATAAAACAAAGAAAAAATAGAAATAATAAGCAGAAGCTTGGTCTTTGAAAATGTCTGACAGGTCAGATCAAAAAGAGATAGTAAAACTAGAAAAAAGTACAAAAAGCTAATGTAAAGGATATTTTTAAATTGAAGAATATTGTGAAAAACTATGCAACAAATTTGAAAATCAGTAAAAGGAAAAGTTTGTGGAAAAAAATGAAACATCAATATAGTACTCAATTATTAATAGAAAACTTTAAAAAAGTAACATAATTTAAGAAAATGAATTAGTGCTTTCCATTCAAGCCACCACCACCCCTAGCAAAAAGCCTGTACTCAGTAATTGAAAAGTAAATTCCACAAACATTTGAAGAACAGTATCTCCTAATGTATATAAATTCTTTTATAAAATAATAAAAAAAACTTTTGAAACTAATATTATCTTCATTTTTCAACTTTTATTTTAGATTCAGGGGGTACATTTACAGATTTGTTATATGAGTATATTGTGTGACTCTGAGGTTTGCAATGTGAATGATCCCATCACTCAGATAATAAGCATAGTACATTGTCCCTGACATGGTTTGGCTCTGTTTTCCCACCCAAATCTCATCTCAAGTTGTAGTTTTCATAATCCCCATGTGTCGGATCAGGTGGGAGGTGATTGGATCACTGGGGCAGTTTTCCCCATGCTGCTGTTCTCGTGATAGTGAGTTCTCATGAGATCTGATGGTTTTACAAGGCAGTTTTCCCTGTTCTTGCTAGCTCTCTCTCTGACCTGCCACCAAGTAAGATGTGCCTGCTTCCCCTTCCACCATGACTGTAAGTTTCCTGAGGCCTCCCCAGCCATGAGAGTCAATTAACTCTCTTTCTTTATAAATTACCTAGTTAACTGTGAGTAAATTAATCCTCCGTCTTTATAAATTACCCAGTCTCAGGGAAGTTTGAAATAGACTAATACAGTACCCAATAAGTGGTTTTTCAGCCCTGCTCCCCTACCTTCTGCCCCCTCACTGTCCCCAGTGTCTATAGTTCCCATCTTCATAATGAGTACCCAATGCTTAGCTCTCACATACAAGTCAGAACACGTGGTATTTAATGTTCTGTTCCTGCATTAATTTGCTTATGATAATGGTCTCCAGCTGCATACATATTGCTGCAAAGAACATAATTTGACTTTTTAATGGCTACATAGTATTTCGTAGTGTATATGTACCATGTTTTCTTTATCCAATCCACCATTGATGGGCATCTAGGTTGATTCTAGGTCTTTGCAATTGTGAATAGTGCTACAATAAACATACAAGTGCATGGGTCTTCTTGGTGTAACAATGCATATTTGTTTGGATGTAAATACAGTAATGGGATTGCTGGATCAAATGGTAATTCTGTTTTAAGTTCTTGGAGAAATCTCTGAACTGCTTTTCACAGGGGCTGAAGTAATTTACATTCCCATAAACAGCATATAAGTGTTCCCTTTTCTCCACAGCCTCATCTGTTGTGCTTTGGCTTTTTAATAATGTAATTCTGACATGTGAGATGATATCTTACTGTGGTTTTGATTTGCATTTAGCCGATTATTAGTGACATTGGGCATTTTTTCGTGTTTGTGGATTGCTTGTATGACTTCTTTTGCAAAGTGTCTGTTCATGTCTTTTGCCTGTTTTTTAAATAAAATTTGGTATTTCTGTTTGTGGAATTAAATTTCTTATAGATTCTGGATATTAGATCTTTAATAGATATATAGTTTTCAAATATTTTCACCCATTCCATTGGTTATCTGTTTATTCTGTTGATAGTTTATTTTCTATGTAGAAGCTCTTTAGTTTAATTAGATTCCACTTCTCATTTTTTCTTTTTTTTTTTTTTTTTTGTTTCTAATCACTTTTGAGGACTTAGTCATAAATTCTTTGACAAAGCTAATGTCCAGAATGATATTTTCTAGATTTTCTTCTAGGGTTCTTATAGTTTGAGGTCTTACATTTAAATCTTTAATTCATCTTGAGTTGATTTTTGTATATCATGAAAGGTAGAGGGTCCAGTTTTCTTCTTCTGCATGTGGCTAGCCAGCTATACCAGCACCATTTATTGAACAGGGAGTCCTTTCCCCATTGCTTATTTTTGTAAACTTCATCAAAGATCGCATAACTGTAGGTGTGCAACCTTAGTGCTGGGTTCTCTAACCTATTCCATTGGTCTATATGTCTGTTTTTGTACCAGTACCATGCTGTGAAACTAATATAATCTTGATACAAAAAATCAAAGAATATTAAAAGAATATTACATATCATTTCCACTTATGAAATAAGACCAAAAATAATACTAACTAAAATACTAGTTAACTGAATTCACAGTATATTAGAAAAACAAGGAATAATGTCAAGGAATACCTGGCCCAAAATAGATTTCTCAAATATCTAAAAATGTTATTCATAATATTAATAGAGTATAGGAGAGGAAAAAGTTCATGGTAATCTTAGTAGATAGAGGAATCATATATTAATTTTATATATTCATAACCAAAGCTCTCAGAAAATTTGGAGAAAAATGAAATTTGCAAAACCTGAATAAGGTAATCTACAAAGAAATCTCTAATAATTATCATATTTAATGGAAAAATTTATAATAATTTCCATTAAAATCGAGAAAAAAATCATTGCACCACTGAAAGTCCTGTCCAATGCATAAGAATAATACTCAAGACAGAAAGTGAAGAAACAATTTTGGCATTATTTGTATACAATATGATTATTCACATAGAACACCTATCATGACCAAAAGAAAAATTATAAAAGCGGGACATGGATCACGCCTGTAATCCCAGCATTTCGGGAGGCTGAGGTGTGCAGATCACTTGAGCTCGGGAGTTCAAGACGAACCTGGGCAACATAGTGAAACCCTGTCTCTACAAAAAATACAAAAATTAATCAGGTGTGGTGGTGCATGCCTGCAGTCCCAGCTATGCATGAGGCTGAGGTGAAATGTTCCCTTAAGTCTGGGAGGGAAAGGTTGCAGTGAGCCAAGATTGCACCACTGCCCTCCATCCTGGGTGACAGAGAGAAATCCTGTTTCAAAAAAAAAAAAAAAGTCATAAAAGTTTATAATGAGTTAGCAAGGATGCAAGATCCAAAATTTAAAAATCAGTAGCATTATTCTATAGCAGAAATTACCAATTATAAAATGTAATTTTTAATGTTTTTAATAATAAAAAACTATAATAATAATAAAATAAAATAGTTTTAATAATAAAAACTATAATAATAAAATAATAATATAATTAACACTATCTTTTATAGGAAATATTTAAGGTATAGAATGACCTTCACTAAAGAATCTTTTTAAAAATACCTAAAGAGACCTAAGCAAATATACCATATTCATTGATAAGAGAGCATTACATCATAAAGAGGTTAATTCTCCCCAAATTATACAATTTGTATAAGTGTAATAAAATTTAAATAAGTATAATATAATTTTAAGAATATCTCAGCAATAATTCTCCCTAGAATTTAGGGAAATATGAGGTCTGATAATACATAGGATAACATTTTTCAAGGACAAAGAGAGGTGAATCTCCCTGTTTAGAACATTTCAAAAGACAGTAACTGAAACAAATATACTGAGACAAGAACAGATAAGGAGAACAATGTTAAAACTTAATAAATGGTACAGGTGGCACAACAAATAAACTGGGAAAGAGTATTAAATGATGTTGGGGATATTTTAACACTTTATGAAGAGGAAAAAGAAAGATCCCCAGCTCCTACCATATAAAAAGTAAATTCTTATAAATAATGGTCTAAGTGTGAAAGGTAAAACTGTATAAGAAAACATAAGGGCCGGGCGCGGTGGCTCACGCCTGTAATCCCAGCACTTTGGGAGGCCAAGGCGGGTGGATCACGAGGTCAGGAGATCGAGACCATCCTGGCTAACACGGTGAAACCCCGTCTCCACTAAAAATACTAAAAATTAGCCGGGCGTGGTGGCGGGTGCCTGTAGTCCCAGCTACTCGGGAGGCTGAGGCAGGAGAATGGCGTGAACCCAGGAGGCGGAGCTTGCAGTGAGCCGAGATCGCACCACTGCACTCCAGCCTGGGCGACAGAGCGAGACTCCATCTCAAAAAAAAAAAAAAAAAAAAAAAAAAAAAAAGAAAACATAAGAACATTTGTATGACTTTGATAATGGGAATTTTCTTCTTTTTTTCTTTTTTTTTTTTTTTTTAGTGCAGTTTTGCTCTTTCGCCCATGCTAGAGTGCAGTGGTGCCATCTCGGTTCACTGTAACCTCCACCTCCTGGGTTCAAGTGGTTATCCCGCCTCAGCTTCCTGAGTAGCTGGGATTACAGGCCCACGTCACCATGCCCAGCTAATTTTTGTATTTTTAGTAGAGGGGGGTTTCACCATGTTGGCCAGGCTGGTCTTGACTCCTGACCTCAAGTGATCTGCCCACCTCGGCCTCCCGAAGTGCTAGGATTACAGGCGTGAGCCACCGCGCCAGGCTGCGAAATATTTTTTGAAAAGACTAGAAGCATGTATCAAAAGGAAATTAAAAAGTTGATGGGTTTACTGAATCACATTCAAAATTCCCTCGAGTAATGTACACTGTAGATAATGTAAACAGACGAGTAAAAATCTTAACGAAGCTACCCACCATATGAATTACCCAAGTAAAGAACATAATACACATCATGTCTATAAATTAGCAGGAGCAAATCAGGAAATCCAATTGAAAATTGCTAACAAAACAATAAATATGTAAGACAGAGAAGGAGAAAGCAACAAATGGCTACTAATTGTAACAAGAAATATTCAATTTTGCTAATAAGAGAAATGTAAAATAGAATAACAATGTCTCCTTTTATATCTCTAAATAGATAGAAATTGCATATTAAATAGCATATAGAGAATATTTATGAAATCTTGCCTCTGCCCTGCTGATAGTACTGCAAATGTGTGTACATATTTTGAGTATAATCTGGTAGGGCTTAGTAAAATAATACATGTATTTAATTTCTTACATAGCAATCCAGTCTCTAGGTATGTATACCAGAGGAACACTTACATAAGTGCACAGGGAACAGGAAACCATGAGAGGAAGTTAATAAATAATATGTGTTATATTCATAAAGTAAAAACCAAAGAATCCATCAAAGGGAATATAATTGATCTACATACAGTAACTAATATTTCAGGAATGACTTTCTGAGAGAAAAAATGGAATAAAGGTTACAGTACACTACTATTAATGTTTATTAATAGTAATATTATATAACTTTGAATAAATAAATAAAGCTTCCAATAGTCAGACATTTACTGTGGCTGAAATATAAATTTTTCTATCAAAAGAATATTTAAAAATAGAAAGATTACTTCCAAGAGTCACATTTGTTTAAGAAATAAATGTCTAAGTGCTAGCTCATTGGAAATACAGGATGTCTTGAAGCATCATATCAAAGATTTCCTGATGCTTTCTATGCCAAGAACCTTGAATAATCATGACACCTAAACATCAGAATCACTAAAGAAAGTGCTATTTGCTGTGGTACAAATTTGCAGGTATCTGAAGGATAACTTTCTGTGTGACAAAGCTTTCTAATATATAATGAAAACAGGCATCAGACTCTGTCTAATAAAAACTGCCTTATTCTCTGCTTTCTTAAATAAAGGAAGGTCAATGTATGGAATTAAAAATCCACTATTAATTTGTACTCTATCAGCCAGTAATACAGTAATAGATCCATTTACCAGTGCTCAGTATAACCCTACCTCTTTCCCATAAATTTGGCTATCATTTTTTTAAAATCTCTATTGCCATGGACATTCTGTTACCATTTATACTATTTAATAGAAACTTGTCTCCTTTTCTTTCTCACTTCTATTTTCTTTCCACTTTTCTTCTCTCTATGTTTCTTTCTCGTTGACCCCTGGATCTTATGACTCTTTTTCATTCTCTGAGTGTTCTCTTACGGTCCTTAGCTTTTGTTTCAGATGAGTCAGCTTTCACAGCCACCAACAGTCAATCTGATCAGCAAACCACACAATCGGATTGTCCTGGGGAGAGTGGTGTCACGTTTGGGCCTTCTCTAGGGAAGCAGCCGTTCAGAGTATCAGAACTGGAGTCAGAAAATAAATGGCCATTTCAATTCTGCAACTTAAGAGCTCAATAATAAACTCAAGCAAATTGATTAACTTTCTTAAAGTTTCAATATTGTTTCATCTTTAAAGAGGGACTAACAGGAAGGCAGAGCAAGATGGCAAAATAGAACTCTGCAGCTATCATCCCCCCACAGAAACATCAATTTGAACATCCATCCATGCACAAAAATGCCTTCATAAGAGCTAACGAATTCAGATGGAAATCATAGTACCTGGTTATAGCAAAATAATAAAAGATAAATTGAAGAGTGTAAGAAGGACAATGTTACATTCCCACATCTAAAAGGCTGAAAATAGAACTACCACATGATCCAGCAATCCCACTACTGGATTTATACACTAAGGAAATGAAATCGATATGTCAAAGAGATAACTGCAACCCCATCTTTATTGCAGCACTATTCACAATAGCCAAGATATGGAACCAAACTAAGTGTCCATGAACAGATGAATGGATAAAGAAAATGTGGTATAAATATACAATGGAATACTATTTGACCATAAAATGAAGGAAATCCTGTCTTTTGCAACAACATGGATGAGCCTCGAGGACATTATGTTAAGTGAAATAAATCAGACAAATAAGGACAAATACCATATAATCTAACTCATATATAAAATCATAAAAAATTGATCTCATAGGAATATAGAGTAGAATGATAATTATCAGAGGCTGAAAAGGTAGGGGGTGGGAGGGAGGCATTTGCAAATATGTGAAAGGATACAAAATTACGGTTAGATAGGAAGAATAAATTCACCAGTGCTATTGTATGGCATGATGACTATAGTTTATGATGACATGTTGTATTATTGAAAACTGCTTCCCAGGCATGGTGGCTCACTCCTGTGATTCCAGCACCACTTTTGAAGGCCAACATGGGAAAATTCCTTGAGGCCAGGAGATAGAGATCAGCCTGGCTACATACCAAGACCCTATCTCTACAAAAAAATTAAACAATTAGCTGAGCGTGATGGTATGTGCCTGTAGTCCCAGCTGCTCAGGAGGCTGAAGCAAGAGAATAGCTTGAGCCCAGGAGCTCAAGGCTGCAGTGAGCTATGATCACACCACTGCACTCCAGCCTGGGTGACAGAATGAGGCCCCACCTCCCCCCGCAAAAAAAGTATTAAAAAAAAAAAGAAAGAAAAACGCTAAGAGAGGCATACCTTAAGTGTTCATACCAGGAAAATAACTACATGAGGTGATGCGTATGTTAATGATCTAGATGTAACCGGTCCACAATATAGATACTTCAAAACATCATGTTGTACAAAATAAATACACACGATTTCATCTAGCAGTTTCAAAAATAAATCTAAAATGTATCAAAAGAAAAAATAAAAGGAACTAATAATAACACCTCCCTATAAAGTGCTTATCTCAGTGCCTAGTTTATAAAATACTTAATATTAATTTTTAGTATTATTCTTCCCAATAGTTTTTATACTTATTTTCAAATGTTCTTTATAATCTACCAACTATGCTGTCATTTTCTGAGTTCTATAATGTTTCAAGTTTTACAAATAGCCAGAAATCTGACCATATTAGTTGGGGTTCTCTGGAGGGACAGAACTAATAGGATATATGTATATATGAAAGGAAGTTTATTAAGGAGGATTGACTCACACAGTAACAAGGTAAAGTCCCACGATAGACTTTCCTGCAAGTTGAGGAGCAAGGAAGCCAGTGGTAAATAAGTCCAAGTCCCAAAACCTCACAAGGAGGGAAGCCTACAGTGCAGCCTTCAGTCTGTGGCCAAAGGCCTGGGAGCACCTGGCAAACCACTGGTATAAGTCCAAGAGTCCAAAACCTGAAAAACTTGGAGTCTGATGTTCAAGGAAAGGAAGCATCCAGCATGAGAGAAAGATGAAGGCCAAAGAATCAGCAAGTTGGCTCTTCCATCTTATCCTGCCTGCTTTATTCTAGCTGCCCTGGCAACTGTTTAGATGGTTTCCACCCAGACGGAGGGTGTGTCTGCCTTGCCCAGTCCACTGACTCAAATGTTAATCTCCTTTGGCAACATCCTCATAGACATACCCAGGAACAATACTTTGCATCCTTCAATCCAATCAAGCAAACACTTACTTTTTTTGTTTTTGTTTTGTGACAGAGTCTTGCTCTGTCACTCAGGCTGGAGTGCAGTGGTGCGATCTTGGCTCACTGTAACCTCCGCCTCCTGGGTTCAAGAGATTCTGTGCTTCAGCCTACCAAGTAGCTGGGATTACAGGCATGGGCCACTGTGCAGGGCTAACTTTTGTATTTTTAGTAGAGACAGGGTTTCACCATGTTGGCCAGGCTGGTCTTGAACTCCTGGGCTCAAGTGATCTGCCTGCCTCGGCCTCTTAAAGTGCTGGGATTACAGGCATGAGCCACCACACCTAGCCAAGTTGACACTCAACCATCACACTGATCAACCAATAAATTCAAATGTTCTAGGTGACTGAGATGTTGGTTTTCAGCCCTAACCTTCAAAATCCTCTTGTATCTCTCAATAAAATAAGAAACTATATAATTATCTTAAACTTCAAGTTGTCTGTTCTCTAAAATATATTTAATAACATGAATAAGAAATTGTAAAACTATATAAATAAAGTGCTATACTACCCATATATCACTAGGGTGACCATTTTATAATTTGGAGGATTATATAAATACTTTAGCCTATGGCCTTTTAAAGCTTTACTGCAGTGAGTTATATATGTATTTATTCCAGATGTACATTCACGACTATTTTTATTCTTAGAATGATATCTTCTACATAACACTCGGAAAAAACTGAAATTACAGGATGCAGAATTGGGTTTGAGAAAGAAATTTGGGTGATTTGCAAAATTGGCAAGTCGAGCCATCTTCAACTTAAACCCTGGCTCAAACTAAAGTTTATTTCTTCTATGTATAATATTTAGGATTGCACAGAGAAGAAAATATGGTGTGATTTTCATCAGACAATGCCAATCTATTGTTTGGGGAGAAATTAAAATTAACTAAAATTTTAATTAAAAATTTCCAGACATCCAAAGTTTGAAATACCTTTCTCCAACATTTAACTTCATAAGCAAGCACTATTTCTCCAAAAGTTCTTGTTTGTGTGCCAATAGAACAAAGGTCATAGATAAACCAGCTGAAAGAAGACTAAAACCAGATAAAGATAGATGGCACTCTGTGTGAACACCAATTTCATTTATTGTGATACTCCTGGTGCAATTTTGAGGAAACATGCCCTAATTAAATTCCAACACATTCCTGGTAATATAAGTGGCAGAAACAAGTTTTACAGGGCTTGTTTTAGAGCTGGTCCTCTCAAAAGCAGATCTAAGACAAGGGTTTATGTGTGAGTACTTTATTCATGAATGTAATCCCAGAAAGCAGGACTGAGGAACAAGAATAAAACAGTGAAGTAAAAAAATCAAGCCAAATAAATGTATGTAGTTGTTCTCTGCTACGGGAAACTGGTTGCTCCATCCCTCAGTGATCACCGGAGAGGGTTAAGAAACATATCTAGCCACCATCCGTCCACTGGAAAAAAAAAAAAAAAAACAGGGGGCTTTGACCAATCAGCTCCCATCCCCAAATTTTTCGTTTACACACACACACAAATAGAACATAGTCCCCATAGGTCACCCATGATGTCGTATCAGATAATTCGTAGACCAGGAATGGAAGCACTCAGCTCAAATCCAAACAATGTGCCAAGATGCAGTGGGGTAGGATGCTGTCAGGTTCATGTGCATGAAAGTAATGGAAGCCTATGCAGAACTGGTTGGTGCAGCAGTAGTTGGAATAGAGAGTATAATTTTACTTTCAGATTTTAGATGAAGCACAAAAGGTGTCCTTTACTCATAATCCATAGAGAAAATAGATGACTTTTCCATAAGAGATAATTACTTTCCTGATCTGTTCAGTTTGCCAGTAGAATAGCTGCCAGGAAAACAGTGTTATAGATAGATTGGAGATTCTGTACCCGAGGCAGAGGAGACCTGGTTAGGATGTAACCTGTTGCTCTTACAACTTTAGTATTATTACTGCATTGAGAGATTATCAACAAAATGAACTTAGTTTCCCAGTCATTAATTCAACAAAACAAACTTCAAGAAACTTTATTAAATTAGATTTTAGTCCGAGGTTTTTATTTCCACATGTTAATTTATTAAATGACATTACATTTTCATTTAAACACCCTTCTGTGTTGTTAATTCAAATCAACATATCTGATACTAAGGAGTCTGTGTCAATTTCATTTCTGAGTAACTCAGCAGCTTGGAGCAAAGTAATAATCAAATCTTACCAAGAATAAAAATTCAATATATAAAAAGTAAAACAAAACCGAATAGCAATCCCCAATGCTAGAGTTTCATAATTAATATAAACAAAAACATATTTAATCTGCTCTCAAATGTAAATAACACCAACAGCATATTCATATCTCACACATGCAATTTGTGAAATAATTTTAAAACAAAGAAAGAAGAAAGCAAGTTTACCACTTTATATATTTCAGAAAGAATAACTTGCTCTATCTTTAAGAAAGGAAATCTAGAAGACTTAAGTTACAATGGGAAAAATGCAATCAATTCAGCTTCCAAGAAAAATTGTAACAGTAACACTACTATGTTTCATGATATCATTTAAAATAGTTTCTTTTTTTATTATACTTTAAGTTCTGGGTTACATGATCAAAATGTGCAAGTTTGTTACATGCGTATACAAATGCCATGGTGGTTTACTGTACCCATTAACCCATCATCTACATTAGGTATTTCTCCTAATGCTATCCCTCCCATAGCTCCCCAGCCCTCAACAGGCCTCGGTGTATGATGTTCCCTTCCCTGTGTCCCTGTGTTCTCATTGTTCAACTCCTACTTATGAGTGAGAACATGTAGTGTTTGGTTTTCTGTTCCTGTGTTAGTTTGCTGAGAATGATGGTTTCCAGCTTCATCCGTGTCCCTGCAAAGGACATGAACTCATCCTTTTTTAAGGCTGCATAGCATTCCATGGTGTATATGTGCCACATTTTCTTTATCCAGTCTATCATTGATGGGCATTTGGGTTGGTTCCAAGTCTTTGCTATTGTGAATAGTGCTGCAATAAATATATGTGTGCATGTGTCTTTATAGCAGCATGATTTATAATCCTTTGGGTATATACCCAGTAATGGGATTGCTGGGTCAAATGGTATTTCTGATTCTAGATCCTTCAGGAATCACCACAATGTCTTCCACTATGGTTGAACTAATTTACTCTCCCACCAACAGTGTAAAAACCTTTCCTATTTGTCCACATCCTTTCCAGCATCTATTCTTTTCTGACTTTTAGTGATCACCATTCTAACTGGTGTGTGATGGTATCTCATTGTGGTTTTGATTTGCACTTCTGTAATGACCAGTGATGATGAGGTTTTTTTCATATGTTTGTTGGCTGTATAAATGTCTTTTGTTTTTTTGTTTTATTTTACTTTATTATATTTAATTTTTAAGATAGGATCTCACTCTTTTGCTCAGGCTGGAGTGCAGTGGCACGATCTCGGCTCACCGCAACCTTCACCTCCCAGGTTCAAGCAATTCTCCTGTCTCAGCCTCTCAAGTAGCTGGGACTACAGGCACCTGCCACCATGCCCTGCTAATTTTTTCTTTCTCTCTCTCTTTTTTTTTTTTTTTTTGTATTTTTAGTAGAGACAGGGTTTCACTGTGTTAGCCAGGATGGTCTCAATCTCCTGACCTTGTGATCTGCCCCCCTTGGCCTCCCAAAGTGCTAGGATTACAGGTGTGAGCCACCATGCCAGGCTCAAATGTCTTCTTCTGAGAAGTGTCTGTTCATATCCTTCACCCACTTTCTGATGGGTTGATTATTTCTTGTAAATTTGTTGAGGATCCTTGCAGATTCTGCATACCAGCCCTTTGTCAGATGGATAGATTGCAAAAATTTTCAACCATACTGTAGGTTGCCTGTTCACTCTGATGATAGTTTCTTTTGCTGTGCAGAAGCTCTTTAGTTTAATTACATCCCATTTGTCAATTTTGGCTTTTGTTGCCATTGCTTTTGGTGTTTTAGTCATGAAGTCTTTGCTCATACCTAGGTATTGCCTAGGTTTTCTCCTAGGGTTTTTATGGTTTTAGGTCTTACATTTAAGTCTTTAATCCATCTTCAGTTAATTTTTTATAAGGTGTAAGGAAGGGTCCAGTTTGAGTTTTCTGCATATGGTTGGCCAGTTTTCCCAACACCATTTATTAAATAGGGAATCCTTTCCCCATTGCTTATTTTTGTCAGGTTTGTCAAAGATCAGATGGTTGTAGATGTGTGGTATTTCTGAGGCGTCTGTTCTATTCCATTCGTCTATATATCTGTTTTGCTACCAGTACTATACTGTTTTGGTTATGGTAGTCTTGTGGTATAGTTTGAAGTCAGGTGGCATGATGCCTCCAGCTTTGTTCTTTTTGCTTACGACTGTCTTGGCTATACAGGGTCTTTTTTGGCTCCATATAAAATTTAAAGTAGTTTTTTCTAATTCTGTGAAGAAAGTCAATGGTAGCTTGATGGGGATAGCATGGAATATATAAATTACTTTAGGCAGTATGGCCATTTTCATGAATGGCAAGATGGCCAAATAAGAACAGCTCTGGTCTGTAGTTCCCAGCGAGATCAATGCAGAAGGCAGGTGATTTCTGCATTTCCAACTGAGGTAGGCAGTTCTTCTCATTGGGACTGGTTAGGCAATAGATGCAGCCCACAGAGGGCGAGCCGAAGTAGGGTGGGCTATTCCCTCACCCGGGAAGTGCAAGGGGTCAGGGAACTCCCTCCCCTAGTTAAGGGAAGCTGTGAGGGACTGTGCTGTGAGGGACAATGCATTCTGGCCCAGATACTATGCTTTTCCCATGGTCTTCACAACCCTCAGACCAGGAGATTCTCTCAGGCACCTACACCACTAGGGCCCTGGGTTTCAAGCAGGAAGCTGGGCAGCAGTTTGGGCAGACGTCAGGCTAGCTGCAGGTTTTTTTTTTCATACCCCAGTGGTGCCTGGAACGTCAGCGAGACAGAACTGTTCGCTCCCCTGGAAAGGGGGCTGAAGCCAGGGAGCCAAGTGGTCTAGCTTAGCGGATCCCACCCCCATGGAGTCCCGCAAGCTAAGTTCCACCGGCTTGAAATTCTCACTGCCAGTACAGCAGTCGGAAGCCAACCTAGGATGCTTGAGCTTGGTGCGGGGGAAGCGCATCTGCCATTACTGAGGCATGAATAGGTGGTTTTCCCCTCAGGGTGTAAACAAAGCCACCGGGAAGTTTGAACTGGGTGGAGCACACCTCAAAGCCCCTGTAGCCAGACTACGTCTGTAAATTCCTCCTGTCTGGGCAGGGCATCACTGAAAGAAAGGCAGTAGCTCAAGTCATGGGCTTATAGATAAAACCCCCATCTCCCTGGAACAGAGCACTTGGGGGAAGGGTCAGTTGTGGGAGCAGCTTCAGTAGACTTAAACGTTCCTGCCTGCTGGCTCTAAAGAGAGCAGCGGGTCTACCGACACATGGCTCATGCTCTGCTAAGGGACAGACTGCCTCCTCAAGTGGGTCCTTGACGCCCATGCCTCCTGACTGGGAGACCACTCCCAGCAGGGTTCAACAGACACCTCACACAGGAGAGCTCCAGCTGGCATCTGGTGGGTACCCCTCTGGGATGAAGCTTCCAGCGGAAGGAACAGGCAGCAAACTTTGCTGTTCTGCAGCCTCCGCTGGTGATACCCAGGCAAATGGGGTCTGGAGGGGACCTCCAGCAAACTCCAGAAGACCTACAGCAGAGGGGCCTGACTGTTAGAAGGAAAACTAACAAACAGAAAGGAATAACATCAACATCAACAAAAAGGATGTCCACACACACAAAAAAACCCATCCAAAGGTCATTAACATCAAAGACCAAAGGTAGATAAATCCGCAAAGATGAGGAAAAACCAGAGCAAAAAGACTGAAAACTCCAAAAATGAGAACGCCTCTTCTCTTCCAAAGAATCACAACTCCTCGCCAGCAAGAGAACAAAACTGGATGGAGAATGAGTTTGACAAATTAACAGAAGTAGGCTTCAGAAGGTGGGCAATAACATACTCCTCTGAGCTAAAGGAGCATGTTGTAACTCATGCAAGGAAGCTGAGAACCTTGAAATAAGGTTAGAGGAATTGCTAACTAGAATAACCAGTTTAGAGAAGAACATAAATAACCTGATGGAGCTGAAAAACACAGCATGAGAACTTTGTGAAGCATGCACGAATATCAACAGCCGAACTGATCAAGCATAAGAAAGGATATCAGAGATTGAAGATCAACTTAATGAAATAAGGCATGAAGATAAGATTAGACGAAAACAGAATGAAAAGGAAGGAACGAAGCCTCCAAGAAAAATGGGACCTTGTGAAAAGACCAAATCTATGTTTGATTGGCGTACCTGAAAGTGATGGGCAAAATGGAACCAAGTGGGAAAACATTCTCAGGATATTATCCAGGAGAACTTCCCCAGCCTAGCAAGACAGGCCAACATTCAAATTCAGAAAATACAGAGAACACCACAGCGATATTCCTTGAGAAGAGCAACCGCAAGACACAAGATTGTCAGATTCACCAAGGTTGAAATGAAGGGAAAAATGTTAAGAGCAGCCAGAGAGAAAAGCCTGGTTACCCACAAAGGCAAGCCCCTCAGACTAATAGCAGATCCCTCTGCAGAAACCCTACAAGCCAAAAGAGAGTGGGGGCCAATATTCAACAATCTTCAAGAAAATAATTTTCAACCAGAATTTCATAACCAGCCAAACTAAGCTTCATAAGTGAAGGAGAGCTAAAATCCTTACAGACAAGCAAATGCTAAAAGATGTTGTCAACACCAGGCCTGCCTTACAAAAACTCCTGAAGGAAGCACTAAATATGAAAACGAAAAACTGGTTCCAGTCACTGCAAAAACATATCAAATTGTAAAGACTATCAACACTATGAAGAAACTGCATCAACTAATGGGCAAAATAATGAGCTAGCATCATAATAACAGGATCAAATTCACACATAACAATATTAACTTTAAATGTTCATGGGCAAAATGCCCCAACTAAACAGACTGGCAAATTGGATAAAGAGTCAAGTCCCATTGGTGTGCTGTATTCAGGACACCCATCTCATGTGCAAAGACACACATAGGCTCAAAATAAGGGGATGGAGGAATATTCACCAAGCAAGTGGAAAGCAAAAAATAAAAAGTAGAGGTTGCCAACCTAGTCGCTGATAAAACAGACATTAAACCAACAAAGATCAAAAAAGACAAAGAAGGGCATTACATAATGGTAAAGGGATCAATGCAGCAAGAAGAGCTAACTATCCTAAATATATATGCACCCAATACAGGAGCACACAGATTCATAAAGCAAGTTCTTAGAGACCTACAAAGAAACTTAGACTCCCACACAATTATAGTGGGAGACTTTAACACCCCACTTTCAATATTAGACAGATCAACGAGACAGAAAATTAACAAGGGTATTCAGGACTTGAACTCATCTCTGGACCAAGTGGACCTAACAGACATCTACAGAACTCTCCACTCCAACTCAACAGAATACATTCTTCTCAGCACCTCATCAGACTTACTCTAAAATCTACCACATAATTGAAAGTAAAACACTCCTCAGTAAATGCAAAAGAATGGAAATCATAACAGTCTTTTAGACCACAGTGCAATCAAATTAAAATTCAGGATTAAGAAACTCATTCAAAACTGCACAACTACATGGAAACTGAACACCCTGCTCCTGAATGACTACTGGGTCAATAACAAAATTAAGGCAGAAATAAATAAGTTCTTTGAAACCAATGAGAACAAAGACACAACGTGCCAGCTAAAGCTGTGTCTGGGACACAGCTAAAGCAGTTTTTAGAGGGAAATTTATAACACTAAATGCCCATAGGAGAAAGTGGGAAAGATCTAAAATTGACACCCTAACATCACAGTTAAAAGAACTAGAGAAGTAAGAGAAAAGAAATTCAAAAGCTAGCAAAAGACAAGAAATAACTAAAATCAGAGCAGAACCAAAGGAGATAGAGACATGAAAAACCCTTTAAAAAGTCAATGAATCCAGGAGGTGGTTTTTTGAAAAGATCAACAAATAGATACTGCTAACCAGATAAATAAAGAAGAAAAGACAGAACAATCAAATAGGCACAATAAAAAATGATAAAGGGGATATCACCACTGATCCCACAGAAATACAAACTACCATCAGAGAATACTATAAACACCTCTACACAAATAAACTAGAAAATCTAGAAGAAATTGATAAATTCCTGGACACTTACAGCCTTCCAAGTCTAAACCAGGAAGAAGGTGAATCCCTGAATAGACCAATAACAAGTTATAAAATTGAGGCAGTGATTAATGGCCTACCAACCAAGAAATCCTAGAACCAGATGGATTCACAGCCGAATTCTACCAGAGGTACAAAGAGGAGCTGGTACCATTCCTTCTCAAACTATTCCAAACAATACACAAAGAGGGAATCCTCCCTAACTCATTTTATGAGGCCAGCATCATCCTGATACCAAAACCTGGCAGAGACACAACAAAAAAAGAACATTTCAGGCCAATATCCTGATGAACATTGATGTGAAAATCCTCAATAAAATACTGGCAAACCAAAGCAGCAGCACATCAAAAAGTTTATCCACCCTGACCAAGTTGGCTTCAGCCCTGGGATGCAAGGCTGTTCAACATATGCAAATCAATAAATGTAATCCATCACATAAACAGAACCAATGACAAAAACCACGATTATCTCAGTAGATGCAGAAAAGTCCTTCGATAAAAATTCAACACGCTTTCATGCTAAAAACTCTCAATAAACTAGGTACTGATGGAACGTATCTCAAAATAATAAGAGCCATTTATGACAAACCCACAGCCAATATCACACTGAATGGACAAAAGCTGGAAGCATTCCCTGTGAAAACTGGCACAAGACAACGATGCCCTCTCTCACCACTCCTATTCAACATAGTATTAGAAGTTCTGGCCAGGGCAGTTAGGCAAGAGAAAGAAATAAAGTGTATTCAGATAGGAAGAGAGGAAGTCAAATTGTCTCTGTTTGCAGTTGACATGATTGTATATTTAGAAAACCCCATCATCTCAGTCCGAAATCCCCTGATAAGCAACTCCGGCAAAATCTCAGGATACAAAATCAATGTGCAAAAATCACAAGCATTTCTACACACCAATAATAGACAAACAGAGAGCCAAATCATGACTGAACTCCCATTCACAAATGCTACAAAGAGAATAAAATACCTAGGAATACAAATTACAAGGGATGTGAAGGATGTCTTCAAGGAGAACTACAAACCACTGCTAAAGGAAGTAAGAGAGTACACAAACAAATTCAAACACTTTCCATGCTCCTGGATAGGAAGAATCAATATCGTGATAACTTTTAAAAATCTACAGGAATTTTTTTTTTTTTTTGAGATAGGATCTCACTCTGTCATCCAGGCCAGGGTGCTGTAGCACAATTATAGCTCACTGCATCACTCTAGCCTTAAACTGCTTGGCCCTAGAGATCCTCCTCCCTCATCCTCCTGAGTAGCTAGGACTACAAGCGCATATTACCACACTCAGCTAGTTTCTTATTTTTTGAAGAAATATGGTTTCACCATGTTGCACAGGCTGGTCTGGAACATCTAGCCTCAAGTAATCCTCCAACTTAACCTCCCCAAAGTGCTGGGATTCCAGACATGAGCCACCATACCTGGCCTAAAAGACTGTTAATTAAAAATTTCTCCTTTCTTTCCTTCTCAGTTAAAGATGTAGATTATTTCAATGGAAAGAATGCATATATTCATATTAACTTGAAAAAATGTCAGTTGAATTTATTAGTATAATTGTTGCTATCATGATTACTCGTGGTTGATAGCATTTACTTTCATACCTTTGGTGACAATTTAGCAAAGAATACCCACTTCCAATTCACAAATAACCTACAGACTCAAATTCTTTGCCATAGTATCCCAGTGGGCTATTATGATGAGAAAAGTCATAAATAATACTCTGCCTACGGTAAAATTATCCCCGGTGCACTTCCTTCTGTTTGTGTTTCCTTCGTCATCCTATGCATCTTTTTCTAACAGAAAACACACCAGACATCACTTTGCCTAGCAGTGCCCTGTCTCGCTAGCTGTCTTCTCATGACTTCCAGATCTTGTAATTGTCCTTCTTATATGCCATTCTCTCAGGATTTAAAGATATAATTTACAATACTTTAAGATGTCATAGTAATGGATTAAAGATGGCCACAAATTCTTTAACTGTTCTCTCATTGAAAGATGAGGCCTATTTTCCCTCCCATCAAATCTGGGCTGCACTTTAACAGCGTTAACCAGTAGAGAACACTCAAAGTGTTACATACCAGATTCAAGCCTACACTTTAAGAGGATTGTCAACATGTGAGTGTCCTTAGCCACCACAGAACGCCAAGCAACCACATAAGATGTTCAACTCCCCTGCTGGCAAAACTACAAGCAGATGTTCAGAAACTATATAGAGAGGAAGAGCAGCTCAGCTGTCCCCACCCAGACACCAGGCATATGAGTGAAGCTATCTTGTATGCTCCAGATGAAACTAGCGTCTAGTTAAATTCACCCTACTCCATGCCAGATGGCACTGAAGAATCAATCAGCAGAAACCTGCTTGAATTCATGACACAGAAAGTCATGAGATACAATAAAAATGGTGAGACACTGAGTGTTAGGATAGTTTGTCACTCAGCAATTGATAGCCAGAATAGCCATATAGTCCTTTTCCTTCCACGTCTTGTTGATCAACTTCAGCATTACCTAGAGGAGAGAGTTGTTCTTATTGTTATTACTGCTATTTTTAATGTATATGACTTGAACCCATTCTTAGGATATCCTTATTCAGTGGGTCTAGAGCAAAGCCCAGAAATACATACACATCTTATATTCTATCCTGAAAGCTTTCATTGAAGAAATCCCCTCCAAAACAAAGTTGACAGCTATCAATTATCTGCTTGAACATTCAAATGACAAGGATATATCTATCTTGCAAAATAAACCAAGTCTTAATTATGAAAATGCTTTTGCTGAGGGTAAAAGGGAGTGATTCATAGGTCAAGTGTCTCTGAAAAACTCCATGGCAATAATTCATGAGCTACTAATGCTCTGCCATTAATCTGATTCAGCAGCATTGTATGCTTCTTTTGGTCCAGCTTTGAACTGGGACTCTTGGTTCAAAAATCACCGAAAAAGAATCCTTTTGGCTCAGTGGCTCAGCTCATCTATCTTTGGGCAGAGCACTTTATGTCAAACATTGTCAAAGACAATTGATCAGCCTGGAAACTCTTGTCCCTAAGTAATATGCCCACTGTGGTCCAGTCAGCTGTGGCCATGATCACATGTTCCAGAATATGACTATTAATGGTAGTAAAATATAAGGGCAGAGACTCTTCAAGAAGGAAATATAAAGAAGACAGCACAGTGAAATATATTGAATTTATTTTCCTTCACATTCAAGTGTTAGTATCTGAAAAGACCTATCAACTACCCATACACTATAGTCTACTCCTCTATGATTGTAATCATCAGGGTCTAATCAGAAGACAGAAAATATTCAAGTGATTTTAATAGAGTGAATTTAACAAAAAGAACTATTACCCGGGTATTTAAAAACTGAAAAGAAAAAAGAGAACACAAAGATATCACAGAAGCAGTAACTGAAGCTACCACCCTAAGATTGGGGAAACAAAGGAGAAGAATGGAATTAACAATATTTAGAAGCTTCTGAGGGGAACTTTACAAAGCTAGGACTTAGACCAAAGGGACACAGCTTCTCTGGTACTGATGCCTCAGATACTCAGAGGAGAGAACTTATGGTTCTTCTGAGAAGGAGACGCTCTGGGTATTGCCAGATTAGTGCAGCAAACAGAACTAAATAGAACTGAAACAAACACAACTAAATAAATAAATAAATAAATAAATCTAAATAGAAGTTAAACAATTGAACCATTACTTCGTTTGTTCAGACAGCTGTAGTCCTATCATAGACATGGCAATAGTCCTATGATAGACATGATAATAACCATGCCACACCATAAGTATACAGTGACCATTCAGTGAATAAATTTTGTGATGACCTTACCATATTTTCCATGCCTCACTTCCATCCTGTAAATGCGGTTTACTGGATTGTACTCTCCTTTAGCCTTTACCCTTGACTAGACATCCTTACACTGATGTATCCTCTATTTATTATTGAAAACTGATTGTTTGTCTTAATATCACTCCAGAAAGGGTACAAGGACACTTATAACCAGGAAGGTAAGGGCTGTTTAATTTCAGCAAAGCTCTAAAGGTGGTGTGGTCAAGGGTTGGGAATTCAAAAAAGAGATATTTAACCAAAGGAATTAGATGAATGATCTGAGGTGTTTTTATTTTGTAGATTTGTCTACCAAATGTGTTCAGGAACACCACTGAAGACCCTTGTATAATTGATAAGGCTCTGGGTTATGTATTTTGGGAAATTTTAGAGTGTCTCAAATCAATCTTTATAGAAAATTATTATCTCCATATCTAATCTTGGAATCCCTTTACCTTAATAATCTATTTAAAAAATTGATCTGGGCAAATACTTCTAAATAAACCTTTCTACCTAAATATTTAATAAGGCTTGTCACTAAGAATAATTTCCTATTACATAAAGTATTAAAATAGAAACATCTTTTTTAAATCAAAGTGACTACGTATTCTTGCTTATTTCTTTGGTTTAATAGTTGAAAAAATTAGTGAGTGCTCATTGGTCATCTATCCTAGGAACTTTGTGTTTGGTGATTTGAGTATTAGTTTTGTTCATCTGTAATAAAGAGAATAAAAAGTATTTCTTGGCCAGATGCAGTGTTTCACACCTGTAATCCCAACACTTCAGGGGGCCAAGGTGGGATGATTGCTTGAGGCCAGGAGTTATAGACCAGCCTGGTTAACATAGTGAGACCCTGTCTCTACAAAAAAAAAAAAAAAAAAAAAAAAATCCTAGCTGAGCGTGGCAGCATGTACATGTAGTCCTAGCTGCTAGTCTGGAGGCTAAGGAGGGAGGGCTTTAGCCCAGGAGTTTGAGGCCGCAGTGAGCTATGATCACATCATTGCACTCCATTGTGGATGACGGGGTAAAACCCTGTCTCTAAAACTTAAAATGAAAATTAAAAAATAAAAAAGTACTTTGAATAGTTTGGATATTAGATGAGAAATATTTAAGACAAAGATAAATGTTTAGTAAAAAGTAATTTCCTGTGTTCTAAATATGTATAGATAAACTCAAATGAAATATATTTCTAATAGGTATAGAATTTCCTATTTTGATTATGTAATACTATGTCTGTATTACTATGTGCATATGTACTTCTATACAGTAACAGGCTAAGATGTGATTCTTGTCCCTAAGAATGCAGTCTCATATGAAATACACACAGTGAAGGACAAGCTCCTTCTCTGAGTCATGTGCTCATGAACTTCTCAGTAGTACTCAGTTCTGTCATTGTAATTAGTATTGTCCTACCTGTAAATTAGCACAAATCACCCTCCATCTCCGGGACAAACAGAATAAATTTTCTTCCCAGTCATTTCTTTAGTCAGACTGACCACAACTGCTGTCTGATCCACATGTGTGAAATCATTGGCATGTTCCTGAGAGATGACTGGCCAAGGTTAGGATTGTTACAATGCAAGTAGGTAACTGGAGAGCTAATTTGAACATACCAGACTCACATCTGTTCTTTGCCTCACCAGAGCCTTAATAACAAAACATGAGCTCATAAGCCACAAACATTAAGTCTAGGAATTACCTAAAGAAACCCTCAAGATGACTGGGAGATTTGTTAAAATGCGCACGCGTGCACAAACACACACACACACACGTATACGCACACACACACACATGCTGCTTGCTTTCTGGGAGAAGTTAGACAAAACAAGATAATAAGAATAACTATGGATAGTGCTTAAGCATTTATTTTTTCCTCTGACTATTAACTCAGTCTTTTAGTTCTCATAAAATGCTCATTGGTGGGAATTTAAAATGGTAAAGTCACTTTGGAAAACAGTTTGGCAGTTTCCCAAAATGTTAAACAGAGTTACTGTACGAATGCAAAATTATCATGTGAAGCAATTTCACTCCTACGATTCCACTCCAGAGAAATGAAAACATATGTTCACATAAAAACCTATACACAACTGTTTAGAGTTGCATTATTCATTAGAGTTGAAAAATGGAAACAATCCAAATGTCCATCAACTGATGAACAAATTGTATCATATCCATTCAATGTATATTAGTTGGCTATAAAATGAATTACTGATGCATGCTATAACATGGAGTAACTTTGAAAACATTAGGCTATGTAAAAGAAACCAGTTAGAAAAGAACAACAATTATATGATTTTATCTATTCTGAAATGCACACAACAGACAAATATATTTCAAAAGATGGCAGATTGGTACTTACCTAGCACTGAGGATAAGGTGGGGTGGGGAAGGAAGCTGGGGGTGGTGAGTAGCGACTGCTAATGGCTACAGTGTTTCTTGTAGGGGGAATGAAAATGTTCTAAAATTAGATTATGGTGTTCTTTGCACAACACTGTAAATGATCCATGGTTGGTTGAATCTGTGGATACAGAGAACCTGGGAACATGGAGAGCCAACTGTGTACTAAAGAACATTGAACTGTATACTTTGAAATGTTGCACTTTAGAATACACCAATAAATCTGTTTAAAAAGAAAAACCTTGTTCTGGCTTAGGTGCCATTTTCATCTACAAATGAATAAAAGACATGCAGAGACTAAGTGTCCTGTTCAGGTTTCAAATCCTGGAATTTGTCAAAACAAAACTCAATCTCAGCTAAAATTTGATGCTATTTTTATTTTATGAGAGCTTCCCTAAGACTCAGAACTAAAGCTTATTCACAGAGGCTGCCAGGATATTGAAAGACTTTGCAAACCATGATCTTCAAGGAAAACTCAAGGTAGTTAAAGATGATATGCATCAGAAAGACAAATATGGTATTACAGTACGTGCCTGGCTGACAGACAAAATGGACTCCCCATGGCTAACTGAGGTGCTCAAATTTAACATAGAATCAGACAGCCCTACCTGGGTGAGGGGTGGTCATGTACTCTATGTCCTCAGTAAGATGTTATAAAAGTGTCACAGGACTTTTCTTTCTACCATCAAGCCAAACCAGTTCCTCTTGTGAGTGCTGAGATAGACTACAGCTGGAAATTTCCCCCAACATATCACCAACAGACCACTTGGAGCCAACCAACCAACTACTTGGAACCAGCTGATTAAGGAAGACATGATTTGGGGTTTAAAGGTCATCCAATCAAGGCTGTGTCCCTCACTCCTCTGACTCCTCTTCTCTTCCCTGCAGTTTTTGCCTTTATAATCTCTAACTTTCCAAAACTTTTATGAAAGCCCACTTTTATTTTGCACTGAAGGCTGCATCTCCCCAATCTGCAGATTGCTTTTTGAAAATAAAGTTCTCCTTTTGCCTCTGCAGGTCTCATTGATCTTTTGTTAACGTTTGTTGATGAGGAGGATGGGATCTGCAGTGGCCCCAAACCTCTTTCCCAATGCCAATGCATAGGTGCCTACATGAGCCCCTTATGTTCAGTACTTCCCGGCTCCATCGTGGAGGAATTGGGCAAGGCTTTTCGAATCTAAGGTCTCCCATTTTTTGGCTGAAGTTTTGGAGACTTTATTTTCTTTAGGAAGTCTGCCCATCCAGCTCTATGGGGTAGCCATTAATAGAGTATGCCCACACTTTGGGGATATGCTTGCACTTTGTAGGGTACACTCACAATTCAGTTTTGTGAGGACACTTACACTTCGGCTGCACTCAAAGGGGCACTTTCATAAGGTGAGTGTTATGGGTGACCCAGATTCTAAAGGAACAGTCTCTGACTGGCCACCATCAGGCACTCTGGTGGTTTTTCAAACTTAAAACAAAGGTTGGACAATAATTGACCTGAGAAATGCATCTAAATTGTAGTATCTACAGACAAAACTAAAACAAAGAGAAGTCTGACTTCTCAAAAATGAGTCTTTTCTTTAATTTGAATATTTGAAAGCTCCAAACACAGTTGGAACCTCTGTAAATTGTAAAAGGAGACAAATCTGAAGACTTAACCAACATCTGTGAAAACATGAAAGGCTCTCAGACCTTAAAACAAAGCACCCTGTGTCTCCCTGCTCCCCTACTTGCATCTCACCCCGCCTCCCGCCCATCACTTTTCCCTTCTCACCACCACCTTCTTTTTCTGGAACATTATGAGGACTCACAGTGGCTCCTCCACACTTAGAGGTGGCTGGGTGAGTCTTTCCTGAGTCTTGGTCCTCCGAGTTGGTTGACAGTCCTGAGTTATATCCAGCTAGTTGTTCTACTTGACAGAAGGATTTTTCCTTGAGACTTTTCATTTATCAAGAAGTAGATAATAAATCTGGGGTTATTCCGTGTGATCAAGTTAATAAATTTGTATGCCACTTCTCCTATGGATTCCCTTTGTGAGTTGATTATTACTTGAACCTTCAGTGGGCAAAGGGGAAGCTTTCCCTCTACTCCTACAGTTTTGACACTATGAGCAGCATGACCAAAGCCTCTCTGCTCTTCTGGGAGCTGCAGTGAAGGTAACCTGAGACCTGATAAGCCAGCAGAAAGGTAAGAATTGCTTACCAGTAGGACTTCTGGCTTCTCTTTCTGTGAAATTCAGTCAAGCAGACAGACAGTAAAAATCACTGTCTCCTCCACAAAATCTTTTTTGATTAGAGAAAATGATTTGTATGACTAGTCTTGGATGTAGTGACTCTGGTGTGCTTTATGCTACTTTTTGATATGAATATTCATATTATTTAAAATCTTTTGTCTCCCAGATGGTCTTTTCTTTTGTCTTTGTGTTTTTGTGTTGTTCTGTAATAAAGCAGAGAACCATAGGGTACAACATGAGCCTAAAACTCCTAAAAGACCATTTGTTCAAGCCAGTCCTGCAGACTCTTCAGTTTGCAGTTCTCATTAACACACTTTTTAAAAAAATTTTCTGAATGTGTCAAGCTCTCAGGAAAGCCCATCCCTATTGGGCTTTAGTCATCTAAACCCTTGTTGCCTGATTGGTACTGGGAAAGTCCAATTCCAGGAGGGCCTACCAAGTGTCATAGATTAATGGGTCTGTGACTGGTGGACCCAAAAAAAATTGTGGGTTACCAGAGGCAACATACACACAACTATCTTTGAGATTGTCTCTTCTATGCCTGCTCCAGTAAACACCTCTTTCTTAACTCAGAAAGGTGTATCCTAAACCTGGAAAACTACATCCTGAAATTTCCATGAAAAGCCTATTGGGTTGAGTTGATATTGGAGTAAGCACACCGTTAGGAATTCTAACTGTGAATGGCCAGCAGATGGATCTTTTAAACTAGACTCCTAAATTTAAAAATAGAAAAAAAGTAGAAATATCTCATTTTAAACAATTGCCTTATTTGCATTTATCAAAATATTCTTTTTTGAAGACACACATAATAGTGTCAGAGTTGACTTAGAAATTCTCTTGACAAACCTAAAGAGCAAAAATATTACCTAAAGCAAAGTTAAAATTTTTTGTACACTCATACTGCCTGCTTTGGATCCCCAGCAGGATTTACAAAAAGCATTTCACACTATAGTCTAATGGCTAAGATTCTGTGATTTATGGCTATGGTCCAGGTTTGAGGCCCAGTCAGGAAACCAGTTCCATTTGTTTTAAATTACATACATGACTCTTGGCCTTTCAGGGTGCCCATTTTTATTGATCCTTTTCTCTCTCATGGACAGAATTTTATTTTGTCTTTTTCTGTCTGTGGGGCACACAGGGTTTATGGGCCTTTTTGCACAGGCACTCAGCTAAGAAGCTGTGAACCTACAAAATATGGCCAGACAGAAATGTGAGTTGTATTTTATTTGTGGCTAATGAGACTTACCTTTGAGCTACCTTTGGGATGGTTTTGGATCTTGTGAGAACTGCTTTTCATCTCTTTGGAGATCCCTAGTTCATCTTCATTTCAGTCATAACCTTGGTTAAAACTTACTGGTTTTGTTGAGTTACCAGAAAAGGTACCTTTGGTTTAAAAGAAAGAAAGAAATACTAGATAAGGTATTTATAAACAGTAGGTCATCAGATAGAACTGCTTCTTTTTTAGAGCTATCCATGCTAAGACCAGGCATGGAAAATGTTTTGTTGCTGTTATTGTTGTTGTTGTTTTGTATTTTGCCTTATTAAAGGGCTCTACCCTGAAGTCAGGTATCCAATCAATAAATAAACTAAGGTTAAAAACAAACAAACAAACAAACAAACAAAAAAACCACACACCTATTTAACTAGATGGTCTCAAAAATACTTTCAGACATTTAGCTGGCTAGTTTGTGAAAGTCTTTGTAAAAGAAATCTGTTCTATAAAAAATTAACATTTATAAGGGCATCTTCCTTCTTGCATGTAAACAACTAGAAACTTTTACAATGGCGAAGACATTGTCTTAAATTTGTATAACAACCCTTACTTTTGTTTAAGATACTTTTCCTGGCAATCTTGTCTTGACTAGGCCTTACCTATTTCTTTGTCTCAGCAAATAATGGTGTTTAGATCTAAGGCTTTGCGATTTAAATTTTCATATAAGAAGTTACATCTTTGGAAGTACAAATTTTAAGTTGCCTTGCTAACAATCATTTAGGATATAATATTCCATAAGGAGGAGAAAAACTATTTGAATACTAGAAAATGAAGACTCTTATAAATCTATAAGGTCTGCTTCTATCTGTATGTCTGTGTGTCTATATGTTTATATGTGTTATGCATATGTGGTATTTTGCTACCAAAATATATGAAAGAGCTCTAATTAATATTTTAAAGTATCTAAAAATATTTTATCAGAAAAATAGAAACTAACTCAAATACATGTAGCTCATATGACTTTAGTAATATTTGGTAAACAAAACTAGTTTAAAATTATTTTCAAAATAAAATTAGAATATCTTCACAATTATCAGTATTAAATATAATTCAGACATTTTCCTGGGTGTACTGGTCAGACAGGTTTTGGCTGCTGCTGCTAGATGTTTAAAGGTCATAAAACTCTCACTTCTCTAGTATTTTTGATACTTTCTTGCTTTGTCTGTGAGCTAAAGCTATAAGGGTTGGCTTCTGGCCTCACCCAAAGCATTGCACCCATTTTGCTGTGAGCTTGTGAAGACAGTCTCTGGATTCTGGAGAATCCAGAGGACAGGTGGCCATGATGAGGGCTGAAGACATGTCCTCAGTGCCTGGACCACCAGCTGCAAGGCAGAGCCAAGCCAAATATGGCCGCATTCTCCCTGGCCCAACTTCCCCTCCTAGACCATGCTGAAAAAGTTGAATTTTCCAGGCAATATCTCCACAGTTCTGTACTCTGTCCTGAGCTCTACTCCTGGTTTGTAAATTCAGGACTTAGATGGGCCCTGCACTTCATATCTATCTTTCAGTGCCACATGGGTAGTTGGGACCCAGTCCAACTGGGGAAGACATTAGAAAGAGTACCTGTGTCACAGTTTCAAAATTATTTTTAATAACTTAAAATGTTAAGGTCATGTTATATTAAAATAAGTAATATAAAATGTATGAGTCATATCTAAGTTAAAATTCAGAGACATTAATTATTAAACATATTTGAGTTTATATACTTTGACAAGCTAAATATTTGTAGATGTGTTAATAAACAAAAAATTTTGAGAAAATATTTCATTCTAAAAGTTATGCAATTCTTTTCATCCACAAATTCTAACATAAAACAGTTCAAAATTACTCACTCCTTAGGTTTTTCTCCGAAAACTAGGTTTACTAAGAGTTAAAATTGTAGTTAATATATGTAATTAAAACTACTAGATAGAAGAGATATTTAAAAATATACAGAGTATATTTTCAAAAATATGTTTTTGGTAAAAAATAAAGTTCAAAAGAAAAAGTAATTTTCTTTTCTTTTTTTGACATGAGAAAGAACTGTGTCATCAAAATAATGAGGAGGAAGGAAGGTAAATTTTTATCCTAAGATAGAATGCCAAAAATAAAAACAAAAACAAAAAATATAGGACAAACTGAAAGGATTAAACAAATTGTAAAAAGTTTGTTAATGATTAATCCCATGGAAGGAATTTTGTGTGATAAAATTGGTTAAAACTAGAAGACAATTAGGAATATAAAAGCACACTGATGTAAGGCCAGAGTTGGGCTATAATGTCAGAAAAACAGGGTATTCCTAGGGGATTCATCTGTTCTTTAGTAGAAAATTATAAAACAGGTTTTTCTTCACTTTTTACATAAATGACCTAGGAAAGAGATTCCAGTTAATGTTTTATCCAAATAATTTCTTGTGCTTTGTGCCTTTAAACTCTTTTGCTATATTTCCTAGTGATCTGTAATTCTACTTTGATCAACAATTTTAAACCTTTGATATTTAACAAACTTTCCAAAATTAAATGGAAAATTCTAAAATCAAGTTTTTTGTCCCGAACTAACTTGGACATAACCGGAACCCCAGGAAGTCCAAGAGAAACATATTAGGCTTCTTTGATATGTTAAAATCATATAAGACACAATGACAGCTTTTTAAAATTGGTATTTAACTTTGATTTATATTTGTATAAATGTGTTACTGGTATGTGTTCCAAAATTGTATAATATTCCTAAATTCTTACATTTATTGGTATATGTTATTAGTCATAATTATGGTTTTTATGTTAAATTGTTGTATGTCACAGAAGTAACCATATTTTCTTATCAATTGCATCTTTAACTATGGCACTCTAAGTTCTTGTCATCCACAGTTCTGTCTTAAATCCTTCTTCTATGAAGCCTAGGCAGCTAGTTTCTTTTAAAAATTGTTCTTGTCTGTTTTACAAATGTTTTGCCAATTCTCTGACATGGATTTTGATCACATGACACTTCTAGGTTTTATTCATAGACTTAACTGATACCACCAAACATCCGTGAGAGACACTGATAAAGAGCTAACAGATGCCTATCTGCCTTCTTGCCTTACTTGGCCCAACTTCTTTGAATTGGCCGTAAGTTCCTCAGCCACATGGGTCCCAGGGAGGGACTACATGGACTCCAATCAGCTAGCTACACCACTCTGGCAATAATATGTAACAAGAACATAAGTTGGTCATCAGTGCTGCCTATGGCAAGTTTCAACCAAAAAGGGGAAATCATAAAATATGTCCCCAGCTGAAAGACAAAATGGATTCCTCATGACTGAGGTGCTCAAAGTTAAAATAGAAGCAAGCAATCGTAGCTGACTGAGAAGCAGTCACGTACTGTGTAAAAGTGTCACAGGCCCTTCCTTTCTACAATCAAGTCAAACCAGTTCCTCTTGTGAGTTCTGAGATAGACTACTGCTGGAAATTTCCCCAACGTACATCCAAATGACCACCTGGAGCCAACCAACCAATCACCTGGAACCAGCCAATTAAGAGAGATTGGTGATTTGGGCTTAATGGTCATCCGATCAAGACTCTGTTCCTCATTCTTCTGATTCTCCTCTCCTGCCCTGAAGTTTGCACCTTTATAATCTCCAACTTTCCAACCCCCTCCTCAGAGCCCACTTTCATTTTGCACCAAAGGCTGCATCTCCCCGATCTGCAGATTGCTGTTAGAAAATTAAGTTCTCTTTCTGCCTCTGCAGATCTCATTAATCTTTGCCAACAATAAGATTTAATTGTTTGTGGTGGTGCTCTGTGGAAGGACAAATAGAATTATTTTGTTTTACTGCAAAAGACAGAACTATAGTTAAATAGCATAAAGCCTGGGACTAGACAAGGGTGTTAGGTCAATTCCATGAGAATAAAAACTTGAACTTTGGAGACTCAAAGAACGTTTGAGGCATAGCCTCACTTAAAATTGGGAAATGGTGGGAAATGTACTTAACCTCTCTAATTCTCCATGCATTCATCTGATACAATCCAATGTTTAAATATAGTTCTTGCATAAATAGAAATGTTCCTTCAGTGATACTTTAGCAACCACCTACGTAGGTGAGACAAGTGTGCAGTACAGGACAGCAAACATGCCCTTCCAGGACTCTTAATAAAGAATACAGATTGGAGATACTGCTGATCCCAAATATTGATTTTTTTTCTTCAGGTAATATGCTCAGAGAGCACACAGGTGACTTTGACCAAAATAACAGCATGACTGTTAGCACTTACAGGAATCTATAGAGCCCCCTCAATAAAAAGAAAAGAGGCAGAGGGTCGAAATAGAAGAAACTAACGATAACACTTCAGTTGGTAAAGCTTCATTGGAAGACAGACACAAACGTTGTTTAGAAATACCTCAAGAAATTCACAGAACCTAGAGATTCTTCAAAATACTTATTATTTATTTTACTACTATGAAAGAAAATAAATCTTGGGATCCCCAAATCACTAAGCCAAAGGGAAAAGTGAAGCTGGGAACTGTCGTTGGGCAACCTGCCTCCCACTCTATTCGTAAATAAGATAGCTAGAAAATAAAACAGCTACAGATCTCCCACAAAATTTGCCCACAAGGAAATTCCTTGTGGACCAAGGACAGACAGAACTCAAAGTCATCCCTCTGCTCACATGAGACAAATGTATATCTGATTGGTTCCTTTGACCTATTGTTTCCCTAAGCCAGACTAAAGCATATATGACTATTCCTGTAAATTGTATATTCATTGGAAGGCTAACTGGAAACTCAAAGGACTGCAACCATTGCAACCATTTGTCTCTCTCTCTTTTTTTTTTTTTTTTTTTTTTTGAGGCGGAGTCTCGCTCTGTCTCCCAGGCTGGAGTGCAGTGGCGCAATCTCTGCTCACTGCAAGCTCTGCCTCCTGGGTTCATGCCATTCTCCTACGTCAGCCTCCTGAGTAGCTTGGTCTACAGGCGCCCACCACCACTCCTGGCTAATTTTTTGTATTTTTAGTAGAGACAGGGTTTCACCGTGTTAGCCAGGATGGTCTCGATCTTCTGCCCTCATGATCCGCCTGCCTCGGGCTCCCAAAGTGCTGGGATTACAGGTGTGAGCCACCGCGCCCAGCCACAATCTTATCTTATCTACCTATGACCTGGAAGCCCCCTTCTCATGTTTAGTTGTCCTGATTTTCTGGACCGAACCAACGTACATCTTACACATATTGATTGATGTCGCATGTCTACCTAAAATGTATAAAACCACGCTGTGCCTGTCACTGGCGTGTACTTAACCTTGGCAAAATAAAGTTTCTAAATTGATTGGGACTTGTCTTAAATCCTTTTTGTTTACACAACATAATTTCTAGAAGGAGTTAGATAAAACATAATAGTGATGGAAAAAGAATAAATCTTTAATACTCATGAAGATAACCTCACCTTCTACTTTACGAATAGAAACCATCAGATATGAACACAGTAAAATTTGTATTCCAGACACACACAATGTATCTCCATGTACCCCATTCTTTTCTCCCATGTACATAAATAGGACACTGTCCTCTTATTAAAAATTTATCCTTTTGTTCTGGTTCTATACAATTTTCACCTGAAAGGAATTATTTATTATATCATCTTTTTTAAATATCTGTCTTCCTCCGGTGATTCATTTCTCTTAGCATATAAAAGTACTAAAGTCTATCCTAAAGAGGAGGGAAAAAACCTCATTTGTATGCCCCTTCATAGTCAAGCTACTTGACAATAGTTTTCACTAATCTTCATTTTGTTCCCCTTACTTAATTCTTCTTAACTTTAGAATATATGCACTGAGATCACCAATTACCTTCTAATTTTAACAAATCTTTTATTTTTTATATATTTTTAATTATTGTGGCTACAGAGTAGGTATACATGTTTATGGGGTACATGAGGTATTTTGATACAAGTATACATTTTATAATAACCACATCCAGTTAAAAAGGGTGTGCATCCTCTCAAACATTTGTACTTTGTGCTAGAAACAATATAATTATACTCTTTTTTTACACATTTTTAAATATACAATAAGCTATTGTTGACTGCAGTCATCCTGTTGGCTGTCAAATACTAGATCTTATTCTTCCTAACTATATTTTTGTACCTATTAACCAACTCCACTCCCTGCTCTCACATTCACTACCATTTCCAGCCTCTGGTAACCATCCTTCTACTCTCTACCTTCCTGAGTCCAGGTGTTTTAATTTTTAGCTCCCACAAATAAGTGAGAATGTGCAAAGTTTACCTTTCTTTGTCTGGGTTATTTCACTTAACATAATGTCCTCCAGTTGTTGCAGGTGACAGTATCTCATTTTTTTAATACCTGAATAGTACTCCATTGTGTATATGTACCACAATTTTCTTCATTTATTCATCTGTTTGTAGAAATTTAAGTTGCTTTCAAATCTTGACTATTGTGCATAGTGCTGCAATAAACATGAGAGTGCAGTTATCATCTCATTGATGTACTGATTTCCTTTGTTTTCTGTATATATCCAGCAGTGAGATTGTTCGATCATATGGTAGCTCTATTTGTAGATTTTTGAGGAACCTCCAAACTGTTCTCCATAGTGGTTGTACTAATTTACATTCCCATCAACAGGGTTTGAGAGTTTCCTTTTCTTCACATCCTCACAAGCATTTGTCATTGACTGTTTTTTTGCGGAAAAAAGCCATTTTAACTGGGATGAGATGATATCTCATTGCAGTTTTGATTTGTATTTGTCTGATGATGAATGATATTAAGCACTTTTTCATATACTTGTTTGCCATTTGCATGTCTTCTTCTGAGGAAAGCCTATTTAGAACTTTTAACCAGTTTTTAATTAGATAATTAGGTGTTTTCTAATACTATTAGAAAACATCTAATTGTTTGGAAACTATCCATTAGAAAACATCTAATAATCTAATCTAGCTGTTTGAGCTCCTTAAATATTCTGGTTAATAATCCCTTGTCAGATAAATTGTTTGCAAATATTTTCTCCCATTCTATGGGTTGTTTCTTTGGTTTATTAATTATTTTTTTGCCATACAGAAGTTTTTTAACTTGATGTGATATTGTCTATTCATTTTTGCTTTGGTTGCCTGTGCTTGTGGTGTATTAGTCAAGAAATCTTTGCCTAGTCCAATGTCCTGGAGCATTTCCTCAATGTTTTCTTTTAAGTAGTTTCATAGTTTAAGGTCTTAGGTTTAAGTCATTAAAACATTTTGATTTGATGTTTGTAAATGGTGAGAGATAGGAGTTTTTTTTTGTTTGCTTTTTGTTTTTTTACCTCTGATATAATTCCTTTGGGTCTTCTTTCTTTTTTAATTAGTCTAAAGATTTGTCAATTTTATCTTTTAAAAAAACCAACTTTTTGTTTAATTGATCATTTTAATTGTTTTTTCATTTCAATTTTATTTACTTATGCCTGATCTTTATTACTTCTTTCTTTGACTAGTTTGAGGCTTAGTTTGCTCTTGCTTTTCTAGTTCCTTAAGATGTATAATTAGGTTGTTTATTTGAAGTTTTTCTACTCTTTTGAGGTATGGGCTTATTGCTATAAACTTTCGTCTTAGGACTGCTTTCACTATATCCCATAGGTTTTGGTATGTTGTGTTTCCATTATCATTTCTTTCAAGAATTTTTTCAATTTTATTCACAATTTCTTCATTGAAACCTTGGGCCAAGATGGCTGACTAGAGGCTGCTAGTGTGCATAGCCCTCATGGAGAGGAACAGAAGGGACAAGTAAATACACATCTTAAAATGAAACATGCAGGTACACATGTTGCGACTAATCAGGGCAGCAACTTGAACCACAGAAAATGGAGAAAAGCAAGGCAGAATGACAGCCCACCACGGAGTGACATGAAGCCAGGAGAACCTCCTCAACACAAGGAAGTGGTGAGTAAATGTGTGGCCCCAGGAGTGCATGCTTCTCCCATGGATCTTTGCAACCCTTGGGTCAGAATATCCCCAGCTAAACCCACTCCACCAGGGCTTTCACATAGCTGACACACATAGCTATCCAGAGTCTCAGCAGAACAGCCACTCATGCACATGCGGACACCCCGGGGCCTTAGATATCCAGGCTTTCTGGGCCTTCCAGAAAAAGTAGCTGCAACTAAAGTAAAGTGGGATGTTAGACCCCCACATATACTCCTAGGAAAAGGGTGGAATCCAGGAGACTGAAAAGCAATAGTATGCAGGCCCCACTTTCATGGCACCTCACAAGATAAGACTCAATGGCTTGGAATTCTGGCCAGCCACTGGTAGCAGCATTGCACTTCCCTGAGACAGAGCTTCCAAGGGGAGGGACAGGCCACTATCTTTGCTGTTTTAGCAACTTAGCTGTCCAGTCTTTGGGCTATGGAGAGTACAAACCAACCAGGAACAGAAGTGGTCCCCTAGCAGAGTACAGTTGCTCTATGAAAATGCTGCCAGATTGCTTTTTTAAATGGGTACCCAATTCCATTCCTCCTCACTTGTCAGGACCTCCCAGCTGGGGTCTCTAGCCTTCCCCCTGGTGTTTTCTGGCCAACAGAGATTTGAAACCTCCCTGGATCAGAGCTCCCAGAGGGAGGGATGGGCTGATATCTTTGATGTTCTGGCAACTTAGGCATCCAGCCTTTGGGCTTTGAACAGTCCAAACCAGCCAGGGGTGGAAGCAGTATTCCATACAACACAGCTTCTCTACAAAAACGTGGCCAGACTGCTTTTTAAAGGTGCCCTATCTCATTCCTCCTCACTGGGTAGGGCCTCCCAACTGGAATTTCCAGCCACCTCCTACAGTATTTGGACCAGCAACAGGTCCGTAACTGTCTAGGACAGAGCTCCCAGAGATGTTAGTGGGCCAACACCTTCGCTGTTTCTCAGCTTTCACTCTTAATACCTTCAGGTACTGAAATATTTGCAATGACTAGGAACTGGAGTGGGCCCCCAGCATACGACAGCAGTCTTATGGAAAAATGGCCAGAATGTTATGTAGGTGCCCATTCCTATATCTCCTCACTGGGCAGTTTCTCTAGGCCTGGGGCCCTAGCCACCCCCTGCCAGAGCTATCAAGTCAATAACAGTTCTGCAACCCCCTGGAAAGAACCCCCAGAGCAAATGAAAGCTTCTCTGCCACTACCTTAGCAGTGGAACTCTCCTTGCTACCTTTGGACTAACAAAGAAACAAAGACCCTAAGTGCCTTATTCATACCTCCAAGCTACAGTCAACCAGAGGAGAGGAGTCCATCCCCCATCAGTCCAACCTAGCCCCCCACCAACTGTTCATCACCAGACAGGAAACCCCTGGCTTGGGCCCATAGCACAGAACCTCCATCCTGGTCTGATTGCACTGGGCAATTGCTGACCTGCATCTCTCTGGGGTGGATCCCCCCAGAAGATAAGCAAAGAGCCTTGGCTACAAACACTACTAAGATCTCATCCTCTGCTACCTCCAAGATGGGGAAGGAACATAAACAGTGAGATCACCCCAGAGCTGCAGTGGGCAGCTGAGGAGTGCCAAGTTGCAATCTGCAGCCAGCACTCAAGGGGAGGAGAAACTCACACTTTCAGAGCCCTGAGAGGGAACATGGCTTCAACTGTGAGGAAACATAGAGGAGCCACACAACCAAGCAAGAGTCAACCAACTGACCAATACACCTAAGTGCCATCTACTAGATCACATCCCAAAGCTTCAACACCAAAAATGCCTACTAACATATCCCACTCTGAAACCAAAGATAAGAAGTCAGCTTCAAATAAAGATCCTACACAAAGCCTTGGCCCGTGAAAACATCCAGAAAAGAAGTCGTGGCCGGGCGCGGTGGCTCACGCCTGTAATCCCAGCACTTTGGGAGGCCGAGGCGGGCGGATCACGAGGTCAGCAGATCAAGACCATCCTGGCTAACATGGTGAAACCCCGTCTCTACTAAAAATACAAAAAAAAATTAGCCAGGCGTGGTGGCGGGCGCCTGTAGTCCCAGCTACTCGGGAGGCTGAGGCAGGAGAATGGCGTGAACCCGGGAGGCGGAGCTTGTAGTGAGCTGAGATTGCGCCACTGCACTCCAGCCTGGGCGACAGAGCCAGACTCCGTCTCAAAAAAAAAAAAAAAAAAAAAAAAAAGAAGTCGTTGACTGTACTCAATCTACATTGCAGTTAAAGGATTATGCACATGCAGAGATGAGAAAGAACCAAAGCAAGAACTCCAGTAACTCAAATGGCCAGAGTGTTTTCTGTCATCCAAATACTGCACCAGTTCTCCAACAAGAGTTTTTAACCAGGCTGAGCTGGCTGGAATGACAGAGAGAGAGTTCAGAATATGGATAGGAACAAAGATCATTGAGATTCTGGAGAACAGCAAACCCAATCCAAGGAAACCAAGAACCACAAGAAAATAATACAATAGCTGAAGGATGAAATAGCTGGTACAAAAAAGAACCTAATGGATCTAATGGAGTTGAATAATGCAACATAAAAATTTCACAATGCAATCACAAATATTAAAAGTAGAATAAACCAAGCTGAGGAAAGAATCTCAGAACTTGAAGACTAGCTTTTTGAAATAAGGCAGTCACATAAAAATAAAGAAAAAAGAATAAAAAGGAATAAACAAAACCTCTGATAAGTGTGGCATTGTGTAAAGAGGCCAAAACCACAAATCACTGGCATCCCTGAAAGGGATGGGGAGAAAGCAGGATATTATTCCTGCAAACTTCCCCAACCTTGCTAGAGAGGCCAAGAGTAAAATACAGAAAATACCGAGAACTCCTGCAAGAATCTACACAAGAAAATTTTCCCCAATACATATAATTGTCAGATTTTCCAAAGTTGAAATATAAGAAAGAATGTTAATGACAGTTAGAGAAAAAGGGCAGGTCACCTACAAAAGGAACTCTATCAGGATAACAGCAGACCTCTCAGTTGAAACCCCACAAGCCAAAAGAGACTGGAGGCCTATATTCAACATTCTTTAAGAAAAAAAAATCTTCAATCAAAAATTTTATATCCAGCCAAACTAAGCTTCCTATGAGAAGGAGAAATAAGATTATTTTCAGATAAGCAAATATTGAGGGAGTTTGTTACCACCAGATCTGCCTTACAAGAGATCTTGAAAGGAGCATTAAATATAGAAAGGAAAGACTGCTTCCAGCTCATACGAAAACATAATTAAATACACAAACCAATGATACTATAAAGCAACCACACAGACAAGCCAACATAATAACCAACTAACAAACCAATGACAGGATCCAATCCAAACATATCAATACTAACCTTAAATGTAAATGGGCTAACTGCCCCACTTAAAATTGTAGAGTGGCAAGCTGGATAAAAAAGCAAGACCTAATAATATGTTGTCTTCAGGAGATGCATCTCACAGGTAATGACACTCATGGGTTCAAAATAAAGGAATGGAGGAAAATATACCAAGCAGATGGAAAACAGAAAAAAAGCAGGGTTGCAATCCCAGTTTCAGACAAAACAGACTTTAAACCAACAATGATCAAAAAAGACAAATGGCATTACATAATGGTAAAGGGTACAACACAACAAGAACACCTAATTATCCTAAATATAGATGCACCCAAAACAGGAGTATCCAGATTTATAAAGCAAGTTCTTAGAGACCAAAAAAGAGACATAGACTCCCACACAACAGTAGGAGACTTCAACATTCCGCTGACAGTATTAGACAGATCATTGTAACAGAAAATTGACAAAGATATTCAAGACCTGAACTTAACATTTGACCAAATGAATCCAATAGACCTCTACAGAATGCTCCACCCCAAAACAACAGAATGTACATTCTTCTCATTGCCACATGGCACGTATTCTAAAATCAGCCACATAATGGGACAAAAAGCAATCTTCAGCAAATGCAAAAGAAATGAAATCATACCAACCGCTCTCTTAGACCACAGCACCATAAAAATAGAAGTCAAGACTAAGAAAAATCACTCAAAATCATGCAATTACATGAAAATTAAACATGTTTTGGAATGACTTTTGGATAAGTAATGAAATTAAGGCAGAAATCAGGAAGTTCTTTGAAACTAATGAAAATGAAGATACAACATAATAGAACCTATGGGAAACAGATAAGGCAGTGTTAAGAGGAAAATTCATACCACTAAATGTCCACATCAAAATGTTAGAAAGATCTCAAATTAAGAACCTAACATCACAACTAAAAGAATGAAAGACTCAAGAACAAATCAACCCCAAAGCTAGCAGAAGACAAGAAATAACCAAAGTCAGAGCTGAACTAAAGGAAATTAAGTCACCAACGATTATAAAGATCAGTGAATACTGTGGTTGGTTTTTTGAAAAAAATTAATAAGATAGATGGGCTGCAAGCTAGATTAAAAAAGAAGAAAAGAGAAAAAATCCAAATTAACATAATTAGATATGACAAAGGGGATGTTATCACTGACCCCACAGAAATAAAAATAGCCACCAGAAACCACTATGAACACCTGTAGGCACACAAACTAGAACACCTAGAAGAGATGGACAAATTCCTGGACACATACACCCTCTCAAGACTGAACTAGGAAGAACATAATTTCCTAAACAGACCAATAATGAATTCTGAAATTGAATCAGTAATAAATAGCCTACCAACCAAAGCAAAGCCAAGACCTGAGGGAGTCACAGCCCAATTCTACTATACGTACAAAGAAGATCTGGTACCATGTCTTCTGAAACTATTTCAAAAAATTGGGGACAAGGCATTCCTCCCCAACTTGTTCTACAAGGCCAGCATCATCCTGATACCAAAACCTGGCAGAGACACAAGAACAAAAACACTTCAGACCAGTAACCCTGATGAACATTGATGCAAAAATCCTCAACAATATACTTACAATTCAAATCCAGCAGCACATCAAAAAGCTAATCCACCACAATCAACTATGCTTCATCCATGGTATGCAAGGTTGGTTCTACATATGCAAGTCAATAAACGTGATTCATAACATAAACAGAACTAAAGACAAAAATACATGATTGAGACATGATTATCTCAATAGATGCAGAAAAGGCTTGACAAAATTCAACATCCATTCATGTTTGAAACTCTCCATAAACTAGGTATTGAAGGGATATATCTCAACATAATAGGAGCCATCCATGACAAACCCACCAGAATTATACTGAATGGGCAAAAGATAGAAGCATTCCCCATGAAAATTGGCACAAGACAAGGATGCCCTCTCTCACCGTTCCTATTCAACATAGTATTAGAAGTCTTAGCCAGAGCAATCAGGCAAGATTTAAAAAAAAAATTAAGGGCATCCAAATAGGAAGAGAGAAAGTCAAAGTATTCCTGCTTGCAGATGACATGATTCTAGATCTTGAAAAACCCATAGTCTTGGCGGAAAAGTTCCTTCAGCTGGCAAACAACTTCAGCAAAGTTTCAGGGTACAAAATCAATGTATAAAAATTAGTACCATTCCTATACACCAACAACAGCCAAGCCAAGAGCCAGATCAGGAAGACAATCCCATTCACAATTGCCACCAAAAGGAATAAATACCTAGAAATACAGTGAAATCAGGGAGGTGAACTCTACAATAAGATTAAAAAACACAGCTCATATAAATAAGACACAAACAAATGAAAAAACACTTCACAGTCATGGATAGGAAGAATTAGTATTACTAAAATGGCCATACTGCCCAAAGTAATCTACCGATTCAAAGCTATTTCTATCAAACTACCAATGACATTATTCACAGGACTAGAAGAAAAACTCTTAAAATTTATATGGAACAAAAAAATGAGTACAAATAGCCAAGGCAATCCTAAGCAAAAGGAATGAAGAGGAAGGCATTATGTTATCTGACTTCAAACTGTACTTCAGGGCTACAGTAACCAAAACACCGTGGTACTAGTACAAAAACAGGCGCATAGATTAATGGGACATAATCATAATAGAGTCCAGAAATAAGACCATGCACCTACAACTCTCTGATCTTTGACAAAGCTGGCAAAAATAAGCAATGGGGGAAAGCTCTGTATTCAATACATTGTGCTGGGATAACTGGCTAGTCACATGCAGAAGATTGAAGCTGGACCCCTTTCTTACACCATATATTTACAAACATCAACCTTAATTGAATTAAAGACTTAAACATAAAATCCGAAACTATAAAAGCCCTGGAAGACAACCTAGGCAATACCATCGTGAACATAGAAATAGGCAAAGATTTCATGACAAAGATGCCGAAAGTGATAGCAACAAAAGTAAAATTTGACAAATGTGATTTAACTAAAATTAAGAGCCTCTGCACAGCAAAGGAAACTACCAACAGAGTAAACAGACAACCCGCAGAATGGGAGAAAATATTTGCAAACTATGTATCTGAGAAAGTTCTAATATCCAGCATCTATAAGGAACTCAAACAAATTCATAACAGAAAAACAATCACATTATAAAAGGGAAAAAAGGACATGAACAGACACTTTTAAAGAAGACATACATATGGCCAACAATTATATTTCAAAAATCTCAATATCACTGATTACTAGAGAATTACAAATCAAAACCACAATGAGATACCATCTCACACCAGTCAGAATAGCTATTCTGTTTTCATTGTGTATTCAGAATGGCTATTCTGTTTGTCTGGGATAGTGTTTATTTCTCATTCATGTTTGAAGTATATTTTTGCTGAATATACTACTCCAAGGATAAAAGTTTTTGTTTGTTTTTTCCTTCAGCACCTTAACTATGTCATGCCACTCTCTCCAGGCCTGTAAGGTATCCACTGAGAAGGCTACTGCCAGAAGTATTGGATCTCCATTTTATGTTATTTATTTATTTTCTCTTGCTGCTTTTATGATCTTTTCTTTGTCCTTGATCTTTGGGGTTTGATTATTAAATGTCTTGACATAATGTACTTTGGGTTAACTCTGCTTGGTCTTCTGTAACCTTCTTTACTTAAATATTGCTATCTGTCTCTGGAGTTGGGAAGTTTTCCATTATGATCCCTTTACATAGACTTTCTAGCCATATTGCTTTCTCTACCTATTCAAGGCCAAATAACTCCTAGATTTGCTCTTTTGAGGCTATTTCTTAGATCTCATATGTATGCTTCATTCTTTATTATTTTTTTCTTTTGTCTCCTCTGACTGTATTTTCTAATAGCCTGTCTTCAAGTTCAATAGTTCTTCCTTCTGTCTGATCAATTCTGCTGTCACAAAACTCTGATGTATTCTTCAGTATGTCAATTGCATTTTTCAGCTCCAAATCTTCTGCCTGATTCTTTTCAATTATTTCAATCTCTTGGTTGAGTTTATCTGATAGAATCCTAACTTCCTTCTCTGTGTAATCTTGTATTTCATTGGGCTTCCTCAAAATAGTTATTTCGAATTATCTGAAAGGTCACATATCTATATCTCTTCAGGATTGGTTACTGGTACATTATTTAGTTATTTTGGTGAGGCCATGTTTTCCTGGATTGTCTTTATGCTTCCAGATGTTTGTCAGTGTCTGGTCATTGAAGAGTTAGGTATTTATTGTAGTCATTGCAGTCTGGGTTTGTTTGCACCCACTCTTTTTGGGAAGGCTTTGCAGGCATTCAAAGGGACTTGGGTGTTACAATCTACGTCTTTTGTCAATACAGCTGTATCAGCATTAGGGCACACCCCAATTCCAGTAATATTTTGGCTGTTACAGACTCGAAGAGGTACTGCCTTGGTGGTCTTGGGTAAGATCTAAGAGAATTTTCTAGATTACCAGGCCGATATTGTTTTTCTCTTTTTTACTTTCCCTAAACAAAGTCTCTGTACTGGGCCGCCTGGAGTTGGGAGACTGGTGACACAAGCATCCCTGTGGCCCCCACCACTCAGACCACACTGGATCAGACCTGAAGCCAGAGCAGCACTGGGTGTCTCCTAAGGCTCACAGTGACCCTTGCATGGTTACTGCTTATGTTCACTCAAGGCCCAAGGGCTCTACATTGAGCAGGTAACAAATCTAGACAGGCTTGTTTCTTTCCTTTCAGGGTGCTGAGTTCCCCCTGTCCCTATGCAGGTCCAGAGATGCCATCCAGGAGGCAGGGCCTGGAGTTGGAAACATTAGGAATCCATTTGGTGCTTTATTCTACTGCAACTGAGTTGATACTCAAGCAGCAACACAAAGTCCTTCTCACTCTTCCTTTCTCTTTCCTCAAGCAGAGGAGTCTCTCCTCATACCCACCATCACCCCAGGTTCATAACAAGTACTGCCTGGCTACTACCAAAGTTCAATCAGATCCCAGGGCTCTTCTGTCATCTTGCGGTGAATGCTGCCAGGCCTTGGTCTCCTCCTTCAGTGAAATGGGCTCCCATCTGGCCCAGGGAAGGTCCAGAAATGCCATCTAGGAGCCAAGTCCTGGAATCAGGGACTGCAGGAACTCATTTTGTGTTCTACCCCACTGTGGCTAAGCTAGTACCAAAGCTGCAAGACAAACTCCTTTTTTCTCTTCCCTCTTCTTTCCTCAAGCAGGAGTCTCTCCCCTTAGCTATCATAGTTGAAAATGTGCTGGGTCACACCTGAATCCAGCATGGCTCTGAATGTTGCTTAAGGCCTACAGCAAGTACCGCCTGGCTATCACTGCTGATTATTCAGTATCTGAGGGTTCGCTAGTCAGCAGGTGATGAATGTTGCCAGGACTAGATTCCTAGATCCCTCTCTTCCAGGCAGTGGGTTCCTTTCTGGCCCAGTGTGTGTCTAGAGATGTTGTGTAGGGGCTAGGGCCTATGCATCACTGCCTGGGTTTGGGGGAGGGGGTGATGATGATGTAAGCACTCATTTGGCCATCCCAGCTGGTGCCTCACTGGGTTGCATGCACTCCAAGTCTACCAGTTCTGAGGCCAGCACAGCACCAGGACTTGCCTAGGAATTCCAGTTCTTGTGGCCTAGACTGCCTTTCAAGTTTATTTACAACCCTAGAGCACTGTAGCCCACAGTGGCAGGCTTGTTGGAACTCACCTCTGGCTAGAGTTGGTCTTAGTGGTCCCTTCATGGGTAACAGTTGAATTCTGCCCCCATGTTGCTTTCTCTGTGATAGGACAGCACTAATTTCCAATACAAAGCCCCACAATCACTGTGCTCTCCCTCTCCCAAGAGCACAAATTCTCTCTCTGTACTACATGGCCACTGCTGGAGAATGGGGGAGGGGTGTTGTAGGTGATTCAGGACTGTTTCTCCTACCCTCCTCATTGCTTCTTTCTTTAATGTGATGTTAAATTCGGGTACTATGATCACTCACCTGATTTTTGGTTGTTTTAAATGTGCTTTTTTGTGTGTGGATAGTTGCTCAATTTGGTGTTCCTGTTGTGGGGGACAATTGCTGTAGGCTTCTACTTAGCCACCTTGCTCCATCTTTGTAACAAACAATTTTTAACATTTATTTCTCCCTTAGATTATGTAACACTTGGTTCTTCTCTTACTTGTACATTTATTACATGTCTTCTTTTCTGTTCCTTCTTTCTCCACCAACCGTTGAATTGATGATTGTCCAGAATTTCATCCCCAGCCAACCTCCCTTCTGTCTCTGGCCTGCCTTTCAAATCTGTGCTTTATTCCTGTCAAAAGTACTGTCATCCACCCAATTGTTCAAAACATCAACTTGAGCATCATTTTAGATGCCCCTCTTCTTCTATGTTCCATTTTCATCCAAATGATCCTCCAGTACTGCCTATTCAGCTTCTCAAATGTGTCTTAAATGCATCCCAACTTTTCCATTTCTGTTGACAGAGTCTTGTTTGACAACCTGATCAGCTCTCACATGACCAATCATAACAGCCTTCTATCCTCAAGTCTTACCTTCCTCCAGCTAGTGTTCTTTCTGATCCATCCTCTGTAATGGAGATAGGATCATCTGCCTGTAATGTAAATCTGATTATATTAGTTCCATTTTAAAAAAAAAATCCTTTCGTGGCTTCCAATGTCAATATGATGAAGTCCTAAATTCTTAGTATATCACCCAGACCTTTTTGTGACCTTACCCTTTGCCCTATACTCTACTCCCCAATTATACACATGACCTCAGTAATATTTTACTTAGTGGGACATGCTTTCTCAGCCTTCCTGACTCTTCAAATGCTATTCCTGCTGCCTAGAGTGTTATAACTTTTCTCATATGACTAGTGAAAATACGATCTTCTTCAACAACTTATTTGTTTCATCTCTCCAAGGACAGCTTACAAAGGAGTTTTGTATTTTACCCTCTTGAAAAAATTTCTGTCTTACACTCATTCATTATATAGTATTATAATCTTTAACTGCTTGTTTCTTACATCACAGTAATAGTACTAATGTCAATAATAATCATAATATCCAGGATTTGTTGGGATGTATGTGCCTGGTGTCATTGTAAATGCCATATATTTATTAACTCATTTAATCCTCGCATAAGCCTTAAGATGATATTTATTATTACCTCAATTTTACAGATGATATCATTGAGAAATTGAATGTCCAGCACCTAACAAGTGGTAAAAAAGAAGATTCAAACTGAGGCCTAAAGGTAACAAAATCTATGCAGTATTTCATGTTGTTTCTACAGATTTATGAAGACTGTGAGCTCTGGAAAGGTAGGGTCCATGTCCTACTCATTTTTGAAACCAGTGCCTAGAATATTGTCTGCCACATAGACAGTGCTCTATTAATATATGTTTACCCAAAGGCCATGCCCAAAGGGAATTACACTAAATTCCAAATATTTTTTCCAGTGAAATTTATATATATACATATATATATGTATATCTACAATGAAATCAAGGCAAATATGTTTTATATAAATAGATGTGAGCACCTGTAGAAATATTTTTTAAATAATTTACAGTTGCAGGAGACAAAAAATATATACATGTAGATATTAGTCACTATACATCAATACAGTAAAAGTGTACCACAAGATGGATGGCAACTAGGAAACGTCATGGAGATTATTGATCAGATAGGCACTGAAACAGAAATTCTGTTACGCCATTGGCCTTCAAGGACATGAAATAGGAGTTTGTGCCATGAAGCATTTCTGCAAATACACCATGAAATATGGTGTTCCTCTAAGTAGCAAGATGCTTCAATTCAGAATCATAGTCTTAAATCACTACTGGGTCTTTCCTCTCCTCTTTTTTTTCATCCCATAAGGCATTAAAATTTCAAAAATGAGAAACTGCCTCAATGGACACAACATGAGCATAGTGTTGCTCCTTATAGGAAGGAACAAATAATGTTAAAGAAAATAATGTTATGCCTTCAAAGACCAGCCAGTAAGAATTAAAGCAACTGTCACCCCTGGAAATCATTTATTTGAAAAATAAAATGGTATAAATTCTGTTATGTCTGTAAAAATGATACAAGAGAAGAATGCATCAATTGTGTAAATTGCAACTTATAAAATTTCAAGTCATTCTAGGGAGGCCACATGCGGAGTGAACAACCTGGCAACACTGGTTTTCGGGCACTGCAACAAAAACTATGCATTCAGCCTTGGTTAAAAAAAAATGTATATATACATAGAAAGATTGATAAGCTTGCACGCATGCACTTTCTCTCTCTCATACGCACACATTTATAAACACGTATAGTGTACAAATAAAGGCAGCATATGATGGTGGAAAAGGACATATGGATTCTCATCTGTTTCTACCATTTGCTAAATTACATGGTAAGTTATTTTCTCCTTCTGTTTCAGATTTTTTCACTTTTAACATGAAAAAATTTTTCCCTACAGAATTATTGTGAGAATTAGAGATGTTTTTAAAATGTTTACCTCTTAATTGCATCTTACACTTCAATCATCAGTGTGTCATTATTAATAAAGAATATTAGGCTGGGTATGGTGGCTCACACCTGTAACCAGCACTTTGGAAGGCTGAGGTAGGCAGATCACTTGAGCTCAGGAGTTCAAGACCAGCTGGGGCAATATGACAAAACTCCATCTCTACAAAAGAATACAAATTAGCTGGGTGTGGTGATGTGCACCTGTGGTCCCAGCTACTCGATATGCTGAGGTAGGAGGATTGTTTGAGCCTAGAAGATTGAGGATGTAGTGAGTCATGACTGTGCCACTGCACTTCAGCCTAGGTGACAAAGCAAGGCCCTATCTCGATTTAAAAAATTAAAAATCAATATTAGAAAGAATACTCCATAGGACAGAGAATAAAAGAAAGAAAGAAGGACAGCCAGAAAAATGAGGGCAGAGGTAGAGTGAGAATGTCTGATGCTTTTAGGCCCCTTGGCAAAGGGGTAAAGTAGGATAGCTCGGCTTATACCCCAACCCAGGCCTTTTCAGGGAGGACAGCTTTTTCCTACTTTCCAATATCCTTTATTTAGCACACTTCATGCACACAGAGATGTAATAACTGATAAAGAGAACTTGTCTGCTCTTTGGTCTTCACATTTTATTGTGCATTAGAGCCTTGGAGCCTTGAGCTACCAGACTAAAGATCCTTTGAGTTGGCAGCAAAAAAATAGGTAATATGGTTCATTCTGTGTCCCCACCCAAATCTCATCTTGAATTGTACTCCCATAATTCCCATGTGTTGTGGGAGGGACCCGGTTGGAGATAACTGAATCACTGCATCATGGGGGCAGTTTCCCCCATACTGTTCTTGTGGCAGTGAATAAATCTCACGAGATTTGATGGTTTGAAACAAGGAAACTTCTTTCATTTGGCTTTCATTCTCTCCTGCCACCGACATGGGAGATGTGCCTTTCACCTTCTGCCATGATTGTGAGGCTTCCCCATCCATGTGGAACTGTAAGTCCAATAAACCTCTTCCTTTTGTAAATTACTCATTCTCGGTTATGTCTTTATCAGCAGCATAAAAATGGACTAATACAGTAAACTGGTACCAGGAGAGTGGGGCACTGCTGAGAAGATACCTAAAAATGTGGAAGTGACTTTGGAACTGGGTAACAGGCAGGTCTTAAAACAGTTTGGAGGGCTCAGAAGAAGATAGGAAAATATGGAAAGTTTGGCACTCTTTAGAGACTTGTTGAATGGCTTTGACTGAAATGCTGATAATGATATGGACACTGAAATCCAGCCTGAGGTGGTCTCAGATGGAGATGAGGAACTTTTTGGGAACTGGAGCAAAGGTGACCTTTGTTATGTTTTAGCAGAGACTGACGCCATTTTGCCCTTGCCCTAGAGATTTGTGGAACTTTGAACTTGAGAGAGATGATTTAGGGTATCTGGAAGAAGAAATTTCTAAGCAGCAAAGCATTCAGGAGGTGACTTGGGTGCTGTTAAAGGCATTCAATTTTAAAAGGGAAACAGAGCATAAAAGTTTGGAAAATGCACAGCCTGACAATGCAATAGAAAAGAAAATTCAATTTTCTGAGGAGAAATTCAAGCCTTCTGCAGAAATTTGCATAATTATTAAGGAGCTGAATGTTAATAACCAAGACAATGTATAAAATGTCTCCAGGGCATATCTGAGGTCTCCATAACAGACCCTCCCATCATAGGCCTGGTAGACTAGGAGGAAAAGATGGTTTCATGGCCCGGGTTCAGGGTCCCCCTGCTCTGTGCAGCCTAGGGACTTGGTACCCTGTCTTTCAGTGGCTTCAGGGGCCAAGGTACAGCTCAGGCTGTTGTTTCAGAGGGTGCAGGCCCCAAGCCTTGGGAGCTTCCATGTGGTGTTGAGTCTGAGAGTGCACAGAAGTCAAGAATTGAGGTTTGGGAACTTACACCTAGATTTCAGAGGATGTATGGAAACTCCTGGATGTCCAGGAAGAAGTTTCTTGTAGGTGTGTGGCCCTCATGGAGAACCTCTGCTAGTGTAGTAGAGAAGGGAATTGTGGGGTCAGAGCACCTACACAGAGTCCCTACTGGGGCACCACCTACTGGAGCTGTGAGAAGAGGGCTCCATCCTCTAAACTCCAGAATGGTAGATCCACCAACAGCTTGCACTGTGTACCTGGAAAAGCCACAGACACTCAACGCCAGTTTGCAAAAGCAGCCAGGAGGGGGGCCATACTTTGCAAAGCCACAGGGGTGGAGCTGCCCAAGACCATGGCAACCTACCTCTTGCATCAGTGTGACCTGGATGTGAGACATGGAGTCAAAAGAGGTAATTTTGGAGCTTTAAGATTAGACTGCCCTGCTGGTTTTCAGACTTGCATGGGGCCTGTAGCCCCTTTGTTTTGGCCAATTCCTCCCATTTGGAATGGCTGTATTTACCCAATGCCTATACCCCCATTGTAGCTAGGAAGCAACTAACTTGCTTTTGATTTTACAGGCTCATGGGTGGAAGGAACTTGCCTTGTCTCAGATGAGACTTTGGACTGGACTTTTGAGTTAATGCTGAAATGAGTTAAGACTTTAGGAGACTGTTGGGAAGGCATGAGTGGTTTTGAAATGTGAGGACATGAGATTTGGGAGGGGTCATGGGTGGAATGATATGGTTTGGCTCTGTGTCCCCACCCAAATCTCATCGCGAATTGTACTCTTCTAATTCCCATGCGTTGTGGGAGGGAACCGATGGGAGATAATTGAATCATGGGAGTGGTTTCCCCCATACTGTTCTCATGCTAGGGAATAAACCTCACAAGATCTGATGGTTTGATAAGTGGAAACCCATTTCACTTGGCTCTCGTTCTCTCTTTTGCTGCCACCATGTGAGACATGACTTTCATCATCCACCCTGATTGAGAGGCCTCCCCAACCATGTGGAACTGCAAGTTCAATTAACCTCTTTCTCTTGTAAATTGCCTAGTCTCAGGTACGGCTTTATCAGCACCATGAAAATGGACTAATACAACAGGCAAGGAGCGCATTACTATTATGACATTAAAAACACTGCTGAGCTTACTCCAACTACAAAACTTATATGTGCAACTGTAAGGACACGAAATCTTGATCAGGTATTTCTAAGGAAACAATGTCTTAACCTCCAAAACATACTGGAAACATTATACAGAATGACCTGAGTTCTAGACACAGCCCTATGACATGTTTTGGAAAAATAAAATAACAAAATAGTCATCAAGTAACCGAAGAAACCTTGGAACTACCTGTTTCAAGAAACAGGTAGAGTCACATACAGAGCTTATGTGAAAAAAAAAAGATAGAGAAAGTAAATCTTGATATTCAAGATAAGTAAAAGATGAAATGAATTACAATGTGTAAAAGCAAAAAAGTGTAGTCAAGGTAAGTGTTATACTGCAAATAAGTCAATAATCATGTATTATCAAAACTGCCCTTGAGAATCCCTTAGAAAGGTGTCATATTGGAGAGAAACACACCATCTCTCGGTAAGTCTAACAAAGCCAGTTTTTCCTCCAGTGCTGGAACAGATCAGTGTTTATTTGAGTGATTTTGAGTTTGGGGCCATGTAGTATAAAAAACATATGTCTTTAAAAACAATAGGAGCAAACTCAGCATGGATAATCAGTTTTGCCAATTAAATTCTTTAAACTACTCATTTATTCTCTCTCTCCCTTTCTCCATACCATTGTGTATTTGTGGTTGTATGGTACAGACTCCCATGATAGGAACTTGTTACATCTAAGACAAAACCTGGAAAGAGAAAAAGAATCAGGCAATCCACAATTCATCAAACCCTCCAAGAAATCAAAACATTTTGTTTGTCCCTGCATTAATGAGACTTATTTTAGCCAACATTTCAGTATTACTAAAGTTTTTGCTCATTTACAAATGCATTAGATTGTAGGATCCTAGAAGAGGTGCTAAGAACAATCATTTATTGAGGGAGTCCTATAAGGTGTTGCCACTCTCTGGAAACTCATTTAACCACTGTGAGGCAGGTATTCTCCTTTTACATATGAGGAAACTCTCTCAGAATCACAGGTAGCTTGCCCCAGTTAGAGCTTTCAAGGAGCAGAGTCAAAATCAGAATCCACATCTGCCTGGCCCCCTGGTGGACACTCTTCCCACTCCCTGAGTTGGCACGGCAATGGGCCTTGAAACCCTGCTCATAGCGGACACACATAATTGAGATCATTCTTTCTTTTCATCATAGATGTTTCCTAAAGAAATCTCCAAGCATCCTCTAACAGTGCACTCAAAAAGGCATTCAAGATAAAACCTGTGGGCCATGCTGATTACCACGCGGGGATGGTATCATTCTTTTTGGTGCCTCATCATGCTAGGGATGCCACAAATATTTGTTGAAAGAATGAATAAAGTGCTAATACTGAAAAAGAGAAAAACAAGTTTGGGAATAAAAATGGAATAGAAAACTAACAATGCATATGAATAGAAATGAAGTCTTTTGTTCATTTCATGCACATTGAGATTTGCATAAAATGAATAAGCTGGATAAACTAGCAAACTGAATTTTAGTAGAGTTTTGGCTATTCAAAACAGAAGCATGATGAATATTTCAAACTAAAGGTTCACCACATTTACTTGGAAGATGGCTCCTCTTAGATCACCTCGCTTTCATGGTAAAAAATGAAAAGGTCAGAATATTTCTAGAAATATTTTCCACTAGGGATACAACATTTTTTAAAATGACAGCCCAGCAAAACTACATAGCATCCCAAAAGTTTGGTGGCACCTGTAAGTCCCTGTTGGGCAATACATCATTATAATTTGCTTCTAAACTATCTATAAATTTGCTTACTGAGTCAGGATAAATCTCCTTGAAAACTACTTAGTTCTTACACTCTCTCTAACCATTGCCATTCGTGCCAGAGATTCTCGGGAAGGCAGTAGTCAGGTAGAGGTTGAGATAAAGGGTTAAGAATAGGTTAAATAGATATTGTGCATAACAAAATTTATATAATAATAAATTGTCAGGGCCACCATGGAAGGGTAATTACTTATCATGTAGCTGGTATGGTAAATGTTAATATTCATAATTTCTAGGCTCAAGGTACATAATGCATATCACAGCACAGGGAGTATACAGTAAAATTTCTTCTTTCTTTTGTTAAGCATTCTCTATTAAATAATTCCAGGAAAAATATGCATAGCTCAACCTTTTCTTTAGACCAGTTGTCTAATTATATCAATTAGGTGTTGATATATATAATGATCAATTATATCTAGCAGTTGTTATAATAATCATGAACGATTAATACATACTCTAAAGAGCTTACTTTCTCCAAGTCATGATCAGATATGGAGGAAACACAAAATGCATGCCATTTTGTGACCACATGGTGGGATTTTAATGTGTTTGAAGCTGTAGTAAACATATCATTGAATGCAATGAAATAAGAAAATATTATTCTCTGTGGTTACGTTCCCAAGATATGGAGGGGAAGAACAGGACACAGTAAGGTATAATCTGCTGGCCCCCTCTCTCTGTTTGTAACCCACTTCTTCTCCACTTACCCTGCACAATTAGCCACAATAACACCTGTAACACACCATTGTGCTTGCTTGCTTATAGAGCTTTCTTCCTCTGCTGTAAGCATTGCAAAGTCAAAAGCTTGTCTTAGACATCATTTTATTCCTGGCAGAGTCACTGGTTCATAATATATTCTCAAAAAGCATCCCTAAGTCACTTGTGAATGAAAAGACAATAAAAAAGACTTTTAGTCTCTGGATATTAGGTATTAATATTGTACCAAGACCCCTAGGTTCTACTATTTTATCCCAGCATAATCCCCTCAAAGCTCATTTCTGCTCTAGAACCTCATGAAGGAGGAAGAAGAGCCCAGAAACAGTGAAGTGTAGGGTTCCTTTGGTGTCTGACTTGAGACAGAAAAGTCAGGGAAAAGAGAAGGAGCAAGCTGAAGGCTGCTTCAGGGATTGCCACTCAACCACACTATCAGGTCTTAACATTGACACCCTCCAATAATAGACAACTGTAACAGAAATAGTAAACATATTACTAAAGTCCTCTGTCCCCTGTCTCTACCTAAGAACTGAACAATGCCTTCTACTGTGTTATTTATCTCTTTCTAGTGCCCATCTTATGCACACAGAGAGCAAAAAATTCAAAGGTCTCACAAATTATCATCCTATTTCCTTACTGCAGAATATTTTAACTGTGAAAGAGACAACATAGCCTGACTCTTGTCCTATTTACTGAAAAAAAAAATATTCTGTCATTAAATTTTCTTAAAACCCAAAGCATGCTATTTCCAGGGATCCATTCTGACTCGTAAATATCCCACATTCATTATATTACAAATATCATATCTATATTCCTGTATGCAATGGTATTTTTTTGAATGTGAGGAAATGCTTCAGCCTTTATGGTTTTGTTGTTTTTCTACAAGATGATTAGAAAACCAAAGTATGAGCTTTATAGATGTCTGAGGCAATCCTGTTCTGTCATTTTTTTATGCACATACTGACTCAATGTCATAGAATAACTGTGTTGCTTTCTGCTTTCCCTGACAGTCCAAAGCAAGAGTAATGCATACAAATCATTTTACTGTTTAAAAGTTTTGAATAAAACATGCTAACCTTGTCATGCTAAGTGACAGACAGAAATGTCACCATTGTTTGCCAGGGACAAATAATCCATATACTTCATGTATAATTCATCTGATCTTTAAGAATGTTTAACAATATTGAATTTAGATAAATTTCAATGTTATGATGCATCAAACTTCCTTTATCAATTTACACATGTGCCTCATCAATTTAAGTCTTCATTTGTATTACTCTATTTTTTTATTAACTATGACATATCTAAAAGAGATTCTTATTTTCAGAAAAAAATTTATAGGTGCATTGTCCCTCTTAGAGCTGCCTCTCTATGTTCCTCTCTCCATCAGATCTTAACTTGGAAACCCTGAAATAACCCAATGGTTATAAATCTGCCATAGAAACCCCAGTTGCAAGTACAGGTATCTATAATCCTTTTGACATAGAGCCTTTGGTCTCCAAACAGAGACTAAAGAATTCATTGAGATAAGATTTCAGTCCTTTCTAAATAAGATTTCAATGGTTTCCAAAGCCTATCTGTCAATCAAAGGTAACCAAGGGCAGGTCTGAAAATGAGTCGGTTTGGAGGTAAAATAGAAAGACAGGAATATTTTGAACAGATTTCAGAAAGAGCTGGAATTCCCCATGCTGTGAAAGAGGAGAAATGATGTTCACAGTCTACTGCAAAGTCTGCTCTCCAGAGCAGCTGCCAGTACAGCCCATCTTGTGGTTTCTCTGAGCATAAAGTTTGAAAAGACTTCTTGTCATCATCATGTGAAACCAGTCCCTCAAAGAGGAGAGAAAACCTTTCGATTGATAGTTTCTTCAATACAGTTAGAAAACAAGGCACTACAGAAACTTTTAGGAAATATTCACTGAGCTTACGATCAAATTGAGCATTTACAGGTTCAAACAAATTGAAATTCCCCAAAGCATCTTCAGAAAGCCAATTTGCTGTTTTAGGGAATAGTAACTAATTGTTTCCATACATTTTAATTTTATCAATGGCCAGCTCCTTGTCCTTTTCTTATCTAGCTCAGAATTTTTCCTCCTCTGTGAACCTTCATGAGTTCTTTCTACCCTTGGGGATCATTTTACTTCAATTAAGAACATCTGACAAAATAAGTGTTTTTTTTTATGATTCAGAGGATAAGAGTTTTGGGGTTTTCTCTTCCTGACAAGGAGCTAGGAGGCAAGAGCTAACATACACATACATATTTACATTTTATAAATTTAAAATTCATATATTAAAACTATCTTTTCTTCTCTCAAGCTTATAATCATATCTACATTATGCACATGCCAACTCATTTCCCTGAATTATAGGTACGTATGCACATGGGTGCATACAAATTATATATATATATATATATACACACACACACACACACATATATACACGTATAATATATATATATATAATTTTGATTTTTTTTCTCGGTACATGGGAAAAGGCAAACCATTTTTACTAGTTGAGCTATCTCCTTTGTGGCCCATTCACCAGGTAGTAAAAAATTATATGAGAAATTTGTTTAAATCTTCAAAGGGGGAAATGCCAGTAATATAGAGTTGAGTAAATGATCAACCTATGGGAAATTATTTAAATTTATATGTTGAGCTTAAAAAAGAGTTTCCTTTTGAGAAATGTTAAATATATTTTTAAGGGACTCTATAAAATCCCTCTTTCAAAAACCTTTTTGGAATAGTGTTTTTTTAAATCTAACTGCTGAAGTTGCTTCTATTTTTTTATATAGCATCTTTTTTCTGGGTTGAAAATCAATACTTTTCATTTGTTCTTCCAAGGGATTAATGACACTCATCACACATATTTAAGAATCACTATTTGATTACATGGGGCATCCTATTTTCTGGAATGGTTGGAATAACTTCTACCTGGAGTTAGGAAATTGCATGAACTCTAATATAGAACTCAGGCTTTACTGACCTACAAGAGTTAACAGTGGCACTTAAATAAGTAATTTATATCAGATATCACTAACAAATTTTCACGTCTCAGTAACAGTATACACATGTCCATAGATTTCCATTATTTTCCAACAGTTCTAATTTCATTGTGGAACGTTTACCAGATGGAAAAGGGCCATTTTATGGGCTTTTGGCAGATAGAGTAAAGTTGGCTCTGCTAAATGAAAATCTCATGTTTGAAGAGCCTGTAAAATTGGCAATAATTGACTTTTGAACACAGAGAGAATTTTAAACCTGCTTTTATTTGCAACAAAAAAGAGATTCCTTTGAAGAGATTTTTGTTAACCCTTTAATCATTTATTTCTGTTAAGTCTGAGCCTTGTACTGGTATCAATTAGAATAGATTTACCAAATGAGTTCCACTATTAATTCTCATCATTAATATTAATACTGTATTCATTGTTTTATTTATACTATTATATAACTACTTAAAGATGGAAACTAATTCATTGAAAGATACTTTAGAATAGTTGCATGCTCCTCTAGTCCCCTACTTTACAGAAAAAACTTTAAAGGAATACTTGCTAAAGTTATTTATCCCTAATTAATAGGTAGAGCTATTATTTCTCCTAACCACAGTTGCTTTCCTTCCTTCGGGTTTTGGGGTCTCTTAAAAATTCTTTATTTTCAACTTACCTTTTTAACTATCATTATTTCATTTTGGTGATTCAAAAACATATCTGGCATTTCTTTAGGACAGATTGGATTTAATATTAAGACTGGTGTATTGCTCTTATGAAATTCACAAATTTTTTTATGAAAATTTCACAATTTTCTACCTAACACACTTCTGCTTTATTTGTCTGTTTCACTTAGAATTAACTATCTGGTCACCGAAAAGTAAGTCAAAAAAGAAATGTTTAACCCTAAATGGAAAAAAAAAAAAAAATTTACCAGGCCAAAGTCAACAGTTCAGCCAGATGTTGGGTAATTTTGATTAAGTCTCTTTAGCCAGTACTGTGTGTAACCATCAAGGTAGTTTACACAAAAATGTATTGCAGTTATGATTCTGATAACTATAAACAAACAATAATTGTTAGGACATCAAACATGATAAAAAGTGATATCAGATGCTTCATAACATCCCATTTGTCATTTTAATGGTAAAATAAAGAAAATAGGGAAGACCCTCCTTTCATCTGAAGGAATATTTCTTTTTAACCAAATTCTAAGAGAAATGTTCACAAAAGTGGTTATATCAAGAGCATGATTTTGTCTACTATGATTAAAATATTTTTCAAAGCCATAAGCTTCATACACCTCAATAATTTTTTCCATATTAATGTTTCATTATTTAAACCCTATCATTGTTTATTCTTTGCCAACGGTGGTATGAAATCATTTCACTTAGTGTATTTCACAAAATAATGTAGGTTGGTCAAGAAATTGAGTATGCAGCAGGCACCTTGGGTGTTTTCCTCAATTCAATTTTGGAAGCCCAAATGTTCAAGCTACATTGTCTCTACTCACATTTTTTGGGAGGTGGGGAAATGGGGGAATAGGTTCAGCCAATGCATCTCAAAATACTCTGAAGACTTCTAATCTTTCAGATGAAAATACTTAAATAGGGTAGGAAAGTGCTTTTAAAAAATGGCTACCAAAAGAAGAATGAGGAGGAAAAGGAAGATATGTTATAACGAATGTAACAAAAAGTAGGCTCAGAAGGGAGACTGCAATTTCAAATGTAAAGGTGCAGTGCAGTGTATCGTGACTCTGTAACATGGAGGGGTAAAATAGTTATTTATATTATAGAAAGTAGACATAGAATGAATCAAATGGTGAGAGGTGTTTTTTGTTTCACCAAACCTCTTGATGAATGATTATGAAGTTAAAAGAATAGCACAGAGAAAGGACTGGGAAGTAAGGAAGAAATAAGGGAGCTCTGAATTACTTTGCAAATGAAAGTTGGACTTGGACTTTGGGGCTTGGGGCAAGTTTTAGAAAGCTTTAGACAAATATCAGCGAAGATTTCTTGCCAAAGCCATAGATAATTAGTTGATTCTTTTCTTGAGGCATTGAGTAAAAGATTTACAACTCCAACACATAGACACCAGTCAGAAAGGTTTTTCAACAGTCTCATTTCTTTTTTAAAAAATTATTATTATACTTTAAGCTCTGAGATACATGTGCAGAACATGCAGGTTTGTTACATAGGTATACACGTGCCGTGGTGGTTTGCTGCACCCATCAACCTGTCATCCACATTAGGTATTTCTCCTAATGCTATCCCTCCCCTAGCCCCTCAGCTCCCAAGAGGCCCTGGTGTGTGATGTTGCCCTCGCTGTGTCCATGTGTTCTCATTGTTCAACTCCCACTTACGAGTGAGAATACGCAGTGTTTGGTTTTCTCTTCCTGTGTTAGTTTGCTGAGAATGATGATTTCCAGCTTCATCGACGTCCCTGCAAAGGACATGAACTCATCCTTTTTTATGGCTGCATAGTATCCCATTGTGTATATGTGCCACATTTTCTTTATCCAGTCTATCATTGATGGGCATTTGGGTTGGTTTCAAGTCTTTGCTATTGTGAATAGTGCTGCAATAAACATATGTGTGCATGTGTCTTTATGATAGAATGATTTATAATCCTTCGAGTGTATACCCAGTAATGGGATTGCTGGGTCAAATGGTATTTCTGATTCTAGATCCTTGAGGAATCACCACACTGTCTTCCATAATGTTTGAACTAATTTACACTTCCACCAACAGTGTAAAAGCGTTCCTATTTCTCCACATCCTTTCCAGCATCTGTTGTTTCCTGACTTTTTAATGATTGCCATTCTGATTGGCATGAGATGATATTTCATTGTGGTTTTCATTTGCATTTCTGTAATGACCATGGATGAGCTTTTTTTCATATGTTTGTTGACCGCATAAATGTCTTCTTCTGAGAAGTATCTGTTCATATCCTTCACCCAATTTTTGATGGGGTTGTTTTCTTTCTTGTGAATTTGTTTAAGTTCCTTGTAGATTCTGGATTAAAGAATAATCAGATATTACCTGTAAAGCTGTCCCAGCAATCTGCTGGTAAGATTTCTTTTTTGCTTACAAAACTCAGAACAGCAAAGACCCTTGCCCTCTGGATTGAGTTGACTAGGCAAAGGGAGGTTACTTTATAGTCAAAACTCCGCAAACATAACCTTCCCCAGTAGGGAGGTGACTCAGTACTTTCTTTTATAACCAGGATAATTGTGCAGAGTAACTTCCAATTATAACTTCTTATTTCTCATGTGGGCCACTGAGAGACTTGCCTCCTCTATTCTCTAAAAGAAATAATTCAAAATACCAAGCCTGCATATTTCCCATATCCTAGAGGAAGACGTGAACATTTTCCAGGACACCTCATGTTATCATTTTCTCATCTGTTGGAACTTATGTACATGATCTTTTGGAAATGGAATAGTCCAGGCCACGAGATCTCTGTTCTAAGAGTACTGACAGTACTTCAAGTCCACCTCTTTGCAGATGAAGGAAAGGTTGTCTTGTGGCAAATCCCCACAGCCTACTTTTCCAAGAACTCACAAATAAGACATGAAAAAATGACAGGAAAAATGAGAATTTGGGTAGCTGTGACACACTCTAAGAAGAAGACAAGCTGCCTGTCAAGAAAGCAGGAGGATGAAGCCCCTGAGTAAAAGATGGTTATTGTGAAATACCTTAGCGGTCACGCCTAAGGGCTTTAAAAACAGGGACATCTAAAATGTAAACATTGTCCATTTGCAGTACTAGGAGGCAACATAACCTACTTCTGATGCTCCTAAGCCCTCGGTAAAATCATGAGGTACAGAATTGCCTTTGCTAATATTGCTTTGCGGAAAATGCAAGAATAGGTTCAACGCACATAAAACGAAAGGTTAGGAAATGAGGTACACAGGAGAGATTTTAAAAATTCGGAAGAAAACAGGAAATCAGTATAAGGGTGACTAAAAGAAACTTAAGCCATCTAAAAATTCCCAGGTCATGGGTGAAAGGTGGGATCTCCACCCAAGTGTGCACATTGGTTAGTTGCTGATGAAGATGGCAGGATTTTTGTTTGTTGGCTTGAATTGCTTACTTGTGTGTTCATACCATAAAAGATATAGGGTATCTAGCCAGCTGATGCATGTAAAACATGTCTACCTCTTACTCTTTGATGATCACAGCAAGCCCACAATGATATAGACAGATGACCAAATTGGAGATAGTGAAAATGAATGTATTTATGTGCCATAAAAGAATAAATAAAGATGGATATCTTCTGTTACATTGTTTTGACTTTACTGGATATCACACAGGGTGTTTATTTTTTGGTTTGACCTTTTGTATCTGTGCCTGAGGTGATAGGTAGAAAAATAGCACATGGAAAGGAAAAATTAAACTAAACAAGAGTCAAATGTCTAGAAAGGAGATTTGTGTGTGTGCTAAGAATGAAGGATATAGGAAAATAAATCATGTCACTGATAAATTTAAGAGACTGGCCTCACAATTAAATAATGCTCTTACAATCTATCCATAATGACTGCTTTCTTTGCCTATGTCTTCGGTTTGTTTTAAGAAAAGAGCTTAGTTCAGAGGCACACTAATGAGTCATGTGATCACCATCAGTGTCCAGCCCTTCCATGAGCCAGAATTCTGTGTATTCCTCAGAAAGCGGTTCAATCTTTCTTTTATCCACCTATACACGAATTCTAGACTCATCAACTAAGTCCACTTATTGAAAGTGGTTAAAAGCAGAGAATCAGGATCTGGTCTGCCATTACTTGAATCTAAACTCTGCTACTATCTAGCTCTGTGATGTTAGAGCAAGTTACATACCTATTTGTGCTTTAGTTGCTTCATCTTTAAATAGGGAAACGTAATGGTTTCTACTTTGTAAAGTTTTTGTAAGTATTCAATTAGTACAGATAAAGTACTTAAGAACAGTATCTGGCACATAAGCACCATAAAAGTGTTAGTTATTACTATGATTTTCATCAGTAGTAGTATTTTATTAAGTAGCAAAATACTTGGAACATAGCAGCTACTCAGTAAAAGGGAGTTTCATCCGTTATCCCCCACCACCTCCACCCTCCCTGGTTTTGGACAAATATGGGAATCCCTTTGCCTTCTCTTTCATCTCCAAAATGTCTGGCATATTCCCCATCTCTGACAACCATGCCTATATAGATATATAGCTTGATGGACATCAGTGATAAATGAAATGTTTTGTAGGATTATTGATCTTAATGCTACTTAAAGCCTTAGAGATTTAAAGAGGAAGGAGCTTTATACATTGCTGACTCCAAATCTATTAGCTTCTCTCTCTGGTCTTTAGATATCTCTATTTAGTTTAGTCCAATACTCACGTTATACCACACTTTATCCCTACATTTAACTTTCCAACTCCTAAAACAGAAGCTCTCATTCCTAGCTGCATAGTAGAATCATGTGACAATTTAAAGATACTAAGCTCATAACTGCGATGGTTTTAAATGTGCTTGATCATTAAAACCACTAGAAGAGCTTTCAAACTGTATATTGCACCCATGACCAACAGAATTAATGTATTTGGGGTGAGGCCCTAGTATTTTTTTTCAGAAGCACCTAACGTAATTCTGATATTCATCTTAGCGCAGACACCACTGCTCTATTGAACCACACGACGCTCAATGTGTCTTACCTCATCAAGTCATACCTCACACTTCAACTTGGATTTAGGAAAATGAGGAGCAAAAATCATAAAGCGCATGATTTTTTTTGATGTGGTATTTTTCTGATGTCTTAAATATAAAGAAGATATACTTTTCTTCTTTTTGAGACAGAGCCTTGCTCTGTCACGCAGGCTAAAGTGCAGTGGTGCAATCATAGGTCACCACAGCCTCAAACTCCTGGCCTCAAGTGATCCTCCCACCTCAGCCTCCTTAGTATCTACGACTACAGGTGTACACCACATGCCTGACTAATTTTTTATTTTTTGTTAAGATGAAGTCTTTCTATGTTACCCAGGCTGGTCTTGAATTCTCGGTCTCAAGTGATCTTCCTGCCTCTGCCTCTCAAAGTGCTTGAATTATAGATGTGAGCCACCACTCCTGGCAAGAAGACATACTTAAATAGAGATATTACACTCTTGTAAAGGGTTTCCACTCCTCCTGGGGTAGATTTTGGAGTAATTCTCACTTGTTGAGACCTCTACTCCTGGAATATCACAAATGCTCAATCTATCACTGATTATGAGAAACCCATTAAACAGCAAGTAGAACTCCCCTCACTGTGACAGGGTGTCTACCTATATACTGAGAGAAATGTAAGAGGCTGAGTGTGAAAACTGCAAATCAATATGTAGAAACCATGATAAATATGCAAACTGGTGATATAAAAACAAAGCACATATGGCAAGCATCAAGAGATGGACAGGTTCCTACACTAAACAAGACCTTTTTTCGTCATTCTCTTCCCCATCTCACATTTTTCTTCAAGGTTTATTTCTGCACATATCACATTCTGAAAGAAAATGAGCTACCCTGACAAAACTGGTACTCTGTGGTTGGTTGGTTGCCAGATAATATTCTCTCTATATATAAAAGATTTTACTTTTAATTAGCCTGGATAATTACTATTGAAATATATATCTATTTGTGTGTATTTGCTTCCTAGTATCTTTCAGATATTTGATGAGGATAGAGTGGTGAAAAAATAATCATAATACGAACCATTTTTGACATTAAATCCTGTTGCACAGAGCCTCATAGCTACATGGCTATTTCTCTTACCTCGTTTGATATTCTATTTATAACACAAGCTCAAAGAGCCAGATGTGTTCACCCACTATCTTGTTTCATATATACAGCACTTTCCTTACTAGAGCCTGAATAGAAAAATATCAAAACTGTCTCCCCTCCAGTTTCATTTGACCTACAGATGACGATTCATTAAGTAGCCCATCTGATTTGAAAAAGTCGAAGAGCTAAATAACACAGACAAGGATAAAAATATGAAGCTTTGGAAATCGTAGACTATTTAGCACCTGGAGTCCTAAACCTCATGTCAAGACTGCTCTAAATCACTTCATTTTTGTGGCCTCAGAAACAGAGAGAAGAAAGTCTTCTAGAAAAGTAAAAACACTCTGAAAAGAAAAACCTTGGTGACTAGGAGATATGTTTGTTTTCTCATAGCACGTTGTGCATACTGCTGCCACAGGATTTGTCACACTGCTTACCTGCCCACTTCCCCCATGATTCTGAGAGCTTGTTAGGGGCAGAGACCATATTCTACCTAGATCACTGACATTCATTACAAGCACTTGATAAATGAGCCCCTTTCAATTTATTTTTAGATAAAAACTATTCTTAACTTATAAAGAAGGAAAGTAGACTACCAAGATGGAATGCTGAAACACATGCTTTCTATAGCCTGACTTCTTGAATTCAAATCTTAGTTATTTCACTTACTATCAGTCCATTTTGTGCTCCTACACCAAAATACGTGAAAGTGTATAATTTATGAATAACAGAAATATATTTCTCACAATTCTAAAGGCTGGGAAATCCAAGATCAAGGTGCCAGCATTTGGTCTGCTGAGGGCCTTTTTGCTGTGTCCTCCGATGGCAGAAAGCAGAACAGCAAGCTGGCTGAATTTTGCAGGAAGCCTTTTTAGAAAAGGGCATAATCCCATTAACAAGGAAACCAGCCTTCTTGGCCTAATCATCTTATAAAGGCCCAACTGCTTAACACTATCACAGTTCAACACCTGAATTTTGGAAGGGACACACTCAAACTACAGCAGTTACTTTGGGCAAGATACTTAATATCTCTCCACCTCAGTTTGTTCATTCTAAAGATAAGCTTATAATAGTATTTACTTCATAAGGCTATAACAAGGATTAAATGAATCAACAGGCAAAGTGCTTAGAACAGGGCCTACCATACATCACATGCTATAGTGTTCACTACTATTATATGCTGTTGTATATACGACCTCAATCTTACCACTTATCATCTGAGATAGACACTACTGTCCTCATTTACACATATAAAAGCAAAGGCCTAACTAAGCTGTTAAGTGGCAGATATATTATTATTTTTGAGAGAGAGAGAGAGAAAGAGAGAGAGAGAGAGAGAGAATGAGAAACAAGGTCTCACTCCATTGCCCAGGCTGGAGTGCAGTGGTATGATCACGGCTCACTGCAGCCTTGACCTGCCCAGGCTCAGGTGATCCTCCCACATCAGTCTCTCAAGTAGCTGGACTACATGTGTGTGCCACCATACTCAGATAATTTTTGTATTTTTTTGTAGAGACAGCGTTTTGCCATGTTGCCCAGCCTGGTCTCAAACTCCTGGGTTCAAGCAATCTGCCCACCTCAGCCTTCCAAAGTGCTAGGATTATAGTCATGAGCCAGGGCACCTGGCAGATGTATTACTGAAACCATTTCTGACTATTTCCAAAGCTTTTGCTCTTTTCCCTTTTCCAGAAAGTCTCTTCTTTGAGCATCCATTTACTTAAATTCCATTTATTAAGATTATGGTAGATGTATGGTATTGTTCATAGTCCTGCAAAAAAATTAAAAAGATAAACAAGACATGATGTCTATCTTCAAGGGAGATAAACTTAACACTAGAGGAATATGTAGACATAACCAATTTTAGTATGAGAAAAACATTGTAAGTAATATAATAGAATTTCAAAGTTCTATGAATGGAAGTTAGAAGAAAGATTATGGCTAAGGACAGGAGAGGCTTCATGAAATAACTAGTTTTCAACTGGTTTTTTAAAACTTATGGGTAGAAATGGCAGGCAACATCAGGACTGGGGAGTGAAAGGGAAGACACATCAGATGAAAATAATAGTGTGAGAAATATTAGAGAAGCACACTCAGACATATGCACACACCTCCACTCTTTGTTCAAGGAGAGTGACAGTAGTTAGTTTGCTCTTATGAATATAACTAAGCTTGGAACAGTCGTGCATGGTCACTTTTGGGAGGGCTCTAAAAGTGATGCTAAGACATTAAAACTTTCTTTGTAAGTAATAGGGAGTTAGTCTAGGTTTCTGAAAAGCCTTCAGAGAAGGAGGATGTGGAAGTAGTCATATGGCCAGAGCTATATATTAGAATATGGAGGATAACTTAGTAGAGGGAAAATGAGGGAAAGCTAGGAAGTAGGGCCACAAAAAATAATTCAAGGAAAAAGCAATATCCAGAATAAGGAAAACAATGAGAAATATAAGAGAAAACAATGCTAAAAGAGACATAAAAAGCAGAAAGTAGCAAATGACTAGAAGCAGAATGAAGAAGGTTAAACAGGATACCAATATTTGCAGGTATTTGCTAAGTGCCTGAAAATATACTAGATTATCTTACTAAATTCTCACAACATGCTTCCAAGATAAGAGGAATCTGATATTGACAGAAAGGAATATAAAAGGCTGAGTTTGAATATTGACTCTGGCATTTACTGCATGAAAATAAAAGAATTATATAGTTTCCTGAGACTCAGTTTCCTTAGATAAAATACACAGATGACAATATCTGCCTCATAGTGGTGTTATGAAAATTAATTGAGATGTTTACAATTTTCTAGAAAAGACCTACCGTGTATTTTTTCCTCACTAAATGATAGCAATAATGATGAGAGAAAAATTTTACTGAACAAAAATTGGTAAATTAACCAATATTACATCTCTGGTAAGAATCAAAGGCAAAATTGAACCTTATTTTCTTATAATTCCAAAGTCTATCTTTATTCTAACATTCCATGTTTTACCTTTCAATGTGGGGAAACAACTGTAATGTCTTTGGAATAAAGAACTAGAATCAAAATAACGGATAGGAAAATGGGATTATAGGAGTCCTCCACTGAGTCCAAAATTAGTGTTGAATTAGAGGATAGTTTGATCTTTTGATTCTATCATGGCAGACAGGAGGAAAGACTAGATTGCAGCTCTGACTCAGATGAACAGAGCAGCATGTGGAGACTCACATCACGAATTTTAGCTCCAGAATTACTGACTGCAGGAATAAATCAGGAAACCTGAGAGGACCCACAGACCCTCTGAAGGAAGTAGATTTCTCCTGCAGGACCCGAGAGACACCCCAAATACTGTGCTGGCATCCACGGCTGAGAGACCCATAAACGGTTCACATCACAGGACTCTGTGCAGAAAACCCTCAGTACCAGCAAGCCTACTTGCTGGGTGGCTAGACCCAAAAGAGAGATAGCAACAACGACAGCTCAGTTCTCAGGAAGTCACATCCATAGGAAAAGGGGGAGAGTACCACATCAAGGAAACACCCCAGCAAAGTAAACAGACAACCCACAGAGTGGGAGAAAATCTTCATAATCTCTGCATCTGACAAAGGATTAATATCCAGCATCTACAATAAACTCAAACAAATCAGCAAGAAAAAAAAATCCCATAAAAAAGTGGGCTAAGGACATGAATAGACAATTCTCAAAGGAAGATATACAAATGTCCAGAAACTTATGAAAAAATGCTCATCACTAATGATCAGGGAAATGCATATAAAAACCACAATGCAATACTACCTTACTCCTGCAAGAATGGCCATAGGAAAAAAATAGTAGATGTTGGCACGGACGCAGTGAAAAGGGAACACTTCTACACTGCTGGTGGGAATGTAAACTAGTACAACCACTATGGAAAACAGTGTGGAGATTCCTTAAAGAACTAAAAGTAGAACTACCATTTGATCCAGCAATCCCACTACTTGGTTTCTACCCAGAGGAAAAGGAATCTTTATACAAAAAATAAAGTACTTGCTCACACATGTTTATAGCAGCACAATTCGCAATTGCAAAAATGTGCAACCAACCCAAATGCCCATCAAGCCCATCAATCAACGAGTCTATAAAGAAACTGTGTTGTTTGGCTGCATAAATGTCTTCTTTTGAGAAGTGTCTGTTCGTGTCCTTCACCCACTTTTTGATGGGGTTTTTTTTTCTTGTAAATTTGTTTGAGTTCTTTGTAGATTCTGGATATTAGCCCTTGTCAGATGAGTAGGTGCGAAAATTTTCTCCCATTTTGTAGGTTGCCTGTTCACTCTGATGGGAGTTTCTTTTGCCGTGCAGAAGCTCTTTAGTTTAATTAGATCCCGTTTGTCAATTTTGGCTTTTGTTGCCATTGCTTTTGGTGTTTTAGACATGAAGTCCTGGTGCATGCCTATGTCCTGAATGGTAATGCCTAGGTTTTCTTCTAGGGTTTTTGTGGTTTTAAGTCTAACGTTTAAGTCTTTAATCCATCTTGAATTAATTTTTGTATAAGGTGTAAGGAAGGGATCCAGTTTCAGCTTTCTACATATGGCTAGCCAGTTTTCCCAGCACCATTTATTAAATAGGGAATCCTTTCCCCATTTCTTGTTTTTCTCAGGTTTGTCAAAGATCAGATAGTTGTAGATACGTGGTGTTATTTCTGAGGGCTCTGTTCTGTTCCATTGATCTATATCTCTGTTTTGGTACCAGTACCATTCTGTTTTGGTTACTGTAGCCTTGTAGTATAGTTTGAAGTCAGGTAGTGTGATGCCTCCAGCTTTGTTCCTTTGGCTTAGGATTGACTTGGTGATGTGGGCTCTTTTTTGGTTCCATATGAACGTTAAAGTAGTTTTTTCCAATTCTGTGAAGAAAGTCGTTGGTAGCTTGATGGGGAAGGCATTGAATCTATAAATTACCTTGGGCAGTGTGGCCGTTTTCGTGATATCGATTCTTCCTACCCATGAGCATGGAATGTTCCTCCATTTGTTTGTATCCTCTTTTATTTCAATGAGCAGTGGTTTGTAGCTCTCCTTGAAGAGGTCCTTCACATCCCTAGTAAGTTGGATTCCTAGGTATTTTATTCTCTTTGAAGCAATTGTGAATGGGAGTTCACTCATGATTTAGCTCTCTGTTTGTCTGTTATTTGTGTATAAGAATGCTTGTGATTTTTGTACATTGATTTTGTATCCTGAGACTTTGCTGAAGTTGCTTATCAGCTGAAGGAGATTTTGGGCTGAGACAATGGGGTTTTCTAGATATACAATCATGTCATCTGCAAACAGGGACAATTTGACTTCCTCTTTTCCTAATTGAATACCCTTTACTGGCCATCAGAGAAATGCAAATCAAAACCACAATGAGATACCATCTCACACCAGTTAGAATGGCAATCATTAAAAAGTCAGGAAACAACAGGTGCTGGAAAGCATGTGGAGAAATAGGAACACTTTTACACTGTTGGTGGGACTGTAAACTAGTTCAACCATTGTGGAAGTCAGTGTGGTGATTCCTCAGGGATCTAGAACTAGAAATACCATTTGACCCAGCCATCCCATTACTGGGTATATACCCAAAGGACTTTAAATCATGCTCCTATAAAGACACATGCACATGTATGTTTATTGTGGCACTATTCACAATAGCAAAGACTTGGAACCAATCCAAATGTCCAACAATGATAGACTGGATTAAGAAAATGTGGCACATATACACCATGGAATACTATGCAGCCATAAAAAATGATGAGTTCATGTCCTTTGTAGGGACATGGATGAAATTGGAAATCATCGTTCTCAGTAAACTATCGCAAGAAAAAATCAAACACCGCATATTCTCACTCATAGGTGGGAATTGAACAATGATAACACATGGACACAGGAAGGGGAACATCACACTCTGGGGACTGTTGTGGGGTCGGGGGAGGGGGGAGGGATAGCACTGGGAGATATACCTAATGCTAAATGACGAGTTAATGGGTGCAGCACACCAGCATGGCACATGTATACATATGTAACTAACCTGCACATTGTGCACATGTACCCTAAAACTTAAAGTATAATAATAATAAAAAAAAGAAACTGTGGTATATATATATACACACAATCATTATTGCAATTATCATTTTGATCGTGTCTATACTAAATGTTGTCTCTACTTTTGTTTTTAAAGCATATATATATATATATATATATATAGACACACACACATATATATATGATGGAATACTACTCAGCCATAAAAAGGAATGGATTAATGACATTCACAGGGGTCTGGATGAGATTGAAGACTGTTATCCTAAGTGAAGTAACTCATGAATGGAAAAACAAACATCTTACGTTCTCACTGATATGTGGGAACTAAGCTGTGAGGACTCAAAGGAGTAAGAATGATACAATAGACTTTGGGGACTTGGGGGGATGGGTAGGAGGGGCGAGAGACAAAAAAGACTACAAATATGGTGCAGTGTATACTGCTTTGATGATGGGTGCACCAAAGTCTCACAAATCACCACTAAAGAACTTACTCATGCAACCAAATACCACCTGTACCCCAATAACCTATGGAAAAAAAAGAATTAGAGGGTAGTTTGTTCTAAATCTCAGCCTAAACACTATCTACTAAATAGACTCTTTATAAATTATAAAATATTCCATATGTAAAAATTATAATTCAAATACTATATTTGAAAATTAGGATTCACTGCTTAATATATAACTTGCCAATGAAAGTTTCATGAAACCTAGAGCCCTTTGGGGAAATCTTTTTAATTGGCAATATCCATTTATTAGAGGTGGACTGGTTTTTCAACCCCATTAGCTGAATGAGGTTATGTGGAAATACTTGACAACATTTTTAACTTTTTATCCCAAGACATTATCAAAGTGTTATCACAATATTAAATCTGGTACTCACTGTGTGTGGCAAGACTTGGGAAAGGAACAACTGTCCCTTACTGGATAAAATGGCATCTAAAATTTTCTTTATTGTAGATATGCAATATTCAATCAGATTAATTTTTAATTTTGTAATTTATTAAACAGCAAATCTTAAAAATTGATTTTCTTGCTCACAATAGTGAACATGTAAAAATGTCAGAATCATTGATCAAACAGCCATAATTACAGACGAGTATAACTTCTCCTTTAAGTCTAAATAATTTCAGGTTGAGTAATTAATGTTTGGATAATAGAAAACCCCCTAACCACTCAGACACCAGAAAGTAAGGGCAACCATAGTTTTAGAAAATTTTGATTAAAAGGCATAATTTTTCTGCTTCACCTTATTTGGCCTCATTTCCATCGCAATGCTCAAAAATACAAAATGAAGCAAAAGTATAGCTGCTTGGAGTCGCAAATTAGGCTTTTTCTCAACAGCGTACCAAAGATTGCTATGTAGCAGAAAGGGTTCTACAAGCAACTTACCATATGTTCTGCATTGTCACAGCTGAGCTTTCTTCCTCCATATACGCACTAGGAATGAGGAAGACGTGTTTATATCTTCAAGTGGAAAATTGTTACTTCTTATCAGATAAAGCAAAACACCAAATAAGAATAAGAACAAAAAATATTCCTCTCCCACAAACATATCATCCAATTCATAAATCTGCCATCAGTGGATGAGAAAGTACAACAAACAAAGAAGAACCAACCCAGAGGGGTGGTTTAATTAAGAATAATTAAAGCATATGCATATCAAAACATCATGTTGTACATCATAAATACATACAATTTTAATCTGTCAATTTCAAAATAAAATTTTTTAAAAAGGAATTAAGACCTTTTCTTCATACAGAGATGGTGTTAATGATGTTTTATCAGAAGTGCTAGCCACACAAGGATTCTATGTCAATGCAGTCCTACTCTCTAGTCTCTGGTTCCCACTGAGATCCACAGTACATATTTATAGGACGACAGGCCTGAGTCACAACCAGAGTATCCAATTTCAGAAAAATAAAAGAAAAAAAAAATGCCACAGCCAACATCAGTAACTAGCTAGTTGGATATGGAGCATGGGAGGAAGCATCTTCTATTAGGAGAGAGAGAAACCAATGCTGAGATCAAGAGTAGCCATAGAAAGGAAAACCAACCATTGAAGGAGATTTCTTAAAGTTCAAGCCAAAATAGAAAATGTTTTTGAAAGAAATATGTGCCCATTTTTAAATCTGTAAAATTATCGCCCATTTGTAAGTTAGATATTTTGGTAATGAAGCACCATACCTATTCCCAAAAAAGATACATAATTTATTTTCATTCTGACTACATTTTCCTGAAACCAAAGATTTCTGTACAGAATATAAATGAAAAAATTGGGTGGGGTAGTCTTTATGTAAAATATTGCTTAATTATTATTTACCCATAGCCTTCTGCTTCTCACATATTTCAACTATATAGTAGTACTCTTTGTTTCAGAACCAGGATTTTGTCAACAACACAAATGACCAGTCTCAAGAAGACCTGACACAGATGGTAGGATGCCCCCACCAGAGCAGACAGGACAGAGGAGAGGCTGTTAGGAAAGGCTAGTAACAAACTAAAGGAAGAATAGTGTGGGAGTGGGGGGAAGCTAAGGCAGACAGGTGTCAAGTATTCCAGATGTCCAGAAGTAGGTGACAGGGAGATAGCCCTGCAGTTGAATAGAGTTCATTATCTGGTGACTCTGATGGCAGACAATAAGCAGAGATCAAATCAATCAGACAGACAGCTGGAGAATCAGGAACAAGCCCACAAGCAGAGCTGACTCAAGGCTGTCTATGAACTCTGGACCCAGATAGGCTAACATTTCCACCAATACAGCAAACTTTTCCAAAAGCTAAGGATGGGAAACAACATGATATCAGAATAAGGAGTTTCTAAATATCCAGATTGAAAAAATGTGTCATCAAGGAATCAGAAGTATATTGTATTTGAGAGAATGACACAATGAACTCTAGCTAGTCTGTCTTCACTTGTAAAATTCCTATCAATCTGAAACTTCATCAAACCAGAAAAAGCAGTACCAAATATTAATTGGAAGCAAAAGCATCAAAATATCAGTGGTATTATTAAATAGCCAACATATTTCTTTTTCTATCAAGATTAATAATATATTAATTCAGGAGGTAGATTTAACATTTCTATAGTTTGAGAGTTAAGTTTGGTTGAGAAATAAGTGACTATTCTGTAATTTTCTCAGACAGTAGGAAAATTGTTTTAACAAGCTGAACAGTTGTGGGGAAGTGGAATATCAACAAAGATGCATGACCCAAATGACTTTTCCAGTCACCTTAAACTTAACTCATCAAATGTTTCTTGGAAAAGTCTTAATAGTTACCATAGTACAGACATGACTGTCTTATCCTGAGTTTTGCTAAAAGCAAAGTCTGAAACAAATGCTAATATGTGAGAAGTTATTTTGGGAATGTGATTTGAAAGAGCAGAAATGAGTGGCAGATAAATGGAAGGGAGGAAAGCCAATACAAAGATGACTTACTGAGTTGGGTCGTTTGGTCCTAAAGGGCCTTTTGAGGATCTTTATGAAATATGTGTTCAAACCATCTGTACAGGGTAAGAAACGAGAAGCATTTGTCTACAAGCTCCTCTTCCTGATTGGCCCAGACCCCCCAACATGCGGTTTGTACATGTTTCAGTACCAGGAAATTTCCAGCAGGTGTCCTATATAGCATCAACGAAGCCCCAAACAGAAAGCAAGAGAGGTGCTTCTGGGTGAACTGTGTGAAGCCGGAGAAGTCTGCCTGACATTGGTTGCTACAATAACTGAAGTAAGAGGTAAGAGTGAGATTATGAGAAATGGTGCACATGAGGTGTCTAATACAATGTCTAAAGGATAATCTCTAAGCAGAAAATAGTTTCAGGAAACTTAGATGCAGGTACATATTTGCTCAAATAAGAGAAAAAAAGGAAAAGTCTATACTAGGTTATAAGTAGGATTTAACTGGAAGTGTAGGCCTGTATTTTTCCTTTAGGCTCACCAACCACTAATCTTCAACCAGCAGCAGCAAGACAGACTTACTAGAATCAGGCCTTCAGCAGCCGGAGGAATGAGTGTAGGACTAATGAGTTTTTATTCAAACCAAGTGGCAGTGATATGTAGTGTATGACTTTGGCAGTCCTGGGAACTCTTAATATTGAAGGCATCACCCCACGTCATTTGAAACAACAACAACAACAAAATACACCTACTTACCACAATAAAATGTATCTATAATATTTTAAGAGTTGAGTGGAATTGCATTTGACTATACAGCGCTGTTATACTTTATATATTAATTTACATTTTCATTTTCATTCTACAGGATTTTAAATTTTTAAGCTTTTTTTTTCTATTTCCAAGTACATGTATAGGCTCTAGGACTGGTAACTTTTTTGTTTTACTATTAGCTTTGTTTTGTTTTTCTAAGTGACATATTTTACAATCTGCAATAAGGTATTTTAATTTAATATGATGAAAGAGATTTAACAGATAAACAAGGACTCTGAGAAACTTACAAGTACTGTAATGGATTTATTGGATAAAAAAAGGACTCTGAGAAATTTACTTGATCAAGGCACAGTAAATAGATCAGATGCTATGAGTGAATAAATTGCTTGGAAAGAATTGGTTAGCATTTAGAGCTGAGTATTTACTCATTCAACACACAGTAAATATCCAGTCTGTGTTAATACTGTGCTTGAAATTAGTAATGTAGCAATGAACGCAAAAGACATGGTCTTTTTATGACAAATTTTTCAATGTAGCCACGCAGATACCGAGAAAAATATAATCTATTACTTAATTGCATCCAATATTCCTTGTTAAGATTATTGTATCTCCAGAGTTCTTACTCACCTGATGAAATAGCACTTACTAACTTCAACAAACAGAGGGATTAGCACTTGAAATGTAAAGAGCATGAAGCTTTCATACTTCTTATCAATATTGTGAAAAAGTATGTCCATTACATGCGTAATCAGTGAAGTGTATTCCAGACTAGGGTTTGATCCTAGTTTAGGAGCATTTACCTGGTATGACGTTAGAAAGTTACCTAGCCATCTTGAATTTTCCTTTCTTCATCTGTAAAGTAGGTGTAATAGTAATACCTATTCAGGTAATTTTTTGTAAGAACACCTAACATAATGTAAATGAAGGGCTTTGTGTATTAGCATAGGTACTCAGTGTGTAGTTGCTGCTGCTGTTGTTTCTATTTCTACAGATGAAGATAATTCAGCAGGTTCCAAGAAAGGTGAAATACAAAAGATTGCTTAAAGGGCATTTGAAACTATCCAAGTGAATGAAGCTTCTGTAGAATTATCACAGAAACTCACAATTCTCTCCTTCTGGGATGCCATGACACTTGACGTAGAAGAGGAATGTTATTAATCTCAACCATTCAAAAGCCAAGCAGCGATAATACCACTTTGTCAATCTCTTTTAGGAAAATAAAGCAAAATATTTGCACAAAATTAGTTATTACAATGTTATTTAGAATATTGAAGGGGTTGCAAGCAGCCAAGATATCCAACAACAGGACATATTTAGGCAAATTATGCCATATCTATTTGTTAGATAATCTAATTTGGTACTTTAAAAATTCTAAGTTGTAATGTGGAAGAATTTCTGAAATATCAAGGGAAAATAAATATGTAATATTGTGATTACCACTGTGTAAAAATACACAGGAAGAAAAACTTAAGAAGGGTCCACATCAAAATGATACCGGATGTGTTACAGCGATGTTATAATATAACTTTTTTCCTTGTTTTCTGCCATTCTCTAATGTCTCTGTTATTTCTGTACTTAAGACAATAAAATCAAAATTTACAAAAAATATAGCACCTGCACATCTTCATCCTAACATTAAAGTTCAGCAGCCTGCAAGAGGGCTGAAGAACCTTCTGAATATTTGAGAAACTAAAGAGGATGGTAATTATCTCTAACATCACTTTATCATGGTTATTGTGACTTCACTGTGTGGATTATACTAATGCCAATAAGTAAACTGGGCTGGAAAAAATCAGGTTAACTATACAATGTAGAGATGTACTCAGTCTCCAGTAAGATTTCCATGCACACTGAGTCCTTATTACCAGAAGTGCAACTGATTTTCCAGTACTCTGAAGATTAATTTGACTTCAGTTCACATTTTATTAATTATTAATTGACTGATAATATTCCTGCCAAATTTGTCTAATGAAATTCACCCTCAAAGAGAAAAGCAGAGATCTCTGAACTGGTCTCTTTCTACTCTGCTGGAAATTCATTTTTTCTCTGAGTTAAGTAGGGTGGCAAGAAGAGGATGAGGGAAGCAAACTCAGAGCAATTTGGAGCTGAAGGTGCCCAGCTGAGCAGATTTGAAAACCAAATGCATTTGTTAATTTCCAAAGTGATTTTAAGAGCAGGATCTTGGAAGGACTGCCAAATAAAATTAGTCATTTAAAATGATAAAGCAAATTTTAAAATCACAATGGAGAGCTGTAAGTTCAAAGAGAATATTTTAATATCACACGTATCTTAACTTGAAGCTCAACAGTTCACCTATGGATGGCTTCTCCCATCATTTCTTATGGTTACAGGTTCAGATCAAGGGGTATATGTTTGCGTGCCAAGGAGTGGGGAGGAACATGGAAAGGGAGAGACAGGGAGAGAGAAAGGGTAGAGAGAGAAGAAAAAGAAGAGAAGAAAGATTGAGATAATCCATAGTTAATATCATCCTAAAAAAGGAAGTTTTCATCTTTGTGTGTGTGTGCATATGAATCAATATGTAAACTTATAATGCTTTATCAAAGGATTAATTATAAATACCAGTAATTTGCAATAAACAATGCAGAAAACAGAAAGTAGTAATAATTAATTTCTAATTTTGATCAATGAAGGCAACTGGAAAATGCAAATATGAAATTGTTCTGTAGCTATAACATAATTAAGAATAGATTACTGCATATTTGCTGTCCTTTGCAGATATAAAATCCTTAAAAGTAAAAATAACTTCTAAAGGGCAGTAGGGTACTACAGACAATATGAATTCTTAGTGCTCATGAAAAATTACCTATTCAGTTAGCCAAAAAATATGTATTAAGTTACTTTATGCCAAGCATGCTGTGGATGTCAAGAATTTCTGTCCTTACAGATATGGTTCCTACCCTCCTAGAGCTTTCAGTCTGGTGGGAGACAGATATTATATATACATTTAAAAGATCATTTCAAACTACAATGGGTGGGTGGAGAAACACACAGAAATATAAAATATATAACAGGTGGATTTTTCATCACCTGGTGCATCAGAGAAGGATTATCTGAGTCAGTTTGATTTGAGATATGAAGGACTAGCAGAAGTCAATGAGGCAAAGGAAGAGAAAAGAACATGGAGATGGTAGACGCAGAGATTCTGTGCCTAGATGGAACTCAGCTGTAAAAGATGCCTAATAAAAGTATGTGACGTGAGAGTTGAGTTTGTGTTAAAATGAGCTGTTTTTAAAGAAAAAATAAAACATAGCTTATTTCTTCCCATCCTGATACAAGGAAAGGACGGCCAAGGTTGTTCGTCCAAAGGGGTAAGTAGTCATTTTATCTCCACCTTCTTTCCCCTTCCCAATTCCCCACTATTCCACCCCTCTTCTGATCCCCTACCCTCCAACATTCACCCAAGCAGGTCATTTATGTGGTATTAGACTGGCTTGTTCCAGAAAAGGAGAGGAGGAGGGAAATTCTTGCCATGAAGAGGGAGATGCAGTCTGATCCAATGCAGGAAGGCAGGCATACCCGAGACTAAGAGAAGGGATGAGGTTAGAGGTAGAGCTGAGGGGTGGGAAGGGGTGCACTGTGTAGGAGAATCCCAGGTCTCAATCGTTCAGAGTAGGATGCCTATGGAAGGTGGACTATATGAACCTTGAGCTGGAGAACCAATGTCAGAGTTCCTGTAGGTGTGACCAAGCATGAATGCTATAGGGTTGGGAGCAGACAGTGAGGGCTGCCCATGCAGCCCTGAGAATGGTCTTCACTACATCATACCTAGCACTGCAGTAAAAGCTTTATTGGAATCATCTTAACTGATACTTACAAGTACCAGTAAATTAAGACTATTTTAAGAAATAAGTAATTTGCTTCATAACCCATAGCTTGTAAAGTCAGTATTTGAGCTCTGACAGTCTGACTGTGGCTTTCCTAACCTAACTCCACTGAGACTGAATTTCCCATACCCAAAGTTGCTGGGTCTTGTGGCAGTCAATTTGTTCATAGAAATAAAGGTGTTCTTATACTCAAATGTTGTGGCAAAGAATCCACACCAGCTTCATTTGCAAAGCTTATTCTGTAGAATGAATAGGAAAGGGGCAACGATACTTGTTAGAAAATCAGAACAAAACTAAAAGTCCAGGAGAGATCAGTAGCTTGGTCTAAACTTAGTAAACCTAAGGAAATTAACTCTGCAGCCCACGTGATATGGTCAGATTTTAGAAACATTAAGGAAGGAAAATCATAAAATGTGGGTGATGGTTGATTATAGGGTGTCAAGGAGAAGCAAGTGTCAGAGATGATATCCATCTTTCTGGCTTTCTCTACTCCAAATTTCCTTCTGTATTAAGATATATGCTCTGGGACTTAAAGGAAGTGTCTGGGCAGGAGATACAAATTTGGAAGCCAACTATACGTGATGGATTCTACTTCATACTTTAAAGGTTCTTCCCAACTATAAAAATGTAATAGAGCAATTTTTATAAAAATATAATTGCAAAAAACCTTCTGATGAAAGTAACAAAATAACAGATCATATAGCTCTAAACCTAATTTTCAGGCAAGAGTATGGAAATATCTTCTTTTATACTAGAAATATCTATGTATTTTTCAATGCCAAGATTGGAAGTGGAACTGAATGACTCATCACCAAAGTGGGCCAATTGTCTGCAAACTGATGGGAAAATATCAGTATGGTCATGCACCCAGATATAGTCAGCATCAGAAATCATTTTAACTGTATGAGTCATATTATTTTCCTAAAAGCAAAAAAGACCTATCTTCTCATATGTCTCTTAAGATAGGATACTTCCTGTGGTTGATAGAATTAAATTATTTATCATAATATTAATGCTCTTCCAAAATAATTTATCCAGCAATCAATGCTGTCTACCAATATTAAGAACAGACTGTCACCTCCCTGATAGACTATCTGGAAACTCAGAAGATTCTCTGCCACATTACTTCTATTTCACGTTATCTCTCTTTCTTTCTCCTTCATTTTACCAATAAGTTTTTAGAAAGAGGTTTGTTACACACTGCCTCTATATTTTGATTTTATACTCACATCAACTATTTTAAATGGAGCTCACCTAACCCAGACACCCAGCATGAAAACCAGCATGAGTTTTTAAAGGAGTTTTAAATGAAAGTTTTTAAAGTTTTTAAAGGAGTTTTAAATGAAAAATTCAGCATGAGCTTTTAAAGGTGGAAGAGTTTTTGTGATAAGTAAATAAATAAATACAAGAGACTGAGAAAAGGATCAAAGACATGTATAGTCATATGATAATCATCTGCCAACTTTCCAAATCAGAAATCAAGATAAAGGAGTAGTTCCATGAAATTCTTCCAGAACAAGTGACTATGTTTTGCATATTATAGCTAATTAGCAGATCCACTACTCACTCCTGGTACAAATTGTTCAGAGATACCTATTTTACTTGAATACTACAGAGGCAAACACATTAAAGGCAAAACACTTTAAAAACACACATTATGGTGTACATTTGGGAATTGGAAGATATGTATTACTCATGACCCCATCTCTGCCCAAATACAGAGTGGCTATCACTAATCAGTTCCTGCACCTTTTCCCTCAGATACTGGATATAGATTAAACATCCTGAGCACAGCACTGTAGACAGCTGCCACTCGCTGATCAGATATGGAATGTGTGAGTAAACTCACTTGCCATCTCTGGAAATGTGGAAAACCACTGAAGATGTTTGCTCTAAACTACATACTGCCACTTAACAGTAGGATATTTTTTGACAAGTTACACAACCTCTCCGAGGTTTTTCCTGCTTCATAAGATTGTTGTGAGAAACAAATTAAATAATCTTTGTGAAAATGTTTTGTAAACAGTTTAAAGTGTGGTATAAAATTATTTCTTATCACTTTCAGCTAAAGCTATACAACAAAGAGGTATATAAGGCAGTCAAATTTAAATAACAAAAACCCTGAAGTGCTATTGTCACTCATTTCTGGGTGGTACTTATCTGTCTCTTTTTTTATATAAACGTACCAACAAACACACACAATGAAAACAGCTCATATTCTGTATTTTATTTAAGGTACCTGGGATACATTCTTTTTATTTGAAAATACATATTCTAAAATGTGGTTCCACCTGAGATGTCAGAGTTTCTGAGAGCCATCTGGGGGCTTGATGTGTTATGAACGTTCCTTTCACACTGTTTTGGTTTTTTTTCATATTTCCATTTATGTGATTGACCATGTGTGCACTTAAGTAAACAAATCTTTTTGCAAGTGTGTTTCTTGATTGGTGTATGTGAGCTCAAAAGGAAAAGGTACTGAGTAAATAGGCACCTTAGCTCAAGAAGGAATCAAGAAGAAAAATCTCTGCTTTGAAGAGATAAAGCCTATAATCAGAGTTATCCAGGCAAAGGCATTACCTATGGGAGGCTGCTCTACTTTGTACTCACGTAGTACCTTTCATCCAGAAAGCTCAAATCACATACTATTTATTAAGCCCCTTCATGTACACGAACCTCATTGATCCTCTAGGTAGGGTTATAAAAGCACATTATGGACCTCACTATGTGGATATGAAAACTAAGGCACTTGGAAGTGAAGTTCCTCATCAAAATGCAAAAATGTAAACAAATGAAAAAAGTTAAGAATATAAGGATAATTATGGGTGTCATTGACTTTCTTGAGTGTGAGCCCTGATTTTTAGCTATTTATTTCCATTAAACTGCAAATACTTGCTGCAGCAGCGAAACATGCAACAGAGAATCTCCATGGGTAGGGGATACCTTTTATTAAAACAATCTGTCACCTAAAATACTCCTTCCCCTTGTTTTCATCCAAATGAGAGCACATAAAATGCCTAAAACTCTCACTCACGGAGTAAAGTCTTCCAGACCCTTCACAAAAACCCCAAGTTTACATTTATTTGTTTATATGAGCATGGAGGTAAAACAAGGACAAATGTCCACAAAACACACTCTAGTCAAATCGCAATTCATTCTTCTGGCATAATAAGCTTAAAAACCCAGTAGGTGCATTAAATCAAAACACAAACCAAGCAAGCACTGTGGTGGCTATATGTCAAACCTTTCCCACCTCAGAACTCTGCTTCTTTTGTTTCCCAAAACATTTCTGACACCTTCAATCAAATTGATATAGCTATTCTTCTTTCATAGCAAACAAGATCTATAACACTACATACTCCTATTCCTAAGCAAGAAGGAGACAAAAACATGTCTTCCTTCCTCTGGAAACTGTTAACAGAAGATAAATATAACCCCCCTCAATAATTCTTATCTCTCTTGGTCAAAGCCTAAAGGTCTCAGTGCTGCAAGCTGGATGATAATAAACTTTTGAGAAGAAAAGGGAATTCAAAATTAAGATTATTTCATCTCAACACTGTTGTCTTGAAGAGAAATTCATGTTTTCCCCCCATTTAGACTCCTATTGTGATCAATAACCTGAATGACAAATCCCTGAGCTAATTGTCTGTTCCTTGCACTTTAAAATCAGGGTGTATTAGAGTTTCTCATAAACATTTTATAAATCATTCTTTTTTTTTTCTCTTTCTACATACATGATTTATAAAATAAACAACAAAAAAGCACATTTATAAAACAGACCACAAAGCCTGTTGATCCACACCAGGCAATTTTTCTTGTGATACCATTTCCAATTCTGCTGAAATGCTTTTTGACAAGATTTATAAAGTTTTCATAAATAATATATATGCAAAATAAAATTAAATATCAACAACAACAACAAAAACCCTGAAGTGCTATTGTCACTCATTTCTGGGTGGTACTTGTCTGTCTCTTTTTTTATATAAACATACCAACACACACACAATGAAAACAGCTCATATCCCAGAGAGCAGCCTCCACCAAATGAAAAATAACACTACAATCACACACACACACACACACACGCACACACATACACACACACACACATACACACGCACCCCTGGAAAAAAAATACAAGTCAAAAAAATATATAAAGTACATCTTTGGAACAAAATCTACTTATGTGAAAATGCTTTTCAAATTAAGTTAATGTATTTTAACAATAAGATGGGATGTTTGGCTTTAAGAATGTTGCTTCCAGAAATTAATAAAAGCCAGAAAGTTGATTTTGGATTAGAAGATTCACCTGAATGAGCAAATGAAACTGTAGCAAACAGCTTTTTCCGCTCAAATTTCAGATCTTAATTTTATAGACATAGCTGAAAGAAAGGCAAAAATGGAAGGGAAAAAACTAAACTCAATCTATTTCTAGCAATTCCTATGAGTTGGTTTATTTCTTTACCTGGATTTATCCACTCTTACTTGTTTCTACCTAGTTATGACTCAGCACCCTGTACTCTCCATACCTTAGCACCAAGGAAGTTAAAAGTTTAGTTCTTTAAATATCAAAACTAGAAATTATGTGCTTTAGCATGAATATGTTTTTGTACACTTGCACAGCCTTCTGTTTGGGAGACAGGTACATAGGTCAAGATTGGAGATCACAGGTTACTATCCATCTGGAAGTAGCAGGACTACTTAGAAATACACAAGTAAAGCCACCCATGGTCAAATGAAAGTTATGTGATGGGTAAACCAAGGTCTCCTTAACCCTCTAGGATTATAAGGATAAAGCTTGCACATATATAAATGTTAAACCATGTCCCCACTTCAGAAAAAAAAAATGGAAATCACATGGCTTGAGTTTCTTTAAAAAGAGAAAAAAAGTGAAGATATGTCAAGTCCTGTAGTCCAATTTCAGTGTATCAAGTCAATCTGTCTGAAAAGGAAGTATTCAGGAGACAGTGATCTCTTTGTGAATTACTAAAAACTTTTATTCTTTACACTGTGTCCATTTACCTTTTAATGCTTAATGCTTATTACCCAGCCTATACAAAGGGTAAAATCCTATTTTCTCTATTGTTACAAGTTTTTAAATAAAATATTACATTAGTGAAGATAATGGAATGAAGACACAAAAATTAAACTTTAGAGTTGTACAGCAATTTATTTACTTGGTGTATGTTTTATTTGCTGGTACATGTTTTCTTTAAAATTGTTTCGTTTTCTACTAAATACCTACGCATCCATTATCAGACTTTCAACACCTGAATTCACTCTCCTCTCAGCTGTGGAACTTGCTTTCTATTTTGTTGAAGGAATTAAGGCAATTTAAAAAGACCTTCCACAAGGTTTCACCACTGGATTTCAAACACACACATACTTGGACCTTTACCTGTTTTTCTTTACTTCCTGTTTTTACATGAACTTTCTACACATAACTTCTCTTTTGATGCACTAGATACCACTCCCTCTCTGTTATTCAAAAATATTGTACCAGCAGTGGTTTCTCCCCCGATCATGTATTAACCCTCTCCAGTAGAGAATTCCAATTAACACACACACCAAAAAAAACCAAAAAAACCCTCTGTTCTATCTCTGTTAGTCAGGATTCTCCAGAGAAACAGAACCAAAGCTGGGGAGGGGAGAGAGAGAGAGAGAGACATAGACAGACAGAAGAATTAGCTCACACAATTATGGAGGCTGAGAAGTCCCATCTTCAGTCAGCAAGCTGGAGACCTAGGAGAACTGATGACTGGTGATATAGCTCAGTCTGAGACTGAAGGCCTGAGAAGCAGAACAAATGGGTATGCTCTGGCTCAAGTCCTAAGGCAGAAAAAGACCATGTTCCAGCTCAAAGATAGTCAGTCAGGCAGAGAGAAAACAAATTTTCTATTACTTAGCCTTTTTGTTCTATTTAGGCCTTCAACAGATTGAGTGAGGCCCACACACATCAGGGAGGGCAATCTGCTTTTCTTAGTCCACCAATTCCAGTGTTAATTTCATCCAGAAAAACCCTCACAGACACACCCAGAATAATGTTGAAACAAGTATCTGGGCACCCCATGGCTCAGTCAGGTGGACACATAAAATTAACTATCATGGTGTCCCATCTGAAATAAAATAAAATAAAGTCACCTGTGACCTCTGCATCCCCTGCAGCTACTTTTACATTTCACTCTATCTTTTTTAGCAAAATTTCTGTAAAGATTTGTGGATCTCTTTTATGTCCAATCTTTCTCCTCCTGTTCTTCTCTAAAGCCCATCCATTCAGCAGGCCAATATAAAATGCCAAACTCCCTCAAACCCCTTACTCTGTTTAATTTACCTTCATAGAAATTATCCCTATCTGACATATTTACCAGTTTTTTGCCACCATGCTAGAATTTAATACACATGATGAATGCTCAATGTTTTCAATGAATAAATGAATAAATATTAAAAGCGTATAGAGGTGCTCATGCATATATTACAGCACATAGTTAATTTATAGCACATGGTAGGTGCTCAATGTTTTAAATGAATGAAAATAGAAACTCTTGAACAAGCACTCATTTTTTACTTGTATGTTTACTCCTAAAATAAGCCAAAGAAGACTAGAGCGCTGCTACAGGTTCAAAAATGACAGGTGTGAGACATCTCTGATTGATAGTGCTTGAAGCAGTAAAAGGTTTAAAGCTATTCCAATTCACCAAGAAATTCAAGGGATCATTAGAATCCAGAGAAAGCAACATTTTTTTCCTCTCTGAAACTCAGGCACGGGAAAAAAAAACATACTAAAGTTGAAACAGAAGATGTGTGGAAATTGTTTTAAACTTTATCTCCCTCTAAATTCTCCAACAATCTAACTGTTCACAATGTAATCAACCGATGATGTCTCACATCAAACATTGTAGAGAATATAGATGCAAACAGAGAATCTACCTCACCTTCCCATTGCTACATTCACAATTTGCAAAGGTATCTGTCCACCTGTTTCCCGTCTGTCTGTTCCTAAGAACAACATGCACGCGTGAGCTTTGGATTTCATTTTCTCTTGCCTTCTTAAGAACTTTACTCCTTGTCTTCTCTGCATCATCAATTCAGTACTCTCTTTTCATTTATTTGCATCAACATACCAGCATTTTCCTAAAACTCATCTTAAACAACATATCAAAGAAAACAAAACAATGACAATGCAACAACAGTGACAATGAAAAATTTTTCATTGTGTCAATATATCATAATTTATTTCTTCATTTTGGTGTCAGTGAACATTTTGGGCCATTTCTAGATGTTGTTTCTTTTTAATTTTTTTTTATTTTTTTAAATCTGCCTGGTAAAATTTGGATTTCCCCTCCAAATCTCATGTTGAGATGTGGTCCCCAGTGTTGGACATGGGGCTTTGTGGGAGATATTTGGATTATGGGGGCAGATCCCTCATGGCTTGGTAATGTTGTGACAATTGTGAGTTATCATAAGATCTGGTTGTTTAAGGGTACATGGCACCTTCCCCACCCACTTTCTCTCTCTCTCTCTCTGGCTCCCACCGTCACTATGTAATATATGAGGACCACTTTGTCTTCTGCCATGATTGTAAGCTTTCTGAGGCCTCACCAGAAGCCAAGCAGATGCTGGTGCCATGCTTCGGTGAGCCAATGAAACCTCTCTTCTTATAATTTATCCAGCCTTATGTGTTTCTTTATAGCATGCAAGAATGGCTTCATACAGAAAATTGGTATGGAAGAGTAGGGCATTGCTATAAAAATACCTGAAAATGTGGAAGCAACTTTGGAACAGAGTAACAGGGAGATGGTTTGAACTATTCAGAGGGCTTAGTGGAAGATAGAAAAATGAGGAAAACTTTGAAATTTTTTAGAGACTAGTTAAGTGGTTGTTACCAAAGTGCTCATAGTGATATGGACAGTGAAGTCCAGGATGATGAAGTCTCAGATGGAAATGAGGAACTTACTGAGAACTGAAGCAAACGTTATGCATGTTATGCCTTAGCAAAGAGCTTGGCTGCATTCTATCTGTGCCCTAGGTATCTTTGGAAAATTGAACTTAAGAGTAATGACTTGGGGTACCTGGTGGAACAAATTTCTAAGCAGCAAAGCATCCAAGAGGTGGCCAATTGCTTCTAACAACATAAGCTCAAATGTGGGAGCAATGAGATGACTTGAATTTGGAAGTTACATTTAAAGAAGAAGCAGAGCATAAAAGTTTAATAAATCTGCTGCCTAGCCATGTGGCAGAGAAAGAAACATCATTTTCAGGAAAGGAATACAAGCAGGCTGTGGAGAAACAACTTGCTAGAGAGATGTGCATGACTAAAAAAAGAGCTAGGTGTTGATCACCAAGATAATGGGAAAAAGATCTCAAAGACATTTCAAAGATTTCTGAGGCAGCCCCTTCCATCACAAGCCCAGAGGCCTAGGGAGAAAAATGGTTTCATGGGCCAGGCCTGAGTACCAAAGCCCTGTGCCACCTTGGGCGGTTACCCCCGATATCCCCACTGCTCCAGCTCCGGCTGTGGCTCAAAGGGCCCTGTTCAGACCACTGCTCCAGAGGGTGCAAGTCATAAGCCTGGGCAGTTTATATGTGGTGTTAAGACTATGGATGCACAAAATGTAAGAGTGAAGGAGGCTTGGCAACCTCCACCTAGATTTCAGAGAATGTATGAGAAAGCCTGGGTACTCAGACAAAAGCCTGCTGCAGTGGTGGAGCCATCACAGAGAACCTCTACTAGGGCATTACTAATGGGAAATATGGGGTTGGATACCCCACTCTCCTCCAGACTCCCAAAATGGTAGATCTAATGGCAGCTTGCACCATGCACCTGGAAAACCCACAGGCACTCAATTCCAACCCATGATAAGAGTAGCCATAGGAGATAAATCCTGCAAAGCAACAGGGACAGAACTGCTCGAGGCTTTGGGAGCCCACCCCTTGCACTGGATTCAGGACAGGTGAATGGGTGTCCTGAATTCATTGTGCCCTGGATTTAGAACAGAAAGTCAAAGGATATCATTTTGGAGTTTTAAGATTTGATGACTTCCCTGCAGGGTTTCAGACTTGCATGGGGCCTATAGCCCCTTTCTTTTGTCCAATTTATCCCTTTTGGAATGGGAATGTTTATCCAATGCCTGTACCCACATTGTATCTTGGGAGTAAATAACTTGTTTTGATTTTACAGGCTCATAGGTGGAAATGACTCATCTCCAGATGAGACTTTGTACTTGGACTTGGTCTTTGGGACTCTTGAGTTCACGCTGGAATGAGTTAAGACTTTGGAGGACTATTGGGAAGGCATGGTTGTACTTTGCAATGTGAGAAGGACATGAGATGTGGTGGGCTGGAGTGAAATGATGTAGTTTGGTTGTCCCCTCCAAATCCCATGTTGAGATGGGGTCTCCAGTGTCAGAGGTGAGGCCTAGTGGAAAGTGTTCAGATCATGGGGGTAGATCCCTCATGTCTTGGTGCTGTCCTTGTGATGGTGAGCTCTGGTGAGATCTGGTTGTTTTAGGGTGTGTGGCACACCCTCACTCCCTCTTTCTCTTGCTCCTGCTCTAGCCATGTGATATGTCGGCTGCCCCTTTGTCTTCTGCCATGATTGTAAGCTTCCTGAGGCCTCACCACAAGCCAAGCAGATGCTGGTGCCATGCTTTCTGTAGAGCCTGCAAAACCATTAGCCAATTAAACCTCTTTTCTTAAAAATTGCCCAGTCTCAGGTATTTTTTCACAGCCATGCAAGAATGACCTAACACACTGCTATAAACATGTTATACATGTCTTCTGGTAAATGTGCACAAGAGTTTTTCTAGATCAATTACTTAGCAGTGATATTCCTGAGGCCTTGGTTGTAAACATCTTCCATTTTACAAGATAATACTAAAATATTTTCCTAAGTAATTATGCCAACTTGCCTTCCATAAGCAATGTGAATTGTTTCGTATTCTCACCAAAGTTTATGATTGTGTGATTTTCTAACCTTTGCCAATCTGCTGAGTATCAAAGGATTACTTATTATTTTAACTGACATTTTTATAATCATTGAGTATCTTTTGATAAGTTGATAAACAACTTACATTTATTTGTGAAATACACCTGATCATGTCTTTGGCTCTATTTTTCTGGATAATTCTTTGTCTTTTACTATTTATTTATTTTTTTTTTTTTTGAGATGGAGTTTCACTCTTGTTGCCCAGGCTGGAGTCTAATGGTGCAATCTCAGCTCACCGCAACCTCCGCCTCCTGGGTTCAAGCGATTCTCCTGCCTCAGCTTCCTGAGTAGCTGGGATTACAGGCATGTGCTACCACACCCAGCTAAATTTGTATTTTTAGTAAAGATGGGCTTTATCCATGTTGGTCAGACTGATCTCAAACTCCCAACCTCAGGTGATCTGCCTGCCTTGGCCTCCCAAGGTACTGGGATTACAGGCATGAGCCACCATGCCTGGCTGTCTTTTACTTATTCATCCTTTTAAGAGTTCTATATTTATTCTAGATACTAGTCATTTGTTGTTTATATGTGTTATTATACTTCCAGTTTGTGATTTGTCTCTTTTTTCCTATAACTCTTGATGAAGAAATTTTAATTAAATGTACTCAAGGTAATTAATATTTTGCTTTATGGACTGTACATTTGTATCATGTTTAAGAGACTTGGCAAATTGTGCCAGCTAAAAGCATAGTTTCTACTGTCAGACTGCTGGGGTTGGGTCCCAGCTCTGCCTCTCAGCAACTGTACAACCTTGGGGACTTAGCACTGTATGCTTCGGTTGCCTCATCTGTACAGTAGGAATAACTTGATGTATCAGGGTTTTGTAAAAATTAAATGTACTCAGATATTTAGCCTATCTAAATATCTAAATATATTTAGTACTGTACTGAATATTTTAAATACATAATAATTATTGGCTGTATTTACTTAATAAATCGCATTATTTTAAATTGAATGTATATGCAGCCAAAGCAGGTGCTTTTACAACATTTGATACATTAATCTCTTATTTATTAACTTTAATGGAGGTGGAGCCTAGTGGGAGGTCATTAACTGGAATGACTTTTCTAGGCATGTACAACTCATCCTCACTTAGACTCTCTCACACCTCATTGACTGTCCCTTCTTAGTTATCTCACAGACTCTAGCTCCTGTGACGTGACTTCAAAATGTTAAATTGCATTAGAGCTGAATTCTAGTCCCTCTTTTTCCTTTATACTCCAGGGACTGTAAATTGGGGTCAGATTACCTAGGCTCAAATTTTGACTTTTTTTATTGACTAAGTATGTAACTGAGCAAGTTATTTAACGTCTCTGTACCTCTATTCCCCATCAGTAAAATCAAAATAACATTTTCTATCTTCTATGGTGGTTATAAGCCATACAAGATAAAGTTAAAATGCAGTATTAAATTTAAAAATGTTTAGTAATTCATGTATTAAAAATTTTAAAACCATATATATCACTTGGAACACCTGACCTTCTGTAGGTGCTAAAAATAATATTTTTCCTAAAGGATTTCCACTAACCTATGACTTTGAAAGTAATCTAACTGAAGAATATACAGTCAGCCTTTCATATATATGGGTTCCACAGCCACAGATTTAGCCACCTACAGATAGAAAATATTTAGGAAAAAACATTATACAACAATAAAAAATACAGGTTTTAAAAAACAATACAGTAATAACTATTTACATCACCTTTACATTGCATTAGGTATTATAACTATATGTAATCTAAAGTATATGGAAGAATGTGCATAGATTATATGCAAATACTATGCCATTTTATAAAGTACCTTGAGCATTGGCAGATTGTGGTTTTTGCAGGAGGTCCTGGAACCAATTCCCTGTGGATACTGAGACATGGCTATACATTCAGTCCTGAAATCTCCCTAAGTGAATTAGTCAACTGTTTAGTTGGCTGCTTCATGTTTTGATGTGTAACAAGTATCTTATCCTTAGCATGACCAAAGCATAACTGTTGGCCCAATCCAAGTTTTTTTCTCCTCAGAAAAAATGGCACCACCACATATTCATTTTTCTCAAGCCAAAACTCATGTCACCCTTGACATATTTTCCTCCCACATCCAGCCTAACAAATTCTACCACAAAAAGTACATCAGGTTTAACCATTACTCCCTACTTTACTCCAATAAGAAACATCTTCTCTTATCTTGACCACCATTGCAAATGCTCAGCTGTTCTCTCTGATTCCATTCTTAACTCTGTTATGGGCTGTCCTTGATATGGATTGGTTCTGTGTCCCCACCCAAATCTCATCTCAAATTGTAATCTCCACATATCCTGGGAAGGTCCGGGTGGGAGGTGATTGGATCATGGGGGCAGTTTCCCTCATGCTGTTCTCAGGATAGTAAGTTCTCACGATATCTGATGGTTTAAAAGTGTTTGGCAGTTCCCTCTTCACTCCTTTTCTCTACTGCCGCCATGAGAAGATGTGCTTTGCTTCCCCTTTGCCTTCCACCATGATTGTAAGTTTCCTGAGGCCTCCCCAGCCATGCAGAACTGTGTGAGTCAATTAAATCTCTTTCCTTAATAAATTACCCAGTCTCAGGTAGTTATTTATGCCAGTGTGAAAATGGACTAATACAGTCCCCCATTCAGAAATTAGGACTATGCAATCCAATCCAATATAAATCCAATTACTAACTCCCAACTTGCTTAAAAGCATTATGTGGCTCTGCACAGCAGTCACAATAAAATTCAAACTCCCTCCCATTGAGTACAAGGCCTTAGGTGATCTAGTCCCACTTGTTTCCCTATGCTCTTTTTCTAACCTCAGTCTACCGTCATTCCACACCTTCAGTCCACGTGCCTTCTTTCTGGGTCTTAAACAGGTCAGCTTATCCTTTCCTCAGGGCATTTGCACTGCTGGCTTGGAATGACTTAACCCCAGGTTTTTGCATGGCTTCCTCCTGGTCTTCAGGTCCCAACTTGAGAAGTCACCTCATCCTTGACCACTCCAGTTACAATTGCCCCACCTCTAATCAACTATATTTTCTTCTCTTTTCTTTTTTATCAGTATTTCAAATTTTTATTTCTGTTTCTGTATGACATCTGACTCCTACTAGAAGTAAGCTTTTTGAGGTCAGTAACATAGTATAATTTTAATTATCCCTGGGACAGTGCCTGATAATCACATAGTCAGTTCCTAACAGTAATAATTGACTGACTGTAAAATACTGTTCTAAGGGCCTTGTATGCAGGGTTTTCCTGAAGTAGAAGAAACACAATGTCCACATATTACCCTTGAGATGGGGATATATAATTTATACTTTATAGATAAAAAACCTAGACAAAAAGAGTGGCAAAAGTAGAATTCAAAACTATTTCCTGTTTGGCATTTTATCCCCTATTGCTTAGTATATCATTAGACAAATAAATACTTGTTTTCATTTGGAGAGATGTGTAGAAACATCAAAGGAAAACATTCAAAAAATGCAAAAAAGAAAAAAGTCTAAAGATAACCATTTTTGGAGCCTCCCACACCATTAAATGAACTTCAGAAGGTCAGAATTGGGTATCAAAATTCACATCCTAATAGAATCTATAGAGAAAGTTGTTGCTACTTCCTGTGAAGTACGTCAGGATTCAATGGTTGTGGAAAATGCTGTAAAAATGTAAAGTTGTTCTTCACACCTTTGCTTAGCACTATTGTCTCTGTTTGTCAAGTTGCAGCCTACACAAGACCACAAATCTTTACACAATTCAAGCTTAGAGGAAAATAAATCTGATTCATCAGAGAAAAATAAGGGAGACTTTCAGGTAGAAAACCAAAATTCCAAGATCTCATCTGTTGTGTCCTGTGCATTCACATGGCAGAATTCCACAGGGTACTTGGTACTTATCGGCTGTAGGTCACTTACCTTTCCCGGACCCGCTTCTATCAGGAACACAAGTAACACAGGTAGCAGCTGCTATGCAGTAAAGTCCTGGAAAAGTAGGCCTCCAAAGTGCACACAGGGGCATTACTGCCCTGAAGGACAGAGATCTGGGTAGTTTCTTAAGGAATTAGTTTCATTTTTATACTGTGTTAAATGTTTTTAATAAAGTTTTATAAAAGTTTTAAAATCTTATAAATTATAATATGTAAAAACCACTTTCTTTTTTTTCCTTTTTTTTTTTTTTTTTTTTTTTGAGACAGAGTCTCTCTCTGTTGCCCAGGCTGGAGTGCAGTGGTGCAATCTCAGCTCACCACTACCTGTGCCTCCCCGGTTCAAGCAATTCTCCCGCCTCAGCCTCCCGAGTAGCTGGGACTACAGGTGTGCACCACCATGCCCAGCTAATTTTGTTGTATTTTTAGTGGATACGGAGTTTCACCATGTCAGCCTGGCTGGTCTCGAACTCCTGACCTTGTGATCCTCCCGCCTCGGCCTCCCAAAGTGCTGGGATTACAGGCGTGAGCCACTGCGCCTGGCCCAAAACCACTTTCTTAAACCCCTAGCTCTGATTATAAATCTAGAAGGCTACTAGACCTTCTAGGAAATGGAGCTGGGTGTATTGATTCTCTCACTGCTTTAAGTGACATTGGTTCCCAAGCTGTAGGGTAACTTAGCCCTTAGGTCTGTGGGTGCTAATGCCAGGAGTAGTGGGAGGCAGACTAGTGCAAGGGAAACAGGAGGCAAAATAGGGTAATGGAAAAAGTACATAGGTGTTGGCATCAGAGGGGTCTCTATCCGAAGCGTACCCTTCATAGCACCATGGCTCTGCCCCATTCCCTCAGATCCATTTGCTGTTTTGGTACACCTCTCCCCAGTGCTGATGTTTGCCTCCAACTTGCCCATACATATGACTCTTCTTCAGGCTGCCCTCAGGTAATTGGAGACCCTTGCCTCCAAGCACATAGCTTCCTGAGTATTTGGGAATTTACATTCTCCCTTCCCAATCCCTGAGACAACCTTTTGTTATCGAACAGATAGCTGTAATTTCTCATGCTTACTTTACCTTATGTAAAATGTAGATTTACCGAGTACCAAATGAATTCATAATTGACTGTTCCTCTGTCCCCTCCTTTCACATGTCAGATGTGGATTTAGAGGGCACCAATCAAAGCTTCACAAGACTGTAACCACTTGCCTCATTGCCTATCCTTACCACCTCCACCCTTTCCCCCTCTTTCCTATCCTGCTCACTTTTTCCCCTTTAGAGCAGTCCTCAAAACCCTGCTCAGAACAAAGCACAGGTCACAGAACCCACTGTAACTTGTGTTTTTCTTCTTCCTGGGTGCATCCTCAACCTTGGCGAAATAAACCTCAAAACCAATGCTTACCCTTTCTAAGTCTTAGGTTCTTCTTCTATAAAATGGAGAGAAAAAAATCCCACTGACTTTGCCAAGTAGTGATAATTATGTGATGTTTGTCAAATCAGAGACAGCTTAGTGTATTAGTTAAGAGCAAGAATGCTAGAGTCAGATTGCCTGGACTCCAAGCTCTACCTCTTACTAGTTGTATTAGTTGGGGCTCTCCAGAGAAACATAAGAGAGAAAGGAAGAGAACATGATTATAAGAAATTTGGCTGATAAAATTATGCAGGCTAAGTCCAAACCCAGGAGAGCCAATGGCATAAGTTGCAGTCCAAGTCTAAGTCCAAGAATCAGGAGAGCCAGTGATACAAGTTCCAGTCTAAGGCCAACTCTGAAACCAGCAGAACATCTATGTTCCAGCTCATTCAGGTAGAGAGAACAAATATATCCTTACTCAGCCTTTTATTCTATTCAGGCCTTTGCTGGATTAGATGAGGTCCATCTATGTTAGGGAGGGCAATTTTCTTTACTCAGTCCACCTATTAAAATATCGATCTCATCTACCAACATCCTTATAAACACTCAGAAATAATATCTCACCAAATATCTGGGCATCCCATGGCCCAGTCAAGTTGACACAAAACTGTGTAAACGTGGGGAATTAACCCAACCTCTGTGATTTTTATTAAAAAACTGCAGACAGAAGGTAGTTCTGGAAACCAAACAAATTCAAACATATAAAATGCCCATAATAGCCCTTGGCACTGACAAAAAAAAATGTTAGTAAAGTTGTATATCTGGCAGAGAATAGGAATTCAGAAAATATTAGGTCCCTTCCCCTTGGAAGTGGAAATGAACATGGTAAATACAAATTTTGAAACTACTCTCTTATAGACACTTTGAAGAGAATATAACCAGAAATTTTGTTTTCTTTGAGTACAAAATGAGAACAGAGTTTTTAATCTTAAGGTTGTACATAGTATTGAACTTAAGAGACACAGAATTTCAGGCAGTAAGCATAACTAGATATTGAAATGGAATATTGGGCAAGTTCTGAAATCTCCTATTTCTAGAAGTCTTTAAACTAGGAATTAACATTATGTGTCTGGAATAGCTTGAGTCTGATTTTGCCTAAAGGTAGGAAAGAGAAGCAAATTACAACCCTGCCTTCCTGCATGTTTCCTTCTGTTAATTTCATCTCTTCAGCTTCCTGAGAATCTGAGTAAAAATATTAGAGTTCTATTTTTCTAACCATGCTATTTCTTCTTCCTGGAATTAATATTTGTTAAAACAAGTAAGGAAATGTATTTTACCATTTTTTTTTTAATCAGAGGTTTACCCCTGCCTACCGCTTATGAATACAGCAAATAACACTTTAGGTTGCTTCTCCACCACTCACTATCACAGACACCTCCTGCAGGTGCTGTATCCTCTGCAACAATGTCCTTCAGGAGTTATAGAATAGTTTGGGTTCTTGCCAACCACTCTCAGGGTATCTATCCTGAGATATCTGAAAATGTCCTTAACTAAACCATACTTTTCCTTGATGTGCATATACTGATAACAATTTAAATACTTTTAAATTTTGAAACTGTAGTATTGCAAGGATATTAAGAAACTGGGCTTTCAATTTAAAGGGGTTTCTACTAGCAAATATGGGACAATTTGAAAATCAAAGTGGTGTATAATGAGAAAAACAAGTTACAGCCCATGAAATAAAATAGAAAATCATGAGTTTATAATTGACTTATAATTGATCCTTTAAAATAACCTTAAGTATTAATATCGCCAGTTTACACATGGGACACTGGAATGGTTCTTCTCTATCTCCCCACCCAAATTTTATGTTGAATTGTAATCCTCAGTGTTGGGGGAGGGGCCTGGTGAGAGGTGATTGAATCATGGGGGTGGACTTCCCCCTTGCTGTTTTTGTGATAGAGTTCTAGTGAGATCTTGTTGTTTGAATATGTGTAGCATTTCACCTTTGCTCTCTTCCTCCTGCTTCTGCCATGGAGACGTGCTTGCTTCCCCTCCATCTTCCACCATGATTGTACCCTTCCTGGGCTTCCCTAGAAGCAGAAGCCTGTACAGCCACAGAACTATGAGCCAATGAAATCTCTTTTCTTTATAAATCACCCAGTCTCATCCATGCCTTTATAGCAGTGCAAGAAAGAACTAATGCAGACACCAAGCTCAGAAAGTTGAAGTGATTTGTCCAACTCAGCTACCAACTAAGTCTTTTTTCTCTTCTATTTTTTATTTTTATTTTTATTTATTTATTTATTTTGAAACAGAGTCTTGTTCTGTCGCCAGGCTAGAGTGCAATGGCACGATCTTGGCTCCCTGCAACCTCTGACTCCCAGGTTCATGCGATTATTCTGTCTCAGCCTCCCAAGTAGCTGGGACTACAGGTGCGTGCCACCACATCCGGCTAACTTTTTGTATTTTTAGTAGAGACAGAGTTTCACCACGTTGGCCAGGATGTTCTCGGTCTCCTGATCTCGTGATCTGCCCACCTCAGCCTCCCAGAGTGCTGGGATTACAGGCGTGAGCCACCATGCCCAGTCTCTTCTTCTATTTTTTAACCATTTCAAATTCACAGAAAAAAATATAAATGTAGTACAAAAAACTAATTTCTTTCTGAACTTTCTGAAGGTAAGTAGATATGCTATCACATTCAAAAATTTTACAAGGGCCCTTTCTAACATAACGACAATAAAACACCAAAATCTGTGGTTCTATTAAGTAAGAAAAAGAAGCACCTTGCATATAACAAAAACTCAGCTAATATTTTCAAATTTCACCTAAACAAAAAATAGATTAAATGTAAATATATTTATCCCAAAGCTTAGGTATTATGAGTAATTATCCTAGGAAAAATGATGAAACAGTATCCTACAAAGACTTGTTCATTAATAAAGAAACATATATAAATGTAAGTATTTGTAGTAAATTTACATATATTTTATTTGTGAACCCTCAACATTAATTTCTAATTTGACAAATATAAAAAAAGTAAAGATTATAATCATGAGATAATGTTTCCATTTATTTTATAAACTATTATTAGCATATATGTACATATATTGATAGTTTAAACATAAATACTTATAAATTGGGATTATAATTATGTATAAAATACATAAGTAGAGGGTAAGAATCTTAACTTTCCTGGACATTTAACAGACACTTCCATGTTTACAAATCAACTAATAGCTTACATTTTTGGGGTTAGCAATATGATTTGCATTTTATATGTTTTTAAAAAATAAATGCATGAAAATTATTTTGTAATAATGGGAAGATTTTAATCCATAGAAAAAGTAAATAAAACATCAAAAAATTATCACCCAATCACACAACTGTCAATTAAGCTTTTATAGCGTTTCAAAGAAATGGTTGCAAAATTTCACGCTGATGAAAAATTCATACTGTGCATGAGGAAAAGCAATTTTTCAGACACTTACAACTTCATTATACTTTAATATTTAAATTTGCAGTCAGTTTTTGTATCAAAGTGTCAGCTTCATTCATGCCAATAGTGTTAGATGCTGCTCTATTTCAAACATAACAGGATTCTTGGCTGATATTTAACACAATCCCTACAGTATCTATCTGATAACTTATTCCTTAGTAAAGCTAATGGATTTTGGAGTTTTGTTTGGAGTTATTTTTTGATAACTGAGGTTGTTTTCATTCTTAAATATCATACATTCTGAAACTCCACAAAATCCAAAGTACACATACCCATAAAGTACAACAACACAGAGGGAGAGGACGTAGGCAGAGAAAGAATTGTGCTGCCCAAGGGATGACAATAAATGGAAAATAACTTAGCACTAGGAAACAGAGATCCACCTATAGAATTATATTTTCTCAATAGATCCTCAGGATCTATCATATGTAGTGTTATATATGAGGTCATTGTCAAACCCTTGAAACATGCCAGAGAGGTAGGTAATAAAATAAAAGTAAGGAAGAATGCTCTATTTTTTTCAAATTTATAAGCCCAATTTAGTAGAAAAGATGAGCAAAAAGAAAAACACAATAAATGTGAGAAAATTTGTAAGAAATAAGATTCTACAGAGAACTCAGAAATAAGACTGCACACTACAGCCATCTTATTTTTGACAAATCTGACAAAAACAAGCAATTGAGAAAGGATTGCTATTTAATAACTAGTCCTGAGAAAACTGGCTAGCCATATGCAGAAAACTGAAACTGGAACACTTCATTACGCCTTACACAAAAATTAACTCAAAATGGATTAAAGACTTAAATGTAAAACCCACAACTATAAAAACCCTAGAAGAAAATCTAGGCAATACCATTCAGGACATAGGTGTGGGCAAAGATTTCATGACCAGAACATCAAAATCAATTGCAACAAAAGCAAAAATTGACAAATGGGATCTAATTAAACTAAAGAGCTTTGCACAGCAAAAGAAACTATCATCAGAATGAACAGACAACCTACAGAACAGGAGAAAAATTTTTGCAGTCTATCCATTTGACAGAGATCTAATATCCAGAATCTACAAGGAACTTAAACAAATTTACAAGAAAAAAAAATGGGCAAAGGACATGAACAGACACTTTTATGTGGCCAACAAACATATGAAAGAAAGCTCAACATCACTAATCACTAGAGAAATGCAAATCAAAACCACAATGAGATAGCATCTCATGCCAGTCAGAATGGCTATTTTAAAAAATAGCTAAGTCAGGAAACAACAGATGCTAGCAAGGCTGTGGAGAAATAGGAACATTTTTACACTGTTGGTGGGAATATAAATTAGTTCAAACCATTGTAGAAGACACTATGGCAATTCCACAAAGACCTAGAACCAAAAACACCATTTAACCCAGCAATCCCATTACAGGGTATATACTCAAAGGAGTATAAATCATTCTATTATAAAGATACATGCACGCATATGTTCACTGAATCACTATTCAGGATAGCAAAGACATGGAATCAACTCATATGCTGATCAATGATAAACTGGATAAAGAAAATGTGTACATGTACACCATGGAGTACTAAGCAGCCATAAAAAGATGACATCATACCCTTTGCAGGGACATGAATGCAGCTGGAAGCTATTAACCTCAGCAAACTAATGCAGAAACAGAAAACCCAACACTGCATGTTCTCACATATAAGCGGAAGCTGAACAATGAGAACACATGGACACAGGGAGGGGAATAACACACACTGGGACCTGTTGGGGAAAGCGGGGAGGGAGAACATCAGGATGAATAGCTAATACACGTGGGGCTTAACACTTAGGTGATGGGTTGATAGGTGCAGCAAACCACCATGGCACACATTTACCTATGTAACAAATCTGCACATCCTGCACATGTATCCCGGGACTTTAAATTAAATTTTTTAAAAAAGAAGATTCTACGTCAGAATTTTATATTACATTTATAATATATTATAAACTGTAGATTATAAATATAATGTAAAATTGCTAGTTAGCCACATTAAAATAGTGATTTTAAATATAATATAAAATCATGTATTATAAATATAAATTATAATATTAAAGATAATTCTGTATTATCTATTTATGTGTATTTTAATTTCTTATATTAATTCTGACAATTATTATTTTGGGGGCAGAAGAGTGTAAAGCACTTCTGTCCAATGGCAATATAATCTGAGCTGCATTTGTAACTTTTTTCTAGTAGAAAGATGAATGTTTTGATTAGCTTCAATTTTTTAGATAGACCAAAAGCTGATATAATTAATGTATACAACTTGGTAAGTTTGAAAATGAGTATACACCCATGAAATCATCACTGTAATTTATGTCATAAATCCATGTATCACCTCCAAAACTTTCTCCTGCCTTCTTATTTATGATGATGACGATGATGATGATATTGATGATGATGATGATGATGACACTGAATATGAGATCTACTCTCTTAGGAAAGGTTTAACTGTACAATACAGTATAATTAACCGTAGGCACTATGTTGTACAGTAGATCTCTAGGATTTAACTCGTATGACAGAAACTTTGTATCCTTTAACTAATACCTACCTACTTCTTTCAGTCCCCAGCTCTTGGCAACCACTAGTTCACTCTCCGCTTCTATGAGTTTGGCTGTTTTACATTCATCATATAAGTGTATAACACAATATTTGTCATTCTGTGTCAGGCTTATTTCACTTAACATAATATGATTTCATGATCATTATATAATAACATAATATGAACCTCCAGGTTCATCAATATTGTCACAAATGCAGGATATCATTCTTTTTAAGGCTGAATAATAGTCCATTGAGTGTATGCACATTTACTTTTTCCACCCATTGACTAATGGACATTTAGATTACTTCCATATCTTGTCTATTGTGAATAATGTTGCCATGAACACGGGAGTGCACATATCTCATCAAGGTCCTGATTTTAATTTCTTTAGATATATATCCAGAAGTAGGATTGCTGGATCATATGATAGTTCTATTGTTAGTTTTCAGGGTCACCCCCACGCTGTGTTCATAGTAGCTACACAAATTTAATTTCCCACCGACAGGTTATAGGGTTCGCTTTTCTCTGTATCCTTGCCAACATTTGTTATATTTTGGGTTTTAACAAAAGCCATGCTAACAGGTGTGAGGTTATATCTCATTATGATTTGATTTGCATTTCCCTGATAAATAGTGAAGTTCAGCATCTTTTCATATACCTCTTGGCTATTTGTATGTTTTCTTGGAAGAAATGCTTCTACAGGTTCTTTGCCCAATTTTTTAAGTGTTTTTTTTAATTGAGTTGTGGGAGTTCCTTATAGGTTTTGAATATTAACCCCTTATGAAATATTTGGTTGCAAATATTTTCTCCCACTAGGTAGGTATTTTCTTGTTGTTGTTGTTGTTGTTTGTTTTCTGTTGCTTTGTTTGTTTTTGTTTTTTTTTTTTTAGAAAGGGTCTCTATCACCCAGGCTGGAGTACAATGGTACAGTAGTGTGTTTACAGCTCACTGCAGCCTTGACATCCGGGGCACAAGTGATCCAAGCTGAAGTGGGGAGGATCCTAAGTAACTAGGACTACAGGCATGCACTGCCATGGCTAATTTTTTTTTTTAATTTTTAGTAGAGATGAGGTCTCACTATGTAGCCTAGGCTGGTCTCAAACTTCTGGCCTCAGGTCTCAAGCAATCCTCCCACCTCAGCCTCCCAAAATGCTGGGATTGTATGCATAAGCCACAATGCCTAGCCTAGTTTGCCTTTTCATTTTGTTGTTTCCTTGGCTGTGCAGTAGCTTTTTATTTTGATATAATCCCACTTGTCTATTTATGCTTTTTTTGCCTGTGCTTTTAGTAACATATTCAAAAAATCATTCCCAAGGTCAATTTCTGGAATCTTCTTCCTGTGTTTTCTTCTAGGATTTTTACAGTTTCAGGTATTATATTTAAGTTTTTAATCCATTTTGAGTCGATTTATATGTATGGTGTGAGATAATCATCCAACATTATTCTTTTGCATGAAGATATCCAATTTTCCCAATATTATTTAATAAAGAGACCATTATTTTCCCATTGTGTATTCTTGGCACCCTTGTTGTAGATCAGTTGACCATATATGCACAGGTTTGTTTCTGGGCTGTCTTACTCTATTCCATTGGTTATGTGTGTTATTGCATTTGAAAGTTTAAACTGCTAGTAACCACAGTAAAAGAAAGCAGGAGAAACCAGTAAAATTAGTTTTAATAATACATTTTATTTAATGCTATATACCCAGAATACCATTTCAACATGTAATCAACATAAATGTTAATGATATTTTACATTTTTATTATTATGAAGACTTCTAAATCCTGTGTGTGTTTTACGCTTAGCACATCTCAATTCACACTAGCCATATATCAAGTAGAAGAGAGGTAATATAGATTTTTGTTGTGAAGGACAAAAATCTTTTTTTTTGAAGTGGCAGAATTAATTGTAATTACTATTCACATACGGAGCCGACTCTAAAAGGAAAGACATAAAACCAGATAGTTATTTCACCACCTTTTTTTCAAAATTTGGACAATTTTTCCTCAGTGCTCTCATCTAAACATGATTTAAAAATTGATGGATAAATGAGTAAATGAATGACTAAATCAATGCATGAATATCAAAAAGATTGATGTTTCTTAAAGCAGGCCAACACTTTCCATTTCATGGCTACTATTCTGTATTAGGCAGCCCTGAGCTTTGGTGCATTATTTGCAATTTCATCTTGTTTCTAATCATTAAGAGAGCTTCCTTTTTTTTTCCTGATCACAGTTACCAACCCACATGACAATATCGTATGCTTTATTTTCCCACTGCCATTCATTGTAAATACATTTTTCTCCCTTTCTCTCTTATTCTCTTTCCTTACTCCTACTGTAACTTTACCCACACCAGTGTAAACATTTAACTAAATGTTTATGTTTGAATTATAATTGTGGCAAACCACAATTACATTATTATTATAACCACAATTAAGTCTTATTTTTAATAAAGTGGTGTCATAAAAATTCACTATTACAATTTATTAATTTAAATAAATGCTGAAGTTCAAATTAAACCAATTGTACAAATAAATCTATTGGGAAATTTTCAAGATGAATTCTTCTTGTACCAAATGGCAATTTTTAATACATTGAGGCAATACGCTTCAGAAAATAAGCCAATAGAGAGGCAGAAATGCAGTCCATAATGCAAATTTAGGCCTTTGTACTACCTAATAGTAATATATATTATAATAATTTATTTTTATATTTTGAAAATAATATAGGTGGAAAGTACACATGTTGCCTAGGTATCTACCTATGATCTAGGTATAATAACACTATAAGATCACTTATAACAAAAGTCTATGTCTTCTTGGGATATAATTTAAAATATACTAAACTGGGACTTTATTTTATTTTAGTCATGTTCCAGACAAATTATATATGTGGAATTTAAAATTATTCTGCAAGTTCCTTCCTTAGATTGCAACTCAACTTGAAGATTTTTTTGGAGACCTATGAGAACTGCCATTTAAAGTTACAGTGATTATCTATCATTGGAAGGAGAGAGCTCAATTCCCTTTTGTTGTTTGTAGGGGTGGGTTGCCCCTACACACCTGTGGGTCTTTCTCGTAAGGTGGAACGAGAGACTTAGGAAAGAAAAAGACACAGAGACAAAGTATAGAGAAAGAAATAAGGGGACCCGGGGAACCAGCGTTCAGCATATGGAGGATCCCGCCAGCCTCTGAGTTCCCTTAGTATTTATTGATCATTCGTGGGTGCTTCTCGAAAAGGGGGTTGTGTCAGGGTCACAAGACAATAGTGGGGAGAGGGTCAGCAGACAAACACGTGAACAAAGGTCTTTGCATCATAGACAATGTAAAGGATTAAGTGCTGTGCTTTTAGATATGCATACACATAAACATCTCAATGCTTTACAAAGCAGTATTGCTGCCCGCAGGTCCCACCTCCAGCCCTAAGGCAGTTTTTCCCTATCTCAGTAGATGGAGCATACAATCGGGTTTTATACCGAGACATTCCATTGCCCAGGGACAGGCATGAGACAGACGCCTTCCTCTTGTCTCAACTGCAAAAGGCATGCCTTCCTCTTATACTAATCCTCCTCAGCACAGACCCTTTACGGGTGTCGGGCTGGGGGACGGTCAGGTCTTTCCCTTCCCACGAGGCCATATTTCAGACTATCACATGGGGAGAAACCTTGGACAATACCTGGCTTTCCTAGGCAGAGGTCCCTGCGGCCTTCCGCAGTTTTTGTGTCCCTGGGTACTTGAGATTAGGGAGTGGTGATGACTCTTAAGGAGTGTGCTGCCTTCAAGCATCTGTTTAACAAAGCACATCTTGCACCACCCTTAATCCATTTAACTCTGAGTTGACACAGCACATGTTTCAGAGAGCACGGGGTTGGGGGTAAGGTTATAGATTAACAGAATCTCAAGGCAGAAGAATTTTTCTTAGTACAGAACAAAATGGAGTCTCCTATGTCTACTTCTTTCTACACAGACACAGTAACAATCTGATCTCTCTTGCTTTTCCCCACAGTTGTTGTTGTCATTGGGGAAACATCTTGAATAAGCCATAATTCTACAAATAGAAAGCTATGACACATATTTGTGTGAAAAAAATGTAAAATATTCACTGCCATGATTTCAATTTGTCAATGTAAATTGCCCTGCATAAAAACTGTATTTCAGCAAACTGTATTCCTGGACTGGGAGTGGATTAAGAAAATACTGTTGCTCATTGAAATTATTTGTGTTCTTAAGCAGCTGAGATGGTGTGTAAAGAGCTGTGATGGAGAGATCTATAGAAAGAATATACAGATTTTTTTTACCTCAAGGTACTGTAGTGACATAAAAAGTATATAATCAGACTGTGACATTGATAATAATCCAAAATTTACTGATTATTATTATCTCAGGCAGACATTGAGCAAGACTACATTCATTTTGCTTAAGATAGACTTTCTTCAAAGGTGAATTGGTGAGAGGATTTTGGGAAGATGGGAGAGTGGGGAGCACCAGGAACCTATCTCTTCACCAAGGCAATAAAGGCACTGTCAGAAGTTGCCTGATGTAACTATTTTGAAACTCTGGAATCAATTGAAGGCTTGAAACATCCATGAGAAAGCTAGAACGATAAACTGCAGTTAAATTCAGTTCATTTAGCTCTTAGCATATTAGCTATTACCAATCCCCCATCCCTCAGCCCTGTGGCAGGCAGCTGTGCACGTGTTCCTAGAGCAGCAAGCACATGACCTAGGGGAGCCAGGCCAGACACAAAGCACCCTTTCCTCCAAATGTCAGAAATCTATGATCACTGATTGCCACTTTTTATCACAGAGGTGGAGACAGACAAGTGGGTGGCCATTGCTGCTGCTACTCTTTCCATTGTTGCAAGTGCTTCCCCACTCCCCCCTGAACTTCTGGTTGAAGTAAATTCCAGGAGATTTAAAATACTGGTCCCTTTTCTATTCCCCTTCCATCTTTCTCCTTTTTTACCGTTTGGGATCCATATGCTAAACACGGGGACATTTCAAAACCAATGGCACATTTAAAGAAAATTAGAAAGTGACCATGCATGCCAGGGAAAAATTCAGGCTCAGAAAAGACCTCAGAAAACCTTAAATTTTCACCTTAAGGTGATTATTCGCACAGAGGCAACCTACAACAATCCGGAAAACAAACAAACAAAAAATGAAACTCAGCAAACCTTGGGAAGAAAGGGAATCTGATTTCCAGAGTTACCAGATTACCACTCATATGTCCAGTTTTTAACAAAAAATTACAGGGCATAAAAATACACAGGAAAATATGACCTATTCAAAGAAAAAAATAAATCAACAGAAACTATCCCTGATGTTCTAGTAGGTCTGATAGCAGATCTACCAGACAAAGACTTTAAAACAACAGTCTTACATATACTCAAAAACTACAGAAAGATGTGGATAAAGTCAAGAAGACAATGGGTCAACAAAACAGAGATATCAACAAAGATATATAAAAAAACTCTAAAATTAAATCTATAAGAAATCCTGGAGCTAAAAATACAATAACTGAAATAAAAATTTCACTTGAGGGGTTCAAAGGCAGCTTTGAGTAGGCACAAGAAAGAATCGACAAACTTGAAGATAGAACAATAGAATTTTTTGAGTATGAGAAACAGAAAAAAAAAGAATTTTAAAGACTGAAGAGTCTAAGAGACTTGTAGGATTTGATCAAGCCTACCAACATATACATTGTTAAAGACCTAGAAGAAGAAAAATGAAAAAGGGTGGAGAAAAATGAGAAAAGGTAGAGAAAAACAAGAAAGGGTAAAGTCAAGAAAACAATGTATCAACAAAATAGAGATATCTATAAAGATATATTAAAAAACTCTAAAATCTATAAGAAATTCTGGAGCCTAAAAATACAATAACTGAAATAAAAATTTCACATGAGGTGTTCAAAGACAGATTTTGGGCAGTCACAAGAAAGAATTGACAATCTTGAAAATAGAACAATAGAAATTACTGAGTATGAGAAACAGAAGAAAAAAATTTTAAAGAGTGAAGAGTATAAGACACTTGTGGGATTCGATCAAGCCTACCAACATATACATTGTGGAAGTCACAGAAGGAGAAAAATGAGAAAGGGTAGAGAGAATATGAGAAATAGTGCCTGAAACTTGAAAACACCAAATTTGATGAAAGACATGAATATAAACGTACAAGAAACACAATAAACTTAAGATGAATGCAAAGAGCCCCACACTGACACACATTATAATCAAACTTGAGATAGCTGGAGACAAAGAAGGAATATTGAAAGCAGCAAGTGAAATTATTTATCACATACAAGAGATTCTCAATGAAATTATCAGCAGATTTGTCATCAGAAACTTTGGAAGCCAGAAGGCAATGAGCCAATATAGACACATTGCTAAAAATAAATAAATAAATAAATAAAATATCTGTCAACTAAGAATTCTACATCTAGCAAAAATTGTCCTTCAAAAAGCAAAGCATTCCCAGATCAACAAAAGCTGAGGCAGTCTGTTACCACTAGACCTGTCCTTCAAGAAACGCTTAAGGAGGCCTTGCTTTGTGAAATGAAAGAATACTAGACTGTAAGTCAAAGTAATATGAATAAATAAAAATCTAAATAAAAGTAAGTACATGGAAAATAATAAAAGTATTATTTTAATCATGGTTTATAACTTAATTTTTGTTTTCTACATTATTTAGGAGAGTGATACATTTTTTAAAACCAATTATTACTCTTAAAATTAGTATCATTATAACAATGGTTTGTTATTCCACATTTTGTTTTCTATATAATTTAAGAGATTAATGCATTTAAAAGAATTACTACATTATATTTTAGGGTACACAATGTATAGGGATATATTTTTTGACATGAACAACAATAGGAATGGGGAAAAGCCATGAAAGAGCAGAGTTTTATGTTATTGAAGTTAATCTGATATTAATTCAAATTAGAGTATAACTTTTGAATATTACATGTACTCATGATAACCACAGAGAAACTACATATAGAAGATACACCAAAGGAAATGAGAAAGGAATTTAAACATTTCACCACTAAAAATCAACTAAACACTAAAAAAAAATGCAGAAAATGAAGGATAAAAAAGCAATAATATAAAAAATAATAGCAAAATGATAGAAATAAATCCCTTCTTGTCAGTGATTACTCTAAATACAAACGAGTTTAACTCTGTCAAAAGACAGAGATTAGAATGGGTGAAATAACGTGATCCAACTGTACACTGTCTACAAGAGGCTCATTTTTAGATCCAAATACCCAAATAGATTGAAAGTGCTGACGTAAACTACAACATTGATGAATCTTGAGGACATTATGCTAAGCAAAATAAGCTGGTCACAAAAAGAAAATACAGTATGATTGACACTTACAGCAGTCAAAATGATAGAAACAGAAAATAGAATGATAGTTGCCAGGGAATGGAGGAATAGAAAATGAGCTGTTATTGTTTAATGAATATAGGCTTGGCTTTACAACATGGAAAGAATCATGGATACGAATGGAGGTGATGTTTGTACAACATTATGAATGTATTTAATTCCACTGGACAGTATGCTAAAAATGGTAAAGATGGTAAATTTTAAGTTATGTGTATTTTACCACAATAGAAGTATATTAGAAATAAAAACACACCCATGAAAAGCAAATTACTACTATGAGTCAACTTTCGAGGAGGAAGATCCTGGAGACAGAAAATTGGGAGTTAGAAGACAAATCGTAGACATGGATGAGAATGGAGTAACTTCATCTTCATAGATCCTTGGCATAGTTGGTGCTTGGACATAGAGCAGTCACTTTCAAGGGCATTCTCTGGGGAAGTAAATTGGCCCTTGCTACCATATGGCATCCAGTTGATTTATAGGCATGAAAAAATGCTCCATTGAATTCCAAGAGTAGTTACATAAAATAATTTATTTATATCACCATTATTTTCTTCTACCATATCTAAAGCATCGGTAAATTTTGTTTAAAGTTGCAGCCTGTTCTTGCTCCATGGGTGGCTTAATAAAGTGCTTGTTTTATTCTTGGAAAGAAGCAGCAAAGGGTATATATAGTCTTCTCATGGCTGGAGCAGGAGCAGCAGCAGCAGCAACTATCAGCAAAGCCTTTGTTAATGAGCAGTGTTTTTAGGAGGTCTTGCAGCAATAGGGGTAGACGCCTCCCACCTCACCAGCAGGTCTCACTTTAAATTCATTTTATTTGCAAAATATACTAGCTTGGAAAGACTGGTGTTGTTTCCTTGTAAGCTCAAATTCCCTCTCCCCTCAGTGACTTTCACATTTTCTCTTCTCTCCATAATCCCCCAAAACCTCTTTTTCTCTGTTTCCTCTTACATAATAACCTTACCTTGTACTCCACTGAGACAGTGGAAATAATCAGGTGAAATTGTCTTTAATTTCCCAAAAGATGCCCTGCTTTCTTTTCTACTACAATAGGATATTAGTCCCTTTTTCCTCAAATGCCAGGCAAATCACCTGTGTTCTAGAGACATTGTCTCATACCCTCTTAAAGATTTCACTCTGGCAATGATTCCCTCCTTCTCTTGAATCATAAACGTATATTTCTGCAAGGGTTATTAATATTGACAAATACACAGTCTCTAGTATCTGCCATTAAAAAACAAATTTTACTGGACCTATCATATTCTTTCAGAAAGTCTTTTCTTTATTTTCCTCAACAGCCAAATATATTTTAAAAAGTTGTCTATATCCTCTTCTGCAACACCTATCCTATCTTCAACTCATTTCAACTGAGTTTTCACCCTCTAGACTCAAATGAAAAGCTCTTATCAAGACCTTGTCAATAATCTCCATGTTGCCAAATTTACAGTCTCTTCTGTCTCTCTTTTTGCTTCACTTCACAGTCATGTGTTACATAGTCAAACACTCTTGACTTACTGAAACACTTTTTTTCTGAATTTCAGAAAATCATATATTCATAAATCATTTTCAAAAAGTACGTGGATTACCTGTTTAAAACATGTCAACATCTTCCAGTCTGATTGTCCTTTGAAGCTCTACAAGGCCAAACATAAGGTTCTTGCACAACTCTCAGACTACACTTGTACACCTTATCCCTTTCTCACTATATTTCAGCTATACTCTCCTTTCCTCGGTTGCGCTAAGTTAGTAAATCTTTCTCAGAATTTTGCACTTGTTGCTCCTTCAATCTGAAATGTTCTTCATCCACCTCTGATCTTCACTTAGTGAGTTCCATCTCCACCACCTAGGTATTAACTCAAACGTTACCTCCTCAGAGAACACTTTCCAGACTACTATCTCTAATGTTGCCAGTCAATTTCTACAGGATTGCTGTTTTATTTTCTTCAGAGTATTTGTCCTTCTACATAATTATTTATCTATCTTACTCAACTATCACACTCCCACCTGCCACCATCTATAAGCTTGACGAAAACAGGGGCCTCATCTATCCTATTTATTACACAACCCACATGCTAGAAAAGATATTGGCACAAATTAGGCACTCTATAAAAATAGTTGCAACTAAAATATTTTGGGAGATTGTCAAAAGAGAACAGAATGAAGAAACTAAATGAGTCTGTTCTTAATGCATGTAACAGAGAATGTAGTGTCATTTCCAGAAATAATTGGGGCACAATTTAGGGGAATCTATCATGGCAGTATTAATTCACACCATCATAACATGGGTATTAAAGGATATGGGTCTTATTTTATATTCACTGATAGTCAAAACCTAGCCATACTAGTTATATTGTAACAAGTCAGGCAGTTGAACGCCATTATCTGCACTTTCAGATAGTAATATCAGGCCCAGAGAGATATAATAATTTGCCCAAATCCATGTAGCAAATAAATGGTGAAGCTGGGATTCTAACCGCTGTGTGTTTGATTTCAAGTTCCATGCTCCTCACTGTACTCCAGAAATAATAGACTGCTGAGCATAATAGTGAAGCATCTTTTCTCCTGAAAGCATGTATTTTTATTCATGAGTCCAAATGGGAGTTAAAGATGTGAATATGGGAGTTGGCCCCCAGGGTTAAAGGGAGGAGGAAAAGAAGAAAACTGTGTATATAAAAAATGCAGCTGATGGGTATCTTTTTCAAATACTACGGTGTTTCAGTAGGGCCTGTTGAATCACATACACATAATCAGTGTAATTCCAGGAGCAAGCCCGCTTGGCTCAGCAGTTTTAATATACAGATCAATTTTGCATTACCTCCTTCTGGCTGTGAGTGCTCATAGAGGGAGGTCATAAAACATTTATTGGGCCAAGGATGCAAATTGAGCAAAGAGTGAATCTTCAATGTGCGGACAGGACCTTGAAAGAGACTTGTCAGATGAGTCTGTGATGATGAGCATTTGCTCTGCCCTACACCCTATGAAATTTTTATTTTCATTTCCTTTAAAGAATTCACCTCTTTGTGGGGTATAAAATGTATATATATACACACACATATATCTGTATATATATGTATATATATATACACACACACATATACATATATATGAATGAATGTGTGTATGTGTGTGTATGACTATAGCATAATTCATGTGCCATCCATATTTTAAAAATAAAAATGCATGTGACAAAGGCTATTAGAAAATTAAACTTGAAATATTATTATAGAATTATGACATAAATTGTCCCAATTATATCTTTCAGGTAAAACAACATTTGGGGACACCAAGAAAAAGTGGAGCATGAGTGTAAATTTCCACCATGAACTAGGCATCAGACTGAAAGTACATCTTGTGGCACAATATCCAGATGATTAGTTAGTTAATCATTGGTACAGGGCAAGTTCAAGGCCTGAATCAAAGCTCAGAGACTTGAAGCAACCAGGATAATTTTTATACTTGCTGTGTTACATTTAATTACTCTCAGGGTGGCATGGCTGCTGGTGCCCATCTTAATCCATCTTAACCCTTATCCTAATGCAACTAATGAGAAATGAACAATGGTTCATTATAACGCAGTCATCATGACATAAAGAAGGCAAGAAATGAAAGAAAATGAGCAACACTGAAGAAAAGGGTAAAAGGGTATTTTATAAACTTGGCTGGTCTAGTTCAATCCTTAAAAATTTTGTACACATGTAGGGCTTTATTTCTCAGCATAGTCTGAGGCTTACCTCCATAAAACCTTGCCTGCCAGTTCCAGTATAAATGATTGTCTGCTCTCTTAATCTGCTGAAGAATTTAAATCTGTAACATTCTTTGGAACTAAGGCCACCTTGCATCACTGTTTTCTTATTTAGGACAATACCCTTGGTGACAAGCTAGAAAAGGGATACGGTATGCCTTAAAGTATTTCTATTTGCCTAATGGCTGGCAAATGTGCAACAGAGAGCAAAAACATAAGCAATATTTGTTAGTGAAGATAAAAATATATGCTTGTATTTTCTTTTTAGCAGATAATGACAAGCTAATGACAATGGTCATATTACCCATAACTAGATGCATTTTTTCATGTCAGATAACATAGAATAAAAATTGAAGGAAGAGAAAGCTAAGAAAAACTACTAGGTTATGTGTAAGATCACCACCACCCATGCCATAACCTTCTTGAAGGCAAGAGCAGAGTCTTATTTATTCAGTATCCCCAGTAACTAACATAGTGGTACACAAGTAGGTACTCGATATTTATTTGCTTAATGAATGTCATCCTGCCAGCTCAAACACACTCAGACACACACACACACACACACACACACACACACACACACACACAGCATCTTCAGAACATCTATACAGATTTTTTTATTTGAAGAAGGTACAGAATATATATAAGAATGTTTGTTTAATGACCCACCCAAATTTCCTTGGGGATTTTAATAGCTTTGTATATTTTCAAGTAGATCGTTGTTGTTTCACTTTATTCTCCAGCTTCCAAAATGATTTTTGACTTCTCTCTTATTTATAAGTCTCACCTAAATTCCTACTGCTTTCCTAGTCACTATAGTTTTGCCTGAAGTCAGAAACCTTGCTCTACAGCCCCAGGGGAGGCAGAGTACCAGGAGTAGTTGCCCAAGCCCACTTTTTCTCAGCAAAGGTTTCAGCAAAAGATGTAAGACTTGGGTTAACTTAATCTTTCCTCTTATTTTGGTGTTCCAAAAATGCAAAGAGCTTCAATATGAAAACACAATTTTTGCTCTTGATGGTCACTCTTTCAAGTCATTTTATCATGGTACACCTAAAAAATAATGTAATTGTCAACCAACAAGTAATTGTCATAGGTTGTTTTGAAAGGAGCAGAGCTGAGTCTAACATATAACGGATAACACTCTCCCATACATCCTTTATGCTCTTGGCAAAAATATCTCCCAGATCACCTGTAATCACAAAGTCTGGGTCCGGTGGCTCATGCCTGTAATCTCAGCACTTTGGAAAGCCAAGGCAGGAGGATTGCTTGAGCCCAGGAGTTCAAGGCCAAACTGGGAAAAATAGGGAGACCCCATCTTTATAAAAAATTAGCCAAGTATAGTGGTACACATCTGTAGTCCCAGCTATTTGGGCAGCTGAGGTGGGAGGATCACTGGAGCCCAGGAGGCAGAGGTTGCAGTGAACCAACCTCACCCGTCAGAACAAGACCCTGTCTCAAAAAAGTAAATAAATAAAAGAATCATAGAAATAGCAAAATCTGAATAAAGCATTGAGTTTAGTTAATAGTAGTGTACCAAACTGGTTCCTTAGTTGTGAAAAATGTGCTATAGCAATATGAGATTTTAACAATAGGGAAACTGGGTGAGAAGTGTAAGAGAATTATGTACTATATTTTGCAACTTTTAGTAAATCTAAAACTGTTCTAAAATAAAACACTTTTAAAGATTTTTTTTAAAAAAATCTATCACAGAATCCTGAAATAAATTTAATCAGACAACTAGATATCTCCTAAAGTTTTCCAAAGAAACAAAGTTCTTAGGGAAAGTCCCAAGTCCTACTCACAATTATAGATCAAATGGAGACAGGACTGAGAGCCCAACTGAGAAAGGATGCCAGTGGCAGTCAGTCAAGTTCAGGGAGGCAACACAGCACCTGAAGGGGCAGCAACTGAGAGGTAAAGAATGAGACTTACCAGGTCTTAGCAGGGCTTTGAGCCAGAAGCCAGGTAAAATTATACTTGAAGTTAAAACAAACTTCTTTCCCTATCCTCTCTTCAGCTGCTTATATATCTTTGACAGGTGAGAGCCACACCATAGAAACAATCGTATTTGAAAAAAACTGAGTAACAAAATTAAATCAGCTGCATTATTAAGAGCTCATAGATCCTGTGAAATGAGCTAAAGGGAAATATTTTCCAAGCAGCTTAAAAGAAAAAATAAATAATGGTGATCCTAAGATCAGTGGAGAGAGTGCCAGGCAGGGCAGTGGTACAAATGCACGATCCACTCTGAAGGAAAGTAGAGTGTGGGAGCAAGTAAGAATCTCAGGTGTGAGAGGAAGCTGAAGAGGGCATGATACTAGAAGTGTGGAGTCATGGGAAATGGTAGGCAGGGGCAGTGTAGGGTGCCAGGAACAAACATCATTATGGTTACAGAGCACAAGGGTTGCTATTAGTCTTGATGAGAAGCTGCTAAAGAGGCCTTACCTAGAATTCTATTGCCAATGGGCCCTAGAGGATGTTGTGATTATTTTTTGGTATTTCATGAGGGGGTTCTGAAACTCTCAGAACCTCAGCAGTGGAGGCAGCATTTGTCAGAAGTCATGGAATTTTATAAATAATGCTAATGGACATGTTGCCTCCACATACATTGACATTGGGCTATTCAAGTTCCAATATCTATCCAGACGAAGGTTTACCACAGCAGAACCACATCCAGTAGCCATTCCCATCAGCCTCAGGGAGTACTGAATTTTTACAGGCCTATTGTAGCCCCAGTTCACCTGTAATAGAAGGATAAAATGGCTAATAATTTCTTATGAATTACATAATTAATTTCTATCACACTAACATTCTACAATAACAGAAGTGTTGGGTCCACTGAGATTAAGCTGAGCTATTCATGAATTTGACTTCAGGGACAAAAGAGATTCCAGAAGGAAACATAAGTGGATGAATTTTCCCCAAGTGAGATGTGGAGAAAATGGCATCCTATTGTGAGGATACCCTATCCTCTCACATAGTTAGAGGCTGAAACCTGAAATGAAGTATTGAGGCCAATTTCCCTTTCAGAAATTGCCATAAATTGTCAAACTATAAAGTACATTTTTAAAAGACTATCTTTGTATTCTCCTAAAAAATATAAGCTCTTTTATTCCAGGTTTACAATTAAGGCTTTTCCACAATGCTATTCTAGTCTACATATTAGAATTTTCAGCTTGGGATTCAGACAAAAACAGGTTCCAAACAGTAGAGAGTTGGTTAGCTGTTAAGCCCTGATGTAGCTCCAATTGCACAATTTAATAATATCGACTTTTAAAATGCCTACATTTTCTCACTTGCCAATGAATGCATCTTTCCTTTTGGATAGACATCTACATTCTTGAAATACAAACCAAGCTTTGGGAAGTTTGGGATCACTGACTCCATCCATGTTCATGCCACTCACCATGACATCACCCATCAGGCAGTAAGTTACAAGGCTTCCCCCAACACATTCAGGTCAAACTGAAGTGGAGTTTTGGTTTGCCTGAAGCTAACACTTTGGGAAAAAAAAGAGACAAAAGTATAAATCTCCCATGTAGAAGTAACAATAGAATCCCACTTCAAATTGTTTTGTGTTTTGCTTTTTTCATGTTAGTTGCCAAGAATTTGCTATCACCAGATCTGATCTTTTATTCTGAGACATTAATCAGCAGGCCATTGGAAGATTGGTTGCCATTTACTATTACAATAAGGGCTTATGGCTTCATGTTTTTGAGTCATACCTCCTTCATGCCTCATCCTCCTTCCCTTCTCAGAAGAAGAAAAATAATTTGGTATGACATTTATCTCTATGAGGAAGCAGCAGGGTGAATTAGAAAAAATAGAAAAATAGAAAATAGAAAAAATAGAAAAACATAGAATCTTTGAAGACAGGCGTAAATATAAATATCAGTGCCTTTACTTATAGGTAGTTGATATTGGACAAGTTATTAAATTCTCCAGGTCTCAGTTACTTTATTGGCAAATTGCAAGATTGTTAAAGAAAAAGAATTGTAGACCTATTGATACTTAATGTTTATGATCCAATATATGATTTTTTATTATTATGAGGCAATAATTACAACCAAAATAAATATGGTGAAATCATCCTAGAAGAGCAATCCTTAGCTGGCCCATGAAACATAAAATTCAGTGTAGTTTTTATATCACAAACACCGAGCTCTATAATTTCTTTTAAAATTCTATGGATACTCCCAGAAAGCAGAGGGAGACTTTAGAGAATTTGTCAGAACATTTTTTTACAATCTAGTGTTAAGATACAAACTTTTCTCACCTAAAAACAACTGGAAATACAGGTTATCTTATTAGAAATCTGTTCTATTTGTAAATTCACACAATTAAAAAAGTAATACAACTTCTTTTAACTACATCTAACACATTTTTCCTCCGTCAACCTGAGCAAGAACAAACAATGCTAACACAGTATCTGTTCTCTGTTTAATGATGGATTCAGCAAAGGAAGAATACATCCTAAAAGATTAATAAGAAGCAAATATTCAGGACAGTGAAAAGACAAACAGCAGAGTGGCTGTTTTGCTTAACCGCCTGTCAGTAAATATTCATGCCTGGCTTTGGTCTTTCACTGGGCCCACGCTGCTATGCTTGGCCTCAGTCTCAAATTTCAATAGCCTAAAAGCTGTATTCAAACAAACATTCAAATTCACATTACTCTAGCTCCTTCAGACATACTGACACAATGGGTCTCCATTTTAATTAGGGCGGTTTCTAAAATAGTGTACATCAGAACTGTGCAGGGCTCTGTAGCAATTGACAAAGACGGGGATTTCTTAACATATTTACATTAATTCTTAAGTTGTGAAGCAGCATGGTTTGAGGGAGTCAAAAAGAAAAGTCAGAACATATAATTCTCAAAGTATTATGAAATCACCTAAAAACCCCAAATTATTAAATACAGACCAATCATCCAAAAGGTGAGATTTTTTTAATCTGTATCTTTCAAATCTATCAGATTCATTAAATTCTTCAATTGTTGAACTTCTTCCAAGAGTGAAAAAAGCAAAGAGATGGTCTTTAATCAAAGGTGATATTTTTAGAATTCTTGAGTATCACCCCTTCTCAGATTGCTATGATCTATTTCAACAAGTTTTGCAGTCCATAACTGTCCTATTTTCAATCCATTTTCTCACGGTTTACAGAGTAATCTTGCCAAATAACAGATATTTTCTTTGACATGCACATTCACATATACATTTCAGTGGCTCCCTTAGTCCCTACCAATTCGATTCTTAGCCAGTGTTAGGGCTCAGAGAACAATACCTCAAAGTATAGTGCTTTGGCATGCTGAGCACTTTTGACTTTTAAAAAGTTGGAAGACCTTAGAGGCTGCCTCAGAACCAAGGACTTTCTAACTTTCTCTTGCTTCTCCCCACCACCCACAAGCACTGGGAAGTGCTTCTTCAGGAAGTTACCATATCTGACTGAGGATAACTTCTTCCAAAAGTAATACAATTGTCTTAAAGTTCCCCAACTAGGAATCTGATTAAGTAGCCAGGAATGGTTAACCACCAAAGAAGAGAAGGGACGAGGCTAAAAGTCATCATCATGCCCAGACAGACATAATCTATTCTGAAGACAACTCTGAGAGTTTTCCTAAGAGTCCTTATGTACATAAAGAGACAGCTTTTGTCCGCAGTGCAGTTCTCCCCATAAGATTTCTGTAACTTTTCAGTCCCATTCAGTTTCCAAAGAAAATTATTTGCAAACAATTGTTTGTTCTTTGAGCCTGTTCAATTCCCCCCAAAATATTTACTACTCCTCAAAATTGGCTATATTCCCCTATGTGTCTTTCCCTTAATAAAGAGTGTGCTATTTAAGCTTCAGCCCTCTGGCTTTTCTTTGAGTCTCACTGATATGGTTTGGCTGTGTTCCTACCCAAATCTCATCTTGAATTGTAGCTCCCATAATTCCCATGTGTCATGAGAGGGATCTGGTGGGAGGTAATTGAATCATGGGCATGGGTCTATCCCATGCTATTCTCGTGATAGTGAATGAGTCTCATGAGATCTGATGATTTTATAAAGAGGAGTCCCCCTACACAACCTCTCTTGCCTGTTGCCATGTAAGAGGTGCCTTTGCTCCTCCCTTGCCTTCCACCATGATTATGAGGCCTCCTCAGTCATGTGGAACTGTAAGTCAATTAAACCTCTTTCCTTTATAAATTACCCAGTCTCAGGTATGTCTTTATTAGCAGTGTAAGAGCAGACTAACCCAGTAAATTGGTACTGGTAGAGTGGGGTGCTTCTGTAAAGATACCCGAAAATGTGGAAGCAACTTTGGAAATGGATAACAGGCAGAGGTTGGAACAGTTTGGAGGGCTCAGAACAAGACAGGAAGAAGTGGGAAAATTTGGAACTGCCTAGATATTTGTCAAATGGCTTTGACCAAATGCTGCTCGTCTCAGATGGAGATGAGGAACTTGTTTGGAACTGGAATAAAGGTGACTCTTGCTAAGTTTTAGCAAAGGGACTGATGGCTTTTTGCCCTTGCCCTAGAGACTTGTGGATCTTTGAACTTGAGCAGGATGATTTAGGGCACCTGGTGGAAAAAATTTATAAGCAGCAAAGCATTCAAGAAGTGACTTGGGTACTGTTAAAAGCATTCAGTTTTATGTATTCACAAAGATATGGTTTGGAATTGGAACTTATATTTAGAAGAGAAGCAGAACATAAAAGTTCAGAAAACTTGCAGGCTGACAATGTGATAGAAAAGAAAAACCCATTTTCTTAGGAGGAATTCAAGCCAGCTGCAGAAATAGGCATAAGTAATGAGGATCCAAATGTTAATCACCAAGACAATGGGGAAAATGTCTCTAAGGCATGTCAGAGGTATTCACAGCAGCCCCTCCCATCACAAGCCTAGAAGCCTGGGAGAAAAGTAATGGTTTCGTGCTCCTGGCCCAAAGCCTTGATGCTTTGTGCAGTCTTGGGACTTGGTAGCCTGCATCCTAGCCATGGCTAAAAGGGTCCAATGTAGAGCTCAGATCATTGCTTCAGAGGGCACAAGCCCCAACCCTTGATGGTTTACACGTGGTGCTGGGCCTGCAGCTGCACAGAAGTCAAGAATTGAGGTTTAGGAACCTCTGCCTAGATTTCAGAGGATGGATGGAAACACCTGGATGTCCAGGCAGAGGTGTGCTGCAGGGTGGAGCCCTCATGGAGAACCTCTGCTAAGGCAATATGAAAGCCCCCACACAGAGTCCCCACTGGAGCACTGCCTAGTGGAGCTGTGAGAAGAGGGCCACCATCCTTCAGACCCCAGAATGGTAGATCTACTGACAGCTTGCACCATGCACCTGGAAAAGCCACAGACACTCAATGCCAGCCCATGAAATGAGCCAGGAGAGGGGCTATACCCTGCAAAGCCACATGGGGAAGCTGCCCAAGGTGATGGGAGCCCACCTCTTGCATCAGCATGACCTGAATGTAAGACATGGAGTCAAGGAGATCATTTTGGAGCTTTAAGATTTCAAGGCCCTGCTGGATTTCAGACTTGCATGGGGTCTTTAGCCCCTTTATTTTGGCCAATTTCTCCGATTTGAAACAGGTGTCTCTACCCAATACCCATACCCCCATTGTACCTAGGAAGTAACTAACTTGCTTTTGATTTTACAGACTCACAGGCAGAAGGGAATTGCCTTGTCTTCTGTGATACTTTGGGCTGTGGGCCTGTGAGTTAATGCTGAAATGAGTTAAGACTTTGAGGGTTGTTGGGAAGGCATGATTGGTTTTGAAATGTGAGTACATGAGATTTGAGAGGGGCCAGAGATGGGATGATATGGTTTAGCTGTGTCCCCATCCAAATCTCATCTTGAATTTTAGCTCCTATAAATCCCACATGTTGTAGGAGGGACCCAGTGGGAGGTTATTGAATCATGGGGGCAGGTCTTTCTCATGCTGTTCTCATGATAGTGAATAAGTCTTATGAGAGCTGATGGTTTTATAAAGAGGAGTTCCCATACACAAGCTCTCTTGCCTCCTGCCATGTAAGACATGCCTTTGCTCCTCTATTGCCCTCCACCATGATTGTGAAGCCTCCACAGCCATGTGGAACTCTGAGTCCATTAAACATATTTTTCTTTATAAATTACCCAGCCACAGGTATGTCTTTATTAGCAGCGTCAGAACAGACTAATGCACTCATATTTTGTGTGGCTCCTGTTCTTATGCACAATAAACTTGTACCTTTTCTCTTGCTAATCTCTCTGTTGTTTGTTCATTTTAGCAAACCTTCAGAGGGCAGAAGGGGGGGCTTTCCCTTTGCTTCAACATCAGACATCCTTCAATGTATGATGTGGGTATATCAATTTTTTCCAACCCATTCTACATTTCTCTGTATTTTGTGTGTTTGTCATTCGCCAAGAATACTATACACATTTATGCCTCCATTCCCTTGTTTATATTGTTCCTTTTGCAAGGCCACAAGAACAAAATTAGAAACACTTTGTGTGACAAATGTGTTTGGCTGCTACTCTCTTCTGAGGTATTCAATCTTCATCAGTTTTGCACATATATTGAACTTTATGCCCAAGTACTAGAAGTAAGTGTGATCTGTCCTATAAATCCTAGCACATCCATCCTTCCACCTATCAGCACCAACTTGGAGCATTAATGAAATTTTACAATAGTACACTGAACATCTAAATTTACTTAGTATTATATAACAAATAACTCTCTTTTTCTTTATCCCTACACTACCCACATGTGCCATTAAATAGAATAATACTTAAAATAAAGGGCACCCTATCCATACCATACGTAGGTGTGTGGGATGACTGCTATGCACTGGAATTTTATTAATGTCATGGTCTTGTGTTGATTAGAAATTCTGTACCACATTTGAAACAAATCTTTAATTCAGCTGTGACTGAAAATCATTTACCTTGCTGATTATTCAGGGAAATGACAGACAATATGTGTAATCTTTGATAAAATTTTAATAACACAACATGAAGGTTTCATTTAGCCATGCCTGGCCAATATTGGTTCCCTGAATACATGCTTTTATAGAGGTTGCCCATTTACTTTTAAATAGTTTGTATTTTTATGTCATTTTATTAATATCTAGTCTTCCCACAGAACTGTAGGTTTCATAAGGACAGGGACCCGCTGTATTTTGCTCACCACAGTATGCTTAGCACCTCGCACAATGTCTGGCACTGACTTATCACTCAATAAATATTTCCTGAATGAGTGAACAGCATATATACATTAAAATTCAGCTTAAATGATAAGTTCTTAAAGTGAATCCAGAGCACTGGGCTAAAAAGAAATAAAATGGAAGAATGTTTAGGCTTATGAGGGCAATATTCTTAGTATCAATGCTTCATTTGCAATTTAATTTTGAAATTAAAAAACATTTATATACTTATATGAATGTATGTATATATATACGTGTGTGTATATATATGTGTATATATATGTGTGTGTATATATATGTGTATATATATATATATATATATATAGTAACACTTAAAGGGCATCCTATCCACACATGTAGACATAGTTAGATAGACAGACAGATAGATAGATAGATAGATAGATAGATAGATAGATAGATAGAAAGACAGATAGATAATAGGTCTGTAGATGGTCCTCACATTCAATGATTCCACTTACAATTTTTCAACTTTTTGATGGGGTAACAGTGACATACATTCAGTAGGAACTGTACTTCAAATAGCCGTACAATCATTCTGTTTTTCACTTACAGTACAGTATTAAATGAACTCCATGAAATATTCAACACTTTATTATAAAAATAGGCTTTATGTTAGATGATTTTGTTCAACTGTAAGCTAATAAGTGTTCTGAGCACATTTAAGGTAGACTAGACTGAAATATCATGTATGGTAGGTGAGATATATTAAATGCATTTTATTTACAATATTTTCAACTTATAATGAGTTTATCAGAGCATAACCCCATCATAAGTCAATGAGTATATCCTTAGATTTTAAGAAGCTTCAAGGAAACTTTAAAGTTTTAAACATTTTTTAAGATCTTAAAACATACTGGAATATATAAAATATTACTCTTCAAATTGACAGCAAGATAAATACAAAAATACACTTTGGTTAAAAACTTCGACTTCCTTCTGTGAAGCTACTTCAATTTCTCTTTGGAATTACGCATTATGTATATAAAAACTGATATATACACTTATAGAAATTGGATGCAAGTAGTGGGAGAAATTTTTCTTAGCAACTAGATTAGAATTTCTCTTAAAAAGGGAACTGTCTGCACTTGGAAAATTAAGAGCTTGGAGTGTTAAGCAGATCCTGCCAGTTAGGATGACAACAGAGTTCAAAGCTTCAAAAAAAAGAGCAACAGTACTCCTCATAAGGCAAGCAGAGAAATTTGTTATTGCCAAAGGATGAGAAAAATGACAAAATACAAAAAATAGAAAAGAGAAGGAAAGGCGGAGGCAAAAGATGGAAACAAGTTGAGACTAGATACCGACTAAGACCAATAAACTTCCAGACATGGAATAGTCAAAATATTAGTTTAAGAATAATTATGACTTCATTGCACCTGTAGTATGATTCACAATCATGCATCAGATTAACCTTCCCTCTAAGATCAACAATAAAAGCTGATTTTATTTTGAATAGATACAAAAAAATCTGCTTGAAGATATCAAATCAAACAGAGTATAGAACTTAAAAGATCAATACCACAGACAGAAAGTAAGCTCACTGTGGTTAAACTTTAATTTACCTCTGCTTTTTCCCTGGAGCATTTGCCAATTTGCAGCACAAGGAACAGAGGCAGAAAGCAGTACTGGGATCTGGAGGCAGTTTAACTAGGTTGGGGAGGTGGAAGTTACAGTTTGGAGATGCCAAGGCTTGCAGGGCCAAGATCTCAGAGAGAAAGGAACTACATAGAAGTAAGTTAGAAATTGCATGTAAAATGTTCCCATGAGACATTAGCTGACACTTAAGCTGCATATGCAAGACACCAAGAACACAAGGAGAAAGGAAGACTAGAAATCTGAAAAGCTGACCAGATATGTCAAGTCTTGTGGTGCTAGGAAGACGAGATGAGGTCAGGGTCTGCCAAGGTGAAGGTTTCTAGTAAACAATGCAGGATTTTAAACCAGTTCTTAAAGGGCTACCCCATAAAAATAAGGACAGGCTGGGCACAGTTATCCACACCTCTAATCCCAACATTTTTGGAGGCCACAACAAGCAGATAGCTTGAGCTCAGGAGTTAAGACCAGCCTGGGCAACAAAGTGAGACCCACCTTTACAAAAAATGCAAAAAATAGCTGAGTGTGGTGGTGTGCACCTGTAGTCCCAGCTACTCAGGAGGCTGAGGTGGGAGGATGGCTTGAGCCTGGGAGGCAGAGGTTGCAGTCAGCCAAGGTCACATCACTGCACTCCAGCCTGGGTGACAGAGCCAGAGCCTGTCTCAAAAAAATAAAAGAAAGAAAAAGAAAGAAAGGAAAGAAAAAAGGGAAGGGAAGGGAGGGGAAGGGAAGGGAGGGGAAGGGAAGGGAGGGGAAGGGAGGGGAGGGGAGGGGAAGAGAGGGGAGGGGAAGAGAGGGGAAGGGAAGGAAAGACTGCCCTAACAAAGGCTGTTACCAAGATTTGACTCTTGTAAGATAATTGGCCCTTGCTCTGTCTGTGAGATAAAATGTAATCCTTTTTTGGATAAAGATAACATCATCTAAGTATTCAGATACAATGTCCAGTATGCAATCAAAAGACATACTGAGACTGAAGATCATATGATCAAAAACAAACAAACAAAAAATAGAAACAGAGCAATGGGTAACACAGACTGAAGATATGAGACAGAGACTTAAAAGTAACGATCATTAAAATATCAAGAAAATGCATGTAAGGTGGTAAATTCACCTGAGAATGAGAACCAATAAAACGAATCAAATACATGTTCTAGAACTGAACAATAATAACTAAGATTAAGATTCAATAGATGGATTTAATAAGCAAATCTACATAAAATGTGGATTTCAGTTAATAGTAATGTATCAATATAGGTTCACAAATTGTAAGCTATGTGCCATACTAATATAAAATGTTCATAGTAAGTGAAACTTGGTGCAGGATATATAGAAATTATCTGTATACGTTTTCAATATTTTTGTAAATCTAAAAACCCTCTAAAATAAAAATTTTGTTTAGAAAAGCATCTAGAAGTGAAAATAAAATGGAAAAAAATAAGATTACCTTCAAATGACAAATAATAAAACCAAGAGCAAACTTTTCTTCAGAAATGATGACAGCAAAAAACAAAACAGAACCAAATTTTTGAAAAAAAAATTTGAAATTATTTTTTAAAATGTTGCCAATCTAGAATTCAATATCTAACAAAAATATCCTTCATAAATGATGGCAACATAAAGATATTTTTAGAGAGATAAATCTGAGAATAGCCTGAATAAAACAGCCAGAGTACATGCAGTAAACAAAAACTAACAGAAGCTATTTAGACAGAAGGAATTTTATCCTAGATGAAATCCTGGTGATGTACACAGTTATAAAGGACATCAGAAAGGCCAAGAGTAGTGAAGAAATATTTAAGAAAAAAATAAATTTGGAGTGCATACACTCCTAAGAATTAAGACTTCTTATGTAGCTATAGTAAGTAAAACATTATGGTACTGGTATAAGGTTTCGTTTTTTGTTTTTTTTAAAAAAAGGTCTATCGTAACAAAAAACAGATTCTAGAATCATACTTACACTTATACAATCACTTGTGTTTCTATACATATGCCAAAATAATGCTGCCAGGGAAAGAATATTTTTTTTCAGTAAAGGATGCTGAAACAACAAAAATAATTAAAATAATAAAACATCTAGAACAAAAAAAAACAGAATATATGCATACCCTTGGGTTAAACAAAGATTATTCAAGTAGTAAAAAGTACTAACAGTAAAGAAAAATGTTGATAAATTAGATTTCATTGAAATTGAAAAGTTTTGTGACTCAAAGACATCATTCAGAGAATGAAAAAGGAAGCCGTGCACAAGTTACAGATATGTGCAGTACAAACAAAAGTCTAGACAAAGAATATATCCTGAGAATCTCTACAAACCAATAAGGAAGAGATTTCTACAAATCAGTTAGAAAAAGACTTACTTTTTCTATTGGAAAAAAGTGTATTGAGTAGGCTCAGAAATTGAAAAATGACTTGAACATGTGCTTCATCAACGAGGGTATCAAGATGACAAGCAAATGAAAATGTATTCTACATTGTTATTCACCAGGAAAAAGTGAATGAAACCCACAATTAAGTACCACTAAATCTATCAGAAGAGCTATTTTTTTAAATAATGATCATGACCTCACCAAATGTTGACAAAGATGTGGAGAATTAGTACTCTCATGTTACTGAGAATGACTTGATACAAACCCCCAGATAACTGCCAGCATCCACTACATGTGAACATGTACATTTATGTCTAATCAAGTAACTCTAACCTAGGTATAAGGCCAACAGGAATCAGATCACATGTGCACCAAAAGAATGTTAATAGTAGCATTACTCATAACAGACAAAACTAAAGACAACTCAACAGTACTGGCCTTAGACCCTAGCAAATAGGGCTTTACCTAGCAATGCCTCAAAAACCCCATGCTATAAAGCATCTCCCTTGTAATTTTCTATCACCTTTCCATAAGTGGGATCAACTGGCAGTGGCCGTGTCACCAGTGTGGGGCACCTGAGCCAAGACTAGGACTTACATGGGTTCGGCTTCCTGTTTCCCTCTTTCTGGGTGCTTTCCAACCCTCTACAACACTTGTGAGGATCAACCAGATACCCCAAGAAGGTCTATGTCACCTTGCCTGGCAAAATGTTTTTTTGCACAGTATTATATAAGATTAAGTCACCAGAATGGTGCTAATACACTGATTTTAGGTGACACAAGATAGACACAGGGAGCTAGGTTACTAAAAAATTACTGCCAACCCTTGAAGTTGAGCTACCGTTGTAGGCCTTTACACCCACTCTCATACATCCATGCTCTTACCTTAGTGCCACCTCCAGTCTATAGTACCTAAGAACGGTGGAGTTGGCAGCAAATATTCTGCATGAGCACCCAGTGCAATCCCTCACCCTCTCCACAGACTGTACCTCCCATGTTAGCCAGTTCTCTGGGGCTGGCCATTCCTATCTCCTCCACATTGATGTTCTGCAATGCCATTGGGTCCTCTTGAGCTATGCTTTTTCCTGCTTCTGAGAGATGGAGCAACATAATGCTCCCTGGGGATGGCTTTAAGCTTTGCTGACCAAGGCAGGGACTTTCCTTGTGGGAGTGGAACCACCTCTTGTTCTCCTGATGGATACTGGCTTATCATTTCTACTGGTGAGAGATGGAAGGCAAGGGTATTATCAACACTGAAACGTATCACGTTTTACTATTGCAGTGATTATAGTCAAAAGAGTTCAAGAACAGACATCGTTAGAAGATGCATTTTTTTAATTATTTTTATTATATTTTAAGTTCTAGGGTACATGAGCACAACGTGCAGGTTTGTTACATATGTATACATGAGCCATGTTGGTGTGCTGCACCCATTAACTTGTCATTTACATTAGATGTATCTCCTAATGCTATCCTTACCCCCTCCCCCACACCACAACAGGCCCCGGTGTGTGATGTTCCCCAACCTGTGTAAAAGTGTTCTCATTGTTCAGTTCCCACCTGTAAGTGAGAATATGCGGTGTTTGGTTTTTTGTCCTTGAGATAGTTTGCTCAGAATGATGGTTTCTAGCTTCATCCATGTCCCTGCAAAGGACATGAACTCATCGTTTTTTATGGCTGCATAGTATTCCATGCTGTATATGTGCCACATTTTCTTAATCCAGTCTATCATTGACGGACATTTGGGTTGGTTCCAAGTCTTTGCTATTGTGAATAGTGCCACAATAAACATACATGTGCATGTGTCTTTATAGCAGCATGTTTTATAATCCTTTGGGTATATACCCAGTAATGGGATGGCTGGGTCAAATGGTATTTCTAGTTCTAGATCCGTGAGGAATCGCCACAGTCTTCCACAATGGTTGAACTAGTTTACAGTCCCACCAACAGTGTAAAAGCATTCCTATTTCTCCACATCCTCTCCAGCACCTGTTGTTTTCTGACTTTTTAATGATCGCCATTCTAACTGGCAATCAAGGAGATGGTATCTCATTGTGGTTTTGATTTGCATTTCTCTGACGGCCAGTGATGATGAGCATTTTTTCATGTGTCTGTTGGCTGCATAAATGTCTTCTTTTGAGAAGTGTCTGTTCATATCCTTCACCTACTTTTTGATGGGGTTGTTTTTTTCTTGTAAATTTATTTGAGTTCTTTGCAGATTCTGGATATTAGCCCTTTGTCAGATGAGTAGACTGCAAAAATTTTCTCCCGTTCTGTAGGTGGCCTGTTCACTCTGATGGGAGTTTCTTTTGCTGTGCAGAAGCCCCTTAGTTTAATTAGATCCCATTTGTCAATTTTGGCTTTTGTTGCCATTTCTTTTGGTGTTTTAGACAAGAAGTCCTTGCCCATGCCTATGTCCCGAATGGTATTGCCTAGGTTTTCTTCTAGGGTTTTTATGGTTTTAGGTCTAACATTTAAGTCTTTAATCCATCTTAAATTAATTTTTGTATAAGGTGTAAGGAAGGGATCCAGTTTCAGCTTTCTACATATGGCTAGCCAGTTTTCCCAGCACCATTTATTAAATAGGGATCCTTTCCCCGTTTCTTGTTTTTGTCAAGTTTATCAAAGATCAGATGGTTGTAGATGTGTAGTATTATTTCTGAGGGCTCTGTTCTGTTCCATTGGTCTCTGTCTCTGTTTTGGTACCAGTACCATGCTGTTTTGGTTACTGTAGCCTTGTAGTATAGTTTGAAGTCAGGTAGCGTGATGCATCCAGCTTTTTTCTTTTGGCTTAGGATTGACTTGGCAATGCAGGCTCTTTTTTGCTTCCATATGAACTTTAAAGTAGTTTTTTCCAACTCTGTGAAGAAAGTCATTGGTAGCTTGATGGGGATGACATTAATCTATAAATTACCTTGGGCAGTATGGCCATTTTCACGATATTGATTCTTCCTATCCATGAACATGGAATGTTCTTCCATTTGTTTGTTTCCTCTTTTATTTCGTTGAGCAGTGGTTTGTAGGTCTCCTTGAAGAGGTCCTTCACATCCCTTGTAAGTTGGATTCCTAGGTATTATATTCCCTTTGAAGCAATTGTGAATGGGAGTTCACTCATGATTTGGCTCTCTGTTTGTCTATTATTGGTGTATAACAATACTTGTGATTTTTGCACATTGATTTTGTATCCTGAGAGTTTGCTGAAGTTGCTTATCAGCTTAAGGAGATTTTGGGCTGAGATGATGGGGTTTTCTAAATATACAATCATGTCATCTGCAAACAGTGACATTTTGACTTCCTCTTTTCCTAGTTGAATACCCTTTATTTCCTTCTCCTGCCTGATTGCCCTGGCCAGAACTTATTACACTACGTTGAATAGGAGTAGTGAGAGAGGGCATCCCTGTCTTGTGTCAGTTTTCAAGGGGAATGCTTCCAGTTTTTGCCCATTCAGTATGATATTGGCTGTGGGTTTGTCATAAATAGCTCTTATTATTTTGAGATACATCTCATCATTACCTAATTTATTGAGAGTTTTTAGCATGAAGGGCTATTGAATTTTGTTAAAGGCCTTTTCTGCATCTATTGAGATAATCATGTGGTTTTTGTCTTTGGTTCCGTTTATGTGCTGGATTAGGTTTATTGACATGCATATGTTGAACCAGCATCCCAGGGATGAAGCCCACTTGACCGTGGTGGACAAGCTTTTTGATGTGCTACTGGATTCGTTTTGCCAGTATTTTATTGAGGATTTTTGTGTCGATGTTCATCAGGGGTATTGGTCTAAAATTCTCTTTTTCTGCTGTGTCTCTGCCAGGCTTTGGTATCAGGATGATACTGGCCTCATAAAATGAGTTAGGGAGGATTCCCTCTTTTTCTATTGATTGGAATAGTTTCAGAAGGAATGGTACCAGCTCCTCCTTGTACCTCTAGTAGAATTCGGCTGTGAATCTGTCTGGTCCTGGACTTTTTTTGCTTGGTAGGCTATTATTGCCTCAATTTCAGAGCCTGTTATTGGTCTATTCAGGGATTCAACTTCTTCCTGGTTTAGTCTTGGAAAGGTTGTATGTGTCGAGGAATTTATCCATTTCTTCTAGATTTTCTAGTTTATTTGCGTAGATGTGTTCATGGTATTCTCTGATGGTAGTTTCTATTTCCGTGGGAATGGTGGTGATATCCCCTTTATCATTTTTTATTGCGTCTATTTGATTTTTCTCTCTTTTCTTCTTCATTAGTCTTGCTAGCGGTCTATCAATTTTGTTGATATTTTCAAAACACCAGCTCCTGGATTCATTGATTTTTTGAAGGGTTTTTTATGTCTCTATCTCCTTCAGTTCTGCTCTGATCTTAGTTATTTCTTGCCTTCTGCCAGCTTTTGAATGTGTTTGCTCTTGCTTCTCTAGTTCTTTTAATTGTGATGTTAGAGTGTCAATTTTAGACCTTTACTGCTTTTTCTTGTGGGCATTTAGTGCTATAAATTTCCCTCTACACACTGCTTTAAATGTGTCCCAGAGATTCTGGTATGTTGTGTCTTTGTTCTCGTTGGTTTCGGAGAACATCTTTATTTCTGCCTTCATTTTGTTATGTACCCAGTAGTCATTCAGGAGCAGGTTGTTCAGTTTCCATGTAGTTGAGCGGTTTTGAGTGAGTTTCTTAATCCTGAGTTCTAGCAAATGGAAACAAAAAAAGCAGGGGTTGCAATCCTAATCTCTGATAAAACAGACTTTAAACCAACAAAGATCAGAAGAAACAAAGAAGACCACTACATAATAGCAAAGGGATCAATTCAACAAGAAGAGCTAACTATCCTAAATATATATGCACCCAATACAGGAGCACCCAGATTCATAAAGCAAGTCCTTAGAGACCGACAAAGAGACTTAGACTCCCACACAATAATAATGGGAGACTTTAACACCCCACTGTCAACATTAGAGAGATCAACAAGACAGAAAGTTAACAAGGATATCCAGGAACTGAACTCAGCTCTGCACCAAGTGGACCTAATAGACATCTACAGAACTCTCCACCCCATATCAACAGAATATACATTCTTCTCAGCACCACATCACACTTATTCCAAAATTGACCACATAGTTGGAAGTAAAGCACTCCTCAGCAAATGTAAAAGAATGGAAGTTATAACAAACTGTCTCTCAGACCACAGTGCAATCAAACTAGAACTAAGGACTAAGAAACTCACTCAGAAGATGCATTGTTACATGTTTATTCAACAAAATTCTGAATAGTAAATTTAGCATGAATAGAAAATAAATTATTGTTGGCATTTTCCTGCATACTATGGCCAAGACTGGCCTATGTGGCCATACTCGATGAAGTAAAGTCACAATCTTTGAGAGAGTCATTAGAAGCCATTATTCACAGATGTACAACAGATGATGCTATATCATGCATAATGAGCATGCAATAAAAAGTATTAAGGAAATGCAAAGGTAAGATGATCTATATTGTTTCAATACCAATAGCCTGTGCAGAATGATGGCATGGTGAATAATAACAGTGTTGTTACCTTGTCCTAGGAGTAGAAACAAGGAAATTAGCCAGGAGCAGGGCTTTTGACAATAAAGAGTTGTTTCCTGGACCTGAACAGAAAGACACCTGGACATTATGAAGAATCTCTATGACTACTGATTGGATAGTAAACAAATAGATAAGCACTTCTTTTCTACTTACTACTCTAAATGGTTATTGATATATTTCTATATTGGTATGGGTCTATATATTTTAATAATATATTTCAATCAAATTGTTTGTACAAACAGGGACCCTGCCAAAATACAAATAACAAAAAAAAAAGTTTTCTCAGGATTCCACATATCCTAGGGATGGCCCTAGAAACCAAATATCCTTCAATAGTAAAATTAATACTGTATAGTATAGGCACACAATAAATACTACAAGTTCATGAGAATGTACTAAAAATATGATGACATGGATGAATCTCATGGAAGCAGACACAAAAGAGTTGATACATGCTGTGTCATTCCATGTGTATACATTTCCAAAGTAAGCGAAACTAATACATGATGATGGAATTGTCGGGATAGTAGCTACCCTTGGTTAGTGGTATCTGTGTGTGCTAGGGTAGTTATTAACTGGAAGAGGGTTTGAAACTGAAAAGATTATTGTAAACAAAGTTAAGTGTCCTAATGTTCTTTGTTCCAATTTTTTTCTCCACCCTTAAGAACATGTAAGACAATTTCATTGTCATATCAAAAATACTCTAGAAGTCTCATTTTATATTTGTCCTGCAGAAGAGATGTGAAAACAACCCACTCAAAATATTTTTCTATTTTTAAGCTTGTTAGACAATACTTTTATGTACATTAGTCCTTCCAGAGACAGTACATTTAATGTATGTTTGTTAAAAGATACATTATTAAAACCAGAGGTCAACCTCTCCTGCTACATGATGTTGAGATTACATCTTTGAATCTCCAAATGAATTGATTACCCAGTGATGATTTGATAGTTTCTCTTGTTAAAAAAGTAGACTTTTGCTTTGTTTGAGAGATATTTCTGCCTTTTCTATACTCTCCTTCCCTATATTTCTATATTTTCATGACTAATATATTGAGAAGTAGAAACCTGGGATGGTGGAGCAGAAAGTGAGGAAAGAAAGATGAAATACCGTAACATTGGAAGTATTCTAGTGGTTTGGTAACCCACTCGGCTTATTTTTCACTTCAGACAAATTACAATGTATACACATACCTACTGATACAACATTACTTAGAATTATTTATGTATCTTTTACTTAATTACTTTTAAAAGCAAAAATATTTTAAATCTATTGCAATACTTACAGCTGCTAAAGTTAAGCCTGTAAGACTTCTGCAACAACCCCATTTTCTATCACTTACCATTCAGTCAAAATGAAGTCCTCCTTCTGGGGCTAAATTAGTTCCCACTTGGTCTCAGACTCTGAGCAAATCTTTGTCAAAGTTAGATAAGTCCTAAGTACAAATATCTTGCTTGGAAAGCAACTGAGGACGTTAGAAAGGAATACAAACCTAAAAATCAATTGAATTTTAAGAGACAGAAAACTTCCCAGTTGTTAAGTTCAGGGTAAGGAATAAATAGCCTCCTAGAAATTTAGAAAAAAAAAGTTTTATAAAGAATACACATAAAATACCACTTTTAAAAATGCAATTAGATGGTCCCAGAGCTTATCTGTAGTTTGTTTGAAGCCTCCAGACTTGTCCTCCACTCATTTGATATTCATGAACATAATAAATACATAACAGAGTCATAATATACCTTAAAGACTTGCATTGATTCTGAAGCATAGCAAAGGATTCATGCAGCAGGTGCAAGCTGACTGCAGCGCTCTAGGCCAAGCTTAAACACTTCAGTCAGAAAGGCAATTTCAGCTGGCTACTGTTGAGTTGTCAGGATCCCTTAGTCCAAATCAATCAGATTCCTCCTACTGTTTCTTAGAAGGAAATATTTCTGCCTATGCCATTTGATTTTTTTTTCCTAGTATACAACTGAAACAAAAACTCAGTGATGGAATTGTTACTGTGTTTAACATGAACAAAATCTATCAGTGCTACACAGCCAAGTTGTCGAAGGAAGTACATTAATTGGCCTCTTCCTGTCCTTCTGATGCTGTTAATCTAAAGTCTATCCAAATCCCAAGATGGCTACCTGCAAGCTCAAGATCACACTCAAGTTGCTTAAACTTTCTGGAAGTCAGTCTACCCATCTGTAAAATGAGAAGGATTATAGCAAACTCAACGAAGACTGGAATTTGATTAGGATGATGCACTTAAAAATTCCTATCACAATATCAGCCACATCGTAGGTGCTAGATGTTATCAAAATAGTATTGAAATGGTTATGAGCCCATACTTATTTGTGTGCACATTTAATTAAGTCACTTAATCAGATTTTTAATCACTTTAAAGTTATAGTTTTACATTTATCTCTATCAGTGGCAGTTTGATTAGTTTTTTTTCCAGTAACCTAGACTACTTCTTTCTACTTACTTTCCTTCCAATTAACTTCAGTTTGAACACTGAACATCTCATTAATATCACCATGATTAGATAGATCTGTAATAATAAGGAAAAGAAATTCAACCCAGTCAAGTTTACCACTAAAATTTAATTAGCTATTACAGATGAAGATGCTTCACATGAGTAAATTATACATATCTTAAATTGTCTTGTAGGAGGGACAGCTGGCTTCTAATAATGGTGGGCATGTATACCAGCATTCAGCAAACTTTTTCCACAAAGGGCTAGATAATAAATATTAAGACTTTGTGGACAAGACCATCTCTGTCACAATGACTCAACCTTGTGGTTGTTCATGAATGAAGCCATAGACAGTATGTTAATAAATAGGTGTGGTTTTTTTTCAATAACACTTTATTTATAAAAACATTGGGCTAGATTTGGTCCATGGGCTATCATTTGCCAATCCCTGTTCAATCCTCCTGCTGCAGACAAAATCATTAGATCCCTCTGCAAAATCCTAGTAAAAGCAAAGAGAATGAGTAATCACCAAGTGGAGATCAGAGAACATTAGAGCTGAGCACTGCTTCTGCCCTGGAAATTTTACAGATTGACTGGAGGCAGCTGAAAGGTCATGCTTTGCTTTCAGTGGACTCAGTGAGCAGCAGGTGAAGTACAGTGCCCACCAAGATGGCACACTCTGGTGAGTCACCACCTCTCTGGGTCCTGAGCTAGAGGGCTCCACCTAGACAATGAGTTGTTGGAGTATATCCCAATGGGTTACTTAGGCGTCCCAGAGAAACTCAAGCCTTGGCCTTAGCAAGGACCTTAGAAGAAAAACATATCCACTGTACTTAATCTATATATTTCTGCCCTTCTCTTCTCTGTTCTTTGCTTTAGGTTCACTGACTCCTAATTGACTACATCATCCAGACTCCCATGTATTCTGGCTTCTGGTTGGTTTTGGACACAGGGAAGCATGATGAGGAGATCTGAGGGTGGCAGGATAAAGAAATTGGGGTATTTGTGCCACACCCCATTCCTGCTTTCATGCTACAGTTCTGGCAGTAGGTTGTATCTGTCTATAACTAAAGCTTCACAGGTGGGTAGCCTCTCCACTTGAGTGGGTGATTCAACTGCCCTTGTTTATTTCTTACCCAACAAGAGTTTGTAAATGGTCCCTTAACCCAATTAATCCCTTTCGAGTGAATTCTGTTGCTGCTTTGGCTCCTATTATATCTTCCAATCAAAAAACAACACAATTTTAGGCCTTAAATTATTTCTAGAAGTAATTTTTTAATACAACATCCAACAAAGAAAGAAGACGAGATGCAAAACAAGCCAAGCCAAACCAGGAGGAACAATAGACAACAGAAAGAGTCACAATGGGAATCCAGTTATTGGAATTATCAGTTATCGACAATAAAATAACCATTCTTACTACTTTCGTGGAGATTTAAGCTCAGAAATGCAGGAAGGCATGATGAGCAAAGAAAATAGTACACATTTTGTAAATATAAATAAACTTTGAGTATGAAAACAAAAGCAAAAATGTCCTGTGAGGCTTCACATTAAGAGAGAATTAAAACACAGAATAATAGCATATATATTGAAATGGGTAATTGAATCACAAGTGTTCTAAGATTCTGGCATTTTTGGAAAGAAGAACTCAGATAAACATAATTATTAATTTTTTGTAAATCAAGGGTGCCTATATTATCTCTAGAGTAACACTCATGAATAGGGAAAAAGTTTGTAACTTCCAAACTCTTAAATATATGTCTCTGTGTGATTTATGTGTGTATGTTTGTATGTGTGCGTGTTTGTATGTAGCAACAAGAAAAACATACTATAGCACAGGTAAAATAATTACTAATCACATAAGTGATTATAATCATATAATCAATTTATATCATCATATAATCAATTTAAACCCAAATATTTCAGTAATAGTATTAAATGTAAATCAACCAAATGTTCCAGTTAAAAAGCAATGATTCATATACTGATTTTAAAAAATAATAACTAGCTACAAATCTTTTACACAACTGTCACTCTGTATACAGGGGATTTGTTCCAGGACCACCTACTTATACATAAATATGTGCGTAATCAAGTTTTATAGTCAGCCCTGCATAACCCACATATGTGAAAAGTTAGCCCTCCAGGTACATGGGTTTCATATTGGGTGAATACTGTATTTTTATCTATATTTGGTCGAAAAAAATCTACATATAAGTGGAGTTTTGTAATTCAAACCTGTGTTGTTCATAGGTCAACTGTACACATTTGAAACTGGAATTTACATATATCTTGGATGTAAAATGATACAAAATAAAAGATAACGTAAACACCAGAAAAAGCTAACATAAGTACAGTAATATTAAACAAAATATATATTAAGGCAAAGAGAATTATTACAGAAATAGTCACTGCATGAGGAAAAACTGTTAAGTTCACCAGAAATATAAATATACTACTATATTAACTACTGTGAGTGGTAAAATGAAGCTGAACTAACTAAGATCAAGGGATAGAATGGCAGAGAAAGAGAGCAGACAAATCATCAGACTAAAGAACCAAGAAAGGACCTCACATATAAATGACACCTGACTATGATAGAGAAAATACTTTTTGATAAATGATGTTGGGGCAATGAAGTAGGTATATAAACAAAAAGAAATTGATTCTCAATTTTATAACACATGCAGAAATCAATTTTAGGTGGATCATGGTTCATAATGTGAAAGAAAAAGTTTGGATATACTAAAATTGAGGATTACTCTTTTTGAAAATATGCCACTAAGTGTGAAAAAGCAAGCCATAAAATGGATACTCAGTCTTTTTATAATCACAGAGATATGAATTTAAATCACTGTGATATCAATACAATTTTACTAGATTTAAAATTTAGGAATTTGAAAATTAGTGCTGGCCACGACATGGAGCAACAGGAATTTTTGTATGTTGCTGTAGGTATACACAATGTGGTATAACTCTGGCAAATTGTAGGTATTAACTACTAAGCAGAACATATGCAGACTCTTGAGCTAACAGTTTCACAACTAGGAATATACTCTACCGTAGTGTTTCTCCCAGGTGAGGACCCCAGACCAGCAGCATCAGTATCACCTACGAAGATGTTAGAATTCAAATCCCATAACAGACATTCTGGGACAGAAACCCCAGAATTGTGTCTCAGAAATCTAGGTTTTAACAAGCCCATCAAGTGATTCTTATGCTTGCTAAACTTTAAGAAGCACTGCCTCATACAAAAGTGAGGTTATGTGCATCAGGATAAAAACATAATTATCTTCATAATAGTATAGTTTTCAATCACAAAACAAATGGAAACAATCAAAACCAACAAGATGTCCAAAAATAGAATGAAAAAATAACTTATTGGTTTTTATTACACAGAAATAAAAATGAATAAATTGCAACCACCTGCAGCAATGCAGACAAATCTTAAAAATACAATAGTGATATTTAGAAAATCGGGTATGCACATGAAAAAGAATGAGAGGAGAAAAAACAGACAAAATAAGCACATAGTGTATGATCTCAAATATATAAAATTCAATATGTATTCAATAGGCAAAACTAGTCTGAATTGGCTAAGGATGTGTGATGGACAGATTTTTAAGGTAGCTCCCCAAATCCCTATCTCCTTTGTTGACAATCTTGTGTGATCTTAGAATCAGAGCCTGAGATGGGTTCTTGCTCAATTGATTCATTTCTTGGAGGAGCAGTATCAAGAGAGGAGCAATAAAGCCTGCAAGAGTAAGGTCTCATTTAAAAAACAGCTTTGTTTCAATTCCAAGGGGAAATGTTGGAGCACCACACAGTTCATCCGACCTTGAGTTAAGGGACAGTCAATGTGCTGCAGTCAATACTGAGGCTGCAGAGAGAGAGGAGGCATGACATGCCTGGTAGTGATTCCCGTTTGGCCAAGGGTAATTCTCCAGATAAGTGGGCAACTGTGAGTTTTTGCCATGCAAACCCCACAGCATTTAGTAAAGCAGATGTGAAGAGGCAAAATAGAAGACTGACAGCATTTACTACAGACTACACAAGTGAGGTAAAGTTTAAAAGAATGCTAGGATGTGGATAACATAAAAATCAGCAGAGTTGGGATAGGTAATGCAGAGATTTTCTGGGATTCCTGCAATGTTCTATTTCTTCACCTAGGTAGTGGTCACATAAATGTACTTTATATACCAATATTATTTATTTTGTGCAATTCTTCATATGTCCATTATATTCACAATAAAATTGATTTAAAAAATTCTGCCTAGGGAGAAATGAAATCTCTAAGCTAGAGAAATGTAGAGTATCTGAGGATTTCGTCTACTTCCTTGATACTGTATTATATTTCACTGCACTATGGTATGTCTAATAAATTTTAATTTTACCATCCTCACTAGTATACTCTGATTCTTTGCAGACCAAGAATTCAGAAAATTCTGTCACACTGACTATTAAGGAAACAAAATCAAGGAAATCATCATTCTCAGTAAACTATCGCAACAACAAGAAACCAAACACCGTATATTCTCACTCATAGGTGGGAATTGAACAATGAGATCACATGGACACAGGAAGGGGAATATCACACTCTGGGGACAGTTGTGGGGTGTGGGTAGGGAGGAGGGATAACATCGGGAGATATACCTAATGCTAGATGGTGAGTTAGTGGGTGCAGCGCACCAGCATGGCACATGTATACATATGTAACTAACCTGCACAATGTGCACATGTACCCTAAAACTTAAAGTATAATTAAAAAAAAAAAGTGTTACAAGCCATATATGAAAAAAAAAAAAAAAGGCCACATCCATGAGGATCTAAATGGAGAGTTGGTTTTGGGGCGGACAGGTGGAAAAAATGCACAAAGTATAAATATGTTAGCTAGAAAACAAAAGATAATTTGTGATCATGGAAACTATGAACAAGGACAGAAGAATGAAATTGCTGGTATTCATCAAAAAGGTCTTCCGGAGAAAGAGATTCTTTGCATTCTAATTATTATAACTCTCTAATAAAAAAGGGGAAGCATAACAATAAAGAATAGGGAAAATAAAGCTTACATTTTCTGCAGACAGATTTTTACTATATAAAATTTAAATCACAAATCCCAGTCTTCATATTAAAAATGAAAAATATCAGACAGGATCTATAGTAAGCCACTTGGGTCATTTTACATTGAAATTCTTAATAGTTTCTTACTATTTCTCACAGGTTTTTCAAATAGCACGATGGAACCCCATGAGACAGATTTTAATGTGATGACCAGCCATAATCCACATACTCCCTGGAAAATTCCAAGCAGTTACCATCAATTACAAGCAGATAATTATCTCTCAGTGACTTTCATACACTGCAATTTTTCTCTAAACACAGAAAAGAAATTTAAAAGGTGAAATATAATCAATCTACGGAAATGAACCTATAAGAAAGTTTCAACATATGTAGAAAACGATTAAGAAAGTTTGCCTTCCTTATAATTATTTTCACTTTGATTATCAAGTCAAGATGGGTAGGTAAAATACATAGAGGCAGAAAAATATTTTAGATGAAAGAAGTAATATAAGTGTCAGAGGCAACCAATTCTCACAGAAAGGGTCTAAAACGTGGACTCAGAGAGCTCAGCTTGGTACACTGAAGAGCCGAGCCAATGAAGACAAGTCACTTCTTAAGGTCTCAGTTTTCTCATCTGTAATTTAGAAGCCATGCCATTGGCTGGTTCTCTTTCATGGGACCTCCATCCTATCAAATAAGATAGCATACATGAAAGCATTTTGCAAAATATTCTATTCTGTAAAAGTCAAAGGCATTTATTATTATTATTATTATTATTATTATTATTATTATTATTATTTTGTAGAGACGGAGTCCCGCTGTCACCCAGGCTGGAGTGCTGGAGGGCAGTGGTGTGATCTCGGCTCACTGCAACCTCCGCCTCCCGAGTTCAAGCAATTCTCCTGCCTCAGCCTCCTGAGTAGGTGGGACTACAGGCGCACGCCGCCACGCCCGGCTAATTTCTTCTGTATTTTAACAGAGACCGGGGTTTCACCATGTTGCCCAGGCTGGTCTCAAACTCCCAACTTCAGGCAGTCCGCCTGCCTCGGTCTCTCCAAGTGCTAGGATTACAGGTGTAGGCCACCGTGCTGGGCCATCAAAGGCATTTTTGTAGACTTCTTAAATTCACTTTTAGGTCAATAACTTGGAGAAAAGGGAGAGATTTTTCCAGACTTACAAGCCATAATTCAGAGCATTTTAAATAAGGGTTAACAGAAAACAAAGAATGAAGTTGTTACGATAAACTAAAACTTAACAGTTTATCTGTGGCACTAGCTTTTCACACAAAGACGTCACCCACTATCCTGGAAACATGAGAAAAATGTTTCCACTTGGGAATGTTTTGTGAAATTATTTCAAGCCACACCCCAGGACACAATGTTAGAGGAAATGATAACTCCCCCAGGTAAAAACTTTTTCCTTCTCCACTAAGTGGATCATGAATCAGTTTTAGCCTATGATGTTCTACTCCACTGAGCCCAGAACATCCAGCAGCTTCTGGAATCAGCCAAACCATCAAGCACAGCAGACAATTCCCTTTAAGCCGATTCAAGTGCCGAAAAGCAGTGGGCTAGAACTTTTCCCCAAAATCTGGAACTCAATGATGTGTGGGCTTCATTCTTCTTAAGAAAAATAACTCAAACTCCATAATACTTCTGCAGGATTATATTCAGTACTCATTATACTTCTGCAGCGTTTCTAATTCGGATACTTTTTTCTTTGCTTTTGTTTTCTTTCTGGGTGAACATAAAATATACTGTTGGAATTCTGATGGTGACATTTGTTTCTGAGCTTTCTAAATACCTTTCAACTATATATTGGCAAACTAATTTCTGTGTTTTACTTGAACAGAGTAGCAGAAAATAGAAGAGAATTAAAAAGGTAATAGTGGAAAGGGATCAATTGGGAAACTATGTCAAACTAGATGTCGTGTTGCTCTGTAATCAAACACCCAGTCATTACACTAGTGGCATGCTACTTACATTCTGTCTCCCTCTCTTTATATATATAAAATGTGTGTGTTTGTGTGTGTGTGTGTGTGTGTGTGTGTGTCTGTGTAGACATGGTCTACATATATGGTGTCTACATATGGTCTTTCTATATAAGGTCTATATTTATATATATACATATTATATAATATGTGGTCTCTATATATGGGGTCTATATAGAGAGAGAATGCACACTCAATATATATTTATTGAAAGAGAGAATTTAATAAAATTCAAATAATACAGGAATATAAATGTAGCATAGCTATAATAGAAAATTATACCATAGAAAGAGATGGTCATTAGAGAGCGGAATGAAAAGAGTAATCCTAAGGGGGATTAGAACTTATTCTCTAGCTAGCTAAGTAAACAAAATGTTAGTGGACACACATGGGGTAACCAACTTTTTATTTTGCTGGTACACGATAATTACTATTATCCACAATCACCACTATTTATTTTTATAATGGATATTTACACATCAGAAATGAGATAAGACATCTCAAATTTTTATAAAAATTAACTATGGAAAATATACCACATTATTTTTATTTTTCCAGTTTCTTAGCCAACAAGAGAAGTTTGTCAGATTCTTCTACTTGGATTATAATGTTATTTTTGAAACCATCATAGACAATATGATATATAAGTTCTTGAAAGATAAGAGATAAGCATCCTAGCTGAGATTCAAGTGCTGACTAATGACACAGTCCTGACCTTCCAAATACATGGTTGAGTTGAAGGGACTCAACAAATTGACAATTTGAAGGCAGAGAATTTGGAGTTGCCTATGAAAAGATTGATTTCATGTTTGTCATGTGCAATATAGACTCAATTATAATAAGTTTAGAATCTCGTGTAGACTGCTCATTTTATTTGATATATTCCCAGTTGTTTAGAAAGGTGAGGTAGGTTAAAGTCCATGAAAGAAATCATTTAGGAAATTTAAGGATGCATCACCATGGGTAATATATACATGAGTTTCAAGGCAGTTTTAAATGAAATCCATCCAACAATGTAGTTTCTTCACATAGTAATGATATGGCTACAAAGTAGTAGCTGTTTTTTAAACTTTAAAATTAATTTTTAAATTTTTGTGGGTGCATAGTACATGTATATATTTTAGGAGCACATGAGCTGTTTTGATACATGCATGCAATGTGAAATAAGCACGTCATGGAGAATTCAGCATCCATCCCCTCAAGCATTTATCCTTTGAGTTACAAATAATCCAATTACATTCTTAATATATTAACACTCAAAGTTGCCATTTTGGCAACCAATATTAACTAAAATCCCAGAGAAATCTGTAAAAGCAAATGAAATTTTTCTGGTCTTATATCTAAAGAAAATCTTTGCTAACAAGCACTGAACTGTTCAATAAAATATTATTTCCCCATTATACTATGAGTCAAAGCACTAATGAAATTTATAAAATTATTGCCTTCATTATAAGGAAAATCATCATAACAATTAATGTTTATTGAGCATTTACTATGTCCTTGGCACGGTACAAAGTTATACAAAGGATACTATGTACTTGGCCCGGTACAAAGTTGTATTGCCTGCATTGTCCAATATAATCCTCACAATAATCTTCTAAGATAAGTCCTATAGCTGTTCCTTGACTTACAATAGAGTTATGATTCAATAAACCCATCATAAACCGAAAACATCATGATTCAAAAATTCATTTAATACACCCAACCTGCTGAACATCAGTTCAGCCTAACCTAGCTTAAACGTTCTCAGAGTACTTACCTTAGCCTACAGTTGGACAAAATCATCTAACACAAGGCTTATTTTATAATAAAGTGTTGTATATCTCATGTAATTTATTAAATACTATATAATATTCCCCCCTTATCTATGATTTCCCCTTCCATGATTTCAGGTACCCATTGTTAACCACAGTCCAAACATATTAAATGGAAAATTCCAGAAATAAACAATTTATAAGTTTAAATTGCACACTGTTCTGAGCATGATCAAATTTCAAACTGTGCTGCTCAGTTCCCCTCAAGATGTGAATAATCCCTTAGTTCAGTACATCCATGCTGTGTACACCACCTGCCCGTTAGTTACTTAGTAGACATCCCAGTTGTCAGATTAAAAAAAAAAAAAAAAGAAAAAAACATAGTGGCCGGGCATGGTGGCTCATGCCTGTAATCCCAGCACTTTGGGAGGCTGAGGCAGGTGGATCATCTGAGGTCAGGAGTTTGAAACCAGCCTGGCCAACATGGCGAAACCCTGTCTCTACTAAAAATAAAAAAATTAGCCAGGTGTGGTGTCATGTGCCTGTAGTCCCAACTACTTGGGAGGCTAAGGCAGGAGAATTGCTTGAACCCTGGAGTTGGAGGTTGCAGTGAGCAGAGATTGCACCACTGCACGCCAGCCTGGATGACAGAGCAAGACTCTGTCTCCGAAAAAAAAAAAAAAAAAAAAGTATGTATAGGGTGTGGTACTATCCACAGTTTCAGGCATCCACTGAGAGTCTTAGAACATAAGACTATTGCACTAAAAGTGAAAAACAAAGTGGTTGTATGGATACTTCAAGTACTGTTTCTACTGAAGGCATATCACTTTGACACCATCATAAAGTCAACAAATCTAAGTGGAACCATCTTAAGTCAGAGACCGTATTATTATCTCCCTTTTATGCATGATAACACTGAGAACCAGAGCAGTTAAGCAGCTTGTCCAAAGCACTCCATGTCTTTATTTTGTTTTGCTTTATTTAGTTATTTCATATATAACAAATATGTATTGACCACCTCATATGTATAAAGTTTTACAGTGCTATAGACACCTGTAATAATTTTTTTTTTTTTTTTTGAGACGGAGTCTTGCTCTGTGGCCCCAGGCTGGAGTGCAGTGGCGCAATCTCGGCTCACTGCAAGCTCCGCCTCCTGGGTTCACGCCATTCTCCTGCCTCAGCATCCAGAGTAGCTGGGACTACAGGCGTCGGCCACCACGCCCGGCTAATTTTTTGTATTTTTTAGTAGAGACGGGGTTTCACTGTGTTAGCCAGGATGTTCTCGATCTCCTCACCTCATGACCCACTCACCTCGGCCTCCCAAAGTGCTGGGATTACAGGCGTGAGCCACTGCGCCTGGCCTGTAATAATTTTTAAGGAAGAATCTGCCTGACCTAAAAAACTTTATCTTCTGTAGACCACCCGCCCCCTCATCCTGTTAACATTAATTGAAGCATAAGTACACTTCTAAATTTTCAAAGAAATGGCCTTCTCTTTCTGAAGTTTTGCTCCCAAATCAAAGCCATATTGCAGAAGGGAATTTTGAGGGATTCTAGAAATCTCTTCGTAACAGAAACAAATCCTCCTGACCTTGACATTGAGAAGCCATAAATGCCACAAGGCAATGAAAGAAATTTTGTGCAGCATTTCTGCTGAATGTAGTTTTTTAAACATACGGTTACTGCCATGTTGGTGTGCTGCACCCGGTAACTCATCATTTAACATTAGGTATATCTCCAAATGCTATCCCTCCCCCTCCCCTCACCCCCAAACAGGCCCCGGTGTGTGATGTTCCCCTTCCTGTGTCCATGTGTTCTCATTGTTCAATTCCCACCTATGAGTGAGAACATGCAGTGTTTGGTTTTTTGTCCTTGAGATAGTTTGCTGAGAATGATGATTTCCAGCTTCATCCATGTCCCTACAAAGGACATGAACTCATCATTTTTTATGGCTGCATAGTATTCCATGGTGTATATGTGCCACATTTTCTCAATCCAGTCTAACCTGCACATTGTGCACATGTACCCTAAAACTTAAAGTAATAATAAAAAATAAATAAATAAATATATGGTCACTATCTTTTTAAATACAATCTTCAATTTTTAAAACATTTAAAATATTTTTAGATATTTGAATTAGAAAGACGTATATTTCCACCTAAATCTATCCAATATTTACTTATGCCAACAGGAATCATCAACGTATGTTCATTTTGCTAACCCAAAAATGTATCTTTCGTGTGTGTGTGTGTATGTGTGTGTGTGTGATGTGAAATAAGGCATTCTGAATATTCTTGATGATATACATGATAAAGACTGAGAATAATTTGGCATTTGCAAATATGCCCAGAAAAGAATAAAGAAACACTTGTGTCTGGGAGTAACAACTGTATAAATTTACTTCTTTGTTGATTACTAGCAACTTTTGCAGTAACCTCTTTGTAAATGCAAATAGTCAGGCTTCATTTCAAGAGCACAGTTTTGACACTTCAAATCTATGTTAGGTTGCTATTTATTTGAAATAGTCCTTAAGGTTGTTTTACTATAAAAATAGTAATGAGTAGTAACAAAAATACTAGCTTAATCTGAGAATGGGTATGGAAAGATTGGGTTAAAATTTGTATTGTTATTGATGAGGTTGTAGAGAAACTCAAAAGAGCTTGAAATTATACCAAAAATCATTGCAAGAAAAAGTAGAGAGGGTAAATATAGATAATATAGATTAAGAATTTCAAATTTCTAGAAAGTACTCTATTTTTATGGATAGTATTTAATAACAAATATTACTAATATGACATATTTTAATAAATTTTGCTCTTTATAATGCAAAATGAGGAAAATAGATCTGGGATTCTATGAGTTAATGAGAATACGCAGTTTTAAAAATCAAAAATACTAGTAATAGAACAGTAGGTATATTAGCACATTACCAAGGACAATTTAGAACTTCTTATTCTTGCATCACTTTAACACTAACAGACATATGAGCTGATAAAGCGCTGCATTAGAGCTTAATTTGAACTTAACTTAGCGTGGATTTGTTTCCCTTAGCATTGATCATTTTCTTTTGCCTTGAATGAAAAACTCTTCTTTGTAGATTGGAAATCAGAAATAAGGTACTTTACTCTCATAACCCATTCTCCACTTGGTTCAATGAACAACAGAAAACTTTTCTTGCTCTTGGTAGAAGTCTGGACCTGAAGCTAAACGTAGTCACAGTATACAATCATTCTATCAGAGAATCAATTCTACTGTTACAAAAGTAGTAGGTACATAATTATGTGAGATAAATGGGTTCTTTTTTGCCATCTGGGGATTAGAAAGGCTGTCTATTTAAAGACTAGGTGATACATATTAATAGAAAAGAGGTTAACTGGGGCAAAGATCAAGACAGGGTACGGTTTACTGCCACACAAAACTACAAAACCACTATTTGCTATATTCTTCTGTTACACAATTCAGAGCATTAATTGTGAAAAATAAAAGATGAACTTAAATGCCTATATTTGCCAAAAAATGAAAACACAACTTTATTACAAAAAAAAAAAATTCAAATTTAGAGGTGATAGCATTGATCACATGACTGACTTTTTTAAAGGCCCTGCAAAAAACTGTAGAATTTAGTTAGGAGGGCTGCCCATTTTCCCAGTAAATCCAAGGATCATGAACTAGAGTAAGACCACTTTAGAAAGGCACCCAAGTTAGGACCTATGACCAATATCAAGTCTTGGGGAAAAAAGCAAAAGAAAAGAAAACCCAATGCTTGCAAAACAGCAATTAGCTTAAAGCCTCTAATAATGGAAAGATATTTGGACTCATTTATTCACTAAGCACCTTCTATGCAGTGGGGGCCTGAAAAAACTAGGGCAAAGGGATGGAAAAAATAATCACAAATTCAGGCAAAGTAAGAGTTAGGCTGGGAGGGAATTGATAATGGCATGGAATATTTGGAAGAAGGATGCTTTCTCTTCATGACTGGATAGGCAAGTAGCTGGCTGCTGGCCCCATTTACTGATAGAAGAAAGAAACCCAACAGAGAGAGCTCACTGAAAGACAATCATGGGAAGATGGTGAGTACAGTTTCGGACACATTAAGATTGGGTTCCGGTAGTATAGCTAGGTGGAAATATCAAGAAAATAGACATTAAAAGTCTGATGCTAGAGAGACACCTAGGTGCCAGTGTTATCTGGGAGTCATCTTCATTGGGTGGTAATTAAAATTATCAAAACAGATAAGATTACTCGAAAAGTATGCTTACAGAGAGGAAAAGGCCTAAGGCATAGTCATTATCTTCTCTTGCCAACATGTGTGGTCTTTAGTATGCACTACTGGGCTAAGGGTCATTTAATCAGGGTTTGAGTCAATTAGAGGAATCCTTTGTACAAAATCATATACCTCTGTGAAGCAGCAACAAACAGCTATATTGTTTTCAACCAGAGAGGTAACCGGTTACAGAAGGGAAACTTAAATTGCTCTCAGCGCTCAAGGTTAAATTACGGGAGGGCTTTTTCCAGTGTACCTTCTCTAGGAGGTGAAATTGAAAGATTTAACCTGAATAATTCACATGAAAATAAAACCATTTGGGGCTTGTCATTGCTTAATGTAGAAATCCATCATTATTTTAAACAATTGGATACACTCACTTCTTCAGTTTTACCACAGAAACTCAGGAGGCGTGTAACTACGTATTCATTCTCAGTAAAACTCTTTGTTGCCAAGATGAAATATAAAAGCTGAGAGGTCAGAAAAGGAGTCTGCATTCTCTCAGAGTGCTTCAGTTTTGAGATGATTCAACTAGATTGCAGAATATTTAACCCTGCTCAAACCTGGCCTTCTTCACAACAGTGAAGTGCAAGACTTTCGATACATTAAAATGATTTCCCACAAGTATTCCCTAGTCCTCTGGGATTTGAAAGAAACCCAACTCTTGAATCAAATGAAACATCCTTGACCAGAAAATTAGCATTGTCATCAGGGGTGGCACTACAAGAAAATGCAGTTTAAGAACTAGACTAAAGGGTACATTCAGTCCAGCTGGAAATGAAGATATGCCATTTTATTGGTAGCTGTTTCTGGGAAAATTCCCCTTCAAGATCAAAAAAGGTTACTTTAAGGGGATTTTTCCTTTGTTCACCAGATGGTCCCCTAATCCATAATAATTGAAGCCTACTGAGTATACACATTAATGAAATAAAAATTATTGAATTAGAGTAAAATAATTTGAATTTAGGCACAAATGATATGCTTCATTCATAAGAAGTTTAGACAGATGATTGATAGATAGATGATAGATAGATAGATGATAGATTATAGATATAGATATATAGAGAAAGATATAGATATATATTAACAGAATCCCTGGTTTACCTACATGCACATGTGGCCCATCTCTGAAATCCTTCTGTGATTCCAATAAGAGTCACAGTTATACTCAGTCCCAGAGAGGAAAGAGCCCTCTCCCTACAGCAACTTAACATAGTGTGACACACAGTTATATCATTGCTATTGCTGTTGTACCTGCAATAATATGCTAATAGAAGAGCTGTCCCTGTCTTGCCTGAATAGCACTCTGTTCAATATCAGCAATGTACCCTTCCTTTCCTCTGCATGTAGAGAGATAGGAGGTGAAAGTAGCTTGCTGTTTTGCTCTCATGGTTTGAGTCTCTGTTCTTTCTCTCTTTAATTAAAGGAAAAGACCTGCTCCTAGTTGCATCCTCAGACTTATGAAATTCTTCTTCAACCCGACCAAAGTAATAGTGCTATCACAGAAGCATGTATGAGGTTTTTTGTAGTAGAGAAGAGACTGATAACCTCTCTGCCTGGGAGTAGCACAGTAGAGTTCATCACAGATTAGGTATACTTCATAGAGTAGGTGTACTTCACAGAATACTCCTTCATAGACTAGGTGACTCTTGAACTTTCCCTTAAAATAAAACAAGTATTTTCCATGAGGGCAAAGCAGCAAGAGTGCATCCAGCAAAGAAAAGAACATGTGCTAAGGCATAAATGAAATGGCAACACTTTCTTAGAGAACTATAAAAAATGATTAATGATGCCTAAGATGTAAAAAGCAGGAGGTAAGCCTAGTAGGTGAAGATTCTAATTGTGAGCAGCATGCAATGTAAATAATGCGATTTTTTTCTCTAAAGGTGATGATTTCTAATGAAAGGTTTTAAGCAGGAAAAGACACAATCAGTTAGCATTGTAGATTGGCCATGAAAATTGTCTCAATCAAAAGACTTAGGAAGCAGCTTTCTCAGATCCTGGGGCCAAGAGTGTTAAACTACTTCCTGCTTTGTCACCTACTTTATACAGAAAAGTACAATGATTATATAACACTAAAAATATCAAAAATAGTCTAAACTTATATATATATATATATATGTCCTTTGGTCTCACTTCAGCAGCTAGAATAAGAAGCAATTTACAAGAAATGCCAGCAAGCATATTTTTTGGATGGAGAGGGGTGACATTTGTGCACAAGAAAATGCCAAGGTAAATAAATTAGCACTCTCTCCCCTTCTCAGCAAAAAGGCACAGAATATGTATGCATTCTACAGGGATTGAGAGCCGCAAGGCTTTAATTTTACACTGAGCACTATTCTCTCCTTGGTTAATAACAATATTGTCACATATTTCTTAGTCTTTATACATAATAAATTATTCTCAAATTTAATATCTCATAGAATCAACATGACACCTCAGTAAGGACCTAGAAAGGTAGGCAGAAACTACCTTTTCATCTCCCCATTTTATATATTATCTATCAGAGCTAAAGCCACACAACTCGGAAGTAGCAGGATCTGAGTAGCAGTTCTAGAATCCACATCTTTCATCTTTGGGTTTATTGCTTTTTCTACTGTTCAATACTACATGTGTAGAAAAATAACAGACTCATGCACATCCTTTACTATAGCAACTAAGGATTTCAAAAAGCCAGGCTAACTAGTTTTCAATTGATTGGGCAAACCCATCTTAAGGTCTTCATTCTATTCCTGCTATCATCAACTGAGGAAAGTCAACAAAAATAGTGTATATTAAAATAAATCTACTGGACACTCCCTATTATTCCAGTAATATTTTTCCCAACCTTCCTATTTCCATCCCATCATCTTCCATGGAATCACTACCCTTTCAACAGGCTAACTACGCTACAGTATACCTCCACGGTAATAACAAGAACAATGGATTTATATAGTACTTTTTTCTAGGCACCCAAAGTACTTTTGTAATAGCTTCAGGGGGATTGGTAGGGAGTTTTTGAAGTCATCCTGTGTTTCCCTTCATGCAAAGTTGTTTGACTACATGATATTTTCCATTTCTGACTCCCTCACTTTACCAAAAGATGGAAGACGAAATGCAAGAAAAAGAAAACGGCATACAATTAACACATAATTAAAATCCCCATGGCTTTCTTCTATCATACATGGTTTACAAGGGAGGAATGCCTAAAGAGATGTATATTAATTCAAAAATTTAGCAAAAGCAAAACACTGGGCAGTTCAGCTTTCTGAGTTTGCCTACGGGGTGGTAACCGTCGTTCTTCTGTCTGCCACTAAGACCATTGTGTAGTATAAAAGAGCTGCAATAGCTAGGGTTTGAATTACACAGTAGTCAAGCTAGATAATTAAATTTCCCTTTCAGAAAGAATATGTCCCTGCTGAGGAAACCTTATTGCATACTGCTGTTCATGGTGACCATTATTAAATTTGTAGGACATGTCCCTGTATTATAACGATTCATTTAAAAGTTATCATTACACAATCCAATATAGTTAGAAAAGGAAGCAAAAATTCCAGCATAGTTTGAAAAAGGATCTGAAATCCTCCCAAGATTTACTCAACAAAGCATGTCTTAGCTTGCATCAACAGCAAAGAGAGCAGTTACCCAAAGAGTTCTTGCCTTTTCTTGCTGGATGGTAAATGTGGAACCTTCTGTTTCAGAAAAATTGCATCCAATCCCCTAGAAGGTTCTTTCCAACTGTTCCTTTGGGATATTTCAATGAATTGAGTTGACTTGGTAGAGGAAGAAGGTATAATGGCAACATACCAACATAAAAAAATCCATCCCATTTATTTTGAAGATAATCAAATTCTTACAGAATTTCCAATTTGGGGCATATATTATTACAAATTCTTTCCTCAAATATTAAGTGGGCACACTGATGTGCTGTATTTTTAAATGAAATGTAAGCATGCAATGCATATGGCATAAATAAAATTTCACTAGGTTCACAACGTTCTCTCAAAAATATTTGCTATTGTGAATATTTCTCATATTTTCTTTATAGAGAAAAGAGAGACAGATATTACTACTATGCTATGTGACCTTAAAGTACATATGCCTCTCTGAGTTCTACTCCATTTGGGAGAAGTTTAACACCTAAGAGGCAGTGGTTATATTGTATATCATTTTCAGTCCTCCATAGCATCTAGTTCACCGTCAGTGCTTAAAAAAAAATCACAAATGAAGAACTTGTCAATCACCAAGTAATTACAGAATATCTTCTGTGTATCATGCACAATGCTACACACAGTGAGGGATAAACGTATACAAAAACATGGCCTTGCCTCTAAGAATCCTACAATCTTGTTGGAGGGGCAAGATAAATATGGAAAAATATTAAGATTTTCAAATGTTCAGGTACTTTAATTGTCTCAGAACTCTTTATTGTAAGCCATAAACATATATGTAATATGGATCTATTAGAGTCTTTACTTCTTCCTTTATCATATCAAATTTTTTGTTTCTCACTCAACCTTTCTATATTCCTTAACACCCTTCTAAAAAGCAGATTTTTTCCATCAGTGAGAGTGAACTAAATAGATGTAGAATAAAGTGAAAGATGAAAAGTTAGTTTGTTTACTTAATACAAGACCTCGATAAGATTTGTCATCCCATGTATTTTTCTGCTCTGTATTCAAATATTATTTATTGATGGAAGAAAGTGTATAATATGGTTTAAGTGGTAATATATTCATTCTGCTGACAAATTGGGGGATGGGATTCCAGATACAATGTATTTTCAATCACTGAGGAATCCTTAATTGACTACTTCAAATAGCTGTTTTCTGGTTTTATCAGTGTAATTTTTTACTCTAACAAGAAATGAATTATATCACTCCCCTCTTAAAACCTTCTGGCTCCCTGTCACGTAGACAAGGATCCAAGCATTGTATCTTGGCAAAACAAGGCCTTTCATAAATGAGCTCTTATCTACCCTTCCAGTCTCATTTTGGGTGCCAGGTAGATGGCAATTTTCTAGGTTGACTTTGGGAAAGCAGCCAAAGAAGGTCACTCCTATTTTGGCTGTGAATGAAATCTCAACATTTTGGAAAATTTCACTTTAAGAAGATCTTATATCCTTCTTGATTCAATAGAGAGTAGTTTAACAGCATAATGATAAGCAAGAAAACTTAGGTGTTATCAAGGAATCCAGAGCACAGAATTGAGCAAATTCTGCAGCTGATTGCTTTTTATTACAATACAACATATATCAAAGAAGTGGAAGTTCCAGACAGCTCATTATTAAACAGGAAGATGAATAAAAGCAGACTGCACTTTATCTAAGTTATCCAGCTGATCAATCAATTCAAATGAGACTTTCTATTATACGGATATCAGCCAAACTGGCACTCTGATCGCTGATTGATCAAGGAGAGTAGGATTAATTTGTGGTCATAAGAAAAGAATGAAACAATCATTCCCTTTTTTATTTATAAATGTCTTAAAGATATGATAGGTTCTTAGACAGATAAATAAGCAAGCATATCTAGGACACTGTTTTTGAAAATTGAATACAAAGCAATCACATAATTCCCTTTAGTCACTCATATGAGTTTACATTCCCAATGACCAACTCCAATCTCAGGATTTATAACCCATGACTAGAAAAAAGTTTGAATGTCTCAAGTATTTGCCTTCACCTATCATACTTAATACTCACAAACCACTTAATGGTCTTTGGATTACTCATAGTTTTGGCTAGCTTTATGCTTCCTTTTAAGTTCTTCTGCCCCTTTGACTAGCTTGAAGGTCCCAAGGATGTTATGTTGCTCTTAAATGGGCAGTCTGAAATGTGCTGCAAGTGACAGATTATGGTCAGGAGCCAGCTGTTCACATATTTGGTCAGCCAGCAGGAAATCTTTCAGCAGTTCTTAAATAAAAAATACAGGATGATGTCAGTGTTTGGTGACACTGTTTTTAATCTTCACATTTCTCATTGACAGGAGGTAATGGTTATCCATGGGAGACCTGTCACATGACAGCAGCTTCTTTACCACCAGGAGAGTCGCAATATGGCCTACCAAACTACTTTAAGAGTCATAGCATTTGGGGCTATTTTTTTCTGAAAATGCTATCTCAGGCCAGGGAGAAAAAAAAAGAGAGATCTGTATTGGCTCTAAAATTTATTTTTTATTTCTAAATAATTACAAGATGACTTCCCTAACATTGCTGTTACTATCATCACATAACTTGAAGCAGAACATAAGGTTGCATTTCTATTCTAATACATTTAAAATTAGACCATAAAAATGAATAAACTTATTGATAGGTAAAACTGATCAAATAATTAATAGCACTAGACTAACTTCTACAATTCTAGTAACCATTCATGTAAAGAAAAACCTTACTTCTGCTGATGATCAAGATGGAAGAATGAGTTTCATTAGGTCTTATTCTAGAGAATGTTTTTTTCTCTAATTCCAAAACTGTTTCAAGAATATTTATTGCCAATTTATAGAAGATCCCGAGATGGCATCATTGTATTCTGCAGTCAATCACTAAAATTCAACACGTATAATAATAACACAAACCACCCAGGCTTAATGCACTACAAAGATATAACTTGATAAGTAATTTTTTAAAAGTAAGCTTCAAAACAAAGCAAATCATTAACTTCAGACAACACCATAAAGCAATGATACCTCTTTTCTTTGTGACCACAACCTTAACTTGAGCTTTGCTGGGTGTTTTGCACATAACAATGAGGGACTATTAGACATAACGTAATTTTCATAGGTCATTGCCCTGTCAATGACAGAGAAGATAATTGCAAGAGAGTTTATTTCTGGTGTGTGTATATGTGCACAAATGTGCAGGGCCTCTACTTTGCAACTGGAATTTACAGACTAATGATAAAATATATCCCTTTAAATATACAAATGACAATTGACTTCAAACTTTCCCAAGCCCACACAGGAATTCCCTGAAAACATATAAAATATTGAGTTCTTCAACCTCAGCACTATTGACATTTTGGACCAGATAGTTCTGTATTGTGAAAGGCTGTCTTTGCACTGTAGAATGTTTAGCAATATTCCAGGCCTCTATCCACCTGATACCGGGCCTGTATCCCCCTGATACTGGTAGTCCTTTTTTCCCCCATCACAAATTGTGACAACCAGAAATATCTCTTATACCTTTCCAGATGTTTCCTGGGGGACAAAAAGCACTCCCATTGAGAATCACTGGTCCAAATGGTTAAAAATTGGTTCCTTCCATTCTTTTACCAGGTATGGGCCAAGCCCCTTCCTTAATTTTCCTCAGAATGACTGAAACCAAACTGTAACTCTTAATGAAATATTGAAGGTTTGAAGCTTTAAAAAAAAAAAAAAGTACAGCTTGGCTGGGTGCAGTGGCTCATGCCTGTAATGCTAGCACTTTGGGAGGTCAAGGTGGGTGGATTGCCTGAGCTCAGGAGTTCGACACCAGCGTGGGCAACATGGTGAAACTCTGTCTCTACTAAAATACAAAAAGTTAACCTGGCATGGTGGCAGGTGCCTGTAGTCCCAGCTACTCGGGAGGCTGAGGCAGGAGAATTGCTTGAACCCAGGAGGCAGAGGTTGCAGTGAGCCAAGATTGCCACTGCACTCCAGCCTGGGCAACAGAGCAAGACTCTGTCAAAAAAAAAAAGTATAGCTCAAGAATAACTTAGAGATCTGTATGTTATATGTAGCAGTTCACAGTCCTCTGATTCCTTTAGTGAGAGTCATCCTGCCTACCTCTTGTGTTTCTCATATTGAATCCAACTAATCCACCACCACTAACAGTGTTTTGGTTACATTTAATCTCAGAAACCAAGCCTTCAAAATACACAAAGAGAGGAGGAATTTGTTAACACACCGTTTGACCTCAACACCATTCAAGAGCTACCCTTTCTCATTGGGCCAGCCAATGGTCACTAGTGAGCATCAGGAATGACTGCTAAAGACAGGAATCCTGGCTGGCAATACTCAAATTCTTTTATTAGCCTTTAATGGAATCCTGAGTTTGGAGCATAGGATATGAGGAATCTGACTTCTCATAAATTCATGATTAAAGATAAATATACTATTCACCTTCTACCAACCCATTACTTAGTTATAGCTGTAGTTTATGTCTTCAAAATCATAATATCCAAGCCATAGTCCATCATTACTCTGCTCTAAAATATTTATTATTCACTATTATAATCTGTATGTAGCCCATTGATAGTCCAATTCCTTTACTATAGTTTTCACTGCAGCATGAGTGAGTTGAACCTTCAGTTCTCATCATCTTCCACTAAAAATGACATACTCATTATCTGTACTCATCTTCCACTAATTTGGGACAAATGAAAATCATCCACAACTCTATTTGGACAAGCATGGTTTGCATATGGAAGAGTGCACTCTAAATACATATAAAGCCAACAAGCCTTTTTTTTTCCTGTCCACCAAAAAGAAAGAAAGAAAGAAAGAATCCTGAGAATTAAACTCATAAGTACTACATTTGCACTCTCAACCTCATAGCTCAACCTCTGAAATGGAGGTATTGGCTTATGGTACTTTCCACTCAGGATCAATTGCAGGCTTCAGTGCTGAAAGCTCCAAACTGCTTGTAGCTTTGAAAAGGCAGCTTTTAGATCCCTAACGTCTTAAGATTTCAAAAATCATAGAGGTCATTCTTTGCCAGGGATTCCATGTGTGTTTCAGTAGGACACCAGTCAGGCTTCACTCAAAGTATTTATCAACTATTCATCCACACTGTGAAGCAGCAAAAAAACTTTCAGAGTTTCAGTAATTGCATAAATACCTTGGTTTTGGAGCAATAAAAAAAAAACATAAAAATGGCATGCAATGAAGAGAACAAAAGCAATGAGCTTTTTAGAATATTGCTATAAATAGATGCGATGAAAATGACAGTTTACCTTTCTGATCTTCCTCCTCAAAACACATAACCCTAGTCTAACTATTAGAAAAACCCCAGTTGAAAGACATTCTATAAAATATTTTGCCAGTACTCTTCAAAACTGTCAAGGTCATCAGAAATAAGGAAGTTCTGAGAAACTGTCACAATCAAGAGGAGTATAAGGAAACATGATGACTAAATATAATGGGTTCTCCCAGAAGGAATCCTGGAACAGAGAAAGGACATGCAATAAAAACTAAGAATATCTGAATAATAGACTTTATTTAATAATAGTATATTAACATTGGTTCATCAATTTTAGCAAATGTACCATAGGAATATGAGATGTCAATAACAGGGGTACCTAAGTACTATCTGTACTATTCTTGCAATTTTTCTGTAAGTCTAAAACTGCTCTGAAATAAAATGTCTGGGTGAATGACATCAGCAAGATGGCAGAGTAGAAAGCCCTAACTCTTCTTCCTCTACAGAAATACCAATATAACAATGATATTGGTAACAAACACCTTGAAGTCCAATTCAGGATCCAGGTAAGTAGAAGTACCTCAGATGAACATAAATGGAAAACAGTCACATTTATAGATAAGAAGAACAATTTCATTTTACCTGCATCAACCCTCCCCTAAACTGGCTTATCTCAGTGCCAAGAATATTGCCTCAGCTCATGATTTTTCCCACATGGGGAAAGTGGAATTAGAATGTGCACCTGGACAACTGTCCTCCTGGTATCTCAAAGCACACTCCATGGGGCTAGTTTCTAGCTCGCTTCATATCAAGTATTGAACAACTGGCAAAGCTTGGTAATCTGGGACAGCTTGGAACAAATAAAGAGGAAAGAATTTCCTTATAGCTGGAGCTGCACTGTAAGAATTAGAATAGGTCCAAAACTGAGGTTTTTCCTCCAGGAGGAAAGGAACAAAGTGAAGGGGGCTTAGCCCCAACATTTCAAAGCACCCTCTATAGAGCCAGTTACTATCTTGCCTCATATTGATCACAAAATAGCCAACAGAGCTTGATTCCCTGGGATAGCTAGGAACAAAGAAAAGGGATGGACCTCCTTTTATAGTAAGCACTTCTCTGTGAGATTGGCACTAAGGCTTTTCCTCTAGGAGTGGGGAAAGATTGTGGAAGGGACTCTGTCCCCAGCCTTACAGTGTACTCCTCAAGGAGTTAGTCTCCATCATGACTCATATAAAGTACTCCTGAAAAGTGAAGGTATCTCACAGTCAAGGCCAGTTCATAAAGACTGGGAGAGGTAGCTGCTTTGTCAAATGTGCAAACAACAAAGCAAACATGCAAAGAACATGAAGAATCTATAAAATACAACATAATCAAAAATTAAGACAAATTTCCAATAAACAACCCAAAAGAGATGGATATCCGTGAATTTCCTAAGAATTCCAATTAATCATCTTTAAAAAGCTTAGTGAGTTACAAGAGAACAGAGATGTTAAACTATGTGAAACCAGGAAAACAGTATGTGAACAAAATGGGTGCAAAAACATATAGAAATGATTTTAAAAAAAACTAACCAGATATACCATAACCAAAGAATACAAAACTTGCACTGAAAAATTTACTAGAGGAATTCAATAGCAGTCTTGATTACCCATACGAGAAAATCAGTGATTGTGAAGACAGGTCATTTGGAATTACCCAGTCAGAGAAGAAAAAAGAATGAAAAATAGTGAAGAAGGTCTAAGGGACTCATGTGACTCCATCAAGCAACCCATATACACATCTTTGGAGTCTCAGAAGGGGAAGAGAAAGGGAAATAAGGAGGAAGATTATTTAAGAGAATAATGGCTAAAAATTTCCAAATGTGGGGAGCAAAATAGACATCCACATTCATGAAGCCAAGTGCACCTCAAATAGGTTGAATTTAAAGAGATCTACAGTGAGACATATTATACTCAAATTGCCAAAAGTCAAAAAAAAATTTTAAGAAATTTTGAAAGCAGCAACAGAAAAGTGACTCATTACATACAAATGAGACCTTCCTGAGATCTCAGTGAATTTCCCAGTAGAAACTCTGTAGGCAGAGAGCAATGATACATTCAAAGTCCTACAGGAGAAAAACTACCAACTAAGAGTACTATACAAGGCAGAGCTGTCCTTCAGAAATAAAGAAAAGATAAATGCTTCCCGACAAACAATGAAGTACTTCATTGACGTTCATCACCACTTGCTATGGTCTAATGTTCATATGGCTTGAAAATTTGCATGTTGAAAACTAATCTCCAATGGGGTGTTATTAAAAATTAGGGACTTTGGGAAGCAATTAGGTCATGAGATCAGAACCCTGAAGGATGACATTAGTTCTTTTATACTAATAAAAAAGGCCCAAGGGAGCTTGTTTGACCCTTCCACCAAGTAAGAACATAGCAAGAAGATGCCTTCGGTGAAGTGGAAAGCAAGACCTCACTGAATGACAAATGTGCTGTCACCTTGATCTTTGGCTTCCTCACTTCTAAATCTATAAGAAATAAAATTCTGTGGTTTATAAGCCACTTGGTTTATGGTAGTCTTGTTATTAACAGCCTGAATGAACTGACACCACTAAACCTGCCCTACAAAACATGCTAAAAGAAGTTCTTTAACCTGAAATAAAAAGACACGAATAGGCAGCATGAACAGATATGAAATATAAAACTCGCAAAAATGTAAGTATATAATCAAATACAGAATACTCTACTACTGTAATAATGGTGCATAAATTAATTTTAACTATATTATAAAAGTTGAAAGACAAAAGTAGTAAACGTAACTATAACTACAATAATTTGTTAATAGATCCAGAATATAAAAAGTTGTAAGTTGTGATATCAATGACATAAATTGGGCAGGGGGAAAAAGTAAAAATGAAGAGTTTTTATATGCAAGCAAAATTAAGATATCAGCTTAAAATTGATTGTTCTAATTTTTTAAATGTTCCATGTAAACCCCATGGTAACCAAAAGTTAAAAACCTATAAAAATATGCACAATATAAAGAGAAATGATCAAAGCACACCACTACAAAAAAATGGTCAAATCACAAAATTAAACAGCAAGAGAGGAAGAAAGCAAAAAAAAGTACTACAAAACAGTCATGAAACAATTTTAAAAACAGCAAGAGTAACTTCTAACGTACCAATAATTATTTTAAAAGTAAGTGGATTAAATTCTACAATCAGCAAATATGGAGTTGTCGAATACATTAAAAAATATGATCCAAAAATATGCTTCCTAGAAGAGATTCACTTTAGCTTTAAGGACACACATAGAATATAAATGAAGGGTTGGAAAAAGACATGCAATTCAAATGATAACTGAAGAAGAGCAGGAATGGCTATTCTGATATCAGACAATACACACTTTAAGTAAAAAAATTGCCGCAAGAGACAAAAAAAGATTATATGATAATAAAGGGGTTAATATATCGAGAGGACATAGCAAGTATAAATGTATATGCATCTAATATCAAAACCCTAAAATACATAAAGAAAATATTAAATCACATGAAGGGATAAATTTGACTTGATTATGATGCACAATACTTTTAATGTGCCACTGAATTCCATTTGCTAGTATTTCCTTCAGAATTTTTTCATCCATGTTTATCATGCAAGGATGGTTTAATATATGTAAATCAATAAATGTGAAACACCACATTAACACAATGAAAGATAAAAACGTATGACCATCTCAACAGAGGATGAAAAAGAATTTGACATAATACAACATCCTTTCAAAGTAAAAACTCCCAATAAGTTAACAGTAGAAAGAATGTACCTTAACATCATTAGTACTCTGTATGTCAGGTACATAGCTAAAAACTGTACTCAGTGGTGAAGGATTGAATTTTTTTTCTCTAAAATCAGAAATAAGACAAAGAGGTCAACTCTCACCACTTGTATTCAACACAGTACTAGAAATCCTAGCCAGAGAAATTGGTCAACAACAACAACAAAATGGGCATCCAAATTGGAAAATAATATTTAAAAATAGGAAAAGAACCTTGATACATTTTTCTAAAGAAGACACACAAATGGCAAAGGTATATAAAAAGCTGCTCAACATCATTAATCATCAGGGAAATGCAAATTAAAACCACAATGAGATATCACCTCACAGCTGTTAGATTGGCTATTATTAAAAAGACAAAAGATAACATGTGAGGTAATAGATATGTTAATTAGCTTGATTGAGGTAATCACTTCACAATGTTTACATATATCAAAACATGATGTTGTGCACCTTAAACAAATACAATATTTAGCTGTCAATACCTCAGTAAAGCTGGGAAAATATAAATAAAATAAAACAAAAATTTATTTTTTATAAAAAAATACACATAATTTCAACTCCTTGTTATTTTCCTAGTACTCTATAGCAGAATGCTAAGCAAAACTACAATACTAGTTTTGAATACACCTCAAAAATCATCTTGCCATATTTTGTTTGTCAAAGTAATTAGTGGGACTGGTAGAAGGTAACTGCCCATTGAATTAACACACTTATATGATTAGGCTTTGTTTCCCCACCCAAATCTCATCTGAATTCTAATCCCCATAATTCTCCTGGGTCAAGGGAGAGACCAGGCGGAGATAATTGAATCATAGGGATGGTTTCCCAAATGCTGTTCTTGTGATAGTGATTGAGTTCTCACAAGATCTGATGGTTTTATAAGGGGCTCTTCCCTTTTGCTCAGCACTTCTCCTTCCTGCCACCTTGTGAAGAAGGTACCTTGCTTCCCCTTCACCTTCCACCATGAGTATAAGTTTCCTGAGGCCTCCCCAGCCATGCTGAACTGAGTCAATTAAACCTCTTTCCCTTACAGATTACCCTGTCTCGGGCAGTTTTCTATAGCAGTATGAAAACGGATTAATAAACACACCACCTCACTGAGATCACATTAAGGGGAGACTAGTTCTTCTCAAAATATGTTTCCATATTTTTGGTTAATGCTTTACTACCAAGGCCAAACAAAAGCTAATGGTAAGCAATAGTGTCTGGAAAAGTCTCTTGGCAGTTGACTTATTAAAATTCAAAGAGATAGACTAGATTGGAAACCTATACATTACAGGTGGAATTTTTTCAAAATCCAGTTTTACACTTGGACAACTCAGCTGCTTTTGCCCACCAAATTTACAAAATAATCTGTTTGTTTCATTACTGTGTATATTACACACACACACACACACACACACACACACATAAATAAAACCAGTCATTCATGTAGATCGTCTCTCTAACTGCTCCAGTAAGCAATTTCTGAGAAAATATCATTCTCTCCTCTTTTCTCATACTTTGAAAGCCTCATAAATTGTATTTTTCTCAAGCTATTCTATATATGGCTGCCAAAGTAATCCTTAAAGTGAAATTCTAATCTTTGTTTCAGTCCACTCTTTTCCCTCTTTCATATCACACAATTGAATGCACATTCACAAATACATACAAACATACATACATACAAGTGCCACACGGACTTCTGGCTTCTCATTGCCCACAATTTCAGTCCAAATTCTTCACATAGTATTCCAAGTCCTCCACATTTTAGTTCAAGATTCAGTTCCCAACAGATTCTGTCTGCTACAGCTGGGGCCTCCTCAAAGACAGTCAATTCTCTCCTCTGTAACTTTACTTGAACATTGTCCCCTCTGCTCAGAATGTTCTACCTTGTCCTCTCCATGCTTAAAAATTCTGCCCTTTCTTTTCAGTTTCTGCCATCTCTGCTGTGCTACTTAGTCTTTTGACCTCTGAATTTCCTCACAAATAACAGAAAATATAATACTTGCTTCCAGGGTTGTTTTAAAAAGTAAAATAAATTAAATGAGATTCATGTTTACTGGTTATCAAAACTTACCTAGAAGAGTCTCGTAACGCAAAAGAGAGTGAATCAAGTCTAAGGGCATATGCATCCACTGGGGACCCAGGAGAGCTGGAAATTGCATATGATCTACACTCAGGAGTGGACAGACCAACACCAAGCTTCTGCCAATTGTTGCAGAATTTCTGGCCCAATAGTATTGTGTATTATTTCAAGAGTAGCTGCATTTATGAACCATATCCAGCCCTCTGTCTTTCAGTTTATAAATACTGATACATCTGGCAGTACATCAGACAGGAAATACTCTCAGCTAATGTCAATCTAAACATTTTAATGTACTGAGGCTTCATTTTCTACCTTAAAGGTTGTTGATTTTTAGCCCATGGAGTACAATCATGAATTCCATTTTCTCTCATGCTTAAGGATTTTATATCCCATTTTTTCAGTTCATAGTTCTCTGTACCTCTCAGATAAACATCCATATTGTGGGTTTAAAACCCCTTTGGTCTTTGTAATAGTTTCCTAGGGATGTCATGGCAAAGTACCACAAATTGAGTATCTTGAAACAACAGAAATTTATTCTCTCATATTATAGAGGCTAGAAGTTTGGAATCAAACTGTCAGCAGGGTTGATTCCTCTCAGAGGCTCTAAGGGAAAATCCGTTCCATGCCTCTCTCCTAGCTTCTGATAGTCACCAGCAATCCTGGGTGGTCCTTGGCTTGTAGATGCATCACTAAAATCTTTCTCCATCTTCACTTGGTGTTCTCCTCTGGGTGTCTTTGTGTCTCTGTGTATTTATATGGCCTTCTTATAAAACATCAGTTATTGGATTCAGGGCCCACCCTAATCCAGTATGACCTTATCTTTATTACATGTGCAAAGATCCCATTTGCAAGTAAGGTCAGATTCACGTGTTCCGGGGGCTAAGACCTCAACATACTTATTTTGGGGTTGTGGGGTGGTGCACAAGCCAACCCACAACAGTCCTATCTCTGCTCGAGTATCTATAAGAGGACTGAAGAGAATAGTTAGTCCTCCTGGGCCCCATTGTTTGGCAGTTTCTCCCAAATAAAACACACAAGACCACCGTGGATGGATATGAGTTTCTTGGCTGAGTGCTCAGAATTGTAGTCCATCCTGGGAGGAAGCTTAGTATTTAACATAACCCCCTGAATCACACAAGTGAGGGCGCTTCTACACTTAGATCTTGAAAAGAAAGGTGTCCTCTATAGGCACTCTGTTTCCTTTTCTCTTTATTTATTTATTTTTTTTTTGAGACAGAGTCTTGCTCTGTCACCCAGGATGGAGTGCAGTAGCACAATCTCAGCTCACTGCTGCCTCAGCCTCCCGAGTAGCTGGGACTACAGGTGTGTACCACCACACTTGGCTAACTGTTGTATTTTTAACAGAGACAGAGTTTCATCATATTTGCCACGCTGGTCTCAAACTCCTGACCTCAAGTGAACCACCCACCTCAGCCTCCCAAAGTGCTGGGATTACATGCATGAGCCACAATGCCCAGCCCTTTTCATTTTCTTCTCTACACGCAGCCTTATCTTCTGAGTCTCTTAGTCCAACATCCTATCCCTCTTTAAGGGTAAACTCCAATGAGGCTCACAATTCAACCCCTTATGGGCTGTGTCTGGCTATAGAGATGGAAGAGATGAAATGCGGTGGTGCCAGTGGGCAAGAAGGTGAACACTCCAACTTCCAATTTTCCACCAGCAAGAAGATAGAGTAGGTCTCTTGTGGGTAATCTGAGAAGTAAGCCCATCTCTCTAAAACAGATGTGAAATTCTCTTCAAGGAACAAAATCTGATTTTCATATCAAGAAAAGGGTAAATTTCTGCTGAGCAGGATCTCATTTCATTTTGCAAAAAAATCAAAGCCCTTAAAGTGAACTCCAAGACCAAATATGAACTCTCCTCCTGGTATCCTCAACTTCCTCTCCTTTCAGTCAGCCCCTCCCTAACTCTACCACAGCCACATAGGCCTCTTTTACTTAAATAATCTAGGCACATTCCAACCTCGGGGCCTTTGCACTTGCTGTCTCTTCTTTGTGGACACTCTACCTCAAAATGCCCAGAGGGTCTGTTTCTTTATCACCTTGAAGTTTTTGTTACACGGAATCTAATATCCACTCAAAATATCAACATTCCTATACCTCTACTATCTGTAATTATCCCCTTTATGTGCTTTTTTTCCCTCAGCACTTAAGTCTATGTGGCATATTATACATTTTATTTGTCATTTTCTGTCTCCCCTCACTGGGAAACTTCATAATGATAGGAGTTTTCATACATTTTTTTTTACTGTTGAATCTTCAGTAGAACAGAGCCTCACCATAATAGGTGCTCAATCTATAATTGTTGAATAGATAAATGGATGTATTGTGCAAAAAAAGTTGACTTTTTTCTAAACCTGGCTTACATTAAAAAGAGCTAACTCAAGAGCTATCAATGACTCTTTTTTCTTTAGGAGGGAAGAGACCAAATTCAATAGCAGAATTAATGCCAAATTTTCTCCTGAAAAAATAGTTGATGTGAATGTGCATGTACCTATGTCAGTGGGGGACAGAAGCAGAGAGAGGGGAGGTGCAGTTCATCATCCCATTGTCATCTCAATACTTTTTTCATTTAAATTATTCATGTACCATTCAATTATATACTTTCTTTAAATATAATAGTATTACCTTATATCACCCTTTAAATTTCAGTATGTTATAATCTGTTATTAAATATGATGCTACATATAAATGTATAGCACAGGTTCCAGGCATTAATAATTTCTCAATAAATGTTAGTTATAAGTATGTACCCAGGGAGCATGTGTCTGCTATTTCTGTAAATAGTCACCAGATGGCGATCTGACTCACTTTGAGTGCCTTCACGATCCATGAATTTCTTCCCAAGAAGATCTAGAAAATTAAGAAATCCTTACCACCATCTTTTTCTAGGCAAGTTCTCTGTTACCAAACTTTAAACATCGAAAATAACATAAGTAATCCTTTACATATGCTAGAAACAAAATCCATGACCATCACAACTGCCTCAAATGGGCACATAAAATCCTACATTGTTCAACACCAATCAATTCACTCTGAGTCTTAGTCATCTAACTTGGTGAACTTATGTATCCCTACCTTTTCAAGTCAAATATCTGGAAATCATACTTGATCTCATACTTGACACCTCTCTCTCTCTCTCTTTCTGGTGATAAATCTTATCATCAAATTCTATTACATTTATTTTTTAAATATTTCTCAAACCCATTCACTTCTTTTCCCACTCTGTTGCTCTTGCCATAGCAAACTAGCATCAACTTTCCCATGGACTAAATCTGATCACAAATCTGATCATATAAGGCCCCTGATGAAAACCTTTCTCTTGAATGTCATTATTCTTATAATACGAACAATAATTTTCAACCAGGCAATCAAGACTCTCCATACTAACTTTCTGCTCTTTCCCAGCTCTCAGTATTTAGGCACACTGGAATACTGCACCACGCTGCCCTCTTGCATTCTAGGGCTTCTGACGTGCTGTTTCCTCTCCCTGAAATGTCTTCTCTCAACCACGTGTATCACTTCCACTTACGTAATGTGCTTTCTAAACAATAAATGTAGAAAAAAGTAAATTTTACTACTTCCCAATCTTTGCCTGTTTTAGATTCTATTATTATTTATTATCATAGAACTACATGCCATTTTTTTATTTATATCAGTTTATAGTTTTAGTTTTATGAGTGTTTTATTACCGTTTTCCCCTCTAGTAACCTATAAATTCCTTCAGAACATAGATTATGTCTACTTTTACTGTCATTTAATTCCCAGGCCCTGCTTGGTGCCTGGAACACACAAGGCATTTAATACATATTGTTGAGTGAATGAATACAGGTGACCTTCCCATTGACTGTCATTAATATGACTCAGCTCCAAAAATTCCCAGTCTCTCTGTCTCTTTCCCAAATTTCCACATCTTGGAAGATTAAATCTGATTAATCTCTGCTTGGATCATATCCAAACCATGGATCCACAAGCTATGGCCAGAAATTTAAAGTTCAACTTAGAAATGTAGTCATCAAGATCTCGCAAGTTTTTTTCCCAGAAAAGGGGAAACTACTTTGAGCCAGCAGCTCACCAAAAAAGTACTACAAATACCTACTGCACTAGATTTTTATGATGAGTAAATTAGATGTCATATGTATCATATAGTGTTTTATACAGTGTGGAGCATATGTTTAGTATTTTGTAGATACCTGCTTTTTTATCACAGTTACCCACATTTTCAAGTATTTTACATACACACACAGTGATTGTATACCTACCTGAAAATGTTTCAACATGGACCTTTTTTACACTGCCCTATTCTAAGGCTATAAATTCTTTAAGTTGGAAAATGATGTACAGCATGTAACCTTACTGCTTAATTATCTGGCATAGATTATAGAATGACATCCATTTATTAAAAATTACATATTAAAAAACAAGAATCCACAAAGCACTGGCTTAATAAATAGTGAATCGACCCAAGGAGCTCATAACAAGGGTGACAGAAGATATTCAAACAATCATGATGCCATGAAAAGCCTTAGAGCTATATACCAAATACCACAGAGGTACAAAGTGGGAAGATGCTATAAGGTATATGCAAGCAGATTTTTGCGTGGACATTAACATGTATATATGAAATATTCTCCAGCCTAAACAGCTACTGATCTTGTGTTTTATTCATTCACAGGATAAATATGGAAGTGCTTTTCTTTTCATTTGAAGAGCCTTACAGACGTCTTTCAAATTTGCATTGCTGGCTGTCATTAGGCACAAAAAACCCAAACTCCAATGAACATCTCTCTTTCCCCTAAAAAGTCTATTTTCCCACACTTTAATGGTGAAAAGAGCTTCACTGGCAGTTTAAATCCTGTAAAAATTAGAAATAGGCATATACTGACCAGTGTGAGTGACACAGTGTTTCAAGAGTCTACTGTCTCTTGGATTCCTTGATTCCTGGGACTCCATAATTAAAATTAAGTCTTTTCTTCCAAGCGACTAATATTCTGATTTCCTCAGTTTAGAAGAATCAAACTAACAAAACAGTTCAAATATTTAAAACTCAACAACTTAAAAGCAATTGTTAAAATCACAGGGTAGAGGGAGAATATGAATCTTAGAATGATACGGTTCCAAATCAGTTGATTGGACATAAAATATTTTATGCAATTACAGGATTCCTAGGGTTAGACATTTTTATACATTCTCTTTTCTTCCACCAATTATGAGTTGGATCAAAACCTTAGAAAAGCTATAGCTAGTTCCTCTGAGAGAGTATCTCCAATTCCCAAGCAAAAGAATTTCTTCTATTTTTTAGTAAGTTGAAGCTCCCTCGTGTACTCTGTGATTTTAAGTTATGCGAGAATCAGTTGTAAATGTTAAATGGTTACTTCTGAGGCTAATATTGTGTATACCATTACCAAGCCAAGTCCTATTTGTTTTTTATTATCCTACCCTTCCGTGTTTTTCCTCATTTTTTATTTATTTTTTCGTTAAACTACTGCTTAATTAGCTTTTTCTTCAAGCAATCAGTTTGTTTTAGAATAAACTTCTTTTGCTTTCTTTGTTAATCCATCACCCAAGTGTAGGAAAGATAAAGTGCATTCTTCTTCGAAATGTTGTTGACAATAGAAATACACTAAACTGAGAAAAATAAATAAACCTCTCATCCAGTAGACTATATTAAAACAAATATGAAGAGCACATAGTAAAAATCAAGCCTATAAGTGAACATACTATCCTCACATAATCAAAAGCACACACTCTTGCTCTGTTCTCTGACTGAGTGCACACATGTTGAGACCAAACACTCATAAATTTGCATTCACTTCTGTTGCACCATTGATCTGGCCTTCCGAAAATGCTTGCATCAGAGACAAAGCAACTCGACCATATTCAGAATCGGCAAGAAGAAATAAATGAACCACAATTATGCATTCCTGGGAGAAAAAAAAAAGATCTGATACGATTAAAACAATGAAGTGGACAAAGAAGTGTACATAGAAAGACCCAGAATAGCACACAAGACAAAGTCTAACACTGAATGCACAAGTGACACCAATAACAGGAGCAAAGGAGATGTTCTGACAACTACGTCTGTTACTAAAATAGATACCGTGACAAATAAAAATAGCAAGAACAAACCCTGTAATGGGATTAAGACAGAGCATAAGAAACTAATGACTGAGGATAAAGACAAACGTGTTGACAATGGCAGGTAGTGTGACAAACGAAATGCTTAGATAAGCAAAATCCCAGAAACCAGACAGCTGAAAGACCTAAGACCAAGACTGAGACACATCTGTCAGCAATACAGATCGCATCACACTGTGCCAGAAGACAATGCTAAATTATAAATGTTAATTATAGATGGATTCAGCAAAGCCACAAGCAGAACAAAAGAAATGAAATGGAAAAGTACCCCTGCTGCAGTGTTTGATGTAGGTTTTCATTTTAAGGAAGATGTAACAGTCATGCTCTCTTATGAAGGGGATCTTTGATTTCAGATAGAACGGCAGCATGCTATTAAATGCCACCAACTCCTTTCTATCATCATCCTTTAGTCATTAGGAAATGTTCACTTCCATATGGAATCTCAAATTCAGCGGTAAGAGTCTTCAGAAAGTAAGATAAAAGAAGAAAGAAGTGAGGAAGAAAGAAACAGAGAGAAAAAAAGAAAAGAGAAATAAAAGGTGAAAGTAAAGCAAGAAAAAAAGTGAGGTCATTTTTTGTAATCAACTATTGAAATATGTACTGAGCAACTACTGTGAACTACTGTGTGACAGATACCATACAAGGTGTTAGAGATAAGGTGGTGGAAAAAATACTCATGGTTTCTAGCCTTGTGCCTCTTATAATTTGGCAGCAGGAAAAGACATTAATTAAATAACCACATAAAGAAAAGCAACATTGAATGTTGATAAGTTTCATGAAGAAAGGGTGCATGATACCATGAGTGCACCTAACAGAGATTATAGGAAGGCCATGGAAGTCTTCTCTAAGGAACCGGCAATGAAGCTGAGATGCAAACGAGCAAAGGTTGGGACTGTAGGTGAAGAGTTCTCCAGGCAGTGGGACTGGCACATACAAAGGCCCTGCGGTGACAAGAATAGTAAAAGAGAAGAACCAAAAGAAGCCACAGGAGAGTGTGGGGGCTGGAACAGAGAACTTGGGAGAGTACAGCATGCCTGATGAGGCTTGAGAAGTAAGTAGAGGTCAGGCCATGCAAGCTTTTGCATCTTCATCCTAAGAGCAATAAAAGCCTCTGAAATTGTAAAACAGAAGAGTATCATGATTTTTACTGAGCAGCCACTTATAGGTACAGGCTAGCCTCCTGTCTGAACTCATCTCTTCACTCACCTCACTTACTCCATCTGCCACATAAGCCTCCTGCTTTTCATCCAGCATTCCAGAATCATTCTCAACCCAGGGGTTTTGCACTTGCTGCTCCCCATGTCTGGAACCTTTTCTTCCAGTGCCCATATGTCTCACCCCTTACCTCACCTCAGGTGTCTGCTTGAATGTCTTCTTAAACAAACCTTTCCTAAAAGCCAAAATTTAAGGCCCATACTATTCCTTCTCCCATTTATCCTCCTAACCTGCTTCCTATAGTTTCACTATTTTTATCACTAATAGGAACTATGTTCTAAATTTAATTGTTAACTTTATAAAACACACATGTGCATATACACATGCACACACACATGCGCAAATAGAATTTGACTCCAGGAAGGAAGGGATGCTACTGCTAACTATGCCTGGCACATACTGGTGCTCAATAAGTATTGAGCAGGAATAAAAGATTTATAAAGAATGAATGCTGTCTTTCACATAGATTAGAAGCACACAAAAGATCTCTATTCTGGCCTGGCAATTTTATTATCCACATCCTCCCCACGACTTCAAAGAAGAGGCTCAAATTTAGAAGGAATTATCAGAACCACCTACTCATTTTTCCTAGTTGCATCCAAACACAATGCCCAAAGAGAAAAAGCAGGTGCATAAGATTATTCTACATTAGGCATGCCAAGGAGATGATATTTGCAACTTCACATGTAGGAATTGTAGGATTAAGGGGGTATTATTTGCATGGGAATAAAAGTGTTGCTGTCCTAATTGAAAAGTACTTAAATATATAAATAACAGAGAATACCTGCATCAGTAGCATCTAGGAGGGGCAAACAAATAACCCACAGGCATTTTCCATATGTCATTGAAAACCAGCATGGGGGAGAGTTGCCCTAAAGAACCAAGTCAATTAAATACCATGAACATTTATTGTGTATTCATTTATTGAGACTTATTTGTGCATATTAATATACAAAGCACCATAATAGATGTTGGGGCAAAATTAAGCCATACTGGTAGGCACATTCTAAAACATTGGAGGAAGGAGAAAAGTGCTGAATCTGGTTTTGAAAACACAATTACAGAGAAAAAAGAAAAATAAAGTACAAGATATGTGTTAGAAGAGTAGATGGCCATGGGGGCTAGAGGGATAAAGAGAAAGAAAACTAATCTCCTCCCAAATTAAAATTAGAACCCACTGTTCCTACCAACTAAGAAATAATGAACTTTCAATAAATATTTCTAAAGTTTTTCATTTGGAAGGCAGATAAAACAAAACCAGAATCTTGTACACGGGAAGCTCTAAAAATTTATTTGTAAAGGAAGGAGGAAGACAGGAAAGTACTAGAAGAGTGAGAATAAATCATCTGCTTATGGTTGAAATTTGTCATCAGTAAAGAAAAATTTGTCCAATCTACTGTACTCTTCCATATAATGAGCTCAAAAGGGCTTTCCCAAATGGATCTGATACAGAGATATAATAACCACCTGACTACATGTAGTGATACAAAGATTGTCAAAAACACTTCTGCTTGAAATTCTCATGTTGTCATTTTTAGTTCAAAATATTGATGCCCTCTTTTGAAATGCAAGTATTTTAACTATTATAGCAATTGCCTTATTGTTCGGAGTATGGTCATTGTACCAAGAGCATCAGCATCACCTGAGAAACAACTTAGAAATGCAGAATCCCAGAGCCCACCCAGACTTGCTGAATCAGAATCTGCATTTTAATAAGTGTTGCGGGAAGTCAGGAACCCCGAACGGAGAGACCGGCTGAAGCCATGGCAGAAGAACATAAATTGTGAAGATTTCATAGACATTTATTAGTTCCCCAAATTAATACTTTTATTATTTCTTACACATGTCTTTACAGCAATCTCTGAACATAAATTGTGAAGATTTCATGGACACTTATCACTTCCCCAATCAATACCCTTGTGATTTCCTATGTCTGTCTTTACTTTAATCTCTTAATCCCGTCATCTTCATAAACTGAGGAGGATGTATGTTGCCTCAGGACCCTGTGATGATTGTGTTAACTGCACAAATTGTTTGTAGAGCATGTGTGTTTGAACAATATGAAATCTGGGCACCTTGAAAAAAAAACAGGATAACAGCAATGTTCAGGGAACAAGAGAGATAACCTTAACTCTGACCGCTGGTGTGCCGGGAGGAACAAAGCCATATTTCTCTTCTTTCAAAAGCAAATGGGAGAAATATCACTGAATTCTTTTTCTCAGCAAGGAACATCCCTGAGAAAGAGAATGCATCCCTGAGGGTAGGCCTCTAAAATGGCCACTTCGGGGGGTGGCCATCTTTTATGGTCAAAGCTATAGGGATGAAATAAGCCCCAGTCTCCCATAGCGCTCCCAGGCTTATTAGGACGAGGAAATTCCCACCTAATAAATTTTGGTCAGACCAGTTGTCTGCTCTCAAACCCTGTCTCCTGATAAGATGTTATCAATGACAATGCGTGCCCGAAACTTCATTAGCAATTTTAATTTTGCCCCAGTCCTGTGGTCCTGTGATTTCGCCCTGCCTCCATTTGCCTTGTGATATTCTATTACCTTGTGAAGCACGTGATCTCTGTGACCCACACCCTATTCATACACTCCCTCCCCTTTTGAAAATCACTAATAAAAACTTGCTGGTTTTACGGCTTAGGGGGCATCACGGAACCTGACGACATGTGATGTCTCCCCCAGCCACCCAGCTTTAAAATTTCTCTCTTTTGTACTCTTTCCTTTTATTTCTCAGACCAGCTGACACTTAGGGAAAATAGAAAAGAACCTATGTGACTATCAGGGGCAGGTTCCCCCAATAAATAAGGTCTTTGAGTGACTTACATGCAGATTAAGGTTTAAGACACACTGGTATATTATAACAATGTGCCCCTGGAAGGTAATTCATTACATATTTGCTTGTCTTTAATGACTTAGACATTTTCACACTATCTTGAGAAGAGTACAGAATGCCACAATAAATTTACAAAAAACAAATACAGTATTTTTGGATCAAGAGCAACGGGAAAGTTACGATCTTAAGATAAAGCCAAAACAGTAAGCTTGAGTCTAAGACACTAGTCAGAGTATGTATAGAACGGGGGCCTAAAAGTGAGCATAGTCTCCTGTACCACAATGGTTGAGATAAAATGTGAAAGAAGGGAAGGAAGAGGAATGAAAGAGAAATCAAAGAACATTATTTTATTATTTTCTTTATGGATGTCCCTGGGTTTTATGCTATTTACCAACAGGTTGTGCTTTGGCATACCATTTTACAATAAATCAACAATGCCCAAATTTGCTCACACATTTTAAAGAGGGTGACTAAGTCACCCTCTTAAGAGGTGACTAAGTCAATAACCCTGACTTAGTGGTTCTCAGTCTTCTAGGCCTCTTTGGGCTACTAACTATCTCAGTTGTCTAAAATAAGGCATGTAGCTTTCTATGCCTCTGTTTTCTCATCCATATAGAGAAAGTTTGCACTGCAAGCCCTCTACAATGGTTTCCAGCCACAGTATTCCACAATTCTACTGGCATCTTACCAATATATGCCAAATCATGTTAAAAACACAATTTCTATCCAAACAATGTCTTCAACTGCCACTGAGTAAACTGTTCTCTTTCAAAAAGCAATGTGACTATGTACCTTAAAGAAATGCTAGTCTGTGGGAGGGGCTGCTTTTAAATAGTGCAATTCTTTTTGTTTTGTAGCCATCTGTCCCTCTCTCTTCTCCCCTTCAGAATGTTATCCTTATTACCAAAATGGATTCCCTCAGAGCAGGTATCTGGGTGAAAGAATGGCATAAAGGAGCTGGAACTCAAATACTAGAGGAGAAATGAAGTATGTATGTACACATCCACAAACTCAACATACACACACACACATACATAGACATATATTATATAGAAGCTGTAACACTTTTCTTATGTTATCCCTAATATTTCATTAACCTTTTACTTAAATTTCAGCTTCATATCAGCTATCACTGAAAGAAATTAATGGAAAGTATGTTTCTACATACAAATAATATACTAGCCTAAGGGAAATCTCTTACCAGAAATTGTACAAGAAGACTTGTAGAAGAGATTTGGTTCATGAGTAGAATTGAACATTATACCAAGAACAGATTTGTATAACGCATAAGCATCCTCTAAGAAGTCCCCAAATTTTGGGGAGACAATCCTGTCAAAAACTAGATCCTCCTGTACCCTGACATGATGGAGGCTTCAAACAATTGAATTTGTAGGGTTAATTATAGAAGGCTTCATTTTATTATTTTAATTTTTTTCATCGACTTTTAAGTTCTAGGATACATGTGCAGGATGTGCAGTCTGTTACATAGGTAAACACGTGCCACAGTGGTTTGCTACACAGGTTAACCCATCACCTAGGTATTAAGCCCAGCTTCCATTAGCTATTATTCCTGATGCTCTTCCTTGCCCCACCCCCACAACAGTCCCTACTGTGTGTTGTTCCCCACCACATGTCTATGTGTTCTCATCGTTCAATCGTTCAGCTCCCACTTATAAGTGAAAACACGCGGTGTTTGGTTTTTGCTTCTTGTGTTAGCTTCCTAAGGATAACGGTAATGCTGGCAAGGTTGGGGAGAAAAGAGAACGGCTTTACACTGTTGGTGGGTATGTAAAGTAGTTCAACCATTGTAAAAGACAGTGTGGTGATTCCTCAAAGATCTAGAAACAGAAATACTATTTGACCCATCAATCCCATTACTGGGTATATACCCAAAGGAATATAAGTCATTCTATTATAAAGATACATGCATGTGTATGTTCATTGCAGTATTATTCACAATAGCAAAGACATGGAATCAGCCCACGTGCCTATCAATGACAGACTGGATAAAGAAAATGTGGTACCTATACACCGTGGAATACTACACAGCCATTAAAAGGAACAAGATCATGTCCTTTGCAGCAACATGGATAGAGCAGAAAGCTTATTTTTTAAAGTGCAGTTGTTGTTTTTTTAATACTCGAAAGAAGTAGTTTTTGTTTAATTAATTTCATGTTTTATGGGTGTAAGATTACCAACAATTGTATAAATGATATGCAACACTGATAAAATGGGAGAGGATAATGATGCCCATATTATAAGTGAATCTGTTGAATTGGAACCCATTTTTAACTAATGATATCTGGTTATACTTGCAGTAGATACAGAGATTAATAAGACCCAGATAAAGTCAGTCTCAGTCCTTTCTGCAAGGACCTGCCCATGCTAGAAGGAGCAAATGAAACAAAGGTACAGCCTACAAAATTCTCCTTTGGGAAATAGTTTTCATTTCTCTCCAAGCAGTATTCTTACAGTTCTAAAGTTATTTAGTATTCAGTATTCTAAAGTTCTCAGCTGTGACTTCTGAAAATCTCTTGTCCTACCATTTGACCATCTGGAAAAAACCTGCTTGAATAAGTATTCCACTATATTCTTTCCACATTTCCATTCTTTCATTAATGTATTTATTAAAATGGCCACTGATGAGTCTTCTCTTATTCATTTATTATTGGCAGAAGCATCAAGCTCCTGATCCACATATTTGCACTCGGTGAAACAATCATGTTATTTCATAAGCTATGCTCTCTTTTTCTTTGCTGCTCAGCCCAATTCTACAAGAACAAACAGCTGGGTAGTTGCAGAACCTGCTGATCTGAGCACAAGTCTGGCAGTCAGTAATTTTGAGTTCAAATCCCAACTCCACCACACGTTTGTTCTAAAGATGTGAGGCTGCCTTATAAAAGCGTTCACCATGGCATTCAAATAAGCCCAGAAGCTACTGTGCTGATGTGCAAACACAAAGAAATCTTTCTTGCAGCTGTGCTTATGGCACTTTTCAATAGTCTTCTAATGGAGGTTTGGTCTGCCACAAAAAGTGTAATAAAAGGCAAAGAGCAAACGGCCCAGCTTGCCCTTCAGTCAGAATGACTCTGACTGCTCAGAGTCCAGTAGACGGCAAAGGGAAGATTTCAAGGTCAATTTCCTCACCTTTCAAACCTGTGATTTCATATTAGAAGATCAGGCTGTCAGCTTTCCTGTGTCGACAATTCTCTCTGGGAAGGTTAATGTCACTTCTAAGCTTAATAATGGCCCCAAAGTTAGGAAAGTACTGTAAACATCATGAATGTGATGAATGAGTCAAAATAAACAAGGATGATAAATGCAAACTGTGCCTGAAATGTTTTAAAGCTAATACTGGTTACAAAAAAGAGGAAAACATAAGCTATGGTTGTATCCATTGAGGGTCAAGTTTGTGTATAAAAAGGAAAGCATCCTAATGCTATGAAATTGAATGTATCATCTTCATGTTATGAAATGCAAATCTCCCAGTCCAGTGTTTGGCAACATATATGTTACTGATAAATAATAAATAAATCTTCATAAAATTACTTAAGTACCTAATTAAATTTACAAAATTGATATAAATTCTTAGCCTTCTTTTCTGGAAAATGAATACACTATCATCTCCCTTGCTCATGTCACAAGATCAGGGTGGGTTTAAATATTTTTATATTTAAAAGATGAAGTGAATTGTAACTCACTAGAGGATAATCAGATTTGGCTGCTGGATTTAAAAACTTGTCAAAATGTGTTTGTTCAGTTATTCCAAGTTATCGTGAATTTTGTTTTTCTCTCGTGCAGTCATCCTCAAGCTGGTTGCACATTAAAACCACCTAGAAAGCTTTTTAAGTTTAATATCTAGTCCATTACTGTGGTCTGAATGTTTGTGTCCCTCCAAATTCATAATCACCAATGTGATAGTATTACAAGTTGGAGCCATTGGTAGGGAATTAGGTCATGAGTGCAAGCCCCACATGAACGTGACTAGCGCCCTTATAAAAGAGGTCCCAGAGAGCTACCTTGTCCCTTTCACCATGTGAGAATACAGCAAGAAGGTGTGATCTATGAATCAGGAAGTGGGCCTTCATTAGGTAGAGAATCTCACGGCACCTCAATCTTGGACTTCCCAGCTATTAGAACTGTGAGGAATTTCTGCTATTTATAAGCTATTCAGTCTCTGGTATTTTGTCACTTTGACAGCAGCACAAACGGACTACGACACACATCCTAGACAAATATCTAGAGGTGGGAGTGAGAAATTACTATTTTCAAAGGATGCTTTTAATGTGCAGTTAAGATACGGAACCACTGATGGAGTTTAAATCTACTTACATGATCGACTGGAAAGACAAGAGCTAAAAAATGAAAGGTAGACATGCTCCAAGCTGTGATGCAAACATCTTAACCTTTACACTTTTCTTGTGTGAACATTTTTTCACTAAACTTCTAATTATTATCTCAACTAACAGAGCCTGGAGGACTGAAGGATTAGTGAAGAAAGAAAAGCTTCCACAATTTGGATTAATTGAAAAAATCAGTATAAATCAGTGAAAATTTATAATGTTAAAATACTTTTAAAAGAAATGTAAAAAGTAAATGAAATGTAAAACGTGCCTTTATCAAAACAAAAGCTTACAAGTTCAAGCAATTCATCTTTCATTCATGGAGTAAGATACTTGTAGAGTCCCTAGAGTGATTTTTTAAATGAATAAATTTTTAAAATATGTGTAATTAGCAAGTGACCTGTATTACTATATCATTAGTACATCAAATGCACAGAAGATTTTAATACATTTTTGCTAGTTATCAGATGACTATGACCTTATAAGAAACAAATATAATATTGCAGCAACCCCTACTTTTTCTAATTCTTCCCAGTTAGTTTCTGATACTTTCTTCTACCTATAGATTCAGCTGTACACTTCTACTTCTTTTTCTAGCTTACTCTCTCTCTGTTCCCCCTAACAATTCTTACACACATACACGCACAGTCTCTCTCTCAGAAAATGTAGGTGTTACTGGGTTCCATCCTAGAATTTTTGATTTAGTATGTCTTTGGCAAGTCTTGAGAATATGCACATCCAACAAGATCTCAAGAGACATTGATGTTGCAGGTCTGAGTATCTCACTTTGAGAACCACTTATCTAATTTTTGAAAGAAAATCTATTCATCAGCTCAATTTCCTAACCAACAGAGCATAAAATCAGTCTTGTTTTCTATGCCTGCAATATCCTTTGGGCTGGGGATGAGAACTGGCGTCTTTGTTACCACTGGAACTCTGTATTTTCCAATTTATTCTACATCATATGACTAAACTCAGTATTGGATTGAGGAACTAGCTAATCAAGGACAATAAAATATCACTAGGATCATAATTGTTCTGAAAATTTAATTGAATACTGATGAATGAGAATTCTTTTCAAGAAGAGTACTGCATGCCACCAGTAGGAATAAGCCACCCAAGGAACAAGGAATAATACCATCAAGGAAACCAAACTGCCTTCCAAAGAGTAAGGGTCTGGCTAACTGCAGAACCTTTGAGACAGTACATTTGGGGCTATAGCTGACTTGCTCACAACCATATTAGGGAAGTTGGGCACAGCTATCATTAGCAAGGGGCATCAAAAACAAGGGGCAGTCTCCACCATCCCTGCCTGCTCCTTGCTTTTTCCGTAAATAAGTGGTTCTCAAACTGAGACATTCAGATCTGCAGCACCAACATCTTTGGAGATTTTCTTAGACATATATTATTCTCAAGCCTTGACACAGACATACCGAATCAAAAACTCTGGGATGGAACCCAGTAATGTCTTTTAACAAGCCCAGGTGATGCTGATGCATAAACCTCAGAACCACTGTTTTCAGGGTTGGACAAAAATTAAAGTGTGAAACTATTGAAATAAAAATATTAAAGTGTGATAAACAATATTAATGGGTATTAAGTTATTAATCATGCCAAGACACCATTCTCCAGATAATATTACATCCCTGACTAATATTCTTCACAATGTCCCTGTCTAGATTTCCAATTCCTCATTAGGAATGGAACCCTGTCCTTATCTCTAACCTATGTGGCTAAAGTCTTGTGATTATCTAGCCATTACCTTGCCTCCATTTTCAGGAATGTGAACCCTAGACCTTTGTTCATTCAACTACCAACTGGAAAAGATTCAAGAATGTACTGGCTGCCTCTAATAATGGCTACCAATCCTTCTTTTCCTCCTTCCTGTCTCATGACTATTTGAATTTCCTTTTACAATGCAGATTCTCCTGGTTGGTTCACCTCCCATAATTTCCTTTACCATGACTGGCTAAATAACTGACCTTCATGCAGGAAAGTACATGGCTATAGCCTGCAGCTGAATGGGTTAGTTATCCACAATATCATCTTTCTACACATCTTTCTACACATTACCCAACAGCCAAAGGTGTTTTAAATGTGTTAAAACCCAGTCTCTCAGAAAATAATCCCCAATGTGTAGTGTTTGCCAGTTTCTGAGGTGTAAATACTCTCATGATGGCTGATTTCAAGCTACCAACATAATGTCCCTCAATGAAGAGTTGGTAGCAATGGACCTTAAGAGAAATGGTCAGATTCTGAACATATTTTGAAAATAGGGGCAACAGATTTGCTAATGAATTGGACATGGGTATAAAAGAAACAATGATGACTCCAATGTCTTTGGTTTGAGCAATTGGAGAAATTGAGGTGGCATTAAGCAAGGTGGGGAAACTGTTAGGAGCAAACTAAAGAATTTCATTTGGATGTATTATGTTTGAAGTAACTATTAAATACCAACAAAAGATGTCATTTAAGTAGTGCATATAGGAGTTTGGAGTCCAAGGGAGAGTTACAGGCTAGAACTGTACAGTTGTAAATAGTCATCATATAGATGATATTTAAAGCCATGAGACTGGATGAGACTACCAATAGTTAGTTCAGGTATAGAATGGAAGTCCAAAGACAGAGCCCTAGGGGGAAAAAAAAGGAAAGTTGATCAAGGCAGGAACCAGAAAAGTAGAAGCTCTTGGTTCAAAGATTACTGTGACTAGAACTTGATATACAGTCAGTCGAATAATAAACATTAACCCCTTACAACATGCCATGCACTATTCCGTATAAAGTGTGAAAGTCTTATAACACTAAATTGGGTTAATAATGAAGACGGCATTTGATAAAGAAATCCTACCTTTGCTAAGGAAGGATAATTTTATTTGAATTAACCCAGTTTTCAAATAAAAGAATCAAAATTAAAGAAGAGTCAGTGTTCTCATTGCAATTTGTAGAAAGGATAGAAAAAAAAGAAATCTGATGTTATTTTAAACTGTTGTTATACTTACCTCAAGTGCCAACTCCTCCATGAAATATGTCTCGATTGTAATCCTTCAAAATGCATCTTACATTTGATCTGCTATTCTCATAATTTCTCCTGTTGTTCCTCCCAACTATGCGTTAGCTCTCTTTCTTCTTATCCGTCCACAAGTGTAGGGTTGGCCTACTCTTAAGTGTTCCATTTAGTTGAACTTGTAATAGTAATTTACAATTATTTTCTATCTGTAATTCATTCATTTATTCATTCATTCATATAATTACCATTCATTCCATCAGCAAATAAGTACATGCAAGGTATTGTCCTCCGGATATGGTAAGCTTCACACTTCATTTATATCTCTAACCTGACTGGGAACGTTGAAAATTTCAGATATCAATAAACACCAGATAACTTAAACAATAAATTTCCCAACAATTATTATTTAATGTGTTTTCCTTGTCTTCTCTCTCAAGTTAAATATCTGTAACCAATCCATAAGCAGAACCTAAGTAATAGAACAATAAGAGAGAGTTTGGTAGCGTGGAAAGAACACTTGGACCACGGCTTAGTAGCTGCTGGGCTTCTCATTTCAATACTGATCTGTCAAAGAGAAAGATAAAGAGTTGATGTGGGTCTCAAAGCAGCATGCACAAATGCAGTCCTAGAAATACAACCAGAATTCAATCTGTATATAAATTTTATCCCCTTGCTTCTGTCATCAAAAATCAGAGTTTAACCTGTTTCTCCATGCTGCATTTTCAAAAGAAGTTCATTCCCAATGGGCTGATTTACTTCTAAGACTAATTCATTAGAACTATATCTGCCTTTTGGTTTCTTTTTTCCTTTTTATCTTTTCTCTTTTTAAAATAAACTAAACCGCTGAATGTGGAGCCAAGATGGCCGAATAGGAACAGCTCCGGTCAACAGCTCCCAGCGTGAGTGATGCAGAAGACGGGTGATTTCTGCATTTCCATCTCAGGTACCAGGTTCATCTCACTAGGGAGTGCCAGACAGTGGGCGCAGGTCAGTGGGTGCACGCACCTTGCAAGAGCCAAAGCCGGGTGAGGCATTGCCTCACTCGGGAAGCACAAGGGGTCAGGGAGTTCCCTTTCCTAGTCAAAGAAAGGGGTGACAGACGGCACCTGGAAAATCGGGTCACTCCCACCCAAATACTGCGCTTTTCCGACGGGCTTAAAAAACGCCGCACCACATCACATCCCACACCTGGCTCGGAGTGTCCTACGCCCACGGAGTCTCGCTGATTGCTAGCACAGCAGTCTGAGATCAAACTGCAAGGCGGCAGCCAGGCTGGGGGAGGGGCGCCCGCCATTGCCCAGACTTGATTAGGTAAACAAAGCAGCTGGGAAGCTCCAACCGGGTGGAGCCCACCACTGCTCAAGGAGGCCTGCCTGCCTCTGTAGGTTCCACCTCTGGGTGCAGGGCACAGATAAACAAAAAGACAGCAGTAACCTCTGCAGATTTAAATGTTCCTGTCTGACAGCTTTGAAGAGAGCAGTGGTTCTCCCAGCACGCAGCTGGAGATCTGAGAACGGGCAGACTGCCTCCTCAAGTGGGTCCCTGACCCCTGACCCCAAAGCAGCCTAACTGGGAGGCACCCCCCAGCAGGGGCACACTGACACCTCACAAGACGGGGTACTCCAACAGACCTGCAGCTGAGGGTCCTGTCTGTTAGAAGGAAAAATAACAAACAGAAAGGACATCCACACCAAAAACCCATCTGTACATCACCATCATCAAAGAACAAAAGTAGATAAAACCACAAAGATGGGGAAAAAACAGAGCAGAAAGACTGGAAACTCTAAAAAGCAGAGCGCCTCTCCTCCTCCAAAGAAACGCAGTTCCTCACCAGCAACGGAACAAAGCTGGATGGAGAATGACTTTGACGAGCTGAGAGAAGAAGGCTTCAGACGATCAAATTACTCCAAGCTATGGGAGGACATTCAAACCAAAGGCAAAGAAGTTGAAAACTTTGAAAAAAGTTTAGAAGAATGTATAACTAGAATAACCAATACAGAGAAGTGCTTAAAGGAGCTGATGGAGCTGAAAACCAAGACTCGAGAACTACGCGAAGAATGCAGAAGCCTCAGTAGCCAATGTGATCAAGTGGAAGAAAGGGTATCAGCAATGGAAGATGAAGTGAATGAAATGAAGCGAGAAGGGAAGTTTAGAGAAAAAAGAATAAAAAGAAATGAACAAAGCCTCCAAGAAATATGGGACTATGTGAAAAGACCAAATCTACGTCTGATTGGTGTACCTGAAAGTGACGGGGAGAATGGAACCAAGTTGGAAAACACTCTGCAGGATATCATCCAGGAGAAATTCCCCAATCTAGCAAGGCAGGCCAACATTCAGATTCAGGAAATACAGAGAACGCCACAAAGATACTCCTCGAGAAGAGCAACTCCAAGACACATAATTGTCAGATTCACCAAAGTTGAAATGAAGGAAAAAATGTTCAGGGCAGCCAGAAAGAAAGGTCGGGTTACCCTCAAAGGGAAGCCCATCAGACTAACAGCTGATCTCTCCGCAGAAACTCTACAAGCCAGAAGAGAGTGGGGGCCAATATTCAACATTCTTAAAGAAAAGAATTTTCAACCCAGAATTTCATATCCAGCCAAACTAAGCTTCATAAGTGAAGGAGAAATAAAATACTTACAGACAAGCAAATGCTGAGAGATTTTGTCACCACCAGGCCTGCCTTAAAAGAGCTCCTGAAGGAAGCGCTAAACATGGAAAGGAACAACTGGTACCAGCCGCTGCAAAATCATGCCAAAATGTAAAGACCATCGAGACTAGGTAGAAACTGCATCAACTAATGAGCAAAATAACCAGCTAACATCATAATGACACGATCAAATTCACATATAACAATATTAACTTTAAATGTAAATGGACTAAATGTTCCAATTAAAAGACACAGACTGGCAAACTGGATAAAGAGTCAAGACCCATCAGTGTGCTGTATTCAGGAAACCCATCTCACATGCAGAGACACACATAGGCTCAAAATAAAAGGATGGAGGAAGATCTACTAAGCAAATGGAAAACAAAAAAAGGTAGGGGTTGCAATCCTAGTCTCTGATAAAACAGACTTTAAACCAACAAAGATCAAAAGACACAAAGAAGGCCATTACATAATGGTAAAGGGATCAATTCAACAAGAAGAGCTAACTGTCCTAAATATATATGCACCCAATACAGGAGCACCCAGATTCATAAAGCAAGTCCTGCATGACCTACAAAGAGACTTAGACTCCCACACAATAATAATGGGAGACTTGAACACCCCACTGTCAACATTAGACAGATCAATGAGACAGAAAGTCAACAAGGATACCCAGGAATTGAACTCAGCTCTGCACCAAGCAGACCTAATAGACATCTACAGAATTCTCCACCCGAAATCAACAGAATATACATTTTTTTCAGCACTACACCACACCTATTCCAAAATTGACCACATAGTTGGAAGTAAAGCTCTCCTCAGCAAATGTAAAAGAACAGAAATTATAGCAAACTATCTCTCAGACCACAGTGCAATCAAACTAGAACTCAGGATTAAGAATCTCACTCAAAACCACTCAACTACATGGAAACTGAACAACCTGCTCCTGAATGACTACTGGGTCCATAACGAAATGAAGGCAGAAATAAAGATGTTCTTTGAAACCAACGAGAACAAAGACACAACATACCAGAATCTCTGGCATGCATTTGAAGCAGTGTGTAGAGGGAAATTTATAGCACTAAATGCCCACAAGAGAAAGCAGGAAAGATCCAAAATTGACACCCTAACATCACAATTAAAAGAACTAGAAAAGCAAGAGCAAACACATTCAAAAGCTAGCAGAAGGCAAGAAATAACTAAAATCAGAGCAGAACTGAAGGAAATAGAGATACAAAAAACCCTCCAAAAAATTAATGAATCCAGGAGCTGGTTTTTTGAAAGGATCAACAAAATTGATAGACCGCTAGCAAGACTAATAAAGAAAAAAAGAAGAATCAAATAGACGCAATAAAAAATGATAAAAGGGATATCACCACCGATCCCACAGAAATACAAACTACCATCAGAGAATACTACAAGCACCTCTACGCAAATAAACTAGAAAATCTAGAAGAAATGGATAAATTCCTCAACACATACACTCTCCCAAGACTAAATCAGGAAGAAGTTGAATCTCTGAATAGACCAATAACAGGAGCTGCAATCGTGGCAATAATCAATAGCTTACCAACCAAAAAGAGTCCAGGACCAGATGGATTCACAGCCAAATTCTACCGGAGGTACAAGGAGGAATTGGTACCATTCCTTCTGAAACTATTCCAATCAATAGAAAAAGAGGGAATCCTCCCTAACTCATTTTATGAGGCCAGCATCATCCTGATACCAAAGCCAGGCAGAGACACAACCAAAAAAGAGAATTTTAGACCAATATCCTTGACGAACATCGATGCAAAAATCCTCAGTAAGATACTGGCAAACCGAATCCAGCAGCACATCAAAAAGCTTATCCACCATGATCAAGTGGGCTTCATCCCTGAGATGCAAGGCTGGTTCAATATATGCAAATCAATAAATGTAATCCAGCATATAAACAAAACCAAAGACAAAAACCACATGATTATCTCAATAGATGCAGAAAAGGCCTTTGACAAAATTCAACAACGCTTCATGCTAAAAACTCTCAATAAATTAGGTATTGATGGGACGTATCTCAAAATAATAAGAGCTATCTATGACAAACCCACAGTCAATATCATACTGAATGGGCAAAAACTGGAAGCATTCCCTTTGAAAACTGACACAAGACAGGGATGCCCTCTCTCACCACTCCTATTCAACATAGTGTTGGAAGTTCTGGCCAGGGCAATTAGGAAGGACAAGGAAATAAAGGGTATTCAATTAGGAAAAGAGGAAGTCAAATTGTCCCTGTTTGCAGATGACGTGATTGTATATCTAGAACACCCCATCGTCTCAGCCCAAAATCTCCTTCAGCTGATAAGCAACTTCAGCAAAGTCTCAGGATACAAAATCAGTGTGCAAAAATCACAAGCATTCTTATACACCAACAACAGACAAACAGTGAGCCAAATCATGAGTGAACTCCCATTCACAATTGCTTCAAAGAGAATAAAATACCTAGGAATCCAACTTACAAGGGATGTGAAGGACCTCTTCAAGGAGACCTACAAACCACTGCTCAATGAAATAAAAGAGGATACAAACAAATGGAAGAACATTCCATGCTCATGGGTAGGAAGAATCAATATCATGAAAATGGCCATACTGCCCAAGGTAATTTACAGATTCAATGCCATCCCCATCAAGCTACCAATGCCTTTCTTCACAGAATTGGAAAAAACTACTTTAAAATTCATATGGAACCAAAAAAGAGACTGCATCACCAAGTGACTCCTAAGCCAAAAGAACAAAGCTAGAGGCATCACACTACCTGACTTCAAACTGTACTACAAGGCTACAGTAACCAAAACAGCATGGTACTGGTACCAAAACAGAGATATGGATCAATGGAACAGAACAGAGCCCTCAGAAATAACGCCGCATATCTACAACTATCTGATCTTTGACAAACCTGACAAAAACAAGCAATGGGGAAAGGATTCCCTATTTAATAAATGGTGCTGGGAAAACTGGCTAGCCATATGTAGAAAGCTGAAACTGGATCCCTTCCTTTCACCTTATACAAAAATCATTTCAAGATGGATTAAAGACTTAAATGTTAGACCTAAAGCCATAAAAACCCTAGGAGAAAACCTAGGCATTACCATTCAGGACATAGGCATGGGCAAGGACTTCATATCTAAAACACCAAAAGCAATGGCAACAAAAGACAAAATTGACAAATAAGATCTAATTAAACTAAAGAGCCTCTGCACAGCAAAAGAAACTACCCTCAGAGTGAACATGCAACCTGCAAAATGGGAGAAAGTTTTCGCAACCTACTCATCTGACAAAGGGCTAATATCCAGAATCTACAATGAACTCAAACAAATTTACAAGAAAAAAACAAACAACCCCATCACAAAGTGGGCGAAGGACATGAACAGACACTTCTTAAAAGAAGACATTTATGCAGCCAAAAAACACATGAAAAAATGCTCACCATCACTGGCCATCAGAGAAATGCAAATCAAAACCACAATGAGATACCATCTCACACCAGTTAGAATGGCAATCATTAAAAAGTCAGGAAACAACAGGTGCTGGAGAGGATGTGGAGAAATAGGAACACTTTTACACTGTTGGTGGGACTGTAAATTAGTTCAGCCATTGTGGAAGTCAGTGTGGTGATTCCTCAGGGATCTAGAACTAGAAATACTATTTGACCCAGCCATCCCATTACTGGGTATATACCCAAAGGACTATAAATCATGCTGCTATAAGAACACATGCACACATATGTTTATTGCAGCATTATTCACAATAGCAAAGACTTGGAACCAACCCAAATGTCCAACAATGATAGACTGGATTAAGAAAATGTGGCACATATACACCATGGAATACTATGCAGCCATAAAAAATGATGAGTTCACGTCCTTTGTAGGGACATCGATGAAATTGGAAATCATCATTCTCAGTAAACTATCACAAGAACAAAAAACCAAACACCACATATTCTCACTCATAGGTGGGAATTGAACAATGAGAACACATGGACACAGGAAGGGGAACGTCACACTCTGGGGACTGTGGTGGGGTGGGGGGAGGGGGAGGGATAGCATTGGGAGATATACCTAATGCTAGATGACGAGTTAGTGGGTGCGGCACACCAGCACGGCACATGTATACATATGTAACTAACTTGCACATTGTGCACATGTACCCTAAAACTTAAAGTATAATAATAATAAATTAAGTAAATAAATAAATAAATAAATAATAAAATAAAATAAACCTTAATTATTCTACAACAAAAGAAACAAACATCTATTGTTGTATTATGATCAAAAGATTACATTCTGAGTCAAACCTTTTTTAACTTATTTATGGGCTTTACTTTCCCTTTTAACAAGGAGAATTAATTTAAAAAGATTGGGGGAAAACCTTCTATAGTCTCACATTCCAATGACTATAAATCAGTATTTTATTTACAGGTAGAATTACATTTGTGCAAAAATACCCTATCAGATGGGAAATAAAATAACTATATACAGTATATTGTCTTCGCACTGGATATTACAAATAATGTAATGATGCTATTATGGGTTTTTAAATTTCACCATTTAAAATATTAGTTTTTCTACAAAATATACTCTGCTGATATTTGAATTTGAAATCCATGAATATCAATATCCATAAAGCAGTAAATCCATAATTAAATTAGGGAGTGGTGGGGAGACGCATGTTTTTTCTTTTCTGTTGGCGGAATGACCTAAACAAAATTATATTCTGTTGAGAAATATGTGATAAACATATCTGTTCTAAAGGATAAAAGAGCAAAAGTTTATCTAAGATATGTTTCATCTACTAGAGGCTATATTAAGTTTTTAATTACACACCTCTATGTGTAATCTACAGACAACAGAAGAAAAGTACTTGAAAGTATTTGAAATTACCTTGTCCTTTAGAAATTTTACTAAAATTGACTTGATTACTTATGCCAGAAGAGTCAAAAAATAAAACAGGCAATTCTCATCCTTAATGTTCTTTATATAATTCAATGCATGTCTAATAAAAAATAAACTTTAAGTGGAATAAATCACTTATATGCATTGTCTATTAGAGGCTTATTCATAAATAAATTGGAACACAAATAGAAAGTTCCATACTCTGAAACTTTTATAAATTTCTGAGAATCAGAAATAATGATACATACAAATATTTCATTAAATTTAAATCCATTCTAGAAGGAAACATATGGACTATATAACTTTGCTTTTAATTGTTTTAATTTTTATTAAATATGTATGCAGATCAGTACATGAAACACACAGTTATATGGTTTATAATTACTATAACTGCCAGTAATTATAAAGCTAATTCCTGTGTAACCACCACACAGGTGAAGAACAGGGCATTGCCAGACACTCCACCAAGTAGAGAATTGCTGAGTTATGGAAGAAGGACAGGAAAACAGAAGAAAAGAAGGGGCCGGGCGCGGTGGCTCACGCCTGTAATCCCAGCACTTTGGGAGGCCGAGGCGGGCGGATCACGAGGTCAGGAGATCGAGACCATCCTGGCGAACACGGTGAAACCCCGTCTCTACTAACAATACAAAAAAATTAGCCGGGTGTGGTGGCGGGCGCCTGTAGACCCAGCTACTCTGGAGGCTGAGGCAGGAGAATGGCTTGAACCCGGGAGGCGGAGCTTGCAGTTAGCCGATATTGTGCCACTGCACTCCAGCCTGGGGCACAGAGCAAGACACCCACTCAAAAAAAAAAAAAAAAAAAAAAGAAAAAGAAAAAGAAAGGAGAGAGTGAGAAAAATTTAAACACAATTCAGTCTACCAAAAACAATTACTTTTTACTACTAAAGTATAAGAGAATGTAAAATTAATCCCTTTAAAATAAAAATATGACTATCTCAGCAAAATATTAGTACACAAATAAAATTTATAAAGATTTACAACCAAAAATAATTCATAAGAATACTATGAAGTGATTTCTTGAATTACTATTGCAATTATTTTATTCATCTAATAAAAGAATGTTACCAAATTTCTATGTAATAGATTTTAAAAAGTAAGTTTCATGTTTATAAGATTTATTCAATGTACTAAAATGTGAGAAAAAATCTCAGACAATTCAAAAACTATAATGTCAACAGATTACAAATAATATTAAAACAAGGATTCACCATCAGACAGAACTTATCTTAGTCCTGGCATATAATTAGTCTAAAATTCCAAATGCCTTTTTAGTAAACATGTGCAATTACATCACATAACACTCTGGGGACTGTTGTGGGGTGGGGGGAGGGGGGAGGGATAGCATTGGGAGATATACCTAATGCTAGATGACGAGTTAGTGGGTGCAGCGCACCAGCATGGCACATGTATACATATGTAACTAACCTGCACAATGTGCACATGTACCCTAAAACTTAAAGTATAATTAAAAAAAAAAAAAGAAAAAAAAAAAGACACAGAGGTATATTTTGCTGGTTTCAGAATTAGGATACAGAATTCTATTTCTAGTCTATCTATGAGTTCGTTATAACACTTTTTGGTAAACCACTTAACCTCACCTGACTCAATTTCTTTCCCTTAAAATGAAGATGTGTTTATTTATTAATACCCTGAGACATTCATATAGCAAACATTTATTGAAAATCTACTATGTGCCCTGCACTATTTTAGCCCAGCAATGCAACAATAAACATGTATCTTACCTTCCTGTGAATAGGCAGAGAGGATGGGAATAGATATAAGCAAGTAGCAAATAAGAAAAATGTGAGAGGTGCCATAAAGAGAACCGGCCTAATAATCCAATTTCTAAGTAAGTAGAATGTTTCACTTTAAGATTTCAAAGTTTTACACTAGGGTGAGATTTGTTTCTGACTATGATGTTCATTGAAGTTGATGCTCACCCATTACCAGAGAAACTTGGTATCTCATACATGATGTGTCATTCACTTACCAATGATCTACATAATCCTCAGGACAAGAAGTGATGAGTTGAACTGTATTTGTTTAAAAAACTGTACAGTGCCCGAGTTTTCCAGGGTGAAAATCTCACTCTGCTAGAACATGAACAGTAAAATTCAGTAACCACATTCAAGAGGGGTTGCTTTTAAGAGCTCTTGCATCTTTCCTTGCAAAGGCTGAGTTAGAAAATCCAACCTTCTCTTCCCCTACGTGATCTCCTTCAAACTTTGTATCAGGATATTTATCAATAATTCTCAAAGTATAATTTCCACAAATTAGGTATAGTAAACATTTCTTGTGGAAACTAGCCAGTTTTCAGACAACCAATCTACTTTCAATAGCTAAATCATCATAGACCACATGGAAAAATCCTTTTAGGAAATTGAAAACGGTAAATGGGGAAAGGCAAGTGAATAAGGCAATGCCACTTGATCTTGGAAAAACAAGCAAACATATAAAGAGACTTCCACTACCACAACCACAAAGTAACTGGTCCTTGGGCAAAGAAAGGCCCTGCCAGAGAACTACTAGCACTCTACAAATAGATCACAGAATTCAATAATCCCACTGGTGTTCCACAATTAGCTATCTGATTCATAAAGATGACTTTATAAAAGACAAAGAGAAAGCAGTCAAAGTATGAAAAAGTATATAGAAGCATGAGAATGAGGGAAAAAAGAGAAGGGAAGGGAAGGGAAGGGAAGGGAAGGGAAGGGAAGAGAAGAGAAGAGAAGAGAAGAGAAGAGAAGAGAAGAGAAGAGAAGAGAAGAGAAGAGAAGAGAAGAGAAGAGAAGAGAAAGAGAAAGAGAAAGAGAAAGAGAAGAGAACTAATTTGAGAACCATTAATATAACTCCAACTGCTCCTTCATTTTCAAATTTCTTATTCATGAAGATGACCAGTGTTTCCCTATAGCCAGTCCTCCCTTCCAAGGTTCACGTTCACATGTGTAACCATCTTTTGAATATTTCTGTGTCTGAAACAAAATATTTATATATTTCTTTAAAATGTACTCATTTTAAAGAAATTCAACTTTTCATGACTGCTCTGTTTGGAAAGTCCACCCTTATTTCTTAAAAGCCTTCTCTCTTTTCATCGAAACTGGGAATAGGTTTTTCTTCCTTTCTCTATTGTTTCTTAATGATATAAGCCTTAGTATTTAATAAGCGGGCCCTATTTTTGATAAATGTAGCCTTTCATTAAAAGCTTCAGAACTTCTCTAAATTTTAGTTAAACCAGAGTCCCATTCAAAGAAGAGGGGCTCAATCCAAGCCACAGCTCACTCTTTAACTAAAAACAGATACTACATATTTTTTTAACCTGGAAGGCAATACTCAGCAGAATGGGAGAAAGAAGTTTAAAGTTCAAATTCTGACATGGTAGTGTTCATGTTGTGTGACTGTGAGAGGCTTATCACCTTTCTTCATCTCATTTTACCCTCTGCAAAAGATAATCCCTATCTTATAGATGGAAAAATTAATTTGTGGATTTAAGCCAGGGAAGGGCACAAGTTCCACCTAAATTCAGTTATTACAGCCATGAGTACTAACGGCAGGAGCCATGAGGTGCCTACAGGCCACCTGTCAGCTAGTCTCATAGCAAGGTCAATAATAGCTTTATCAAACAAAAGGGCTAGATCAGTGTTTCCCAAAGTTTGCTCCTTGGACCTGAGTCCCAAAAGAGGATAAGTCTCAACAAACAAACAAAAATTTCCATAGCCAAGTAAATTTGGGAAACACTATAGAATGATTTGAAAAACACATTAGTGTAATAAAGACTCAGTAAAAAGACTTGTTATTGTTTGACCCAAATTTATTTGACCTAGAACCCTTTTTGTCAGAAATTATCTAGTTTTCTGAAATCAATAGTTTCTGTCAGAAATTAATAGGTTCTGGCTTAATTTAAGTATTAACAATGTATTTTTTTTAATTTCCCCAAGCCAGTGACACATTATCTTGCTCATCTTTGCTTTTATCCTATGGCAGCTTGAAATTAACTTCAGTTGTTTTTTTCCTCCACTAATAAGTACAGTTTCACTTTTACATTTTTATCATTTCCTATTTAAATAGTTTAAGAAGTGCTTTCATTTACCTTCTTGCTTTTTCAATTTCTTACCTTTTTACCCAGATTACATATTAGAAACTTCTAAGGACTTTTGAAGTGTTTTATTTTATAACACTCAGGCATTTGGAAGAAATATTTCCTTCTTCCTATGAGTTTATTTTGCTTTGCTAACACTATCTGACAGAACTTTACCTTTGCATTTGATGAGGCTTCTTTCAAGGTGTGTTGACATGTCAGTTGATGGTCTAGCAACTCTATTAAAGATTTGTAGCTGTTAAAGTGCTGCTTTTCTAAAAATGTATACAGCACTTGAAAAATCAATCTAGAGAGTTCTATAGTTCAACCCTCACATCTGTGCTCTAATATCAGTTTTGCTGTCAAAATGAAGTAATTGGAGACTTGGTTGACCGGAATACACCATTCCCCAACGAGACTGGGATACAAAGGTGTTACCTCACCCTCCAAAGCTGTGAATTTTCTGTTCTACTCAGACCTCAAGCTCTCAATTATTTTATACTCATGATTACACCCTCCTCTACTCTTATTTAAAAATGCAAGAGAGTTAAACAATACAACTAAAGGCAAATTTAAATAATCATAAAATTAAATATGTGTATTTCCAACACTTTGTTATGCTTCTCCTGGAAACTCTGATAAACACCCTGGAACCATATAGGAGGGATAGAACTATTCATAATAATTGACCTATATTATCTATAATAGTCCTTAATTGCTGCTAATCCCTTTTTCTCTGATCTTATCTCCTACAATTCTTCTTCACATTTATCAATCATTCATTCCTTAGAGTTTTTAAGGCCATCATTTATGTTCCTGTATACTTAATAATTTCAAAGAGTGTATATAAATGAAAGAAAAAATAAAGTAAGCTCTTTGAATTTTGCTAATTACTAATAGTTACTTATTACTACTTGGCTAATTATGAACATTTTCTAATTACTACTCTCTCTAGATCAATAAGCATTTTCTAAACCGGTAGTACAAGACATTAGATATTAAAAAGCGTATTCTCTAGAGTGTTGCATGGTCACATGATCTGGGTATGGTCAAAAGAGTTCAGAAACACTGAATGAAACAGAGTCAAACAGATTTCCTTATACTAGGACTTCTCAGATTATTAAATATGCTAACATTATGACTCTCTAAGAAGAACATTTAAAATATGTTTCCCAATTTTTTGACCATGGAATTCTTTTATTTTATCATGTATATTAACATATTCCAGAAGAGAGTCCAGTGGAAAAGTGACTCAAGCCAACAACAATGCCTTCAAGAAACCTGGGCTACATCCAGCCTCCATGGCGATTGCCTCAGGCACAATCAAAGTAAAAAGCAGAACACTATAGGAATTTATATTTACTGGAAACGGAAAAGGAACTAAAAGTAACATTGAGATACTTTTCAAATGGGCTCACAATATGCTAAAATGAGTCACTGAATTTATCATTTAGTGATTTCAAACTTTGAAAGGGTAGAGAAAGTAAAGTAAATTAGGAGTTTCTTAGATTAAATTAAATATAGCATTATATATTACTCATAAATGGTAAATACAAAACTTATTGTATTATAGTTTTTAAAATAAAATATACTCTTCAGGATACAAAATTTATTCCATTTACTCTTTTTCTGTAAAAAATTACACCAAAACTTAGAGGCATAAAACAAACATTTTTATTATGCTCACAGAGACTGTGGGTCAGGAATTCAGACAAAGCATAGCTTATTTCTTCTCCTTGATGTTTAGGGGGTGACTCAAATAGCTGGGAGCTAGAAGAGCTGGGGCTTAGGACCCACTTACCAAGATGGTTCTTCACAGCTGGACTTTGATGGAATGATCAAAGGCCCAAGGAAAGTCAGACTTACCAGGTCACCATTCAGTGTTTCAGCAAACAAATCAGAAAACCCATGGCCTTTCATGACCTGGTCTCAGAAGTCACCAAGTATAACTTCTGTCATATTTTCCTGGTGTTAGAAACAGACCCTACATCTCGATGGGAGAATTTCAAAGAATTTCTTTAAACTAGCACAGAAATACTTTAAAAGAGATTCCTAACATTTTCTTCACCAAAAGAACTTCTGGATTTCATTGCTCAGATCCTTCTAAGATAAAGTATAGTGGCCTGTTGGGATGTTTTTGGGCAACTCATAATAAACTCTCAAAAAAAACTAACAGTGCTTAGGCGTTGGAGCTTGACAAAAATTGAGTATGTTGGGCTGGGTGATTATGTTCATTTTTGCATAAGAGAGAAAATAAATATGAAATATAAGATTTGGTTGAAAAATTAAGGATAGATTTCATAATTTGTATGAGATTTTTATCTAAATATCCTCTATTGTTGACATTAATCAGACTGGTTACCACAATATATTAGTAAAAAGCACATATTGTACTGGATTAAAAATTCATATCTGGATCTAACAAATGAATCTTTCACGAGATATGAATGAATCAACTCTGCATGTGGATATATGCATTTGGGTCTTAATTCCATACTAGTCTACTCATCTATTCATGCAGTACTTGTTGACAATCAAGTATTGAGCACTTCCTAGTTGCCTGAACTGTGCTGTGCTGAAAACACATGGATAAAATTGTATTGTTAGTTTCTGCCCCTAGACAACTCACTCTAGAGGAATATTCATATATTCCCTTACTCAACTTTTTTTTAGGCAATTCCTACCATGGTAGAAGTTTAAAATTTAGATCTGTTAATAAAGTATATGAGTTTTATGATAGGAGACAACCAAAGAAATGTCTCATAGAAGTATATTAATGAGCCACAAAATAAGTGGTGTAGATAGTAAGTAATTTGACAATAGAGATCCCTATGTAAATGGTAAACTAAGAAGACTTCACAGAAGCATTTTAGATATTTTTCACTAAAAAGAAATAACTCACTAATGACCAAGTATTGGGCGTTATTTGTACCAATTTTATATTTTTAAAAGTGTGTGACAACTAAGAATTGTGCCACAACACAGGAAGTACAGAAAAATGTTAAATGCCTTTAATTTATCTAAACCAAATTATATTTAGTTCCCAGTCTCTACTGGCCAAATTTGGTGAAAATGCCACATCAATCATTTTCTGTTTCACTACTACATTCTATTCCCCTATTCCCCCTACCTCCCATATCGCGTGTGCTCGCTCTTGCTCTCTCTGTCTCTCCCCCTACCCGCCTTTTCTTACACACTCTATTTCCCTCTCCTCACCTGCCCCATTCTCCTTACTCACTTTATATTGTACCAGGACATCAGAATCTACAGTCTGGAAAAAAAGAAGGAAGTTGGGATGTTCTCAACAAGCAGTCACTCATGATCATTGGTAAAAGAACTCATTGTCATTGTTACCATGGTTCATTGAGAAGTGGTCAATGCCGCTGCTGGCTCCATTCCACATTGTCAAAATTGTCTCTATAGACTTTCACCTAGCCTGTCAATGTTGGGGCATATTATCTAACCCCTCAGGACACTTCCACATGAAAAGGCTAGTGTGAATTTTTCTCTAGGGTAAGGAGACCAGAAAACAAAAACACAAAAGACTGACTGACCTTTCTGTCCAGAAAATGTGTAAATTTTTTTTTGTTCCGTTTTTGGTAAATCTATTCCAGAAAAAAAAAGCCTAAAGAATAGGTAGCAAAATTGTTAATATATTGTCTTGCCTCAAGTGATAACAGCACTTTTTCTTTTATTTAAAGGTTACCAACTTTCAGAAAAGAACTACCCTGTTAAAAAGTGGAGATTAAAGCACATGAATCTTGAATGCTTATTAGCTGCACAAATATGAGAAAAAATATGTAAGTGGCCTTGGTAATAAAATGAAAAGTCATTTCTGTTTAGTTATGCATCTGAAATACCTAATATCAATCATTTTATTTTAACTGTGTTATCATTTTTAAACTATTTAGTATTCACTGTAATTTATCCAATCATAATAAATTCATTTGACATTTGCAGATTGTTGCACGAATATTGTCATCCAATTTTTAAATGTTCCAAGATCAATTGCTTACCAATGCTGTAAATTTGTGTTTCCTAATTTGAAAACTGTGAAACAATAGTTTTTAATAATGGACAATATGCACACTGCAGTAATTCTGGGTTTTGTTTGTTTTTAACCTTTTTGATGCAGGGACTTTTAACTTACACTATATAAGTATCAGAGATTTTCATTGTTATCAACATGTTACTTCAATATGCCTAAAATCTATACCATCACCTAAGGAATATTAACCATATCTTATATTTCCGTAGTCAACCTGCCTTTTCTATTTGTTTTATGAATAAAATATTTAGGCATAATTCTTGGCTAATTATATTAACAAATGATATTATTGGTATAAAAATAACATTGCATTTAAATATAATTTCCCATTTGAGAACTTCATTTTACAGGAAGTTAAAATCATTCCCATCAGGGATATAACAAAGTGTTTGCTCAAAACGCAGAGCTACTAGGATTTTTAAAAAAAAACTATTTTCCAGATTCCATCTTTATGTCTACCTTCATCCCTCATCTTCACTTTATACTGGACTCTGTGCACATGTTAACAACATCTAGCAAAACATGCTGCACAGACTCATGGACTTGGGGAACATTATTGCTCACAAATTCTTTAGTGGTTTTAAAACCTGGTTGCACATTAGAATCACCTAGAGGGGTTTTAAAAAATACTGCTGCCTGGGTCATGCCCCAGAGATTCTAATTTAATTGGTATAGAGTGAGGCCTAAGCATCAGGATTTTTTAAAAACTCCCCAGGTGATGCTAATACGCAGCCCAAATTGAGAACCACTGTTCTAAACCGCTTGTTTTACAGATGAAACAATTAACCCTATCAGTGACACATACAAATTTGATGGTAGAACTAATGCTAAAAATCAAGTCTCAAGAATTCCAGTTCTTTTCTCACTAACATGGAGGTTTTAAAATGTATTTCCTGAAACCTGTAGTTCCTGGGAGGTACTGCAGAAGCTGTGGAGATGATAGGGATGAAAAATCAGAGCTCTGGACCTACCTCTTCCTCAAAAATAGCAGCAAAGACTTATATATTCTTTTTAATTACACTTTAAGTTTTAGGGTACATGTGCACAACGTGCAGGTTTGTTACATATGTATACATGTGCCATGTTCGTGTGCTGCACCCATTAACTCGTCATTTAACATTAGGTATATCTCCTAATGCTATCCCTCCCCCCTTCCCCCACCCCACAAAAGGCCCTGGTGTGTGATGCCCCCCTTCCTGTGTCCATGTGTTCTCATTCTTCAATTCCCACCTATGAGTGAGAACATGCAGTGTTTGGTTTTTTTGTCCTAGTGACAGTTTGCTTAGAATGATGGTTTCCAGCTTCATCCATGTCCCTACAAAGGACATGCACTCATCATTTTTTATGGCTGCATAGTATTCCATGGTATATATGTGCCACATTTTCTTAATCTAGTCTATCATTGTTGGACATATGGGTTGGTTCCAAGTCTTTGCTATTATGAATAGTGCCGCAATAAACATACAAGTGCCTGTGTCTTTATAGCAGCATGTTTTATAATCCTTTGGGTATATACCCAGTAATGGGATGGCTGGGTCAAATAGTATTTCTAGTTCTAGATCCCTGAGGAATCGCATCATGCTACCTGACTTCAAACTATACTACAAGGCTACAGTAACCAAAACAGCATGGTACTGGTACCAAAACAGAGATATAGACCAATGGAACAGAACAGAGCCCTCAGAAATAATGCCGCATATCTACAACTATCTGATCTTTGACAAACCTGACAAAAACAAGAAATAGGGAAAGGATTCCCTATTTAATAAATGGTGCTGGGAAAACTGGCTAGCCATATGTAGAAAGCTGAAACTGGATCCCTTCCTTACAGCTTATACTAGAATTCATTCAAGATGGATTAAAGACTTAAATATTAGATCTAAAACCATGAAATCTCTAGAAGAAAACCTAGGCAATACCATTCAGGACATAGGCATGGGCAAGGACTTCATGACTAAAACACCAAAAGCAACAGCAACAAAAGCCAAAATTGACAAATGGGATCTAATTAAACTCAATAGCTTCTGCACAGCAAAAGAAACCACCATCAGAGTGAACAGGCCACCTACAGAATGGGAGAAAATTTTTGCAGTCTACTCATCTGACAAATGGCTAATATCCAGAATCTATAATGAACTCAAACAAGTTTACAAGAAAAAAAATCAAACAACCCCATCAAAAAGTGGGCGAAGGATATGAACAGACAATTCTCAAAAGAAGACATTTATGCAGCCAAAAGACACATGAAAAAATGCTCATCATCACTGGCCATCAGAGAAATGCAAATCTAAACCACAATGAGATACCATCTCACACCAGTTAGAATGGCGATCATTAAAAAGTCAGGAAACAACAGGTGCTGGAGAGGATGTGGAGAAATAGGAACACTTTTACACTGTTGGTGGGACTGTAAACTAGATTTATATTTTTTTTAATGCCAGACTGCTTTGAAAAGTTTCTTATGAGGAAAAAAAGTAAAAAAAAAAAAAAAAAAAAAAAAAAAGAAAGAAAGAAAAAAACAGAAAAGAAGGAATATCCGACTAAAGTTAAAAAAAAGTTTCAAACTCTTGTAAATAAACCATTTATATAGTAATCTTTTTCTCAAAAAGGAAGGAAAAGAGACAAAGAAAATAAAACGTTGTGACCTTCTAAGGATAATCTTGGACCAATGGATAAACTCATATATGCTAAAATCTAAATCTGGGGATTTGATCAGTTTAAATCTCAACGAATAAAAAGTCCTTAAAACCAGTAAGTAACTACTTTTAACATCCCAATATGTATTTTGCAGCTCTTAAGGAAGGCTGCATCCTTCCATGGTGTGAAGTAGATTGAGAATGCCCCTGAGGAACCTAGTTTTGTGAAGGTAAAGAAGCTTTTCAGTGAACTAAGAAGAAAGGAAAACTGGGCAGAGTCAGGAGAGGAAGCCAGAAAATATTGTAGAAACAAGGACAAGAAAGTTGAATACAGAATGCTAAGACTGAGAATGCTGGTTCCTGGTAGAAGCTAGACTAACGTTTCCTTTACATGCTAAATAAAAAGGGCATATAGCCTGAGAAGAAGAGAAAGCATGGAACACTGGCTTCATTGTCATAATCCCTGTCTGGTCAACATTGATCCATGTATCACTGGACTGGGAGGGGGCAATGAAATTATTAAGCCACAGTGCTGAACACAACTATTCATTAGTGATGACATCAGCTAAGACTCTATCAGTATTTATCAAAATCTTGCAAGTTGCTACTTAACATTTTGTGTCAACAGTTTTATTTATTCATACTTATCTATCTTAGATCTCCTACCATATGCCAAAAAATTTATCACTCTGTAAATATTATCTTTAATCCTCACAAGACACTATAATTGTTATCTTCTTTCTACTCACAGGGAACCTTGGGCTCAAAAAGGTTAATTTGTTCAAGGTCACATAGCTTTAATCTGCTTGTATGTTCTTTCCTCTACTATACTATGCTGTTTTATTTTCTCCATAAGACCCCTGAATCAAGTGGAAGTGCCCCCATGCTTCTGAAATGTGTAGACCAGCAGTGTTAAACATATATGAAGCTACTTTATGTCTATTAATGGGATTTCATTTTCCTTTGTATCCAGAGACCCAAAGGTAACTACCATTTTACCATGAGGTAAGAATTAAAGTTAGGAAAAAATGTAATTACAAAAAGCATTTTATGACATAGAAAGGCATTTATTCCTGAATGAGTCTATAAAATTCTATCAAATTTTATGATCTTTAAGTATTGTAAAGACTCAAGAAGTCCTTTTCCATCTAGCTATGTAATAATCTTCTGCATATCTACCTCCTAGCAGACAATTAAATGTACGTTTTTAATCCACTTTTTTCCTCATGCAGAATATCTAATAAAATCCAACACTATAATTATCACTCAAAGTTTTTAAATGCTAAGTCCTTTCTTGTTAAAAATTTTTTAAGTATAACGTAGAGGTCTTTTTTTTCCCCTCCTGTCTACCAAAGATTCAAGTCTTAACTAATCTCTAAAATAAACCTATCATTGTATAAATCTAACCTGTGCAACACTAAAATTTTGCTGGATTATATTGTATGTTAAACTACGTTTGTGGGCATCTTTTTGATAGTTGGTGTTGATTTGCAATAAAATAAATATTCAGATACTCAGGGTGACTTTACTTTCAATTCTCTTTTCCTTAATATTTAAATCATGTTCTGCCCATCTTTGCTTCCTGAAATAAAAATAGCCAATAGTTATTGAGCACTTAACATATCCTAGGCACTTAACTCATTTTAAATAGAATATCTTGACTTATCCTCACAGAAAATCTATCAAGAACGTAACAATATTATTCCTTTGTTACAGATAAGGAAACTGGGTTTAAGTAATGTATCCAGGATCAAACAGTTCACAAGAATAGAGCACTGATTCAAACTCAGGTAGTCTAACTCTAGTGCCCTTTCATGGCTTAGCTATTTTTCAATGTACAATTTTCACTTCCTTTAGCCCCTTCTCTTAATCTACCTTACATTTTTGTTATACCTCAAAGCTTGCATAACATCATCAACTAGAGGACAAAGTCTCTTATTCTTTTTATTATGTTACTCTCTCCTAAGATAGGACTTCACACAAAACAGGGGCCCAATAAATTGGACTAGTTAGATTATTTGTTCATTCATGAATATTTATTAAACATGTTGTAGTAATTTCTAATATTATATCCTGTCTTGGCATTCATTCTGGATCTAGGTTTCATTTGCTCATACCAGAAACAGGGTTTATTCGCCCTTGACACAGTTTCTAGTTCTCTGTCTCCTCCCATCTTCTCAATATGGTTTATCTGGATATCTGCTTTATCCAACCATCTCCTGGTGACCATCATCCTATACTATATACAAATACAAAACACTTAGCTTCCCCTACTGAGCCCCACAACCTGCATAAACTGTGCAGATATGCTTCAGTGACCACTGTCAGTCACAGCATAGTTCCATGAAACTTGTACCTGCTTACCCTAACCTCACCAACTCATTAGCACTCCCCACAGGAAACGTAGTTAGGTAATGTCCTAGACCCTAGTAAATGCCTCAGCCCGTAGATTCATCTCTCTCTGGCTCCCAACCTGCTGGTTGAGCTTATTTCCTCAGGAACATTCCCATTACCTTCATAAGTACACCTTTTCTCTCACGGATCTGCGAGTAATAAACCACTTGTGTTATTAATATTTCATGTGTTTTTATTGCGTTGCCTCCTCTGTGTCTCCTCAGACCGACACACTCTGACCTAACTTGCCTCCTAGTCAAGGCTCTCCTAGATAGTGGCTGTTTTGGCAGGAATAAACTGGACACAGCTCAGAAAAGAGCCACAAGGACATTTGCCAGTTTACCCCCATAAATTGTTATATTTGCCCTCATAAACAAGTTTACTATGAGAGGGACATGGGGCCATGGGTTGGACACTTAGGCATTAGGCTGTTTGCTAAGATAAAGGAGAATCCTATGAAAGACACATTGTAAAAACCCACAACCACATCCCCTGGAGCCTTGTAAGGGTAGGGCTACAGCTTACAGGCACTCTGTAGAGAGAGACCTCAAGATCAAATTGGGGAGTAATATGATATATGTCTATGTGCAGTCACCATGATATATGATAGAGATAGAATGGTGAGTAATATAGAAATGACCCTTTCTTACCCTTCTAAATGAATATTTTTATTTTACGACATTATATATAGATGTAGACATAGATGTAGATATCTATATAGACATAGATATAGATAGATGACTATATCTATAGATACATATTTATATATATATATAATCTAGGTAGTCTACTGGTTCAGTTGGGGCACTTTTAGTAGTATGTGAAAGAAACTGAAGCAAAACTAGCTGAAATTATGATGTAACTTAATGAATTACTTTTCTGAGAAATCCGATAGGTGACTAACTTCAGACACAACTAGATACAGGGCTTCAAAAATGCCATCAAGAAATTTTCTTTCTATCTCTCCCTTTTGGAGCTGTTTTCCTCATTCTGTTTGCTTGTTTGTTTTGTTTTGTTTCAATAGGTTTTGGGGAACAGGTGGTTTTTGGTTACATGGATACGTTCTTTAGTGGTGATTTCTGAGATTTTGGTAGACCCATCACCTGAGCAGTGTACACTGTACCCGTTATGTAGTCTTTTATCCCTCACCTGCCTCCCACACTTCCCTGTTTTGTCCTTAGAAAGGGGATCACCGGGTGATGGTAGCAAGAACTTCCAGCAGCTCCCCAACTTACATGGTCCCTACTGCAACTCTAGAGGGGGTTAGGGGTATGAAAGGGAAAGTAATTTTCTCTGAAAATTTCAGGCATCATGGTAACTCTAATAGGCCATGCCTGGATTATACATTTCTCTATAAAACAATCAAAATGGCCAAACTAATTGGCCATACCTTGGTAATGTGCTCATCACCCACCCCTGTGGTGGCGGGGATGGACAATTCCTAGAACACTGGAGACAGGAAAGCTTACATACCTATTACTGTCAAGAATACAAAAGTGTTAACTACTCCACAAATTTAGTAAGCAAGAAACAGTTCTCCATCCATATCCTTCAAAGAGAGTATTCATTATACAATGATAATTGCCAACAAAAACGTTTGTTTTTAAATATATTCCCTCCTACCTCAAAAAGTAAAAGTTTGGATTTTATTGCATTGGTAACTCTAATAAGCTCACCCATATTAACCCATTAGCTAAAAAAGAGACTATCCCATCAGAAATAGCAACAGACTAGTAGCTAGCCTCTAAACTAATCTATTTATTAAAATTGCAGCATTTGAAAAATATTTTATATCAATCCAAATTTGAATAAAACATTTTATTGTTTTTCCTAGACTATTTGAATTATACTCTCCTCAAACCATACTATAGTTACAGAAAACCCTTCCTGAACTCAGTTTATGCAACGTTAATTTATTATATAAATTAAGGAGTAGCATTGCTGATTCCAAAACTTCTTTATAAAGACTGTCACATGACAAAAAAACAAAAGACGAATTGAAAGACTGATTCACATATTAAAATGCTGAAAAGTAAAGTAGTACAAAATACAACTAGAATGTGTACAACACACTGGGAGACTAAAATTAACAGGAAGGTCAGGGAATGGGCAGCAAACGGAAGGAAATGAGGTACTCATTAACTTTTTTCACTTTAAGGGACTAAATGTATAAGCAGTAAAAAACAACCATCCAGCTGATTATAGAAACATGAGGAGCAATCAAAGTTTAAAAAAAAACAGTGATAAGTCAAGGTAGCTAAAGGGAATAACTTGAAAACCGATATGAAATAAAAATAAAGAAAGTAGCTGACAAGCTGGAAACAATGAGTAGGGAATCCTAAGGGAACAATGAAGAAAAGTGGGGTTTCACAAAATGTAGGGACAGATTTTCTGCTGCAGTCAACAAGCTCCAGAGACATTGACCTAACATTGATCCTAGTGGTTAAAATCAGAATTAAAAGCATCTAGTGTCACGTTAGAGTACAGTAGATAAGATCAACCCATGAGAAGAAAATTCCTCAAGTATTATTAGTAAAAATTTTTAAATACTAAATTATATATGCACATTGTACGAACTTGGCTAAGTATAGATGCAATAAACAGGGCAGTACATGTCACTAAAATAAACAGAAAATGAAACAAAAAACCATAATTAATAGGAGCCTCTTCTCCTTTAAGGGTTGGGATTATCATCTCAGACAGGAAGGCCTACGTAAGATGAAAAACTCATGTACAAGAAAAAAAGTTTACTAAAATTCCAGTAAAATAAAGCATAATTCAGATCAGGCTTTCATTTTACAAATCAACCTAGTATTTTTTTAAGTGTGGCAGAAAGAATTCTATACGTTCATCAAAGAGTATTTCGTTTCACCTCTCTTGAAGTTAAGTGGGGACATATGAATGAGTTCTGGACAGTGAAATGTAAGAGGATATGATAAATGATACTTTCAGGCTCGGTCCAGTAATTTCCGGGGCTACCCTTCAAGTATTTTTGTGCCTTTGTTCAGGCACCCTGAATGACTACACGAAACAAAGCCTCTCTGTGAACCCACAGCAAACTATAAATATTAAATGCTTATTTTATTAAACCAATGATATCAGCCTACTCTGGCTAATACACAAACATGGGCCCAGAATTTATTGAAGAAAATTGAATTGTTCTACATAAGAGACCCAGATAATTTTTGAAGAACTAAAGAGAAACAGAAGGAAGAGTCCTGCAGTAAAATTGAAGTCCAAGGACTGATGAGGTGAACCAATCAGTGGGAAGTTAACATTGTTTGAAATGGCAAAGGGGCATTTAACAAAAAGGATATCTAACATAAATTTGAGTTGTATGCTCTGCTGTGTTGCATTGCATGTTAATCCCTCTCTTGGGTATCAGATAATCTTCAGTAAAGTATATCCAGTGGAAAGACTTTAAAAAATATTAACTTGGGAATGAAGGAATCTAATCAGGGTGGTGTCTAACAGGCAATATAAGGAAATAAAGGAGCAGTGTGCACAGGAGGTGAAATGTATAACGAAGATTAAGAATTTAGTAACAGCAGGAATCTACCACCTGGGGAAATGAAGAAAAATCTTACTTTTCACTTAGTTCATTATATTATAATTGTACATTTAGAAGTCTTTAATATATTTTAGATGTGATATACTCTTTATTTCTATCCCCTAATCCTTAAACAATACTTGGCTTATAGTAGGAAATCAATACATGTTTGATGAATGAATGAAAGATTTATTTCAATAGACAATGTTTAAGGAGATATCTGAATGATGATACATTTGTCCTGATAATGGCAACATTAAATTAACAAAAACATCTCTGCTGGGCAATACAAATGTAGATAATCTTTAAAACAAGGTATATCATGTCCATATAAAATTATATTCATTACTCTTCTTAATCATCTTAGCTTCTACCAGTTCTTAATATATAATTATTCCTGGAATATTCGTACATGACATTTAAAGTATTGATTATAATGGTTAAATTATTTTGACATCATTTGAAATTACCTTCCAAGTAAAGACAAATGATTAAAAATGAACATCAACTTTCACTACTTTCCTAAACCCCATTAAAATTACAATAAAGGGACTTTTAAGATATAAACCCAGAGGACTTGGGGAGAATAGGAAAGGAGACAATAGAAACAAAGCGTTAGAAGCTAAAAAGCAGACGGCTGAGAAAGAACTGAGAAAACTGAGTGCTAAGCAAGTGTTGGAGGGCAAAATCAATAATCAACCTGATTCACACTGAAAAATTAGCAATCAAGTCTTGGGGGCATCAAGAATCTATAGAAACGGAAGTAAAGAGATAGTGACTAAAGTAAGAAAACCTGGTTTAATATCTGTTTAAAAGAGAGAACAGTTTTGCTGAATTCAGAAAGTTAACTATCTCTACCCATATATCATGGCAAACACTGATACATTATCTGGAAATGGCAATTCAAAGGGCTCTCTGGAAAGGAAGATGCAACTCCACTTGATGAGAAAGCAGGGCAGTTAAGTGAAAAGTGAGTACAGTATTCCAGGATCCTTCAGTCCATTTTTGTCAGTCAGCTCCCAAAATATTGGGATACAGGCTTTTAGTCTCTATACTGGAGGTTGGAAGAGTCTTCTCTGGAAAATATGAATAGATTAAAAAATACCAGTAAGGCCTCTAGTTTCTTATCTGGCATGTCAGGAACATAGAAGTCAGCAATCTATCCTAACAAGAAAAAAAATTCAGAACAAATTGAAAAATCAACAATTCTTCTTAGGTGTGTTAGAAAAGTGAAGTCACAGGTCACACTATTGTCCCCAAAATTGGAGAGACAAGTTGATGACTACAGAGAATCACAACTTACCAGAGCAGAAACCCACCTTCATAGGAACCAGTACCAATGCAGGAAAAGCTGAACTGTAGTTCACAAATTGCTGGAGGCTCAGAATAGACAAGTATGAGAGATGAAAACTCCAGGTGGACCCATTTATAGGACAACCCTAACACTTTTGTGAGTTCTACCTCCAAGACCTCTACCAGGTTCTCACAATGAAGATGAGAGAAAAATCTACTTTGGCTTCCTGCAAGAGGAGGAGGAAAGAAATCATTTTGAAATGCACCATAGCAACCTGTTCTTGTTAACAAAGCCTGCCTTCAAAAAAATTATTTTACCAGAGCCCAACCTATTGGGTTTTTATCAGAGCCTGATTCATCTGAAAGAAGAAAAATATTCAACTGCAGCTATTCTAGCTTTTCCTGTGGAGGCAGAGATTTACCCCACTCCAGTCCCCTATAGCCATCCTGTACCATCTAATGGGGTGAAAAAAGAACAAACTGAGAAGCATTTGTGAAGTTCACAGCCTATTAGCACAGACTCTATAAAAATCTGAAACCTAATCATAGGACTGCAGAGCAATTCCCCTACCTCACACTTTACTACCACATCACTAAAGGCCTACTGACTGCAGTTCCTTTTATCCAGTACATCATGTCCACCTTTCAAGGAAAAGTTACAAGACATACTAAAATGCAAAATCACAGTTTGAAGAGACAGAACAACATGAGAACCAGACACAAATACAGCAGTGATGTTGGAATTATCACATCATGAATTTAAAAGAAGTATGATTACCATGCAATGAAATCTAGTAGAAGAAGTAGACAACATACAAAATCTAATAGATAATGTAAGTAGAGAGATGAGAATTATAAAAAAGAATATTAAAAATGCTAGAGTGTACAAAAAACCATTGTAACAAAAATGAAAAATACCTTTGATGGGCTTATCAGTAGAAGATATAACTGAAGAAAGAGTATCTGAGTTTCGCTTGGAAATACATAGATAGAAACTTCCAAAACTATGAAACAAAGAGAAAAGTCTTAAAAGAAATGGAACAGACTATCCAAGAACTGTGCAACAACTACAAAAGATATAACTTACATGTTATGGGAATGCCAGAATGATAAGAAACAGTGAAGGTAATAGAAGCAATATTTGAAGCACTAATAAATGAGCATTTCCCCCAATATGGCATCAAACTATAAACCACAGATCCAAGAACTTGAGAGAAAAAAAAACTAAGCAAGATAAATAACAACAAAAAACTACATCCACTCATATCATATTCAAACTTTGGAAACTCAAACATAAATAAAAATATTAAAAGAATCCTGAAGAAATAAATAACTTACCCGTAGAGTAACAAAGATAAGAATTACACCCAACTTCTTCTTTGAAAACATGCAAGCTAGAGGAGAGTGGAGTGAAATGTTTAAATTGCTGAGAGAAAAAAGCAACAAACTTAGAATTCTGTATTCTCAAAAAAAATTCTTCAAATGTAAAGAAGAAATAAGGACTTTCTCAGAGAAGTAAAAATTGAGGAATCCAGAGTGACATCAACAGAATAGCAGAGTAGGAGTCTCTATCTTCTTCCCCCTTTAAAAACATCAATACTGATAACAATCCACAGACGGTAGTATCTTTGTGGGAGCCTAAACATCTAGAGAGATATCCCAGCACCCTGTTAAAGCAAATTTTCAAGAATGAATACATTTAATGGAGTAAGAAGAATAGTTTCAGTTTGCTTGCATTACTCCTTCTCCCAGGCATCACAGCTCAGTGCCAAGAGAGAATTTGTATTAATCCATTTTCACACTGCTGATTAAGACATACCTGAGACTGGGCAATTTATAAAAGTAAGAGGTTTAATTGGACTTATAGTTCTAGCTGGCTGGGAAAGCCTCACAATCATGGCAGAATGCAAGGAGAAGCAAATCACATCTTACATGGATGGCAGCAGGCAGAGAGAAAACTTGTTTTTCTTATTTTTAAAGCCATCAGATCTCATGAGACTCTTTCACTATCACAAGACCAGCACAGAAAATACTTGCCCCAATAATTCAATCACCTCCCACCAGGTTTCTCCCATGACATGTGGGAATTGTGGGAGTTATAATTCAAGAAGAAATTTGGATGGGACACAACCAAACCATATCATTGTGCCCCTGGCCCCTCCAGAACATCATGTCCTCACATTTCAAAACCAATCATGCCTTCCCAACAGTCCCCCAAAGTCTTAACTCATTTCACTGTTAACTCAAAAGTCCACAGTCCAAAGTCCAAAGTCTCATCTGAGACAAGTCAAGTCCCTTCTGCCTATGAGGCTATAAAATCAAAAGGAAGTTAGTTACTTCCTAGATACAATGGGGATACAGGCATTGGGTCAATACAGCCATTCCAAATGGGAGAAATTGGCCAAAATGAAGAGGCTGCAGGCCCCATGCAAGTCCAAAATCCAATGGGCAATCAAATATTAAAGCTTCAAAGCGATCTCCTTTTACTCCATGTCTCACATCCAGGTCACACTGATGCAAGAGGTAGGTTCCCATGGTCTTGGACAGCTCTGTCCCTGTGGCTTTGCAGGGTATAGTTCCCCTCCTGGCTGCTTTCATGGGCTGGCATTGAGTATCTGCACCTTTTCCAGTGCAAGCTGCCAGTGGATCTACCATTCTGAGGTCCTGAGGATGGTGGCCCTCTTCACATCTCCACTAGGTAGTGCCCCAGGGGGCACTCTGGGTGGGGGCTCCCACCCCACATTTCTGTTCTGCACTGCCCCAGCGGAGGTTTTCCATGAGAGCCCCACTCCTGTAGCAAACTTCTGCCTGGACATCCAGGTGTTTCCATACATCCTCTGAAATCTAGGTGGAGGTTCCCAAACCTCAATTCTTACTTCTCTGCACCTGCAGGCTCAACACCATGTGAAAGCTGCCAAGGCCTGGGGTTGCACCCTCTGAAGCCACAGCTTGAGCTGTATCTTGGCCCCTTTTAGTCACAGCTGGAGTGGCTCGGACAAAGGGAACAAAGTCCCTAGACTGCACACAGCATGAGGACACTGAGTCTGGCCCATGAAACTATTTTTTCCTCTTAGGCCTCTGGGACTGTGATGGGTGGGACTGCTGTGAAGATTTCTAACAGGCTCTGGAGACATTTTCCCCACTGTCTTGTGGATTAACATTACTCGTTATTTATGCAAATTTCTGCAGCTGGCTTGAATTTCTCCTCAGAAAATGGGATTTTCTTTTCTACTGGATTGTCAGGCTGCAAATTTTCTGAATATTTATGCTCTGCTTCCCTTATAAAACTGAATGCTTTAAACAGCACCCAAATCACCTCTTGAATGCTTTGCTGCTTAGAAATTTCTTTCGTCAGATACCCTAAATCATCTCTCAAGTTCAAAGTTCCACAAATCTTTAGGGCAGGGGCAAAGTGCCACCAGTCTCTTTGCTAAAACGTGATAAGAATCACCTTGCTCCAGATCCCAACAAGTTTCTCATCTCCATCTGAGACCACCTCAGCCTGGATTTCATTGTCCATATCATTATCAGTGTTTCATTCAAAGCCATTCAACAAGTCTCTAGGGAGTTCCAAACTTCCCCACATTTTCCTGCCTTCCTCTTATCCCTCCAAACTGTTCCAATCTCTCCCTGTTACCCAGTTCCAAAGTCACTTCCACATTTTCATGTATCTTTTCAGTGGCACCCCACTCTGACAGTACCAAATTACTGTATTAATCTGTTTTCATGCTGCTGATAAAGACATATCTGAGACTGAGCAATTTACAAAAGAAAGAGGTTTAACTGGACTTATAGTTATACATGGCTCAGGAAGCCTCACAATCATGGTAGAAGGCAAGGAGGAGCTAGTCACATCTTACATGGATGGCAGCAGGCAAAGAGAGCTTGTGAAGGCAAACTCTTGTTTTTAAAGCCATCAGATCTCATGAGACTCATTCACTCACAAGAACAGTGCAGGAAAGACCTGCCCTCATAACTCAATCACCCCCCACCGGGTTCCTCCCACAACACGTGGGAATTGTGGGAGTTACAATTCAAGATGAGATTTGGGTGGGGACACAGGCAAATCATATCAGAATTCGTTGGCCCATTTTTCCTACAGAAGAAAGTGAGAGCATGGTGAGGACTCACTTGCCTTCCTCAACCATGAGCAACAGTACCCAAAAGGTTCATTTCTTGCTTGACCCACTCTGAAGAGTGAGGAGATCATAATGACTGAATACTCTGGGACAGTTAGTAGCAGGAAAAGTGACAAAGACTCAAAACAATCAGGGTGTGGATCTTAACAAAGGCCTGAGTTTTTTATTAGCTAATTGTGGACTCTACCAAGACACTTGCCCACAGTCCTTATAGAACACGTCACCTAAGGTCTCCCCCAACAAGCCTAAGTATATCTCCAGTTCTAGTCACATCCTCCCCTTCTCTCCTATAGTCAACACATTGTGTATGTCTTCATGGACAACATGTGAAACAGTGCATGTCATGCTTGAGCACACACAGACAGCTGACTCAACTCTGCTGGATTGGTATAAGTGCTTAACCTTCAACACTTGGGATTGCACTATGGAAAATAAATGAGAGCCTCTCAGCACCTGGCCTGGCTTTGTGGGATCAAGAAAAGGCACAGAATCATAAGACTTCCTCCAAAAGAGGGAACAGAAAGAGTGAAATGGGTTCATCTATGGCAAATGTCCGAGAGACAGAAAAGAAAATAGGAGATATAAGAGATAAAAAAGAAAACTGTTTTTAAAAACTATTGCTGCAATAATTTCTTTATGAATGCAAACTATAAAATGATGTAAATTATGGTATCAATAACATAAAACATGAAAGGCAGGAGAAGTAAAAGGGTAGAGCTTTTGTATTTTATTACAGTTAAATTGTGACTAGCTTATAATAAACTGTTATAATTACAAAATGTCTTACGTAAACCTTATAATAAAAAAAAACTCTAGTGGATACGTAAAACAGGAATAAAACCATACTAATAAAAAATTATCAAATCACCAGAGAAGATAGCAAGAAACAAAGAAAGAAACAGAGAAATTATAAAATGGTAAGAAAACAGTTGTAGTGGCAATAGTAGATTCTAATCAATTAATAATCATTTTAAATATAAATAGATTAAATTATCCAATCAAAAGACATAGAGTAGCTAAATGAATTTTTAAAAGAAGGCACAACTATCTGTTGCCAACAAGAGACTCACTTTACCTGTAAAAAGACACATAGGCTAAAAATAAAGGGATGGAAAGAGATATCTCATACAAATGAAAGAGAGCAGGGGAGGCTAAACTTATATAACACAAAAATAAACTGGGTCAAAAGGTTTCACAAGACAAAAGGTCACAAAAGGTCACGATAAAGAGTGTAAATTCATCAAGAGGATCTAACAGTTGTAAATATTTAGGGACTCAACATTGGAACATATATATATAAAGCAAAAATAAACAGAACTGAAATGAGCAATAGGCAGCAATACGATAACTGTCAAATTCCACCAAATATTTAAAGAAGAGTTAATACCATTCCTTCTCAGTCTCTTTGAAGAGGATGAAATACTTCAAGGCTCATTTTATGAAACCAGCTGTGAGGGTTAATACTGAGTGTCAACTTGATTGGACTGAAGGATGCAAAGTATTGATCCTGGCTGTCTCTCTGAGGGTGTTGCCAAAGTAATCAACATTTGAGTTAGTGGGCTGGGAAAGGCAGACCCACCCTTAATCTGGGTGCGTACCATCTAATCAGCTGCCAGTGTGGCCAGGATATAAAGGAGGCAGAAAAACATGAAAAGGCTAGACTGGCTTAGCCTCCCAGCCTGCATTTTTCTCCCATGCTGGATGTTTCCTGCCCTCAAACATCAAACTCCGAGTTCTTCAGTTTTGAAACTCAAACTGGCTTCCTTCTCCCCAGCTTGCAAATGGCCTATTGTGAGACCTTGTGATCATGTGAGTTCCTTAATAAACTTATATATATCCTATTAGTTCTGTGCCTCTAGAGAACCCTGACTAATATACCAGCATTACCGTGATACCAAAGCCAGACAAGGACACTACAAGAAAAAAGTATAGGCCAATCCCTGATGAACACAGATTTAAAAGTCTTCAACAAAATACTACCAAACTGAATTCAGCAGCCCATTAATGTTTATATGACACGATGAAGTGGGATTTATCCCTGAGGTAAGAGAATGGTTTATAAATATGCAAATCTATAAACATGATACACCATGTTAACAGAATAAAGGGTAAAATGCATAAGACATTATATAAATGCAGAAAAAGCATGTTTAAAAATTCAACATCATTTCATGATAAAAAAATTTTCAACAAATCAGTATACATGTATTTTATCTCAATATAAAAAGACCAAATATGACATGCCAACAGTTAACATAATACTCAATGATGAAGGGCTGAAAGCTTTTTCCCTAAAATCACGAACAAGACAAGGATACCCACTTTCACCACTTCTATTTAACATAGTACTGGAATGGCCAGCCAGAGCAATTAGTCAAGAAATAATGAAAAGACATCCAAATAAAAAAGGAAGAAGTAAAATTTTCTCTGTTTGCAGATTACATGATCTTATATATTAAGAAAAGCTAAAGACTCGACCAAAAAAACTGTTAGAACTAAAAAATAATTCAGTAAAATTGCAGGATACAGAATCAATGTATAAAAATCAGTGTATTTGTATACACTAACGATGAAGTTTCTGAAAAAGAAATTAAGAAAACTTGTCAATCTAAAATAGCATTAAAGTATACAGTTTTTATTAGTTTTCTTTTCCCTTACTAGTCTGTTTATGATATCTGTATTAAGTTGTCATCACTTTAAAATAATGGATTACAAGATACTTGCAAGCTTTGTGGTAAACTCAAATCAAAAAACAAACAACAAATATATATATTTTTTTCTTGCCTATGTATAGGCAAGGAAAAAATGATATCCATATGCAGAAGAATAAAACTAGGCTCCTATCTCTCTCTCTCTCTTGCTATATACAAACATCAAATCAAAACAGATTAAAGACTTAAATCTAAGACCTCAAACATGAAACTACTAAAAGAAGACATTGGGGAAACTCTCCAGGACATTGGTCTGTGGCATGATTTCTTGATTAATATCCCACAAACACAGGCAACCAAAGGAAAAATGGAGAAATGGGATCACATCAACCTAAAAAGCTTCCGTACAGCAAAGGAAACAATCAACAAAGTGAAGAGACAGCCGACAGAATAAGAAAAAATATTGGCCAGGTGCAATGGCTCACACCTGTAATCCTAGCACTTGGGAGGCTGAAGTGGGCAGATCACGAGGTCAGAAGATCGAGACCATCCTGGCTAACATGGTGAAACCCCATCTCTACTAAAACAAATACAAAAAATTAGCCAGGGTTGGTGGTAGGTGCCTGTAGCCCCAGCTACTGGGGAGGCTGAGGCAGGAGAATGGTGTGAACCCAGGAGGCAGAGCTTGTAGTGAGCTGAGATCATGCCACTGCACTCCAGCCTGGGTGACAGAGCGAGACTCCGTCTCAAAAAAAAAAAAAAAAAAAGAAAAAAGAAAATATTTGCAAACTATCCATCTGACAAGAGATTAATAGACAGACTACTTCAGGAGCTCAAACAACTCAATAGCAAAAAAAAAAAACTAATAAAATGATGAGCAAAAGATCTGCCATTTCTTAAAAAAAGACAAATGGCAAACACGTATTTGAAAAGGTGCTCAAGATTATTGACCATCAGACAAATGTAGATCAAAACTACAATAGATATCATCTCACCCCAGTTAAAATGGCTTTTATACAAAAGACAGACAATAACAAATGCTAACAAGGATGTGGAGGAAAAGGAACTCTGGTCCTCTGTTGGTGGGAATGTAAATTAATATAACTGCTATGGAGAACAGTTTGGAGGTTCCTCAAAAAAACTGAAAATAGAAGTACCATATGATCCAGCAATCCCACTGCTAAGTATATACCTACAAGAAAGGAAATCGCTATATTGAAGTAATGTCTGCACTCACATGTTTACTCTAGCATTATTCACAATAGCCAATAGTATTAGTCTGTTCTCACACTGCTAATAAAGATATACTCAAAACTGGGTAATTTATTAAAGAAAGAGAGATTTATTGGAATCACAGTTCCACATGGCTGGGGAGGCCTCACAATCATAGTGGAAGGCATATGAGGAGAAAAGGCACATCTTACATGGCAGCAGGCAAGAGAGCTTGTGTAGGGGAACTCCCTTTACAAAATCATCAGATCTCGTGAGACTTATTCACTGTCATGAGAACAGCAGAGGAAAGCCCCACCCCATGATTAAATTACCTCCCATGACATATGGAAATTATGGGAGCTACAATTAAAGATGAAATTTGGGTGGAGACGCAGCCAAACCGTATAACCAAGATTTGAAAACAACCTAAGTGTCTATCAATAGATGAATGGATAAAGAAAATATGGTACATATTTAATGGAGTACTATTCACTTATAAAAAAAGAATGAGATTCTGTCATTTGCAACATAATAGATGCAGGACACTATGTTAAGTGAAATAAGCCAGGCACAGAAAGACAAACTTCACATATTCTCCTTTTTGTGGGAGCTAAAAAATAAAACAATTGAACCCATGGAGAGAGAAAGTAGAATGATGGTTACCAGAGGTAGGGAAGGGTAGTTGGGCTGGAGGGATGGACATGGGGATGGCTAATGGATACAAAAACATAGTTACATTGAATGAATAAAATCTAGTATTTGATAACACAACAGGGTGACTACAGTGAACAGTAATTTATTGTGCACATTAAAATAACTAAAAGAGTTTTATTAGAGTATTTGTAACACATAGAAAGGATACATGCTTCAGATGATGGATACCTCATTCACCTTTATGTGATTATTATGAATTGTATGCCTGTATCAAAATATCTCATGTACATCATGAATTTATATACCTACTACATACCTACCAAAATTAAAAATAAAAAGTTAAGAAATAAAAAATAAAATGATACAGCATCAAAAATATTTTGAAATGAATTTAAACAAGGAGGTAAAAGCTTTGTACACTGAAAGCTATAAAATATTGATGAAGAAAACTTTAAGAGACCCAAACACATGAAAAAAAATCCTGTGTTCATAGATTGGAAAATTAATATTGTTAAAATATCTATATGACCTTCTGCAGATTCAATGTAATTTCTATAAAATTCGAATGACATTTTTACGGAAATAGAAATATCCTAAAATCCATATGAAACCATAAAAGACTTTGAATACCCAAAACAATTTTGAGAAAAATAACTGAAAGCATTAATCTACCTGATTTCAAAATATAATATAATGTTATTATAATCCAAACAGTATGGCACTGGCATAAAAACAGACACATCAACTTATGAAACAAAACAGAAAGCCCAGAAATAAATCCACACTTTTAAGGCCAATTGAACTTTGATAAAAATGGCAAGAACACACAAAGGGGAAAGAGGACGGTCTCTTCAATACATTATGTGGAGAGAACTGGATATCCACAAACAAAAGAATAAAATTAGATGCTTATCTCACAGCATATACAAAAATAAATTCAAAATGGACTAAACGCTTAAATGTAAGATGTGAAACTGTAAAACTACTAGAAGAAAACATACGGTAAAAGCTTCCTGACATTGGTCTGAGCAACGAGTTTTTGAATATGATCCCAAAAGCACAGGCAACAAAAACAAAATAGACCAAGGGAGTGCATCAAACTAAAAAGATTCTGTACAACAAAGGAAACAATCCACAGAGTAAAGAGAACCTATGGAATGGGAGAATATATTTGCAAACCATATATCTGATAAGGGGTTAATATTTATATTTAAAATATATAAAGAACCCAAACAACTTAATAGCAAGAAAACAAATGACCTGATGTTAAAATGAGCAGAAGAAATTGTAGAGACATTCCTCAAAAGAAGATATACAAATGGCCAACAGGTAGATGAGAAGGTACTCAACATCACTAACCACCAGGGAAATGCAAATCAAAAACACAATAAAATATCACTGCATATCTGTTAGAATGGCTATTACCAGAAATAGAAAAGAGAACAAGTACTGGCAAGGATGTGCAGAAGAGTGAATTCTTGTACATTGTTGGTAGGAATGTAAATCAGTATAGCCAGTTTGGAAAACAGTATTGAAGTTTCTCAGAAAATTAAAGATAGAACTACCATATGATCCAGTGATTTCACTTCTGGTTATACAGCTAAAGGAAATGAAATCAGGACCTCAAAGAGATACATGCATTTCTATGCTCATTGTCATGTTATTCACAGTAACCAAGACATAGAAACAACCTAAGTTTTTATTGCCTGATGAATTGATAAAGAAAATATAATAAATACATTTACATATATACATACACACACGCATACATACATAAATATACACACACAAACACAGAGGCTAGAACATTATTCAATCTTTAAAAAGAAGGAAATCCTGCCATTTAACACAATATTCATAATTTTGTTTGGAAGGTATTATGCTAAGTAAATTAGCCACACACAGAAACAGGAATATTGTATGTTCTTTTACATGAAATCTCAAAAACTCAAATCTGTAAAAGCAGAGACTATAATGGTGATTGCCAGGGTCTTGGAGGTGTGGGAAACACATATGTTGTTTGTTCAAAGAATTCAAAGTTTCAATTACAAAGGATGAGTAAATTCTGGGGATATAATGTACATCATGGTGACTCTAGTTAATAATGATATATTGTATACTCAAAATTTGCTGAGAGTAAATTTTAAGTATTCTCACTGAACACATACACACATACACAGTAACTATGTGAGATGATGAATATACGTGAATTAGTGTGATAGTGGTAGTCATTTCACAATGTGTATGTATATCCAAACATCATGTTGTACACTTTAAATATGTATAATTTATATTTGCCAAAAAAGGAAAACATTTGTTAAATAAACAGATGAGAAATACTTAGCAGATAATGACATATTCCCAACCACCTTCTTTAAGATGCAGAAACCTTGCCACTATGCTTTACAAAGTGTGACATTCTGAAGTATCCATATATGATCTTTCTAGGGATATCTGAAACATTAAAGGTAGACTAAACTACTTTCAGTAGTGTTTCAGTGTTAGTTTCATCAGATGACAAAGTTCCTGGATTTTGAGTCAGAAGTCTCAGGTTCAGGACTAGATTTTAATGTTTTTGATCATCTGATCTTAAACAAGTTATGGATTTTTTTCTGAGACTCAGTTTTTCTAATCTATGAATGAAGATAATACTAGCCTGTTGGGCTGATGGAATATAATGTAATATGTAGAATGTTTCCAAAACTTATTTTAATTAATTGGAAATAATGTTGTTAATCATTGCTCTCACTATAGGGTAAATATCTCTTAGAAACAAATGTGATTCCTAAATTCTCATTCCACATATATGGGAAAATTCCTAGTTTATTTTGGTTTTAGTTTTGATGAAAACATTTTATTAAACTAGAAATATAAAAATGCATATTTTTTCTGTTGATGGAGAATAACAAATGGACTTTTTCATTTTTGTCAAATCTTTCAATCTTTCCCTAATCAAAAAACTCCTGAAGAATATCTTCATATTTTAGCTTCAGACACTTTGCACTTGCAGGTTCTCTGCCTGAAATGCTCTTGTACACATCATGACTTGAGCCTTCCCCATCATATTTTAGCTCTCACAGGCAACTTACTACTTACTTCCCTGACCACCTAAAAACTACCCCTGCATGTATTTATCTATCTCATTAGCCTTTCTTACCTTTACTTTATAATTCTTATCACTACCAAACTTTTCATCACAAATATCATTTGTGAGGTGAAAGGAAGATCACATTGTAGGGATATTAGTAAGTTAGTGCAATACTTTATAATTCTGAATTTTAACAAAATTTCTTTTCAACAAATTTTTATTTGCTCATATAGTTCTCTACATCCATGATTTTAGCACTTCAAAACTAATAAATTTGCTAAAGATATATTAATAGTCATACCCTTGTAAAATTCTCCTACAGAATTTGTGTCAAAATACATGTGTTCTTGCTACCCTTTCTATAGGGCTATCTCTTCACCCACATCAGGGAAACTATGGTTAAAATGTTGTAAATTTTCACTAGCCAGTAATATTAATCAAATAAACGATGAGAAAATATTTCTCTTAAAAGGTTGAGTAGGTAGCAATAGGAAATAATAAAACTCCTTATTTGAAAATTATATCAATAACTTCATTAAAATATTTGGTGGTAGAAATCAGACTCTTTATGTATTAGCATCCACTAAAATTATAATAACTAATCATGTAAAGCTAGTAATATTTGAAGATGTAGAAAATTTGGTTTTGCACTGTATCTATTAAAATGCTTGGGAATTTTTCATTTTCTGTTTTATTTGTGGGGGGGGGTCAGTGATACTTGTATACCATGCATATTATCATTTTCTTTATCAGTAATTTTTTAATATTTTAGGTAAAACAAAGAAAGTCTTCCTTTAAAGATTAAGATCCATTAAGATTTTATAAGATAAATCATGATTTAATTTTATGTAGCTTTATGACATAGACTTCTGCAATAATTTCAAAACATATTCATATTTTTTCAGTTAAAAGAGCTGTCTGGAAAGAGTTTTAGAGTTTTCTTAGGTTTTTCATGATATTCAAATTTTCTTTTCTGTTGAGATATTTTTATCTTCCTCTGGAAGTTCTCTTTGAGCTGCTGTAAACAATTCCCTTCTAAAACTACACATACTTCATCTGCTCACCATTTTGCCCACACCTTCCAGTTTAGTTCCAGGAATGTGATTGGATCAGGTGGTTTATAGACAATTCCAAGGGCATAATTTCTTGGTGGATTTTTGCTGATTACAGCTGCTAGTTACCAAGTTTATCTTTTGGAGAAATGGGTGCTGATATCACTTTAACACATTAATCTAAGAATAGATAGCACATGCTCTAATGGAGACAATGTTGTCATGTATAAAGGGTCTTTACTGAATACCGCAGAGTAATAAAGGGAGGAAAATGCAAAGTGTAATTGTGAGTCATTGCTTTAGGTTATTTTCACTTTAAAGCTATGAAATCTTCATTTTAATAGTTGGAACTACTGTTGCTTGCTTATGAGTGGCTCTTTGCATTGAAAAAGAGGTTTCCCCATGTGAGCATACATAGCCTCCGGGCTAACAAATTACAAAGAGGTGCCCCTTCTAGGCACATCAATTTCCAAAAGTTGCTATGCTTCTTTCTCCAGAATGAATCACACCCAAGCCAGAGTGCATGGTTCTAGGGTACAATTTCATCTCCAATTCATGTTCACAAGCTGGGCACTTTTGTGCAGGGTACGCATGTTCTGTGGCCCTGCATTGAGGTTATCTGTCCAAGTTTCTCTCTAGCTCTCTTCTTATCTTCACAAGGCATAGACCACCTTTAAACCCCCAACTGAGATTCCTCTTAGGAGATTCCTCATCTCCTCAAAGAGAAGAGATAGGTTGATGGTCTCCTCTCCACTTTTATTTCAGGGGCTCAACTTTGTGGTATATGTTATGGTTTAAATGTTTATCATGTCCAAAATTCATGTTGAAATTTAATTGCCATTGGTTGTGGTATTGGGAGATGGGATCTTTAAGATGTGTTTAAGTCATGAGGACTCTGTCCTTGTGAATGGACTAACACAAGAGTGGATTCATTATCAAGATAATGGGTTTGCCCCCTCTTGCCCTCTTTTTGCCCTTCCACTATGTTATGACACAGCAAGAAGGACCTCACAAAATGGTGGCCCCTCAATCTTGGACTTCACAGTCTCCCGAGCCACAAGCCAATAAATTTATATTTAGAATAAACTACCTAGCCTCAGGAATTCACATCTGAATTCCTCTCTTTGAGAAACAGCACCAGGAATGAGATCATTCTTCTGCTAAGACTGTTTTCCATCCATATTAGAATTTAACAACCTCCAACATCATGCAAGAGCCTGCTAAAACTGTTTTCTATCCATATTAGAAGACCGTTTAACAACCTCCAAAATCATCCAAGAGCTGCATAAGCCAGTCTCAGTGGAGGTTGTATCCTACACCAGGTCTCAATGTTTTGAAGATAAATGTTGGTCCCCATTTCACATTTGTGTTTGCAAAAATATTTTGTTTAAAAGAATTCTGGATGTAAGTGGTGGTGACGGTTGCCCAACAATGTGAACTAATTACCGTCAGTATCATTTTAAGTACACTTAAAAATTTAAGACAGTCAATTTTATGTCATATGGATTTTACAACAAGAAAGAAATGGAAAACTCTTTTTAAAAATCAGGAAATTTGTTGACCTATCTTGCAAGAAATGTTAAAAAGAATTGTGTCAGAGAGAAAGAAAATGATATAGGTCATAAAGTCAGATCTATGTGAAGTTCATATCAGAAGGATGAATATTAGAGAAGAAATAAGCAAAGGTAAAATAAAATATTTTTTCCTGTTTTTAATTGATCTAATAAATAATAGTTGGTTCAAAATAATAATAGCAACAGGTGTAGGTATAATCAAAGAAGATATACAGACATCAAGTCATGATATGAAAAGATATTCAACATCATATGGCATTAGGGGATTGCAAACTAAAACAACAATGAGATACCACTATATATCTATGAATATTAGAATGGTCAAGATCCAGAACTTTGACAACACTAAGTACTGGTGAGGATGTGAAGCAACAGGAATTCTTATTCATTGTTGATGGGAAAGCAAAAATGGTACAATCACTTACAAAGATAGTCTGGCAGTTTATTACAAAATTAAACATATTTGTAGCAAATAAGTAATTATACTTATTGGTATTTATTTAAATAAGTTGAAAAGTATAACTCCAAAACAATCACTCATGGATGTTTATATGGCTTTACTCATATTTGCCACAACTTGGAAGCAACCAAGATGTCTTTCAGTAAGTTAATGCATAATAAAATGTGTACATCCAGAAAATGGGATCTTATTTATCATTTTTTTTAAAAAGTATGCTATCAAGCCATGAAATACATGGAGGAAATAAATGCATACATCTAAGTTAAAAATGCCAACGTATAAAGGTTTCATACTGTATGATTCTAACTATATGGCATATTGGAAAAGTTTAAACCATGGAGACAGTAAAAAATTCAGTGGTTTCCAGGAGTTAGAGGACAGGGAGAGATGAATAGGTTGAGCGCAGAGGATTTTTAAGTCAATGAAACTTTCCATATACTTTAATAGTGGATACCTGTGATTACATGTTTATCAAAACTCAGAATGAACAATGCTAAGAGTGAATCCTAAATGTAAACGATCAACTTTGGGTGATAATGATGTGTCAATGTGTTTATTCACTGTGACAAAAGTAGCACACTTGTACAAGATGCTGAGAGCAGGTGAGCTGTATAGGTGGGTATATGGGAATTCTCCATATTTTCTCTCTGTTTTGCTGGGAGCCTAAAACTGCTCTTAAAAATAAAGTCTATTTTTAAATGTACTAAGTGACAAAAGGCTTATGGTGGTGGTTCTACACACTGTACCAGCAGCTGTAGCACCAGAAATACCTGAGTGAAGATATTAGCATTCAAGTGTCTCTCTTCTTTGCCAATCAAGAAAAACTACAAATCTGAAATTCCGTTTTTGGTAGCTTCATAAAAATTGGAGATAAAAGTCAAAGCCCACTGAAGTCAGACAGTCTGAAAATCACCTTTACACACAAATAATACGCCCAGATTTCAAAAGGTAAAAATAAATCAAAGGTAAATCAGATATAAATAGTCCATATTTCTAAATCTGATGATCCATGGAACCTCAAATATTGAACTTGGTCTCAGAACGACAATACCCCCAGGTTCCTAGCAGAAGAATGTGAAATTCCCTTTGCAGAAAAATACTATCATCCTAGTCTTCAAATACTACATACAAACAATTTTTTAAATTCAAGGATCAGCACATAGTCAAAAACATCAACCCTTCTATTTTAGTCGTAAAACTTTTGCTCTCCCTACATAAAAACAAACAAGATATTTTGGGATCTCACATACCTAGCATAGTTAACATACCCACCAGCCAGAATGAAGAGTCTCACAATATTTGAGGCATTTGATGGAGTCATTCAAAAGCGAGTCATTACTTAGTGAGAAAGAGGGGACTAAATTAGTCCTACAATAAAGCTTGCTCAACACTCATGTTAATAAAGCTTAAGAGGAAACCTCAAAAGTATCAAACTAGGCAGAAATACATGACCAATAACCTGGAGAAAAATCAATGATAGACTCGAAAACAAGAGATGCTGGAATTAGCAGACAAAAAACTTAAAAAAGGTTTTGCAAATTCTATAAACACAAATGTGCCTTAACTTACGATGGGGTTACATCCAAAACAAACCCTTTGTAATTTGAATTTATGATAAGTCAAAATGCATTTAATACATCTCAGCTACCAAACATTGTTTGGCCTAGCCTACCAGGAACATGCTTAGAACACTCACATTAGCCCACAATGGGCAAAATAACCTACCACGAAGCCAATATTATAATAAAGTGTTGAGTCATGTAATTCATGTAATTTAATGAGATACTACTGAATTCATATCACTTTCATGTGATTGTGAAGTTGAAAAACCATAAGTTGAACCATCATAGTCAGGGACTGCCTGTGCCTTCAAGGCTATAAAGAAAAACAAGTAAACATAAAGAAGAAACAAATTTAAGAGATAAAACAACCCAAATGAAATTTCTAAAAATGAGAAAAAAAATTGTCTAAATTGAAAAAATGCTCCGGAAAGGATTACATCAAATTAGACACTGCGGAAGTAAAGATCATTGAAATCGAAGACATGACAATTGAAACTATTCAAAATGAAATACAAAAAGAAAACAGGAATTTTAAAAATAAGGAGTGTAATCAACTTCTAGGACAATATCAAATGACCCAACAGAAGTATTATTGGATAACAGAATGAGGGAGGAGAAAAATATTGAGGAAGTAATGAGATGAAATTTTTCATATTTGATAGAATTATAATTCCACTAAACATCAAAAAAAGCAGAATAAATATCAAGGCACACCAAGACATAATCTAAATACTGAAAAATGCTGTTTTATACAGCTGCCAATAAAAAGACATTATTATTTATTATTTATTTTTTTGAGACACAGTCTCACTCTGTCACCGTGGCTGGAGTGCATTGGCACCGTGTCGGCTCACTGCAACCTCCGCCTCCTGGGTTAAAGCAATTCTCCTGCCTCAGCCTCCCAAGTAGCTGGAATTACAGGCACCCACCACCACGCCTGGCTAATTTTTATATTTTTAGTAGAGACAGGATTTCACCATATTGGCCAGGCTGGTCTCGAACTCCTGATCTCAGGTGATGACCTGCCTCGGCCTCCCAAAGTGCTGGGATTACAGGCATGAGCCACTGCATCTGGCCGAAAAAAGACATTATTTTAAGCAACTATGAAGGGTCTGAGATTTTATCCTTTTTATAACCTAAGAAGTTATCCTTCCACAGTTTCCTAGATGTTGAAAGAAGACACATACTTCTATGTCATAAAACACTTTCTTACCACACTGCAGGCAGCATGACCTTCCTGTTTACATAACTTCTTTTTGACCCCAAGTTCCAAAAGATGATTCAAAGGTGAGCTCTGGTAGATGTTGCACATATAGTAGGTTTTATGTCACAGCTAACGAACCATGATTTCAGGAAATCCCATCTCATAAGGAGATTGCTCACAAAACTACCCCACTTTTGCATCAAAGGGGAACATTACATTTATTATTTTGCATAGCAAAAAAATCTGCCTTCCACCCAGATAGGTACTATTTTTCAAATCTGTATTTCAAGATAGTTTGAAACAAAAACTGTTATATATGTGCAGAAATAGAAACATGAGAGACCCAAGAAAAATTATCTCCCAACTATATCCCCGCACAACCCCACATTTCTCACTGTTTTGATTTTAGAGAATTTCCTCATAAATATGCCACTCATGAAAAGCAGCAGTCTACAGATTCAAGGACCCCAAAGGATCTGAAACACGCAAATGAATGAATAAACAATTAATACATATATACATACATACATACACTAAAAATCCATATCCAGGAACATCAAAGCAAGACTGCCAAAAACCAAAGTCAAAAGCATAGTCTTTTTTTTAAATAAATATTTTTTATTATACTTTAAGTTCTAGGGTACATGTGCACAATGTGCAGCCTTGTTACATATGTATACATGTGCCATGTTGGTGTGCGGCACCCATTAACTCGACATTTACATTAGGTGTATCTCCTAATGCTATCCCTTCCCCATCCCCCTCCCATCCCATGACAAGCCCCAGTGTGTGATGTTCCCAGCCCTGTGTCCAAGTGTTCTCATTGTTCAATTCCCACCTATGAGTGAGAACATACAGTGTTTGGTTTTCTGTCTTTGAGATAGTTTGCTGAGAATAATGGTTTCCAGCTTCATCCATGTCCCTAAAAAGGACAGGAACTCATCCTTTTTTATGGCTGCATAGTATTCCATGGTGTATATGTGCCACATTTTCTTAATCCAGTCTATCATTGTTGGACATTTGGGTTGGTTCCAAGTCTTTGCTATTGTGAAGAGTGCCGCAATAAACATACCTGTGTATATTTCTTCATAGCAGCATGATTTATACTCCTTTGGGTATATACCCAGTAATGGGATGGCTGGGTCAAATGGTATTTCTAGTTCTAGATCCTTGAGGAATCTCCACACTGACTTCCACAATGGTTGAACTAGTTTACAGTCCCACCAACAGTGTAAAAGTGTTCCTATTTCTCCACATCCTCTCCATCACCTGTTGTTTCCTGACTTCTTAATGATCGCCATTCTAACTGGTGTGAGATGGTATCTCATTGTGGTTTTGATTTGCATTTCTCTGATGGCCAGTGATGATGAGCATTTTTTCATGTGTCTTTTGGTTGCATAAATGTCTTCTTTTGAGAAGTGTCTGTTCATATCCTTGGCCCACTTTTTGATGGGGTTTTTTGATTTTTTTCTTGTAAATTTGTTTCAGTTCTGTGTAGATTCTGGATATTAGCCCTTTGTCAGATGGGTAGATTGTAAAAATTTTCTCCCATTCTGTAGGTGGCCTGTTCACTCTGATGGTGGTTTCTTTTGCTGTGCAGAAGCTCTTTAGTTTAATTAGATCCCATTTGTCAATTTTGGCTTTTGTTGCCGTTGCTTTTGGTGTTTTAGTCATGAAGTCCTTGCCCATGCCTATGGCCTGAATGGTATTGCCTAGGTTTTCTTCTAGGGTTTTTATGGTTTTAGGTCTGACATTGAAGTCTTTAATCCATCTTGAATTAATTTTTGTATAAGGTGTAAGGAAGATCAGGCAGGAGAAAGAAATAAAAGCACAGTCTTAAAAGAAGCCAGAAAAAATAAAATCGTCCAAAGAGTTTCCAATTAACAGTTAATTTCTCAATCAGAACAATGGAGACCAGGAGGTAGTTGAACGATATCATCAATATTCTAAAAGACATATCTGACAAGCTTGCATTCTATACATAGAAAAAATAGTATTCAAGAATATAAATCAAATACAAACAATTTTGGACAAAAATGAGAGTTTTCAACCAGCACATCCATATTTAAGGGTGTACTCCAATCAGAAGAAAATGATCCCAGGTAGAAGTCAGGAGATGTAAGAAAAAATAAAAATCAACATAAATATTAAACATATAGGTAAATCTAAATAAACATTAATTCATTGTTATGTTGAATTGTGTTCCCTCAAAACATATGTTGGAGAACTAACCCCACAGTACCTCAAAATGTTACCTTATTTGGAAATAAGGTCATGACCAATGTAATTAATTGAGATTAGGTAATGCTGGAGAATAGTGGGCCCCTAATCCAATATGACTGAAATCCTTACAGGAAAAGAGGAGACACAAAGAGACAGATTCACACAAACAGAAGAAAGACAGCTATGTGAAGGTGGAGGCAAATATTGGAGCTCTGCCACCACAAGCCAAGAAATGCCTGGGGATACCAGAAGCTACAAGAGGCAAGAAAAAATCCTCCCATAGAGGCTTCAGAGAGAACATGGTCCTAACAACATCTTAATTTCAGATTTCTAGCCTCTAGAACTATGAAATAATAAATTTCTTTCATCTTAAGCTCACCAGTTTGTGGTACTTTCTTACAGCAGCCCTAAGAACTAATATATTTATTAAAGCAAATCCAAAGAAAAGTACCTTGTGGTGTTAGGAAAACAATGGCATAAAAACTGAAAGAGGAAGGGGTGAATGGACTTACATACGTATGTATTTTTATTATCCAGTAGAAGAAAAATATGTTATTATTTTTATAAGGGTTATTAACCACTAAATGAATAAAAATAGAATGATAAATGCCATACTTGAAAAGATATAAATAGTATACACACTCAATACAAAAAAAGGCATGAAAGAACTAAAACAAAAAAAGAACACCATACAGGCAGGACAATTAGAAAAGATAAAATAAGACAATTTCAACCCAAATGGATCTGCACATACATTAATTGTAATGGATTAAATGTTCAGGTTAATGAACAAAAGATGTCAGACTAGATTTTTAAAACTCGATTCCATGCAGTTTAAAGGAAGCACTTCTAAAATATAGTGGTAAAGAAAGGTTGAAAGGTAAAGCATGAGAATATATATAACATGAAAATACTAATCCAATAAAACAAGCCCTTTATACACGATTAGAGAGAGCAGAGAACTTTCATATCTAGAGGTTTGTGCCTGAGCTGTGTAGAGGTATACGATGGAGCAGAACTTCAAACAGTCTTTGGAGAGACAATGAGAAATCAGGCAAGCTTTAGAAAAAAACAGTGGGTTCATGAAATAAACCACTGTTAGGAATTAGGAAGAGGCTCAAACACAAAAACACATTATTCAGGTTGAAAGTTCTGTCTCCAGCTGCAATGTTGATCTTATCTAGACATAATACAAGAATGTGACATTAGAAATGGATTAAAATTGAGAGAGAATTTACTTTATAATGCAAAAATTTTGTGGTGCTTGACTTTTAAGATGTTACTAGAATTGACTACAAATATGAACCCAAACACTTGAAACTACATCCCAACATATTTGAGCTAAATATTGACAAGAGTAAAAAGACAGTGACAGGAATTTGGGATTTGGGCCAATCTTAACTGAAGTAAATCTAATTGAAATTACATCTCAGCTCCAAATCAATTTAACTCTAAAAGAAATATGAGTGATCAGCCTCTCATCCTAACCACCCAACAGAAAAGAGGTTTTGTACTCTCTGAGAAATAAACAGAACAAAATTCATACTTTAATCTCTGCATTCATTTGTACATAGTATCAAGACTAGCATATTAAGAAAATGAAGAATAGCCCAGATATGACCTATAATCAAGAGAAAAGAGTCAATAAAAGCAAACACAGAGATGACACAGTTATGAAAATTAGTAATCAAAGGCTTTAAAAAAACTATTATAAGTATGTTTATAGGAAAAGACATATATAATGAATGAGGCCATGGCATATTTCAGGAGAGTAATAAATATTCTTAAAGAGCAAATGGAAATTATAGAACTGAAAATTGCAATGCATGATGTAAAAAATTCATTGGAGGATCTTAACAAAACATAATCTGTAAAAGTAATAACCAATGAGAAGAAGAAATTAATAGGAGTTACTCAAATTGAAGAAGATATAGTAAAAAATTAGCATCAGTGATCTAAGAGAAAATATTAAATAGATGAGATTCCTTGGATACAACTTCTCAACTGCTGTTTCTCCCAATCCATTGTATCTCTCACATAGAATGGCTAAACTTAAAACAGCCAACAATGCCAAAGATGTGATAAAAGTGGACCAACTAGAACTCTTATACCTTGCTGATGAAAATAGAAATTGGTACAGCCACTTTGAGAAAGCATTTTGATCTACTGAAAATATGTGTTTATTAATATAGAGCATGCACAACAATTAAAATGAAAAAGCTGTTATTACATGCAACAATGAAGATGGCTCTTTAAAACATAATGTTTAATGAAAAACCAAGATACAAAAGAATACATATTACATTTTTCAATTTATATGAAGTTCAAATATGCATATATGATCAATCATGAATTGTAGAGAAATTAAGTTAAAATAGTGATTGGTTACATATAGGAGTATTGATTGGAATGAGGCATGAGAGAGCATTATGGGGCAGTGGAAATGTTCTATTATACTAATCTGAATAGTAGTTACATAGATGTTTATCTATATAAAATATCTTAATAATTTTCACTTATTTATATTTTTTATATTTAACTTGTACCTCAGTAAAAAGAAATATTAAAGAAAACTAATGGATGCTATTAGAAATGCTAGATTAAAGTCAAGATAAAGTGTTGTAAACATATTTTAAAAGCAATTGCATTTTTGCATACTTTGTAAAAAATTTACAAAAGCCACAAAGATTAGAGAAGCCCAATAAGCAACTACCCATAATCCCAGCTCTCAGAGAACCCCTTCTAACATTTTTACAATACAATGTAATGTTAATAGCTGAGACTACCCTCGATAGCCTTAGTTTTTAATACCTAACTTTTTATCAACAGCATAATCCCACACCATAAAACCTCCTTGTAAGCATTATTTTAAGACAAATGTTCCATACTTGTAAATACTATGTTATATAACAATTCCCCTAAATGGGAGCATTTCAGTTATTTTCAATTTAGTTAATTCTTAAGTAGTATGACAATAAAAATTGCATATATACATTTTTTTCGATAGTTTGCATTATTTCCTTGGAATAAATTCCCAAAGATAAATTAAGTCGGGGTGAATCATATGAACTAAAGGCAGAAAGCATATACATACTCCAGATGCTTACTTTTCAGAGATATTTTTTCTAGCCGTAGTTACAGCACTCTTTGAAAAGCTATATAAATACTGCTAAAAATTAGCAATGGAGCAAAAATATTGTCATATCACAAATTAGATTGGAGTTATTTCTTGAATTCAGTAAAAGGAATCAGAAATGTTAATTATTTATCTTGTCGAATAGATTTTTCGAGCCCCTCGAGTATTTGAAATAATCTATTTTGAGTACCTGGCACAATACACCTATACACACAAAGTTGGCATGTCATTCCAAATGTCTAAGATGGCACAATCACTAGGTTTTTCTATTTGAGAAAACAGCATATTTCTCAGTCCAAAGAGATACTGGGAAGATGTCTCAGCAAAACATAAAGAACAAAGATATATGTTTCTCCTAAATGCCTTGTGCTACCCTGCTTGCCTATGATAACCAGTTTTTTATAGTGAAATTGCCAGTCCCAGATTATTCCTTCTTGAAATACAACTGCATCCTAGATTGCTAATAGTTGAGACACCAATTGAATCATAGGCTTGCCTAAATGCCATTTCAAGAGGCACCCTTCCAAAATAGCAAAAGCTGTGATATTGATTTAAAGAAACTGAAGTTATTGTAATAAAAAATGATAAATATGTGTAATCTCTCCAACAGAGCACCACCTCCTGAGTTCACTTTTATGCTGTATTATGGGAACAAAGAGATGGTATTTTACTAACCATATTTTAAAATACATAACATAGCAACCTAACTTTAAAATATGGTGCTCTCTGAAAAAATAAATAGAATCTTGACACAAATTAGAAGCCAAGAAATAAATGCAAATGCATGTAGAAACTTAGAATATGATAAAGATGAGGCAATCACGGATTATTCCATAAATGGTATTATAAGACTGGAGAGTCATCTGGGGGAAAATAATTTCTCACACCTCATCCTTTACACCAGTAAACATTCTAAAATATAAATATTTGAATGTAAAAATAAAACCATAATAGCTCAGAAGAAAACATGCAGAAAAACTTTTATAACCTGGAAGTGGAGGCCTTTCTCAGTATAAAAAACAAAGAAGTTCAAAGAAAAGATAAATAAATTGAACCTAATTTTAAAAATAAAGTCTCTATTTCCAAAATGTTCTATCAAGACTATCAACAAAAACAAGAAGTGAGAAGATATTTGTAATTCACATTACAGAAAATAAAGTCATTTTTCTAATATACAAAAAGCTTTTACATGTTAACAATAATGTCAAAAAATAGAAAACACAGGCAAAGACAATGAACATATATTTGACAGAATCATAACTACAGATGGCTTTTAAACATGTGAAAAGACATTGATGAAGGAAAAGATATTAGAACTTTTCACCTTACCTCCAGGGCTTATCATTATTCACAAATAATGGAAAAGATGGGGTTTTAGGGTCACATATAATATTTGTAATTTGCCCTTCCATTAATGTTCAAGGCATGAAGTGAGTCTCTTGGATCACTCATACTGAATGTAACTGAGAAGAAGACATTAGAAAACTTTGTCAGAATTAGAGAAGAAGAAACTTTTGGCTAGGTTAGGTTAGGCTTTTGTTTGTGCCCATTTTTAGTATTTGGGTTTTGTTTTTTGGCAGGGGGAGAGGGGGTTGAGTTTTTTAAAAACACATTATTAATAAATTCTAAAATGTACAAAAAACATGATAATAATAATCACCTGAAATTATACCCAAAAGTCATTAGAGCGAAAATTTTAATATAATTTTTCCTTTCCAAATCCTGAATAACTTTTGGGTAAATAATGAAATTAAGACAGAAAACAATAAGTTCTTTCAAACTAATGAGAACAAAGATACAACATACCAGAATCTCTGGAACACAGATAAAGCAGTGATAGCATTTGGCTGTGTCCCCATCCAAATCTCATTTTGAATTATAGAATGTGGGAATGTTTGGAATTTGAGGCTTGTTGAATGGTTTTGACCAAAATGCTCATATGGACAATGAAGTCCAGGTTGAGGTAGTCTCAGATGGAGATTCATAACTTGTTGGGAACTAGAGTAAAGGTGACTCTTGCTATGTTTCAGCAAAGGGACTCGCAGCATTTTTCCCCTGCCCTAGATATTTATACAACTTTGAACTTGAGAGAGATGATTTAGGCCACCTGGTGGAAGAAATTTCTAAGTGGCAAAACGTTCAAGAGGTAACTTGCATATTATTAAAAGCATCCAGTTTTATTCATTCACAAAGATATGGTTTGGAATTGGAACTTAAGTTTAAAGGGGAAGCAGAACATAAAGGTTCAAAAAAATTGCAGCCTGACAATGCAACAAAAAGGAAAAAACTATTTTCTGAGGAGAAATTCAAGCCAGTTCCTTATTACTCATATAAGTATCGAGGAGCCAAATGTTAATCACCAAGACAATGGGGAAAATATCTCCAGGGCATGTCAGAAACCTTCACTGCAGTTCCTCCCATCACAGGCCTGGAGGCCTAGGAGGAAAAAATGGTTTCTTGGGCCAGGCCCAGGCCCCCCTGATGTGTAAAGCCTAGGGGCTTGATGCCCTGCATCTGAGATGTCCTAACCATGACTAAAATGGACCAAAGTACAGCTCAGGCCATGGCTTCAGAGGGTGCAAGCCCCAAGCCTTGGCAGCTTCCATGTGGTGTTGAATATGCACGTGCACAGAAGTTAACAACTGAGGTTTGGGAACCTTTGCCTTGATTTCAGAGGATGTATGGAAATGCCTAGATGTCCAGGCAGGAGTTTGCTGTAGGGGCAGGGCCTCATGGAGAACCTCTCCTAGGGCAGTGCAGAATGGAAGTGTGCAGTTGAAGCCCCTACACAGAGTTCCCACTGGGGCACTGCCTAATGAAGTTGTGAGAAGAGGGCCATCATCCTCCAGACCCCAGAATGGTAAATCCACTGACAGCTTGTGACGCACACCTGGAAAAGCCATGGACACTCAACACCAGCCTGTGAAAGTAGGTGAAAGTAGCCAGGAGAGGGGCTGTACCCTGCAAAGCCACAGGGGCAGAGCATCCCAAGACCGTGGGAACCCACCTCTTGCATCTGCATAACCTGAATGTGAGACATGGGGTAAAAGAAAATTATTTTGGAGCTTTAAGATTTGATTGCCCTGCTGGATTTTGGAATTGCATAGGGCCTGTGGCCCCTTAGTTTTGGCCAGTTTCTCCCATTTGGAATGGCTGTATTTACCCAATGCCTGTACTCCAATTATATCTAGGAAGTAACTAACTCGCTTTTGATTTTAAAGGCTCATAGGCCGAAGGGACTTGCCTTGTCTCAGATGAGACTTTGGACAGTTAACTTTTGAGTTAATGCTGAAATGAGCTAAGACTTTGGGGGACTGTTGAGAAGGCATGATTGGTTTTGAAATGTGAAGACATGAGATTTGGGAGGAGTCAGGGAAAGAATGATATGGTTTGACTGTGTCCCCACCCAAATCTCATCTTGAATTGTAGCTCCTATAATTCCCAAGTGTTGTGGGAGGTAACTGGTAGGAGACAATTGAATCACAGGGGCAGTTCCCCCATACTATTCTCATGGTAGTGAATAAGTCTCACAAGATCTGAAGGTTTTATAAGGGGAAACCCCTTTCACTTGGTTCTCATTCTCTCTTGTCCGCCACCATGTAAGACATGCCTTTCACCTTCCACCATGATTGTGAAGCCTCCCCAGCCACACAGAACTGTGAGTCCCTTAAACCTCTTTTTCTTTATAAATTACCCAGTCTTAGGTATGTCTTTCTCAGCAACATGAAAATGGACTAATACAGGCAGTGTTAAGAGGGAAATTTATGGCACTAAATGCCCACATCAAAAAGTGAGAAAGATCTCAAATTAGCAACCTAACATTATAACCAAAAGAACTAGAGAACCAAGAACAAACAAATCCCAAAGTTAGCAGAAGACAAGAAATAACCAAAATCAGAGCTAAACTAAAGTAAATTGAGACACACACAGAAAAAACACTTAAAAGATCAATGAATCCAGGAGCTAGTTTTTTGAAAAAATTAATAAGATAGATAGACTGCTACCTATACTAATAAAGAAGAAAAAAGAGAAGATTCAGAAAAACACAATCAGAAACAAGAGGGATATTGCTACTGACGCCACAGAAATACAAACAACCATCAGAGAATATTATAAATATCAGTATGCATATAAACTAGAAAACCTAAAGGAAATGGATAAATTACTGGACACATACACCCGCCTAAGACTAAACTAGGAAGAAATTGAATCCCTGAATAGACCAGTAACAAGCTCTGAAATTGCCGTAATAATAAATAGCCTACTGACCAAAAAAAGCTCAGGACCAGACAGATTCACAGCTGAATTTTATCAGATGTACAAAGAAAAGCTGATACCATTCTGACTGAAACTATTCCAAAAAATTGAGGAGGAGGGACTTCTCCCTAACTTATTCTATGAGGCCAGCATAATCCTGATACAAAAATCTGGCAATAGATACAACCAAAGAAAAGAAAACTTTAGGCCAATATCCAAGATGAACATAGATGCAAAAATCCTCAACAAAATACTGGCAAACCAAATCCAGCAGCACATCAAAAAGTTTATCCACCATGATTGAGTAGGCTTCATCCCGGGGATGCAAGTTTGGTTCAACATATGCAAATCAATTAATGTGAATCATCTCATAAACAGAACTAAAGGGAAAAACCACATGATTATCTTAATAGATGCAGAAAAGGCTTTCAATAAAATTCAACATCCATTTGTGTTAAAAACATGCTACCCAACTTCAAACCATACTACAGGACTACAGTAACCAAAACGGCATGGTATTTATAGAAAAAAACAGACACATAGGTCAATGGAACAGAATAGAGAACCAAAAAATAAGATTGAACACCCATAACTATCTGAGCTTTGACAAACCTGACAAAAAACAGCAATGGGGAAAGGATTACTTATTCAATAAATGGTGCTGGGATAACTGGCTAGCCAAATGCAGAAGATTAAAACTGGACCCCTTTCTTATACCATATATACAAGTTAACTCAAGGTGAATTAAAGACTTAAATGTAAAACCCATAACTATAAAAACCCTGGAAGACAACCTAGGCACAAGCACAAGCGAAGACTTCATGACAAAGATACTGAAAGCAATTGCAACAAAAGCAAAAACTGACAAATGGGGGCCAGGCATGGTGGCTCACACCTGTAATCCCAGCACTTTGGCAGGCCAAAGTGGGTGGATCACAAGGTCAAGAGATGAAGACCATCCTAGCCAACACGGTGAAACCCCATCTCTACTAAAAATACAAAAATTAGCTGGGTATGGTGGCGTGTGCCTGTAGTTCTACCTACTCAGGAGACTGAGGCAGGAGAATTGCTTGAACATGGGAGGTGGAGGTTGCAGTGAGCCAAGATCATGACACTGCACTCCAGCCTGATGATAGAGTGAGACTCTGTCTCAAAAAAAAAAAAAAATTGACAAATGGGATCTAATTAAAGAGCTTCTGCACAGCAAAAGAAATTATCAACAGAGTAAACAGACAACCTACAGAATTTTTGCAAACTATGCATCCAATGGTCTCATATCCAGCATCTATAAGGAACTTAAAAAAAAGTTATAAGGAAAAAAAACACCATTAAAAAGTGGGCAAAGGACATAAAAAGACACTTTTCAAAAGAAGACATGCATGCAGCCAACAATCATATGAAAAAAAGCTCAACATCACTGAGAGAAATGCAAATGAAAACCACAATGAGATATACCATTTCACACCAGTCACAGTGCGTACTATCAAAAAGTCAAAAAATAACATGCTGGCAAGGTTGTGGAGAAAAAAAAGAACACTTACACATTGTTGGTGGGAATGTAAACTAGTTCAACCATTGTGGAAGACAGTGTGGTGATTCTTCAAAGACCTAAAGACAGAACTACCATTCAACCCAGCAATCCCATTACTGGGTGTATACCCAAAGGAATATAATTGTTCTCTTATGAAGATTCATGCACAGGTATGTTAATTGCAGCAGTATTCACAATAGCAAAGACATGGAATCAACCTAAATATCCATCAATGATAGACTCAATAAAGAAAATGTGGTAAATGCACACAGGGGAATACTATGCAGCCATTAAAAAGAATGAGATCATGTCCTTTGCAGGGACATTAATGGAGCTGGAGTCTCCTTAGCAAACTAATACAAGAACGGAAAAACAAAAATCACATGTTCTCACTTACAATTGACAGCTAAATGATGAGAACACATGAACACATAGAGGGGAACAATATACACTGAGGATTATCAGAGGGTGGAGGATGGGAGGAGGGAGAGGATCAGGAAAAATAACTAATCGGTGCTAGGCCTTATACATGGGGGATGAAATTATCTGTACAACTAATCTCCATAACACAAGTTTCCCTGTGTAACAAACCTGCACATGTAACCCTGAATTTAAAATAAAAGTTAAAAAAAAAACGAATGAGAAGTTGGAGGAAGGAGGCTGATTTGAGGTTTTTTTACAGGAATATGTATGTATCTGTTGGAGAAACATGTATTTTTTGGCCTTCTATTTCCTTTCCATGCAGAGAAGTTTTCAAAAATTAGCATTTGCAGTTTCTCTTCCATATGAGGTCAAGCAATTTACTTGATAGTTGAGTTTGAAAACAGAACTGGCCATGGGTAGCTCTACCCCTTCACAGCTTCTCCACTTCCCTGCAGTAAACATTTATTCTCTTTGCTCTCTGCCTTGAAATAAATTACCTGTTCCAGTGGCTAAAACTTGTAGCTATTCCAGTATGCCTGTGCCTGAGCAGGGAAGTTGCACTCTAAAGTAAAGGATTGGGAAGCACATCAAAATCAACTTCTAAACCAGCTTTTATCAGTAATTAAATAGCTACTTTAATCCTGAGGTGTCTTCCTCTTCTCATTAGAATTGAACTTGAAAGGTGAGGAAAGTTGTAGACCCTCTAAAACTCCAACTTCATCTGTAACTATAACATATGCTTCCAATTCACAACACAGTTTTATATCCATTATCGTACTTGATTTTCACAATAATCCTTAGAAGTTAGAGGGAAGATATTAACGTTTATTGAGCGAATGCCTGCTGTTTATCAGAAATGTGCGAGACGATTTACATTTTTATACCTTAATTAATTCTTAGGACTTTAAAAAATTGAATTTACCCTTATTTTAAAGATCACAGAATGGGGTATCAGAGAGGCAAAATGATTTGTCTGAGATATACAAGTGATAAGTTGCAAGATTCAAGTCCAAATAGACTGTAAAATCCAGGATAACGTCCCTCACTCACTTTTGTATTCCCAGGTCCTGGTCACATTCTTGGCATAGAGAAGGCATTCAATAAATATAGTTGAGTGAATTACTCCAATGCCATGCTCTTTCCACTGCATCATGGAGGGAGAAGAGAGATTGTTTCAGACTACCAAACTCAGGAAACCTTCATGCTGCAATATCATGTGGGGGCTGACAGGGAGAGGATGACACAAGGTTCATTTCTGAAGATGGTTATTGAAATGTTATGAGGCTGTGTGTGGTACAGCAGAAAAATGGAATAGGCCATGAAATTCTACACCTAGTATTTCAAAGGGGTCTTGTCACTACTAAAGCAGTGGGATCTTTCTCTTTTTTTTTCTTTTTTCTTTCTTTTCTTTTATTTATTATTATTATACTTTAAGTTTTAGGGTACATGTGCACATTGTGCAGGTTAGTTACATATGTATACATGTGCCATGCTGGTTCGCTGCACCCACTTACTCGTCATCTAGCATTAGGTATATCTCCCAATGGTATCCCTCCCCTCTCCCCCCATCCCACAACAGTCCCCAGAGTGTGATGTTCCCCTTCCTGTTTCCATGTGTTCTCATTCTTCAATTCCCACCTACAAGTGAGAATATGCGGTGTTTGGTTTTTTATTCTTGCGATAGTTTACTGAGAATGATGATTCCAATTTCATCCATGTCCCTACAAAGGGCATGAACTCATCATTTTTTATGGCTGCATAGTATTCCATGGTGTATATGTGCCACATTTTCTTAATCCAGTCTATCATTGTTGGACATTTGGGTTGGTTCCAAGTCTTTGCTATTGTGAATAATGCCGCAATAAACATACGTGTGCATGTGTCTTTATAGCAGCATGATTTATAGTCCTTTGGGTATATACTCAGTAACGGGATGGCTGCATCAAACCAGGAAGAAGTTGAATCTCTGAATAGACCAATAACAGGAGCCAAAATTGTGGCAATAATCAATAGCTTACTAACCAAAAAGAGTCCAGGACCAGATGGATTCACAGCCTAATTGTACCAGAGGTATAAGGAGAAACTGGTACCATTCCTTCTGAAACTATTCCAATCAATAGAAAAAGAGGGAATCCTCCCTAACTCATTTTATGAGGCCAGCATCATCCTGATACCAAAGCCAGGCACAGATACAACAAAAAAAAGAGAATTTTAGACCAATATCCTTGATGATCATTGATGCAAAAATCCTCAATAAAATACTGGCAAACTGAATTCAGCAGCACATCAAAAAGCTTATCCACCATGATCAAATGGACTTCATCCCTGGGATGCAAGGCTGGTTCAGTATACACAAATCAATAAATGTAATCCAGCATATAAACAGAACCAAAGACAAAAACCACATGATTATCTCAATAGATGCAGAAAAGGCCTTTGACAAAATTCAACAACCTTCATGCTAAAAACTCTCAATAAATTAGGTATTGATGGGACGTATCTCAAAATAATAAGAGCTACCTATGACAAACCCACAGCCAATATCATACTGAATGGGCAAAAACTGGAAGCATTCCCTTTGAAAACGGGCACAAGACAGGGATGCCCTCTCTCACCACTCCTATTCAACATAGTGTTGGAAGTTCTGGCCAGGGCAATTAGGAAGGACAAGGAAATAAAGGGTATTCAATTAGGAAAAGAGGAAGTCAAATTGTCCCTGTTTGCAGATGACGTGATTGTATATCTAGAAAACCCCATTGTCTCAGCCCAAAATCTCCTTAAGCTGATAAGCAACTTCAGCAAAATCTCAGGATACAAAATCAATGTACAAAAATCACAAGCATTCTTATACACCAACCACAGACAAACAGAGAGCCAAATCATGAGTGAACTCCCATTCACAATTGCTTCAAAGAGAATAAAATACCTAGGAATCCAACTTACAAGGGATGTGAAGGACCTCTTCAAGGAGAACTACAAACCACTGCTCAGCGAGATAAAAGAGGATACAAAGAAATGGAAGAACATTCCATGCTCATGGGTAGGAAGAATCAATATCGTGAAAATGGCCATACTGCCCAAGGTAATTTATAGATTCAATGCCATCCCCATCAAGCTACCAATGACTTTCTTCACAGAATTGGAAAAAACTACTTTAAAGTTCATAGGGAACCAAAAAAGAGCCTGCATCGCCAAGTCAATCCTAAGCCAAAAGAACAAAGCTGGAGGCATCACGCTACCTGACTTCAAACTATACTACAAGGCTACAGTAACCAAAACAGCATGGTACTGGTACCAAAACAGAGATATAGATCAATGGAACAGAACAGAGCCCTCAGAAATAACACCACATATCTACAACTATCTGATCTTTGACAAACTTGAGAAAAACAAGCAATGGGGAAAGGATTCCCTATTTAATAAATGGTGCTGGGAAAACTGGCTAGCCATATGTAGAAAGCTGAAACTGGATCCCTTCCTTACACCTTATACAAAAATCAATTCAAGATGGATTGAAGACTTAAACGTTAGACCTAAAACCATAAAAACCCTAGAAGAAAACATAGGCATTACCATTCAGGACATAGGCATGGGCAAGGACTTCATGTCTAAAATACCAAAAGCAATGGCAACCAAAGCCAAAACTGACAAATGGGATCTAATTAAACTAAAGAGCTTCTGCACAGCAAAAGAAACTACCATCAGAGTGAACAGGCAACCTACAGAATGGGAGAAAATTTTCGCAACCTACTCATCTGACAAAGAGCAGTGGGATCTTTAACAATCATTCACTTGCTATCATCCCAAATTCTCTGATCTGTAAAAGCAAAGTGCTACAGAAATTATCTTGGAAGTCATTACCACTCTAATATTCTATCAAAATGTGAGGCTCAAAGTTCAAACTGCAAAAGAACAATTGTTGTTTTCTAAAGAACAAAGATTATATTTATTGTACAGTTGTATGCAGGAATAAAAACTGAACACATAGATAGAAGCACCTGTGGTTTTGCATATAACAGTTTCCATGTGTCCAAAAGTCTACAAGCCCAGAAACTCCTGAAGACAGAAAGACAGAAGACATTAGTCCATAAAATCAGAACAGTCTAACAGGATGTTCTAGCGTACATTCTGATTGAAAATGTGTTCCAAAGGAAGGCATGACTTAGAGCTGGCAGTTGACACTAAGCCGAACTAAGACCAAATAGAAAAACAATTTTTGCCTGAGGAAAGTAAAAGACATATTATGTACTTTTTGATTTTATCTCTTCTTTGTGCCTCTTATACACGCCTCCCCACTCCCCTCCCCGTGCCACACACACACAAACACACACACACCCCACAAAAAACATTTTGTCCTGGACACACACCAGTCAGTCAAAACATTTAAAAAGATAGGAAAAAAAGAAAAGAGAAAAGAAGCAATCATTTTCTCTTTCACATGTGACGATGCCCAAGCAACAGGTGACAATGAAGGAAATCTGCAATGACATCCATTTTGCTAGATCTTTGCTGACCTGAATCTTTCACAGTCAAAAAGAAAATAGGTAATGTCCCCCATTAACAGAAAACAAGCTTTAAAAATTGCTTCAGGTTACCACTATCATTATTATGCTATATCATTTTTTAAGATGTAGATTTAAGATCCAAAATGACAGCAGAACTTACATGTCAAAAAATATTCTATTTACTGGTCTGACTTTTTAGAAAATAAGGAAGCCTGAGAATTAACTTGGTCTATCTGCAATAGGTTTAAAACCACGATGTTCTAGAAAAAATGACCCACATAAATGCATTATTTAAGCTCATTATTACCCACACTCAGTGGTATATAAATAAGTGTTTGTTTACTGGATACCAATTTTGGCCACACCATTTCAAAAATGTAGCAGCAAGGGAGTATTTCTTACTAGGTAGGAGCCAACTATATAGCCTTACTAATATTCACAAGGAAATTGGGAGGAAAGGCTCAATGTATTATAATTGTTAGATACAGATGCTAAGTATATCTTAAAAGTATTATGCAAGCACTTATAGCATAAACTGAAAACTCAGGGGATGCCGGTGGCCCATCTAATATTGATATGTAATAATTGTCATTTAGTCCAGCAGAACTTTATAGTCCATACTCTGTCTACTCCCTATTGAAGAATCTAAGCCTGCCACCAGTTATCTGGCAATAATATCAAAAATGTCTTACTTCTGCTTTAGCAGCTTTACAATTATGTAACCAGGATTTTCAAAATAATTTCTTACATTTGTACTGTTCAATCTTCAAAGCACTTTTACATATATTACCTAGAATTACAGAATATATAACTAAAAGAGACATTAGGTATAATCTTCTAAAATCCCCTTATTAGGCAAAGCATTTAATTCAATAATTACCATTTGCATACTTACTATATAGGTGCTATTCTGTGGATAGAGAGAAAAACAAAATACATGCAGATGCTGTCTTCATGATATTTATCAACTTGTCCAAGCTCTAGTTTATAAGGGTGAGATCCAGGACTTATAACTGGGATCCTTTACTCATAACTCTTTTCATTATTTAGCATGCCCTTCTACTCTTATTTGGTTCTTGCTATGGTCTGAAAGTTCGTGTCCCCACAAAATTCATACATTGAAACCTAATCACCACTGCAATTAATTAACAGGTGGGTCATTTAGGAGGTGATTAGGTTATGATGGCAGAATCCTCACGAATGTGATTTGTGCCCTTATAAAGGAACCTTAAGAGAGCTTGTTTGCCCCTTCCATCGTGAGAGGAAACAACAAAAAGGCACCATCGATAAAGTAGGGAATAAAACCTCAGCAGACACCAATTCTGATAGCACCTTGACTTCTCAGCCTCCGGAAATGTGAGAAGTAAATTTCTGTTGTTTATAAGCCACCCAATCTAAAGTATTTGCTATAGCAGCCCCAAGAGATCAAGACAGTTTTCTAAACCACATAGCCACGATTATTTTCATTCTACAGGTAAGGAAACAAAGGTCTACAAAATTTACATAATAAGTTCAAAATTATGATCTGTCAAAGCCTTATTTTATCCCATGTTTTTAGATACCTAGTTCAGTGGGCTTTTTTTTTTTAACTACACTGGAGTGGCAAGTAATACTCTATGACAAGGCAGACTCAAATAGCTTGGCAGTAGCTGCATGAACTGTATAAAGAAGCAATTGGCAGCTATATCCAATGTTATCAAATTAGGATAAAAAGGGAACATTATGAAAAAATTGTTAATAAATAAGAAAATATAATAAAAAACATCACACAAATAAATGTGAAAATTGGATGAAATGGAAGAACTCCTTGAAACTTATAAAATAGCAGCTGACATAAGGAAAACATCTCTGAATAGTCATTTGTCAATTAAATTTAATGTGCTACATGAAAATTAAACAACATAATCCAGACCAACCAATGGGTCAAAGAAAAAAATAAAGAATATCTTGATATAAGTGAAAATGAATACACAATATAATGAAACTTATAGAATGCAGAAAAAGTAGTTCTGAGAGGAAAGTTTATAGCAATAAACATCTACATCAAAAAAGAAGAAAGACTGAATAAATCACCCAAGATTACAACTTCAAACAACTAGAAAAAGAACAAACTAAAAGAAAAAATTAGTAGAAAGAAAGAAATAATAAAGATCAGAGAGAAATATATGAGGTAGAGACTAGAAAAACAATACAAAAGATTAACAAAACTATGAGTTGGGTTTTTGAAAAGATAAAACTGGCAAGCCTTTAACTAGACTAAGAAAGAGAGAAGACTCAAATAAATGTAATCAGAAATGAAAGAAGAGACATTTCAACCAATACCACAGAGATACATAGGATTATAAAAGAATATTATGAATAATTATACACCAAGAATTGAATAACATAGAAGAAATACGTAAATTTCTAGACATATACCACCTATAAAGACTGAATTATGAATAAATAAAAATCTGAACAGACCAATAATGGGTAAGAAGACTGAACCAACAAGAAAAGTCACTCATAAAGAAAAGCTCAGGGACTGAAAGCTTCTTTACAAAAATCCACCAACATTGAAAGAACTAATACCAATCTTTCTCACTCTTTCAAAATATTCAAGAAGACTGGGCGGGATGGCTCACGCCTGTAATCCCAGCACTTTGGGAGGCCAAGAATGGCGGATCACCTGAGGACATGAGTTCAAAACCAGCCTGGCCAACATGGTGAAATCCCATCTCTACTAAAAATACAAAAATTAGCTGGGCATGGTGGTGCACACCTGTAATCCTAGCTACTCAGGAGGCTGAGGAAGGAGAATCACTTGAACCCAGAAGGTGGAGGTTGTAGTGAGTCAAGATCACACCACTGCACTCCAGCCTCGGTGGCAGAGTGAAACTCTGTCTCAAATAGCAACAACAACAACAAAAAAAATTCAAGAAAAGGGAACATTTCCAAACTCATTTTAAAAGGCCAGCATTATCCTGATATTAAAGCCAGGCAAAAATACAAGAAAAGAAAATTACAGACCAATACCCTTAATTAACATATTTGTAAAACTTCTCAACAAAATGCTAGCAAACCAAGTTCAACAGCATATTAAAAGTATCATTCACCATGATCAATGGAGATGTATCCCCTGGGATATGAGGATGGATGAAAATACCCAGTCCTATAAATGTAACACACCATGTTGACAGAATGAAAGATAAAAATCATATGATCATCTCAACAGATGCAGAAAAGGCATTTGATGAAATTCAACATGCTTTTGTGATAAAAACTCTCAACAAAGTAGGTATAGAAAAAAAGTACCTAAACACAATAAAAGCCATATATGACAAACCCATGGCAAACATAATATTCAATACAGTTGAAAAATTGTCGTCTAAGATCAGGAACAATACAACAATGACCACTCTTGTCACTTTCATTCAATATAATACTGAAAGTTCTAGCCAGAGCAATTAGGCAAAAGAAAATAAAAGGCATTCAAATTGGAAAGAAAGAAGTTAAATTAGCTGTGTTTACAAACAGCATGATCTTATATATGGAAAACTCAAAAAGTCCACCAAAAAACTGTTAGAACTATTAAACAAATTCAGTGAAGTTTCAGCATACAAAATCCACATACAAAAATTAGTAGCATTTCTATATGCTAACAGAGAACCTCCTGAAAAAGAAATTAAGAAAACAATGCCATTTATACTAGCTATAAAAAAATACTTAGAAAAAAGTTTAATCAAGGAAATGAAAGATTTGTGCACTGGAAACTCTAAAATACTGATGAAATAAATTGAAAACAAACACAAATAAATTGAAATCTAGGGTTAATAAATTGAAATCTAGGGCTTATAAATTGAAATAATTAATATTGCTAAAATTTTTATTCTGGCCCAAAGTGACCTACAGATTTAATACAATCTTTATCAAAATTTCAGTGACAGTTTCCACAGAAATAGAAAAAACTATCTAAAATTCATATGGAACTACAAAAGATCCCAAATAGGCAAAGCAATGTTGAGCAGAAAGAAAAAAGCTGTAGACATCACACTACCTGACCTTATAATATACCACAAAGCTATTACAATCAAAAGAGCATAAAGAGTGCTGGAATCAGAACAGACACATAGACAAATGGAATGGAATAGAAAGCCCAGACACATTTACAGTCAACTGATTTTCAAAAAAAAGGTGCCAAGAACGCACAATGGAGAAAAGACAATCTCTTCAATAAATGGTGTCGGGACAACTGGATATTCACACGCAGAAAAATGAAACTGCACCCGTACCCCCACACCATATACAAAAATCAACTCAAAATAGATTAAAGATTTTAAGACCTGAAACTAGAACTACTAGAAGAAAATGTAAGGGAAAACCTCCATGACATTGGTCTAAGCAATTATTTTTTGGATATGACCCTAAAAGCACAGGCAACAAAAGCAAAATAGACAAATAGGATTGCATCAAACTTAAAAGCACAGCAAAGGAAACAAACAGAGTAAGGAGATGACCTAGAATGGGAGAAAAAAAATTTCAAACCATACATCTGATAAGGGGGTAATAACTAAGATGCATAAGGAACGTAATTCAATAGCAAGAAAACAAATAACCTGATTTAATAATGGGTGAATAAATTTTACAGACATTTCTCAAAAGGAAACATATGACCAACCAGTATACACTCAACATCACTAATCGTCAGGGAAATGCAAAGCAAAACCACAATGAGATATCATCTCACACCTGTTAGAATGGCTGTTATCAAAAAGACAAATAATAAGAGTTGGCAAGGGTGTGGATAAAAGAGAACTCTTGCACACTGTTGGTAGGAATATAAGAGACATTATGGGAAGTAGTATGGTGGTTCCTCAAAAAGTTAAAAATAAAACTATCATGTGATCCAACAATCAGCTTCTGGGTATACATCTAAAGAAAATGAAATCAATATTTAAAACAGATATCTGCATTCCCATGTTCATTGCAGCGTTATTCACAATAGCGAAGACACAGAAGCAACCTAAATGTTCATTGACTGATGAATAGATAAATAAAATGTGGTATGTATACACAATGGAATATTTTTCAGCCATTAAAAAGAGGGAAATCCTGTCAGTTGTGACAACATGGATAACCTGGAAGGCATTATGTTAAGCCAAATAAGCCAGGCACAGAAAGACAAATACCACATGATCTCACTTACATGTGGAATTTTTAAAAGTTGAATTCAAAAAAGCGAGAGTAGAATGATGGTTAACAGGGACAGAGAGTGGGGGTAGGGGGTTGGATAGATGATGGTCAAAGGGCAAAAAATTTCAGCTAAATCAAAGGAATAATTTCAAGTGATCTACTGTACCATATGGTGACTACCATTAATAACAATGTATTGTATTCTTGAAAATCATTAAGGTAAATATGAAGTGTTTTCACCACAAAAAGTATAGAAAGTAATGCATGTTAATTACCTCAATTTAGCCATTTTACAACGTATACACATATTTCAAAACATCATATGGTATACAATATATATAATTTTTGTCAATTAAAATTAATTTTCAAAAATAAAAATAAATATTTTTAAAACTAAGACAAACTAAATTTAGCTTGCAATTAAAATCTTTTTCACAGATGACCATTACCTACTCTATTAGTCTGTTTTCACACTGCTATAAAGAACTGCCCAAGACTGGGCAATTTATAAAGGAAAGAGATGTAATTGACTCACAGTTCAGCATGGCTGGGTAGCGGGTGGCTCAGGAAACTTACAATCATGATGGAAGGCAAAGGGGAAGCAAGGCACCTTCTTCACTAGGCTACAGGAAGGAGAATGAACACAGGAAGAACTACCAAACACTTATAAAATCATCAGATCTTGTGAGATCCCACTCACAATCACGAGAACAGCGTGGGGGGAACCACTCCATGATTCAATTACCTCCACCTGATCTCTCTCGACTCGCGGAGATTATAAAGGTTACAACTCAAGATGAGATTTTGAGGGGGGGACACAGCCAAACCATATCACTTACCTTCCACTTTAATCAACCAATAAAATAACATAATATTTGGAACAAGAATTTTATTCAAAAATGAAACTTGACATGAGGCCTGACATCAAAACATTTGTTTTGCACTGGGAGATACAAAACAAATGGGATGAGCCCCACTTTTGCCCCAGCTTACTACCTTTAGAGAGTTTCCAGGCAGCAGTGCAGAGAGGGGAAATCCTGGCAGAGCCCAGGGGACTCCTTGAGTTGAGGAGACAGTGCTGAAAGTCTGGGGACACCAAAGCAACTAGAGTTTTCTAGAAAGAGAACCAGAGTGTAGAAAGCAACAGAGAAAGAAATTCGGAGAACTTCAGAGTACTCAGCTGAGTCTGATCAGGAAATTGATTGAAGAAATTGCCTGAGGCCAAGGAGAAAAGCTAAAAGGGTTAGAGATAACAATGTCTGATGCTTACATAGGACCCGGAATAGTGTCTCTTTTCTCCAGCAAAACTGGAAAAAATCATGATTCGTGGACAATGAGTAGAGCACACTCAAGTGTTTTATCTCAGTAGTGAGAAATAATTAACCCTAAATGAGTATGGTTCTGGTCCAAACTAACAAATCTTGAAAGTAATAGCCAAAAGAATCAAACTGTTTCCAGGTAATTTAACTGCATCTGGGACAAAAGCTCAAGAATATTTATAATAGAAAAATAGTACCAATAAAGGTAAAATTTGCAATATCTGACATCCAATGAAAGATAACCAGTTATGCAAAAAAGCAGGGTAATATAATCCATAACAAAGACCAAAGCAATAAATGGAAACCAAAAAACAATCAATTGAAACCAAACTAAAACTGACAGATGTTAAAATTAACAGATGAAATTAAAACATTAAGGATAACTGTATTCTATATATTCAAAAAGTTAATCAGCGATATAGAACATATAAAAAAGAATCAAATTGAAACTTCCAGAGATGAAAACCATAATTTTATAGAATTTAAAAATGCAATAGATGAAATTATGGGAAGGTTTTAAAGTATAGCAATAGAAAATATCAGAAACAAAACAGAAAGAACAGAGGATTTTTAAGAAAATGAACAGAGAGAATCACCAAACTCCTTTACAACTTCCAGCAGCACAATATATGTACAATGAGCAGAAAAGTCACAGACTAGTAGGAAAAAAATAGCAAATTAAATAGATATATACATACATACATACATAAGTATGACAAAGGCTACAGAGCACATGACAAGATTCTTAACATCATTAGATATCGGGGAAACACAAAATCAGGATGAGATACTATAATATCACTATTAGAAGGGCTAAAATTTAAAAGACTGATCATACCAGGTGTTGAAAAGGATGTGGAAGAACTGAAACTCTTATATACAGCTGGTAAGAATATAAAATGGCACAACATTTTCAGAAAACAGTTTACACTTTCTTAAAGTTTATATATACACCAACCATTTGATCTAGTCATGCTCACCCAAGAAAAAATGAAAGCAAATGACCATACAAATACTTGTACATGAATATTCATAGCAGATTTATTTGTAATAGGCAAAAACTGGAGTCAACCCAAAAAGAGGTAAATAGGTAACAGTGTTTAAAGAAACAATGCAAAGGAGGTAAATAGATAAACTGTGTTATACCTGTACAATGGAATACTACTCATTGACAAAAAGGAAAAAACTACTGATACTGATACACACAACCTGAATGAATATTTAAATGGTTATGTTGGATGAAAGAAACCAGGAATAAAGAGCATGTACTGTGTAATTTCATTTACAAAAAAATTATAAAAATGCATATTAATATATAGTGACAGAATAAATGTCTTTACTGGGATTAGAGAAGTGGAGGAAGGAATTTTAAAGATGATGGGTATGTTCATTATCTGGATTGTAGTGATAGCTCCACGAGTATGTATGTATCTCAAAACTTAAAAAATTGTTTTGCAATTTCTGTAATGTATTAAATGTCAATTATAGCTCAATAAAGCTTTTTAAAAATTCTCACAAAGAATACTCCAGGCCCAGATGGCTTCCATAGTAAATTCTATCAAACATTTAAAGAAAAAAATACAAATTTCACACACACTCTTCCAAAGAATGTAAAAAGAGAAAACACTTCCCACTGCCCATAATATCAATATATCTCTGATATCAAAATCTGGAAACAACATTACATAAAAGGAAAATCACAAGCCATTACCTCTTAAAACCATAGATGTAAAACCCTAAGTGGATATTTATGAGCTGAATTCAACAATATATAAAGTGTATATCATTACCAAGAAGGAGTGCAAGGTTGAATTAACATGTGAAAATCAATCAGTGTAACTCATTATTTTAACAGATTTTTTAAGTTTATCATCTCGATATATGCACAAAATCACTTCAGAAAATCTAAAATCTGCTCATGATAAAAGCTCCTAGCATACTAGTAAAGGAAAGGAACTATCTAAATCCGATAAATTTAGCCACAAAAATTTCACAATTAGCACCTTACTGGTAAGAAGAAAATATTCTATTTTATCAGTAATTTATGTTTATAAATTACATCTATGTTTTTAAGATGTATTGGCTTGTGATCTTCCTTTTAGGTTTGAAAACAGAAAAGAAAGAAAAATGATGGTATATGTAAAAAATCTTTAAAAACCTACAATAAGGATTAAAAGTAAATTAATAGACACAGTGAATTGATGGTTTATGGATACTAACTAAACATACAAAAATATTTTTATACACTAGCAAGAAAAAAATGGAAACTATAATTTTAAAAAGAATGGTAATTACCTCGCATCAAAAATATCAAATATAACAGTAAATCTAATAAAATCTATATGAAGCCTCTACAAAGGAAAGCAATATAATATTATTGAAAGAAATTTTAAGAGACTTAAGTAAATGCAGATATATGCAATATTTGTGGACAAAAATATTGGATGTTGTTAAAATGTCAATTCTCTTCAAACTGATCTGCAGTGTCAGTGCAATCCTAATCAAAATATCAGCATGTTTATTGTGTGACAGTAAAATGACCAGTTGATTCTAAAATTGATATAAAAATTTAAAGGACTTAAAATAGCCAAGGTAATCCTGAAAGAATAGAAACTGAGATCTTACATTAGCAGAATTCAAGACTTATATTAAGTGACTGTTATTAAGATAATATGGTATTTTCAAAAAGATAGACAAATATACCAATTAAACAGATTAAAGTCTAGAAACAGATTCACATATAATTGGTTACCTGATTTACTTTAAAGATACCTGTATGTTTTAATAAAGAAAGGACAGTCTTTTCAATAAATGGTTTCAGAACAATTGGATATATAAATTGAGAAGCATGAACCATTGCTACTTCACACCATACACAGAAATTAATTTTATATGGATCATAGACCTAAATGTTAAATAATAAATTTTCTAAGAAAACAGGAAACTATCTTCATGACTATGGGAATGATTAAGAGGCTGGTGCGGTGGCTCACACCTATAATCCCAGGACTTTGTGAGGCCAAGGCAGGTGAGTCACCTGAGCTCAAGAGTTTGAGACCAGCCTGGCTAACATGGCAAAACCCTATCTGTACTAAAAATACAATAATTAGCCAGGCATTGTCGCGGTGCCTGTAATCCCAGCTACTCTGAAGGCTGAGGCAGGAGAATCGCTTGAGCCGGGGAGGCAGAGGCTGCAGTGAGACAAGATCGCACCATTGCACTCCAGCCTGGGTGGCAGAGTGAGACCTTGTCTCAAAATATATATATATAAATTTAAATTTTAAAAAAATGGGAAATTCAGTTTCATTAAAGTTAAGACATTCTGACCATCCAAAACATAATTCAGAATAAAAATGAAAGTCACACAAAGAAAGAAAACTGATAAAAGGGCTCACATCAGGAGAACGTAAAAAACTACTACGAATCATGAAAAGATGGGCACCCCAATTTTTTAATGAGCAAAAGTGATAAAGTGATACTGTGTATGTGTGTATTTTGTGTGTGATATGGTTTGGCTCTGTGTCCCAACCCAAATCTCATCTCAAATTATAATCCCTGCATGTCGAGGGAGGAACCTGTAATCTCCACGTGTGAAGGGAGGAAGGTAATTGGATCATGGGGGCAGTTTCTCCCATGCTGTTCTCCTAAGAGTGAGTGAATTCTCACTAGGTCTGATGGTTTTAAAAGTGGCAGGTTTTTGTTTTTTTTTTTTCCTGTGCTCTCACTTCTCCCTCCTGCCAACTTGTGAGGAAGGTGCCTGCTTCCCCTTCGCCTTCTGCCATGAGTATAAGTTTCCTAAGGTCTTTCCGCCACGTGGGACTGTGAGGCAAACCTCTTTCCATTATAAATTACCCACTCTTGGGTATTTCTTTACAGCAGTGTGAAAATGGACTAATACAGTGTGATAAAAACATCAATGTAATCATTAAAGAAATGAAGTTGAAACAAGATCCTTCCTGCACATCAATCACAATGACTAACATGAAAAATTATTTAACATAATAAATATATTTATTTATAGAGCAACTATAATAGCATATGTTTAGAGCAACTGAAATGGATGCTCACTCTGCATGACAGAGTGAGAACCTTTCTTTCTACGTGTGTGTGTGTGTGTGTGTATGATAAGCATAGGAAGTTCCAAAATTATTTATACAAAAATAGTATTAATTGGGTTTTTATTGGGTTACAAAGGATAGTTGGACTAGAGAAATAATAGATTATAGGGAAGAGTGCAAATACTTGGAGATCTTTGAAAGCAAAATTTTGAAAACTATGTAAGGTTATGAGTGAAGACAGGACATGATCAGAAAATATTAAAGTTAATTCAGTCATCAACCATTATTATCCCTCTAGTTTAAGTAACACTGGAGATGATTCCAGGTCCTGGAGACTGCCTACGACTTCCAGGACAGGGACAATTATTCCAGGAATCTGCCACTTTGTTGCTGCCCTTTTGTCAGCTTTACCAGGAAGATTGAGACGAAAGAATTCTAGATCTGGTGGGGACTCATCCCCTGTTCTCCCACTACCCTAAATATGTTGCCTGAAGCTCGCCCTCTTGACCTACAAACACCACCCCCACCTCTACCCCATCTGGAAAGATATGACTTTGCCCCATACTCATAGATACAGGAGGTGGAGGGCTGGGGGGAAGATGGTAGGCAATCAACAACTCTGTTATATCTGGATTTGCATTATAAAGGATGACATAAACCACTTCACTATGCCTCTGTAGTGCTTTAGGTCTGAACCAGTGTTGTTTCCGTAGAAATAGCCTGGAAATAAATCATATGAAGGTTATAAGGAAAAGTATGTGAGTACAGAAACAAGATAGCAAAAAGAATGGGAGAGATAGCTAAATAGAAGAAAAATAAAGGTGGACTTAAGAGATTTAAGAAACAAAGGGCATGTGTGAAAAAGGGAAATGGTCTGAAAGAGATGAGAAAGAAAATTAAAAGGGAAAGTGAGGAAAGAAGGCAGGAAGGCAGGAAGGAAAGAAGGAAGAAAATATAAAGAGGGAGAGGAAAAGAAATAAGGAGGGAGAGAGAAAGGAGGAAGGAAGAAGAAGGAAAGGAGAGCAGGAGGGGAGGAGGGAAAGGGGAAGGGAGGAAGAAGAAAAGGAGAAAGGAAGGAAGAGAGAAAGGGAAGGAGGGGGAAATTTACAGCACTATTCTACGCTCTACAGGAATTTTCACTGAATAAAAGAAGCAGTCGTCTTAATTTCATGTTAGAGCACTTACCAAATAATGTTTCTCAACTATCTTCTTTACAAATATTGTCCCCATTCTCTAACTTACTATGAGTAAAATTAGGAAAACACTAGGAGTGGTCTTTTCAAGTTTCCTTCTTTTCATTGTCTGGTAATACAGAACAAAATATTCTCTCCTTCAGTAAAAAGAAAGTCATGAGATTTCATTGTGCCCTTTTTCCTCATTGGAAAAAATTGCCTGTGTCCTCAACAGGATCAGATAAAGAACCTGCTGAGTGTTATAATATGAAGGCTCAGGCATATATATTCATAGCAAAAGGCAAAGATTAAGAGGTAAATACTTAGAGACTTAAAAAAATGCCAGATGTCAAGCAAATGTTTAAGGTTAACAGGGTCCACAAGAGTATATTAAGATGAAAACATAAATAAACTTATCCTAAAAGCAATTTAAAATACATTTGGTTACGTGAAAGATAATTATGGAAGAAACTACCAATTGTTTACAACCCAAAATTTCTTGAAAATTATTCAAGTAGAAGACTTGGATGGCAGAGAGTTGAAGGAAGAAAAACAAAGCGGTATTGGAAATATAAAGTATTATGGGAAATAAAGCATAACCAGAAATTAGATGTTAGTGCCTAAGCAATATGTGGTGGACCATTAGCTATATTTGGCGTTCACAAAGACAGGAGTTGCAGCAGAATGGAAGGAACCAATTTGTGAACATCTTTATCGTTCTTTTTTCTTTCCTAAGAAAACTATCCATGTTTCTTAACAGCAGTTAATAGCTTTATCATATCTGCCCCAATGATGAATATTTTGTAGCCAAACGTAATTGTAGAAATATGCTAAATAAAATAATAATAATTTGCCACATAAGAAAATTGTTGATCCCTTCGGAGACCAAAGCAAGCTGTGGCACTGAACATTTAACAGTGTAAGGAGGTAATCATAACTGCTATTTTTCTGGACACTATCCAAAGTATCCACAAGATTTCAAACACCCCAGGCACTGGATGTTCCACAGGGCCAGCTGGTCATCTTACTCCAACTTCTAGCTGTCACTATGAAGCCCCTATAAATTGGAGATTAATAAGAAAATGACATTGTGCAAGCTGATGTAATAGGAAAGAAAACATAAAATTTATATGATGAAGCTGTATTTTTTTAAGTAATAAAGTGTTACAGAAACAAATGAACTCCTATTAGTTTTCTATTGTTGCTGTAACGAATCATCTAAAACTTCATGGCCCAAAATAACACAGAAATCAGACAAGCATCTAACTTGCCTAAAATCAAGGTCTCAGTGCGGCTGTGTTCCTTCTGAAGACTCCAGGGGATAATCTGTTTTCTTACCTTACCCAACTTCCAGAGACTGCCTGCATTCCTTGGCTCAAGGCCCCTTTCCTTTTCAAAGCCAGCAATGGCCAGTCAAGTCTTTTTCACATTGTGTCACTCTGATTGATGCTGACTCTTCTGCCTTCCCCTTTCACTTTTAAGGACCTTTGTTAATTATGTTATGCCTACTGAAATACTCCAGGATAATCTCTTCATCTTAAGGTCAGTTAATTAGCAACCTTAATTTCATTTGTCAACTTTATTTCCCTTTGCTATGTAACGTGACAGCCACAGGTTCTGGCGGTTAGAATGGGCACAGAGTTGATATTTGGGAGCCCATTATTCTCCCTACCACAACTGGTATTCATCCATGATTCAAATTCCCTCACCTCTTTCATCTCAGGATGCAAATAGTACCTTGAACTTAGTATTTGCAAAAGTATGCATATTTTGACCTATTCTACATACTTGTAGAAATAACAATAGAGAAAGTAACATATTTTTAATTTTTTTTTAATACAGTCTCACTCTTGTCACCCAGACTAGAGTGCAGTGGTGTGATCATGGCTCACTGCAGCCTCAACCTCCCAGGCTCAAGCTATCCTCCAACCTCAGCCTCCCAGGTAGCCAAGACTACAGGTGTGCACCATCATGCCTGGCTAAATTTTTTTTTTTAATTTTTACCGTAGGTGAAGTCTTGCTATATTGCCCAGGCTGGTCTCGAACTCCTGGGCTCAAACAATCCTCGTGCTTTGGCCTCCCAAAGTGCTAGCGTTACAGGCATGAACCACTGTGCCTGGTCATGTTTTAAAATTTGTTATATGGATATTATAATATGTTTATAACATTGCAACTTACCTTTTCAGCTAGCATTATGTTTTTGTATAACAGCTTTGTTTTTTGTTGAGTGATGTAGTATATCCCTCCATCTTAATGAACATTTTTAAACTTATTAACTTGTGCCCATGTGCAAAACTTTTTATAAATATCTAAAAGTAGAATTACTGGATGAAAGATAAATACATCATTAAATTTACATATTATTTTCAAATTGCTCTCCAACATGGCTTTGCCAGTTAGCATTTCTAATGACCACTGTACTAAAAATTCTCATTTCTGTGTATCCTTACAGCATTTTAAATATTTTCCATGCTGTTATAGGCTGAATTGTGTCTCCCAAAAATTCATGTTAAAATCCACATCCCTCGTACCTGAGAACTGTATTTGGAGATAGCGAGGGTTTTTACAGTAGTAATGAAGTTAAAGCAAGGTCATTAGGGTGACCCTAATCCAATATGACAGGTGTTTGTACAGCATTTTTCCAAACTTTCCACTACTTGTTTTTCTCCTGAATTCTGAATGTTTTCCTCAGTACCACTTTCAATTCACTAAAAAATATATATATATAGACATTTTTGAATTTATCCCATCTATTACATTCTTTAATTAATATTTTACTGATTTTTTAATACCCAAGATTTGTAATTGGTTCTTTTTAATATTCACCTATTTTTGTTTTTATTTCTACATTTTGCTGTATAATTTAGTACCCTTTTAAAATGGAAGGTGTTTTGAGCTCATTGTTGTTTTACGTCTATTTTAAAATTTTCCTCAGACTGTTCCATAAAATTAATTTCATGTAGAACAAATTCAACATTTAATTCTGATTGTGTGTTAGCATTAGCCATCTTCATGTGATTTGGATTATTGTGGGAGACTTGTGAATGCATTCTCAATAATCTATCCATCTATCTCTTCCTTTGCCCCGTGTGTTCACACCTTCCTCTCCAGTAACTTTGTAATTGCTTCTTCCCAGCCCCAACCTCAGGTCAGAAACCAGGTCTTATAATGACATTTAACAACATCCTTCTGTCCCTGGTGAGCTGAGAATATCACAGATTCAGTCATCCACCACTGGAATTGTTTTTAGTTTCTCATCTTGAAGTGGTATGCACATAAATCCTCCCTACCGGAAAAACAGCTTGCTAAATGCTGTAGCTGCAAGCAATGATCTGACATGAGCTTTGCTTTCTTTTAGTTTCCTTTACCTGAAAGAAATTCCCATCCCAGGCCTTAATTTCAAGCAGTAAACTTATTTCTCATGTGCCTCTTTTCTTCCTTCCTTCCTGTGTAGAGAACTTTTAGTCCCCTTTACCCTAAATGTATCACACTCCCTACTGCCACTGTCTATATGGGATCAAGAGACCAGAATCTCTATGGCTTTGGCCCCATTCATGTTGTAACTCCTCTATTTTTTTTTCTTGTTCTCAGCAATATTTATCTTAAGTTTGAAATCTTCTAGGTCCACTTGCTTTTCCATTGTTATTCATTATTTTCATGGCTACAGTTTTGAGCAGGTAGGAATGTATGATAACTTGAATTTATGCATCTATTTGATGTTCACACACAAAAATTCTAGTAAAATTTCTCCGTGTTCTCATTATATAAAAGCATTCAAGAATTAAATATAAAACATAAAAGATCTCATTATCCTGTGTAAAATAAAACCAATAAGATTTTTTCCTTAAGAAAAAATAATCCATTTAAATCAATGGTTTTTAAAATTTCTGAGTTTTTTCATATACTGAGGATCATGTTAAAAATCCTGGGACCTAATTTTCAAGGATTCTGATTTTGTAAGTCTAGCATTAAACCATTGAGGGGGGAAACAATTGAAGTGCACTTTAGCTGATATAGCCTGTAAAGATGATTTTAAAATGGCTATAAGTTGAACTTCATCTGTAACAACTGCTTTTTAAAAACCAACCTGTTCCAAACCTAAATGTCTTATGGCAACATGAGAGCAAAAGATCATTTCTATTGGAAGAATCTTTTTTTTTCTTTCCTCTCAGAGTTTTCGTTTTTTCTTTTAGTTTATTTGACCATCCCCCAAAAACTTTGGTTAAATAATAAATTATATCTAACTAAATGTATAATAAATGAGTTTTTTACTCTCACCTTGATCATAAATGTCACATTTGATTTCTTAAGTTAAATGAGGCACACATTTTATCATAATGACTACTTCTTGATGTTTCAGTAAAGTTAAAAACAGCCCCTCTTCCATGGATGGGTGTCTTCTATACTTTGAGTAACTTAATTTAAAAAAAAGTTATGTATAATAATCATAGAAAGGGTAGGGGTTATACCAGACTCAATGAAATATCTTTCATTTTAAAGGTCATTGATTTAGGTCAGAGCAATGAGAGAAACAGTAATAAATGCTAAGCTATGTGAAAAAAAGTCAAAGTGACTAATTACTGCATACCCTTCTTATTCCAGCCTCACATTTAGTGAAGCTATGTAGTTTAGTATCTTAGTACCACAAAAGCCAATTACCAAAGCTAATTTCATGCATGGACAGCACTGAGTTTTACCCTCTTTTCTTCTTCCTCCCTGTTTAAGCCAGAGAAAATATATTCCTAATTTAAATTTATAAAGGATAAATTTATAGGCTCCATTTTTATATATATAGGCTCCAATTTATACAGCCTATAAATTTATAGGCTCCATTTTTAGCGAGTTTTGCTATAACCGTGACTCATGTTTCACGAAGCCAACATGGATATAAGGTTTGTTTGCTTACTGTGGGCATCTCACATTGAGGACAGAGAGATTTTATAAAGGAAATTTAAAATTTCCCCCTCCCTAATAAAAAAGGCTGTATTAGGAAAAAAGATGCTATAATAATGCAAATGTCAAAAAGCATTTGTAACTAAGATAACTTTATAAAAAAGAAACTGGGAGAACCTCCTTTAATGTATTTATTACATCACGATTACATACAACTATGCAGGATTAATAAGGCAGAAAATAATTATTTCTCTAATCCCCAGTAAAATATATGATCATCTTGTAATAATACAGGAGACATTAAAAAATAGAGAGGCTCTCATTACAAAAATTTGATAGCTTTATTAATTTTTTAATTACCTTTATTCCTTTCCAAGATTAAGGCAACTACTTGGCAATGTTTAACCACATAAGATATATCATTGTCATCTATAAAGAAGGTAGTGATGTTTCTAGCTTTTCTAAACAGAAAGCAAGATGATTACTAAATCAAACTTAGAAATAAAGGTGTTTACAGTTTTTTAAAACACCACATTATACTCAGAGTTTATAGGTTCTTCCTTCTAAAGATTCTCATTGATTTTAGATGTAAAGAAATAATGTGGAACGATAGAATTAAGTGATGGTGATTTAAGACGTGTTCTTAAAATCTGAGTCAAATAATGACTGCCAGCTGGTTAATGACACCAAGACTTTGGCAAGGCATCTTTCTGATTCTGAAGCATATCCTTTATTATTCCACCATGTTGTCTAGAATGTCCTGCCTTCCATCCCTCATATCCAATTTTTAAATTTTTCAACACAAGGTAAAATGCTGCTTTTCTGATAAAAGTCATCTCTGATTCATATAGCTGGAAGTAATCTCTCCTTCATGTAAAAGGCAACAGCAGCTTTTCTATATCTTTATGTCTTTTCATAAACTCAAAACTTATTAATCTGCTATTATATGTATTTTGAGTGAGGTATAGTGGCTCCTGCTAGAAAGTAATTTTGTTTAGGATAGGCTGTATGTCATATCTTTAAAGCATTCAAGGACTTAAAGACTTTATTTTGTCCCTACCAGGTGCCTAATTAATATTTTTGAAAAACTGAAGAAATTAATGAGATTCAAATTATCTATAAAATAATGGAATTAATAATGCACTGATCTAAACACTATAAAGTTGACTACATATATTGAGAAATGGGCTCACAATTCTGGCCCTTACATTAAACAATTTTGTAGGCCGATAAAATTTTCATAATTTTTTAGGTAAAATGTTGCCATGCTAATTCTTCTGAAAAATCAGGATTATGTTTATTGCCATTACATTTGAGGCTGCTATTTTCATCCAATCATCACAAACCATTCTTATATTTCTTTATCTTGATTCAATGATTCAGTGCATTAATTAACTTCCTTGTTTGAGCAATCTATATCTGGTAAGATTTTATATATAAGTGACCTTAAACACCCCTCCCTGAGAAATGGATGGATCCAGCAGGAAGGATATCAGTAAGAACATAGCTGAAATTAACAACATTATAAATCAACTGCGTATAATTGACGCCTATAGACTACTTCATACAACAATAGAATATATATTTTTCTGAAGCTTACATGGAACGTTCACCAAAATAAACCATGTTCTGGGCCTTAAAACACACTTTAAGAAATTAAGAAGAATAAATGAAATCATACAATGCCTGCTCTCAGATCACAATGGAATTAACTAGAAATCAATAACAGAAAGATAGCTGAAAAATCCCAAAATACTCAGAGATTAAACAACATGCTTCTAAGTAACATATGGACCAAAGAAGAAATAACAAGGGAGAATTTTAAATGCACCTAACTGAAAACAAACAAACAAACAAAAAAAACAAATGCAGCTTATCAAAATTTCTAGCATACAAGAAAAGCAGTGATTAGATGAAACCTTTTTTTTTTTCTTGAGATGGTCTCACCCTGTCAGCCAAGGTAGGTTTCAGTGGCCTGATCATAACTCACTGCAACATTCATCTCCTGGGCTTAAGGGATCTTCCCATCTCACCCTCCTGAGTAGCAGGAACACTACAGATGTGCACCACCATGCCATGAATGGCTAATTTTTATTATTATTATTTTTTCTTTGTAGAGATAGTGTGTTGCTTTGTTACCAAGGCTGCTCTTGAATTCCTGTCTTCAAGTAATCCTCCTGCCTCACCCTCTCAAAATGGTAGGCTTACACGCATGAGCCACCAGTGCTTCATTAGAGAGAAATGTATAGCACCAAATGCATATAGTAGGAAGAATATAAAACCAGTCATCTGAGCTCCCACTTTAGAAACTAGAAAAAGAAGAGCAAATTAAATCCAAAGCAAACGGAATAAGAGAAATAATGAAAATTAGAACAGAAATAAATATAATTAAAAACAGAAAATCAAAAAAATCAACAAAACTCAAAAAGTTTGGTCTTTTTAAAAAATCAGTAAAATGGATAAGACTCTACCTAGGCTAACTAACAAAAGAAAAAGAGAGGACAAAAATTACTATTATAATAATGTAAGAAATGAAAGAAGAGACATCATTACACATCCCATGGACACCAAAAGGATAATAATGGAATACTATGAAAAATTCTACACCCACAAATTTGATAACCTAGATGAAATGAATCAATTTCTTGAAAGAGACAATCTGCCAAAACTCCCACAAGAAGAGATAGGCAATCTGAATAGGTCTATCTTTATAAAGAAAACTCAGCCAGGCTCAGCGGCTCACACTTGTAATCCCAGCACTTTGAGAGACCGAGGCAGGCAGATCACTTGAGGCCAGGAGTTCTAGACCAGCCTGCTCAACGTGGTGAAACCCCATCTCTACCAAAAAAAATTACAAAAATTAGCCAGGCATGGTGGTGGGCACCTGTAGTCCCAGCTACTCTGAAGGCTAAGGCAGGAGAATCGCTTAAACCCGGGAGGTGGAAGTTGAGGTGAGCAGAGATTGCACCATTGCACTCCAGCCTGGGCTACAAGAGTGAAACTCCAGCTCAAAAAAAATAAAAAAAATAAAATAAATAAAACAAAAGAAAGAAAAAGAAAGAAAGAAAGAAAGAAAGAAATTAAATCAATAATTAATATCCTTCCAATAGATAGCCCCCGACCCAGATGGGTTCATGGTGAATTCAGCCAAGCATTTAAGGAAAAAATTATGTCAGTTCTCTACAATCTCTTTCAGAAGCTATAACCAGAGAAAATACTTTCTAACTCATTCCATAAAGCCAATATTACCCTAATAGCAGATGAGGACAGTACAAGAAAACTACAGACCAAGATCTTTCATGAAAAAAGATGCAAAAATTCTCAACAAAATATTACCAAATATAATCCAACAACATACAAAAATAATTACACACTACCACCACTTTGCAGGTATTCAAGACTGCTTACATTTGGAAATCAATTAATATAATCTTTCATATCAACAGGTTAAAAAAGAAAAATCACCTGATCAAATTAATAGATACAGAAAAAGCATCTGACACCTATTTCTACATTACACACTAACATCACATTTAACAGTGAGAAACTCCTTTCTCACTAATATCAGAGATAAGGCAAGGATTTCCCCTCTCATCACCACTTTTCAGCAAGGTACTAGAAGTCCTATCTAATGCAATAAGACAGGAAAAGGAAAAAAAGGTACACAGATTGAAAAAAAAGAAATAAAACTGTCTTTGTTCGTAGATAACATAACCATCTATGTAGAAAAATTGAAAGAATCCAGAAAAAAAATACTGGAACTGATAAAGTGACTATAACAAGATTGCAGGATAAACAGGTTAATACCTAAAGGCCAAGCATTTTTCTATATACTAGCAATGAGCAAGTGGAATTTGAAATAAAAAACTGAATACTACTTACACTATCATCCCAGAAAATAAAATACTTAGGAATAAATCAACAAAATATTTATAAGATCTATATGAGGAAAACCACAAATTCTTATTAAAGAAATCAAAGAATTAAATAAATGAAGAGATATTCCATGTCCATTGACAGAAAGACTCAATATTGTGAAGATATCAACTCAATCTTATCTACAGATTCAATACAATTCAAATAAAAATCACAGAAAGTCATTTTTGTATATTGACAAACTGGTTCTATAGTTTCTATGGAAAGACAAAATGCCCAGAATAGCCAATACAATGTTGAAGGAAAATAACCAAGTTGAAAGACTAACACTACCTGACTTTGAGATGTACTAGAAAGTTTCAATAATCAAAAAAGTATGGCAATGGCAAAAGAATAGATAAATAGATCCACAGAACATTATAGAGAGTCCAGAAATAAATCCACATAAACATAGTCAAATGATCTTTGACAAAGGAGGAAAGGCAATACAATGGATTATCTTTTCAACAAATGGTGCTGGACAGGACATCCACATGTAAAAACAATAAAACTAGACAGAAACGTTACACCTTTCACAGAAATTAAGTCAAAATAGATCCTCTACCTACATGTAAACTGAAAAACTATAAAACTTCCAGAACACAGGAGAAAATGTAGATGACCTTGGGTTTGGCATTGATTGTTTAGTTGCAACACTAAAGGCATGATCTATGAAAAAAAAACTGATAAGCTGAACTTCATTAAAGTATAAATTTGTGAAAGACACTGTCAAGGGAATGGAAAGATAAGCCATTGACTGGGAGAAATATTTGCAAAACACTTAGCAAACAAAGGATTGTTATCCAAAATATACAAATAACACTCAACAATAAGGACACAAACAATCTGATTTTAAAATGTGCCAAAAACCTTAGGAGACACCTCACTAAAATAAGATATACAGATAACAAATAAGCATATAAAAGGATGCTCCACATCATATGTCATCAGGAAAATGAAAATTAAAACAACAATGAATGCTCAGATACTTTTAATTTCTCTATAGATTGGTGAACATTGCCATATTTCTGGATTATGACAGCTGAAGAAACACTTTTACTGGAAGCAGAGAGACAATCAGAATTTTAAAAGTTTGAATTAAATATAAAGATAATCTGAATTTTTGTATACTTTGAATCAAATTACAGAATATACGTTCTGAGGAATTTCTATACACATAAATTTTTGGAAAGATTTGGTTTCATTTAAAACAGAAAAAGTGGACTTTTGACAATAATAAAGATCTATGACATGGAAAATAATTACGACTTTAGTGATAAACCACGGCAAATGCTTTGTTGTAATCTGAAGAAAAAGGTGAGGCAATTACATAAAGTAATGTGACTACACGGGATGCCCTCTCAGATAGCTCATATTATTGAAGGACATGAAGGAAAGTATGACAAGTAAGTGAGAATGAACTTGAGAGAATAGCACCATGGCCAAGTAGTATTTCATCATAGATAAAAAATGGTTTAATACCAAAATGTCTGACAATACAATAAGCATTCCAGTATACCGAGAGTTCCACTTAGTTTGGTACATCTATTTGATTACATTAATGTAGAAATTGCATCAGCATCATAATCAGATATTTCAGTCATAACAATTAGAGAATACCCTACTTATAATTATTATATCAGGAAAAATGTAAAGAAACATGTATCTGATAACATATTGAATTCACTCATGGATTCAAATTAAATTATTTTTATAATTTCTAAAGTATAAATGTTAATTTTTATAATTATATAAAAAATTTATTTATAGAATCTAGCCTAATCTTCTACTATCATGAACTTCTGGAGAGGACTAGTCTTAAATTAATCTTTCAAAGCACTACCCATAACTAGAATAAAGAATCATCCAACATTTATACTGCACTAAAACTCATGTAATAATTCTTACCTTTTCTCTGTGAATCCTTTCTTTTTTGTCCACCTGATGCACTATGAAGAATAATTCTACAAGACTCAAATATCCACTGGCAGTAGCTTTTCAGTCAATTTGAGCAGAGAGTAAGCTTTCTCATATTTTATAGAAAATAGACTCCATGGTTACACACTCTGGTACTAAATGACCTAATGTGTTCTGCTGAAAAGCAATACTACTGAAAAAATGATCCACATGGCATTGAACGCAAAGTAGATACTCAAATATTTACTGTTTTATATTTATTGTTAGCACCTGTTATTTTTAGTAATGAAATTTCAAAAACATCTTTCTCAGACATTGCTAAGATAATTGCTTTTTTTATCTGAACCACTCAGATCCAAAGATACCAGCCATCAAGTACTGTCAGGCATTTCTACTGCACTAGGATAGTTTATGGGAAAATACAAGCCACTCCTGATAGTCCCAACATTACTTGCAAATGACTGGGCAATGTTCACTCTAACCAGTACTTTACCATGAATAAAGTAAAAGAAGCAAAACCTTATTAGCCCATCTTAGCATCTTGTTATCTGTGAGATTTGGTCGTAATTATAGATCTTGAATTGAGTAATAAAATCATCAGAGAGAAATTCTTAGGTGATAAAAATTTTAGAATGTAATATTGTAAAAAATAAAACACATAAAATAAGTTCAGTAGTTGGGAGTAACCAGTAAAGTGACCCCAGCAAGAAAGAAATGAGCTGAGTCAATTTTAGATGTGTGTTTATACCCAAGAGGCAGAATTTTAAGTAAGCCAAAGCTAGCATAGGATATTGTCAGCTGAGGTTAATATAATAAAATCATAACTCAGGGCAAATGCATGGGTTTGCATAATTTTTCTCATCACTTGGATAAAAAAATAGTGATCTGGATAGAAATTCATATTTTTTCTTTTTATTATTTTTAATCACAGTCTCTTCTGAGACCTCAATGTTAACAGAATTTTCTAAAGCTTTTTCACATATTTCCATGGGGAAAGCCAAATATTGTTTTCTTCTAAATGAAATCTAATTTTCTTCTCTGCTTTAGCAGCTTATTAACTAGCCATATGCAATTTATTGGACCATCTCTATGAATATAAATTATTTTAATGCACATTACAGAGCAAAAAAAAATGTGAGAGTAAGCAGTCCAACTTCTGACACCTTGGAGGCTCACAGGAGTAAGCATTAATGAAGCACCTCACCCTAGGTCACTAATTTGCATCACAAGCAAGTTAGGTTCATAACTTCAGAAGTTCTTTGCCATCTGGAGATGGTTTGATGACCTGGAAGAGCTAAATTTCTCTGTCTTGTTTCCAGGCACAGGTGCCCAATCAGCCCTGATTGACACTTGGCTGGCTCTTTAGGGCAGGCCAAAGGTTAAATGGACGCAGAAAGCGGAGTAGCCTTTCACACTTCAACAGTGGCTTCTTCCAACAGGGTAGAAATCTTTGATCCCTGAAGAGTTGAATGAAAGGGAGAAGAATGACTGTAAATTCGCAAATTCAACAGATGGAAATTAGAGTTCATGTTAAATGGGCGTATAGGTCTCATCACTTTCACCACTTTTAAAGTAACCTCTTTCAATTAGTCAATTTAGATCTTCATGTGAAATTGTAAAATGCTTATCTACTATAATTATGAGCTTACAGGAATTCCTCAAACAGTGCAATTTGCTCCAGAGAAAGTAGAACGATAGCCTATGGTCACATACCAAACTCCTCTAATCCTTATATTTAGTCAAAGGCTATTACTATAAACTCATCACTCCTTCCAGACAATGCTTTACATAGGCTATTCTTTCATTGTGTGACTAAACACACACAGGACACATAAATATATAGAAATTGAGATACACGGTCCAGGATATATATTTTTTCCCAGAAAGTTCTAATGCTATTCCATAAACAAATGATGAAAACTTAATATGAGTATATAGTTCCTGTATAAACTGAGAGAGAACTATATGGCATCACTTTAAAAATGTACTTAATTTTTTAAAATTTTGTTCCAAAATAATCAGAATAGGCTTTTAAGAGCTTTCACTAAGTAAACAGAAAGATCCAAATCAAATGAAATTAATGTAATATTTTTTGCTGTCCAGAAAGAATATTTTTATTGGGTTTTCAAACTTAATTTTCAAATAACAAAGGACTTTAGGCTCTAGTCCAGATATCCCTGAATTTCAGAAGAGCAGCAGGAGGAATCTTGGTGCTTACCTAAAGTGTACACACAGACTAGGACCTTTATTCTAATACTGATGTTACGAGACAAGGTAACAACTGTATTATAGAGGTTCTAGCTTAGAAACATGTATTAAAAATCACAGTACAAGGTGGATGTAACTGGTCCTCAAAACAGCCCATTCATTCATACAATAAGGTGTATTACCAGACGATTTTATTTTGTAGATATAGATCCACAATAGGAATCCAAAATCACTGATTTTTTTTTCTGTTTTACAAAATTTCCACTGTCTAATCAAAAGGTGATTTTATAAAATTTTACTAAGAGTACCCTTGTCCAATCTGGATTCATACGGATTGAATCTTCTATTTAGTTTTACATTTTTCTCCTTAAAATATATAAACCCGATTACAAATCACTGCTGAGTGACATTCAGAAGATATTGCAAGGGCGTCTACTCTACCTCTCTTGTCAAGTGTGTTTCAGCGGAAGGATTATTGATGGAAGCCTGAGACACAGATGAAGAAAAATTAGAGCTGTGAGGTATAGAATTGCAGAAATTGCATCTATACAAACAGCTGAAAGCAAGATGATATTCTGTTCAACTGTTTCCTATTTCAAAGAACTCTCTAGAGTCCCATTTACTCCTGACAAGTACTAACAGTGCTTACAAGTTTTCTTCAACCTGGTGAATTGCTCAAATTAAGAAAATAGTTTTACTTAAGAAGAAAGCTGCATCAGGACTTGGAAACTGTAGAACAAAACTTGAAAAGGATTTCGTCAGACAGTAAGATTTATCTCCTGTGCCTTAATGTGCAAAATAAAACTATGAAATAACTGGTTCTTGCTTAATGTGATAGTACAAAAATTTTTTTTCAGCTAGTCGTAAGCTAGAACCAAAAGATTCCACTACATCCTTCACAGCATAAGGTGTACATTTTAGGAGATATAAAATTATAAATGTTCATCTCCCCAAAACAGCTCACTGTATATTACCATATGTATAATTCTACATTTTTTCCTGGTTGCCAAATTCAGGATTTTTCAAAGTGTGCTTTCTAGGTCACTAGCTCAAAAGGATGTTTGTAAAACTTTCTTGATAAAGGGATACAGTGTTACAATTAGGAAATCATCAAACTATTTGTTAAAGGCCAGGCCCAGTGGCTCACACTTGTAATACCAGCATTTTGGGAGGCTAAGGTGGAAGGATTGCTCGAGGCCAGGAATTCAAGACCAGCCAACCTGGGCAATATGGTAAGATCCCCATCTCTACAAATAAAAAATTATCCATGTATGGTGGTGTGCACCTGTAATCTTGACTACTCAGAAGGCTGAGGTGGGAGGATTACTTTAGACTGGGAGGTCAAGGCTGCAGTGAGCCACGATCATGCCATTATACACCAGCCAGGGCAACAGAGCTAGACCCTGTCTCAGAAGAAAAAAAATGAAAAACTATTCGCTAATTAGTTCCTTTCTATGGCAGGACTTCTCAGAGTGTTTAATACGCCAACATGTAGTGTGTTGAGACATAATATTCAGCATTTCCAAACTTATTGGCAATGGGAGCCTCTTTTATTCATGGAATGACTTTGACGGCTGTTCCAAGGACTACATACAATTTTGTAAGCCTGAAGTTGGGATTGTTGGCTTAGAAAGTCACTGGTTCTTTTTCCGGAGTCCAATATCACCCGTTATTTGACTTTGTGGAAATGTACAGCAGGATAAAAACATATTGTCTCGGAGGCTGCAATTTCATCCCCCACCTCTCCACACCAGCACTCTCCACTTCCGTCAACTGCATTAGCAGGCTTACTATCAGTCAGGTAATCACAGCATACTCATATAATCACAGATATTCATGCTGAACACTCATACCAACATGTTTCCCTAAAAACATGCCCCAGACATGAAAAGTAACATCCTTTTCCATTTTTGTAATGGCTTCTCTTATTTGTGTTTGTAACATACTATTACTGTTCTGAAAAATTGTTACTTATGTCTTATAAATCTTCCTGCCTTCCCTTAGTAGTTACCTTTCATATAACAACCAAAAACTTTTGCCACATCCTGTTTTACTGAAAAAAAAATCCTTTCACGGATATTTTTTCTAAAAAAGTCAAGTTTTGCTCTACTTTTACTGTCAATTTAACACACAGGATTGAGAGTTGAAATGCCACCCATTTGGAAACGAGAATTTGACTCCCCAGAAAGTATGCTACATTCATTTGCTTGGGAAACAGAACATTCACTGATGTGACTGGAACTTTGTGTGTGACATTTTGCTCCCACTTTTTTATTTTTATGATAGCCTCCATTTAATGAGCACCTATTTTGTGCAACAGATATTGTTCAGCTGTTTACACACACATATTATTTCAATGTATCTTCACAACATCCTGCCCTGAGGTTATTATTAGTCTCATCTTATAGATGGGAAAACCAAGTATCAGAGAAAGTAATCTTTTTTTTCTTTTTTTTCTTTTTTTTTTTTTTTGAGACAGAGTCTCCCTCTGTCGCCCAGGCTGGAGTGCAGTGGCATGATCTCAGCTCACTGCAAGCTCCACCTCCCAGGTTCACACCATTCTCCTGCCTCAGCCTCCCTAGTAGCTGGGACTACAGGTACCCACCACCAGGCCTGGCTAATTTTTGTATTTTTAGTAGAGACGGGGTTTCACCATGTTCGCCAGGATGGTCTCAATCTCCTGACCTTGTGATCCGCCCGCCTCAGCCTCCCAAAGTGCTGGGATTACAGGCGTGAGCCACTGTGCCAGGCCCAGAAAAAGTAACCTTATCACCCAAAGTCACAGCTATTGAGTGACGAGCTGAGCTTTAAATCTATGTGTCCAATTTTTAATTTCCCAATCTTCCTAGGATATCAATCAGACATCTGTATCATCATTTCTAACAATCCCTTAATAAAGTAATAATCATATGCCATCAAATAAAATGGAAAGGTCCTTCCCCATGCCAGCCAGAGGTGCCTTTTCTTGTATCTTTTACTGAAAAGTGAAGGATTTTAAGCTTTTGTGAAACTGACCCTGAATTGATGGATAAAGAGAATGAAACAAAGGCAGAAAACCCCTAGGATGTACTGAGTGTGGTGGAGCAACATATATCTTAGATCATACAGACTCTGCACTCGGCTTATTTTAGAGCCACCTGAGCTGTACTGCCTCTTGTAATATTATTTATAGTGCTTTTTTTTATAAATGTAGTACAGTATGTCCTTATAAAAGCATTGAAGTCTTCATATGAGACTCCTCCCTAAAGACGCTGGTTAATAAATCTTGGGCTGTGAAGTGAAATGCAAAAAAAAAAAAAAATGTGTAAGAAATGCACCTTTATCAGCAAGTGTGCTGACTAGTCAGGTAGCACTGTGTCAGTGCTAATAATTAGGCAGAATTGAAAGGTCATGAAAGAGAGAAAAGCAGCTGAGGCTAAAACATGAGATTTTTAAATGACTTCTCTTTGAAAAAAATACACCGCTATATCAAATATCAAGTATCTTGGCTATGTGATACCTTAATCCATTTCTCTACTTTGCTTGATCTAGTACGTGTTTGCCATGGTATGGATGAAACAGTGTGTGCACCTGAAAATAATCAGTGAATAAGTAACTGTATTAAAATAGCCAAGATTAGTATCATGTGCATACGAGTCTATCCATCACCATGGAGGAATGTATTCAGTGTTCTTCCCTTTGTCTAAACTTGACCACACCCTAAAACTCAGCACATTTTTGGTCATCTTTCAAAATCGTATTTGTGTATAATTTCTAATTTCTTTCAGGAAACATTTGTTGAGATGCCCTTCACCATAGTGCCCTGTACGGTAGACACACCTGATAGCAATAACTAAATTTAAGCACACCCTGAGAATGACCCTGTATGGGAGATATACCTGAATGTGTGTTCAGAGTTCCTAGCTAAGGAGTTCAGGAGTGGCCAACCCAAAACCCATTCCTTATCTATGAGCAACACCTGAACCCCTGAACCATCCCATGGAACACAGGCTGTACAGGAGAGTGACGCCTTTTGTTTTGGGTTAAATGAAGGTTGCTAAATGGAGGTTGTTAGGAGGAGGATGCTAAGTGAAAACGCTGTATAAACCGCATGCCTTTTGCAAGCAGCTGTGGTTCTCCTGCCCAGCCCCTGCCACTGGACCATTTCTGGATGCAATGCAGTTCTTCTGTCTAGCCTGCCATCACTGGTTACCACGCTGTATGTAATTTCACTTCAACTCTATGTCCCATTTGCTGGCTCTAGGTCTCTTCTTCAGCCTCTTGAACCTGGTGTCATCCCTACTGAAGTTAATAGAGGTCCACCGTGGCATTTTTCCCCCTTAAAAAAATTAATTACTTCATACACTGGCTACTTCAGCATTGTGTAGATAATTCTATTATTCTACTTATTAAACCACATTCAGTTTATTTTGTTTGCTTACGCTGCTTGTTAGATTGCAGACATCAAATGTATTTTATTTGTCTCCATATACTGAGAACATAACACAGTATTTGGCCATGTAGGTGCTCAATAGGTGTGTATTGAATTGAGTTTAATTGAACCAAATTGGCCTGACTTGAACTGAACTGCATTTATTTAAATTTAACTGGCAGCTGGTACCCTCTGATCAACCAAGTTACATGGCCAGCATTCCAGGCACTTCAAGTCTTGCTAAGTTAATACAACACTTAGAATTAAGTTTTCAGAATTACTTTACTGAAAAACATTTATCGACTTCTGTTTACAATGTCAGGAATGCATGGGTGAATGGTAGGATGACGGTGACTGGCACAGAGGGTCCTCATACAGCTGCAAGTTGGCTTACTCAGGACAGAATGTTTTCTCCACACTTGGGCCTGACACTTTAGCTGGATTATGATAAGCACTAGAAGAACAGTGAGGCATGGAAGCAGAAAATTAGACATGCCACACATCTAAATATAGCACAGGAGAGAAAACCTCAGGTTCCCAAGAAACTAATGTAGAGGAATTCTTTACTTCGGTCTCTCCCAAAGTATACTGTCAAACATTCTTGTCAAATATCTTCATGGAACTCTTCTAAAATCTCTTTTAATAGATTTTAATGATTCCTATTTCAATATATAGTACTTTTAAAAGATATCTGTTATGATAAAAATATATACGTTGTTCAGCTAAACCATAGGCAAGTGTTGTCAGTTTCTGGTGAAACTCCATGGCAAAAGGGACTCATTTTATGTAGATGAAAAGCAAATACCTCATGGAGAGATGCCAGTGTGACATACTACATAAGGAAATAGAATACATAATCAACCACACTGAGGTAGAGAGGAACCATGTAATTAGGCCAAAATAAGTCCAGAGTCTTGAATGCTTACAGTATAGAAATGGCAATGGAGATGATCTCCTTTCTATAGCTGTAGAAGAAGAAATGCACATCTAGATAATCTAAGGCTAAAAAGACAAACTCAGCTCCTCCCTTTGCCACCATTACTACCATGGTAAGAAAGGATTGATAGCCGTGGTGGAGAAATCACCTTGTAAGTGAGAAAGGCCCTCCAGAAGGACATGATTCCCTGCAGAAGTAAAGTTTCAACACCATGGATCATATAGCTTTCAAATATTTTTATAACATAGATGGGTGTAAATTAAATATATATATTTCAAACTCATTTCAAATCTAGAATTTGGGCAGGTAAAGGAAATATCTCAGCAAGACTTGATATAAGACCAGAATGACTAAGTTGCAGTTTATAAAAGTTAAGAATTTCTGAGACATATATACATAAATATTTAAGAATTTCTGAAACATATAAATAATGCCTAGATATACTTGATCAAAAACATGCTTCTTGGATATAAACTTCAAGTGTATTATGGAAAAGTCTTAGTAAACAACTAGTCTTTCACATTTTAAAATAATTTTTTCAGTTGCAATAAACTCTCTGTCTTAAATCTGACTGTAGGAACCATATGATTACGAAGATGAGGATGCAAAGTTCCTGATGTCAGTACAAGCTATTTTCAGAGTCGAATTCAAGGAGAGAATAAATCTCTCCAATATGACTCTGCAGTCTCAACATTAAAGTGATGTACATGCCACACTTAACTCAGTGCTTTTATTTAGGAAATAAAAAAAGAAAGCCAGCAAGTTGCTCTGACATTCCCTACTTCTAAAAAAACAAAAAAAGTTTGATCTTTTGCAACACATCTGCTAAGAAGAAAAAAATAAAAGTCCAGTTCATAAAGTTTAATAATTTACTTTTTGAGAAAAAAATGAAATATTGTATATAATTTTGACTCTTTTAAAGTCTGCACCTATACGTCAAAATAGGCAATATATAAAAATAAAAATTGTTTAGTTGGAATGCAGGATAGTGATGACAAGGGCTGAGGAAGATGTGACTTGACACACAGATTTGGGAAGATACCTGCATAGAGGTAATAATAGTTCAAGGCATGAGTAAGGACAAGAGCTCCAAGGGTGAGACCTAACAGAAATGTCCTTTGATTCCCAAACCAAGGTAGGGTGAGAAACGAAGCACACAGATTCATAATGAAATACTGTAGCCTCTACTTTTCACAAGGGCAGGGGGTAAAGAAAGAGCCTCATTAGGCAGCTGATTTCCTTTTTATCCCTCTTGAGTCAGAATGCCCGGCTGGTTCCCATTCTGATTATTGTACTTGCATAGCTTTTCAGCTATCTCAGGCTCCTAAGTTACACAAAGCGTGCACCAAACTCAGACATGCACAGAAATGTTGTGATAATTACCTGAGGGGAAGGCCATTGCTAAGCTACCCTCTAGAAGAACCATGTCTGAGGCAACTCATACTGAGGATAATTCTGTTGTCTTCAATTCTTATTTTCCATATGGCTAAAATTTACAATATACCCTTTTGAAATCAAGCTTTTTAAAAGAATGGCTAGAAATTTGAGCATTTTAAATGCTGGCCTTTTTTTCTCATAAACATTCTCACTATAACTTGACCAAGAAAATAATGAGACACAAAGAGTTCTTGTTTTTTGAAAAAAAAAATGGAAATTACAGTATATCTCTCTTGATGTATTATAAATGTACATACATACATCACTCCCTTCCTTCCAGGCTACCCTTCCCCATTACTAGTAAAAAGTGAGCCAGACATTATTTTATCTTTCTGTGGTTATAAATGTTACCATTCATTCATTAAACAAATATCTTTTAGTATCATTATTGCTAGGCAATGTCCTAGGTGTATTCAAAAGACAGCCAGTGCCTCTGCCTTCATAGAGTTTACATTCAGAGAATACATACTTGCCCTAGCGACAGTAGAGTTGGGTAAAAATAAGAGAAGAAAATAGAAGATATGAAGGAAGAAATTGAAAGACAAGACAAAGTTTTCCGGTTTTCTATATGAGAGGAACACCACAAAAGATTCTTTAAAATGTTGCTGATGTTTCAGATCATTTAGTTTACTTTACCAGAAACAAGTGATCATGTTTCTCTAATTCTCTAGCTCTCTAGCGAAATATAATTGACTAGACATATGTAAACATGACCCTTAAAAATATGGTACATTACACCACAATAGATCATAACAATCCAAAAAGCACTGGAAATATTAATCTGTTCCTTTATCCAACAAATGTATTGGATGTCTTCCATGTTGCAAGTACTCTTCTAGTCCTGAAGATTCAGCAGGAAATAGAACTCCCACCATTTGAAGGATGGGTTTGGTGTTCAAACTCATAAGTTAGTCACTGCCCCTTCTGCAGAGATTGTCATTAAGGGGCTAGCAGAATCTGTATGACAAGTAGCCTCCCTAAGGGACATTGCATCTGCTGTCCTCTTTTATTCATAACCCTGGATACAATAAAACTATAAAATACTAGAGTTAGAAGGTATGTTGAAGATTATTTAATATCTTTTATTTACAGATGTGTGAATGAGATTCTGAGGTTTTAATTAACAATCAAAGGTTATTCAGCAAGTTAAGATAATGAGACATTAGAAAAATATTCCTTGTATATATGCATATATATGTACCTGCATTGTTGAAAGGATATACAAACAACATTTCTGCTCAGAAAGAAGTAGACTTCTCACTTATTTAAGCACTATTTTCTGCATTTTTCTCATTAATAAACTTGATAACCTACTGTTCAGAGCATTTCTCATTTATGCTAACTTTGCCTTTGAGCTTTAGGCTTGGCAAATGTTGAAAACCTTGCAAAATTTTTTCATCTCTTGATGTCCCTTCCATAAATTCATTAAGATAACTCAGTTTTTCCCACATTGCCCACAATTCAAAAAATGAGAATCAAATGCAATTTTTAAAGCTCAGTAAAAAAATCTTTTGACTTTGTCTTTTTATGATTGCCTATTTTTGATCCTCTGAAAAATACAAGACAAACTTCCAACATAGACAAGTTAATCTTGTATCCTGACTACATTTAAAATAACTCAATCATAGTCATTAATACAAAGATATTGAGAAGCCCTAACCTTTAGTCTCAGACAACATGAGGTCATCAGCATATGAGGGAATCATACATTCCTGGTCATTAATCTTAATTTTAGAAATTACATTTACAGATTTAATTATCTCTACCTATGTCTGTACAGGCAATAAGTAATAATCTTTTCAGCTCTAAATGAATTTACTCCTATGACTTCATAAAAAGCACAACTCTGCTCACTTTTTGCAAAAGGAAAAAAAAAGATAATCCTCATTATCACATTATAGTTGCCAATAACCTCAATAGCTAGGTCTCCATGGGAGAACTCAAAGAAATATAAAACAAAGTTTCCACACTTAATAAAAATCACAGTTTTTTCAGGAAATTATTGATCATTTGCTATCATTACAAATCAGTATAAAGCAGTATTTTCCTTTAAGCAGTCTAACTTTTATTTAAAGATGAAGGGTGTATTAGTTTGCCTGGGCTGCCATTACAAAAATACCATGAACTAGGTGGCTTAAACACCAAAACTTTATTTTTCAGCTCTGAAGGCTGGAAGTCCAAGATAAGGGTGTCAGTAGGTCTAGTGATAAGGGTGTCAGTAGGTCTAGATTCTCCTGAGAAATCTTTTTGGACCCCTTCTCACTGTGTTCTCCTATAGTCTCTGCTCTGTGCATACTACCTGGTATCTCTCCCTGTGACCAAATTTTCTCTTTTTATAAGGGCACCAGTCAGAATGTATTAGTGTCCACCCTAACGCCTTCATTTTAACCTAATCACCTTTTATTTTATTTTTTAATATTTTACTTTATTTTTGAGATGGAGTCTCACTCTGGAGCGCAGTGGCACAATCTCGGTTCACCGCAACCTCCGCCTCCCCACTTCAAGGGATTCTTGTGCCTCAGCCTCCCGAGTAGCTGGGACTACAGAGGTGCACCACCATGCCTGGCTAATTCCACATTTTTAGTAGAGACAGTGTGTCCGGAATTGGTGGGTTCTTGGTCTCACTGACTTCAAGAAAGAAGCCGCGGACCCTCGCGGTGAGTGTTACAGTTCTTGAAGACGGCATGTCCGGAGTTTGTTCCTCCTAATGTTCAGATGCGTTCAGAGTTTCTTCCTTCTGGTGGGTTCATGGTCTTGCTGGCTCAGGAGTGAAGGTGCAGACCTTCGCGGTGAGTGTTACAGCTCTTAAGGTGGCACGTCTGGAGTTGTTCGTTCCTCCCTGTGGGCTCCTGGTCTCCCTGGCTTCAGGAGTGAAGCTGCAGACTTTCCCAGTGAGTGTTACAGCTCATAAACGCAGTGTGGACCCAAAGAGTGAGCAGCAGCAAGATTTATTGCAAAGAGAGAAAGAACAAAGCTTCCACAGTCCAGAAAGGGACCCAAGCGGGTTCCCACTGCTGGCTCAGGCAGCCTGCTTTTATTCTCTTATCTGACCCCACCCATATCCTGCTGATTGGTAGAGCTGAGAGGTCTGTTTTGACAGGGCGCTGATTGGTGCGTTTACAATCCCTCAGCTAGACACAAAGGTTCTCCACCTCCCCACCAGATTAGCTAGATACAGAGTGTCCACACAAAGGTTCTCCAAGGCCCCACCAGAGTAGCCAGATACAGAGTGTGGATTGGTGCATTCACAAACCCTGAGCTAGACACAGGGTTCTGATTGGTGTGTTTACAAACCTTGAGCTAGATACAGAGTGCCGATTGGTGTATTTACAATCCCTGAGCTAGACATAAAGGTCCTCCAAGTCCCCACCAGACTCAGGAGTCCAGCTGGCTTCACCCAGTGGGTCCTGTACTGGGGCTGCAGGTGGAGCTGCCTGCCAGTCCCATGCCATGCGCCCACACTCCTCAGCCCCTGGGTGGTCCGTGGGACTGGGCGCCATGGAGCAGGGGGCGGTGCTCATCGTGGAGGCTCGGGCCACACACAGCGCATGGAGGGGGTGGGAGGCTCAAGCATGGCGGGCTGCAGGTCCTGAGCCCTACCCGTGGGAAGGCAGCTAAGGCCCGGTGAGAAATCGAGCACGGCACCGGTGGGCCGGCACTGCTAGGGGACCCAGTACACCCTCCGCAGCCGGTGGCCCGGGTGCTAAGCCCCTGGTTGTGGCCCGCTGCTCTGAGTGCGGGCTGCCAAGCCCACACCCACCCGGAACTCCAGCTGGCCCGCAAGCGCTGCGCGCAGCCCCGGTTCCTGCTCACGCCTCTCCCTCCACACCTCCCTGCAAGCTGAGGGAGACAGCTTCGGCCTTGGCCAGCCCAGAAAGGGGCTCCCACAGTGCAGCGGTGGGCTGAAGGGCTCCTCAAGTGCCGCCAAAGTGGGAGCCCAGGCAGAGGAGTTGCCGAGAGCGAGCGAGGGCTGTGAGGACTGCCAGCAGGCTGTCACCTCTCAACAGGACTTCACCACGTTGGCAAGGCTGGTCTTGAACTCTTGCTTCCAGAGATCCGCCCACCTCGGCCTCCCAAAGTGCAGGGATTACAGGCATGAGCCACCATGTCAGGCCCCTCATTACCTTTTAAAGGCCTGACCTCCAATGTCACATTCTGAGGTACTGGGAGTTAGGGCGTGAATATATAAATTTTGGGTGGATACAATTTAGCCCATAACAGAAGACACTGTATATAAGTTTAATAAAGCAGAGTAATTACAGTGACTCAAGAGGGGATTCTTGCTGGTATGCTGGTAAGGCTCTGCACCAGGAATTTATACAACCAGGAGGGAAGGGAAATAGCATGTATCCATTACCCATTATGTGACAGAATTGGTGCTAAACACTTTACACGTGCTATATCATGGGTAAACCGCACAGAAACCACAACCTAACCAGTTAGCCTCATTTCGTAAATGAGAAAACTGAGGTGCGGAAAAGAAAAAAGAGTTCTCTATGTAATAAAGCTAGAAAATGGTGGAGCTGTTTTAAGAATTTAGGTTTTGTCATCAACACTTACCTTGGATACCTCATTTAATTGACCTGGAATTCAACTTCCTTATCAATTAAAAAAAAAAAAGTTTTTTCATTCTCTAAGTTTCCATAATTTCCTATTGCATGTTTTTCTTTGACGTGAAAGTAATATAAAACATAAATACACTTTGGAAATTAGGGAAAAATGGAAAAATGAAATGCAATTTGCTATCTAATAAAAGTACTATAAATATTCTGGTAAGATTCCTTTCTGATCCCACCCCTACTAAATATGGGAAGATGGGGCTTCCTTCTTATCTCGTTAGTTTTCGTAGAAATGCAAGTGTCCATAAAGACCCCAACCACGTTAGCAAAATAGAAGCAAAACAAAGAGAACAATGACATTCTAAGAAGTTGATTATCTTAGTATTTAAAAGTGTGTTTGTATTATGGATGCTTGTCCATAAGGCAGGAGTGAGATGCGTCTTTGAGATAAACACACACACACACACATACACACACACATACCTGCACCAGCTTTTAGAAAAATGGCAAACTAAACAGCACTTCAGTGAGCCAAGAGGAACAAGAAGTTTAACCCTGAATAGCCAAAGAGTGAAGATAATGGGACATTAAGGGAACAGGAAAACAGAGCAGCCCAAGACAGAAAAGACTTCTTGATCTCCATCCAAACGGACTCATAATGGACCTAAAAGTGATTTGAGGTGAAAAGCCAGGAACTGTATTGTGTCATTCTCTAGATTTTGCGTGTGCATTTGATCAATCCAGGACTTTCTAGTAATGGACTTCCAAAAATTAAAAATACATCAAAGTGGTTACACTATGTATCTTGGAATAGATAGTGAAATGTATACAGATTTGTGACTTAACCTCTGCTTCTATCACTTAGTAACTCATAGCATTTTTAATATCATTATAAAGCCTTCATAACTTTAATTTTAATGCCTGCATAATATCAAATTGAATAAGTGTACCAACCACTTTACATGCTTAAGTTCCTGTTTTTGGACCTTTGAATTGTTTCAATTTTGTATACTAGTATAGCAATGTCCCAGGTGAGGCTACCTATAACATTTCAGTGAGGAAAATATTGTGTAAAAGTTGTTAGTAGTTTCCTGGTAAAGCTATCAGTTACCTTGGAAAGAACGTTGGTTTGGAGAGGGTAAAATGAATGATGCTTCAGTTTACAACATAAAGCAGCATGCATCTATCTAAGACTATTGCAGATTTTTTTTAATATATAAGTGTCTAGGACCTAAAATACAGGTAGTTGATGGAATTAAGCAACGCTCCTCTCCCACAAAGCCAGCTGCCCTAAAAAGTTATATACAGTCAAGGAAATTTCTAAAAGAAGAAGAGCCTTTTCCTTAGGATGCTTAACTCTATCAGAATCTATGTGAAGCCAGATCATGGGAAAGAAACAGGCGCCCCTAAGAGAAAACTCATTTGAAAAAATATGTAAACTTTGGACCAACCTCGAGCTCTAGAATTTTGTAAGAAAGAGCTGTTTATGCAACATTTGGCTGAGGCTGAAGCCCCTCAGTATGCAGCCACTATGGTGTGCCTTGGAAAAAAGAGCCAGGTGCATGCAATGAATGAGCTAGTCACTAACAATTGTAACATTTGGGAGCCCATGTATATTTTGGTATGAAGCAAGCATACAATAATGTCACCTGGGAAGGAAAAGTATCTTCTGGCCCTGCACACAAAGAAACAATTGCCAAGTTGGTAACAGCTGGGTTCCCTGTTTACCATGGTGATTCCAGCAATGGTCAAGGCCTTAATTTTGAACTTCCTTTTTTCAGAAGTAACGCCATATCATGGTGACAACACTAACAGCTACAGAGAACAAGTCTTTTGATGAAGTGAATAGATTTTACAGATCTTTTTCCATGAAGTTATAATAACAAATTTTATGGGCTACATAAATATGCCTGGACACCTTGTCCTCAACTTGGAAGAGGAACTCTGGGAAGAGAAAGCAGGATAGCAGCTCAGATGCGTTGGATGTGAAGTTAAAAGATTTTATCTAACTTTGTACTCTTAAGCTATTGAAGCAAGGTATAGCAGCTTCACTCTTAAAAACAACAATGCAATAAACATCTTTCAAAAGAACTTGTCCAGTAGTTTAAAATTTGCCTTAATGATAAATTCCCAGAAGCAGAAAAGGTAAATCACCGTCATTTCTAGATGCCAATAAAAAATATAAAAAAGATAGTCTACACCAAGGTCCAAGTGAAGGAGAACCACTGTGTTAAACAATGAGATGAGGTGAGCCTTCATAGAAAATAAGGGACTTAAATATAAATAATAGGTCAGGATTTAGAGTGTAGGGATTGGAAATGATGAAAGTGTCTACTTTCACCAGAGCATTCATTTGTTTATGCAAGCAATTAGCACTATTATATGCCAACAATTGTTCAAGATACTGAGAGGACAAGGAGTCATACTAATTTCAATTAATTAAAAAGTTGGCAAACAAAGAGAACTTCAATTAGTGATTGTATTCATTGGTCTTTTCTGCTGAAGGGGGTAAAAAAAGCTAATCTTATTTATATATGGAATTTAAAGGGGCTTAGATCAAATCAGGCTTCATTCATTCATTCATTTATTCTTTCTTTCATACTTTTATCATACATTTACTGAGCACTGCTATGGGCCAGGCACTTTGCCAAACACTGGCAATAAAGAGAGATATGACAAAGTTCCCATCCTTCTCATTTTCTTTCCTTTTTTTTTTTTTTTTTTTGAAACAGAGTATCACTCTGGTGCCCAGGCTGGAGTGCAGTGGTGCAATCTTGGCTCACTGCAACCTCCACCTCCCAGATTCAAGCAATTCTCCTGCCTCAGACTCCTGAGAAGCTGGGATTACAGGCACCTGCCACCATGCCCGTCTAATTTTTGTATTTTTAGTAGAGATGAGGTTTCACCATGTTGGCTAGGCTGGTCTCGAACTCCTGACCTTAGGAGACCCACCTGCCTAGGCCTCCCAAAGTGCTGGGATTATAGGCGTTAGCCACCGCTCCCAGCCCCTTCTCATTTTCATACTCAGGTGGTTAGAGATGTTTAACCTTGTTTAACGTAGTTATCAAAAGCATAAGAAGAACAAAATTCAAAAGATTAAGCAAATTGGGTAGTTTCAGTTGATCAGTCAACTTCTTCCTCTAGAAACTGTGAAAGCAAACACCTTTGCATCTGGGTTTCCTACGAAGCATTTCTCTATCTCCACGTTCAGTCACAGTGGCAGGATTTAGTATGCTGTTTCCTGTCGCCAGGCTATGTTGGCCCCAGAGAAAAGCTGACAATGGTTTGAAAAAGATGAAATCATCACATCAAGCTGAAGGACCTCTCTGTGTAACATTGCTAACTATTGGACTGATCAGAATGTGCTCCCCAGTATTTTGGAGGTATATGTTAGCCCACACAAACCCAACTAACCTATCATAGGAACACTGAGCAAAATCTCCATTTACTATCCTCCTCTCTGGCAGCCAGAAAGCCAGTCATACTCCATTTATTTGAAAAAAAAAAAAAAAGCTTTCCTAGAGTCCTCTCCTTGAAGTAAGATTTATCCAGCTTGTTTACTTAAATAATAATGCCTAAGATCAGACACCAAGTTTTGTTTATTTTGATTACCTTCAATATTCCTGGTACACAGCAATGCTCAATTATTGCTCTTTGAACTGATTTATATAGCTAAAAATGTCTGTTATTAGTGATTAAATTTTCCCATTACATGCAGATTTTTTTATCACAGCAAGGTAGAAATGTGATTTAAAGTGATTGGTTTCTGAAGGTCACCTGACCTAATTCAGATTTTAATACAAGTTGCTTCATTTTTTAATGTTTTTTAGCACCTTTTAAATAACCTGTGAGTGACAGCAATGAAAATGTCCTAGTCCTAGAATTGGTTGTGACATATCTTTTACTCTAAATTAATAAGCTGCTCATCTAAGACAAGTTCATCTATGCATTCCACTTTCTTCCAAATGGAGAGGTTGACCAACACTATAATCCTTACTAAACGTGTTAATTGAGGAATAGAAAGGTCATTAGGCCAAGAATTCACTGAGATAAACATAACTTAGATACAAGATCAAAACAATTGGGGTCTCCTTATGCATAAATTATTGCTTTTCAATAATGAACCCAAATTTTTTTCCTACTGCCCACATCATTCTCAAGGAGTATTTTCTTTTTTTATTTTTTATCTTTAAGTTTTATTTTAGTTTCAGGGGTACATGTGCAGGTTTGTTACACAGGTAAGTTGCATGTTGCAGGGGTTTGAGGTAAAGATTATTTCGTCACCCAGGTAATAAACCCAGTAACTGATAAGGCAGTTTTTCCATCCTCATCCTCCTCCCACCCTCCACCACCAGGTAGGCCTTGATGTCTCTTGTTCCCTTCTTTGCATGCATATGTATTCAATGTTTAGCTCCCACATACAGGTGAGGACATGCAGTAGTTGGTTTTCTTTTTCAATGTTAGTTCACTTAGGATAATGACTTCAAGCTCCATCCACAGTCCTGCAAAGAACATGATCTTGTTCATTTTTTATGGCTGCATAGTGTTCCACGGTGTATGTGTACCATATTTTCTTTATCCAGTCTATCAAGTATGGGCATTTAAGCTGATCCATGTCTTTGCTATTGTGGATAGTGCTGCAGTGAACACATGCATGCATGTGTCTTTAAGGTAGAACGTTTTATATTTCTTTGGGTATATACTGAGTCATGGGATAACTGGATCAAATGGTAATTCTGTTTTAAGTTCTTTCAAAAATTGCCAAACTGCTTTCCACAAGGGCTGAACTAACTTATATTCCTACCAGCAGCGTATAAGCATTCCATTTTCTCTGTAACTGCACCAGCAACTGCTATTTTCTGACTTTTCAGTAATAGCCGTTTTGACTGGTGTGAGATGATATCTAACTGTGGTTTTGGTTTGCATTTATCTAATGCTTAGTGATGTTGAGCATTATTGCATATGCTTATTGACCATGTGTATGTCTTCTTCTGAAAAGTGTCTGTTCATGTCATTTGCCCAGTTTTTAATTGGGTTGTTTATGTTTTGCTTGTGAATTTGTTTAAATTCCTTATAGATTCTGGATATTAGACGTTTGTTGTATGCATAATTTGCAAATATTTTCTCCCATTTGGTAGACTGTTTACTCTGTTGATAGTTTCTTTAGCTGTGCAGAAGTCCCTTAGTTTAATTAGGTCCCATTCGTCAAGTTTTGTTTTTGTCTTTGCCATGAAATTTTTGCTCAGTCCTACAGCTAAGGCAGTGTTAAGAAGGAAGTTTATAACACTAAACCCCCACATCAAAAAGTTAGAAAGATCTCAAATTACCACCCTAACATCACAACGACAGGAATTAGAGAAACAAGAGCAAACCAACCCCAAAGCTAGCAGAACAAAAGAAGTAACCAAAATCAAAGCTGAACTGAAAGAAATTGAGAAGTGAAAACCATACAAAAGATCAGCAAATCCTGGAGTTTGTTTTCTGCAAAAAATTATTAAGATAGATAGACCACTAGCTATACTAATAAAGAAAACAGAAGATCCAAAATAAACGCAATCAAAAATGACAAACGGGATGTTACCATTGACCCCACAGGAAAAAAAAAAAACCCCCTCAGAAACTACTATGAACACCACTATGGACACAAGCTAGAAACCTAGAAGAATTGATTAATTCCTGGACACATATAACCTCCCAAGACTGAACCAGGAAGCAATGGAATCCCTGAACTGGCCAATAATGAGTACTGAAATTGAATCAGTAATAAAAAGCCTGCCAAACAAAAAAAAGCCTGGGACCAGATGGATTCAGAACTTAATTTTATCATCTGTATAAAGAAGAGCTAATACCATTCCTACTGAAACCACTGCAAAAAATTCAGGAGAAACTCCTCCCTAACTCATTCTATGAGGCCAGCATCATCTTGATTCCAAAACTTGGTAGAGACACAACAACAACAACAACAGCAACAACAAAAAAAAAAAAAAAAAAAGAAAAGAAAAGAAAAAGAAAAGTTCAGGGAGTATTTTAAAATTTAGGGATTCACCACAAGTATAACATTAAGAGGACTGCTACTGGGTTCTGGAGAACGGAACTCTGTTACTCCCTAAACACATTTTCACTGCCATAATAGAATGAAGTGAGAAGTAAACCCTCTGGAAGAATTACAATTAGTAACAACATTTTTGTTCTACCATTGTTGTAAATTAGTATCACTACTGGAAGCTTTATTGCATGTTAATTTATCTGTATTGCATTAAATAACAGGCACTCTGAAATGCTGCAGAATAGTGAAACAGCCTTGTATATATGCCTTGGAGGCTCCTGTCACTCTGCTTAGGAAGATTACTGACTCAAATCTTCAAATACATTATTTAGCGTGAAAGCAGAACTATAAGTATTAGAGAAAGAATTGTTTATAATCATATTATAAACAGTTCCATGGCTTGCGCTTCCTTTTGTGACAATATCTTTGATTCTAAAAGCACTGATGTTCTCAAAGCTATAACTAGAAGAAAGTGACTTAATGAAGATACACTTTTAGATATCCACAGTGAAAGAACAATAGTCATAATAGGAAGGTCTTATTCTGCTGTCCAGTCATCCCCCATCTCACATGCTGTTTCCACGGTTTCAAAGAAGTTTCCAATATTTTGAGAGTACATAATTTCAACTTCAAGACACCATGTGACTAAAACTGTGTAAAAACTTTGAAAAGGTCACTGCTAGGTTCTACTTTAGGGTACCATCCAATCCTTTTCACCCCAGTACACACAGATGTATGAAAAATGTATTTACTTATGCTCCTGATACTTTAGAATAAGTTAGCTGAGGAATTTACAACCCAAAATTGGTAGATCCTCAGGGATCCAAGCCCAGATGATTGCCTCCTTTTAGAATGCATCTAATTTCAATGTGAGAGTAAATTAATTATCTTCCCCCTCCACGTTCCTCCTCCACTTGACACAGGCCAATTTGTACTGGAAGGTGAAAGTGGCAAAGCAGAAGGGGTGATCAATAGCATGTTATACTGGGCTACGGGAAATCTGATCCCCACGGGACTCAGATAGCCAAAGAGGGCAAGAAGTTAATGGGGGCAAGATAGCAAATCTACACTATAATTCAATTTGCAAGTTAAAAAACTGACTATTTTGCCAAGAAGTCTTTTATTCCATTTTCTTCAATAGCAGAAATCCATGATTATCAGTCTTTCATCCAATTTGAATTAAATACACATAGAGAACAGAGAACTAAAACCCAAGAGGGATTTTATTTTAATTTGACAAATATTTTAGTGGATTTAATAAATTATTGTTCCAGAAATGTTGTGGCTTTGCATAGGAATGAAAGTGTCACTCTATTTTTAAATGATCATATAAAATCTATGTCTAGAAATTAAATCAAAATAGACTAAACCAACATTCATTCAAATATTTGGAGTATAACTACATGTACTGATCACTATTCTTAAGGCCAGGGATATAAAGATACAAGATAAAGGATGTACTGAAGGCCTCAATGAACTTACTGTTGAGAGAGGAAGATGAGTCGAACAGATTATAAACAGTATGCAATGTGTATCTCTAAATCAGGAATACTTATAATATCTACTTCATTGTAAAAATTAAATGAGATAACTCATATAAATTATTTAGCCAAATACCTGGTACATAGTAATTTGAATAAATATCAGCCTCTGATGGTGATCACAACTGTGATGATGAGGAGGAGGATGATGATATGGTGATGCCACCAGCCCAAGAATTTATAGGAACATTGAGGACATAGACTGCAGATTGAGAAAGAATTTGTAAAAGAAAAGATTAAGTGGTATAAACATAAGCTAAATTTTTAACGATGGATAAGAGAGATAATTCAATAAGATAAGGAGTTGAGGGGAGTAATAGAAATGACCTAGATAGATAAAACAGAAGCTTTGAAGGCATCCCCCTTCCCCTGAGAAGTTTAGAATCCCTTCTGCATCTTGGAGCAGTCCTGTACTAGACACCTAGTACCTGAATCCTGTCTGGAGCTGATACTGGAGGAAGAGCCCAGACACCTTGAGGAACCCTTGTATCTGGATATGAAATCCAATTTACATGTGTCCCCTTTTACATTCTGGTAAGAATCTTTTATATGATGTATTTAATAATATCAAGTGTATCAGTAAACACTTTGTTTGGTCTTTCCTATTTACATGAGAACCATTCATCCTGTTATTTCCATGTATAAATCTGTCTTTATTTAAGTAAATGTCATGTAATGTCTTCCAATCTTAACTGTAGTATACATTGCTTTATTCTACTATTTTTGAACATATATACTTCAATATATTCTTAAATAAATGTATATTCATTTATTCAGCCATACTTTACTGTTTACCTATGCCTATAACACACTAGATACAATGCTCCACATATTTGTAAAAGTATAACACACAGTAGAGAAACAAGTTATTTTTTTCATATAGTTTGAAAACACTTAATCATCTAGAACTATACTAAATGCTAAAAGAAATTCTTAAATCAGGAAAAAAATATAGGAAAGTCTTACCCAATCAAATAAGCATTATAAAACTACTACAAAACAGTGAAAAACATATCCCAGACCACAGACTCCAGAACATACTCTATTATGCATAATAATTTAGAAGGGGTTCAGAAAGTAATATGGAAAGTCAAGCTCAACAGATAGTGTTGTAAGTATTGGTTTGGAACTTGGAAATATGTGAAATTAATCTTCATCCTATATGAATCCTAAAAACATAAATTCAAGATACATCAGAGTGTGCAGGATATTTTCTTTTCTCCCTCCAAATTTTCTCTATCCTTAGTTACCCAGCTTTGAACCTCAAGAGCTTAACAGCCCTTATTAATGCGGCTACCTTCCCCTTTAGCTTCCCGTTGGGTTTGACCAACAGAAGACTCCAGCAGAAGACCATAGAGTAGAAAGAGAACAGGAGCAAGGATTGATTCCTATGGCTCTCTCTGCCATGTCACCGCAGGTTAGTTAAGCTCCTATACTAAAGGGATGGTCCCTGTCAGATGGCCTGGCCTTCAACTTCCAGTAACTTCTCTCTCTCCTGATTCTCTCAGGTTTGGGGCTGGTAACAGGACCCCATCAGTACCAACTCTGGAGCACTGCACCATCTCTTATTCATTTCTTTTTCCCCTCCCCACACCATTGTCTGTCATCTCCTATAAAACACTCTTCAGTTACACTATTTGAGGTGCTATTTGCTGCCAGAACCTTCACTTATACAGCAATATATAGGAGCTTGAGACAGACGGTACCCCTAGGTGGAAAAGGTCTATAATTTTATGTAAAACTTGCATACAGTGTTATTTTTGCTCTTGAACAGGCCTATAGTTAATGCAATAAGATTAGACATCAAAATTATTTGTTAATTATTTGTAAGCCATACACTTAAAAGTTCCATTAAATTTCATACTTACACCACACACAACATAGTGTACAATCAATGTCTCCAGGGTTACTAAAGAAAACTTTGATATTCATCACTTTTTATTTACATGATGAGAAACATTGGATGTCAGTGGAGAACTGATTCATCTATGGGTCAGATATGGAAAAAAATTCAAAATTCTCCAAGTCAAGTTCTTCCTTTCCATGTGACCTCACATGTCCTTAAGTTATTTATACTTAAGAATGTCTTCATGACTGCATGGAATCAGTAATGACTTCTCTCTCTTTATATAACAGATCAAAGTCATATGGGAGCAAGAGTTTATCTGGATACACTCAACTCTTTCAGGCAAATGGAAAAATATTTGTGAAACTTCCATTTGTGAAGGTCCAGAAGTCCTAAGATACTTTACATTTTCAGAAAATTAAAGCAGCTGAGAAGCAGAGGAGGAGGGATACATCTAGAAAGACAGACAGTGGCTAAATCATGCAGGGCTTTAGAGATGATGTTAGAGATTTTCTATTGTATTCTAAGAGTCACAGAAAGACTTTAAAGTAACAAGACAGACCTCAATTTTAGAAGCTAATTCTGCTACCAGATACCAGGAAAAATTACAAAGCCGTAGTAGTTAAAATATCATGGCATTGTTGCAGGAATAAATGAGTAGCTCAATAAAACAAAACAGAATCTACAATCACTCCTAAAATTATGGAAATATAGAATATGCTAAAAGAAGAATTTCAAATTACAGAGTATATGGCAAGCTATTAAATAAAGTGTGTTAGGACAATTGACCTGACAGTTGGAAAAAGTTAAGTCACAATCTTACTCTGTGTATTGATTATGTAACTGCTATGAAAGATAAACCCTAAAATCTCAGTGGCTTAAAGCTATTGAAAGAAGTTTCTCTCTTGCTCACATAGAGTCAAAAAGGAATGTTCCTGATTGGTGTGTGACTCTTCTCTAAGTGGTAATTCTGGGATCTAAACTCTTTCAAATTTGACTCTATCATCTTCAACACCTGGCCTCCAAGACCATTTGGGAAGAGGATAGACACAGAGGATCTCTCTTGAAAGATTTTTATGAGCCAAGACTGGAAGTGGTATACATTACTTCTATTCTCATTCCATGGTACAGTTTAGTCACAGGGCCTCACCCAACTGCACAGAAGACTGGGAAATAAAATCTAACTATGTACATACAAAGAAAATGAGATAGATGTGGTGATTACCTAGATCTCAGCCATACCCTATGTTATATACAAATTAAAATTAAATTGCATGTGAATTAAAACCTAAAGTAAAAAAAAACCTATGAAAATACAAAAAAAATTTAAGAATATTTTTATAATCTTGATCTGAAAAAGTCCTTCTTAGGCAAGAGACATAAAAGAAATAATACAGAAAAAAATAAGAAAAAAATGACAGATTTGACTAGATCAAAATTAAAAATTTCTCTATCACAAAAGAAAAATATAGAAAATAAACATTTCTTAAAGGACATATTTGCAAAACATACAGCAGAAAAAAATTATAATAGCGAAACTGAATAAAGATGTTCTAAAAATCATTTTTAAAATAATTTAGTACAAAAATCAACAAGAAAAATTAAGGAAATTCACTGGGCCAAAATACATGTGAAAAGATGTTCAAATTCAAATTCACCATTTTAGGAAAAACAACAAAAAGATTTAAATACTATTTATCATTTTTTCCCATCTAATATGCAAAGATATCCATGATTAATGATGAAATAAACCCGACCAAACTTTGATGGAAGTGTAAGCTGGTACAGAGTTTTTGGAAGGGAACTTCAGGAATACATATCAATATTTAAATTGTTCTAGCAATTCCACTTCCAGGATCCATTCTACAGAAATACAAATGTGCACAAAGGTTTTGTTTAGATAAATGTGAGAGAGTGATGGAGAGAGTGAGTGAAGACAGAGAAGGAAAAAAGAGGGAAAGGAAAGAAAACTAGAGGAATAAATTAGGAGATAATTATGGATATAGAAGTTCATTGCAGAATTATTTGTAATATAGAAAAAGAGTTGTCTTATTTCATTCAGGCTGCTATAATAAAATACCATAAATGGCATAGCTTATAAGCAGCATGAATTTATTTCTCACAGTATGGAAAGGTAATTCCAGGATCAAGTCACCCGCAGATACACAATCTGGTGAGGGCCCCCTTCCTGATTCATAGATAGCCTTCTTTTCACAGTGTCCTCACATGGCAGAAGGGGCAAATGACTCCCTTGGTCCTCTTTTCTTATTTTATTATTATTATACTTTAAGTTTTAGGGTACATGTGCACAATGTGCAGGTTAGTTACATATGTATACATGTGCCATGTTGGTGTGCTGCACCCATTAACTCGTCATTTAGCATTAGGTATCTCTCCTAATGCTATCCCTCCCCCCTCCCCCACCCCACAACAGGCCCCGGTGTGTGATGTTCCCCTTCCTGTGTCCATGTGTTCTCATTCTTCAATTCCCATCTATGAGTGAGAACATGCAGTGTTTGGTTTTTTGTCCGTGCGATAGTTTGCTGAGAATGATGGTTTCCAGCTTCATCCGTGTCCCTACAAAGGACATGAACTCATCATTCTTTATGGCTGCATAGTATTCCATGGTGTATATGTGCCACATTTTCTTAATCCAGTCTATCATTGTTGGACATTCAGGTTGGTTCCAAGTCTTTGCTAGTGTAAATAGTGCCACAATAAACATACGTGTGCATGTGTCTTTATTGCAGCATGATTTATAATCTTTGGGTATATACCCAGTAATGGGATGGCTGGGTCAAATGGTATTTCTAGTTCTAGATCCCTGAGGAATCGCCACACTGACTTCCATAATGGTTGAACTAGTTTACAGTCCCACTAACAGTGTAAAAGTGTTCCTATTTCTCCAGATCCTCTCCAGCACCTGTTGTTTTCTGACTTTTTAATGATTGCCATTCTAACTGGTGCGAGATGGTATCTCATTGTGGTTTTGATTTGCATTTCTCTGATGGCCAGTGATGATGAGCATTTTTTCATATTTTTTTGGCTGCATAAATGTCTTCTTTTCAGAAGTGTCTGTTCATATCCTTTGCCCACTTTTTGATAAGGGCACTAATCCCATTCAGCAGGGCTCCAGTTTCATGACCTGATCTCCTCCCAAAGGTCCCACCTCCTAATACTATCACCCTGGGGGTTAAGATTTCAACGTAAAAATTACAGACGGGGTGATTTTCAGTCCATAGCAATTGTAAACACCTTATATATGGCTACGGTTAAATGAATTATGATATATTTATACTATGTTGATAGGTAGTTCTTAAAATGTATAGAGTAGACTGAAATGCACTAACAGGAAATGGCCGATAAGGCATGTTGAGTGATGCAAGTTACATAACAATGAAACTAATTACATACACGCATGCATGCACACACACAGATATGTAAAGGAGTAAACTCATAGGAAAAGCTCTCAGAGAATCGACACTAAACATGTGGAGAGAGGCATGAATAGAGGCTGGGGATAGGGAGGGCAACAACATAAAGTAGATATTTCCTCTTTACATTACATATGTCTGTATTGTTTCAGTTTGTTAAAGTGTGTGGATTTCTTTTAGAACTAAAATTAAAATTTACTCTAACTAAAAAAATTATAATATGAATTGTTGCCTCTAAATTTTTGCTCCAGCCTTTTTCCATCTTCTGTGGTAGGTAAATTCCTATTTATCTTTCAGGGCTCAAATCATTTATCACAATATTTCTTGATATTTAAGTCATAGCTGCTCCAAAATTCAAATGTGAATATTAAGCTTCCTTAAATACGGGACACCTGGACACCTGGAAACCTCCCACCCATTCTACAAATACCCGGTACTAGCATCTCATCTCTGCTTCTATACTACTATGACATCACTGCACCTAACATTGTATTGCAGTCATTCCTTAGATCCATCAATGAACTTATTTTCTAGTCCTTTTAATAAAGAGAAATTTTCCTGCAGAAACGCAACTAAGAATAAAATGCAACTAAGAGAAATCATCTCTGGCTTTCACCCTCTTTACCCAATAAGTGCCCCGGGAATGTGAGCCATTTCCATAATTCATGGGCACCTTGTGACATGTAAGGTTAGTTTTAAATTTGTTTTCTCCTGTAAGAAAAGATTTTCTTCCTAAAATTAGATTATGAATCTACTTCTAAAACCACTAATCAAACATAAGTTAAAGCTACTTAAATAAGGGAGAGAAAATGTTAGAGCTCTAAAACCGTTAGAAATAGGTCACCCAGAGCTTCAATAAAACTTCAGAAAAGGTTTCAGAAAAAAAAAAGATATTCTTATTAAGGAGCTGTAAAGTAATCTTGCTATCAAACAGGGGAAAAGATCACATGTGCAAAAGCAGCAAAATATAGTCCATAAAGTCATTTAATGAAGCAGAAATTTGTATCTATACCATATCTAATGCATTTCTTGAAAAAGCTCGGCATATTCACTAATTATGAGCCATATATTATACACAGTTATTATGGGTATTATTCAGCAACAGAAGATTTAAAGTTGGTTGTCTTCTCTACCATAGTTAGCAAAGAAATATTGGTACATATATGATCTGCTTAAATAGGTTAGAAAATAGGAGGGAATTTATTAACTAGCCTTTTAATTATGCAAACAGAGTTTCCATAATTTTAAACTGAATTCCATGACACCCACAGATTTCCCTATAATCTAGCTGTAAATAGTAATTACAGTGTTCATAGTAGAAAATACTATATTTTAGGTTCCAAAACAGTCTCTATTATTATCTCCTATATTAAGTCATTTGATGACAGTCTAAAACTTTCCTGGTGGGGAGATTTTTATATTCGTTGGTAGTCATATCTTTCTTCACTTTCATAAAAACTGTAAGAAAAATTTGTCAGCCATTTTCAAATCAAAGGACAACGGAGAAGGAAATTTGCTGCTGAACTTTAAAACATTATATTTATCAGGTCCTCCGTGGGTTGCATAATCAGTTGAAGACTATGGATTAACAGTCAAAGGGACCTCAGACACTGACCTACATTACAGAAACCCTACACATACAACCAAAAATTCATCCTCCGCGGAGAACTAAAAGCCTTCAGGGTAACCTGCTAGCTAAGCAGCACGTGTCCCAGTATTATAGTGCAACATGACCAGGAAAAAAAATCATCCTGAAAGGCACCACAGTAAGGGTGAGAAAAACAGTAAGAGTCCTACATAACCCAGCATTAGTTTTCAGACCTAGGCAATAGGGCTTCAAGGCAATAATCATTTAACTACGGATTATGCAACTTTAAATCTACACCTACTTTGGGAGCCTCACTTGATGGGGCATTACATTCATCCTCAGGATGTTGAACACCCAAGTTGCCAAAATTAATTGAGCCTCATCAGAAGTAGGATAATTTCACTATCTTGAGCTTCACACCTGAATATTTCACAATCACTTCTACTTTGCCTGGGTGCAAAACTTCACTTCCCGTATTGCCACCAAAATCTACTCTGCCTCCTGTGTTTCCTGTCTCAATGAACAGACCTTTCATCTAGCCAATTGATTGCACAAGACAGAAAACTAAGCATGGTCGTTGATAGTTCTCTCCCCTCACCTTGCACATCCAATCACCAAGTTCCTTTTCAAATTTCCTTTCATTCGTCTTTCTTCATTCCTACTGCCCCCACCATAGTTCAGACCACGTAAATTACTTCACTGGATCTAAAGGTGGATGTAGAATAAAACTCATGAGTCTTAAGACCCCTTCTAGAGCTTCACATCTAACTTTGCATTCAAAATTTTGTATTTTTTTAAAGGACCCCAAAATAAGTAACCTATGAAACACACACAATCTGTATCCTTTGCTGTTTAAATTATTGCAACAGCCCCTATCTCCCAGCTTCCAATCTTGCCTGATTTTTATCTCTGTTCTGTACTACAGACAAAGTGCTCCATCTAAAACATAAATATGACCATGTCCTCCTCTTGCTTAAAAACTTCTAATAGCTCCGTATTTCTCCTAGGATTTAGTCTCAACTCTTTATTATTGTTTACTTTTCATGTAGTCAACACACACTTTATGATCTACACACAACTTGAAGCTGCCATTACAAAATTGTAACTGACGCAGTGAAAGAGATCTGACCTAACCAATTCCATCTTGTCTCTAACCTCCAAGCTGTCCTGGGCGTAGGCTGAACTAACTTTGGGAGGAACTTAGTTTATAGTTTATAGTATAAAACAAAGATGATAATAGCCCTTTCCTAAAACAAACCTCCTTTTTGCCTGGGGATTAGACTGCCTTTGCAAGACTAACAAATTCTCCACAAGATTAGAAACTATGGTGCAGGAGTCATACAGCTGGAGGCTACAAGATTCTGACCCTCCCTAAACTGCTCCTAAGATAAGTGTGTGAGACATTTTGCAGACCCTGCACTTGAGGGATCAGCTGGTGCCACCCAGATCCATAAACTGGCTCATCTGCTCTTAGGAACTGACTCAGCACATAAAGACAGCTTCCACTCCCTGTGATTTCATCTCTGACCTGAACCAATCAGCACTCCTGGCACTCCAGCACTCACTGGGACTTCCTGCCCACCAAGTTGTCCTTAAAAACTGATCCGTCTGGGCCAGGCGGCTCATACCTGTAATCCTAGCACTTTGGGAGGCAGAGGCGGGCGGATTGCCTGAGCTCAGGAGTTCGAAATCAGCCTGGGCAACACGGTGAAACCCCATCTCTACTAAAATACAAAAAATTAGTCAGGCGTGGCAGCGTGCGCCTGTAGTCCCAGCTACTCCGGAAGATGAGGCAAGAGAATTGCTTGAACCCGGGAGGCAGAGGTTGCAGTGAGCCGAGATTGCATCACTGCACTCCAGCCTGTGCGACAGCAGGACTCCGTCTCCCAAAAAAATAAAATAAAATAAAATAAACTCTGATCCCCAAATGTTCAGGAGACTGACTTGAGTAATAATAAAACTCTGGTCTCCTGCACAGCCAGCTCTGCTGCACAGCCAGCTCTGCGTGAATTACTCTTTCTCTATTGTATTTCCCCTTTCTTGATAACTTGTCTCTGTCTAGGCAGCAGGTAAGGTGAACCCATTTGGGCAGTTACAAATTTAGCCAGCTACTCTACAGACCCTACATCACATTCTTTGGACACACAAATTTGTGTCCCCTGCCCTCCCCCATACTTCCCATTCTCTTACCTCAAGAGACTAGAAGCCATGTGCTGTTTCCTATTAAATCGGCAGCCATACCACCACCATGTTGTCACTGAGTAGGCATTTCACAAATATTTATTGAAGGAATAAGTGAATGAATAATGAATGCACTCTGCATCACTGGTCCAAATCCAGGAATAGTGATCAGCAGCCCACAAGGGATCGATCTAGCAAGAAAAGGCACTGATTGATTCCTGGGAGTAAATTGCAGTTGATTTCCCATATTTATGAGTAATTATACTGGAAAGAGTTTTAATAAATCATATCTCAGAGAGAACAGTCATTAAGTCCCACTCTAAGTTTCTTTCTTCCTTAGAAATATGCATGTCTTCCCAATATCCCATTGCTTTGAATATAATACCTGATATGCCAGATGTTTCTAAGCTGACATTGCCCTATCTATCAGACAAAGAGTATCTAATTCAGGGCCTAAATATAGGCGATTGTTTCTCTTTCTCCAACATACTATTTTTGGATAAGTATTTTTCTACTCATCCTGTTTCACCATGTAATCTGGCAAACTTCAAAGTTTTTTTTCTGTTCCTGTTAATTCTGATGGTTAATTTTATGTGTCAATTTGACTGTGACATGGGGTGCCCAGAATAACCATTACTTCTGGGTGTATCTGTAAGGGTGTTTCTAGATGAGATTAGCATTTGAATTGGTGGACTCAGTAAAGCACCCTGCACTCAATCATCCAATCTACTGAGGGCGAAACAGAATAAAAATGTGGAGAAGGGTGGAATTCAGTCTCTGCCTGACTGAGTCTTCTCCTGCTCTCAACTGAGACTTATACTACAAGCACTCTGGTTCTCAGAACTACATCCCCAGCTCTCCTGGATCTTCCTCTTGCCGACACCCAATTGTGGGACTTCTCAGCCTCCCTAATCACATAAGCCAGTTCCTTAAGATAAATCATATATTACACACACACACACACACACACACATGCACACATCCCCTATTGATTCTGTTTCTCTGCAAACTCCTAACTAATACACCTACCTCCTTCATATATATTCTTATCAGGTACCTAAGACAATATGTTTTTTTCCAAATTACCCTGACAATTACTTTCTATGTATCAATACTTACTTAGATTTTATTTCATGCTGAAATAAGCCTTCCAATAATTACAAAACAATACAAACTTTTATATTCATTTATTTAAGAAATAGTCATTGAATACTTACTTTATGTACTGAATAGTATACTATAAGGTATATAAGATAATTTATATTGTACATTTATATTATCCTATATGCTTTTTTAATCTAGGGACATAATAAAATAATTTTATATCACTCAATAAATGATACAGATCTTTTATATGGTCCTTGCATATTTCCTTATTAAATGTTCTAAATATACATAGATGAAAGATAGATAGACTTTCAGATAGACACTTGAATACTAGGATTTAGTTAGATTTGAATATTTTTTCATATACATGTTATTGAGATTTCACATACCTATACATACATTAAATTGACAGTTAAAATACAGTTTATCATCACTGAATTGTTCTAGTTTTTAACAGTTCATAGGACAAGGCTTCCATCCATTACTTTTTTGTCAATATTTTCTTAGCTCTTCTTGCTTTTTCTCTCTTCTAGGTGAATTTTAATAAGATTTCCTCAAGTTCCAGATAATCATATAAGGGTTTTGTGCAGAATTGCATCAAGCCCATAAGTTAATTTGTGAAGAACTGACATCTTGACCTTATATAGTAATCCACGATGATTATATTAATAATGATGATCTGGGACAATCTGCTGTTGTCTATGCTTATTCTTAGTTTATAGAAATATCTAGATATTACAAAATATTACCATGAGTAATCTATCCATTTGATCATTGCTCAGTCAAAAACAAAGAAAAAATTATACTTTGTCAAAATTATTAATTATTAATTTTATATTCCTACCTCAAAAAACCATACCAGACATGCAATGGTGTCAAAATTTAAGACAGTTCACTAGCTGGACAAAGACATCCTGATACAAAATTCAACAGAAGCAAGAACTTTCTGCTTTGCATTCTTTTCATGAAAGAGTGACTATCTTTTAGTACTCCACTCCCTAACCTAATAAAGGTCATCAACTTCCTCAATACCAGAATATAAAATATTTAAAGTTAAGGATACAATAGTGTTTTAATTCAGAGAAATTATGAAAGAAAAGAATAAGCTTTGGACACAGAGAGGGGAACAACACACACTGGGGTCCTGTCCGGGGATGGGGGTCAAGTGGAGGGGAGAGGTTTAGGACAAATATCTAATGCATGTGGGGCTTAAAACCTAGATGATGGCTGGGCGCGGTGGCTCACGCCTGTAATCCCAGCACTTTGGGAGGCCGAGGCAGGTGGATCACCTGAGGTCAGAAGTTCAAGACCAGCCTGATTAACATGGTGAAACCCCGTCTCTACTAAATATACAAAACTTAGCTTGGCATGGTTGCAGGTGCCTGTAATCCCAGCTACTCGGGAGGCTGAGGCAGGAGAATCGCTTGAACCCAGGAGGCAGAGGTTGCAGTGAGTCGAGATCACACCATTGCACTCCAGCCTGGGCAACAAGAGTGAAATGTCGTCTCAAAAAAAAAAAAAGCAAAAAAACCTAGATGACGGTTTGATAGGTGCAGCAAACAACCGTGGCGCATGTATACCTATGTAACAAACCTGCACGTCTGCACATGTATCCCGGAACTTAAAATAAAATAAAATAAAACAAAGTAAAAAAAAAAAAAAAGCCATACAGTGAGATTAAGCAAAACCAGATAACAATAACAATTGTCTGCACTGCTGTAGTATCTTCCTGATTTTGAATCTATGCAAAGTAAAAAAGTGTAGCATATTGGTTTGTTAAGTACCTTCACAGCAGAGATCTTCTCTTTATTTACATCTTCTCTTTGTTTACATCTAGCACATGGCCAACAGTCAGAACTGGGGAATTTTTCAAAATAGGCTAGCTATAATTTTTAGGTCATAAGTGGTATTTTTCTGAATATTCAAAGTGAAAAATATTGTAGTCCATAGCTTAATTTTTGATCAGTATACATATTCTACTCTAAGAATCTCTTTAAGGTCAGAATCTGTATCTTATTTATCTTTTTACCAACAACATTTAACACTGACCAAGCTTGCACACATTAAATTAAAATAGAACAATGGCATCATCTCTGAGAATGAAAGTAATAAGTAAATGTGTGTGTGTCTGTGTGTGTGTGTGTTTTATTGTATCCCAATACAGAGATACATATGACCAGTGTGATTTCATGCTTTGAAAATTGTGAAAATAATTGGCTTGGAATTAACAAAGTTACTGGCATTTTAAAAGGCCATGTGCTAGAGAAAAAGTGCAAAACTTTTACTAAGTTGTAGGATAAGCCCTTAATAATTATATCTACGCAAATTATCACATAGCTGTAGAAGCCAGAAGTTTTCTAAAACTAGTTGAGAAGTACTAGTTGACCTTTCCTATCTTCCTTAGAAGTGTGCCTTTATTAGCGTGCCCTTCAAAAACTGCAAACTGCACAGAGACAGGAAAACAGTGTTCTCCCAAGGAGTTAGAAAGGAAAGTAAATCACAGATGAGTCTAGCCTCTGACAGACTCACATAGGCCTTGTCCCTTGGAAACCTCTTCATTTTTTGCAGTCAACTCTAGAAAGCAGACAAAGAAAAAGACATTTGTAATTTTGACCTACACTTAAAAAATATGCTTAACAAACAGAAAGATGCTACAGTTCAGAGGGACATAAAAATGTTAGCTTTGTAATCACCATAGCAGAGGCACACGAGATTGCAAAAATGCCAATTTTGTCCATGAGAAACATGTGCAAGACCTTGCTGCAAGCCACCATCTGTATGTTCCTTACTGCAGCCTTTTCATGCTAAACCAATGGTTTGTGTTTGTAACAATGTTTGGTAGGGAAAGTAAAATAGCAAGACAAAAGAAACATGAAGGATGCCTGTTCCATGATGCAGCATCTCTCAACTTTAGTCATGATTATATGTTAGCTAGCCATGTACAAGCTTTTCACAAAATTAATTATGCCAACAGGCACTGAAGTAGCCATGCTTTTCCATACAGACTAGAATCATTCTTGTGTTTTCACAATGCCCATCAAGCCCTGCTATAAAATGAGGAAGCCTCTTTCCCGGGAAGCCTCCTTTCTTCATTCATATCACTCACTATCAAACGGAAGAGATGTCATTGTTGATTAAGTGCAGGTATTGAGAGTGATGCTAGGATAGAACCTTCTAGTCCATGGCATGGCAGAGAATGGTGGGAAGAACTTTGAAAAGTAAGAATAACCTGCATCCCTCTGAATAAACCGCTTGATATATCTGCATTTACTTCTTTGTTTTCATCAAGGGTGTTTCATAATGTTTTTGTCCTAATCTCCTTAAGAAACAACAGTACTAAAATATTATTTAAGAAATTCATTCTATGTCTCAAATATGCTTAATAAAGTGGGGGAGAGGGAGTTATGTTCAGGAAATGTGACAATGCATAAAAAGATAGTCATAAAGAGCACAGATATATAGAAAAAGAGTCACATCTTCCTCAAGCCATAGTCTCATTTTTTTCCATAAAGCAAAGAGGACACAGGTGAGTGAAAACATAGAAAAAAATGTAGTAGCCAGACTACTATCACCTGTCCAAGAGGATTGTAGCTCTAAATGTGAAAATAAAAACAACCAAAACTCCTGAAAGACCATGTAAGTGAGTATCTTCTAAATGATTGTGAGGTTGAGAAATATTTTCCAAACAAAGAACAAAAAGCACTAATCAAAGGAGAAACTAATAAATTAGACTACATTAAAATTAAGAAGTTCCTTTCATTAAAAAAACACTTAAGAGAGTGAAAAGGCAAGCCACAGTATTTGCAACACATATAATCAACAAAGGACTAATATGGAATAAAGTACTTCAAACTACCAATAAGAAAAATCCAGAACTCATTTGCAAAAGGTGGCAAGAGACTGAAAAAGGATTTTACAAAACAGGATATCCAAATTTCCAACAAATATATTAAAAGGGGTTAAACTGGCTGGGCACAGTACCTCACATCTGTAATCCCAGCACTTTGGGAGGCCCAGGCGAGTGGATCACTTGAGGCCAGGAGTTCGAGACCAGCTTGGCCAAAATGGCAAAACCCCGTCTCTACTAAAAATACAAAAATTAACCAGGCATGGTCGCTCACACCTGTAATCCCAGCTACTCAGGAGGCTGAGGCAGGAGAATCACTTAAACTGGGGAGGTGGAGGTTGCAGTGAGCCGAGATTGCACCACTGCACACCAGCCTTGATGAAAAAGCAAGACTCCATCTAAAAAAAAAAAAAAAAGTGGTGTGATTAAACCTCATTAGTAGCCGAGGAAAGATAAAGGCATACCTCTGCAAACCCATCAGAATTCAAATAACTGAAAATACTAAGATTTGGCTAGTCTTAGGAACAACAAGCAGTCACACACTATTGACAGAATGGAAAACTATTTGGGATATCTGCTTTGTATTGTCTCCTCAAGTTAAAGATACCACATCTAGTGACCCAGCAACTTCATACCTAGATATAGACTAAACATGTATACGTACTAACCAAAAGACAAGGTCAAGAATATTCATAGAAACATTATTAGTAATACGTGAAAACTGAAAGCAATTCAAATGTCCATCAACTGTAAAATAAATGAACTGTGGTACATTCATATAATGAAACACACTACTGCCATTAATATGAACAAACTACACCCACGTGCAATAACATCCATGAATCTCACAAACATAATTTCGCAAAAGAGGCCAGGCACAAGGGAATACATTTCATATAACTCCACTTACATAAAGCTTTAAAAAGTAGGCAAAACAGTTCTATAGTGTTAGAAGTCCAAACAGTGGTTACTTCTGGGTAAAAAGGAGGGTTCAGTGATTAGGCGTGGACATAAATGGCTTCCAGGGTGTTGGCCCCATGTTCTATTTCTTGAGTAAGAAAGTGGTTTCACAAGTGAGTTTATTTTGAGATAGTTAATTCAGTTGAACACTTATTTCTGCACTTTTCTGTGTGTGTTACACTTCAATTGAGAGGTTTTCTCTTTTTTTAAGCAGCCAGATATAGTCTTTCTTTGGAGAATTAAAAACGAAAAAACAAACAAAAAAAGTCACTAGTATACTCAATTTCTATCAAATGCCAAGCCATTTATCAAAATAAGCTAATCTTTTTTTAGAAGATTAAGTCCATGTGATTGTCCTCTTAAAATTAAGATTGACCCAGTTATTAAGATGAGTAAAGTAAGAAATTGAGTGATGTATCTAAAATTTAAAGGTCAATAAATTCCAGGCCTAGGGTACAAGTACTAGGTCCTACTATTACAAGCCCAGTACCATTTCTGTCATTACACAAGTGCTTTGAAGTTTAAAGCATAGTTTTGCTTCGCATCTTCAATCCACCAAGAAATTGTATGTAATAGGATAGATAAGCTAGCCTCATTGTGCTGCCAGGAAATTATCTGTGCTAGAAGGCATCTGTTGCTGAAATCACCCCTCCTGAAAAGCCTTGGGGCATCTACCATGCCTACAGGCCCCTTCTGAGGGCAACCATGTTCAAAGGACTCTGGGCTTTGGATAACATAGCCCTGTGACCTGGCCTCTACCATATTACAGTGGTTAAAGGCAAGGGATTTGAAGTTAAACGGAGCTGAGTTTGAGTCCCAGCTCTGTCAGTATGTAGCACTCTCTCCTACCTGAAGACCCATCAGTGCAACCACACATTCTCTGTGGCAGAGGTGATAGTGAGATGTGGAGACAGCTGGAAGTCAGTGAGAATACAAATTGAAAATCCACATTAAGGAGGAAGAGTCCCTAAAGTGATAGGAGCCAAGTAGGCAGAGGCCAAGGTCAACAGAGAACACTTTGCTGGCAGCATGAGCAAGAAACTGAGAGACTTAGGTTAACAGGCAGGGTGCAAAAATAGTGAGCAATGGACAGTGTTTCTGAAGGAGACATTTTCAGACTCACTGTAATCAGAGTTGCTGGGTGGAAAGTGTAGCTTACTAACGGACACGGAATAAAGCTGAGGTTCTCTTTGAAGCCTCTTCTGTAGCTACTGAAAGCAACCTCAGCCCTCTTCCCATAACATGACCAAGCTGAGCACATCACTGTTCCCTGTGCCCAAAAGCTCTTTAACATCTGAAATACCCATTAGGAGAGAAAGTTAAAGGGTCTGTCCCAAAACCAAATAAGTAGACCAGAGCTAGATTAAGCCAATGGATAAAGGTTCAAGCTGATTCAAGAAAACACTTAACTTTTACTTAATGAGTGTTATTTGTAATCTTCTTAAACTTGTCCATCACAGACTGATTATTCAGTGAACAAATTATTTCTAAATCTAAACAACAGTTAGTAGAATCTTCTTAGCGATTCACACAGAGAAAACGTCTGGAATTGATCCACTCCACCAGAAACCAAGGCATTGCTTACAAGTCCCCAAATGGAAAACACAACCACAAGAGGAAACAGTCTTCAAAGTCTACTCGAAGACAAACCAATTTGAAAAGTGGCAATATGTATCCCACATGCTAAAAGATCTAGACTTAGACCACGAATTTGGCTTCAAGCATAATAAAATTACCACATTAATTATTTATGTTTTGTTTATACTAGAAAAACTCATGAAAAATAGAGATAAACAGTTTTATACATAAGGAAAACACCAGAATATCTAGAAGCCATTACTACCACATAAGGTAATGTTTGACCATTAGGGGCCAAAGTTTTGAATAGATATTTCCTTAGGCTCCTATTTAAGTTAATATTTAAACTATTTGAGTTCCTTTGGCCTTCTTCCTCATCAAATAGAAGTTGAGGACATCTAGCAGGTAGACATCCAGAAAAAGATGATCTGCAAGGTTATTTGAATAACTGGAGGTTAAATGAATATTGTGTCACTATTTTCAAAGTGAATATTATAAATTCCTTTCTAGGTGTTTTCTTAGAAGCATTTTACCATTATGAACACTATTTGACTACTAATAATTTGAAGTTCACATGAAAAACATTATATCTGCTATGATTCAAAAAGAAATAGCAACTAGGTTGTGAACAAGGGCCATGTTCATCTTGCTGCATTTAGAATAATGTAGCAGTGCCTATAACAAGTAAACAGCGGACAGGCTTGGTTCTGCTGGATTTAGATTAACCTTTACAAGCAATACAGAATTAGATTATGAAAATAAATTGAAAATGGCATCTCCTTAGACTCACTTTGTAGTCTGCATTTTCTTAAGCTTTTATGTCACTGTCAAATATTAGTTCAGGGCTCCATTCATATTTATAACATTTTATCTTTTTTTTTCCTGAAAAGATAAGCACCAGTCTTCAGACAAATATTCTGACTACTGGATACAAAAAAAAAATCTTTCTTGAATGGTTAATGTTTCAAATATGAGCACAGATACCAGATGGCAAAAGGGGGAAAAAAGAATTCAAGTTGTTTCATTGTTCAATGATAAGGATTCTTCCATCTGCTGACTCAGTACTAAGTTGGTTTGCACTCTCTTAGAGCCAACACAATTAAAATTCTATTTGAAGTGAAAAGTTTCAGAAAAAAATTAGAAACCTCAGAAATCACAGAAATACAAACTACCATCAGAGAATACTACACACACCTCTACGCAAATAAACTAGAAAATCTAGAAGAAATGGATAAATTCCTCGACACATACACTCTCCCAAGACTAAACCAGGAAGAAGTTGAATCTCTGAATAGACTAATAACAGGATCTGAAATTGTGGCAATAATCAATAGCTTGCCAACCAAAAAGAGTCCAGGACCAGATGGATTCACACCCGAATTCTACCAGAGGTACAAGGAGGAACTGGTACCTTTCCCTCTGAAAATATTCCAATCAATAGAAAAAGAGGGAATCCTCCCTAACTCATTTTATGAGGCCAGCATCATCCTGATACCAAAGCCAGGCAGAGACACAACCAAAAAAGAGAATTTTAGACCAATATCCTTGATGAACATTGATGTAAAAATCCTCAATAAAATACTGGTAAACCGAATCCAGCAGCACATCAAAAAGCTTATCCACCATGATCAAGTGGGCTTCATCCCTGGGATGCAAGGCTGGTTCAATATATGCAAATCAATAAATGTAATCCAGCATATAAACAGAATCAAAGACAAAAACCACATGATTATCTCAACACATGCAGAAAAGGCCTTTGACAAAATTCAACAACCCTTCAGGCTAAAAACTCTCAATAAATTAGGTATTGATGGGACGTATCTCAAAATAATAAGAGCTATCTGTGACAAACCCACAGCCAATATCATACTGAATGTGCAAAAACTGGAAGCATTCCCTTTGAAAACGGGCACAAGACAGGGATGCCCTCTCTCACCACTCCTATTCAACATAGTGTTGGAAGTTTTGGCCAGGGCAATTAGGCAGGAGAAGGAAATAAAGGGTATTCAATTAGGAAAAGAGGAAGTCAAATTGTCCCTGTTTGCAGATGACGTGATTGTATATCTAGAAAACCCCATTGTCTCAGCCCAAAATCTCCTTAAACTGATAAGTAACTTCAGCAAAGTCTCAGGATACAAAATCAATGTTCAAAAATCACAAGCATTCTTATACACCAATAACAGACAAACAGAGAGCTAAATCATGAGTGAACTCCCATTCACAATTGCTTCAAAGAGAATAAAATACCTAGGAATCCAACTTACAAGGGACATGAAGGACCTCTTCAAGGAGAACTACAAACCACTGCTCAAGGAAATAAAAGAGGATACAAAGAAATGGAAGAACATTCCATGCTCATGGGTAGGAAGAATCAATATCGTGAAAATGGCCATACTGCCCAAGGTAATTTATAGATTCAATGCCATCCCCATCAAGCTACCAATGACTTTCTTCACAGAATTGGAAAAAACTACTTAAAAGTTCATATGGAACCAAAAAAGAGCCCACATCACCAAGTCAATCCTAAGCCAAAAGAACAAAGCTGGAGGCATCACGCTACCTGACTTCAAACTATACTACAAGACTACAGTAACCAAAACAGCATGGTACTGGTACCAAAACAGAGATATACATCAATGGAACAGAACAGAGCCCTCAGAAATAACACCGCATATCTACAACTATCTGATCTTTGACAAACTTGAGAAAAACAAGAAATGGGGGAAGGATTCCCTATTTAATAAATGGTACTGGGAAAACTGGCTAGCCATATGTAAAAAGCTGAAACTGGATCCCTTCCTTACACCTTATACAAAAATCAATTCAAGATGGATTAAAGACTTAAACGTTAGACCTAAAACCATACAAACCCTAGAAGAAAACCTAGGCATTACCATTCAGGACATAGGCATGGGCAAGGACTTCATGTCTAAAACACCAAAAGCAATGGCAACAAAAGACAAAATTGACAAATGGGATCTAATTAAACTAAAGAGCTTCTGCATGGCAAAAGAAACTACCCTCAGAGTGAACAGGCAACCTACAAAATGGGAGAAAATTTTCGCAACCTACTCATCTGACAAAGGGCTAATATCCAGAATCTACAATGAACTCAAACAAATTTACAAGAAAAAAATTAAACAACCACATCAAAAAGTGGGCAAAGGATATGAACAGACACTTCTGAAAAGAAGACATTTATGCAGCCAACAGACACATGAAAAAATGCTCATCATCACTGGCCATCAGAGAAATGCAAATCAAAACCACAATGAGATACCATCTCACACCAGTTAGAATGGCAATCATTAAAAAGTCAGGAAACAACAGGTGCTGGAGAGGATGTGGAGAAATAGGAACACTTTTACACTGTTGGTGGGACTGTAAACTAGTTCAACCCTTGTGGAAGTCAGTGTGGCGATTCCTCAGGGATCTAGAACTAGAAATACCATTTGACCCAGCCATCTCATTACTGGGTATATATCCAAAGGACTATAAATCATGCTGCTATAAAGACACATGCACACATATGTTTACTGCTGCACTATTCACAATAGCAAAGACTTGGAACCAACCTAAATGTCCAACAATGATAGACTGGATTAACAAAATGTGGCATATATACACCATGGAATACTATGCAGCCATAAAAAATGATGAGTTCATGTCCTTTGTAGGGACATGGATGAAATTGGAAATCATGATTCTCAGTAAACTATCGCAATGACAAAAAACCAAACACCGCATGTTCTCACTCATAGATGGGAATTGAACAATGAGAACACACGGACACAGGAAGGGGAGCATCACACTCTGGGGACTGTTGTGCGGTGGGGGGACGGGGGAGGGATAGCATTAGGAGATATACCTAATGCTAAATGACGAGTTAATGGGTGCAGCACACCAGCATGGCACATGTATACATATGTAACTAACCTGCACATTGTACACATGTACCCAAAACTTAAAGTATAATAAAAAAAAAAAAGAAACCTGAGAAATCTTTTCATAGGTTATACCCATCCCTTAAACAGCTAAGGTTTTATGTGTACAAATTCAAGTGCATGACAGCATTAAGATAGAAAATACCTTTTGAAAAATTTTAAAGACACATTTATTTAAGTAATAATGAAGACTATTTTATGTGATTAAAATATAAGTGAACATCTGCAAGAAGTTAGAGTCATGGTGAAATAAAATGTACCTAAAGTAATGATATACTGGGGTAACCATCACAAAGGGTGAAATGGGAGACTACTGGTAATTGAACAATATGGCAGCCATTGACAAAGGAAAAAGTTTAAATGGCTGATACACCGAGATCAAATGGCAAGTAATGAGGAGAATGGAAGAGCAATGACTAGCAACCACAGCTTAGAGGACAGCAGAAGGCTTATACACTAAAGTAGGCCTAAAGAGGAGAAGTGGCTAGAAACAAATAGAATTCATAAGAACAAGACTCAAGTAAGAATCATGAACAAGAGAGTCCTAGGATCCCTCCAAGCAAGTTGACGCCTAATACATTTTCCCCATGATCCTTTCACAGAAAGAGTTCCTACTCAAAATAAAATATGCATAATATTAAAAAGGAATTTTCCAGGGTTACCTTCCCTTTTTTTTTTTTTTTTTGAAAACACTACCCAGTTTAGGGCATCTCTTTAATATTTAAAAGTTCCTCAAAAGATCATGACTTCTGTATTCCTGATGCCTACTACCTAGTATATGATTAATGTTCTACAAATATTTCTGGGTTTTTTCCCCAGCTTTATTGAAGTATAACTGGCAAATTAAAATTATCTCTGTCTATATATATGTAAGGTATATATGATGTTTTGATAGACATATGTAATTTGTGATATGCATACCACAATCAAGCTAAAGAACATATCTGTCACCTCGCCTAATTACTGTTTTGTGTGTGTGTGTGTGTGTGTGTGTGTGTGTGTGTGTGTGTGTGTGTTGAGAACATTGAAGACCTACTCTCTTAACAGGGTAAAAGATAGAGGCGGCCAGGTGTGGTGGCTCACACCTGTAATCCCAGCACTTTGGGAGGCCGAGGTGGGTGGATCACCTGAGGTCAGGAGTTTGAGACCAACCTGGCCAACATAGTGAAACCCCATCTCTACCAGAATACAAAAATTAGCCAGGCATGGTGGCGGGCACCTGAAATCCAAGCTACTCAGGAGGCTGAGGCACGAGAATCACTTGAACTCCGGGGGCAGAGGTTGCAGTGAGCCAAGATCACACCACTGCACTCCAGCCTTGGCGACAGAGCGAGACTCTGTCTCAAAAAAAAAAAAAAAGATAAAGACAAGGTAAAGTGATAAAGGGATATTTACTGGGTACTTTTTAGGTGGTCAGGAAAGTGGAAAGTTGACTGTAAAAGCTGAAATATGATGGAAGGCAAGCAGCAAGTCACTATATGTGGACAAACATCTCACAGGGTCCAGCAAGGGAAGAGGCTCTGAGGCTAATGCGTGATGATACTCTTCAGGAGTCTTTTGATTAGGAAAAAATAGAAAGATTTTAAATAGATGAATGTTTAATGTCTATTCATTATTCTTCATTAACAGAAAAAATATACACATTTATATATTCATACTTTAATAAAAAGAGTGTCTGTCTCAAAATAAACCAAAGTAAAATAGGAGTTCTCTCTTTCCCTCTCTCTCTCTCAATCTCCCTCCCTCTCTCCCCCTCTGACAGACATTTTGATTTTCAGTCTGGATGATCTGTTAATTGTTGAATGTGTGTGTGTGTATACATATATATATATAGAGAGAGAGAAAGATACACACACACATATATAATTTAGGTTAATCACATTTGTTTTTTAATAGAGGTTTACCTCCCATGCTTGGGATCTATAACATATGCCTTAACAACATTATTTCTAGTCAAGCAAAATAAGTTTCTGATATATTTCATATATTAGATTATATTCCAACAATGCAACAAAGTAATATTATCTTCATTCATAGATGAGAAAAACTGAAACTCAGAGGAAATTTGTAACTTGCTTAAGATCACATGACGGGAAATGATAGAATTCAGGTCTGAACCTGGGTGTCTTGACCCAAAATCTTAGGCTTTTCCCCATTCACACACTTAATACTAAAATGGTGCTATCTTTGATGTTTAGGGTATTGCCACCCAAAATTATTTTCTATATTTAAATAAATCAATTAAAGTTATTAAAATAATTTTATATATTTAAAATATATAGGTTTTTAATGTTGTTTTGATTTTATCTTTGACCCACTGATTGTTCAAGAATGTATTATTTAATTTACACATATTTGTGAATTTTTCCATTTTCCTCCCACTATTGATTTTAAATTGCACACTGTTGTGGTCAGAAAAGATATTTGATGGGATTTCAATCTTCTTAAATTTATTAAGACTTGTTTTATAGCCTCACATATGATCTATCCTGGAAAATGATCTGTGTGCACTTGGAAAAAAATGTGTATTCTGCTGCTATTGGATGGTATGTTCTATAAATACTTGTTAGGTCCATTTGGTCTATAGTGTTGTTCAAGTCTGTTGTTTCCTTACTGATTTTCAGTCTAGGCAACCTGTACATTGTTGAAAGTGGTATATTAAAGTCCCCTACTATTATTTTATTGTCTATCTCTCCCTTCAGATCTATTAATATTTGTTTTATATATTTAGGTGCTCTGATGTTGGGTGAATATATATTTATAATTGCTATATCCTATTGTTTAATTGACCCTTTTATTATTAAATAATAACCTTCGTTTGACAGTTTTGACTTACAGTCCATTTTGTTCAACATAAGTATAGCCACTCCTGCTCTTTTTTGGTTACTATTTGCCTAGAATATCTTTTCTCATCTCTTCATTTTAATTCTGTATGTGTTTCTAAAGTAAAACTGACTCCATTCTAGGCAGTATAGAATTACATCAAGGTTTATTTTTTTTAAGCTGTTCAACCACTTCATGTCATTTACTGGAAAACTTAATGCATTTACATTTTAAGTGATTATTGATAATAAGGACTTATTATTGCCATTTTATTCATTGTTTTCTTACTGTTTTGTAGTTTCTTTATTCCTTTCTTCCTCTCATAGTCTTCCTTTGTAACTTGATGATTTTTTGGTAGTGGTATGCTTTGATTCCTTTTTCTTTATCTCTTCTGGACCTGTAACAGGTAATTTTCTTTGTGGTTACCACAGGGCTTACATGAAATATCTTTTTCGGTTATAATAGTCTATTTAATCTAACAACTTAACTTCAATTACATACAAAAATTCTACACTTTTACTTTTCCTCTCCTCACTTTTTATGTTATTAAGATCACAGGTTATCTTTTTTATATTGTGCTTTCTTTAACAAATTGTTATGGCTAAAGTTATTTTTGATAATTTTGTATTTTAACTTTTATGCTAGTGTTAAAAGTAATTTATATGCCACCATAATAGTACTAGAGTCTGACCCTTTGATGATATTCTTACCTTTACAGTGAGTTCTATACTTTCACATGTTTTTATGTTCTTAGCTAGTGTACTGTTTTTCAGTTGAAGGAACTCCCTTTACCATTTCTTGTAAGGCTCATCTAGTGACGATGAACTCCCTTAGCTTTTGTTTGTCTGGGAAGATCGTTATAATTCCCACATTTCTGAAGGATAACTTTGCCAGGTATAATATTCTTGATTGAAAGGTTTTTTGTTGTTTTCTTTCCAACACTTTGTGTATTATGTCCCACTCCCCCTTGGTCTGCAAGGTTTCTGCAAAAAAAAAGTCTGCTGATAGTCTTATAAGGGAAGGTAGGTTCCCTTGTATGTGATAAAAGGCTTTTCTCTTGCTGCTTTCAAAATTCTCTTTGACTTTTTTCTTTTTTTATTTTATTGAATATTGATAAATTACAATTGTAGGTATTTATGGGCTCCAATGTGATGCTATGATATATGTATGGAATGTGGAATGATTAAATCAAGTTAATTAACATATTCAACACCTTAAATATTTATCATTTATTCATACTGTCTAACTGAAACATTATGCCTTTTGACCAATATCTCCCCAGTCCCCCTTCCTCGGCCTCTGAAAACCACAATTCTGCTTCTTCCATTAGTCTGGTTGTTTTAGATTTCATATAGAAGTAAGAATATATGGTATTTGTTTTTCTGTGCCCAGCTTGTTTCACTTAGATGAATGCCCTCCAGATTTATGCATGTTGCTGCAAACATACATACAAATGGCCAACAGATATATGAAAATATGTTTAACATCACTAATCATTAGAGTAGTGCAAATTAAAATCAGAATTAGATATCACTGCATACCTTGTAGAATGACCATTATAAAAGAGATGAAAGATAACCAGTGTTTGCAAAGATAGACAGAAAAAGGAATCCCTTGTATATTGTTGGTGGAAATGTAAATTAGTACAGCCATTATGGAAAACTGTATGAAGGCTTCTCAAAAACTAAAAATAGAATTACCATATGATCCAGCAATCCCACTTCTGGGATTTCCAAAGGATCTGAAATCAGTATGTCAAAGAGGTATCTGCACTCTCAGATTGCAGATATCTCATATTACAGCAGTATTCACAACAGTCAAGTTATGGAATCAATGTAAATGTCCATCAACAAATAAAGAAAATGTGGTATATATATACATATATATATATATATATACACACACAATAGAAACTATTCTGCCTTTTAAAAAAGAGAGATTCTGTCTTTAATTTAATAATTTGATTATAATGTGTTTAAGTGAAGATCTTTTTATGTCTAATCTAAATATACATTTATGTTCCATGTTTACTTTTGGGCTTCATGGATCTGGATGTTCATTTTCCTCTCCAGATTTGGAAAGTTTTCTATCATTATTTCCTTAAATAAGCTTTCCTCTCTTTCATCCTTGTCTTCTCCTTCTGAAAATTTCATAATGTATATATTTGTTTGCTTAATGGTGTCCCATAAGTCCCATTGTCTTTCTTGTTTTAAAATTGTTCCTCTCACTAGATATTCTCAAATGACCTATCTTTAAGCTCACCAATTCTTTCTTCTACTTGATCAAGTCTGCTGTTTAGGCTCTCTGTAGAAATTTGCAGTTCAATTATGTGTTCTTCAACCCTAGTATTTCTGTTTGGTTCTTTTCTATGGTTTCTATTTTTCTATTGAACTTCCCATTTTGTTCATATATTTTTAATCTGATTTTTGTTTAGTTGCCTATCTGTGTTCTCTTGTAGTTCACTGAGCTTCTCCAAGATAATCATTTTGAATTCTTTATCTAGCAGTTCATATACTTCTATTTATTTAGGGTCAGTTACTGGCAATTTATTTTGTGCCTTTGGTGGTGTCATGTTTCCCTGATTATTCATGATCCTTTTGGCCTTGTGTTGGTGTCTATGCAGTTAAAGAAATAGGCACTATTTCTAGTCTTTACAGACTGGCTTTAAAAGGAAAAACACTTCACCAGTTGGCTCAACCAGAAATTTTGGGCAGCTCCGCTCTGAGGGTGCATAGATAGGCTGGCTACTGAAGTCACCAGAACCGCTGGCTTGATGCTTCAGTCAGAGGGCAGACAGGTGTGGCACCTGGGTTTGTAACATTTGGCCTGGAATCTGGGATGACAGGGCCAGGTGTGGCACTGGGGCAGGGCTGGCGCTTAGATTTGCAGGAGCCAGCCTGAAGCCTAGGTCCATGGGTACTGGTCCAGTGCCTGGAGCCATGGTAGCTATCATACAGCATGAGTCCATAAGGGCAGGCCTGAAGACTGAGGCTTTGAGAGCCAGCTTAGCACTGGGACAAGCCTAAAACCTGGGTCTGTGGGGGCAAGTCTGGTGCTGAGGTTCACTGGGGCAGACCTGGTGCTGTAGCCTATGATGATGTCTTGTGCTTATGTAACTCTTTTCCCAACCTGAAGATTATCTCTCTCTCTCTCTCTCTCTCTCTCTGTCTCTCTCTCCATATATATACTGTGCTGTGTGGGCTTGGGAGAGGAGTGATGCAAGCAATATGCAACAATCCTTTCTACCTTCTTCAAAGTGCCTTTTCTTATTTCTGTGTTCCACCCAGGTACTGTAATTCTCACTTTGATTCCTTAGCTCTTGCAAAGGTATTTGTGCATGAATGGTTATTAAAATTGATGTTTCTGTGAATGAGCAAGCACTGGAGACTCCTATCCCACCATTTTCAATGAGTCTCTTCTTCAATCAATGTTTCTCTGTTATTATACATTTCCTTCAATCAGGATAAGCTTATTAAGATCAAAAAATTATTTCTTTATCCTTTTTTATGAACAGTTTACAATAGTGTCAAACCTCAATTTTCTCCATAATAAGTGATGACAAATATGATGAATGAAAGACAATATTTCCTGCAAGTATATAGCAGTTATCTCTGTTTCCTTCTTTGCTTCTTTACTACTAGTACAATGGTCTCCAAAGAGAGAAGTATGTGGCCCAGAAGTTGGCAAGGTGAACCATCAAAGCCCAGGAAGAAAATATTAGAATTTCTATTTCTATTTATTTTTTCATCTAATCCCTTCGAACATCTAAATTTTGCACATGCTTACATTATATATTAACCCATTAATACGCAAATACAATTTATAAATAAATAAGTATATTTTCCCTGTGAAGAACTGAGGACACAATTTAGAAAGATTGGAAACCATTCTACTAAACAGCTAACATACTAAATCCTTGCCACAAAATAAGAATGAAAAAATCATTTACCAAATTTACCATGTTACTATACTTTTTAAGTTCTAATTACTTTTTACATATTAAACTATAATGTGTTAAATAATATGGTTTGAAGTGCCAAGTGCCACTTAGACACAAAGCACTCAATCAATAAATGCTGTAAGCCAACAATATTTTTTTTAATAAATGAATGAACATTCTACCAAAACTGAAAACACTGTGGTAAACTGAGCTCTCAATAACTTGGTATGTTGAGGAGCTCCATGGAAAAAGGGATCCAAGTTCAATTACTTATTTTGTAAATGCTGCATACTATATTACACTCTTTCAGATTCACAGTAAAGATGAGTATGCTAAAGGCTCTGGGAAATCCTGCAAGTCACAAGTAACTTTAAGTTTGTTTATTCCAACATTTCCCATTTCCACATTTTTTTTTTCCACAGCACTTCTTCCCCATTCATAATGTCCACTAACTACTTACAGGGAATAGTGTTCCTAAGAATGCACTTGGTGAAATTCTGTTTTAATGACATTTCATCTAAAAACTGAAGGCTCAGCTGAACACAGAAGCATTCTTATTGGTTGCATATGAAGCTAAGGGGTAACTGAAGCCATTGTACATAGATTTCTGTATTATGCAATGTTATTAGCAATGACCTAGATTGTGGGTATAGCAAGGATGCACCTTAAGCTTCCTAGTGAAATCTAAGTATGAACTTTACAAACATGTTATTTGGTTGGGTATATTTTTATCTCAGATATTTAGCTAATTTATGTATACAGAGACTACCTGATTTGAAAGGAGGAATTATCATTTTTATAAAAAGGGGACAAGAAAAGAGGAAAAGGCCTATTTAACTAAAGTCTTTGCTTTGTGTCACGCTTCATGCTAAAAATTTTAACTTTTTAAAATATTTAAATCTCCCAACAATTGTATTGGCTATATATTTTGTTCCCTCTTACCAAGGAGGAAGCTGAGATTCAGAGAAGCATAAACTCCTAATTACAAGAGCCTAAAGTGACAATGCAGGTTATCATCCAAATTAGGATACTTCTGAGAATGTCCCATAATAATTCTGGGACTTTTTTAGCTTAAATTGCTCTATTCCAACCTTTCTTAAAGAGACATGGTTTGAACTCGGGTCTCCCAAGCATCTCCTCATTTCATTATACCTTGTTGCTTGAGATATGAATGGAATTTAAGATGTCAAGAGAAATCATCCATCAATGATAAGAAAAAACTTTACAAGACTGCTTTTAAAATGTTTTTAACTGCAAAATAGAAAAGAAAAAACAATGGTCAAAACATAAATTGTATCTTTCACCAATGCAGAGCTGCCTTTAAAAAATTCTAACATAATACTAGGTATATCCTAACAGGTGTATGATAAGAAATGGCTGGGAATAATCCTTTATCTTAGATCTAACATCACCCAGAATCTTTTTAAAATATTATATTGCTTGGTGCTTATTTACCACTTACAAGGAATATATCAAGAAACTAGGAGAAAAATCCAGAAAATAGCAATTGAAATGGTTTAAAGCATTGTAACATAGAAGTTATGAAAAAAATGAGATAGGATTATTTAGTCCAAAATGAAAAGTCAAAGGAGTAACTTTAAAATTGCCTTCAAGTGAATTAAAAATTGCCAAAAGAGGTCTTCATGTCCCTAAGGATAAAACAAGAGTCGAAGATTTAATTACACACTGTGAGATTCAGCGTGTGGAATTAAGTCTTGTTGATAAAAACTATTCAATAACACAACAAGTAACAAGGGGGCATCCCCCAGACTCTTCTACATAAAAGAACAACTCACCTGCAAACATACCTTGACAATTGCTTTTCTTGAAGGCAGAGAAATAGAAATAATAATCACTTCTTGTCATACAAGTCCTATGATTCGTTGCTCTGATTTTCCCGTTCTTAATATTTATGCCTGATATAAATAATTGATCATTCAACATTCCCCACTAATAAAGTTCAAACTTCTTATGATGTCATAGAAATGTTTTATCATATCTCTATCTACTCTACCAGCATAATAACTTGCCACTCCCTCGGCATATCATGCCTTCTGTCATACTAGAGAAAAAATACCGCAAGGAGCACTCCAAAACCACAATGTCCTAACAGTTCTTTGTCTTTACACATGCTATTTCCTTTGAACAGGGTGCACTTCTTTCCTCCTGACCACTCAGTCCATCCTCCCACCTCTTCCCAAGCCCTCAATTTATTCTACAAACCATTATCATTCTTGAAAATAAAACTCAAATGTCTCCTCAGCTGTTTAAACAGGTGAGTCGTTTCTGTCTGTCTTTAGTCTCAACAGACAAATTTAGCTTCTTTCTGTGCTTTCAAAGTACATTTTTCCCACCTTCATTATGGCACATATCACATTATTATTAAAACTCTTTATTTGCCTGGCATCCTGAGTAGACTATGAACTCTCTACTGGCTGCAGGATGGGAGAGAAGGGGCAAAAACAAGATGCTATTTGGCTTTATTCTTTTTGCTTCTCAGTTACCTAGCACATAGTAGGTTGCAAAATTTTTGCATTGAATTAATGAAGCAACTAATTACCTTTTGAGTGCAAAGAAATATTAAACATTCAAATTGTTGCTGTGGAAACCATATCTAGGGATTTCTATTGGTCTTTAAATTCAATTGATTTAGACTTGTTTTCCAAGTTTCTTCTGAAAGCATTTTTACCTTCAAACGATAGAATCAATAATGTATGTTTAAACTCTCTGGAGCAAACATGTGTGTCTGATCCACTTTATCAAACCCAGCAAAATACCCAGGACTCCAAAGGTAAAAACAGTGAAGAGCCTATCTGCATAAAAGGATGGTTAGAAAGTGTAAATCATCTCATCAAATCAGTTCCAGAAAAAGCTTCTGGGAGGTACACAGGCATCCAGATCCCCCTTCAGCTTGATTTGTATATGAATAAGGACAGCAGGGTTTTCCATGAGGAAAAATAGTACAGTGAAATATTTTATTTATTATTAATATAGACATAAAGGAATATCAGACATCTTAAATACAACTGCTCTCTTGTTGCCATTTGTGAGATGTTTGCTCTTTGATGTAAAGTTAATTTATTTCTCTACATTTGCAACATTTGTTAAAGCATTTACATCTTGAAGAAAATGAATAAATATGTCAAATGCAAGGATGCATATTTTAAATATACTATTTACTTTCATAAGACAATATACTTTCAAAATATTTCCTCTTACTTTAAACATTTTTACTTTTAAATGGATTCATTTTAGATTAAATCATTCTTAATTGGGCACTTCAAAAAGCAAAGTGAAATTACATATTTATACATTTTAATGGATTTTACTCTTTTTGATTCCAAGTAAATTGTCTTTTTAGAAAATTAAAATGAATGAAAATAATAGCTTAAGGTAACAAAATCTTGTCCTGCACAGTTAAACTGATTTTAATTTCTGCTAAACTAGAGCTAGAAACTAGAACTCATTTCCTTAATATTTGTTTCTCAAATACCTTCAACCTTTCCCTTTTTGTCTCCACCTTCCTCTCAGCATTTTGACTGGTCCAAATTCCTCCTGTATACACAAACTAACAAACTAAAATAGAAACATGTCAAATTCTGGCTATTTCCCCAGTTCTCTCTGCCCTTTTACAGGCAACCTTCTCTCTCCCTGTGCTTCCTTCCTTCAACCTTCTGCAATCTGGCTTCAGCTCCTTCTGCTCCACTGAATCTCTTCCTGTCGAAGTCACCAATAACTGCTTGTTATTAAATCTGAAGGTGTGTTTCATTATTGTGTTCTTACTTTGGCAGTAACAAACCGTTCTATTTTTCTAGAAGTGGAATTTTTAATTGCTATAATATCATTCTTACTTGCTTTTCCTCCTGTATCTCTGGTCACCCTTCAGTCACATAATGGGCTTCTTTTTCTACACTCACTCTTTAGATGTCGTGCTCTTCCGAGCATTAGATTATTCTCATTCCCACATCCTTTGTGACTGATGGTTAGATAACAGCCTTAGTGAATCACTGAATTCACATTCAATTCCCCTCCCACACTCACTGGGCTGGCCTTTTGCTTGAACCAATAGAATGAAGGGAAATGACACTGTGCAAATTCTGAGCTGGGCTTTAAGACATCTGCTTTCATCTTTTTGCCACCCAGAGATGCCACGTAAGAAAGTTTGGGGTATCCTTCTTGAAGATACAGGCCTATGTATAGAGAGAGACCCTGGAAGATGAGAGACCATGGGGAAGAGAAAGATCTGACCGGCTCCCATCCATTCCAACAATCCTATCTCAGGTGACAGCCACATTGCATCCTCCAGTTCCAGTTGTGCCATCAACTGACTGCAAATGCATGAACGAGCTCAGCCAATACCATGTGGAAGAGGGACAAGCTACCCCACTGAGCCCAACTCAGGTTTCAGAATTATGAATAAATATTTATTAGTGTTGTTTCAAACCACTAAGTTTTGAGATGGCTTGTGATGTGGCAATAATTAACTGATACACTCTCGTTAGGCAATCACAATCACTCCCATAGTTCCAATTTTCATCATTGCTTGATGACCTTTAAATCCAGACCTTCACTTTAGCCTCTTCCTGAGAGGCAAGTCCATATACATAACTGCGAAGTAAATTTTCATGCTGGGATGTCAATAGGACTTCCAAACCCTGGCACCTGAGTTGGGAGACTGGAAATCTAGAACTACTTTTAGGGTGCTTATTATATGTGGCCTTTCCATGTGGCTTGGTACGTGCATTCTGGTATGGTGGTCTTAGGACACCCAAATTTCTTATATGGCAGTTCATGGCACCGAACGTGAATGTTCTGGAAAACAAGGTGGAGGCTGCATTGCTTTTCCTTATTCAGCCTCATCAGTCATGCTGCATCACTTTGGTTGCATTCTATTGGTTACAAGCAAGTTACAAGCCCACCCAGAGTCAAGTGTTGTGGGGAGAGCCTCACCGCTTGATGAGAGGAATGTCAAGGTCACATAAGCAAAGATCACGTAGAATGAAGATATTCTTATGGCCATCATTAGAATATGGAATCTGCCACACTAACACACTCGTACATGGCAAACAGCATTGTAAATTGTTACAGCCATTCTGGAAAACAGCACAACTTCTTTCATTTTAACTCAGTAATCTCACTCCAGGAACTTCATAATGAGGGAAAAATCAAGAAAAGCAAAAAGATCATAATTAAATGCTGATAATCCATTAGCAAAAATAAATAAATAAATAGAAATAAAAAATTGAAGCAACTATCCAAACAACTACGACAAGCGAATGACTAAGAGGTACTTTTACACAAGAGAAAATAGTCACAAAGGCAACATAAAATATGGGAATTAAGTGATATAGCAATGAATAAAATTAAAAATGCAATAAAAAATAGATTAGAACGATTGGCAGAAACCATTTTAAAACACAACTGACTGTGCACTAGTGCTATTTTCTTTAATGAGTTTGGATGGTGACCTCAAGTCTCAAGTTGCCCACATGTTTCTACCCTTCCATACAAGACTGATACCAAAGGTGTGGCTTCCTAGTGTTCTGGGAAGATTTTCTTTTGTTTGTTTGAGTAATGCGGCTGCACAAAGAGAGAGGACTAGGGTAGCAGAAAATAGAGACATCTCCTTCAACTATTTAGCCTGCATGTAATAAGACCTGTGTGTCTATCCTTAGCAAAGTCACTTCAAATAATATATTAACCTGAGTGAGATTGAGGCCTAAGTGAATATAAACCTGGGGAATTTGCATCCAGGAGTCTATCTAGAAAAAAGGGCTTCCTGTTGTGCATGTGCCCTCAAAATGGGATTTCTTTCCTACTTATTGCCACTTTTCCAAGTTTGGATAACAGTGCATAGCTGGCCCAGCAGTATTCTCTCTCTAGACAGAATCCAGCCAGATTCAAGAGTCAAGTCATCTTCAGCTGGAGGTAATTCCAGGCCAGATTTATTTCATCCTGATTGAGTTGTTACCTCACCCCTGAGCGCCGCTTAGTAGGCAGTATGTTATATACTGTATAATTATATAATAATCTGCATTCTGTAACTTGTATGTATTTGTAGTTTTGTGTGTCATGGATGTATGTGTCCTGCTACCCTAGTAGATGCAATGCTCCATGTGGATTTATATTATGCCTTACAAATTTCTCATACCCCCGTCCATACCACACACTTTTGTATTAAGGATATAGCAGGTATGTAATAATTCCTCTATCATTAAAATACTTAGTGGGTTTTAAAAAAAATTTTTTTGTACAGACAGGGTCTTGCTACATTGTCCAGACTGGTCTCAAATTCCTGAGCTCAAGCAATTCTCCCACCTCAACCTCCCAAGGTGCTGGGATTACAGGCGTGAGCCACCACACCCGGCCGTATTATTAGAATACTTAATTTTATGTCAAGATCAGCTCTATTCAGAATGTATCACTCTATTAAAATACTTGATTATTTATATCAGGTCCTACATGATTCCCCAATCATACAAAGGTAAAATATAATTAGGAATAGGCAAGTCAAAAAAAACAAAACAAAACAAAACAAAACAAAACAAAACGAAAAACAGCCACGTCACAGCAGAAAGATTCCAGAATAACTTAACAAATGCACAAAAGCCCTCAAAAACGCTAGGAAGAAACTCACATTTTCTGACAAGAAAACAAATTCATGAAAACATTAGCCAATATTAATGTGCAGACTGACAGACTGATATTTAGGCATCAAGAGGTAGTCACAATGACTGGCATATACTGCCACCCTTCAACTTCATTGAATATGACCCTACATGGATAGGTATACTCCTTAAAGGGTCACATTCTGTAAGAGATGCAGTTTGGGTACCCGCATCTGTTCTAAGCTTTAGAATTTGACCTCAATTTTCAGCTAAGACTTGTGCATCCACCTTGGCTACTTCCGTCAGAATTCTCTTGTAAAATATTAGTAAATGAGTTTTTCCTGTACTATTCCTTTCCACAGTGACTCTCTCCCATTCTTGTCATGAAGGAACCCAAGAATAAAGATAGCAAATTCTAGACTTTCATACCTGCCAGATGCCAAATAAAAAATTCAGGGATAAATACATATAGACCAGGCTGTGGAAGCAGTTGTTTTCTGTTTACCCAGTCTAGATAAAAATCCCACGAAAATCCCAAGTTTGAGAGGATATGGATATGAGAGGTGTGATAAGTAAAGAAGGGGAAGGTTTAGCAAAAAGAGCAGCAGGAAAACATACTGCTATGGGACTCGTGTAGAGACTGCCCTGTGCCCACACCCATAAGAGAGCTCTAAGTCATAAGAGTATAGGACCCCCAGAAGGGTTTCAGGATCGAAGAACAGAAAGTACTGAAGCCTGGTCTCTGTCTTGTTGTCCTGGAAGCTGGCAAGCACTGCAGGCAGTATCCAAGCTACCCTGGCCTCTGAATAAAGCATAGTTTTTAAGTGCTCTAGCGGATGGGCAGTTTGACAGGACACTGGAAATGGCCATTTTCCCAAGTGATCCAGAATGGAGTGGATGCTGCTGTAAATGCAACTGGAACTCTAGGCTAAGAGGACACTCTAGAAGTGGCTTGAGTTTGGATACTGTATTAGTTTCCTAGGGCTGCTATAACAAGGTACTACAATCTTCATGGCTTAATACAACAGAAATTTATTATTTCACTGTTCTGGAGGCTGTGGGACTTGTGTAGAGACTGCCCTGTGCCCACACCCATAAGAGAGCTCTAAGTCCAAAATCCAGATGTCAGCAGGCCCAGGTTCTTTCAAAGGCTCTGGGAGATAATCTGTTCCATGCTTTTCTCTTGGCTTCTGATGTCACCAGCAATCCTTGGCACTCCTGGGCTTACAGATGCATAACTCTAACCTCTGCCTCTCTCAGAGCATGGCCTTCTCCTCTTGTACGTTCATATATTGTCTTCTTATAAGAAGATACTATTCTTATTATCTAGAGGCCCACCACGCTCCAGTATGATCTCATCTTAACTAATTACATCTGCAAAGACCCTATTTCCAAATAAGGTCACATTCTGAGATATGGGGGGGTACTTTCATATTTATCTTCAATATATAATTGATAAACTTCAATACATATTTTTGAGGAAGACAATTCAATTCAAAACAGATGCCCCATAAGATTCCATGAGAAGTATGGTCATGTCCAAGGACCAGAAAGGATTGTATCATCTTGTGGATACTCACTTGGAAGAAAAATGGCCCTGAGCCAGATCACCTTCCCAACTCCCATGGTCCAAAGCTCCTAGAAAATTATTGGAAAAAGGAAAGAATAAGTAAGAGGATTAAATGAGCTTAAAACAGACGCCTGAGTTTATCTTAAGTTGACTAAGATATTTTATTTTTTATTTTTCCAATCAGGCAACCTCAGGGTTCCAACATTGAAACTAAACAGAGGTATTGAGAAAAATATAAGTTGTGTTTCTGGAACATCCAAAGTTTTTAAAGTAAATATAATAACAGTTATAAATCTATCTGTTCTGTAGCAATCCTTGGGGAAAAGGAAGGGCCAGATGCCAGTTTTCTTTAACGGAGAACTTTATAAAGACCACAAAGGGATTAATTAAGAGTAGCTAAAGGAATGAAAACTACATACAATTTACTTAAACTACAAATAAAGAAGGTAGTACTGACATTATTTTTGCAGTCTCCCTGCGTTAAAGAATTTATGACCTCCAATGCATCGTGCGACTAAGGCTTTCCCCTCTGCTCCTTTGCTTTCACTGTTCAGTTTCTGCCTCATCGGCTTTCCCAATGTCCCCCACAGTTCACTTTCAACAACAATCTACGGTGTCAAGAATCCACTTCGAAATGGTAAGTTTTGTATTTTTTCTTAAGAGAAGTATCATTCTTATCAGACTTTAGACATAAATATTTGTCTTCCAATATGCTCTGAAATATGCCTGCCATGGCTCCTCTGCACCCAGTGATGGTGTATCTCTTTGTTCTCAGTACACACACCAAATCTTCCCTTCCAGCTGATCGGAACATAGCGCAGGGGTTAGGACATGAGTTTACATCCCGACAGCCTCAGTTTGAACACCAGCTCTGCCACTTACTAGCGGTATGATCTTGGGCATATTATTTAACCTTTCTGTGCCTTAGTTTCCTTACCTATAAAATTGTATCTACCTCATAAGGCTGTTGTGAGGATTAATTAAACGTGTTCATTCTTATAAAGTACTGAGAGTCAGAGTCAGGTTAAAGAGTAAGCACCCATTGTTTATTATTTCTAATAAAGAGTTCTTTCACATCAATTAGAAAAAGACAGTCTAAAATGAGTCAAAGATAAGAGCTGGCAGTTCACAAAAGAGGAAATGCAAATGATCAATAAAAAATGAAAATATACCATGATCAGTAAAGATAAAAATGCAAATTAAAACAACACAATGTTTTTTTGCCTATTACGTGACCATGTAAAAGTCTGAGAACATTCAGTGCTAATGAAAACCTACAGAAAATGGCAGTCTCATTTATTATTGATGAATGTACATTTTTATAATATTTTGGAAAATAAAGCTAGCAATATAAAATTTATAGTATGCACACTCCCTCACTGAGTATCTTCATTTTTAGGATTCCATCAGGGGGAAAGAAAAAAGAAAAATCAGCAATGTCTGATACTGTCAAAAGTCTTACCCAAAAACATATCTAAAAGATTTATAATAACAAAATCTGTAAATAACTGGACTATCCATTGCTATCGTCTGCATATTTGTGTTCCCTCAAAATTTATATGTTGAATCCTAATCCTCAGTGCAATAGTAGCAAGAGATGGGGCCTTTAGAGAATGAAAGGGATTTGTGCCCTTACAAAAGAGGCCCAAAGGAGTTTGTCTGCCCTTTCTGCCATGTGAGGATACAGCAAGAAGACACTGTCTATGAGGAACAAGCCCTCACCAGACATCAAATCTGGTGATACCTTAATCTTGGAATTCCCAGACCCATAACTGTGAGAAATAAATTTCTGTTATTTATAAGATACCCAGTTTATGATATTTTGTTACTGCAGCTGGAATAGACTTAGATATCCATATTTAGGGAAATGGTTTCCTAAACCATGATATATTAATTCTATGAAACAATAAGCAGCTATTTAAAAATGTGGATCATTATGCATTGACTTCAAAATGGGTCCACAACAGACCATTAGGGAAGAATAGCAGCTCCATGTTAGGTCCTCATGTTTGTTTGTTTTTTAATCTTCAATGGGTATATATGTATATATGTGCGCATGTGTGTGTGGCATTTGTTTCTATCAGCAAAGGAAATCATAGTTTACAGTAGTTACATTAGAAAATGGGATTAGATAGAGAAAGTGAGAGACTATCAATTTCACTTTTGATTATATATTGTTTGGATTGGTAGACGATGCAGGTATTATCATTACATTTCAATGGAAAAATTGTGAAGAATGGAGAACAAAAAAAATTTTCAATAAAAGTCAAAAATCAGCTACTGCATACTTTCCTCAGGGCACAACAAAGTATTCAAAGTTATATATGAAAATGTTTCCAAAGGACATGTTTAATAATAGAAAATAATTCTTTTGTAACTTTTATTTTAGGTTCAGAAGTACATGTGAAGGTTTGTTACATCAGTAAACTCGTGTCACGGGGATTTGTTGTACAGATTATTTTATCACCCAGGAATTAAGCCCATATCCAATAGTTACCTTTTGTGCTCCTCTCCCTCCTCCCACCCTCCGCCCTCAAGTAGACCCCAGTGTCTGTTGTTTCTTTCTTTGTGTTCCTAAGTTCTTATTATTTAGCTCCCACTTGTAAGTGAGAACATGTGGTATTTGGTTTTCCTTTCCTCAGTTATTATCCATGCTCCAGCTCCATCCATGTTCCTGCAAAAGACATGATCTCATTCTTTTCATGGCTGCATAGTATTCCATGGTGTACATGTATCACATTTGCTTTATCCAGTCTGTCATTGTTGGGCATTTATGTTGATGCTATGTCTTTGCTATTGTGACTACTGCCGTAATGAGCATTCATGTACGTATGTCTTTACAGTAAAATGATCTATATTCCTCTGGGTATATGTCCAGTAATGGGATTGCTGGATAGAATGGTAGTTCTGCTTCTAACTCTTTGAAGAATCGCCATACTGCTTTCTGCAATTGTTGAACTAAATTACACTCACACCAACAGTGTGTAAGTGTTCCATTTCCTCTGCAATATCGCCAGCATTTGTTATTTTTTGACTTTTTAATAATGGCCATTCTGACTAGGTGTGAGATGCTTTCTCACTGTTGTTTTTATTCACATTTCTCTAATGATCAGTGATATTGAGCTTTCTTTCATATGCTTGTTGACTGCATATATGTCTTCTTTTGAAGTATCTGTTCATGCCCTTTGCCCACTTTTTAATGGAGTTGTTGTTTTCTTGTTAATTTGTTTAAGTTCATTATAGATGCTGGATATTAGACCTTTGTCAGACGCATGGTTTGCAAATACTTGGATACAGAATCAATGTACAAAAAGTACTAGCATTCCTATGCACCAAAACAGCCAAGCCAAAAGCCAAACTAGAAAAGCAATCTCATTCACATTTGCCAAAAAAAAAGAATAAAATACCTAGGAATACAGCTAACCAGGGAGGTGAAAGATCTTTACAATGAGAATTGCAAAACACTTTTCCAAGAAATCAGAGAAGACACAAACAATTCAAAAAACATCCCATGCCCATGGATAGGAAGAATTCATATCATTGAGAGGGCCATACTGCCCAAAGCAATTTACAGATTCAATGCTATTCCTATCAAACTACCAATGACATTCTTCACAGAACTAGAAAAAAACTATTTTAAAATTCCTATTGAACCAATAAAGAACCTGAATAGCCAAGGCAATACTAAGCAAAGAGTACAAAGCTGTAGGCATCATGTTACCCAACTTCAAACTATACTATAGGGCTACAGTAAACAAAACAGCATGGTACTGGCACAGAAACAGATAAATGGACCACCCAATGGAACAGAATACAGAGCCCAGAAATAAGGCTGCACACCTATGACCACCTAATCTTTGACAAAGCTAACAAGAGCAAGCAATGGGGAAAACTCCCTGTATAATAAATGGTGCTGGGATAACTGGCTAGCCATATGCAAAAAACTGAAGCTAGGTCCCTTCCTTACCCCATAAACAAAAATCAACTCAAGATGGTTTAAAAACTTATATGTAAAACACAAATCTATAAAAATCCTGGAAGACAACCTAGACAAGATGATTCTAGACATAGGAAAGGGCAAAGATTTCATGATGAAGATATCAAATGCAATCACAAAAAAAGCAAAAATTGTTAAGTGGGATCTAATTAAACTTTAGAGCCTGTACACAGCAAAATAAACTATCAACAGAGTAAACAGACAACTTACAGAAAATAATTCTTATATACAAACTATCAAGTAGTTTAAAAAGTTTAGTGACGAGTTCAATCAAGCAGTGAAAATTAAATCCCTTTACACTCAGCAAAGGGCTGTCTATCAGCAAAGGGCTACACATGACCATGATACAATGAAAACGTGGAACATACACTGTTATAAGTTGGAAATATAGTTAGGTTTTCTCTTCCTAAGAGGAAAAAGAAAAATTTAATTTTCTGTCCATTTGTAACAGGCCTTGGGGTAAATGCTAAAATGCAGCCTAGAGTAGATGAAGAAACCTTTCTTGCTGGAAAGAGGCACAGTGTACAGCAGTATTTCTCTGCAGGATGAGAGGTATAGGGGACAGGGGTGCTTCCAGAATAGAAGAGCTGGGACCCAATCAGAATCTGAAATGTAGAAAAGAGAGGCCATCAAAAAGCATATTTAATATTTACTTATTTCATTGATTCTAAGAAGTATAGTTTTTCACATTTTAATACCTCTGAAATTAGGAAGAGTCTTAGATTTAATGACATATTATAATCACTGCTGGCCAGGTGGCAGTTTTGATGTGGTTGACATTGCTTTCAGTATAAATATTCACATTGTCGTCACTTCCATTGAGTTTTGAATATTCTTGGTGCTACAAGTGTTGAGTTTAATTGCCATTTAAAGTGTCTTCTAAAAGATTGCAACATGATTCGGCATTGAGGCAGAAGTCATTATATACACAAAAATATACAGAAATAGAGCAGTGGGGAATGTGTTTCCTTTTAGTGAGGCAAATATTCATCATTTTAGGAATGACTAGAGCCCCTTATTTCCTCACAAAACAATAATGTGTTTTACAGAACCTAAGAAAAAAATACCCAGAAGTAGATGAAGCTGTGTTAGGTTTTGTTATTAAATGCATACAAAAGGGATTGCCTATCACCTGCCACGCAGAGGAACTAAAAACAAAAGAAATTGCTAAATTTCTTGGAATTGATGAAAGACAATGAGTGGTGATGTGACTCATTCATGCATCATGCAGGACTGTTTTATAAGGCATTATGTCATAGTTTTGTTGATAGCATTTGTTTTTCTTAGTAGAACATACATAATCCCATGGTATGTCTTTCAATCAATGGCATCACAGATCAATAAAATATCGGTAAAATATATTTTTCAATAGTGAAAATTTTTTTAGAAACCCATTGGCTTTCTGATTTAAAAATTCAGAAAGAAAAAAGCCAGGAATAATATTTTAGGTTGGTAGAAATAACAAGCAACATTTCACAACTAGGCAGGGAAAGAAAAGTGGGCCCATGGCCATTGCATTCTCTTGGGTTTCAAAAAAAAAAGAAAGAAAAAGTTTGAGAGGCATTGGTTTAGGATAATCTGCATCCCATTTTGGCTCTTCTATTTATGTTTTACAGCTCCCTAGACAAGGTAGTGAATTTCAGCCTTAGTTTTTTCCTCTGCAAAATAGGTATAACAATACCTCCTCAACCACTTGTGACGATTTAAAAAGCAGCACAAACACGTAGTTCATCGGGCACTTGGCTTGCAAATGCTCATTAAAATACCAGCCCCTGTGTTTTTCCAAAGGAGCGTGCCATCTTTAGGTGAAATTCTGGTTTGTAGAGGTTATGTCATCTATCTATAAGGAGCATAAGCTGTTAAAACTCTAAGCTTTAAAACATACAGATTCAACATTTAAAACAGGATATGGGTTGATTTGAACAATACCTTGATTTGATAAGATGCATCTTTTCTAATGTGATTTAATCTCAAATATTTTCCCAAATATAATTCTTCTCTTGGAAGCTGCTACTAGCTGAGAAATAGTCACCTTCCCCTGCTATTTCCTCTAAAGAAAGGAATTCAGAAACAGCCTGGGAAAAATACTTCCCCTGTCAAAGGTAATAAATCAGAGTTTTTTTTCATTGCTATCTTAATTTTCATCTCTAATTATAGCTTGGAAAAAATATTGGGGTGCAAAATCAAACCAATAAAAAGTTTACTTTTGTAGATTTAAGATGGAGAGATTAATCTCCAGGAAAATTAAAAGACATCTTTGTTATGCCTGAGTCCTCTTAGTCTATGTGTAATTTCAGCCATCACCAAAAGTGCTCATCACATAAATGTCAAGGGGGAGAACAAATAAAAGTCACAACAATACAATAAACTGGTTACTTTAAAGAATATGAGGTCGTAAAGTTTCTAGCAGTTTTCTAACTGTTCTGATGAATTACTGAATTCTTCTTTCCAAACTGATATTGCAGAAGGATATCTATACAGCATTATAGGCAAGGATTATGACTCTCTCTAGGGACTATAACAGAGTATTGCTTCCATTGCCCTGTGGTTCATCTTCCTTTTCCCATCAGGATTATTACAACCCGGAAACAGGTATATAAGAATGTGCTTCTTTCACCTTTATGCACTGGACTAAGAAGCAAAGAAGAGCTCTAGAGATCCCATATTTTGGTTCCACTTAGAAACATTAATAGATGCTAAAATCTGAAGAAACTTTACATTTGGAAAACAAAATGGAAATAAACTTAGAGTCAAAGAGGGATGAAGTGCAAATCCTTTCTCTTTAGCTTTATAGGCATGTATTGAAAATCTACTACATACTACACTTTGCCAAGAGCACAGAGACCACTGGGAGAAGCAGATATATTAGTAGAGTTTTAGTGTCTAATATTGTTAGTGCTAAAACAGATGTGTGAAGATGGCTATGCTCTTCTACAAGCATGTTTTCAAGGTTTTCTGGCATGACTCCATTCTATATTCTTACTTGAAACCTATGTTTTAATCCAAAAGACTGCAAAGCTTGCAGCGTACTTGCCTAAATCCATCACTTTCTGAATCCCTGTCCACCTCCACATAGTTGGTATCATTTCATGTGCAACATTAGCAATCCCACTCTTTCCCACTTATTTCTTTGCAGCCAATATTAAGGCCCTATTTCTATTCCAGCTCCTTACTTCACGGAGAAGTGATACTGTATACTTCATGTATTCGTCCATTTTCAGGCTGCAGATAAAGACATACCTCAGACTGAGAAAAAAAGGAGAGTGAATTTGACTTATAGTTCCACATGGCTGGGGAGGTCTCACAATCATGACAGAAGGCTAAAGGCACTTCTTACATGGCAGCTGCAAGACAGAATGAGAAAGGAGCAAAAGTGGAAACCCCTGATAAACCCATCAGATCTCATGAGACTTACTCACTATCACAAGAATAGCATAGGAAAGACCGGCCCCCATGATTCAACTACTTCCCACTGGGTCCCTTCAGCAACATGTGGGAATTCTGGGAGATACAATTCAAGTTGAAATTTGAGTGGGGACACAGCCAAACCATATCATTCCACCCCTGGTCCGTCTCAAATTTCATGTCCTCACATTTCAAAACAAATCATGCCTTCCCAACAGTCTCCCAAAGTTTGAACTCATTTCAGCATTAATTCAAAAGTCCACTGTCCGAAGTCTCATCTGAGACAAGGCAAGTCCCTTCTGCCTATGAGCATGTAAAATCAAAAGCAAGTTAGTTACTTCCTGGATACAATTGGAGTATAGGCATTGGGTAAATACAGCCATTCCAAATGGGAGAAATTGGCCAAAACAAAGGGGCCAACAGTCCCTATGCAAGTCTGAAATCTAGCAGGGCAGCCAAATCTTAAAGCTCCAAAATGATCTCCTTTGACTCCATGTCTCACATTCAGGTCACTCTGATGATGCAAGAGGTGGGTTCCAATGTTCTTGGGCTGCTCTGCACCTGTGACTTTGCAGGGTACAGCCTTGTCTCCCAGCTGCTGTCACAGACTGGCATTGAGTGTCTGTGGCTTTTCCAGGCACACAGTGCAAGCTGTGGGTGGATCTACCATTCTGGGGTCTGAAAGACAGTGGTCCTCTTCTCACATCTCCACTAAGTGGTGCACCAGTAGGGACTCTGTGCAGGGGCTCTGACCTCACATTTCCCTTCCACCTTCCCTAGCAGAGGTTCTCCATGAGAGACTTGCCCCTGCAGCAAACTTCTGCCTGGACATCCAGGCATTTCCATACATCTTCTGAAATTTAGACAAAGGTTCCCAAACCTCAATTCTTGACTTCTGTGTACCCACAGGCTCAACACCACACGGAAGCTGCCAAGGCTTGGGGCTTGCACCTTCTGAAGCCACAGCCTAAGCTGTACCTTGCCCCCTTGTAGTCATGGCTATAGCAGCTGGGACACAGGACACCAACTCCCTAGACTGCACACAACACCAGGACCCTGCACTGGGCCCGTGAAACCATTTTTGCCTCCAGGCCTGTGATGAGAGGGGCTGCCATGAAGACTTCTGACATGCCCTAGAGACATTTTCCCCATTGTCTTGGGAATACATTCGGCTTCTCGTTACTTATGCAAATTTCTGCAGCTGACTTAAATTTCTCCTTAGAAAATAGGATGTTCTTTTTCATCGCATTGACAGGTTGCAAATTTTCCAAACTTTTATGCTCTGCTTCCCTTATAAAATGGAATGCCTTTAACAGCATGCAAGTCACCTCTTGAATGCTGAGCTGCTTACAAATTTCTTCCACCAGATACCCTAAATCATCTCTCTCAACTTTAAAGTTCCACAGATCTGTAGAGCAGAGGCAAAATGTCGCCAGTCTCTTTGCTAAAACATAGCAAAAGTCGCCTTTACTCCAGTTCCCAACTAGTTCTTTTCCATCTGAGACCGCCTCAGCCTGGACTTTATTGTCCATATTGCTATCAGCATTTTGGGCAAAGCCATTCAACAATTCTCTAGGGAGTTCCAAACTTTCCCACATGTTCCTGTCTTTTTCTAAGCCCTTCACACTGTTCCAACCTCTGTCTGTTACCCAGTTCCAAAGTCATGTCCACATTTTTGGGTAACTTTTCAGCAGTGCCCCACTCTACTGGTACCAATTTACTATATTAGTTCATTTTCACACTGCTGCTAAAGACATACCTAAGACTGTGAAGAAAAGGAGGTTTAATTTGACTTAGAGTTCCACATGGCTGGGGAGGTCTCACAATCATGCAGAGGGCAAAAGGCACTTCTTGCATGGAAGCTGCAAGAGAGAATGAGGAAGGAGCAAAAGTTGAAACCTTGATAAACCCATCAGATCTCACGAGACTTACTCTCCGTCACAAGAATATCATGGGAAAGACCAGCCCCCATGACTCAATTACCTCCCACTGGGTCCCTCCCACAACACGTTGGAATTCTGGGAGATACAATTCAAGTTGAGATTTGGTTGGGGACACAGCCAAACCATATCATCTCATGAAGAGGTGATACATTCTAGCTCATGAAGAGGTGATACAACACATCTCATGAAGAGGAGGAAGAACACAGTTCTAGAACTGAATTCAGGTTTCATTAATTAACAATGTGACCTTAGGCAAATTACATCACTTCTCTGAACTTCAATTTTATCCTTCATAAATGGGGCTAATAATACTCTCTTCAGGCTTATTTGTGAGGATTAAACAAGATCATGGATAAAAATAATTTATCGAGTTTAGTACATGAGAAGCTGTCAATAAGAGTTTGCAATTATTATGTTACTTTGTCCAAGTTAATTAATATAAAAGCAACCTCATCATACATGTAAGATCTTGTTCCCCCTTCTTAGAGAAGGAAATTGTCTGTAGTCTTGTGTAATAGAACCAAATAGTAATCATATCATTCACTTAATGAGAGCTACACAACCACCTTTTCAAGGTTGTTACTGAACACACAGAACACATACCAGGCATTTACTAAAAATATTCACTATATTTCAGAGGGAACTAGTTTACTTGGAGACACTTAAACTCATATAATGATAATAATAGCAAGCACTTACTGAAAAACTCCTGTGTGTCACTCTTACATGGTCTTTTATAGCCTTGCTATCTCCCATCAAGAGGTGGAGTTCTTATTTTCCATTCCCTTAAAACTAGCTGTGCTTTTGTGACTGATTCAACAAGTAGAATGTAGTGAAAAAGACATCATATGATTCTCAAGGCCAGGTTGTACAAGGCAATGTGCTTTTCATCTGTCTATCTCTCTTGGACTCTTACTTTTAGAATCCAGCCAGCATACAGTAATAAAACCAAGCAGCCACATGTAGAGAATCTGTATAAGTGTTCTCTCCACAGCCTCACTGAAGGTTCTAGTAACATCCAATATCAATCCCCAAACATGTAAGTTAACCCTCAGTTGATTCCAGTCAGAGCTTGTAAGCCAATTCAGCTGATGCCATACTACCAGAGATGCACTGTCCCCACTGTCCTCCCTTTCACCTGTCTTCCCTTCCCATGCTGGCCACTTCTGTCCTAACTCTGGTCCCTTATTACTTCATACATACTCATTTCAAGAAGCTCCTAGGTCTCATCTCTGCTGCCCTCTACTCCCTTAAAACCACTCAGCATATAACTAATAAAAGGCCTATCTTACTAAAACATTAATTCTATCCTGTCATTCCTCTATTAAAAGTACTCAAGACCTTCCCACATCCTAAAGAATAAACCCCAAGTGCACAGCAAAAACCTCCAAATTCTGTCCCAAATTAACTCTTACATCTTGCCATCATTTCCCAATATGAACCTCCAGATGCAGACAGTCAGGACTGTTTTCTGTTCCTTAGTGGGGCCTCACAAATCTGAACTCTTGCTCATAGAATCACATTCTTATAAAGACTTCATCCAGTGGTATGCTAAACACAGCTCAAACAGGCTCATGACAGCTAATTTTTAAATATTCAGGAACTTTGCAAGCATGTGGTTAAATTACTGATAGCTTCAAATTGGCCATAGCAGAAGTATTTACACCATGGAAACTGGCAAACACTGCAAAGTGGGGCTTTGCTGAAGTGGAAGGGGAAACCAGTTTACCAGTACACCATTACGCTCATTTGTGTGCTTCATGTACTCAAATCTACACACAGTTTGAATCCCAGATCAAGCGAAATCTTCTCCACAAAGCCTTCCCTCATTACTCAATTTGTACACTTCCTAGCCTCCTATAGTTTGTTTCAACTTCTCAATTGTCCTTAAAAACCTACTACTTTGTAGAAGATTGTGCCCCAGCAATAAAGCAGCAGAACTGAGGAAAGGGGCTATGCTTTGTTTGTTTTGGTTTGTGCATGACTTATAGTATCTAGTGGCATGCCATGTACATTGTAGGTATTCAAAGAGTTAGAATGAGACTTATATTATGAAATATTTCAAGGATGCTCTGAGACTCTAAGAGTAGGTCTCTAAGGACTTTATCACATCTTTCCCAAGCAAAAAAGAGGATTGTTCAGGGAAAGTATTATAAGTCAATATAGTATCTTGACTCTAAAAAGTAAATTTGAGATTATTGGTACTATGGTTTGGATATGGTTTTTTTATTTTGTTTTGTTTTGTTTTGTTTTGTTTTTGTCTCTACCAAAACTCATTTTGGAATTTGATCCTCAGAAGGGTGGTATTGGGAGGTGGGGCCCGTTGGGAGGTGTTTGGGACATGGGGGTACATCTCTTATGAATAGCTTGGTGCCATTCTCCTGACAATGAGTGAGTTCTTGCTGTAGCAAGACTGGATTAGCTCTTTAGGGAACGGATTTTTTCCCTTGTGAATGGGTTGTTATAAAGCCAGGATGCTCCTCGGGTTCTCTCTCTTTGTATGTTTTCACTTCCCCTTTGACCTTCTCTACCTTGTTATGACACAGCACAGAAGAACTCACCAGAAGCCAGGGCCATGCCCTTGAACTTTTCATCCTGCATAACCATGAGCTAAATAAACCTCTTTTCTTTATAAATTACCCAGTCTCAAATATTCTGTTACAGCAACACAAAACAGACTAAGACAATGAGCATACAAACAAAAAAAAAACCTAATAAGATATAAATATAAAACCCAGATAAAGGGAAAATGCATTTTTACTAACTAGAATATCAAATGCTACATTTAACCATTACATTTTGTTCTGAGCTTCCTGGCAACTGGAGCAAAATAAATGGAACGTAATGAGTTACATTGTTGGCAATGTAAATTTATTATTATTAAAAGGAGAAAGCATATGTGGGAAGAGACAGCATTTTCCCCTGTTAAATACTAAAAGGCATGTTTCTGAAGGTTTATATATAACATAGTATGTGATATGGTGGACAATATCCTCAATAATCTGTTAACAAAACAAGTTCAATATAGGCTGTTTCTTCTAGTGAACCTCGAGAAAAACTGACTGCATAATCTTAAAGCATAACTCATTCAAGATAACTATATAGACAAGTGTATACTCCAAGTATATAGATACCTAGTATTCTAATAATATAAGAGAAATAAAAGTAAATCATATATAGTAGTATAGTAGACAATACTATAATCTTTATACAACATTCCTATATATCACGCCTTTCAAGAAGGCATCTGGTAAGAAATTAAGTATTCTCAAGCCAGTAGTGATGGCATTCTGTAACAGATTCTGCAACAGATTGAGGTTCTATCTGTCAAATTCCTTTCTCTGGCAAGGGCAGTAAGTAGGCATGTCCCTTATAAGTGATTCCAATACAGAGAACCAAAAGTCAAACAGCAGAATGATCTCAGAGACAAAGAGCTAAAGCAGAAACTTGTTCAAAAGGGGATACGAGAAAAATGAGACCTGAGGCAAGAAAGATATGAATTCTGTATTCTGAAAGATCAGAATATAGAAAGGAGGAGAGTAAGCAGAAGAAGTTTGTCAAAACTTACACAAGAAAATAGAAATGAACATCAGAGAGTGGAGGCTACAAATTGCTAGAATTTTGCATGCCACTGACATTTGTTTGAGTAGACAAGGCAAATGCATTTAAAGATGTTGGACACAATGAAAAAAGGCACATGCTTTGGAAAATAAGAAGGTAGTGTGGTTGATATCTTCTCTGTTTAAAAAGTTTAGTCCTTTAGTCAGTATTTCCTCTAGAAAAAAATGCCATCCACTTCTCAGAGAAGATAGAAAGAGCATATGTTTAAGCTTTTTGTGAAAATTTTTCTCATCTTTGGACTGTTGAAGCCAAGCATTTGAACGAGTGCTTGATACAGTCTCAGGAATACCCACCACAGACCATGAGATAGATGGACTTTCTTTTGGAGGAGAGTGGAGTTGTACAGTTGAGGAGGAGTCTAAAATACTTTCTTATGAGGGTTACCAGCCACCTACTGTGGCCATAAAAAATGCTTCAGTTATGCTCCAACAGAACAGCTGTCTCTAAACAAAATGCACAACCACGGCACCTGCCAGGATAAGTTAACTGAAAAAGTCATCCCCTGATGACTGAAGGACTTGACTTGTTATTTAATATTGACCAAGCAAATTGGTGAATGTCTGCCAAAGACAAGGACTTTAACCTAGTGAATATGGAGCTGTATTTTCTGAGGCAGATACCAGAACCAGTTTCCTTTTAAGGCCACTCCCAATATTTACAATGAAATTATGCCATCTGTGCTTAGGATAATATTCATCCTTCTAGGTACTATGGCAGAAGAAAGTATCATGTTATGTCCCTCTCAGCCATGAAATTCCATGGCTCAGCTATATCACAGTTAGTGATAAATATCATAGAGATTAATCAAAAGAAATTGATTTGACTCAAAATAAAGCAGAATAGTTAGAGATGTCCAAAGACAGAATGAACAAAGTAAGATAATACATAGTGAGGGCTGGGCCTCTGAGAAAAAGGTAGATACTACACAGAGCTGATATTGTACAGTGACAATATTTAAGACATGATACAAATAATGAATGTATGTTCAGGCTTGATGACATACAGGATATCTTACAATCTTAAAGTTCTATGCCTCTGTATGCCTTTTATCCAAGTTTCTTCCCTGGATTTCTGACCTATATTTTCTTGCTTGGATTACTGGTATCTACAACCTATTTTATTTCCATACTTATTCTCATTGTATCCTTCCCACACACACACACATCTTCATTCCTTGCTTCTGCTTTCAAACCCTCACTGCTAGTACTAATCTTGCTGCTTACCTGGATGTAAAGAGGCTGTGGCGTTCTGGCTTCCATCTTACACTTAACCTCCTGTCACTGCCCTCATCCCACCATGGTCATTGTTCAAACATAAGCCTAATTAATGTTTCCAATGATGACTGACTCTAAGTAACATAAAGTGATCTACTGTTCTTTAGTAAGCAGAAGTGAAATTTTCAAAGATTAATATATTTGGAGTAGAGCTAAGATTTCTCCTCACTCTCAAATTCTATGTGCTGAGCTAAGTTCACCCAATAAACACGTCCCTCTTCTCCACCTGCATTCTGAAACAAATACAAAATACAACAAAACAAAAGAGTAAGACAGTTAGAATAGCAAAACATCACCTTTTATATTGATAAATCTAATCCTGGAGAATGTGGTTTGTATATTTGGCAAATTTAAATCCCTGTTATTGAGCATCAGAAGTAGAGTGTCCTCCTCATCCAGTCATTGGCAGCACCAGACTTCCCTGTGTGAGGGCCTGTTCTGTACAATTTAAGACATGGGGTAGCAGAGCAGAATGCATGCTCCTGTGTGTAGCTATGCTCCAAGAGAAAAAGGAGGGTAAAGAGATACACGATGCATCCTTAAGTCAGTTCCCAAACTAACCAGTCATCTTTCTCACTCCAAGGGGAATTGTAAGGGATGAGGCAAAAAAAAAGAAAAAAGAAAAGAAAAAAAGCCCAGGAATAATTAGAAGACATTTCCCTCTTGGAAATCAGAGAAAGAAGGAAGAAGGGCCTTCCTCTCCCAACACTAAAGATTATAATTGATTCAAGAAGGTGGAATACAAAGATTTATATGATTTAACCCAGGTCAATTTCAAGTGATCATGTCAGGGTTGGTGTAGGTGAGGGATGAGAGAGGTTCAGGGAGGAGAGTTATGAGAATGAATGTATGTCACCAACCATCTCCTAAAATGAATGCTCTCTTTTACTGACCAACTACCAGGACTACTGTCTGTCATGTACTATTCTACTCTAAAATTCATGTTATTTTGTTAGTTAATTTAAGAAACTCTTATTTTGTAACTACTCTTTGCCCAGCTCTGGTATACAAAACAAAATATAATGGTCTCTCACCTCAAGGAGCTTATGTTCTGGAAGGCAGGAGTTGTCAAGAGACAATTGTAATAAATCAGGAAAAGAACTATAACCAAAACAAGCACATGGTACCATGACACCCCAAAGGAGGACTTTTAAATCAGACTTGTAAAGGCTTCCAGGGAGATGATACGTATCTGTGGGATTTAAATATAGGACATGGAGAGAGAGAGTTATGTCGAATGACAGGAGGGGCAAGACATGGTGTGTGTGAAAATAGCACGCAGGTCAGAAAGGCATGCCAGATTTGCGTTATTTTCAAAATTACACAGAAGAAAGGATGGGACAGGCAGCTTCCAATAATCTGGCAATTAATCTAGGCAAGATGTGAGAGCACCTAAGGCCATGAAAAAGCAGATGGAGAGGAAACAATTGATCTGGGGGATGTTTACATTTTGAATCGATAGAGGCTATGTGGAGGTAGGGGAGTCAAGAATCGCTTCTCAACTGCTAAATTCAGATGCCAGACTGGCAACATTTCATCTCCTACTGCAAGGTCTTTCTGCCAAAGCTGCCTCACCCTGTTTGAAACACGTATTCCCTGTAATCCAAAACCTTCATGGTGATGAGGCATTCCAGACAGAGATCAGCATATGAAGAGCTGCATCCAGGCCTGTGTGATGCTGGAGAGTTGCAGCCTTGGGCTTCCAAGAACATCAAGAGTTAACTTTATTTACAAGGTTGGTATGTACCATATCCATCCTCCTCCCTCTTTGTGTCATAATCACTCAGCTCTTGATAATTAACATGATAACTGACCCTTTGACAATCACATTAAACTGCACAGCTCCTTTCACCTTCGGTACTCCACGGCAATCACATGCATGATAGGGACTGGGAGACTTTCTCCTTTAATACACTGGCTAGGGTTAAAATATACAGGGTGTCAAAACAGATGGCAGCAGGCACTATATTCTGTATACAGCTCAACCTATTCCATATCCACAGTGCAAAGAATGGCTGACAGAAAATCTATGGCTCAGGCTCCAGCATAGAAAACATTAATGCAGACATTCTCTGCCCAAAGGACTTGGCATTTACCACACTTTCTACTGGAAGCACAAGTGTCCTGTGCCAAAGGTCAGGGGCAGAGGGATTAACTTTTCCCATATATTTAAGCAAACTGTCCATCACACCAAAAGTGCAGGCACGCACACATACACACACACTCCATTTATTGTAGTTGATTATGAAAAAGGTCAGCTGAGTGATTTGCTGCCAGACACGCACACACACACACACACACACACACACACACAAATACACATGAAACACCTGCTAACATGAGCAAACTAGAAAAAGAATGACCAGCTCAACAATTTCAAACAACAAAGAAAATCTGGTCATTCCTATCGATAGAATCTATTGCTTTCAAAGATTGAAACGCAATGATGTTCACTTTTCAGTTCAACAGGTCATTTATTCCCTAAAGATTTTTGCAAAGTGAGAAAATAAAACAAACAACTGTGTGTGCCAAAATGTCAATAAGCACACATTTGATGGGCTTCCCACCTTAATAAATAAATAATTTCCTAAATAACGCAGAAAGAACACTTCGCCTCTTCAAATGTAACACTACAATATATTTTTTAAAAAATCAAGCATAACATTACAATATATTTACAAAAAGTCAAATAATGAATGTGTGGTTATACTACTTAGGTAATCTGAATATGCCACTTAGCAAGAAATATGTCACTTATCAAAAATAAAATGTTTTGTCCTAGTTTTTTGATTTTCATGGGGATCTAGAACACTACATATACATGATATACAGTGAACATATATATTGCAAATTGCATATATTTTACAAATTACACATCACATACATTTACATATTTTGTGTTATATATTAGAAAGCATACAAAATATAATATGACAAATATATGCATATTTTTGTTTGTATTCCCTCAAAACTAAAATTTAAGGCTTTTACATCAATATTCTCTCATTTTTTACACTCATATTCTCTCCTGAAATCTATCTAGAGTAGTAAAAATATGCACCCAGGTGGAATGTATAAGAATGTTCTCAGTGTCACCCACTCCTTCTTCCCATTTTCTTCTGAACACATCTTGTGAGTCCCAGGGAAGTATTTAATGATGAGCCATGAGTGATGTCATCCACTTATGTGTCATCTTGCACATCCGTCTCAGGGCAACGTTGGGAATGGACAGCATCTCCCATGGGGTCAGATACAAAGGAAAAGCTTCTTTCCTCCACAGATAGGTTTGAATGATGCAAAGCAGGTCAGGGCTTTTTTTTTTTTTTTTTTTTTTTTTTTTTTTTAGGCTGCTCTGTAAAATTCAAAGCCAAAAAAGAGTTCAAATTGAATCTTTGACAGACACTGCTTTTGAAGAGACTTCCTATCAGTAAAAAGTGCTGTTCTCCAGGTGATTTCGCATATATTTTTAATGCCAATTCGTGTCAGTATTGACACTATGTTTTGACGGTAAGAGGAATTAAAATGATTCTGAGTACCTGAGGTGACTCTATTGACACATCAGATTACGCTTAATGTTTCAACAGCAAAGCAAAGTGGAGCAAAGCAGTCACCCTACCATGCCTGGCTTATTAAAGCCTTTTTCCAGCCAGGACTACGCACCTCGCAAGGAAGAGCTATTTCAAATAGAATCAGTTGGCTTTGAATATATTTTTTTAATCATAGAATAAGAGATTCTTTACCCTTTAAAGGTTATGTTCAGTTTTTCAGTGGGAATATACAAAAACTGGCTCTTTGTTGAAGACTCAGAATTTCCTCCCTCGGGAATTCCCTGATTCCAGAAGCCTACGCGGGAGGAGTATAAGCACAGCAGCTGCAGCAAGGCCTGGGCTCCAGGTCTGAAGGCTCCCACGGTCCACCCGGAGAACGCAGCAAGGATCTCAGGTCTTTGTTTCAACAACTTATATTAGAGCAAGGAGTCTAAGGTGTCTAGGGCTTCGTGAATCATCACATTCTCATGCAACACTAAATCTTTTAATCATACAGGAGGAGCTGGCTTATAGAAGGTCAACTGTACAATTTGTTAAGAATTACTCCCATAGCTGAAGTATGCATGGACAAAGTGCAAAGGATACTAAAGATTAAGCTCTCTTCAGGCCAAGGGAGGTGCCAATTCGAACATCTTCTTTCTCTCTTCAAAGATAAAAATATCATCCAAGTAGACCCTACAAAGAGGGGCTAGGTATGCTTTTAGTCAGTTTTGTTTTTGTTTATTTATTTCAATTGATGATTAAAAACTATATCATTTATCATGTAAGGCATCGATGTTTTGAAATATGTACACAATGTGGAGTGCCACTTTTTTTTTAAGTTAGAAAGAGCTATTAGCCTTTCTATTCTTTTCTATTTTTTCTATTTCTATTTTTCTATTCTTTCTATTCTATTCTTATTTTCTCAAGGTCTTAAAAAATATTTGGCTCACTGGTAGGGACCACCTGATATTTCATACCAATGGAATTACATCTTGGGATTCCTACTCTTAACAACAATTACCATAAGGCAGAAATTTGTCACCAGAGGTAGGTTTGGGGATTTTGTTTATTTACAACTGAATATTTACTTTTTTGTTTTTCAGTGTTTACTTGCTTTTTTCACCTGATTCAGTGCAAGCTGGAATAGAAACTATCTGCTCGCCAGACACAGTGGCTCACGCCTGTAAACCCAGCACTTTGGGAGGCCAAGGTGGGCTGATCACAAAGTCAGGAGTTCAAAACCAGCCTGGCCAATGTGGTGAAACCCTGTCTCTACTAAAAATGCATAGATTAGCTGGGCGTGGTGGCAGGTGCCTGTAATCCCAGCTACTCGGGAGGCTGAGATAGAAGAATTGCTTGAACCCAAGAGACGAAAGTTGCAGTGAGCCGAGATCATGCCACTGCACTCCAGCCTGGGTGACAGAGCGAGACTCCATCTCAAAAAAAAAAAGTAAAAGAAAAAGAAAAAAAGAAAGCAACTATCTGCTCATACCTAGGACTATGGGAATCCAAAACATATTTCTTCATCGGTGTGTTTGTATATGAATCTAAGTGGAAGAAAGCAGATAATTCTCCCTAAAAGACATATTTTGCAGCTATCTGTGAAAAACAGGCAAGCCATTGCTCGGCTAGTGCTGGTAATCACAAAGCATTTTCCTGAAAGCTTTGTAAATGCTTTTCGCCTTACAGATAAGAGATTTAAAGTAGACAGAAATAAATGACAGAGCTCACAGGGACTTACCTCTATGGCACCGCCGCTTGCCTAGCAGGCTGAAAACTCCAGGCTTTTCACGGTCCCTGTCAGGTTTGACTCTCCTGCTGCCAGCCAAGATGTGACGGCAAATAGGCAGAGTGGAGAAAAGAATGTGAACAGGATTCAAGTCAGCCAGACCCCGGGTTGAACCCAGCTCTGCCACTGACTATCTGCGAAGTCCAGCTTCTCCTATTGTAAAATCAGGATGATAAACTAATACCAGAGTGCAGTTAGGAGGAGTAAATTAAAGTGCCTGGGCTAGTGGTTAGAAATAGGAATTGGTTGTTTTTCCTGCCTGAAGCACATACATTACTTTTTAGCCACATCTTGAAAGCAATCTTAATATAACAACTTCCTTTTACACACCAAAGTAAGAAGCACCCTACAAATGATATCCTACTCAGCCTTTTACCCAAGCCATACATGCCTTCAAATCCCTAGCAGTGTCAGTTGGGTTTTCATGAACCCGGCATCACAGAAGGCATTGGATACATTTTCTTCCCTAGATGTATGCTCTCCAATTTAAGAGAGCACCCAAGAAGCTGAGTTTACAAGAGAAGGGATATCTAGCATGTTGACCGCTCATTCTGAGTGCTACCAGAGCTCTAGAGTATCAGCAGAGCATAGGTGAGACAGCAAAAGCTTTTGGGAAATCTTATGTTAATAATTAGTTCGGTATGGCTAAAAAGACATTCCCCATGTGTACCCAATGGTAGTTTTTTTCACGGTGTTTCCTTTTTTTTAAAATTTTATTATTATACTTTAAGTTTTAGGGTACATGTGCACAATGTGCAGGTTAGTTACATATGTATACATGTGCCATGCTGGTGTGCTGCACCCATTAACTCGTCATTTAGCATTAGGTATATCTCCCAATGCTATCCCTTCCCCACCCCCAACCCCACAACAGTCCCCAGAGTGTGATGTTCCCCTTCCTGTGTCCATGTGTTCTCATTGTTCAATTCCCACCTATGAGTGAGAATATGCGGTGTTTGGTTTTTTGTTCTTGCGATACTTTACTGAGAATGATGATTTCCAATTTCATCCATGTCCCTACAAAGGACACGAATTCATCATTTTTTATGGCTGCATAGTATTCCACGGTGTGTATGTGCCACATTTTCTTAATCCAGTCTATCGTTGTTAGACATTTCGGTTGGTTCCAAGTCTTTGCTATTGTGAATAGTGCCACAATAAACATACGTGTGCATGTGTCTTTATAGCAGCATGATTTATAATCCTTTGGGTATATACCCAGTAATGGGATGGCTGGGTCAAATAGTATTTCTAGTTCTAGATCCCTGAGGAATCACCACACTGACTTCCACAATGGTTGAACTAGTTTACAGTCACACCAACAGTGTAAAGTGTTCCTATTTCTCCACATCCTCTCCAGCACCTGTTGCTTCCTGACTTCTTAATGATTGCCATTTCTAAATGGTGTGAGATGATATCTCATTGTGGTTTTGATTTGCATTTCTCTGATGGCCAGTGATGATGAGCATTTTTTCATGTGTTTTTTGGCTGTGTAAATGTCTTCTTTTGAGAAGTGTCTGTTCATGTCCTTCACCCACTTTTTGATGGGGTTGTTTGTTTTTTTCTTGTAAATTTGTTTGAGTTCATTGTAGATTCTGGACATTAGCCCTTTGTCAGATGAGTAGGTTGCGAAAAATTTTCTCCCATTTTGTGGGTTGCTTGTTCACTCTGATGGTAGTTTCTTTTGCTGTGCAGAAGCTCTTTAGTTTAATTAGATCCCATTTGTCAATTTTGTCTTTTGTTGCCATTGCTTTTGGTGTTTTAGACATGAAGTCCTTGCCCATGCCTATGTCCTGAATGGTAATGCCTAGGTTTTCTTTTAGGGTTTTTATGGTTTTAGGTCTAACGTTTAAGTCTTTAATCCATCTTGAATTGATTTTTGTATAAGATGTAAGGAAGGGATCCAGTTTCAGCTTTCTACATATGGCTAGCCAGTTTTCCCAGCACCATTTATTAAATAGGGAATCCTTTCCCCATTGCTTGTTTTTCTCAAGTTTGTCAAAGATCAGATAGTTGTAGATATGTGGCATTATTTCTCAGGGCTCTGTTGTGTTCCATTGATCTATATCTCTGTTTTGGTACCCATACCATGCTGTTTTGGTTACTGTAGCCTTGTAGTATAGTTTGAAGTCAGGTAGTGTGATGCCTCTAGCTTTGTTCTTTTGGCTTAGGATTGACTTGGTGATGCGGGCTCTTTTTTGGTTCCATATGAACTTTAAAGTAGTTTTTTCCAATTCTGTGAAGAAAGTCATTGGTAGTTTGATGGGGATGGCATTGAATCTATAAATTACCTTGGGCAGTATGGCCATTTTCACGATATTGATTCTTCCTACCCATGAGCATGGAATGTTCCTCCATTTGTTTGTATCCTCTTTTATTTGATTGAGCAGTGGTTTGTAGTTCTCCCTGAAGAGGTCCTTCACGTCCCTTGTTTGCTAATCCACAAAGGAAGCCGGCCTTAGCTCTGTCCATGGTATCTCCAGGCTGAACACATAGGAACCCTGTGTACCACTCAGCCCTGGCTCTTTCTGCCCTTGCACTAACCAAATCCCCCTTGACAGGCAGAGGAATGAAGTTCTGTGGCCCTGTGCATTCTGCCTCCCCCATGCACTTTACCTCTGCTTCATCCACTTCCCCTAAAACTGGCTCTCAAAATACATATTCTGGCTTTGCCATTACGTGACTTCCTTTCTCCGTCTCCAGTTCCAGACTCCTTTTCTGATCCTTACCAACATCAGCATAGAATTATATGTAATTATAAAGAATTACAATATACTCTAATTTTTTAAAATTTTATATATATATATACATACATATTAACAGAGTCAACTTAAGACTAAATATGTATTTATTCATATATTTATATATAAATAATTTTAAAATAAACCTTTATGTTCTAATACAACTATTTTATACTTCTTTTGGAAGAAGCTATAGAGGGTGGGAGAGAGGGAAGAAGGTAGAAAGGAAAAGAGAGAGGGAAATTTAAGTGTGTCAATACATCAAAGACTGAAAGGACAAAATGAAATCTCTCTTCAGTTTTTCACCTGAGTGTTATATTTTCTATATTCCCTTACAGTAGTCACCAATTGCTATGGGCTTCTTCAAGATCAATATGCCCCAGAAGTGCAAATCAAATGTGAAATAAGATCAAATCTTCTTTCAGCTCTTAAGTCTATGCATTGCCAAATGCCCCCAAACAATAGAGATGTTTTCTCCAAACTGGGAATTCTTCATCCATCATCGCAATGAACCTGTGCTTTTATCATTGCATTTGTATATTCATTCAATAAATATACATTGAGTATTCATCATATACCAGAAACTATACTGCATCAGGCCTCAAAAATGTTAAAAGCACTGTTGTCAACCCTAAAGAGCTTAGAATAAATGAGGGACACAGAAAAACCAGCAATTAAACTAACATGGATGGACACAATGTTAGGATTATGTACATGATTCTAGGAGTAGTAGAGTAAAAGCACAACTTAAACTAATAACTCCAGGAGGGGCTTCGCAGATGAAGAAATGTGACTTCACTATGGATAACTGTGCAATCCCCAACCAAGTGCCAAACAAACAACACAAAAAGGCGTTCCCAACAATGAAAATCAAATATGCAATGACATGGAAACATGAAACAGCACCATATTTATTGAAAACTGCTTTTCATATAATAAATAGACCCCAGATTGTAGTGTTAGGAAATCAGATTAGAGAAGCATGTACAGCTAGATCATAAAGAATATTGGGTGCTAAATTTATCCTGTGGGCTAAAAGGACTGTTAAAGAATTTTAATCAGTGGAGTGATGAAATCAAATTTGCATTTAAAAAGCTATGGCTGCAGGGTAAAGGCTAAATTAAAGTAGTGGGGTGGTGGAGTCAGCAAGTCCATTCACCTAGTAATCCAGTGAGAAGTGCTAAGGCAGGAAACTTGGCTATAAAAGTGCAGGGAATTTTGGAGATGAACTCTACAACTGCTTATAACTATTAAATGAGAAAGAAGGTGGGCAAAGTCATCTGAGATGACTCCCGGGTAGAATGGTAGTGCCAATCCTCAAGACAGGAACTATGTAGGGATGACATATTTGTAGGAAAATGAATAGTTCAGTCTGGACATTGAATTTGAGGCACCTGTGGAACATACTACAAGAGTAGTCCATGGACAATTAGATGTTAAGTTCTAGAGATCAGGAGGAAATCTGGGCAGGAGAAAAGAAGGCCACTAAAAAGGTAGTTGATATTGAATTACCTGGATACTTGCCTACTAACACACATCTCCCTTTTGTTTTCCTTTCTCCCTTCTCTTCCACCTCAATATTTCCTATTCTCTTTAACTCACAGTCACTTTCAATCATAGTACAATTAATCATATATGTTTTCTATGGGTCCTACTATATACTAAGGAAAAGAAAATATGAAAGTAAACTAATGACATCAACCAAGTTTAATATAATCAATTCTGTAAAATTTTATCGTATATAAAATAGCAGGTGCTACACACAAGTGAAATAAACACTGAATTTTAAGTTCTGAAGAACAAAATTGGTTTTATGCCTTCTACCTTGCAGCATTACTACTAGAGAGGATACTATATTATTTTATAATTGTTTGCCAAATGCCCACACATAATTATAAAATAAGACTGCATGTCCTACCAACTACTTCTTATCTTTCCCAGGTAACTATCAAGAATAGTCATTTATATTTAAACTCACTTACAGAAACAGTGAGGACAGGACATTTGGGGTCCCTGACACATCAGTTTGGGGCTTTACATAACACCTATCTTTAGAAAAAAATATGCATAGCTCTTTCCAGTCTTTCAGTTTCAGAGCTGACGGTGTGGAGAATCTACACCAAACTGCAAATTATTTTGAATTGGACACACATGCCACGCATTTGTGGCAGCCTAGCATTTGGCACCAATCACACGTCCAGTCAACAAATGCAGGAGAAAATGATTTTTCCCCCCTCAGGCACTATGCTACAGAAAAACCATGATGACAGTCCTTCTCTGATATTGTGTTTTGTGGGAGGGGAGAAGTTCATTTCAAATTAATTTATGATCTGTGAAAAGTGCTAGAAACACGCTTCACCGCACCTAGAAGCGTAATATCCACCACTCCCTTGTAAAATCCATTTGAGGGGCTCTCAGGGCAGGACGACGCTCCCTGCTCCTGGGTCAAACTGCCAGCATTAGCTACTGGTATTCAGAACCATGGAATCAATTTAAGGAGTCAAAGGGGCCTGTCACTTGGAGAGACTTGGAAAGATTTCACTAAATGCCGCTGTAGTATCTGAAGGCTGAGCTTAGAGGAATTTCAGTCCACCAGAGGTATCACCTGGGCCAGTGCACATATGTTTTTAGAAAACAAAGTCCCTTTCCGTACAAGAACCTCATTTCTTATTATTGGAGTCTGTGCAGGGCAACGGCCAGTTTTTCATCCAGTTTTGCACTAACGGAACGCTTGTCAATAGCCAATTGGTGCCATTTGATCCAGGGCTTACACATACCAAGAGACTTCATTACAATCACCAAATGTGTCAGGCCCTGATTAAAGTTGTTTTTCCTGCGGGGCTTATGGATCCATATCTATTTTGCTGCTCCCCAGCTGTCTCATAACTCAACTATGAAGCTTTCTTTCAAAGCTAGGCTTTTTGGTTGGCACCTGTTTTTCTGCAGCAATATCACTACTATACAAAATTATAACACAATTTTTTTCAGAGATTTATCAGCTTTTCCTCAGACTCAGCACAGTTCCCACACACCATGTCTGAAGCAAAGTTTTATTAATTAAAAGAAACAAAATAGAAGACTGTAGCATCAAACCCAAACATTTACCCTTTGGGACTTATCTTTTATAATAAATATAATTGTATTGACAGTCAGACTTCGACCAGCTATAAGACAAAGAAAAATTTGTTCAAGGCTTCTTGATGAGGAGGAAAGCAGTGTTCTTATGGAACCCAGAAGTCCTTTCCATACATATTCATAAATGTTTGTTCTGAAACTCTAGGAGGCAAATAGAACTCAGAGAGAAGGTAACGAACAGAGACCAAGTAACATATGGTAAGAGCCAGAGCTTGAGACAGAATATCAGAGCAGAATAATACCTGGAAGTTATTAGTTGAGGTAGAACCCAGGCACTCAAGAGCTAGGTATGTTATATGTGGAGAGAAAAATAAAGTATCGAAAAACCACATCAGGAATCAGGACACAACTGTATCAGAGTTTAAGGTAAGGTTGTGGAATAAAACAGGTAAGCAGTATTAATGGAGAAGCAAGCACCCAGGCTAGAGACACACATCAGCTTGGTAACCAAGTATACAGAGCAGCATTCCAAAATTCAAAGATAAGGAAAGCAGGTTAGAAAAGACATCACAGTAGTAGCCACAGACTGCTACCAATAGAGACCTTGTAGAGAGGATATCATTTGCCTCACCCAAAAATCTTAGCATTTCTACAAGAGCACTGACCATGTCCATAGCAGAATAACCTGTGAGAAATAAATAACTGTATGTGGACCAACTAAGGGAAATACTTCATGACTGGCAAATCCAAACAAACGTGTCTCACATGCCAAGACCTATCCCTTCTCGGCTTAACCCTTTCCTTTTCGGAGCTGAACTGATTTTAAATTAAAATTGTTCTCTAATTTTTTCATCCATTCTATGGGCTCCATATAAGATGTCTGCCTGTTTCTTCCCTAACTTGACCATTTTTCCTGTCTTCCCTAAGATTTGAGGGAAATTAGGAATGTGATACAACCAAGTAAATTAGAATAGACAAGGAAAAGAATAGAGATTAAGGAGTCCATATTCTATTCTCTGTCACACAATCCATTCAGGGTTTGAATCTGGAGAAGTTCTTAATTTAGAGTTGATACAGAATTTTCATTTTAAAGGGAAGTCTTTGTTCATGGGACTGAACTATGAAGATTTTTTGTTTAATCAGGATATTAATACTCAAAAGAAGACTATTGAACAAAATCTGTTCCTTTCTTAGGAGCCAATTACTTTTTAAAATAATACATATGCTAACAGGTCTTAAAAAAAACATAGTGCCAAGGGTGAGAAATCAATTTTTACTAGTATATTTTATATAATACATATCTTCCATGTGAAAAGCCCTAAAGAGCCCCAACAAAATATTCTATGACGTGGTCCTTCCATTCTTCTCTTTGATTATAAACAATTTCAACTATTACTACTGCAATGAATCAGACTGATGATAATGCTACAATAATAACACTTAACTTCTAAGAGCTTCCTGTTGGCTTTGAACTTTTTTTCCTATCATTTCTTTTCCAATCTTGATAGCCGAAGCAAAATTTGATTTGAGGATCTCTTGATGATTTTCTGTGTTGTATCTTTGGTGCTAAGAAATAGATTTAGTGTCTCATAGCTTTGTTTATGGTCAGATTAATATCAAGGAAAGCAGTATTCTAAGGAGAAGAAAGGGAAATTTGCTTTTAATCATATGCATTTTCTAGAAGAAAATAATGGTGGTAGAAAAAGCATTACTGGTATTCTAACTTTGGGTTTTTATTAATAAATACAAATTAAAAATATCTTTACAAAAGTATCTTGAAGACACATAAAAATAATTTTCTATTTGTTTTTAACCAGCCAGACATGTTCATGACAAATAGGATGTTGTTGTCATTTCAAAACTTTGAAAGGAAACTTATTTTCCAGTTATTTTATTGATAAACACATTTTAAAAGAAACCCTATTCTTTGACTCACTGAGATTTCTGTTCAGAGCCATAGTAGGCTTATACCAATGTAAATGCCACACAATGCTAAGATGTAAGATCATTCCCTTGAAAACTTCCCAGAAATTTTTTTAGAATCTTGTTTAGAAAATTAAAGATGGAACAAACTGCATTTAAAAAAACACAACTCTACTGTGGTCAAAACAAAGATGTGCTACACTTTATTGCGGAATCTATGCCTCAAAATGAAAACCTCCGAATATCACTTTAAAACATGAGATGAGAAATAAGAGTACATCTCCATGCTGAGAAAAATGGTCTCCAATCCTCCGATTGTGCTTATTATTTTGGACATCAGTGAGGGCTTGGAACTTCCAGGATGAGAGCCCACTGTTTATAAAGAGAACTAGAGAGTATTTTATCATTAGAACAATCTCACAATTTATCAAAGTAGCAGCAGTGATTCCTGGTGTTCTCATTTAGCTGAATACAATTTTAATTTTGCCCCACTGGAAGAGGGGACTGTTTTGTGAATGGCAGTGTTCATTAATGAAATCTACTGCTAATATTATATTCAAAGGAGATCAAACAGCAGATCTCTAAAAATAGCAAGAATTTTATAAAATTTGTTTGATTCTATAGATTTATATATCGGTGGCCAGGATTCTCAAATGTTCTAAGAGATGTAAGTTAGAAACAAATGTCATGGATTAAAAATATTTTTTCAAGCAAGAAAATCCTCTTTCAGACCAAAAGTAAGACAAAGATCTTATGACTTGACCACATATTCTGACATAAATTCCCTTTTCACCTGCTTTTCTCTTTACTTAACTTTTCTTTTGCCTTTCATTTTCCCTTATATATTTTTCCAGTTTTTGCATCATTTTCTTTCTAAATTTGCTCCTTTTATTCCCTCCTCATTTCTTGACATCTTAAAGTCTTATCCATTTGTCTTTTTCTTATTTTTATTCATACCTCCTGTGGTTCTTCTCTTCCTATAGCACCAGGCTAGGTTCAATATCTTCATGCTTTCATTTAGAAATAGTATCAAGAAAGATATATCTCAGTTTTAGGTAAGAATATGTGATACATTTTTTTAAATGAGTTCTCAACCAGAGAGACAGCTTCCAAAAAGAAAATAATATAAAAATTTTGAATCCTAACCAAGTTATGAAATGTTTTTCAGTGGAGCTATGATCAAGATATATGACTAACTAAAATATCAACATGTCCTACAGAAAGAATTCAAAGAGGATTTTATACAGAAATGAACTGTTGTCCTTTTGCAAAATAGTTAACAGTTCAGTAGCTTCATGTCTTGATCATTCCACCAACTTTTGAATTCAGGGTTTGTTTTTGTACCTCCCAATGCAAGGACAATGATTTTCCCATAATTGGCACTTTAAAAACGTGTATTGTGTTGTCTTCAAGTAAGAGTTAACTTGAGCCATGTTGTCAACCACCATTAAAACTGTATGTTTAGTCAGATGCCTATATTTCTTGCAGTAAGTTTCTTGTACTCATGTATGGGTAAGAATAACGAAAAGCAATCATCTTAACATTGGCTAATTATAATACCTAATGATTATTGATCATCTACTACATTCAAGTTCCTCCTGTGACAATCATTAGATTGTCTCCAAATTTTCCAACAACCCTTTAAAGTAGGTATTATGATGCCCATGTAATAGATGAGGAAACAATCCCAAGAGGTTTTGACAAGTTCATGTAAACCCAGGTAGTAAGTAAAGTGAGGATTTGAATGTAAATCAGTCTGGTGCCAAAGCCCGTGCTTTTTCCTTAACACGCCCTGCAATTGCAGCCTTAGAGGCAATAGATATGACTGGGATGATACTACAAAGGGAGGCTCTGAGAGTTAAAATGATTAATACAAACTTTACAAATACTTTTGTTGATTTTCATCCACAAGTTAGGTATTCTTTTCATTTATGTTTTCAAATTTGAGACTGCATTCAATAGGAGGTATGTTTCCAGTGTGCCTTCCTGCTGTCATTGCTCATGATTACAGAAAAACTATTTCCGTGCAGCTAAGTATGCAAGCTTACCAAGATGGGTTACAGCTTTCTCCTTATTTACTGCTTAAAACTATGTCCTTTTTCTTTGGCAAACAATATATTCATTTAAGAATAACTCCATGATCCTTCTGTAAACAAGACTACTGCAGAGGTGACACTCAATTTCTGCAGCAGATGGTTCTTCATGGCTCCCCACTGGCCAGGCCACAGAGTGACTTTGATAGCAGCCAGTTGCCTGCCCTCTCAGGATGAGGCACACAAATACAGCTGCTTTTTGGGGAGAAAGTTGGGCAAGAAGGGCAGGAAAATGACTGTCTAAGCGGGGAAGAAGCAAAAGGGATGAGGCCAAGACCAGAGGCTCACTTAGAACTGGCTCATTTTACCAAATAATTACTGCAGAGTAATAAAGACCATCAATATACACTTTTGGTTATGTCATGGGACAAAGCAAACACTATCTGACACCTGGGCTTCTTGCCCATAATAAAATGTATCATATAAATGAGACTGATTTCCTGCATTTATAAAAAGGTGAATAATCTTCATTTCCAGTGTAAATCATTACCATTAGTTCACAAAACATTTTCCTTGTTCAGGAATTATAGGAAGGAAGTGATGTCAAAAGAGAATGTAAAAGAGAAGCAAATTAAATGTATTACTTGATGATTTTTTATGGAATATGCTATGGTTTAGATATGATTTGTTTGTTTCCATGAAAACGCATGTTAAAATTTTATCCTCAGTGTGGTGATGTTGGAAGGAAAGGCCTAGTGGAAGTTTGTTGGATGATGAGGACAGGTTTCTTATAAATAACTCGGTGCCATTCTAGCAGTAGTGAGTGAGTTATTGCAAAACTGGACTAGTTCCTGCAAGAGTAGGTTGTTATAAAGCCAGGACTCCACTTGGGTCTTCACACGTGTTCCTGTCCCCTTTGACCTTCTCCATCATGCTTTGACCCAGCATGTGGCTCTCACCAGAAGCCTAGCAGATGCCAGCATTTTCCCCCAGCAGAATCGTGAGATAAATAAACCTCTTTTCTTTATATATTATCCAGTCTCAGGCATTCTGTTATAGCAACACAAAATGGACTACGAGAGAATCCTGTATTTTACCCAAACTTTTTTACCATTATTTGGCAAAATTGAACCAAAACCAAACCTTATAAGACATGGTTCACTATCCCCTTATTACAAATGAGAAATTTGTAACCAGTTGGTTTCAGTGGTAGAAAGCAAAGAAGCTGGGATTTTAACTGAGATTTTAAATCTAAACCACAGAAACACACTTTCCACAAGACTACCCAGCTTCTGAACACACATTTTACCTTTGAAGAAGCATGTATGTAAATCCAGATTTTTCTCTTACGTTTCCACAGCCAGGGCATGTGGCCTATGCAGTTGCACAGAGCTCTGAGATGAGACTGATCCTATATTTGGTTTAGTACCCTGATGTCACCATCTTGACATCTCAACAAGATACCCCACATTATTTTGCACTGGGCCCTATAAATTAGGTAGCCAGTCCTGTCCACAACACCCCGCACAGCCCTACACTAGCATATAAGACACTGAGCCTTGATTGTGGGTTTAGGAATCTATTGTCTCCGGCAGATTGTTACCCTTTCCTAGCAGGCCTCTATGACTTTCCATGATGATCACCAGTTACCCCTCTGGTCTCATCTCTGTCCTGACACTTTCCTCTCCAGCCATATCAGCCTCTAGGCTCTTTTCTACTACACTGAACACCATGCCCACTGCCTAAAACACTTTTCCCCCAAGTATTCCCATTCTTCTTTCCTTCTCTTCATTTCTCTGTTCAAATGCTATTTCAATAGACAGGATTTTCTTGACCGTCCTGTTTAAAACAATTTCCCCAGCATTCTACCCAATCATTTACCCTGCCTTATTTTTATTTATAGTTTTGGGGTACCAGCTTAAGTGATACATACTCACTGGTTTAATTTACATTATTATGAGATTATTTATGCCCCCCCACAGAGATGTATATGTTGAAGCACTGACTCTCAGTACCTCAGAATGTGACACTGGAGGTGAGGCCTTTAAAGAGGTGATTAAGTCAAAATGAAGCCACTAAGGTGAGCACTAATCCATTCTAAGGGATATCCTTATAAGAGGAAATTTGGACATACAGAGAGAGAGCAGGGAATGTGCACACAGGCCGTGTGAGGACGCAGTGAGAAGGTGGCCATCTGCATGTCAAGGAAAGAGGCCTCAGGAGAACAAACCCTGTCACCACCTTGAATTTGAATTTCTAGCTTCCTGAACTGTGAGAAATAAACTTCTGTTGTTTCATCCACCCAGGCTGCGGCATTTTGCTGTGGCAGTCTCAGTAAACTAATCCAACTGTCTTTGCCATCCTAAAGAATATTATGTCTCTCAGAGAAGAGATGTTGTTTTGTTCATTGCCATGAACCCCAGTGCCAAGCAGTAGACACAGCAGATATTTTAAATTATTGAATAAGCAATGAATGATTTCATAATTACTTAAGAGCAATTCAAAGAGAATATCCAAACCATTTATGATACCAAAATACTTTATTTCATGCTGCCTGAATTAATTCTGCCACAGAAGGACTTGGGAACCATTTTGTTAAACAAAAGTTTTTATTGTAATGGGACTTAACCTGCTCTTTGTTTTTATCCAGCCTTGTGATGTAGCCACTAATGGATTATGTCAGGACCATGAAACTAAAGATCACAATACATGCTTGAAGAAAAGCTATTGTCACCCAGTGTTTGTTATTAGAAAAATTACAAAAAACAACCTACAGCAAAAATCAATCAGGAATTAAAAGGATACCACACCACACAACCAGCCTCCCATGCATTTCTTTGATAGTCAAGATCAGTTACAACTAATTGCTTTTAGCACTTGTAAGGCTACGTAGCTATGGCTTCATTCCGACGAACGACACATTGAAATTGCTGTGCGTTCCTCAGGTTGTATCAATACTACCACAGCTTTTGTCCTCACATTAACAGGACAAAACAGGAGAGTAGCAGATTACTAATCAACACATTGATTGATAGTCCCACAGTCCTCTTGACTTTTATGCCCGGGGTGGCGAATATTCTGTGGGAGGTAAAAGGTATTGAGCACCTTCGGGCATTTTTATCCCTGATGACAGTTAGGTTTAGACATCTTCTACCAGGAAGGTAAATAGAGTTATTCGACTGTTCCTAACAGACTACAAGAGCTGAATTATCCACCTTATCCCCAGGTTATATTTGCTTGCTGCATTAACGCAGCCTAGACCTACAGGAAATATTATACAGATTTTCATGATTTCCATGTATAAATGTATGAGATCAAAAGGAAAGTGATCCTGTGGTAGGAATTTCAGAGCAGCTCCTATTTTACACTCAGCTTCCTCACGAAAACTTATTTCCATGCTACTGAAAGCAAGGAAAGATGTAATAAGGGTACCTACAAGCTGGGTATATGCCAGCAACTCTAGGACACTCTCTAATACCTTAGGCCATTGAATTATCAACCTAAACCTCTGGAGTAACTCTTCCTATCAATAGGAAGTGATGAAGCTAAAGCTGAAGAAAGATTGATAACTTGTCCAAGATCATGCACTCAGGAAGTGAGAGATATGAGTATCTTCCCAGCATTCTAATTTCTTGTTGTGCCAGAAGCTAACTTCTCCTTTTGCAAGGCCGGCCCTTACTCTGTTCTAAGTCTTTGAAATTTGGTTGGGGCAGGCCTACCAACTGGTTTTGAGGAATGGACATGTGAACTAGGTCTCTCCTTGTCCATAGCAGTAGGAGGATGAGGATGATAACCAGGGACTTCTGTAGGAACTGCTAGGTAGGTGGGATGTTATCCTGGACTTACCACACGTCATTATAGGAAGAAAACCTAGGTAAGAATAAAGCTACTACAGAGAAAAGTCAAGCAATAAACAGAAAGCCAAGCAAAGAAATGAAAAAGGAAAGGAGAAAAACAGAGAAAGATGATAAAAGTGCTATTTGACCCCTGTATCTAACCATGCCACAGAGCCCTCACAGACCTATACCCTAGGTGTTTTTTAGCTTATCTGCCATTGAATTTTTTTTCTAAAACCAAGTTTAGTATTTTTGTTTGTTTGTTTTTTGTCGTATGCAATCAAGAGTCTTCTATTATACCTGGGGTACTGACATGTGCTATTTTTGATCAATCACGTATTCATTTTATAATGTTCTTTTCCTGTGACAGACTCAATAGTTTAGGCTTTAAAAACAAATACAAAAAAAACTATTTGACTCCACTCTTTTCAATCTAACAGTTAAAATAATCAAAACCTCTATGTGTGCAATAAATCATAAGTGTAGTGTCAAATCCATTATGAAATGAGATAATAAGTGTTTACTAAGAAACCACTATCTTCTGATCCTCGCACCACCTGCTAAGGTATTGCCATAAGAAAGAAATGATTGGAGAGTTGAAGGGACTTCATCAAGATCCCTTAGCAGTTCTTGGTAGGGATAACTTGACTACTTATCACTGCTCTATTACAAATACCTTTTGGTATTTTAAGAGTAGATAACCAGAATGATAGGTGCCTTTTTCTTAAGTAAATTGTGAAGCATTTCAATAGGTTTAAGATACAAAAAAAAAAAAAAAAAAAAAAAAAAAAAAAAAAAAGCACTCCAGCACTAAACAAAGATCTTAAGAAAGGGGGCCTCATTTTTTATTCTTTTACACTTTAAGTTCTGGGATACATGTGCAGAACGTGCAGGTTTATTACACAGGTATACATGTGCTATGATGTTTTGCTGTACCCATCAGCCTGTCATCTACATTAGGTATTCCTCCTAATGCTATCCCTCCCCTAGCCCCCCACCCCCTGACAGGCCCCGGTGTGTGATGTTCCCCTCCCTGTGCCCACATGTTCTCATTGTTCAACTCCTGCTTATGAGCGAGAACATGTGGTGTTTGGTTTTCTGTTCATGTGTTAGTTTGCTGAGAATAATGGTTTCCAGCTTCATCCATGTCCCTGCAAAGGACATGAACTCATCATTTTTTATGGCTGCACAGTATTCCATGGTGTATATGTGCCACATTTTTTTGTGCAGTGTATCATTGATGGGCATTTGGGTTGGTTCTGAGTCTTCCCTATTGTAAATAGTGCTGTAAACATATGTGTGCATGTGTCTTTATAGTAGAATGATTCATGATCCTTTGGGTGTATACCCAGCAATCGAATTGCTAGGTCAAATGGTATTTCTAGTTCTAGATCCTTGAGGAATCACCACACTGTCTTCCACAATGGTTGAACTAATTTACATGTCCAACAACAGTGTAAAAGCGTTCCTATTTCTCCACATCCTCTCCACCATCTGTAGTTTCCTGGATTTTTAATGATCACCATTCTAACTGGCATGACATAATATCTCATTGTGGTTTTGATTTGCATGTCTCTAATGACCAGTGATGATGAGCTTTTTTTCAAATGTTCGTTGGCCACATAAATGTCCTCTTTTGAGAAGTGTCTGTTCGTATCCTTTGCCCACTTTTCGATGGGGTTTTTTTTTCTTGTAAATGTGTTGAAGTTCCTTGTAGATTCTGCATATTATCCCTTTGTCAGATGGATAGATTGCAAAATTTTCTCCCATTCTGTAGGCTGCCTGTTCACTCTGATGATAGTTTCTTTTGCTGTGCAGAGGCTCTTTAGTTAAACCAGATCCCATTTGTCAATTTTGGCTTTTGTTGCCACAGCTTTTGATGTTTTAGTCATGAAGTCTTTGCCCATGTTTATGTCCTGAATGGTATTGCCTAGGTTTTCTTCTAGGGTTTTTATGGGTTTAGGTCTTATGTTTAAGTCTTTAATCCAACTTGAGTTAATTTTTGTATAAGGTGTAAGGAAGGGGTCCAGTTTCAGTTTTCTGCATATGTCTAGCAAGTTTTCCCAACACCATTTATTAAATAGGGAATCCTTTCCCCATTGCTTGTTTTTGTCAGGTTTGTCAAAGACCTGATGGTTGTAGATGTGTGGTGTTATTTTTTAGGCCTCTGTTCTGTTCCATTGGTCTATATCTCTGTTTTGGTACCAGTACCATGCTGTTTTGGTTAATGTGGCCTTGTAGTTTAGTTGGAACTCAGGTAGCGTGATGCCTCCAGCTTTGTTCTTTTTGCTTAGGATTGTCTTGGCTATATGGGCTCTTTTTTGGTTCCAGATGAACTTTAAAGTAGTTTTTTCTAATTCTGTGTAGAAAGTCAGTGGTAACTTGATGGGAATAGCATTGAATCTATAAATTACTTTGGGCAGTAGGGCCCTTTTCACGATATTGATTCTTCCTATCCATGAGCATGGAATGTTTTTCCATTTGTTTGTGTCCTCTCTTATTTCCATGAGCAGTGATTTGTAGTTCTCCTTGAAGAGGTCCTTCATATAAGAGGGCCTCATTTCAAAGTTAAACAGGCAGCTAAAATATTTCTACATCCTTGGTTTTCAACTGTGTTTTGAGGAATGGAATTTGTTTCAATTTTTTTCAAATACAATATTGCTTGGTGTCCTATAATGTAAAATAGATGACTATTTTAAGGTGTATATACAAGTTAATGTATGTAGTATTTCCTTATAAAATACTCATTATAATGTTATGCATTATAACCACTTTTATAATGAATGGAGAAAACGAAAGTATTTTAGTGAACATTCATTTTGAAATCAGAAGTACGTATGACAAGTGCAGCCCTAGATAAGCTTTACATACAATTTCTTTCTAATTTTTTTTGGTTCGGTTTTATGGTATAAATAAAAGTCTCAATTCCCACATATGAATGTCTGCAAAGTGGGAACAGAATTTTTTGTTTATTATGAACCATTTTTCTCACCATCTCAGGATACTCTTCAAATAAGAGGAGATGGTAGATTTATCTAGAACTGGGAAAAAGAAAGTTACTCCATTGCACATGTGTTTTTTACTAGAACAATAATAGTTAATATTTATTAAAAGTTTTCAACGTATCCATTATGATGCTTTCAACCTCAAGCAGAAGACAATATAATTAACATTGATTTAAGCAAGGTGTCCACAACTCTTTCTGCAAAAGGCCAAATTGTGGATATTTTAAGCATTGTGGGCTATGCAGTCTGTGTTGCCATTAAACAACTCTGCCATTGTAGCATGAAAGCTGCCATAGAGAACATGTAAATGAATGGGCATGGCTGCATTGCAATAAAATTTTACTTAAAAAACAAACAAACAAACAAACAGCCAGATTTGGCCCACAGGCCATAGTTTGCCAATGCCTGGTTTAGGCTATAATAACTTTTGTAAATTTAACTAAAAGTCTACAATTTGGATGTCTTTAATTGGCTCAGTGGCTCAACAATGACATCATAGAGAAAGGCTTTTCCCATCCTTCCACTATCCTCAACACATTGATGTTCATTCCCCATCTTGGTGCTTCAGGGTTGCAAGATGGATGCTGCAGCTCTACTTGGCAAGTTTTCCAATGACAGAATTTGAAGCAGAAAGATAGAGGGCACAGCAAAATTAGGAAGGTCTTTCCTCTTCACATTTTATTAGTGAGTAATGCTTTTCCCCAAAACTCCTGAAAAGAAGACTTTTCCTTATGTTCATTGTTCATACACTCAACCCTAGACCCCCCACTGAAGAAGTGAAGTGGCATCCTATCTTAGCTCAATCAAATCCTGACTTAACTCCTGGGGTTGTTGCAGCCAGAACAACATTGGGTTCTCTTTGCAAGGAAAAAGTAAGAGTGGTTATTAGGTGGGAAATAACAAAATTTGCGACACAATGTTTCAAGCACTGTGATGAGTTATTCACATAAATAATCTTATTTTACCGCACAATAAATTATTTAATTACAACTTCACAGATTAGGAAACTAAAATAATGAAAAGTTAATCAACTTCTGTAAAGCCTCTCAAGTGAGTGATGTTGGAGCTGGGACTTAAACCCTGGAAGCTTGACTTCAGAATCCGTGCTTTATTGCCATAGGGTTGACACTTTGGGGTGGGCTCATAATAATTATAAATACAGTTAAGTAAAATTTTATTAAATATAAACATAGACTACTTGAACCATTTCCACAGATTTTGGGGAAAATTGAAAACCATTATTTTAGCATAAATATAGGAGATTGTGGTCTCTTAGGGTTTGAAATCAGAGAACAGTCTGCAAATGGACAGAATAAGTCAAAAGAGACCAGCAATAAGATCCAGCTACCAGTATAGAATAGATGTGAATCTCCCAGTAGACAGTGTACAGAGTAGGGTGACACCTGGAGGCCGCTGATTCAAGGACAAAGGTAGTTGGATTGTCAGAGTCGTAGTAACAGATAGCATGGCCCCAGATTTTGAGGACTTCAGTTCTAGATAGACAAAAAGTATGAGTTATAATCTCAAGTAGCAGGAATACTAGATGAATTATCAAAGCAGGGTTAAGACATAGGGCAAAAATGAAAACATGTCACTGAAACTGAGACACAAGTTAGAGTTTGGTATCAGGATTCCAATTCACAAATCAAGAACATTAGATCAGAGTATACCTGTCCAAAGACACTTAATATAGGTCCTCCCAAGCTATCTTCCTCAGGTTTCTTAACTTTCTCCGATCAGAAACAGGACTGTCTCCAGAATCTAAGTTTGAACTAAACATTCAGTTGAAGAACTTGATTGATCCGAGAGTGGAAATATTACAGAAATAGAGCTAAGAAGGTCGCAATACTGTCATAGTTTGGCTTTCCCATATAATATGTCAATTATTCCAAAATCTTTAAGTGAATATTTATATTTTAAATCACATTTTGACATTGAAAATTTTTCCCTAGTTGTATAATAACACAACCTTAAGAATCTCAATGCTTACATAAATTCTGACAAAGGGCAGCCTATTTGAATGCTTTCATTCATTCTCTTAAAAAATCAGATTGCCCAAGAAACAACAGGTGCTGGAGAGGATGTGGAGAAATAGGAACACTTCTATACTGTTGGAGGGACTGTAAACTAGTTCAGCCATTGTGGAAGAGAGTACGGCGATTCCTCAAGGATCTAGAACTAAAAATACCATTTGACCCAGCCATCCCATTACTGGGTATATACCCAAAGGAGTATAAATAATGCTGCTATAAAGACACATGCACATGTATGTTTATTGTGGCACTATTCACAATAGCAAAGACTTGGAACCAACCCAAATGTCCATCAATGATAGACTGGATTAGGAAAATGTGGCACATATACACCATGGAATACTATGCAGCCATAAAAAAGGATGAGTTCATGTCCTTTGTAGGCACATGGATGAAGCTACAAACCATCATTCTGTGCAAACTGTCTCAAGGACAGAAAACCAAACACTGCATGTTCTCACTCATAGGTGGGAACTGAACAATGAGAACACTTGGACACAGGATGGGAAACATCACACACCAGGGCCTGTCATGCGGTGGGGGGAGGGGGGAGGGATAGCATTAGGAGATATACCTAATGTAAATGACAAGTTAATGGGTGCAGCACACCAACATGGTACATGTATACATATGTAACTAACCTGCACGTTGTGCACATGAACCCTAAAACTTAAAGTATAATAAATAAATAAATAAATAAATAAATAAATAAATAAATAAATAAATCAGACTGTCAATTACTCTGTATCTTCTTGGCATATTCAAATAAAAACCATGCTATATTAAAATACAGTAGACTACTAATTTCCTTTTTCACATTCATTCTCTCTCCTTTCATATAATTTGAAATAAACTCAGAGCAAACCCCAACAGAAAGTATTGCTATTTGATGAATATTTAGCCACCACCTACTAAGACAATTTGAGTCCTTTGCTATAACACATCCAACCATCTAAAGTATAAAACTATGTTAAAGTACATATAATAAAAATTAGGTAAATAGAAGTATACAGTGTCTTATCTGATTTATGAATACACAATTCATCAGTCTTTCTCAAAAATGCACCACTTCCTCTCAGCTCCCCATCACTCACCAAATCAAAGTCTTCATCATTTCTTGCTTGGAGTTTGACCTTGCTAGCCTTGCTTATGAATGACAGGCTTAACTAGTCTTTTCTCCTCTTCTCTATCTCCAGACCTCCAAAATTATGTCAAAGCAATCTTTCTGAGACAAAGATCAAATTATGTCATTCTTCAATTTAAATCATTCTGTGACTCCTAATGTCTAACAAGATAAAATTTAAACTCATAAGCAAGATATAAAAGATTACACATTGTTCCAAACATGGGATTATTGATGTGTTTGCATTTCTGTTTCCTCCACCTTGGATGGTCTTTCCTCATTATCTCTGATATCCAGTCAACTTCACATCATCTTTCAAAGCCAAATTCAAATGTCTTCCTCTGTGAACTTGCCTATTTCCATTTATTCCTCTATGTTACATTTTAAGCATACTTTTATTACAGCCCACTATTCTGTAATCTCAACATTTTATTATTTTATGTCTTCTGGCCTACCACTATGCTAATTAAGCTCCCTTAGTTTCCTTAATGAATTTGAAAATAGAGCAGTTCAGAGAGAAGTGCATTTGATCATCTTCTGTGTGGGATCCTTTACAAGGCCAGACATCTCTGACATAGCATCCCAAAAATCCATTAGATAATTACGGCCATCTTCTTTTAAATTGCAGATTATGTAATCAGTATATTTGAGAAACAATGGTGTCTACTTCCAACATGTCCCTGGATGTTATTACAGTTTTTAATGCACCAGTCCAAAAATCAGACTTTTTAAGGTTAAACCTTCTTAAGTCCAGTCCACTCCACAGCCCCTTGTATTAATAAAGGACAAATAAGATATTCCAATAGTACTGGAAATTACTGAACTATACCAAACTATATGTAACTCAAATGCCCCTCTTATTTGTAAAAACCTACATTTTATGGTACTGACCATCACTTTCCCATTCTAAAAAAGAAATGGTCCCACGTGTTCTCGAAGGAACCCAAAGAATATCATCCACAACTTCATAAATAAATACTCTCTCTCTACCCTAAACTTACGCCTGTTAGGAGTTTACTGGGAGCTATTTTTTCCCACCATATCCCAGACACTGTAGTTCTCAAGATATCAAAGCCATCCAACTATTCAGCAGCAAAGTGAGAGAATGTTTCTCTCTCTTTCGGGTTTCTCTCTGCAGAAGGAGGTTGCAATGCAGTGTTACCATTTGTCTTACAGCTCCTTCAATATTGACTTCTAATCCCACTGCCTTCCTTGGGGTTCATACACAAATCAAGGCTAACTGGGCTAGGGAATTGATCTGAATGGGAGACACCATGCTGCACTTGCTTCTCTCCTCCAACTTCAAAGACTTTCACCTTTCTTCAAATGTACCTCCCAAGAGGCTCTGAGGTCCTCATACAATCGTTTTTTACTAAGTCACACCACACGTCTGCCAGACCTGCCCAGACAATTCTAATTCTCACTTAAACTAAAATTACAATCCTAGCCAAACATGTAAAATTCCATTCCCGGCACATATTACATGTTTAACAACTAAGTGTCAAATAAATACATAAGACTGAAGTCAGATTGATATATGACTTATTAAATCAATCAACGAGCATAGGCTCTCAATTTCTTCCCTGTAGCATTGATCCTTGGGGATTTCAGTCTTTTCTGGGTGACCTCCAAAGCCATCCTGTCTATCATAGCCAGAAAGTGCTCTTTCCTCAGGGACCCAGTGCCCACATCAATGCGTCAGTATTGTATTTCCACAGTTTCTGTGAAAGGCATTCTCTGCATATACCAATTACACACATCATGCCTCTTGATTCATAAGAGTAGGTGAGGCCAACCCCAACCTCCAGCCCTCTGGATGTTACATGGTTCAAGCTTTACTAATCAAAGTCATAAACACTCAAAGACTGGTATAATCATAATCACCTTTTCAGAGTCCAACCAGTCTCAATACTCCAAACAATTGCTGGAATTATTGAAAAAGAGACAATTTTTTAATGGGAGTTGCTAAGCTGGTAAAATATAAACCTAGAATTGCTGCTGGCTTCTTTTTTCAAGATTGAGAAAAGCCTGCCTAAGCAATAAAAACTGAAAAGCAAAGCTAAGATACGGAGAGATACTGATTCCTGCTGCCAACATCATTTGAGGCCTTTATCCACTTGTACTCTCAGCTAGCATTGTCCCCCAAATTTTCAGTTATACAAGTTAATAAATTCACTCTTTTTGATTGAACCAATTTGAGTTCAATTTTTTGTCACTTGCAATAAAAACATGCCATGAATATAACAAAACATTTTGCTTATATTTTCTGAATTATCTGAAAGATATTTTAATTAATACCATCCCCCTGGAGTCAACATCCTTGGCTATGCTCAGTACTACCAATCATATTTATTATTCAGACCACAGATCAAAAATTTCGCATAATTATTTTTTGAAACCCTAGCAAGATTTCATGATCACACACAATGTGATCATGATTACTCCTGCTCCATGGGTACAGATTATATTTTCCAAAACTGGCCATAATATTTCTGATTCCATATGCATTTCCAGCACTTTGTCACTCTCCGTCAAGAAACTGATTCTATTTCCTCATCCCCAGAACTGAGCTGGCCTTTATGAATGCCTACATGGTTAGAATGCAGCAGAAGTGATAATGCATGACTTCCAAAGCTAGGTCATAAATAACAATACAGTTTCTCTCTCTCTCTCTCTCTCTCTCTCTCTCACACACACACACACACACACACACACACCCTTTATCTCCCTCTCTTTCTCTTTGTCCTTGAAATCCAACCACCATTTTGTGAGAAAGCCCAGGCCACAGGAAGAGGCTGTGTAGGGTGTAGGAGTGTTCTGACCAACAAGCCCAAAGAGATCCTCTGGCATCAACCACGTGAATGAATAAGACTTCAGATATTCCCAGCCCCCACTCAATTCTTTCAGCTGAGGCTCCAGCCACTATAGAGCACAGACAAGTCATCCCATTATGCTTTGTCTAAATACCTGACACACAAAAATCATGTAAGATAATAAATGCTTATTGTTGTTTTAAGTCACTAAATTTTGGGATAATATTTTTAAAATAACAATAGATTATAAATACGCCCGTCCCCATTATAACTATCTTAATTGCATAATTCTCATAAGACCTATTACTTAGAACCATATTGACCACCCAGATGTTAAGGAACTTAGTACAGACTTTAGTCTCTCAGCTTTTACCAGTAAACTCCTCTTACTATTTCTTTCCATGGGCCTCATGCTTCGAAAGAGTTGATCTACTTAATAAGCTACAATATATACACATCAATCCGCTTTTCTTTTTCTCATTAATCAGATATTCCATAACTTTGATCAGGATGAAATAATCCAAATTGACACACTGTAATTCTAGTCAATAAAATTCTAGTCAAACACAAAGAAGTTGGGAATGTTGGATTGTCTATGCAGCCTTATCAAAAATATTTTTTGATTACCTCCCCAAGTCTCAGAACAAAATATTTTGAATATTTACATACTCTTAATTTGAAAACTACTGCCACAGATGATAAAACATAAATAAAACTAGATTGAATACTGAACATAAAAGTGTTACTGACACTAATAAGTTAATGTTTATTGCTTGACTCACTAATCCATTGGTAACAATGAGGAATTTAACCACCTAATACACTTTTGGAAGCTATCAACAATAATCTTAAAAAAAAATTATCTTACCGTGGGCAACTTGACTTTGGTGAACTACAGGCAAAGTTGGCAACAGGAGCAGTCCCATGATTACTGAACAAGAGACGTCACAGCTGTGCTTTATTGAGCATCTAATGTGAACCAGCAATATGAACGTGTGATGTTGATTGGCATACTATACTTGTATTTTGTCTACACACCCATAATTTATCCAATCTTTTTGACCAAACAGGTAGTGAGTTCAGGCAAACAACTAATAATGTAATTTTTAGAAATCAAATGGTTTAGTATGCTTGGATTGAGGCTTTGTTTAAATAACTAAACCAGTTGAAAATTGTCAATACAGCATGAGTCTTTCCATTTTATTTTCTACTTGCCTTTTCCACAATCTCTTTCCCTGAAAGTGTTTTTATATTCATTTCAATTCAACAAATATTTATGTAACAGTGGGAAAAGTGCTAAATATATAGAAAAATATAAATCAGCCATGGCCCTTGCCTCAGGGAGCTTATAGCTTAGAGGGTGATACAAATAAAGAAAGGTTACCCAAAGGCTCAGAGGAAAGCTATTTGGGCAGACTGTTTGCACAGATGGCCATAATAATTCTTCCCATCCTGTATCTCTCCCTTTTGCAATGTGACTTTGCCAATGCTCTCATCAGGAAGTGACATCAATTTCTCAGTCTCTTGACTCTGGGTTTGCCCATGTGACTTCCCTTAACCAATGGAATATTTGCTAGCATAATACAAGCAGAGAATTGAAATGTGTTTACACTCTGGGGCTTGCCTCTTCCAGATGCGATTGCAACTCTAAGACCACTATGAGAATGAGCTCCAGCTCGCCTGCTGGAGAGGCCACATAATGAAGAATCAAGGAGTTGACAACCTGCCAAACACCAGACATATGAGTGAGGTCATCTTAGATCATCTAGCTCCATCCGAACTGTCAGATGACTTGGGTTATATGATTGACCCCAGGCAAGACAGATGGTCACAGTACCACTCAACTTAGCCCAGCACAAATTGCTGACCCACATGATTATAAGCAGACAAGCAATTGTGGTTTTAAACCACTAAGGTTTGGTGTGGTTTGTTCTGCAGCAACAAATAATTAATGCAGTCATCAAATCCAGACTCAGAGTGAAGAGATGAAAAGGAGTTAAAAAGACTTCTAAAAACCTATGCATTCAAGAAAGAGAAAATACGTGACACAACACAGACAGTAAAGGAACTTAAATTCTGAAAGAGAAGACAGACAGCTATCATTACAATAACAAATTTTGATCATTGCCATGAACCCCCGTGGACAAAGCAGGGGTTTGTGGTAGCCAGGTTCTAAGACAGTCCCCTCCTGATCCTTGTTCCTTTTGATCCTAGGTGACCAATAGAATATGCTAGAAATGATGGTGCATAACTTCTCAGGCTAGATCAATGTACTGCAACTTCTACACTGGATTTTTGAATATAAGCCAGCTGTAACGCCACGAGGACACTCAAGCAGCCCTTTAGAAAGGCCCAAGTAGAGAGGAACTGAAGCCTCCCACCCGCAATCAGCACCACCAGCCAGTTACATGAGAAAACCACCTTCCAAGTAGATCTCCCAGTCCCAGTCAGTGCTTCAAATGACTCACCCCAGTCAACATCTGACAGCAATCTCATGAGGGACCCTAAGCCAGAATAGCTTAGCCAAGCCACAACCAAATTCTTGAACCACAGAAACCAGGAAAGACAGTAAATAAATATTGTTGTTATAAGCCACTAAGTTGGGGTAATTTGTTACACAGCCATAGTAACTAATACAAGGAACCTGGACATCACATAAACAAGTCCTGAGAAAAGAGGGTATCTGTATATATAGCAATTATTCTCTTGTTCAGCATTATACCACTTCAATTCTCAAGAAAATATGATCACGAATCATTCTCTGGAAATTCTCCAGGAGAGCTGGTATTTCTGTTAATTCAACAGATAGAAACTGGTTAAATAAATTATTTCTAATGTGATGTTAATAACCAAGCCTAAAACACAGTGTATTTTTTCAGTTATGAGTAATTCAGAAAGTGCCAAGTAAGTAGCTAGGGGAGACAGCATGAAGTTAGAGAAGTTCTGGGACTTATATCTTCAGCAATGTTGTCATGTCATTAAAAGTCATTTCTGTTCTTTCCTATTGCTTAAAAGCTCTGCATCTTAGCAGGAGGGTATATTGGTAGAGTCTCTAAGGAAAATAAAATTCTTATAACAATGATAATCATAATATGATGTGATGAAATATCTTTCCCTAGAGTTTTTGAAAATCAAATAGGTTAATCCCTGACTGAGAAAGAGGAAGGTTTTTCTCAGGGCGGGAATGGAGTAGGGGGAATTTTGAAGTCCATGTGGACACAACAATTTTCCATGGGGTTTCCTGGCGTATGATTCCTAACCCTCAAATTTATCACATTGGTGAGGCAGTAAAAGACAAAGCATAAACTGTGGAGAACTAAAGAGTTAAACAGAGCCATGGAGTTAAATCCTGTTTCTTGCTCTGCCACTTTGTCTTAGCTCTGCCACTGTACTAGATGGCAGGATCTAAGTTAGTGAGTTAATCAGCCTGCACCTCTGTTTTGCCACCTTAAACATACAAGAAACCCCCTTATCAGGAATCATCAGGCAATCAGAAAATTATAAGTATATAACTTAAATATTTTATTTTAAGCTAACATGTATATCCATTCATTGGCCAGTAGTTTGATTTAGAACCAAGGTCTTTTATTCAAGAACTTGGGATTCTTTTAAGTGGAATCAAAATTTAAATAAAATTGGGAAGCCGTTGTGAATGAAGAATTTGTCTCAGATTTTATTATTTTCTCTCAATCTTTTACAATTGCATCACTCATACTTAATTTGGCTGAATATCTTTGTACCTTCCCTTTATTGTCTTTTCATCCAGTTTAGGTTTCATGGAAATAACAGTTCTATTTCCACATTTATATTTACCATTGGCTTATGTAACAATTAACATAATTATATAACTACAGTAACATGTTCAATTGGTATAAAGAGGTTTGGAAACTACACATCTCTAAACACAAAACTCAGTGATTAGGAGCAGAAGTGTGCAAGCATAGCAGAAAGTAGCCCACTAGCCATGAATACTGATGATGCAGTGAGTAACAATTTGTACCTTTTACAGAAACAATGGAGAACATCAGTTACTTTTCTAGGGTGTTTGAATGTAGCTCTATTGAGAGAGCAACTGCCATATCTAGTGTGGGCTTTAAAGTCAGAAAAAAAACCCTGAGTTTGGATGTGCCCTCTGCCTCCTGCTAGTAGTGTGACTTTGGGCAGACGCAACATCTCTGAATTTCTGCTTATTACTAATATAGTAGAGATAATAATACATAGAATAGTGTAAGAACTTGTGCCTGGGTTTCAATCTATGTCTGCCATTTATCAAGTGTATGATCTTGAAGTAAATAACTTGTTCAATCTCTCTAAACCTCAGTTTTCTCACTTATAAAAGGACACTAATGATTGTACCTACTTTCCAGGGTTGTTTTGAGGACTTAATGAGATAACATATATAAGCCGATACACCCAGCAATTGGTAATTTGTAAACTCTAAATAAATATTAGTTGCTGTCGTTTTGGCTAAAGTTGGAAAAATTAAATTAGGCATGGATATAAAGTATCTCATAAAGTAGCTCATAAAGTTTCTCGTGCATAGTTGACATCCAATAACTGGAGGTTATTATTAATATTATTAAATGTTAATTTGGTAATTCTTGAAAAGTAACTATTACTGCCAATCTCTTCACAGATGATGTATCACAGAATCTTGGTAACTTATTAAGGACACACATTCAGCCCTATAAATAACCTCTCCCTTAGGAATTCCAATTTAACTCTATTTATACCATATCCCAGCTAGAGAATTCACTTTACCACACACAAAAAATAAGTTCTTATGCTTGGCAATTAGGAGAAACACTTTATCTTGAAAGTCAAATATGATAGTACTTAACCCAGAAAGAGTTTTAGGAACATGGATATGTTTCAATGCACTGAATAGGAAAAATTCAAAAATTTTTCCCTCTTTAAATTATTTTAAAAATATATTAGGATACTGTGTATAAATCCAGTGCATTTTATGGACATGTTATGCCATCATCATCTGAAAAAGAGAGGTAATAGTGCCTACCGATGCCAGATTATCTGTAAGGAGTAACTACTATTTCTAATGTTCTTTCTAAAATACACAGCCTGTAAAATGGCTAATAAACATTTTCTTAAATTACTTTTGAAAACAGCAACATTAAAAAGACACATCCTCGTGCTTAAGATATTTACGGTAACTCCTCAAATGCTCATATATCTGGATTTACGCAGCACCATACTAGACAAGGAAAAAAATGGAAGATCTCATCTAAAAGCTTCCTTGGAGGTTACTAGAGCCTTGTTAGGGTGCTAGTGTATTTTAGACAATGGCATCCTTTAGGCCTCAACTTTCAACAATAGCCCCTAGAAAAGATAAGGAATCTAAATTACCTGTGTAATTTTCGGGCCAGAGCTTAGAATACTCATCCACACACAAACTATTCACCTTGCTGCTCTTTGCTGAGTACGAGAGTGATCCATCTGTCCTCTGTTTTCTTATCGTTTCTCATAAATTGCTTACGTTCAAATTAGCCAACAGACACTGTACCTAAAACCATTAGGCCCTGAAAACAAAATATGTAATTAAGGTCTACCTTTCCCACCTCCATTTCCACTGTGAAAGCACTCCAGAGCATTTGGTGAAATTGTTGCTTTTAAGTTTGCTTTGTGAAGAAGGATTTGGTGACTCCTGACCCTCGAGCGTTGTTCTTTGACCCATCACTTTTCTCCACCATCTGGCATGTTTACTTGAAGTAAACGCCTTGGGTCAGAGGGCACAGCAGACATGTGGAGGGACAGCTTTGTCATAAAAGCAATAAAGAATGAGTGGGCACTTCAGAATATAGCACTGTGCATTTTGTTCAGCTGCTGAGCACAATGAGGTAGAGTTAGTCATATGGCTAAAAACAAAATAAATAAAAAGTGAGTTACCGCACAGCCCAGCAGACGGGTAAAATGCAAGATACTCAAGTTCAAAATCTGAGTGCCGTTTCCTTTTCTATTCCTGGGAGTTACTTTTTCTGCTTTACTGGGCACATTACTAAACAATATGTTACACCAGACACAAGGGGAAAAGTGGTTTATAGGCTAAATTAACCAGATTGATTATTCAGGAAGAGTGTTGATAGACCAATAATCCCCAAGCAACAAAATTAGAGATAGAATGGAGTTATGAACTAAAGATCAGGTAATCAATTTTTTTCATATCCAGGGCTTATATTGTAATGAGATAATAATGATGATTTTATTTTTTAATAAATGAAGCTTTTTTGAAAGTAACAACTCAAAAGCAAACCTTGGCATCAATGTGTGCACCCATATTAGACTCCCAGACAGGAAGCTATGTGCAATAATCCTCCGCCCCTTATTTTGGCTTTTGTCCTAAAAACTAGGACACATTGAATGAAGCTGTGCAATCTCTAGCACATAAGCCCCTTACCAAAAACTCGAGTTTCATTTATAAATAACTACTTCTGGTTCCCTTTGTAGAACTTCCCTGGAATCTAAAGATCGTTCAAGCCTATTTCTTCTCTCCAGTTTATAAAAATTATAAATGATCTTTGATTGATTCAAACTGCTTTCCTGTTGCCACAAGAAACATTTTTCTCCATAACTCTGGCATGCACAGAGAAAAGAGGGAAGATGGAAACTTCTGATCCTGCTGAAGTCTTGGTGCTAGGCTCACTCCAACTTTCTGTTGCTTACCTCTGAACATTTGAGGAGAGAAAGAAGGCCCTGAAATAGAAACTCAAACGTGATTTGTGTTTATATTCATTCTTAATGTAAAGAGGGAAAATTGCCATGAGTCGTGAGATGAAAATGACTAAAGGGAAGAGTTAGTCAGCAAGAGAAAATAAAAAAGGGAATTTTTCCCCTCAGAAAAAAAAAAGTCATAAAACAAAGGGAAAAGATTAAAGGATACCTCCTTCTTCCAGACTGATTGTCAGGGGATAGTTCTTCGCATCACGAATACGCTTTGATCCTGGATGCTCTGTATTTTTAGTCTTTGCCAAGTTGGTAAAAGGGATGTCCCTCGTGGAAGATTTTCTCATACGGAGCTTTTCAAAACAAAATTCATCTCTATCAAGATTTCTATCCCTTGCAACATTTCTCTTGAAAACTTCATGGCACAGAGCATAGTCATTCTCTTTCCAATTAGACTTTCTGTAAAGAGCAGCTATTTGCCCAAGTTTGTCCTTCCCAATTTCAGAACTGATCATACTATAGATAATTTATAGATGGACATGGAGATCATACTAATGTGTCCACTTACAAGCAGAGAAGGGATTCCTAGGCTTCTTTTGAGGAAAAAGCCTTCTAGTGAACTTCCCCCATTCATATTTAATAAACCAGTTCATGCAAGAAAGAGCAAAAAGAGCAGAGGCTTTGGAAAGAGACAAACTAGAGCATGAGCCTTACCAGTGCCTGCACTTACTAGTACCTGACCCTGGGCAAAGTGTTCAACCACTTTGAGGCCCAGTTTTCTTTTCGTAAAAGCAAGGATAATAATATTCATCTTTTAGTATTATTGTGAAGATGAATTGAGGTAATGTGAGTCACAACATCAAGTACAGTGCACTCAACAAATGTTGCTTTCATTGTATATTAGTTTTATGTAAGAATCTGTACCTGTTCCAAATCATGACTAAACTCAAGTTGTCCCTTGAGAAAATGGCCTTTTCCACAAGAAAGACAATCACAAGCACAAGACAATTCATTCTGCAAACTGGTCTTTTACTCTGATGCCCTTTTAAGCCAATTCTCTGTACTCTCAGAGCAGATGCATCACCAAACTTTCCCCTAAACCGTGTCTAATCCTTTCTACATATTATGCTTCCTTAGACAATACTGCATTGCTTTCAAGTTTGAGGGTGAAAAAAAAGGACAGGGATACATTGCTTTCAAAGTTGAGGGTGACAGGAGGACAGGGATAGAAGAGACTAATGGGGTCTGAGAATGGTGATAGTGGTGCAGGGAGACATGACCTCAAACATCTAATTAGAGGAAGTGGAAAAATAAAACACAGCCATAGCATTCTGAAGCATGAGAACCTGATCACAAGCTATGTGATTCTATGTTAAAAAACAAAAAAAGTATTTTAAAAATCTCTACCTTAGTTCAAAAAGAAAAAGTGATAGAAAAACACTCTTCTTAAACAAACAAACAAAAAAATCAACAACAACAAAAAGAAAATAGCACCCTCATGTCAGCTTCCAAGACATTATTTCTACAACCTGTGTAAGATTCTGTACTGCTCGGTTCAAGGCATCATTCTGCTGTCCTTTAGTGACCTCCTTGACACTGGCCCACTCTTACAGAAGGATCTGAGTCCATGCTCGCTACCCCAGGTCCTGTCATAATTATCAGTCATGTCTTGAGAGAGCATGAACTTCAGATGTGGTTTGAAATGCGGTGCCTGCCTTTCTTCTTGCCAGCTGTGTGATCCTGTGCAAGTTGCTGAAACTCTCTAAGCCTCAGTGTTCACATCACAAAATGGGGAAAATAATGCCTACCTGACAGGGTCCTGTGAGGATGAGATGAAGTAACATAAGCAAAGCTCAGGCTTGGGTCCATGGGGGCTGGGTTAGGGGACTATTGGAATGACCAGCACTCAGTGTACCCAAAGTCACCTCTCCTCTTTAACCTCAGCCCACTGACCTTAAACCAAATTTCTGCACCATGGCTTCTTTCTATCTTGTTTTCCGAAACAACTTCTCAGTATTTTTTGTACATATGAACCCAGTTAAACCTAACAAAAACCCATGAGGAAGGAAAAAGTATGTCCTATGTTATAACTGAAGATACTGAGACATGGATTAGTGAAGTCACTTGCCCAAGGTTTCACACAAAGACAGTGAAGGTTAGAAAAGTATCTGGGACTATCTGCTAAGAGTCATAGAAAATCAATTTAAAAACACTTCTTTCTATGCCCAAGTATGTAACAAACTGAGAAATATATATCAGAGTTAGACATATGGATTATTGGTAAAGGGCTAAACAGAAAGAGATAACTTAAGTACAAAGAAATAGGGTGACATGCCTCCCTGAATTGAATTTACCCTCCTCTCCAAAACACTATTGGTCAGACCCACACAGCCTGCACTGCCAAGGAGCAGCTGAGAATGCACCTTCTCTTCACACAGGCAGACCTCAAATAAAGAGAAGAGCAGAAAGGGCTAAGGCAATGGCATCCAGTTTAAATCTCCTTACTCACAAATGGGATGTCAGTCTTCTTGACATGAAGAGAAGAGAATGAAGGCACAGAAAGTGACTGGATAGGAAAGTCCCTCCACATGAAAAGACACATGAAGAGTGGAGAATAAACATCACCCACAACATATCTCATTCCAAAATCTGGGCTGCTACCACCATACTAAAGAGAAGCAGAATATCCCAGTGTACATTATGGAATCAAATACCCCTAATTTTTAATTTAATCACAGCTGTACCATGTATTAACCATGGGCCCTCGGGCATATTCCTTAATATCAAATGTTCTCATTTTCACGTTTGTAAATAATGGTGCCAAATACATGAAGCTGTTGTGCGTTTCATATTGATTAATATATATGAAGCCTTAATATAGCAACTGGTACATAGTAATTACTCACAAAAGGTTAGTGATTATTAATAATAATATTGAAGAAGAATATTCAGAGTGATTGTGAGGTCAGAAACTGTGATTACAAACCATGCTTTGGATAAATCTATTACTCAATTTAACTTTTATGAGAGCAGAAAAGCTTTTAATAAATTAATCTTATTACTGGTGCTTTCTCAGTGTGGTGACATAAGATCTATACTAGTCTTATGTCTCTGGGTTTTAAATTATAAATTTTTTTCTATTCTTCCTTATGTTTTATGTATTTCCAAATTTTCTACAATGAATGAATACTATTTTTAAATCAAAAAAGGGAAGAAAACAAAATATGAGATGGCCAGCAGTCAATAAATATCTACATTAGGCAATGGGTTGAATGATATTCAATTCAATAAAACTCTCTTCCTGGTACCTGTTATAAATGGTTCTGGGAAAGGCATCTTTACAATAACATAAAGAGGCTATAGACATTTTATTCATAATTATGTTAACTGCCCCTTTTATTTTTGAGGCTTTCTTACTCATGAACACAGGCACACTCTACATTTTTAATTTTTTATGAATGGATGTTTATTTCAAAATGAGAATTTTTATAAATAATAAAATGCATTAACATTGACTAAGCATTACAGTATTTGAGGGGCTTATAATATCTTCAACTGATACTATCCCTAATTTTCACAACAGACCTGAACAGTAGATTAATAATGTAGGCATTACTATTCCCATTTCAGAGAGGAGGAAACTAAGGCCCAGAGAGGTTATGACTCTCTCAGGATTTTTGTAATGTCAAGCACCCCAGGTGCATTTTAAAGTATATTTCAACTTACACAAACGTTAAGGTACCCACTGATTTCTTAAAGCAAGGTACACCTATAAAACCATACATGCTGTTTTGTAGACCACAAGGTTTTTTAACAGCATCCCATATTTCTGTTTTGAGTCTCTTGCCGCTTGGGTAAACATTGTACTTTTCATCGGATATACTGTAAGTCATTAAAGTCAGTAAATAGCAGAAATGAATAAAACAGCAACTTAGATATTTTTAACACCTCTGAGTTAAAACCACTTTGCAGTGGGGAAGAAGAACAGATGCCCGCTTCTAAATGTGAGAGCCACCAACTGGGAATTTGCTAGTTGTAACTGCTGCCATCTGTTTTCCACTGTTCTTTTTACCTGCCTCTCTTAGATTTAGTATTTGAATTCTGGGCCATGGATTCTTAGTATAGGCAGGGGAAGTGTGGGAGGGACTCCAATTTGAAATTTTCCCAGGTGCTCTCTCCTGCATTAAATCAAAGGTAACTTCTCGGGGGGAAAAAATATTATGAGGGTGATTATTTAACAACTGCATTTTATTCTTCTATGCATTCTTGGTACTCCTATTTTCATGTGCATTTTTTCCTATTTAATCAACTTCCTGCTTTTCCTAAGGGCTTTACGGAAACACCTCTCTGATGCCAATTAGGGCACTGCTGTGTGAATTAGTTTCTTCCCCAACTGCATAAATAATTTTAGTCAAGCCATATATCCCTTCAGAACTCACTAAATCAGCACTTAACTAGTTTTGGGCACTAGCTGAGTGGCTTTTTCTCCTAGAATAATCATGTTGAGTGAGATACTATTTGTGCCAAAAAGAAGCAGATAAAATAGGTTAGTAGGACAATAAAGGATAATTAGAGATTGTTCCAGTTCATCCTTCTGCCTTCCAGTAGAACTGCTTTTAAACCACACTAGAAAGAGAAAATCTGCCCTTTTCTTTTAGGAACATCTGTAGTGGAGGCTTCTCAACATTTGATTATAATTCTGAGTGACATATGTGCATGTGCAAATAACTTCTGGCTAAAGGCCAACAAAGAACAAGAATAATCACCCAACCTGTAAATGAGCTTTCTCTTTAAATCTACATGTGAAAGGTGGACTTCTCCTTTTTACAGAAGAAAAACAAGTTCAGAGAAGTTACATATTTTGGTCAGAATAACACAGCTAGTTTGTAACATAACAAGATTTAGTGCCAAATCTGCCTAATTATGTCTTTTGCCCAAATTAAGAGAGGAGTGCTTCAGAAGACAGGGCCCTGACTTCTATTAGTAATTTCTTCTGCTGCTTTCTTTTCAGATTCTGAGTCATTCGGAATGGTATAAGAAATACAAAAGGTTATAGCCAACTGCTCAAAGAGCATGTTCAAATGAGACAAACACCAGGCTGTGTCTAATCCAGCTGCTTCCGTACCTCACTTCGATTTTCTGTACATCAATTTCCTCTTTTCTGTCCATAAATCTTCCACTAAGAAAAGGAAGAAGAAACAAATAGAGAAGTGGCCAAGGACGGTGGCTTGTTCCTGTAATCCTGGCTACTTGGGAGGCTGAGGCGGGAACACTGTCCTGTCACCCAGGCTGCAGTGCAGCGGTGCAATCATAACTCACTATAGTCTTAAACTCCTGGACTTAAGTTTAAGACTATAGCTAGCTATGATTGCACTACTGCACTGCAGTCTGGGTAACAGGACAAGATCCCATCTCTCAAGAAAAAGAAAGAAGGTGGAAAGATCTCTCAAACTGTATACTCAACTGAAATGCCAAGTCAAAAGTCAAACCTAACCAGGTCTCTCCAAGCGAAACCAGGACACTAATCCCTATAGTGTTGTTATATTGCAGACAGAGAAACCTTCTTAGGAAAAGTGACTCTTTTTAAAGAGCAAAATACAATCAGTAACATGACCTTGATGTATTTGAAAGTCATCTTCAAAACACCTGTAGAAAAATGAGGGATTTCAACAATGATACAAGTTAGAGAAGATCATGACCCCCTTGATATAGTTTGATGGGCCACCTGATTCCCAACCAGGGCAGCAGTACATGTCTGCATTTAGAAGCTCTTCGTTTAAGGTACAAATATCACTAGGAGACTTAGGTGAGTGTTCCAGTGTAATTCTTTTCACCAAATATGCATTGTTCAACATTGGTGCTAATGTGTTGAGCTGATCTCCAGGACTGAATTGTCAAATCAGGTCTACACAAATCAGAGATCCCCTTTGGAATTAAGCTTTATTAATGATTGTGAGGATGCAGGCAATCAAGGGGAGACAGAATAGTGAGAGATGCAGGCCCTCCAGAGTGGTTCCTCCAACCCTTCCTCCCTCCCTGGACATAGGTTTCTGCCCAGAACAATAGTTGAGTTCTCCAGGTGAAGCTTTACAATTATGATTACCCCACACAGCAGGTGGATTTAAGTTCTGAAGCATCTCTATTTTATACCTTAGATCAGGGGTTGGTAAACTATGACCCACAAGCCAACCACCATTTTTATTTCACAGGAACACTGACAGGTTTACTTGTTATGTTTTGTCTATGTCTGTTTTTTCACTCCAATCCAAGTTGAGTAGTTGCAATCGAGGCCATGTGGCTCATATGCCTAAAATATTTATTCTCTGACCTTTTAAGAAAAAAAATTAATCAATCCCTGCCCTTGAATGTTATATAGCCCAGATGACATTCTCCAGGGAGCTAAGTTTCATTTTGCGGGTCCTATTTACTATAGGTCTTTTCCAGGGACATCCTACTAAGGACTATGTGCAAATAAGTTCTCTTTCTCCCCGAAAATATCATCATCCTGGAAATGAGACCAAGTCACCTGCCTCGTCTTTTTTCCAGGGGAATCTCTTACCCCTGCCCTCAGTAAAGGGAGTAAGAAATTGGATCTCAGGTCAGATGCTGTAATTCCTTCCTCCCCAGTGCTAAAATGCCAGTAAAACCCAGTTACTCTCAAGGAAGGGAGGAAGAGAAACAGGCAAATTATACATGATGATAACATAGAGTAAATGTTGTATCACAGACAGGTACTGAATGCTTCAGAATAAAGAAGGAATCAATAATCCAAAACTGGGAGAGGGAAGATAATAGAGAAGAGAAAGTAGGGGTTAGGAAAGTAAAAGTGAGCTTAAAGAATAAGTAGGATTTGACAGCAGGAACTAAGAAAGGAACAGCGAAGGGAAAAGCAAATTGAAAAAAATATATACGTATTTAATGGGTAGGGAAGATTGAGCCTGAAAAGCCATTTGCCAAACACAGGGTTCCTGAGCTCTGAAGGATGGGAAGCAGGACCAAGAAGGCAAAAACAAAAAGCACCTCAGGTCATGAGATCCGAGTTCAAGTTGAGAAGAAAATTTCTGGTGGCAAATTTAGTTTGAGAAGTTTTTGCCTTCTTAAAAAACTTTTCATGTCTTACATTCGCTTACTCTTGGTCACTGCATGACTCCAGTGAAAAGTGACATAATACTTAAAGGTTAAGTGCCACAAACAAATTTGCCTCATGATGAGAGAAATGTCAGGAAAAGAAATTAATTAGAAAACGACGTCCCTCAGTAACCGAAGTCTTCACCTGCAGTTAAAACAAGATCGTACCATTCTAAAATGTCAAATTTATCTCTTTTGACTCACTACATTTTTTAGGCATTATAATCTTGATATAAATTAATAACAAATTTTCTATAACAAGTGATCTTTACCTTTTTAAGTCAAAAAAGGAGTTTCTACCACAAGCTGAATATCACATGGGATAGTTGGATTCATTTATTTGTACATATATAAAGCAAAAACTTAACTCCCAAAGCTTACGTCTATGAACAGAAACCAAACAACATCACTTTTTTTTTCTTTTTAGCTCTATAGCATCTTTCAAGAAGAAAAGTTCTGTTTCGTTTTGTTTTTAAGTCCAAATTCAGTTAGTGTTTTTGGCTTAAAAATGACCAGCTTTATGTCACTGAGTTCAAATCGAATTTTTTTATCCAAACTAATTTGACTCTAAAGCAGCAAAAAGTAAAATATTTAAATCAACAAAGAAAATGTATTCCAAGGACACCGATTCTACTGTCAGAAATAACTGTTAAGGAATTTCCTTTCTAACAAACAGTGTCTTTCTCTAATCAAGGCTCTGCCAACTCCAGGTCTCTAGTCCCTTCTCTCTCCACTGTGACCGCTCAGGTGCCTCAGGGGTGGAGAACACATCAGGGCATCCCTCCTTATTCTGTTTCCAAGACAACTTCTGTTAAGACAAAGTTTTAATCCCACAGTTTATTAATCAAATCTCCCCCTTGATCCTTATTTCAATGAGAAAAACTTATGTCAAAGGCCAAAGGCAAACCAGAATTCCCCATTAAGATTCTTCAACAATCATTTCAATGCACATCAAACAAATACCACATTTAGAGGGAAAATCACTTAGTTGATAAAAGCAAATTATAGGATATGTTATTGCCATAATAGTGCATGTCGTTTGAAGCTTAGGGAGCTAAATCAAAAATTTTCTGCCCCATCCACTAAAATTCCAGCTGGGATGCAAAGGCACAAGATGACAACATCAGAAGCAGTTGAATTTCTATGACCTTTTATATGGTGGCCAGAAAACCACAGAGAGACTCTTGACAAATTCCTTCTGAACTTAGAGAAAAAACAGATTTCCAAACTCTCCCCCTGGAAGAACTTTAGGGCAAGAGATAGCATAAAGTTTTTGCTAATGGTTTTTCTTTATTCCAAGGTGAGCCAAAGAAAACTTTTATTTGTAATAGAAGATAGTTTAGCAATAGGAACAAAGCCAGTAAATACAGGGACTCCAGCTATATCATTGGGGACCCAAGAAATGCTATCTTTGGCATAAATATTACAGGTCTGTCATTTCTTACGATGGCAGCAAGATTTTCTGTAGGTGGCAGAAAGTTGTTCTTGTTCACTGATTTGGAAGGTCCCTGTTTTAATCTGCAAGGTAGAAGGTGGTTATATAACCCCAAAAGATCTGAATACATTAATATAGATCTCTTTATAAAACATGGAAAATGAATAAGAGAATAATTTAACTATAAGAAAATATTACATCAACATAACATGACATCTTTTTTTAGGCATTGTCCTATGCTTGCTGTTTTGTAATTGTTTTGGATTTTGTTTATTTGTTTTACTTTGTATGGTCTTTTTTTCCAGAAGCAGTCACGATGAACTTGGCAGTCCCACTTCTGCCACATTCCTGTCACGAGTAAATCTCTAAAAGGGGACTCCCAAGACCGTAAGATGAGTTGGTGGGAAGATACTGAGGGAGCCCTAGTTTCACACTTCAGATGATTCTTTAAAGAACTAAATTGGTTCTCCATTCTAGTGATTGCTTCATTTCCAAGACCTGGTGTGCAACTTACTCCCCAGTAAGACCGAATTATGTCTCTTTTTTTTCTTGTTGTCATATCTTATTATTCATTCATCAAATATTGGGTTTCTCCTCTATGCCAGGCAATAGGTTAAACAATGGAGGTCACAGTGATAAAAGAGAAAGATTCTGCCAGGTAGAAATTTACTAATGAGTAGTTCCATTCAATGAACTACTTTCCACAATCCTTATTCTTTGGGGACTAGAATGTGACTTCTTAACAGAGCCTTCCTCAAGCAGCTTGAATCTAATCCCTAAACCCAAGCACTTTAGCAAAACCCTTTCTAATTCCTCTTTAAATTCCTTCTAAGATGAGATTTAGATCCAGAATCTAGAAAAGAACTGATCTTCTTGAGCATCAAGTGGTTCTCAGGAAAGACCGAGAAGTAGTGTGCACACAGAGTTGCATAGATCACTATGTTCACGAGTAACCCTGGATGCTAACTTAGATCCCACTGAGATCCCTGGTCCCCTAGTCAACCAGGATCCTTTCAATTCTGTTTCCCATATGAACTCAGGTCTCTAGCAGCAAACAAGTGAAAAATAATGTAGGGAATCAGAAGCATTGCCCACTCAGGGACATCTGTCTTTCCAAGGCAGGAGAGACACGTTTGAGCCATCCCTAGTATTCTGGGAAGGCTAATCATCTCCAACGGGCCTTACACCTCTAAAATGCTACAATACTAGATTTCAGGTACAAGGTCTTTTTCACTTACAATGTAAAAATTTACTTCACAAAATTATTTTGACGTAAAAAAGAATGTACTTTTAATTGATGATAGCTGTTCTTAATTTAATTCAAGAACAGAGATAAATAGTTCATTGTAGACTAACTCTGAAAAAGTACCAAGAGACTGAAAAAAAACACATAATTCGCATTAGCTGTATTATTTTAAACCCAAGAATAGGCTCGTGGTGGATAAAATGAATTTGAGTCATACCTATCAATGTGTTTCTGATTTTTCTTCAGGAGAGCACATTTCTGAAAAAAAAAAAAAACCAGTAAAAGGGTGTAGAATATTATGTTTTCCAAAGTTTGCTTATAAAACCCTGACAGCTAGTGCAATCCTGGCCTCAAATCCTCCTGCTAGGACCTGGGTGACATAGAAGTTGAGCCCTATAGCAGCTGCTTAAGGCATAGAGGTTGATTTGAAAGAAGATCCTAGAAAATGAAATAATTTTAGTACTGTAAGGAACTCACAGGAATTTAGAAGAAGTAATTTTCTGCATTTAATGCATTGATTTATAATGGTAAAAATTAAATCAGAAAGATCAGGTTGTCTTAGGTAAGTCCTCTCAAACGCTAAGTTTTTTAATTGGAAAATATATATATGTGTGTGTATGTGCATGCAAACGTGTACTACAGATGTATAATATAATATATACATTTTGTAATTTTAAATAAGTATGATCCAATCTGGTCTGCTATTCTGTCCCACTCTCTCTGTCCGTCTATGCTTCTATTGGTGCATTACAGGGATATATATATTCTGAAATAATTATGTAAACAAAATGGTGCTTTGTGATAGTCTCAAAAAATAAAATAAACAAGGGATGCAACCAGGTTCTAAAACACATATAACTCAGTTTATTTGTTAACACAGAATAATAGCTACAGAATCCCCTGAAAAAATATGTGATTATTTCAAATATACTTACAAAATATCTTAAAAATTGTTTTGAGGTTTGAAATGGAAGTATTTAGCAAGTCAGATCTGAAACAGTCAACAAATGCATCAGAACTAGAAAGTTTTCTGTAAAATACTATTGTTTAAATAACTTGCCCTCCATAGTTTAAAATGTGCTGACTTCCAATCTGTGAACTAAGAGGGCCAAGAAGATTAAAAACTTTTTGATGGTTAATTCTCCTCTCCCAACTTACACCCACTTCTAGCTCCATTTCCAGGGATGACTTTCAACTGTTTCTTTTCTTCATTTCTTGGTAGTTTTCTTCATATACTACCATTTATGATTAACAGTAAGAAATTCACCACATTAGCACTACTGCCCAACCCCCAAAGGCAACCCTTGTTATTATCATCTGGAGACTGTCACTCCAGGAGCCATTCCCACTTATACACAGAGACGAGCAGAGAGTAACACATAAAGAACAGCAGTTCAAATGAGATCATACTTATTTTCAATTTCTAAATTAGTTAAATCTATTTGAATTTCAACATAAGAAAATAAAATGAAATGAAGAAACGGTAGTTTGGACACCTATTCATAATATTGGTACCTAAAAGAATTCTTTAAGAAAATAATTTTAAACATTAAAAGATAGGAATTGTTACTTCAGAGGGGAAAAAAAAACCTCATGATTTAAATTTAGAGCATCATTTTGAACCTCTACTATAAAAGATAAGAAAATTAAATAGGAATAATAAACCTTTCTCTTCTCTCCCCACCTTGTAATATTTAATTGTTCATTATAAGGTTTATAGCATGTATATTCTGTTCTGCAAACAAAATTCCCACAGTAATTTAATATTTCTATACTTAAGTATATTCAGTGAAGAGTATGGGTCCTCTATCCTGTGTTTTTTAATTTGCGTTGTGTCTTTTTTGGCTGGATGTCATTGTCCAGTTTTTAGATCATTTGCAACTAAGGTGCATGGGTACAGTATTGCTTCACTTCTCATTTACTTGAGAATATCTGTTCATTGCCTTGGTATTTGAAGGAAATGTTCGTTGGGTGTCAAAATTATTGGGACACATTTGATTTTCTCAAAGTTTTGGAGCTATTGATCCTCTGTGTTCTCACTGATAATTATTATAGAGAAGACAGAGGCCAACATTATTTTCCACCCACACAAATAAATTGCATTCACTGACTAAACATCCATAAAAGTCTTTATCTTGATGTTTAATAACTTCATGAGGGTATGTCTTCTTGATGCTTCATTTAAATTTTTCCTGGGACATGGTATAAGTATTAGTCCTATAAAATATAAATTCCATGAGAACAGTCAATCTTTTCCTTTTCAATGTTCTGTTCCCAACGCCTAAAATAGCACCTGAAAAAAACTAGCCACATAATGAACATTTTTGAATAAAACAATAATACAAGCTTTTATTTCAGAAAAGTTTTCTTCTAGTATATCATTAATCATTATTAATATTTTATATATCCTTTATTCTTCAGAACCAATTATGCATACATATAAACTTTCTAGTATGTCTTTCATACTTATTATAATTTTAATATTTATACTTAAGTTTTACATATGCTTACCTATCACATTCTTGATTGTATATATTTTCAGTTGTATTATTCTTTCTGTGTGGATTTTAATGTGGTTCTTAAAATATTTCTGAGTTCTTTTCCTCCTATTTCTTTTCTGAATGCTGCTACCTGTTTAACTGCCTATTCAATCATTCTACCTAGATACCTAAAAGAAACTTAAAACTCCACATATTCTAAACCTAACTCATAATCTACTGCAGAATCATAGTCTTCCTTCAGTCATTCCTATCTCAGTAAATAACATCACCATCTACCCAACTCTATGAGGCTGAAAATGTAAAGTTATTTTAGTATAACCTTTCTTCATCACTTCATCCGAATCACCAAGTTAATGCCCACTCTGTAAATCCTTCCTATAAAACATGTCTTAAATACATCTGCTTCCTTCCATCTGTTCTGCCACCAAATAATCCTTACCACCAATATTGCTTGCCTGGAGGTAGGAAGCAGCCAGATGGTATAGAGTATTATAGCAGTATGATAAGGAGATTAAATTTTACTAAAATAAAACAATTGGGAATCTCAATGGCTAAGCCTTTTACATACCTTATCCCATTTAACTCTTCGAACCCTCTGAGGTAAGCAGGGGTAAATCAATTTGGTACATGTATAAACGAAGTAGTTTTTCAAAACCACAGAAATGTTGGAGCTAGGATTCAAACTCAATTTAATATGAATCCAGAGGCCATGGTTTTAACCCCTGTACCATATTGCTTCTCACCTAGATGGAGGTGATAATTGAAATCATAAACACTAAATGGAAGATACAATATGCCAATAGAAGAGGTGAAAGTCAAGGATGTACCTTTAGTATACATATACAACTCTACTTGAAAGATAGGAAAAGTATTCAATCACAGTAACAAAGGAGAGGAAAGAACAACTTTCGGTATCATGGAAACAAAGAGATGAACTTTTCTTAAAATATGTAATATGTTTAGGAGAGATGGTGAACAATGATATCCGAAATCTTTGATCTGTGATAATGCCAGTGGATGCTGTAGTGACAAGGATTTCTGGTGAACTGTGATAGCACTGCCCTTCTGTAGTGATGAAAACAGACCACACTGCAAAACATTCACAAGTGGTGGTTACATAATTTGAAAATGAGTGAGCAAATTAGGTTTTTTTCTGGAGAAATTTGCCACTGAAGGGGAGAACAAAACATTTTATCTCAGAAGGGTGGCAATAGAGAAGAAATTGCTCAAGGAGGAGAAAACATTAATATGTTCATGTCAGTGTAGTAAAACAGCATTGGTGTATTAGTTCATTCTCACACTGCAATGAAGAAATACCCGATACTGGGTAAATTATACAGAAAAGACGTTTAATTGACTCGCAGTCCCGCAGGGTTGGGGAGGCATCTAGAAACTTAACAATCATGGCAGAAGGGGAGGCAAACACTTCTTTCTTCACATGGTGGCAGCAAGGAGAACTGCCAAGCAAAACGGGGAAAGCCCCTTTTAAAAACATCAGATCTCATGAGAATTCACTCATTATCAAACGAGGGAAACTGCCCCCAGGATTAAATTACCCCCAACCAGGTCCCTCTCACAACATGTGGGGATTAGGGAAACTACAATTCAAGATGAGATTTGGGTGGGGACACAGCCTAACCATGTCAATTGATCAGACAGACTCTTACCTCAGTCATCTGAACAAATCACTTAGCCTGATACTCTATTTACTTGTCTAGAAAATGAAATTAATAACACCACCTCAGTTATCTCACAATTATGATAAAAATTATATGAGATAATATTTGTGAAAACTCATCAGTGCTATACAAATATAAAATATTTTATTACAAAATATATATAAATATCAAAGTTGTTTCACATACATAAAAGTAGCAATTTAATATACAGTTTTTCTACTTTGTAAAAGCTTACTAATATAAGACTACATCTGTATGTGCCTGGAAAAGAAAGGAATTTTCAGATGAATTTTTTAACTAAATTAACAGTCAATATCTTCTCAGTAGACAAGATCAGTCATGTCATGTAGCTAGTACAATTAGCTTGGAAATAAATTTAAAAAAACAATCTGTATTTTGATCTTGTCCTTTATTATGTCACAAATTATGGATGGAATGCCAATTAATGTCTACAATAGTGACAAACAATTAATTGGAATTTCACTAGCACATCAGTGATTGGTTCTAACAAAAAAATCAACCTTTATTAATGTCAGTAAGTAGGCTTGAATTTCCTCACATGAAATTAATTTTCACATTCCTTCATTTGCATCAGAGATAAAAATACAATAATATCCAACATCTAAATACAGTACTCTGTTTATAACTTAAAAATAACAATAATTTTAACCCCCCGCCCCCGCAAAATTATGTCTTCTCACAATATAAACATAGAACAAAATTTAATTTTCAAAATATGCCCACTGGTCTTCATTGACAAAAACATTAAATTGTACTCTATCCCAAAATGCCCTTTCAGGCATTCAATACATGTCCTCAAGATGCAGGAGGCAGTGTAATTTAGTCATTTAAAGCATCATCTCTGGAATGTAGCAGACATAGTTTCAAATCTTGGCTTTACAATCTAGTAGCTGTAGAATTTGGATAAATTATATAATTTCTCTAAGGTGAGTTTACTCATTTGTAAAATAGAGATTTTAATAATTATTTCCATCTCATATTGGTGTGAGGTTTAGATGACTTAATGAATCTGAAGTTCTCAGCACAATGCTTGGGAAATAGTAATAGCTGTTTAAATATTAGCCATTTTTTGCATTTTTTTCATTGTTACACAGTAAATGTCAGGACTGGGAAGGTGAGGATTATACATCAAGATTACGTATGCAGCAATTTTATTTAGGAGTGCCCTCACGAACAATACCTATGGGGTTGTAAAGGAAGTAGGTAAGCAAAGGAAAAAGTTGAGGGGCAGCGATGTCACAACAAAGGCCTGAGCCAATCCTTTGGTGAGCTGTGGAACTGGGATAGCATATCAGAGCTGTCTCAATCAAGGCAAGAAAATAAGGTCTTTATAATTCCACCAAAGTAGGCACTGGGTGCAGACTGTTCTCAAAGATAGGATATGACTTTGGTTGATATGACACTCTTTAGTTGAGGGCTATCCTCAGTGAGGGACTCAGCTGACACTCTTCAGCCACCATTTCTAACAGTGTGGGAATGAGTGCCTTGGTCCTAAAGGAAAAACTGGGAATCGTCTACAGTAAGTTATCTAAAGTTTTCACTACTGAATAAATACAGTATAATAAAGCACTTTTCAAATCAAAGGAAGGTCCTTTTAAATTGCACAAAATATGCTGAAACAGACTTTTATATATTTGATTATTTTAATAGATGTTCTCATTTAAATTAGAAACCAGAGTTCATAATCTTAACTTTTTAAAATTTGGGATGTGTGTGTGTGTATGTTCTACCGTCTTAATTATGCTTCTTTCTCTGTTAAACCTCTTTTTAAAGATAGCATATTCAAACTTCTGCTCAGTGTAGACAAAATTAATACAAACTCAGCCTCACTAGAATCCATTTCAAGAAGTTCTATTGTTTTCTCATATAGACAAAGTGCAAGTACTTTGTCTGCAATGATAAAAGAAAAGAGGACATTTTATCCCCAGTTAATAGGAAAAAATTTCCTGAAGAAGGTTACACTTTAACAATGGAAAAAGTGGAACTTGTAGAGATGTAGAAGTTTTTAACATAGATGCAAATTGAGTGCATTTCAAAAATTCTGAGAGAGATAATCAGGCACATGGGAGAGTGAGTCAGTTTGCCTCAGTGACTATTCTGAGGAAGCCTGATTAAGAGATTTAAAGTAAGAATTTTGTTCTTGTGCCTAAGGTAATTAGAGTTTCCCAAAGAAATGTAAAAAATCTTATTATGGTGAAAGTAGCGTTCAGACAAAATAAATGTGACTATAGCATTCAATACTAACTATGGGAAAGTATGCTGGGACTTACAAATTGATGAGAATAGGGATAGAAACAGTACTTAAGAAATGATCAATACATAGGCAATGGATACACACTAAAGAAAATCAAAAAAGACAAGATATAAGAAATGATATTATATATTTAAATTCAATCTAACTCTGAAGGAAAATAAATAATGAGAAGTCACATTTTTTAACCTCTCTCTTTAAAAATGTAGTTGAGACTAAAGCATTTGTAATTCAAAAGAGAAGCCTAAGATAAGGGATTAAAGGAAGAAACAGCTCTCTTTTTGTTACTTTTCATCTAAATAAGTGAGTTTATTTTTGCATTGACTGTAGAAGAGGAAAAACGTAGGAGCCATAATTGGAGTTCGAATACTGAAAAATCTAGCAATTTGGAAGTATGTACAAAATCATAAGAAAACTTTAGAACTAGGAGTGACTTTAGATCTACCTAGGGAAAGAGATTTTAAACTACTTTTAATAGCAGAACCTTATTTTCCCCAAATGGAATAATCTTCAGTACTTCTGATACACAAAAGATAAAAGTGCAGCTGTCTGGCTTGAAGTAGGGACAGGAATTTCAAAGCACCACCCATCGGGTTCATTTTCCCATCCTTGGAATAAAATTTAATAACCCTTGTTCTAGTTCAACATCTTTAGTTCATGTATAAAGCTACAAAGAATGAAGAAGGCAAGCTAACTTATGAAAGTCAAAAAGCAAACACAGGGCAAATCTGAAACTAGGACCTAGGTAATAAGTATAGTATCTTCTGCACAATTTGCCTTCTTAGACAATGTTCCATATGAACAAGATTTTACTGCCATCAAAGGGTAAATGTTGATCATTAGGAAATAATATATCATAATTTGTAAAACAGGTAAGTATTATTAAATACAAAAGTCTAGAAACATTTTTATATTTTCTAGCAACATTTAAATTTGTCTGAAAATATGTATCAAAAACTCTCAAAATGCCTTTAACCCAGCAATTCCACTTTCAGAAGTGTATTCTACAAGTATATGTTGATACATGTTTATGAAAATTCAGCACAATTATGCTCACTGCATATCACATGAAATAGCTAATAACTGTGAATGGTCTTTATGCCTACAAATAGAGGTATCATTCTCAAAATGTTACACCCTTAAATTCTAATACTATGCAAACATTGGAAAGCTGGAGGTATATCTATGTAAGTGGAATGGAAAGACATCACAAAAATTTATTATCAGACACTTCTGCTTTTTGAGATTTGATGGACTAAATATTCTGGAAGGTTCACATATTACCAAAGAACTAGATCCTGCATCAAACTAATTACATTAATGGGCTCCCAAGAAGTAAGAGAAATCTCCAAAGGGAAGAAATAACCCTGTGAGCTGAAATCTGATTGGTGATTGGTAAAGACACATAATAGGCAGGCATACCTGATAGATACATGCCATTATTAAAGCCACAATCAGGAGATAAATACCTTAACCAGTGGGTTATAGGTACGAACTAGAGACTGTTAGATTAATCTGGTGATCCTGGAAAGGAAAGGGCTAAGGTAAAACTACTTTGGTAGTAGCACTTGGCTTCTAAAAGAAATATATGCAAATCATTTATGAAGCATAGCATTTGTCAGTTCAACCTCTACATTATCCACAAGTTAAAAGCAATTAAATATGATTTCACAAAGATCACAAACACATTTTAAAGGTATTATAAATAATGATCAGGCAGATTTGAATAAGAAAATAGTAGAACTTTTTAGTAAGAAAATAGATAAAAGAACTTTTTTGTAAAAGTCCTATTTATTTTCAGACCCTCTACATTTGGGTGAAGGGCAAAAAAAAACACCTAGGCCCTACTACGCTCAATTAGCTTGGGGTTGTGTCCTCTGTTATAAGCTTATTTGTGTGTCTCTTTCCCCTCCATCCCAATTCATATGTTGAAGCTCTAAACCCCCCTACCTCAAAATGTGTATTAAAAGATAGAGCTTTTACAGAAGTAATTAAGTTAAAATGGGGCCATTGGTGTCCTTATAAAGAGAGGAAATTTGGACACACATAGAGACACCAGGAATATGGACATATAAAGAAAAGACCGTGAGAGGGCACAATAATAAGATGACCATCTGCAAGCCAAGTAAATAGGTTTAAGGATAAACCAAACCTGCTGAAAACTTGATCATCGGTTTCTAGCCTCCAGAATTGTGAGAAAATAAAATTCTGTTGTTCACACCATCCAACCTGTGGTATTTTTGTTATAACAGCCCTAGCAAACTAACACATTCTCAAGAAAAGACATGCTGAAGTCCTAATTCCTGGTACCCGTGAATGTGATCTTAATTAGAAATAGGTTCTTGGCGGATGTAATCAAGTTAAGATGAGATCATAGTGGATTAGGGTAGGCATTAAATATCATCACAGATGTCCCTGAAATAAGACCATGTGAAGACACAGAAACACAAAGAAAAGAACACTATATGAAGATGGAGGCAGAGATTGGAGTGATTTATCTACAACCGGAGGAAGACCAAGGATTCTGGGAACCACCAGTAGCCAAGAGAGAGGCATAGAACGTATCTTTCTTCAGCGTCTCCAAAAGGAATCAACACTGCTAACAGCTTTATTTCTAATTTATAGTCTTCAGGATTTTGAGAGAATAAATTTCTGTTGTTTAAGCCAGTGAGTGGTAATTTGTTTCAGCAGCCCTAGAAAACTGAGACTTCCCTGCTCAGCTAAGCTGCTCAGAAGCAGGCTTACTAAGACTCCACAATCAAGACCCGGGCACACAACACATGCCTAGGACTCAAACTAAAACAGAACCTCAGAAAGCACTCTGTCACCTCCCCCGCCAACCAGGAAAGCAAGTAACAAATAAATAATAACAGTAATCTACTACTAGAAAAAAGGAGAAAACAGAGAGAGAACTTCTCTAAGGTACAAGTTTAACAGAGAATGTCAAAAGCTAAGTATAGAGTAAGTATATTCAGAAAAACCCTCCATTATCTCAACTCCCATCCTAAGCACAAAGTAATGCTAGAGGAATTTGAAAACTTTGGAGCATTATATAAATTATAGCAAGAAGAAAACACAGACTTGGTTCACCTCCCAAATGGATTGGTTTACAACCTAGAAAAGAATGAGGCATGCCTATTTACAAGCATTACTACTATGAACCTCAGTCCTACACAATGTGTCCAATTTGCAGCTAAAATTACAAAATACACAAAGAAGAAGGTATAAGGAAAAAGGAAAGGCCAGGCACAATGGCTCACGCCTGTAATCTCAGCACTTTGGGAGGCCGAGGCGGGTGGATCTCCTGAGGTCAGGAGTTCAAGACCAGCCTGACCAATGTGGAGGAACCCCATCTCTACTAAAAATATAAAATTAACCAGGCATGGTAGTGCATGCCTGTAATCCCAGCTACTAGAGAGGCTGGGGCAGGAGAATTGCTTGAACCCAGGAGGCAGAGGCTGCACTGAGCCAAGATCGCATCATTGCACTCCAGCCTGGGCAACAAGAGCAAAACTCTGTCAGAAAAAAAAAAGAAAAGAAAAAGGAAAAAGCAATGTGAAGAGGAAAAGCAATTAAGAGTACCAGACTCAAATATAATAGATGTTGCAATTATCAGACAAGGAATTTGATATAACTATTATTTATATTTTAAAAGCCCTGCTAGGAAAAGTTGACAACTTGCATAAACAGATAAAAATTTTTAGCAAAGAGGTAAAAAATAATAGAATAAAAGCTCAAATTGTAATGGTAGAAATGAAAAATAGTAGTAGAGATGAAGAATTCTTTGATAGGCTCATCAATAGACTTGAACACACTAAAGACAAAGAATTGGTGATCTTGACTAAAAGTCAACAGAACTGGAATCCAAAAAAATAAGAAGAAAGAAAGAAGGTGAGACGGTGAACAAAACATTGAAGAGCTGTGGACCAACAAAAAATGGCCTAACATGTCTGTAATTGGAATACCAAGAGAAAAGATAAAAAGTAAATGGAAATTCTAACATTAAGGAAGAGCAGCAAATTCCAGATCTAAGAAACTCAAGTAATGCCATGGAGAATAAATGCCAAAAAGCCCCACACTTATATTATAATATTATATTATATTTATTATATTATATTATATTATATTATATTATATTAAAATTTTAAAACCAAAAGAGATCAAAAATTTTGAAGGAAGCCAGGGGAAAAACAAGTTACGTACAAAGGAACTAAGATTTAAAAGTTACAGCAGACTTTTGTCAGAAATTATACATGCCTGAAAGCAATGGAAGAATATCATTAAATTAATGCAGAAAAAAAATTAAATATGGAATTCTATACCCAATGAAAACACCTTTCAAAATGAAGGTAAAATATAGACTTTTTTGGACAAACAAAACTTGAGAGAATTCATTACTAGCACACTTGCACTACAAGATATGTTAAAGGAAATTCCTCAGTTAGAAAGAATATGACACATCACACAGAAATTTAAATCTATACAAAGAAATGAATAGTCCTGGAAATAATATTTATGAACAAATATATAATGTTGCTCTAAAAGATAGTGGATTATCACAGCAAAAAATAGTACCAATTTATTGTGTATTTATAGCACATGTGAAGATAAAATTATAAAAAGATCCCAAAAGAAGGGAGGGAGGAATTGGGAGTATAACATTATAAGCATCTATGAAGCACTATATGTGATGTGAACATAAAATATATGATTAATTAAAATATGAACCCAATAACAACTATAAAAATATATACTAAGTAAAAATAATAAGTGAATGATATAGATAAAATGGAATCATCATAAAATAAATAATACAAAAGAAAACAACAAAAGAATCAGAAAACAGATGAGTGCATACAAAAAATAACTGGCAAGATGGTAGAATAATACAAAAATGTCAGTACTTACATAAAATGCCAAAACACACACTCGTTTAAAACTAAGATTGTTAGATTAATTAGAAAGGCAACATCCAATTGCATTATGTATTCAAGAAACTTACATTAGACATAAATATGCAGACAAATGAAAAATAAAAGGACGAGAGTGTATATATCATGCAAACAACCACAAAAAAAAAAATGCTGTAGTGGCTATCTAAATAGTAGACAAAGTAGACTTCAGGAAAATTAGTATAATAAAGAGAAGCAGCTTAGTAGAATGACAATAATTCCAAACATGCATTCATCTAATAGTACATCAAAATATACAAAGAAGAAAACTAATAAAATTGAAGGGAAAAATAGACAAACTACTTATTGTTAGAGACTTAAATATCCTTCTCTCACTAATCAATAAAATAACTGGACATAAATTCAGTAAGAATATAAAAGACTTCAACAACACAATCAATCCTCTTAACCTAATTGACATTTATAAAACAATGACTGACTATACATTCTTTTCAAATGTATGTGGAACATACACTAAAATAGATCACATTCTGGATCATAAAACAAAGAGGAAGTCAAATTTTCCCTGTTTGCAGATGACATTATTGTATATTTAGAAAACCCCATTGTCTTAGCCCAAAACCTCCTTAAGCTGATAAGCAACTTAAGAAAACTCTCAGGATACAAAATCAATGTGCAAAAATCACAAGCAATCCTATACAACAATAACAGACAAACAGAGAGCCAAATCATGAGTGAACTCCCATTCACAATTGCTACAAAGAGAATAAAATATCTAGGAATCCAATTTGCAAGGGATGTGAAGGACCTCTTCAAAGAGAACTACAAACCACTCCTCAGTGAAATAAAAGAGGATACAAACAAATGGAAGAACATTCCATGCTCATGGATAGGAAGAATCAATATCATGAAAATGGCCATACTGCCCAAGGTAATTTATAGATTCAATGCCATCCCCATCAAGCTACCAATGACTCTCTTCACAGAATTGGAAAAAAACTACTTTAAAGTTCATATGGAACCAAAAAAGAGCCTGCATCGCTAAGACAATCCTAAGTCAAAAGAACAAAGCTGGAGGCATTGTGCTAACTGACTTCAATGTATACTACAAAGCTACAGTAACCAAAAGGGCATGGTACTGGTACCAAAACAGAGATATAGACCAATGGAACAAAACGTAAGCCTCAAAAATAACACCACACATCTACAACCATCTGATCTTTGACAAACCTGACAAAAACAAGAAATGGGGAAAGGATTCCCTATTTAATAAGTGGTGCTGGGAAAACTGGCTAGCCATATGTAGAAAGCTGAAACTGGATCCCTTCTTTCCATCTTACACAAAAATTAATTCAGGATGGATAAAAGACTTAAATGTTAGACCTAAAACCATAAAAACCCTAGAAGAAAACCTAGGCATTACCCTTTGGGATATAAGCATGGGCAAAGACTTCATGACTAAAACACCAAAAGCAATGGCAAAAAAAGCCAAAATTGACAAATGGGATCTAATTAAACTAAACAGCTTCTCCAGGGCAAAAGAAACTACCATCAGAGTGAAAAGGCAACCTACAGAATGGGAGAAAATTTTTGCAATCTACCCATCTGACAAAGGGCTAATTTCCAGAATCTACAAAGAACTTAAGCAAATTTACAAGAAAAAAACAACCCCATCAAAAAGTGGGCAAAGGATATGAACAGATACTTTTCAAAAGAAGACAGTTATGCAGCCAGTAGGCCAATGAAAAAATGCTCATAATCACTGTTCATCAGAGAAATGCAAATCAAAACCACAATGAGATACCATCTCACACCAGTTAGAATGGCGATCATTAAAAAGTCAATAAACAACAGATGCTGGAGAGGATGTGGAGAAATAGGAATGCTTTTACACTGTTGATGGGAGTGGAAATTAGTTCAACCATTGTGGAAGACAGTGTGGCGATTCCTCAAGGATCTAGAACTAGAAATACCATTTTACCCAGTGATCCCATTACTGGTGTATATACCCAAAGGATTATAAATCCTGCTACTATAAAGACACATGCACATGTATGTTTATTGCAGCACTATTCACAATAGCAAAGACTTGGAACCAACCCAAATGTTCATCAGTGATAGAATGGACAAAGAAAATGTGGCACATATACCCCATAGAATACTATGCAGCCAGAAAAAAGGATGAGTTCATGTCCTTTGCAGGGACATGGATGAAGCTGGAAACCATCATTCTCAGCAAACTATCAGAAGGACAGAAAATCAAATACCCCATGTTCTCACTCATAGATGAGAATTGAACGCTTGGACACAGGGAGGGGAACATCACACACTGGGCCCTATCGGGGGATTGGGGGATGGGGGAGGGATAGCATTAGGAGAAATACCTAATGTAAATGATGAGTTATTGGGTGCAGCAAACCAACATGGCACATGTATACCTATGTAACAAACCTGTATGTTCTGCACATGTACCCTAGTACTTAAAGTATAATAAAAAAATAAAAATTTAAAAACATTTAAAACTTGTAGAAATTTAAATCATACAAAGTATGTTCTGTAGCCATAATGGAATTAAACTAGAAATTAGTAAGAGAAATATACTTGGAAAATCCCAAAATAATTGGTTAGCAAACAAAACATTTCTAAATAACCCAAAGATGAAAGTGAAAGTCACAGAGGAAATTAGAAAATATTTTAATTGAATGAAAATGAAACCATAACCTGTCAAAATATGTGAGATGCAGCTAGAGCGATACTTGAAAAGCAACTTTCTAAGAATCCACCTTAAAAACTGGAAAAATAAAATTATATTATACCCAAACAGAATGAATAAAACATATAGAAATTAAACTGAGAACAAAAAAATAGAGAAAAGTAATAAAACCACAGCGATTTTTTGAAAAAAAAAAAAAAAAATTGTACTCGTCCAGCCAAATTGACCAACAAAGTAAGAGAGAAGATATGAAGTACAAATAATAAGAATTTTTACAGGGAGACATCACTATAAATACTACAGACATTTAAAGGATAATAATAATATTACAAACAACTGTATGCCCAGAAATGAACAACTTAGGTAAAATGGGCAAATGCTTCAAAAGACCCAGACTAGGAAATCTCAATCATGTAACAGATAATCCAAATAATTCTATATCTATTAATTAAAGTGTACTTCTAGATTAAAGTTTTCAACCAAAAACTCTTCAAGCCAGAGGGCCACACTGGCAAACTCTCCCAAATATTTGAAAAAGAAATAATACAAATTTGACACAATCTTTTCCAGAATAGAAAAGAGGGGCCAGTTCCCAACTCATTTGGTAAAGCCAAAAATACTCTAATACCAAAAACCAACACAAGACGGAGGTGGGGGGCGGGTGGAGAGAAAAAATTACACAGCAACGTCCCTCATGAATAAAGAGACCAAAATCCTCAACAAAATACCGGTAAATTTCGTGAGGTTTTTTTTTTGTTTTTTTGGTTTTTTTTGTCTTTTGTTTTTTGTTTTTGAGAGGGAGTTTCACTCTATTGCCCGAGCTAAAGTGCAGTGGTGTGATCTCGGCTCACTGCAACCTCGGTATCCCAGCTCAAGCAATTCTCCTGCCTCAGCCTCTCCAGTAGCTTGGATTAGAGGCACACGCCACCATGCCTGGCTAATTTTTTGTATTTTAGTGGAGACAGGGTTTCACCATGTTGCCTAGGGTGGTCTCAAACTCCTGAGCTCAGGCAATCCGCCCGCCTTGGCCTCTCAGAGTGCTGGGATCACAGGCGTGAGCCACCACGCTTGTCCAAAATACCAGTAAATTTGAATACAACAATATGTAAAAAAAAAAATAATAATACATCATGACCAAGGGTTTTTTTTTTTTTTTTTTTGACGGAGTCTTGCTCTGTCGCCCAGGCTGGAGTGCAGTGGCGTGATCTCAGCTCACTGCAAGCTCCACCTCCCCGGTTCACGCCATTCTCCTGTCTCAGTCTCCCATGTAGCTGGGACTACAGGCGCCCGCCACCATGCCCGGCTAATTTTTTTTTTTTTTTTTTTTTTTTTTTTTTTTTTTTGTATTTTCAGTAGAGACGGGGTTTCACATTGTTAGCCAGAATGGTCTCGATCTCGTGACCTCGCGATCCACCCACCTCGGCCTCCCAAAGTGCTGGGACTACAGGCGTCAACCACAGCACTCAGCCACCGTGGGGTTTATTTTTAAAATGCTGAGTTTGTTCAACATTTGAAAAGCAATCGATGTATCCACTATATAAATCTAATAGAGAAGAAAAAAAAAATCACCATCTCGAAAGATAGAGAAAAATTTGAGAGATTTGAACACTGATTTGTAATTTATAGAAAATGTTCGGCAAATTATAAAGAAACTTCCAAAACCTGATAAAGAAGACATACCAAAAAAGCCTACAGCTTACATCGTATTTATTGATGAAAGATTGAATGCTTTCCCCATACAACGAGAACAAGGTAAAGATGTCTGCTTTCCTGTTTATCATACCAGATGTCCAAGACAGTGCAGTAAGGCAATCACAAGAAATAAAAGAAATACAAATTGAAAAGGAAGAAATAGAACTGTCTCTATTCTTGGGCAATAAGATTGTATAAAATCCTGAAATCTATTTTTAGAAAGCTAAAAGTACTAATAAGTGATTTAAGTTTTCAGATAGAAGTTCTATATTTAAAACTCTCTAATATTTCTATACAATAAGGATGAACAATTGAAAATTAAAATGTTTACAGTACTATTATAACAGTACCAAAACATTAAATACTTAGTTACAAATCTAACAAAATATGTACAAGATCTGTGTGCTGAAAACTACATAACATTGAGTTTAACCATCAAAAAAGTGACTTTTATGAACTGGAAGAGTTGGTGTGGTTAAGATATCATTTCTCCACATTCTGATCTATAGATTTAATATAATTTCATCAAAATCTCAGCAAGTTTTACATAGAAATGGACAAGCTGATTCAAAAATTTATATGGACAGTTAAAAGAATTAAGTAGTTCAAAATAATCTTTTTTTAAAAGTACCTGATTTTACAATACCTGATTCAAGATTTACATTAAAGCTGCAGTCATCAAGACAATATGGCATTGGTAAAATAATAGACACCTAAATCAATTTTTTTAAGTAGACAATCCAGAAGTAGATCACACATGTTTACTTGATTTTAACAGATACAAAGTCTGTTCAATTGAGAATAATCTTTCCAACAAATGATGCTGAAGCAATTAGCTATCCATATGCAAAAAATGTATAAATGTTGATCCCTACCTCACATAATATACTAAAAGTAACTGAAAGTGAGTAACTACTCTAAATGTAAAACATACAACTATAAACTGCTAGGAGAAATCAGAGATACTCTCTGTGACTTTGGGTTTGGAGAAAAATTCTTAGGTACCAAAAGCTTAATGCTTAAAACAAATTCATAAATTATGTGTCAACAAAATTAAGAACTTCTGATCCTCAAAAACTGTTAAAGGAATGAAAAGACAAAGCACAGACTGGAAGAAAATATTTATTAATCACACATCTAATTAAAACAAATTTGTATCTGTGCATAAAAATTCTCAAAACTCAATAAGAAAATAGACAACATATGTTTTAAAATTGGCAAAAAAAGTGAACACTTCACTAAACAAGCCATATAGATCATAAACAAGCACATAAAGTTGCTCAAAATAATTAGTCATTCAGAAAGTTTAAATTATAACTCAGTGAGATACCATTAATTTAAAATGGCTAGATTTGGAAAAAAATAGGCAACTGACAATATTAAATGCTAATAAGGGTGCAGAGCAACTGAAACTTTGACAAATTGCTTGTGAGAATGCAAAATGATACAGCCCCTTTGGAAATGTGTGCTACATCTTATAGTTTTTTATGAAGTTTAACATACATTTATCATATGACCCAGAAATTTCACTTCTAAGTAGGTACCCAGATGAAATGAAAATTTATATTTATACAAAAATGTGTATACAAATATTGATAGCCGATACATTTACAATTGCAAAAAACTGGAAACAAATTGCTCTTCAGCTAGTCAATCAATAAACAAGCTGTAATACATTCCTATAATAGAATACTACTACTCATAAAAGGAAATGAACTACTGATATGTACAAAAACATGAATGAATCTCAAATGCGTTATGCAGAAGGAAAGAAGGCTCAAAAGGGTATATAATGTATGATTCCATCTAAATGACACTCTGGAAAAGGCTAAACTCTTGGGGCAGAAAACAGATTAGAGGTTGCCAAGAGTGGGGAAAAAGGGGAGGGACTGATTTACAAAGTGGCATGGGATGATTTTGAGAGGTAATAGAACTGCTCTATATCTTAATTTTGATGGGTAGGTGTTTGTAAAAAGCCAAAGAATTGTAAATCACAATGAATAAAATTTACTGTATGTAAATTATACCTTAATTTTGAAAAATGAGATTATGAAAAGAATATATACTTATATGATAAAACCATTTTAGAAAAACAAATGATAAAATTCAGTTTACTGAGTATCTATAGGAAGTAGAAAATAGGATGAAATAGGAGTGTAACACAATTATATAAATAATGTTCCAGATCCTAATTGCATGGTAGATTCACTAGTGTTCAGTAATTATCATGCTTCATTGCTTACGTATCAATTACATGTATTCTTTTGTATTTTTCAAACACACAATTTTTACACAGAACAAAAGGAAGTGCCCTTCAATTGCAAAACCAAACAACAAAGAAGAGACATTATTTAAGTGAAAAGGGCAGGTGAAGAATACCTATTCCTTGATGTGGAAATCTGAGATATAAGAGTATGCACATTTTAAGTGGATATATACTAGCAGATATACATGTGTATGCGTCTGTGTGTGTATACATAAACTAGTTTCCTTTCTATAAAAAGTAATGTATTTACACATTTTACTATCTTTAGCGACATAATACTTTATTCTAACCCACTAATTTAGAAAGCTTTAATCCCTGAAAACAAAACATTCTCTTTCCAGTTTTTTTTTTTCTGATTTCATTACCTCCATTTTGAATTTTAACAAACCCATCCCAATTTCAGTGTCATGTACTACTATTGCAATTCTAAAACTCGACAGTCTTCCTCTGAGGTGTATATGTGAATTGCATATGTAATGTTCAATATCTTTACACAGGCACACCAATGCAAAAATTATCATAATTCACTGATCAAGTGTATATTTTAAAAGAACCCTGCTCAGTCATGCAAAAATTCACATGGGATCTGTAAACCCTCCAACTCTTTGACTAAATATTTCACATACTCTTTAATAAGGGTAATACAAATGTGAAACACTTCCTCTTTAATTGTCAATATATGACTGCTAAATATGCACATGCAATTGACATGCTGCTCTGCCACTTGCTGCCCAGAGGGTTGGAAAAGCAGCTGTCACCTCGATACTAGTGATCAGATCAGGGGAGCAATCAGGCCAGGCACACACAGATTCCATTATCTGATCAGCCTTAACCCTGATCCTGCCATCCCACTGAGAAGGGCTGTTAGAGGCGAATCCAGCAAGGGCCCCAGCTGCAAGTTTTTCGTTAGTTTTCTGTTAGTTGCCATCAGCGACAATCCACCATGGAGTCTCATGGGAAGTACTGATCCACAGCTTCCATCTACAGACATTAAATCAAGCAGTTTTTTTTTTTAAGTGTTTGCAAATTTTTTCTTTCTCCCTTTTCCACTCGTATATCCCTAATGTAATTTATTTATATTTATTATATCTTTGCAGATACTCTTTCCAGATTTTATCATGGACTAAAGTTCATCTGAGTTAAAATAGTTCAAGACTATGCGCAACGGGGAAAAGGAAATGTGAAAATTAATGTATTTATTCCAGATTGCATTTAGCTAACATCTTTCTTGAGTTTAACAGCTCAAGGGATTGCAAAATTATTGCATCAGCTTGACTGTGATGCTTTGTTCATTTTTTAAAAAAATAAATCTTTAGGCTCCAGTACTACCCTACCTTAAAATGCTATTATAGTTTCCTAGTGGCTACAGAGTCAAAGGAACTGTGTAGTCTCCTTTAATCTCTTTGACTCTTCAGAGATCTGCATACCTGACCCGTCTCCATTACCTCAGGAATTATGATCGGATTTAACCTTCTGCTCATTGAATTAGTGTCAGCTATCATTCTTAGTGTACATTTGTTAAATTCAATCTCTCCTATAGGGGAATGCCAGGCAGAGAAACGATAAGTGTATTAAATAGTCAGAGAGGGAAGACGGCAGAAATTGAGACTTAGAATCACTGTGCAGATAAAGGGAACTAAGTTCATGTTGCTGCTTCATTTCTTTCAAGAAGGATACAATCACAGCAGGAAGTGTAAGCCTTTATAGTCAGCCTTCCTGAGTGTAAGGAATACTAAGTGACTCAGGACTTTTCTTTTCCTTAAAGTGAAGAGGTGGATTTTTTTTTAAGTCAATGTTAGTCCTACTAGGAAAGCAACCATGTGGAAAACTCTAAAAATTCAGGTCTTCTGTTAATTCTCAAAAAAAAAAAAAAAATTACAACACAGGCAGTAGCTGTGAACACTTCCCTCCAGCAAAGCACAGCATCTTTGACTGCTGGGTCAGAAACGAGGCAATCATATCCTGCTTAGCCACATGGCTCACAATATGGAAGCACCCCTAATCTGCAAAGGTCCACAAGTGGGTTAGAGTGTGTTTTCATCATGCTTTCCTAGGAAATCTAATGTCTCTTCCAAGGCTGTACTAAAAATAAATAAACAAACAAACAAACAAACAAAATTACTCAGAAAATATGGCAAAACAATCCAAGTACAAATGAATAATCAAAACTTTAAAAATTGGTCAACAGAAGCAAGACATCACATTATTAAACTCACAAAGAAGAAAGCCAATAGGTTTAATGGAAAAAAAATATAAACCAACATGCCTGCTAAAACATATCCCACTCCACCTACCAACTCTCCCAAAAAGAGAGCCGACTGATTTCAGAAGCCTCCAGAACAGAAATATCCATAAGGCCCAAAGATAGGATAAAATATGAAGGAGTGACCAAGCACACAGAAACAGTATCTTGCATGCCTAGGGCCTAAAAGGAATAGAGTAGCCCAGAACATAAATTAAACAATAGGACTAAATGAAATTTAATGTAGGCCGCCTTTCATTTCATTTCCGTTTTAGCTCAGTTTTCTAAAGAATTGGTTCCTTAGAGTGAAACTGTATGTGTTTTAGCTTGAGGGAGAGAAAAAGATTTTGGCATCCTAAAATAATGTTGCTCTAACATGTTTCTCCCCAGCATTCCTTAATAAGGCAAAACATCCTGAACCTTTAAAAATAAAAAATCTGAGAGGGGCTCTGGGATCAGACTGCTAGAGAGATGCAAAACCATATTCGCAACATGTAAATGTGGAAAACAACTGGCCCGGACTACAGAAAGAGGACTAAACAATAGGACTAACTGGAATTTAATGCAGGGAAAAGGCATCAGCGTTCTATGAGGAAACAAGCAAAGGAGAGGGTAAGGGATAAGCCAGTTCTGCTCATTCCACTATGGTAATAATAAGAAAATGAAATTTTTAAAAAATTTTTAAAAAGAAAAGTATCTGGGGGGATTTACATAAAACCGAGAGCAATGTTTCCCTCCCATGAGAGGATAAAGATTGGGAATGACAAGCAGATATTGTCCAGCCCAGGGTCTCTCCATCAACACTGCACAACTAACTGTGTAAGGTGGTCTGTAGATTTTTTTTCTTTTATTTATTTATTTATTTTTTTGGAGACAGGATTTCACTCTGTCACCTAAGCAGGAGTGCAGTGGTATGATCGGGGCTCACTGCACCCTCGACCTCTCAGGTTTGGGTGATCCTCCCACCTCAGCCTCCTAAGTAGCTGGGACTACAGACGTGTGCCACCAAGCCTGGCTACTTTTTATAGAGATGGGGTTTTGCCATGTTGCCCAGGCTGGTCACAAATAGTCTGTGAATTTGTGCAACATTGTGGTCTTGGTCAAGGGATGCTTTAGCTTTATTTGCAATGTTTAGTTTATGCAATATAAGCATATTATTTTGCAAGAAAAATAAACTTTGAAAAAAAGAGATATCAGCTTTTTTCTGATTTTCTCCCAATTTTTATAAGGGAGGGTGGCTAGGGAAGTGGAGACATTAGAAATGATACAACCTCTGCAGAAATGTTTCGGTGTTTTCTTCTGCCATACTTTTGCCAGGAGATCATGCCTGTAAGAGTGAGTGGTCTGCAAAAGGACGTGAAGGAGATACCGTACTTCACGATGGAGGAATTAGAATTAGAAAACAAACACATGTAAAAATGCCCATCACCATTAATCACAGTAATCTACATTTAACGAAGTACAAGCATTGTGGTAAATCCCTAGCAGGAGTAAAAACTGGTATGTCTCCTTTGAAAGCAATTCGTCAACAAGAATCAAGAGACTTAAAATGTCTGAGATGCTTTTACCCAGTAATGTTCTTCGGGGAATGTATCCTAAGGACATAACCTTGAAAAATGAGAAAAGTTTTATTCAAAAAGATGTTCATCACAGTATTTATTATAAACGAAATTGCATCCAAAAATGGAGTAAGCGTTAAATAAATCCATGTGGTAATATACTCTGCAGCCATAAAAATGTCCAGGCAGAATGTAACATGAAAAAAAATGTTTGCAATATAATACTACATAAAAAGCAAGATGTAAAATTTTATATATGGTAGGAATCTGCCAGTATTTTTTAAAGTTGTACATTTAGAAAAGACGAGAAAAGAAGTGGAAAACTATTTACATTGACTATCTTCAATGTGTATAATTCTTTCTTCATTTTATTGTTTCAGTATTTTCAATTTCCTCTAGTAAAGAAAAATACCATATTTTTAAAATTGAGCTAAGTAAGAGCAATGTAAAGGTAAAAATTTAACTAAGAAGTTGTAAATGTGAGCCACACCAATGTATATTTTTCTGCCTGATATTTAAATTTGTACAGCTGATGCATAAAATTTGATGGCAGAAAAAGGTAAATGGCTGCCCACCTAAGATGGAAACTTTTAGGATGGCTGTTTTTTATGTCAGCATTTTACTGTGAAACAAGCAGGTATCAAACTTTCTACACAAAATCAACGCAGTCACCTTTGCTCCAGTTCCCAACAAGTTTCTTATTTCCATCTGAGACCACCTCAGCCTGGACTTTATTGTCCATATCGGTATTAGCATTTTGGGCAAAGCCATTCAACAAGTCTCTAGAGAGTTCCAAAGTTTCCAACATTTTCTTGTCTGCTTCTGAGCCCTCCAAACTTTTCCAACCTCTGTCTGTTACCCAGTTCCAAAGTCGCTTCCACATTTTCGAGTATCTTTTTAGCAGCACCCCGACTCAACTGGTACCAGTTTACTATGAGCTACCAAACATGAATTGCATAATTTTGGTGATTTCATATATGAGTAAAATGTTCCCCTGTGTGCATTTAAAACTGACAATACACAATATAAAGATGATTATTAATTTATGCTAATAATTTAAATTTTTAATTTTTTTCTTAGAATGATATTAAATACTAAATAAAAACACCATAACAAGTTAATAGAGAAACAATGAAGAAATGAAAAAAGCTTTATATCTTAGTAGCTTTAGTGGTTGTTTCTACTTTATGAAAAAAGAGTGCTTTTTTTTCTTTTTTTCACAGTGGGCTCTTCAAGTTATATATCTGACCCTGCCTTACATCATTGCCTTGAAATTCTGGGAAAGAGTTACATATAGGGAAATGAGGAAATCATTTGGGGCTGCAGCTATAGAAAAATGGATGGTTCTATTTAAAGTAAAACTGTTCCAGTCCTAGTGCCCTGTGCTTTCGCAAATAGAACACAGAGATTCACAGTAGCAAGAGTTCACTTATTTGTTTTCTTAGCCATGCCTGCAGGGATGAACAAAAATAGCCTTTAAAATTTTGAATGCAAATGACAAGTGTTTTATCATGGTAAAGGCCATTTAAAATTCATACACTGCCCTACAATGTGCAAGCTACCCTTGCAGTATAATGTCTTTCCTAATGTTAATTAATGGACCTGCTGTATCTTTTCCATTATCTTGGTCATTGATGAAGACGTTAAATAGATTCATTCTTGTACTGACCCCTTGAAGATGAGCATCTGCAATGTCAACCCAAGCTAATGCAGCTTAGGAGTCCTTTTTCAGCACAACACACTAATAATCTGAGCAATTACTTAACTGGAGTGTCTCTCCATTTGTTGAGCAGTATGTCATGCAAAAAGGAAAAGTCTTACTAAGTCAAGATAAATTACAACTGATGTCTTCCCACAGTTAACCATTTCTCCTCTTTGCCCACCCCCATACTGTCTATTAAGCCCACCTGCCTTGCCTCGGAATGAAATTAGATCTGTTTGCTTTCACTCGGAAAGAAAACAAATGAGTCTCAATGGTCTGACTTGTTTTGGTCTTGATTACAATTTGAAAAATAAAGCTGAGGCAAGAAGACATTCACCTTTGCAGAAGGGAGAGCAGTGAGGAAGGAAGAAAAAGCAACATCACCTGCTTCCATCCATTCTCTACTCTCAGGTTCTTCAAGGTTTCCCTCTAGGGCCCTTCTGCTCTTATTCTTTCCTCACTTATCCTCACCCATGAAAAGTGTGAACATTTCCACAGGCACCTGGGATCAAGGGATTCCATTCCCAAGATGGTATGGAATATCATTATCTTTTATTCATGTAAGAAAATACTCTAGGTACAAAAATAAAATATAATAAATAACACCTATTATTTGATAGCACAACAAGGTGACTATAGTTAATAATAATTGTACATTTAAAAATAACTAAAGGACTGTTATTGGATTGTTTGTAACACAAAGGATAAATGCTTGAGGAGATGAATATCCCATTCTCCATGATGTGTTTATTTCACATTGCATGCCTGTATCACAATATTTCATGTATCCCATAAATATATACACCTACTATGTACCTACAAAAATTAAAAATTAAAAATTTTTTTAAAACTCATTTTCTCATATGGTCAATATCTAAAATAGCAGACACTTAGGATGAGCAAATAATCTGTTCATCTTCTCTCAGGTTACTGTACCATATTTTTCAGGGAAACTTGAATTTATTGTAAATAAATTCTTGTGTTATCTCCTGTGATGTGGGTATCGGGGGGTGAAATTCTCTAGAGAAAGTAGAAGTAGAAATTGTTTATAAACATCCAGAATTAGTATTTTCACTAAAGTTAAAACAGGACACCAAAGCTGCTGCATTTCAATCACTTTTTTAAGCCATTATTAGACTAATTTAAGACTCCGAAGGATCCATTTTATAAAAAGTTCCAATGCTCAGTATACTTGAGCTATCTAACTGTATATTTGAATGGGAAATTTTATTAATTTGTTGACCAATATGTTGAAGAATTTCCCTGGTTGTATTCCTATAAATATGATTGTTAACACTACAGCAACATTATTCTTTAACTCTTCGTGAAATCTTACCTGCTTCTCTGATACCCCTTTTCCTACAAACCTTCTACTTTAAATAGATCTGACTTGCATTGGAAGAACTGTCCAGGTAAATACAAGGAATTGTTGTTTCATTACAAAATTGATAGGCAAGAACAGGGACCCACTGCTTCTAGAATTCTTTTAAAATGTTTCATTTTTCCATATCACTCATAGATGATCTTGGTGTACACGGTAACAATAACTAGTCATTTCTAGACCTGACAGATGAACCCTGGACAAGAATTTAATAAAAGATTTGCTTTCTGACTTCCAAAGCTTTTCACTATAAGCATAGAGATAACATCCTTCCTTTGACTGTTATGAATAAGCTGAAAAATTGGCAGATTCTAAGATAGTATACACATATCCCCTGTGATAATGGCTTAAAATGAAATTAAACTTGTCAACAGTTGCTCCTTTCCCATCCACCAACATTCTGAAACTTTTTCTTTAGTTAGTTCATCATTTATAAAATAATGTAGAGGACAATATTTTAGACAGAAATGTTCCCAAATAGGAATATCCTCTCTCAGTTCTAATATCTGACATGCAGGTGAACTTCACCTCTGGGATGTTAGAGAAGTATTTGTGTGTCCTCATCTTCTAGATCGGTTTATGGTTTTGTGCTTGTGCAGGCAAACATATCATTCATTGAAAAAGAAAAAATAAGTCCAAGGGATTCCAGTACCCTCTAATTGATATATTTCTTCCTATCAAGTAAATTCAAGGTATAAAAATAACACCAAATTATTATTATTTATTTTTATTATTATTTTGAGACAGAGTCTCATTCTGTCACCTATGCTGGGGTACAGTGTCACAGTTACCACTGACTGCAACCTCCACCTCCTGGGCTCAAGCAATCCTCCCACCACTTCAGCCTTCTGAGTAGCTGGGACTACAGGTGCACAACAACACGCCCAGCCAATTTTTTACTTTTTTTTAGAGACAGGGGCTCACCATGTTGCCCAGGGTGGTCTTGAACACCTGGCCTCAAGCGATCCTCCCACCTCAGCCTTTTAAAGTGCTGGGATTACAGGAGTGAGCCACCAGGGCCAGCCTATAACAAATTATTAATATCATCTTCTTTGCAAAGAAAAAAGAAGGCATCGAGTTCTTGTATCTCTTGAAAATCAAAATCTTCAAGTATCTTAAATTGAAAAAATGAAAAATGCATTCATTCAATATAATAATTAGTGGGATATTATTATAGACCATGCATTATATAAGCTTCCAACTCTAATGCATTTTTTCATTGTTTTTCCTTAGGTTTCACTATTACTTTCCAATTATTTCTTTTGATTTTTATTATTACATAAAATATTATATTTTAATATAAAAACATTAAGCATAGGGATGAAAAGGTGGTCTGGGCCCTACTGTTCAATAGAACTTACTGAGATGATAAAAATGTTCGAATAACTTAGATACTATCCACATGTGGCTACAGAACAATTGAAATGTGGCTAGTGCAACTTAGGAACTTAATTTCCAATTTTATTAAGTGTTCACTAATTTAATTTAAATAATCTCATTTTTCTAGTGGCTACCAAACTGCATAGCACAGATCCTGACTGATCAAACCTCAGATGGTTGGAAACACTCTGCAACATCCTTCCTATGCTTCTGTCTTCAAAACATCATTAGTAACATTTTAGATTTTATTAAATAATTTCAAAACCAAACAAAGCTCAGATTTCATTAAATGAAAACATCAATGGTATAGGTGTGTGTGTGTGTGTGTGTGTGCGCGCGCGCGCACGCACATGCGTCTATGTGCATATTCTAAGTTTTTCATTTGCTCAGACTTGTATTTCCTGTAATGAGTGCTGTAAGAAGAATAAACATGTGCCTATTTCTTGCCAAACAAGTTAAGGCAAACACATGCAAAAACAACCCTGAATAAAACAGAGCAATACGTAATTATGTGTCTGTGTCTGTAGAAAGTAAAAGACTTGGAAGAAAGAAGATTGGGAAGCCTTCTTTCACTAACTCTAGCCACTATGGCTTCCTAAAGAAGATAATAACGACATGTGTAGTGACAACTCCCTGCTAAGGAAACACCATTTCCAGGCATTTATCATCTTTTTGATGCCCTAATCTAAAGGCCTCAGGTAAAATTATTAAAATTTTACTAAAGACAAACAAATAATAGGTGCATGCCTTTTCTGAATTAAATACCTTTGCTATATAAACCGTAAGTAAAAGTTTTTGATGACATGTCTTAACGGCATTTTGATTTACTCTATTCTGGATGACTCTCTCTTTTCTCTTCATTATTCTCCCTCCCCTTTTCTTCCCTAGCCTTACTTTTCATAGGCATGTCTGCAATGTACTGTGTCTTTTTCCATTAAAAACTCCTTACTTGATTACGGTAGTCATAGCATGGAGGGAACACAAATCTTCGTTAAATTTTTCATTTTCTAGGTTGTTGCCAATTACTTTCAAAAGCAGTGGTGACTTTTTGTAAGGTGGATGCTTGTTCATTAGAAAGTGGCCTGAAACACTGAATTTCCTTCACATAAACCATTGAACTATCATGAGATGGTAACGACTTTCTGTCACTCCCAACCTAGGTCTAAGCCAAACTCCTGACCTAGAGATGTAAAGGCTTTGTAGCTCATTAGTGATTCCCCCGCAGCCATCAAGTGCCAAGTCTCTAGTCACAGGGCACCTAAAGTGAAAAAGTATTGTGCACCTTTTAGCATTACTGGAAAACATGATAGAATTTACTAAACTAAAGTGTTTAACATTTTCTAAAAATTAAACATTCTCTGTATTTTCAATGTGAGTCTAAGGTAATCATATTAATATGATTTAAAATACTTTATTGTAATTGCATTTTTATTGAAACTGTTTCATGAACTCCTAGTGAGGACACTAGTCCAATGCAGTAGGGCAGAAATAATTTTTTTCATTTATTCTGGTATATAAAATGACCTTTCCTGAACTAGGAACCAGATTGAGGGAAAAAGGGTGATTCTAAACGCTAATCTCAAAGTAGTTTTGCTTACATGATCAGGACAACTTAGTTTCCTTAACCTTTTTCTGAATTACTCTTTTAAAAAATATTTTAAAATCATATATATATATATATATATATATATATATGATTGAAAGGAGAATGAAGAATAAAATCTTTTAACCCAGTTTTTCTGGTACAAAATTAGCAAAAGTTTATAGTCTAAAAGGACTCTTTCAGCTAAGTAAGCCTGGTCAAATTTTCAAGCCAATGTAAGCTTTGGATTTCAGCTTACAATGCAATGCTTTGTAGCCCCATTGAAAATAATTTGATTAGTTTTTTTTTTCTTTCTGTTCACTGGTAAGCTTGAAACAAAACTATGTAAAACAATAGGTTAGTTATCCCAAATGACTGTAATTTCAGTTTCAGTTTTGGGGTCTATCAAACCAAGGCATTATCTATTTCATGCTTTCAAACATATTATTTATGGAACTATGTACTTCTGAAATACATATTCCTTTATAAAATGATTTGCTTTAATTTAAGAGAGGAAAGATCAATTGAACTATTCACTGAATACAATAACATATTGACATATTTAACTCGAATGCTACATAATATACATAATGGAAGCATTAATCATTTTATCTGGAAGTAAGGATCTATTAATCATTCTATTATGGCACCCAATTTTAAGTCTTTATTTGTTGCAAATATTTCATCTGAAAAATAAATTTGATGGCAAAATGTGATTGAATATGAATAATTTCTTATCTTATTTTTTTTCCTTGAAAATTGGTGATTTTAGGCTCTAGGGACTTATATGTTTATAATTATTCAATTTTAATTGAATTTAATGACAGAAAGAGTATATTCAAACATATTAATATATTATACATTTACGGTTAACAGCCAATAAATAGCTCATGTTGACATGCAATTGCTGTAGCAATTTAAAATTCCTATTAGCTTCTAAACACAAATCTTTTTGAAAGTGGCAGACATCTTAACAATGATCTCCAGTTATCGCATCTCCATCGTAGCTAGCACTTTGTAAGTTGATATTCTCTTTGCTAAACTGACCAAAGTCAATATATACTCCAATTATAGCTGGATGAACCTGACAGCTTGTATCTTCTTTCTGAAGGTTGTCTGCCTTGTTGAGTAGGCTGCACAGACAAGCTGCCAGAATTTCGTTAATACCTAGGTTGCTTTTTTATTGTTTAGGGGAAGTGGCATTTGTCTGTTAGATCATTCAAAGTGTGGTATACTTTCTTGTGCAGGGTAACTTTTTTATTTTGAGTTACATTTCTTTTCCTCTAGAATTCTGAAAATTTAGCCAGTAGCCAAACATTTTTGCTCTGTAGTTTGTTGTATTATTTTCTTCCTAGGTTGTAATCCCTAAAACAGTACACTGTGCTTACATTACACATTTAACATCAGAAATATTTACAGATATGTTTACCCTCATAATAAACTTGAAGTTAAATTAAAAAGATGATATTATTATAATCATTTAACCAATAAAACATTTGAAATGCTATACTTGGAAGTTAATAATTTGCTGAATATCCACCTGATGATTGCTGAATATTTTTTATAATATTCTGCATTTAAAATAGCCAAGCTATTTTTTAATATAAAAGCTGGGCCCTCTTCAGAGGAGAAATGGCTAATTTTGCACAGAGTGCAACGTAAGTGTCTTGTCATCTTCTTTAGGAAGCCACTCTAACAGTGGCTAGAGTTAGTCAAAGAAGTATTCTCAATCTTTATCCTTCTGTCTCTTAGCTTTTAAAGACAGATACATAATTATGTATTGCTCTGTATTTCTCAGGTTTGTTTTTGTATGTGTTTATCTTAAGTTATTTGGCAATGAATAGGTACATGCTTATCTTCTTATAGAACCAATTACAGGAAATACAAATGTGAGCAAATTGAAAACTTTGAATACACACATACACACACACACACACACACCTGTGCAACTGACACTTCAGTCTAATTAAATCAGAGCTTCATTTGGTTTTGGAATAACTTACTGAAATCCCAAACAGAATTCAGAAGGGTTATTAGTGATCATTTGAAGACAAAGCTTAGGAGGGATGGTACAGATTGATCCCAACCATCTGAAGTTTGATCGGTCTAGATCTGTACTATCCAGTATGGTAGCCACTAGACATATGAAGCTATTTAACTTTTAATTAATAAAAATTAAATAGGGCCAGAGCAATTAGGGAAGAGAAATAAATAAAGGGCACCTAAACTGGAAACAAAGAAGTCAAATTAGCCTTGTTTACAGATAACATAATCTTATACTTAGAAAAATGTAAAGACACCACCAAAAAAAACTGTTAGAATTGGTAAACAAATTTAGTAAAGTTGCAGGATAGAAAACCAATAGCATTTATAAATACCAAGAGCAAACAATCTGAAAAAGAAATCAAGAAAGCCATACCATTTACAATACCCACAAAGAATATAAAATACCTAGCAATCAATTTAACTGAAGAACTATAAGGCCTATACAAGGAAAACTATAAAACACTGATGAATGATATTGAAAAGGACACAAAAAAATGGAAAAATATTACATGCTAATAGATTGGAAGAAATAATATTGTTAAAATGACAATTCTACCTAAAGCAATTTACAGATTCAATGCAATCTCTATTAAAACACCAATATAGGCTGGGCACAGTGGCTCACATCTGTAATCCCAGCACTTTGGGAGGCCGAAGTGGGCAGATCACCTGAGGCTGGGAGTTTGAGACCAGCCTGACCAACATGGAGAAACCCTGTCTCTGTTAAAAACACAAAATTAGCCGGGTGTGGTGGCACATGCCTGTAATCCAAGCTACTTGGGAGGCTGAGCCAGGAGAATCACTTGAACCCGGGAGGCAGAGGTTGTGGTGAGCTAAAATCATGCCATTGCGCTCCAGCCTTGGAAACAAGAGCGAAACTCCATTTCAAAAACAAAACAAAACAATAACAACAACAAAAATAAGTAACCACAAAAGTAGAAAAAATAATGCCAAGATATACATGAAACCATAAAGACTCCAAATAGCCAAAACAATCATAAGCAAAAGGAACAGAGCTGGAGATATCACACTGCTTGACTTCACAATATACTACAAAGCTATAGTAACCACATCAGCAGGGTATTGGCATAAAAACAGACACAGAGACCAATGGAAGAGAACAGAGAACACAGAAATAAATTTACACACATACAGCCAACTCATTTTCTTTTTCTTATTTTTAATTTTTATGAGTATATAGTAGGTATATATATTTATGGGGTATATGAGATGTTTTAATACAGGCATGCAAAGTAAAATAAGCACATCATGGAGAATTGGGTATCCATCTTCTCAAGCATTTATCCTCTGAGTTACAAACAACCCAATTACACCCTTTAAGTTATTTTAAAATGTACAATTAACCTATTATTAACTATAGTCACTCTATTATGCTATTACATAGTAGGTCTTACTCATTCTTTCTAACTACCTTTTGAACCAGTTAACTATCCCCACCTCCCCCACCACCACTACTACCCTTCCCAGGCTCTGGTAGCTGTCCTTCTATTCTCTATGTCCATGAGTTCAATTGTTTTGATATTTTGATCCTATAAATAAGTGAGAACATAAGATGTTTGTCCTGTGTCTCCCTTATTTCACTAAATACATTGATCTCCAGTTCCATCCATGTTGTTGCAAATGACTGGATCTCATTCTTTTTTATGGCTGAATAGTACTCCATTGAGTACATGTACCACATTTTCTTCATCCATTCATCTGTTAATGGACACTTAGGTTGCTTCCATATCTTAGCTATTGTAAACAGTGCTGCAACAAACACAGGAGTGCAGCTATCTCATCAATATACTAACTTTCTTTGGTATATACCCAGCAGTGGGATTGCTGAATCATAATAGCTCAATTTTTAGTTTTTTGAGGAACCTCCAAACTGTTCTCTATAATAGTTGTACTAATTTACATTTTCACCAACAATGAGTTGTGGAAAAAGGGTTCCCTTTTCTCCACATCCTCGCCAGCATTTATTATTGCCTGTGTTTTGGATATAAGCCATTTTAACTGGGGTGAGATGATATCTCAATGTAATTCTGATTTGCATTTCTCTGATGATCAATGATACTCAGCACCTTTTAACATGCCTGTTTGCCATTTGTATGTCTTCTTTTGAGAAATATCCATTCAAATCTTTTTCCCCTTTTTGACTGGATTATTAGATTGTTTCCTATAAAGTTGTTTAAGCTCCTTATATATGGGGCTATTAATCCCTTGTCAGATGGATAGTTTGCAAATATTTTCTCCCATTCTGTGGGTTGTCTCTTCAAATTGTTGATTGTTTCCTTTGCTGTGCAGAAGCTTTTTAATTTGATGTGATCCTATTTTCCATTTTTGTTTTGGTTGCATGTGCCTGTGGGGTATTCCTCAAGAAATGTTTGCCCAGACCAACGTCCTTGAGATTTTCCCTTATGTTTTCATGTAGTAGTTTCATAGTTAGAGATCTTAGATTTAAGTCTTTAAACTATTTTCATTTGATTTTGTTGTACATGATGAGAGATAGGGATCTAGTTTCATTCTTCTGCAAATGGATATCCAGTTTTCCCAGCACCAGTTTCATTCTTCTGCAAATGGATATCCAGTTTTCTCTTATTGAAGAGACTGTCTTGTGCCCAGTGTATGTTCTTGGCACATTTGTCAAAAATGAGTGCACTATAGGGTGTGGATTCTATTCCACTGGTTGGTCTATGTGTCTGTTTTTATGCCGGTACCATGTTGTTTGGGTACTGTGCATAATTTGAAGTCAAGTAGTGTGATAACTCCAGTTTTGTTCTTTTTGCTTAGGATAGCTTATGCTATTCTAGGTATTCTGTGATTCTCTATAAATTTTAGGATTTTTTTTTCTATTTCTGTGAGGAATTTCATTGGTGTTTTGACAGAATTGAAATATATAGATTTGACGCAATCTGCTTTGGGTAGTATGGATATTTTAACATATTTATTCTTACAATTCATAAACATGGAATACTTTTCACTTTGGGGTGTCCTCTTCACTTTCTTTCATTAGTGTTTTATAGTATGCATTATAGAAATCTTTCACTTCTCTAGTTGAGTTAATTTCTAGGTATTGAATTTCATGTGTGGCTATTATAAACGGGATTACTTTTTTATTTCTTTTTTAGATTTTTCATTATTGGCATACAGAAATACTACTTTTTTTGTACTTTAAGTTCTAGGGTACATATGCACAACATGCAGGTTTGTTACATAGGTATACATGTGCCATGTTTGTTTGCTGCACCCATCAACTCATCATTTACATTAGGTATTTCTTCTAATTCTCCTAATGCTGTCCCTACCCCAGCCCCTGACCCCCCAACTGACCCTGGTGTGTGATGTTCCCCGCCTTGTTCTCATTGTTCAATTCCCACCTATGAGTGAGAATGTGTGTTATTTGGTTTTCTGTCCTTCTGATAGTTTGCTGAGAATGATGGTTTCCAGCTTCAACCATGTCCATGCAAAGGACATGAACTCATCCTTTTTTATGGCTGCATAGTATTCCATAATATATATGTGCCACACTTTCTTAATCCAGTCTATCATTGATGGAGATTTGGGTTGGCTCCAAGTCTTTGCTATTGTGAATAGTGCCCAACATACATGTGCATGTGTCTTTATAGTAGCAGGATTTATAGTCCTTTTGGTATATACTCAGTAAAGGGATCACAAGGTCAAATGGTATTTCTAGTTCTAGATCCTTGAGGAATCGCCACACTGTCTTCCACAATGGTTGACCTAATTTACACCCCCAACAGTGTAAAAGCATTCCTATTTCTCCACATTCTCTCCAGCATCTGTTGTTTCCTGACTTTTTAATGATTGCCATTCTAACTGGCATGAGATGGTATCTCATTGTGGTTTTGATTTGCATTTCTCTTATGAACAGTGATGATGAGCATTTTTTCATGTGTCTGTTGGCTGCATAAATGTCTTCTTTTGAGTTTTTTTTTTCTTGTAAATTTGTTTAAGTTCTTTGTGGATTCTAGATATTAGCCCTTTGTCAGATGGGTAGATTACAAAAATTTTCTCCCATTCTGTAAGTTGCCATTTCACTCTGATGGTAGTTTCTTTTGCTGTGCAGAAGCTCTTTAGTTTAATTAGATCCCATTTGTCAATTTTGGCTTTTGTTGCCGTTGCTTTTGGTGTTTTAGTCATGAAGTCCTTGCCCATGCCTATGTCCTGAATGGTATTGCCTAGGTTTTCTTCCAGGGCTTCTATCGTTTTAGGTCTATCATTTAAGTCTTTAATCCATCTTGAATTAATTTTTGTATAGGGTGTAAGAAACGGATCCAGTTTCAGTTTTCTACATATGGCTAGCCTGTTTTCCAAGCGTCATAAATAGGGAATCCTTTCCCCATATCTTATTTTTGTCATGTTTGTCAAAGATCAGATGGTTGTAGATGTGTGGTGTTATTTCTGAGGCCACTGTTCTGTTCCATTGGTCTATATACATATCTGTTTTGGTACCACTACCATGCTGTTTTGGTTACTGTAGCCTTGTAGTATACTTTGAAGTCAGATAGCATGATGCCTCCAGCTTTGTTCCTTTGGCTTAGGCTTGTCTTGGCAATGCAGGCTCTTTTTCAGTTCCATGTGAACTTTAAAGTAGTTTTTTCCAATTCTGAGAAGAAACTCATTGGTAGCATGATGGGGATGACATTGAGTCTATAAATTACCTTGGGAAGTATGGCCATTTTCATGATATTGATTCTTCCTATCCATGAGCATGGAATGTTCTTCCATTTGTGTCCTCTTTTATTTCATTGAGCAGAGGTTTGTAGTTCTCTTTGAAGAGGAACTTCACATCCCTTGTAAGTTGGATTCCTAGGTATTGTATTCCCTTTGTAGCAATTGTGAATGGGAGTTCACTCATGATTTTGCTCTCTCTCTGCTATTGGTGTATAGGAATGCTTGTGATTTTTGCACATTGATTTTGTATCCTGAGTCTTTGCTGAAGTTGCTTATCAGCTTAAGGAGATCTTGGGCTGAGATGATGGGGCTTTCTAAATATACAATCATGTCTTCTGCAAACAGTGACAATTTGACTTTCTCTTTTCCTAATTGAATACTCTTTATTTCTTTCTCTTGCCTGATTGTCCTGGCCAAAACTTTCAACACTATGTTAAATACGAGTGGTGAGAGAGGGCATCCTTGTCTTCTGCTGGCTTTCAAAGGGAATGCTTTCAGTTTTTGCCCATTCAGTGTGATATTGGCTGTGAGTTTGTCATAAATAGCTCTTATTATTTTGAGATATGTCCCATCAATCCTTAGTTTATTGAGAGTTTTTAGCATAAAGGGCTGTTGAATTTTGTTGGAGGTCTTTTCTGCATCTATTGAGATAGTCATGGGGTTTTTGTCATTGGTTCCGTTTATGTGATGGATTATATTTATTGATTTGGGTATGTTGAACCAGCCTTCCTTCCTAGGGATGAAGCCAACTTGATCGTGGTGGATAGGCTTTTTGATGTGTTGCTGTGTTTGGTTTACCAGTATTTTATTGAGGATTTTCACATCAATGTTCATCAGGGATATTGGTCTAAAATTCTCTTTTTTGTTGTGTCTCTGCCAGGCTTTGGTATCAGGATGATGCTGGCCTCATAAAATGAGTTAGGGAGGATTCCCTCTTTTTCTATTGATTGGAATAGTTTCAGAAGGAATTGTACCAGCTCCTCCTTGTACCTCTAGTAGAATTCGGCTGTGAATCCATCTGGTCCTGGACTTTTTTTGGTTGGTAGACTATTAATTGCCTGAATTTCAGAGCCTGTTATTGGTCTATTCAGAGATTCAACTTCTTCCTGGTTTAGTCTTGGGAGGGTGTACATGTCCAGGAATTTATCCATTTCTTCTAGATTTTCTAGCTTATTTGCATAGAGGTGTTTATAGTATTCTCTGATGGTAGTTTGTATTTCTGTAGGATTGGTGGCGATATCCCCTTTATCATTTTTTATTGCGTCTATTTGATTCTTCTCTCTTTTCTTCTTTATTAGTCTTGCTAGCAGTCTATCAATTTTGTCGATCTTTTCAAAAAACCACCTCCTGGATTCATTAATTTTTTGAAAGGTTTTTTGTCTCTATCTCCTTCAGTTCTGTTCTGATCTTAGTTATTTCTTGCCTTCTGCTAGCTTTTGACTGTGCTTCTCTTGCTTCTCTAGTTCTTTTAATTGTGATGTTAGGATGTCAATTTTAGATCTTTCCTGCTTTCTCTTGTGGGCATTTAGTGCTATAAATTTCCCTCTACACACCGCTTTAAATGTGTCCCAGAGATTTTGGTGTGTTGTGTCTTTGTTCTCGTTGATTTCAAAGAACATCTTTACTTCTGCCTTCATTTCGTTATTTACCCAGTAGTCATTCAGGAGCAGGTTGCTCAGTTTCCATGTAGTTGTGTGGTTTTCAATGAGTTTCTTAATCCTGAGTTATAATTTGATTGCACTGTGGTCTGAGAGACAGTTTGTGTGATTTCTGTTCTTTTACATTTGCTGAGGAGTGCTTTACTTCCAATTATGTGGTCAATTTTAGAATAAGTGTGATGTGGTGCTGAGAAGAATGTATATTTTGTTGATTTGGGGTGGAGAGTTCTGTAGATGTCTATTAGGTCCGCTTGGTGCAGAGCTGAGTTCAAGTACTGGATATCCTTGTTAAACTTCTGTCTTGTTGATCTGTCTAACATTGACAGTGGGGTGTTAAAGTCTCCCATTATTATTGTGTGGGAGTCTAAGTCTCTTTGTAGGTCTCTAAGGACTTGCTTTCTGAATCTGGGTGCTCCTGTATTGGGTGCATATATATTTAGGATAGTTAGCTCTTCTTGTTGAATTGATCCCTTTATCATTATGTAATGGCCTTCTTTGTCTCTTTTGATCTTTGTTGGTTGAAAGTCTGTTTTATCAGAGACTAGGATTTCAACCCCTGCTTTTTTTTGCTTTCCATTTGCTTGATAGATCTTCCTCCATCCCTTTATTGTGAGCCTATGTGTGTCTCTGCAAGTGAGATGGATGTCCTGAATACAGCACACCAATGGGTCTTGACTCTTTATCCAATTTTCCAGTCTGTGTCTTTTAACTGGGGCATTTAGCCCTTTTACATTTAAGGTTAATATTATCATGTATGAATTCGCTCCTGTCATTATGATGTTAGCTGGTTATTTTGTCTGTTAATTGAAGCAGTTTCTTCCTAGCATCAAAGATCTTTACAATTTGGCATGTTTTTGCAGTGGCTGGTACCGATTGTTCCTTTCCATGTTTAGTGCTTCCTTCAGGAGCTCTTGTAAGGCAGGCCTGGTGGTGACAAAATGTCTCAGCATTTACTTGTCTGTAAAGGATTTTATTTCTCCTTCACTTATGAAGCTTAGTTTGGCTGGATATGAAATTCTGGGTTGAAAATTCCTTTCTTTAAGAATGTTGAATATTGGCCCTCACTCTCCTCTGGCTTGTAGGGTTTCTGCCAAGAGATCTGCTGTTAGTCTGATGGGCTTCCCTTTGTGGGTAACCCAACCTTTCTCTCTGGCTGCACTTAACATTTTTTCCTTCATTTCAACCTTGGTGAATCTGACAGTTATGTTCTTGGGGTTGCTCTTCTCGAGGCATATCTTTGTGGTGTTCTCTGTATTTCCTGAATTTGAATGTTGGCCTGCCTTGTTACATTGGGGAAGTTCTCCTGGATAATATCCTGAAGAGTGTTTTCCAACTGGGTTCCATTCTCCCTATCAGTTTCAGATACACCAATCAAATGTAGATTTGGTCTTTTCATATAGTCCCATATTTCTTGAAGGCTTTGTTTCTTTTTACTCTTTTTTCTCTAAACTTGTCTTCTCACTTTATTTCATTAATTTGAACTTCAATCACTGATACCCTTTCTTCCACTTCATCAAATCGGCTATTGAAACTTCTGCATGTGTCCCAAAGTTCTCGTGCCATGGTTTTCAGCTCCATCAGGTCATTTAAGGTCTTCTTTACCCTGTTTATTCTATTTAGCCATTTGTCTAACCTTTTTGCAAGGTTTTAAGCTTCCTTGCGATGGGTTAGAACATGTTCCTTTAGCTCGGAGAAGTTTGTTATTGCCGACCTTCTGAAGCCTACTTCTGTCAACTCATCAAAGTCATTCTCTGTCCAGCTTTATTCTGTTGCTGGAGAGGAGCTGTAATCCTTTGGAGGAGAAGAGGCGCTCTGTTTTTTAGAATTTTCAGCTTTTCTGCTCTGGTTTCTCCATCTTTGTGGTACCATCTACCTTTTGTCTTTGATGTTGGTGACCTACAGATGGGGTTTTGGTGTAGATGCCCTTTTTGTTGACGGTTGACGTTGATGCTGTTCCTTTCTATTTGTTAGTTTTTCTTCTAACAGTCAGGTCCCTCAGCTGCAGGTCTTTTGGAGGGTGCTGGAGGTCCATACCAGACCCTGTTTGCCTGGGTATCACCAGCAGAGGCTGCAGAACAGCAAATATTGCAGAACAGCAAATATTGCTGCCTGATCCTTCCTCTGGAAGCTTTGTCCCAGAGGGGCACCCACCTGTATGAGGTGTCTGTTGGCCCCTGCTGGGAAGTGTCTCCCAGTTAGGCTAGACGGGGGTCAGGGACCCACTTGAGGAGGCTGTCTGTCTGTTCTCAGAACTCAAACACTGTGCTGGGAGAACCACTGCTCTCTTTAGAGCTGTCAGACAGGGATATTTAAGTCTACAGAAGTTTCTGCTGCCTTTTGTTCAGCTATGCCCTGCCCACACAGGTGAAGTCTATAGAAGCAGTAGGCCTTGCTGAGCTGTGGTGGGCCCTGCCTGGTTCGAGCTTCCTGGCCATTTTGTTCACCTATTTAAGCATCAGCAATGGCAGATGCCCCTCCCCCAGCCAGGCTGCAGCCTGGCAAGTTGATCTCAGACTACTGCGCTAGCAGTGAGCAAGGCTCTGTGGGCACGGGACCTGCCAAGCCAGGCATGGGAGAAAATCTCCTGGTCTGCTGGTTGCTAAGACCATGGGAAAAGCACAGTATTTGGGCAGAAGTGTCCCATTTTTCCAGGTACAGTCTGTCACGGCTTCCTTGGCTAGGAAAGGGAAATATCCCGACCCCTTGCATTTCCCAGGTGAGGTGATGCCCTGCCCTGCTTCGGCTCACCCTTGTGGGCTGCTCCCACTGTCCAGCCAGTCCCAATGAGATGAACTAGGTACCTCAGCTGGAAATGCCAAAATCACCCATCTTCTGCATCAATCACTCTGAGAGCTGCAGACCGGAGCTCTTTGTATTCAGCCATCTTGGACGGAAACTGCTACTGATTTTTGTATGTTGAGTTTGCATCCTGCAACTTTACTGAATTTATCATTTCTAATAGTTTTATTGTGGAGTCTTTAGGTTTTTCCAAATATAAGATCGTATCATCAGCAAACAAGGATAATTTGACTCCTTCCTTTCTAATTTGGATGCCCTTTACCTATTTCTGTTGTCTGACTGCTCTACCTATGACTTCCAATACAGTGTTAAGCAACAGTGGTGATGGTGGGCATCCATCAAGGCCTTCAGTTTTTCCTCATTCAGTACAGTACTAGCTGTGGGTCTGTCATGTATGGCTTTTATAATGTTGAGGTATGTTTCTTCATTGCCCAATTTTTTAGGGTTTTTATCATGAAGAGATATTGAAATTTATCAAATGCTTTTCCAGTATCAATAGAAATGATCATATGTTTTTTATCCTTCATTCTGTTGATAGGATGTACTACAATGATTGATTTGCATATGTTGAAACATTCTTGCATCCCAGGGATAAATCCCACTTGGTCATGATGAATGATCTTCCTTATGTACTGCTGAATTTGATGTGCTAGTATTTTGTTGAAGATGTTTGCATCAATATTCATCAGAGATTCTGGCATATAGTTTTCTTTTTTCTTTCTTTTTTTTCTGTCTGTCTTGTTTTGGTATCAGTGTAATAATGCCTTGTAGAATGAGTTTGGAAGTGTCCCCTCCTCTTGTATTTTTCAGAAGAGTTTGAGTAGGATTGGTAGTAGTTCTTCTTTAAATGTTTGGTACAATTCATCAGTGAAGCTATTGGGTCCCAGGCATGTCTTTACAGGAAGACTTTATTATGGCTTCAATCTCATTAATAGTTATTGTCCTGTTTAGGTTTTGGATTTCTTCCTGGTTCAATCTTGGTAGGTTTTATGTGTCTAAAAATTTGTCCATTTCTTCTAGATTTTCCAATTTATTGGCATATAGTTGCTCATAGTAGCCACTAATGATCCTTTGAATTTCTGCAGTATCAGTTTGTAATGTTTCCTTTTTGATTTCTGATTTTATATATTTGGGTCTTCTCTCTTTTGTCCATGTTAGTCTGGCAAAAGGTTTGTCAATTTTGTTTAACATTTCAAAAAACTGACGTTTTGTTTAATTGATCTTTTGTATTGTTTCTTTCATTTCAATTTCATCGATTTCTGCTCTGATCTTTATTATTTATTTTCTTCTACTAAATTTCAGTTTGGTTTGGGTTGCTCTTGCTTTTCTAGTTCTTTAAGTTGCACCGCTAGACTGTTTGTTTAAAATGTTTCCTCTTTTTTGATATAGGCACTTATAACCATAAACTTCCCTTTTAGTACTGCTTTTGCTGTATCCCATAGGTTTGGGTATGTTGTGTTTCCATTATCATTTGTTTAAAAAATTTTTCAATTTGCTTCTTAATTCCTTCATTGTCCCACTGGTCATCCAGGAGCATATTGTTGAATTTCCATGTATTTGTATAGTTTCCAAAATTCCTCTTGTTATTAATTTCTAGTTACTTTCCACTGTGGCCAGAGAAGACGCTTGATATTACTTCAATTTTGTTGAATGTTTTAAGATTTGTTTTGTTACCTAACATATCGTCTATCCTTGAGAATGATCCATGTGCTGCATAAAAGAATTAATATTTTGCAGCCATCGGATAAAATATTCTGTAAATATCGATTAGATCCATTTGATCTATAGTGCAGAATAAGTTTGATATTTCCTGATGATTTTCCGTCTGGAAGATCTGTCCAATGCTGAAAGTGGGGAATCGAAGTCTCCAGCTATTATTGTATTGGGGCCTATTTCTCTCTTTAGATTTAATAATATTTGCTTCCTATATCTGGGTGCTTGTGTTGGGTGCATATGTATTTTAAATTGTTATATCCCCTTGCTGAATTGACCCCTTTATCATTGTATAGTGACCTTCTCCTTTTTATAGTCCTCTTTTTATAGTTTTGGTCTTGAAATCTATTTTGTCTAATATAAGTATAGTGACTCCTGCTCTTTTTTGGTTTTCATTGAAATGGAATATCTTTTTCCATCCCTTTATTTTCAGTCAGTGTGTGTTTTTATAGATGAAGTGTGTTTCTCACAGGGAACAGATCAGTGGGTCTTGTTTTTTCAATCATTCAGCTATTCTATGTCTTTTGATTCAAACCTTTAGTCCATTTACATTCAATGTTATTATTAATAAGTAAGGACTTACTCCTGCCATTTTATGATTTTTTTTCTGGTTGTTTTGTGGTCTTCTCTTCTTTCTTTCTTTCCTTCCTGTTTTCCTTTAGTAAAGGTGATTTTTCTGTGGTGATGTAATTTAGTTTCTTGCCTTTTATTTTTTGTGTCTTCATTGTGTTTTTTGGTTTGAGGTGATTATGAGGCTTGTGAATACTATCTTATAACGTATTATTTTAACCTGATAACAGCACTATTTACATAAACAAACAAGCAAAAAGAAAACTAGTAAAACTTCTATGCCTTAATTTCATTCCTCTTCTTTTAATCTTTTTGGTTTTTTAATTTATACCCTTTGTACTATGTCTTGAAAAGTTGTTCTAGTTATTATTTTTATTGGTTCATCATTTAGTCTTTCTACATAGTTACAGTGTTATAATATTCTGTTTTTCTCTGTACTTACTATTCCCAGTGAGTTTTGTACCTTCAGGTGATTACTTATTGCTCATTAATGTTCTTCTTTTTGTCTGATTAAAGTACTCCCTTAGGCATTTCTTGTAGGACAGGTCTGGTGTTGATGTAATCCCTCAGCTTTTGTTTGTCTGGAAATATCTTTATTTCTCTTTCATGTGTGAAGGATATTTTTTACTGAATATACTATTCTAGGGTGAAAGTCTTGTTTCTTTCAGCACTTTAAATATGTCATAACTTTCTCTCCTGGCATGTAAAGGTTCCACTGAAAAGTCTGCTGCCAGACATACTGGAGCTCCATTTTATGTTATTTGTTTCTTTTCTCTTGCTGCTTTAAGTATCCTTTCTTTATCCTTGACCTTTGAGAGTTTGATTATTAAATGCCTTGAGGTAGTCTTTTTTGAGGTTGAACTTTGATATTGATATCTTTCTCTAGGTTTGGGAAGTTCTCTGCTATTATCCCTCTGAATAAACTTTCTACCCCTATCTCTTTCTCTACCTCCTCTTTAAGGCCAATAACTCAGATTTGCCCTTTTGAGGCTATTTTCTAGATCCTGTAGGAGTGCATCACTGATTTTTATTATTTTACCTTTTGTCTCCTCTGACTGTATTTTCCAATAGCTTATCTTCAAGCTCACTAATTATCTCTTCTGCTTGATCCATTCTACTCTTAAAGGATTCTGAAGCATTATTCAGTATGCCAATTGCATTGTTTAGCTCCAGAATTTCTGCTTAATTCTGCTTAACTATTTCAATCTCTTTGTTACATTTATCTAATAGAATTCTGAATTCCTTCTCTGTGTTATCTTGAATTTATCTTTGAGATTCATCCATAACAATATCTTGAATTTTTTGCCTGAAAATTCACATATCTGTTTCTCCAAGATTGGTCCCTAGTCTCTTATTTAGTTCATCTCATAAGGTCATGTTTTCCTGGATGGTGTTGATGCTTGTAAATGTTCTTTGGTGTCTGGGCATGGAAGAGTTAGGTATTTATTGTAGTCTTCACTGTCTGGGTTTATTTGTATCCATCCTTCTTGGAATGGCTTTCCAGGTATTTGAAATGACTTAGGTGTTGTGATCCAAACTATAATTGCTCTAGGGGATACCCCAAGCCCAGTAGCACTGGCCCACTTGCAGACTAGTAGAGGTGCCACCTTGATAGTCTTGGACAAGATCCAGAAGAACTATCTTGATAATCAGGCAGAAACTCTTGTTTTCTTCCCTTACTTTCTCCCAAACATAGAGTCAGTCTCTCTCTCTCTCTCTCTCTCTCTCTCTGTTTTGAGCCACCTAAATCTGGGGGTGGAGTAACAAGCATCCCTGTGGCCAACACCACTATGATTCCACTGGGTAAGACCTGAAGCCAGCACAGCACTGGGTCTTGCCCAAAGCTTGCTGTAACCACTCCCTGGCTACTCTCCATGTTTGCTCAAGGCCCTGGGGCCCCACAATTACCTGGTGGCAAAGCCAGGCAGGCCTGTGTCTTTCCCTTCAGGATGGTGAGGTCTCCCAGGCCCCAGGGAGGTCCAGAGGTACCATCCAGGAGTCGGGGACTAGAGTCAAAAACCTTAGAACTCTACCTGGTGTTCTGTTATACTGCCACTGAGCTGACACTCAAGCTAAAAGATGTAGTCCTTCCCATTCTTCCCTTCCCTTTCCAAAGGCAGAGGAGCCTTATTCCATAGTGAACACCACCTTAGGCCACAGGAGGACTGACAGACTACCTCCCTCTGATGTTCCTTAAGGCCCAAAGACTCTTAAGTCAGCTTGCGGTAAATGCTGCCTGGCCTGGGACTCACCCTTCAGGGCAGTGGGCTTCCCTCTGGCCCAGGGCAAGTGCAGAACTGTCATCCAAGAGTCAAGTCCTGGGACTGGGGACCCCAAGAGCTACTCCCTGTGCCCATGATGGTATCTAAGATGCAAGACAAAGTCCCTTTCACTTTTCCCTCTGCTTTTCCAAAGCAGGAGTTTTGCCCCATAGCCACCATAGCTAGTAATGTGCTGAGTCTCACCTGAAGCCAGCAAGTCTCAGAGGCTCACCCAAAGCCCTTGATGTAGTACCTGGGTATTGATGCTTGTTATTCAGGGCACAAGGATTCTTTAGCAAGCAGGTGATGAATGTTGCCATGACTGGGTCCTTCCCTTCAAGATAGCATGTTCCCTTCTGGCCTAGGGTGTGTCTACAAATGTCATCCAAGAGCAAGGCCTTGGAACACAGGCCTCGCAACTCTAACTGGTGCCCTATCCAACTGTGGCTGAGCTGGTATCCAAGATACAAGACAAAGTCCTCCCCAGTATTCTCGCTCCTCTCCTCAAGCAAAAAGAAGAGGTCGCTTTTGGAGCCCTAAACTGTGCAGCCTGAGGTTAGGGGAGGTGACAACAGCACCCCCTTAGCCGCCTCAGCTACTGTCTCAGTATGTCACTGTCCACTGGCTCTGGGCCTAGTTCAGGACTAGGACTCACCTAAGTTTTGCAGATTTAATGTCCTAGGCTGCCTTTCAAATTCATTTACAGACAGAGAGGACTGTATCCCTCAGTGGCAAGGTTTGCAGGAACTCAAGTTCCAACTGCTGGGATTCCCCTCTGGCTAGAATTCTTACAATGCTCCCTCCATGGGCAGACGTCAGCTGAGTTTGGTCCAGGTTTTTCTTTCTGCTCTAACAGGATAGCACTGAGTTCATGGCCTCACAATTTCTGTGCTCTCTGCACCATACTGCTGCTGCAGGGGTCGGGGAGGGGTGGCAGTTCAGGTCTGTTTTTCCTATCTCTTCAGCGCCTCTCTCAGTGATACAAAGATAAAATTAGCTACTATGAGGGCTCATCTAACTTCTGGTTCTTCTAAAGGTGTTTTTTTGTTTGTCTCTTTGTTTTGTTTTGTTTTTCGTGTAGATAAATTGTTGTCCTTGTGTAGGGAACAATCAGTGGAGCATTCTATTCCTCCATCTTGCTCTGCCTCGCTCCACTACAGCCAACTCATTTTCAACAAAAGTGCCAAGAACATACAATGGGGAAAGGACAGTCTCTTCACTAAATGTACTGAGAAACTGCATAACAATATGTAGAAGAATGAAACTAAATCCCTATCTTTCACCATACACAAAAATCAAATCAAAATGGATTAAAGACTTAAATCCAAGACCTAAAACTATAAAACTACTAGGAGAAAACATTAAGAAGTGCTCCAGGACATTGATATAGGCAAAGACTGTTTGGGCAAGATCTCAAAGCATAGGCAACCAAAGCAAACATAGATAAATGGGATCATATCAAGCTTAAAGGCTTCTGCACAGCAATGGACACAATCAGCAAAGTAAAGAAACAACCACAGAATGCAAGAAAACATTTTCAAACTATTCATATGACAAGGGATTAATAACCAGAATATATAAGGAACCCAAACAACTCAATAGCAAAAGATAATAAAAATTATATATATATAAATATATATATATATTTTGTTTGTTTGTTTGTTTGTTTGTTTGAGACTCTGGCGCCAGGCTGGAGGGCAGTGGCATGATCTCAGCTCACTGCAACCTCCACCTCCTGGGTTCAAGCAATTATCCTGCCTCAACCTCCTGAGTAGCTGGGACTACAGGCACATGCCACCACGCCCAGCTAATTTTTTGTATTTTTAGTAGAGACAGAGTTTCACCATGTTGGCCAGGATGGTCTCGATCTCTTGACCTCAGGATCTGCCCACCTCAGCCTCCCAAAGTGTTGGGATTACAGGCGTGAGCCACTATGTCTGTCCAATCTATTTTAAAAATAAGCAAAAGGTCTGAATAGATAGTTCTCAAGAGAAGACATGAAAAATACTCAACATCACTAATCGTCAGTGAAATGAAAACCAAAACCATTATGAGATATCAACTCAACCAGTTAAAATAGTATGTATCCAAAAGACAGGGAATAACAGATGCTGGTGAGAATGTGGAGAAAAGGGAACCCTTGTACACTGTTGGTGGGAATGTAAATTACTACAACTATGAAGAATAGTACAGAGATTTCTCAAAAACCTAAAAATTGATCTACATATGATCTAGCAATTCCACTACCACTTATATATCTAAAAGAAAGGAAATCAGTGTATCTAAGAGATATCTGCACTCCCACAGTTAATGCAGAATTATTCACAACAGCCAAAATATAGAATCAACCTAAGCGTCCATTGATGGACTAATGGATAAAGAATATGTGGTATATATACACAACGGAATATTATTTAGCCATAAAAAGTATGGAATTCTGTCACTGACAGTAACATGGAAGGAAATGGTGGTTGTAAAGTGAAATAAGCCAGGCACAGAAAGACAAATATTGCACATTCCCAATGATACAGGAAAGCTAAAATATCAAATTTCATGAAGATAGGAGTAAATTGGTGGTTATCAGAGGTTAGAAAGGGTAGAGGAGAGGAGGGGTGAGGAGAGGTTGATTAATAGGTACAAACATATAGTTTGATAAAAGAAATAAGACAGTATTTGATAGATCAGTAGGATGAGCATAGTTTACAGTAATCTATTGTATATTTCAAAACAGCTAGAAGAGAGTAATTGAAATGTTTCCAGCATAAAGACAAATATTTAAGGTGATACTACCCAATTACACTGATTTGATCTTTACAAACTACATGAATGTATTAAATATTCACATGTATCCAAAAATACGTACATCTATTATGTATTAACAAAAAATAAAATTAATAAAATGGGACGAACTAAATAAAATTAGAAATTTAGTTCCTGAATTGTACTAGCCACTTTTTAATTGTTCTATAGCTACATTTGAATAGTGTCTACACTTATATGGAACATTTATATCATCTCAGAAAGTAATATTGGACAGTACTGATCTAGATCACATTTTTATCTCTAGGGAAAAACCTCAGTTTTAAAATTGTATATCATGTTAAGAAGCTTTTAGATGCATATATTACAAACCCTGACTCAAACTGACTGAAATAACAAGGCTTAGGCTCTCTTAAGTGCAAGCCACGAGGCAGGTTAGGCCTCAGGTTAGGCTGAACCCAGTATTTCAGTTTTATTTCTCTGGACTCCCCTTCACTATCCCCTCCTCTGAGTTGGTTCAAAATAGCTTCCTTGGTGACAGAAAAAAATGGCTATGACATTTTTCAGCTTTATTTCATACAACTTGAAATCTAAAAGAAGACCCAGATCTCTTCTGGGTCAGAAAACTAATTCCTTAAAGTTCCAAACAACCCTGCTCCCTTGCATTCACCAACCCCATATATATCCCATATCCCTGCCTGACGGAGAAACTGATTCAGGCTGCCTGGCTAGGCCTATATTCCTGAACAATTCTTTTTAAAAGGGTGAGCTTGACGAGCCTTAGACCAAACACAACCTTCTCCGAGGACTCTGGTTGTAGTACCCTGTCTCAAGCACTCGGACAACATGATATGATATGGTTTGGCTGTGTCCCCACCCAAATGTCATCTTGAATTGTAGCTCCCATATTTCCCATGTGTCATGGGAGGGACCCAGTGGGAGGTAATTAAATCATGGGGGTGAGTCTTTTCCATGCTGTGCTTGTGATAGTGAATAAGTCTCACAAGATCTGATGGTTTTATACAGCAGAGTTCCCCTGCACATGCTCTCTCTTGCCTGCTGCCATGTAAGATGCCCTTTTGCTCTTTGTCTTCTGCCATGATGTGAGGCCTCGCCAGCCATGTGGAACCGTGAGTCCATTAAACCCTCTTTCCTTTATAAATTACCCAGTCCCAGGAATGTCTTTATTAGCAGCATGAGAACAGACTAATATGTGATGGAAGGGCAGCTACCTGAAAATTTGAGGGTATCCTTATGGAAAAGGAAAGGGGACAATGAATGCCGGATAGGCAATCATAGTGTCCACTATAGGAAAATAAAAACTTTGTTTTATTTTACAACTTTTATACATTCACTAAGACTTTCTTTGAAATGTGACAATTGAGGATGCAGTGTTCCCACCCACTTGCCCCTAAAACATGCAAGCATAAAAATAAACAGCCCCAACATCTTTATTTTTAAATTGTGTGAGGTGCTCACACTTGAGTGGGTAGAAAAAAGTGAGGCAAGTGACAAGGGTTATGCTACCATGGAAGAAAATTAAAATATAATATAAAAAGAAAGATCTACTCTGGGGAGGAGGTTACAGAGAGGAATCCAAATTAACATATGTAAGAAAATACTCTGTCCCAAGGCAGATCTTTAACAATTCTCTCAACCATAATCTAATTTGTGTCCTCTGGAGTTAAAAAAAAAAATCTGAGATATTAAGCAAGTCCCCAGAGGTGGTCAATGTCAGTGCCAGAACTCAAACCAGATGGAACTCTCAGGTTCATTCCAAGTCCCTCATGACGGCCAGTATATCCAAGCCAAAGTCTATGGACCATATATTTTCTGTTGAATCCCAATATCAACATGCAGTAAGGAGCACAGCATCATGAGCAACATACTGTGTTAAGGGCTGGCTGGGGAGAAAAGATACACACTTAAACATATACATCTGTGCATGGAAACAAATACAGAGTGCTCAAGCAGAATTCAGACAAGGAGCTCCACCGGGGTGCCGAAGTGAGGAGAAAAGAAGAGGAGAAGTCAGTAACTACAGTTCCAAAATAAATGAAAGGAAAGGGGACAAGATTATGGATCTTGGTAAATGCCAAGCAGTTTGGTGCTTCAGGCATATGAATCTGAGAAGAATCGAGATGGAAAGTTTTCAGAAGAAGGAGAGTCTTAACTCCTCACTTATAAAGCACTTGGTAAATTATAAAATACTTTCACATTCATAAATTCCAATAGTAGCTACCATATCATGTGTCAGATATTCTGCATGCACTGTCAATCCTCACTGTAGATGGTATCACAATCTTCCTTTTGCAGATGAGGAAACTGAGGCTCAGATGGGTCATATGATTTGACCGCAGTCATACAGTGAACAAGAGAGGTAACTCAGACCCAGATCTGTCTGACCCTAAAGCCTGTGCTCTTTTCACTACATTGTGATTCCTTTCATTATTCTCCTTTACCCTCAAACTGATATTTAGAGGTAGTTAGAATGTGAAACTCTGTAATATTTCAACTGAATTGAGTTGAGCGTTCATTACACAGTAAGGAGATCAATGCTTTGAAAAAGCATAACCAATAAAATGTTATTTGTAGGAAATGTGGGACAAAACTTTGTTTTTATTTTTGTAAATCACTAGCAAACACAGGCTATACATTCCTGGGTGAGTAAGATGCCAAAGAAGTAGCATTGATCCTCTATGGAAAATCCAGAATCCCTCTGGAAAAAATGAAGGACATTTGATTTTATGTGTATGATTGCCTGGGATTGCCCTTCCTCTATCCAGAGTGATGTTCATCCACATGAATGGATAGACTACTGCAAAAGAACATAATGAGAAACAAATACGGGAGGAATTATACTAGGATTCCAGAGGCATAGGATTGAGCCTTAAAAGTGAAAAGAAAGAGGAAAATAATATTCAGAGAAATAAAGTGCATCT